>NC_142688.1:22425000-23675000 GCF_056320005.1 Nelumbo lutea
CCTTCTATGACCAACTTATTGATATTCAGGTCCCTTGCTCTTTTTACCCCTTCCATGACTGCCATTACCTCAACCCTAAGGGAGTCGTCCACTCCAATTGGACCAGAAAAACTATTCAACCTAGTGGCTCACAGGCAAGTTCAAGCCGAATTCCAACTCAATCTTTAACTTGAATTGAGCTTGAGATCAAACTTAAGCTTTGTGTGTGTGTGTTTTTTTTTTCAGTGAGCTAAGCTTGAATAGCTGGATATTTGGATCAGCTTGGCTCAAGTCCCCCCGCCCCTAAATGGGCAGTCAAGAAACAACACCTAAAAAATGAGCATGTAGTAGAAAATGATTATAAGTGCTCATAATTTAACAATAGATATGGCACCGAACAGAATGGAATGGTGAAACAGGATTCATGTAGTCAACCCCACATGGTTGGTACAAGGATTAGATGCTAATGATGATCTATGTGTATGTTGATTAATTTCTCTTCTTTTTTTTTTAAGGGATAAATAACTTGTGCACTGGGTGGATAACAGCCAATTTTTTTATGATTGTTTTGAACTACTACTTTTTGTCTGAATCTATGTGATTTCATCAATTGTTTACGTATTGTTTAAATTTAGGTTATATTTAGTTGTTTACATATTACATCATGGCATTTTTATTTCTTGATCATGGCTGCTTTCAGATTGAAATATTTGATAGCCTTTCTTGGATAATCTGATGTCAATTTATAGTCCTGTTAATTTCTGGAATTTGTTTAATTGTTTGCCTTTTTTCTTCAGTTGTGCATATAGTTCTTGAACTTGATAGCTTGTCTAACTTTTGAGCATTATTCTTGGTTGTGGAATTGGATATCTTTTGCTTTTCCTATTAGTGTATAGATTTCCTTGGACTCAATGGAATATACACTTAGAATGGGGGGAATGACTGCCATGGTGAGAATTTTGGAAACTAGAAGTTTCTAAAAAATTTTGACAGGTACCATGGGAAACCTTGTACTTGGATACCTATGTTTCTACGGGTATGTTTTGTGTGGTTTCTTTCTGTAACATGAAAATGATTGTCACAAAAAACTCATCAGCTGCCTAATACATATACTACTTACAAAGACCAAGCTATCACAGCCAGCAAGCTAAGACCATGTTAGTGGAAAATTTTTTTAGTATAATTTTTCACACAACATAATTCACCTAATTAGACTAATAGCTGGGCTTTTTGATATTTGGATAAGTCCCATTCAGGAAATCATGTAGATGTTCCTTTATTTACATCTCTACTAAGGGCAAAAAAAACCTCTTAATTATAGCTAAAATGTACAAGTGAATAGACTAAACTAAGTCGGATTTTCCTACAGAATTTTCCTTTGAAAATTCTGGTATATATTCCCTTTTTATTTGAGATAAAACTAGCACATATAAATAAATAAGTAAACTTTTTTATATGTATAACAAGAAAATAGGGATTATAAGTAGCTATATTTCATGAATAAGTTTGTAGATGGCCATTTAAATAATGGTTATGTGCATTATCATGGTCTGGGGAACCATAATCAGGCAAGTTGTTTTTTTTTTTTTTAACTAGGTTGTAGATGGTTTTATCTCCTCACACAAAGTAATGATTTTATAGGTTAGTATGTTGTGAGGAAAACCATAATCAGTTAAATTTCATGAACAAGGCTGTAGATGGTTCTCCCTCACATAAAGTAATGATTTTATAGGTTAATATGATGTGAGGAACCATAATCAGCCAAGTTTAATGAACAAGGCTGTAGATGGTTGTCTCCCTCACGTATGATTAAATGTGAGACAAGGAGAGAAAGAGAAAAAAAATAACAATAAAGAAACAAAGGGTGAAAGAAGAAGAAAATACATACTTCTCATGAAGGAAGTTGTAGGAGTACCATAGTGAAGAGGTGGAGGAAAACTTCAATCCCTACCGTCCACTTTCTCATTTTCTTCTTTTTCTTCACACCACAATCTTCTCCTCTTTCTCCTCCCTCTTGTTTGTCTCTTGTTGTTGGAAATTCTATTAATAGAATATCATTAGCCAAAAATGGCATTAACCCTCCCTCCTCCTACAAGTAGAGGGGTTTATATAGAGGGAGGTGGTTAGGTAACTCCCCCCACCCCTCTCTTCTTAAGGTGCCAAGTGTGTCACCCCACTTAAAATGGGTTAAGGAGGAAAGGAAACCTCTTCCCTCCTAGGGTAACATATGTCACCCCACTTAAAGTGGTTAAAGGAGGGAAAATAACTCCTTCCTAGGGTGACATGGTCACACCACTTAAAGTGGCTAGAGGAGGGAAAAGAGTCTTCTCTTCCTAGGGTGACATGTGTCACCCCACTTCAAGTGGCTAAAGGAGGGAAAATAGCTCTCTTGTTAGGATAGGACAAGTGGCATCCCGTTTATAAATAAGTGGGACACCTCATAAGATTATTAATTAATAAAAAAATTAATTCTTTTAGGGTTTGTCCCATTAAATGGGTTCTACTGTAGGCCCATTAAATGCCTACTGCATTATAAATAAGGCCCAATTAATTTAGGGTATGCTGTTCATTAAAATGGATTCCATACCCCTTTTTTCCATAAATTATTTCAGCCCACCCATAGGAATGATTGGGCTTAAAAGATCAAGTTGGAAAGAAAGCCCTTTTTTCCTTCTTTTAAGCCGTGAGTGGGAGTATCTTAATAACCTGCTCCTAGTCCAGCAAAATTAAGGACTTAACAATGCCTCCTTGAGCACTATGGGCTCAAGAATAACTTGAGGTTGTAGTGCTCAAGCCATTTTTTTTAAATTGATTGGACTAGATTCTTACAAGTTAGGCTTAATTAGGACTTAAATCTGGTAAAATATGTTGTAAGCCCCTTCAATTGCGAAAGAAATGGGCCTACACATTTATTGTGAGGCTTTCCTTTCTTTTTAGTGTCTTTTTTTGGTAATTGAAGTGTGATTTTATTAACAAGATGTGAAAACTATTACGGGTGTGGCTACTCAAACCGGAGGGAGATGATGGAGTTGCCACCTAAATTTTTGTAAAATGGGAATTTAGGAAAATCTGAGATTTTTCAAGAAAAACAAATGTTTTCTTGGTGAGTCATAACCTGATTGGAATAGAGATTCTTAGGGTTCAGGGACCAAGGTTCAGTGTGGGAAGGTGTTAGGCACCCCACACACGCCTAGCTAAACCAGCCTCTACTTCACCAATGTTTCAAGGAAAATAAAAAAAAATTGGGCTTCAAATTTTATTGGAATATATAGCACACATGCACACTTGCCAAAGCACAAAGAATGAGAGATGAGAATTACCCAAAAGAAAGCTAACAACAGAATGATCAAAGTGAGGGAATGAAATAAATTTAAGCATTAAAGATTGACAAATGAAACAATGCTGAAAAGACTAATGGATTGCATTACTAAGTTTGATCCTAAAGTTGCTAAATGTATATTCCTTGGTTATGCACAGAATCAAAAGAGATATTTCTGCTATGATCCTAGTCTTGGCTCTTGGTTTGTGTCCATGGATGTTACCTTTTTTTAGGATGTCCCTTATTATCCAGGTGTTGCTTCTTAGGGGGAGAATAATGAGAAGGATAGTCCTTGTCCTGAAGTTTCTCTACCTATTCATATTCTTGAAGGAGAGTTGTGTAATGAGGGTATTAGTCAGAGGTGTAGGGAGTTGAGAGTTTACCATAGGAGGTGGAGGCATGTTGATTTTGGTGCTCATAATCAATCCAGGCCAATTCCTCTCTCCTCGGCAGTTCCAGATTTGGTTATTTCTCCCTCCTTGCCTATTGATACATCACCCTCACCTTCTGATCCCCTACCCCCTCTAGATGATCTTGATCTTCCCATTGCAGTCTGCAAGGGAAAGCGTCTGTGCACTTCATCTACTGCCCATTGCATATCTCAGTTTATCACCTATGATCATCTTTCACAATCCTATAGGTCCTTGGCATCTATCTCTGCTATACGCATTCCTAGGTCTATCTAGGAAGCTCTTGCAGTACCTGAGTGGAAGAATGCAATGGAGGAATATATGGGTGCTCTCATTAAAAATAAGACCTGGGAGCTAATTGACAAGACAGAAGGGAAGAAACTAGTTGGGTGCAGATGGGTGTTCACTGTGAAGCATAATGCAGATGGCTCAGTTGAAAGGTATAAGGCTCGACTGGTTGCAAAGGGGTATACTCAGACTTATGGCATTGACTACCTAGAAACCTTTGCACCTGTTGCCAAGATGAACACCATTAGAGTTCTACTATCCCTTGCAACAAATTTTTCATGGCCTCTGTTCCAACTAGATGCCAATAATGTTTTCCTCAATGGAGACTTGCAGGAAGAGGTGTATATGGAGCTACCTCCTGGGTTTTATGATGAAGCTATAGGGAAGAAAATTTGCAAATTGCAAAAGGCTCTATATGATTTAAAGCAATCTCCAAGAGCCTGGTTTGACATATTTAGATTGGCTCTTGAATGGTTTGGCTATGTATAGGCCCACTCCGATCACACTCTATTCATTAAGAGAAATGGTGCTTCTCTCACCCTTCTTATAGTGTATGTTGACGACATTGTTGCTGGTTGTGATGTTGATGAGATTGATTCTCTCAAATTACTTAATGAGGAATTTGAAGTAAAAGACCTTGGTGATCTGCGATATTTCTTGGAAAATTGAAGTGGCCCTCTCTAGACATGGTATCTTCATTTCATAGAGGAAATATGTCCTTGATCTCCTCGAGGACACTGGGAAACTAGGGGTTAAACTAGCAAACACACCTATTGAATTGAATCATAAGATAAGTGTCGAAGGGGGTGAGCCTCTTGAGGACAAAGCAATGTACCAATGACTAGTCAGAAAGCTCCTTTATCTATGTCTCACTTGTCCTGACATCTCCCATGCAATTAGTGTTGTCAGCCGATACATGCATTCTCCTAGAACCACTCATCTATTGGTTGTGGAAAGAATCCATGCTTACTTGAAGAAATGTCCAAGTCATGGAATACTCTTTAAAAATAATGGTCTAATGAAAATCGAGGTGTATACTGATGTTGATTGGGCTGGATGTATTGATGGTAGAAGATCGACTTCAGGGTATTGTGCTTTTGTTGGAGGTAACATTGTGTCATGGCGTAGCGAGAGGCGAAATGTTGTTGCCCGTTCAAGTGTTAGGCAGAGTACAGGTCCATGGCCCATGGTGTAACTGAAGTATTATGGCTGAGATTCCTTCTTGAGGAACTAGGGATTGAGTATGAGAAACCACTGAAGTTGTATTGTGATAACTAAGCTGCTATCAATATTGCTCATAATCCCATCCAGCATGACAGAACGAAACATATTGAGGTTGACCATCATTTCATCCACGAGAAAGTTGCTTCTCAAGATGTTTGCTTGCCCTATGTCACCTCTGATATTAGCTTGCTGATCTCTTCACCAAAGCAGTCACCAAAGTCGAATTGGAATCAGATTTGTGCAAGTTGGGAATGATGAATATCTATTCCTACTTTGAGGGGGGGTGTAGTGATACAATGGACCAGACCTGATATTTTTATGTGTGGTCCCATAAGTTCAGTCTTTTATTTCTTATTTTTGGCTTTATGCTTGTTTTCTTGTACTGTTATAGGTAGCAGGGCAGTTTTGTCCTTTTACCTAATGTTATGTTAAACATATAAATAATACTGCTTAGGGCGGCAGTAAGTGATTTTCGCCCATTCCTCTCTTGTTCTTCTTCTATTCTCTTTTCTCTTCTTCTCTCTTCTTCTTCCTATCGATTTCTGATTTTCTCTTCTTCCTAGAAGTCCTGCTAACAGCAGTAACTTCAAGTTAGTCTACAGTCCATCGTGGCAGGATCATATGGAGCACCTTCACAACACTCGAACTCTTCTATGTAAGCACCAGCTTTATGCGAAAACCAGCAAGTGCTCTTTCGGTCAGACCCATTTCCAGTACTTAGGCCACATCATAGAGGGCGGAAGAGTCTATACAGACGCAGAAGAAAAAGTCAAGTGCATGGTTAACTAGGCCGGGGCCCACATCTCTGAAGTCCTTACATGGGTTTTTGGATCTGATTGGCCTACTACAGGCGGTTTATTCAGGGATATGGCACCCTTGCAGTGCCTTTAACACAACCATTGAAGAAGGATACGTTTGAGTGGAACCCCCAAGTTGAGCAAGCGTTTCAGTCCCTTGAACAGGTGGTTACCTCTCCCCCCCCCCCCCCCCCCCCCCCCCACACACACACACACACACACACACACACTTCAATTCTGCCAGATTTTTCTAGAGAGTTTAATTATTGAAACTGATGCTTCAGGTCATGGTGTGGGTGCTGTATTGATGCAAGGAGGTCAGCTGGTCGCTTATTTCAGCAAGGCTTTGTCACAGCAGGTCCAGTCCAAGTCCAATTATGAAAAGGAGTTGATGGCTACTGTGCTTGCCATCCAAAAGTGGCGGGCTTTACTTGTTGGGCTGAAGGTTCACAGTCAGGACAGACCACGGAAGCATCTGACATCTGTTGGATCAGCGTATTCTCAACCCGGAATAGCAGCGATGGGCTTACGAACTATTGGGGTATGATTTCCAATATAGAGTATAAACCGGATTCAGCTAACTCAGTGGCTAACACCCTGTCCCGAGGTGCGAAATTACACTCATTGAGTCTCTCCCAACCTACTTATCCTCTGCTATATCAGATAAAGGCAGAGGCTCATCGAGACCCAATTCTGTCACAGATCTGCTCCAAGTGGGAACTATATCCAGCTTCAGTGCCTGGGTATACCATATGGATTCTACTTTATTTTACAAGAGGAGGTTAGTTGTGGCATCACCCTATGTTCATTATGGGGATTTGCTACGTATTTTTCCATGACTCTGCATTAGGGGGTCATTCCAGAGTATTGCATACCTAGAAGAGGCTGTCCAATCATTATTATTGGAGAGGAATGAAGTCCATGGTCCAATAGTATGTGGCCCAATGCTCCATCTGCCAGCAACAAAAACATAGTACTCAACTTCCTGCAGGCCTGTTACAACTTCTCCCCATACCGGACAGGGTTTGGAACGAAATAACCATGGATTTTATCACTGGGCTACCCAAGTTTCAAGGGGAATTTGTTATACCAGTTGAGGTGGACAGATTGAGCAAGTATGCCCATTTTGTAGCTCTCCCACATCCGTATACAGCATGATGGTGGCCAGAGCCTATGTTCAGGAGGTAGCCAAGCTACATGGCACCCCCAACTCTATACTCACTGATAGGGACCCATTGTTCATGAGTCATTACTGGGAAGCTTACTTCAAGCTCAAGGGGTTTGAATGTTGCACGCAACTAGTTACCATCTTCAAACTGATGGACAGTCTGAAGTGGTCAACCGCTGTCTGGAAACCTATTTACGGTGTTTCATAGGTGACAGGCCTGAATAGTGGACTACATGGCTCCCATGGGCTGAATTCTGGTATAACACCTCCTTCCAGGTATCGGCAGGTACTACTCCATTTAAAATCCTTTATGGGTGCGGTCCTCCCATTGTGTTATCCTATGATAAGGGATCTATTGTTGTAGCTGAAGTAGAAGAACAGCTCTCCACTAGAGACAAGGTGCTCAAGGACCTGAAGTTACACCTGCAGGAAGCCCAACATCGCATGAAGCTATCCTATGATGAAAAAAAAACAGAGAGAATTGGAGTTTCAGGTTGGAGCCCTTGTTTACTTTAAGCTTCAGCCATATAGGCAAATTTCTGTGGCATCTCAACCCCAGCAGAAACTAGCACCATGCTACTTTGGACCATTTAAGGTAGCTGAGAGGGTGGACAGGTGGCCTATAGGTTGGATCTACCGGTTGGTTCCAAATTGCACCCAGTGTTCCATGTGAATTTGCTGAAACCATGCCTATCCCCTTCATCCAGAGTTGACAGTTCTCTACCTCAGTTTTCAAACGAAGGGTCTCTCTTGCTGGAACCCGTGTCTGTGCATGGCTTCAAATGGGTGGTACCTGGTTTTAAAGAAGGTCCAACAATCTCTGGTTAAGTGGAAGAACCTTCCTGTTGAAGATGCAACATGGGAGGACATCTCAAGACTGCAGCTACAATTCCCTGACTTCAATCTTGAGGACAAGGTTGATTCTGAAGCGGGTGGGGTTGTTAGGATCCTGGACCAGCACAACAGTATGCAAACAACAACCAAAGCCCAGGCCCAGCAGCCTCCATGTCTGATCACCAAAGGCAGCAACTCAGGAAGAGTATTCCGTGTAGTCCAGCCCATCAAGTTCGTCTACACCAGGAGGCCGCATCAGCATAACTAACTCGACAGTCCCATGTGCATGGAGGTAGCTTGACAGTAACCTGTTTTGATTCAATATAAATAGCATGAAAAGCCCTATGAATGCATGGAAAATATCCGAATCACTTTTTCTTCTTCAACCTCTCTTCTTCTTCTTCTCTCTACTATTCCATTTCAGGAGGAAGAGCTCCCTTGAAGAAGCTCAATAGAAGTGTTCTTATCAGCTTCCTTCCGTTTGTAAAGTATTCCAAGAGAGCAAAAAAAGCATCCCTTGGCATTCTTCTACATTCCACCACATATCTTCTCCCTGATTCTACTAGTCTCTCCTTCCAATAAGTCTGTTTACCCTTGGAAGCTGCCTCAGACACAAACGTACTGCCCTGATTGGTGTGTTTTTCCACGCGAGCTGTTGGCTGTTTAGAATCCCAACATCCCACATTTTGGTCTTTTCCCGTTTGGTTGGAAAAAGATCTAGCTGCCAAAAGATGTCTCCCCAAAAAGACATGTGAAGCCCGTTTTGAGCTATTTTCAGGAAGCTCTAAATGGAGCTTTTCATATTTTTTCTTTGCATCTTTGCGCAGGAAGACGCACCTTAACCAAATGGACTTCAGGCTGCTAAGATCTTAATGCAAAAGTTCACATCTTCCTTTGGCTGGCAGGTGACTTGCCAAACAACACCATAGTAAGCCACTTTACCGTCTCTATACCTTCTACCATGACTATTGCCTTCTTAGCTTCCCTTATCTTAACACTGCAAGAACCTTTCATCCTTATTTCTTTGAACAGAAAGTCCTTTGCTTCTATCTTCAAATTTTTTCTACATCCCTTAGTCTCCTTGAAGCTTCAGATTGGTGGATGCTAGTGGAGCTCATTGGTCCCCCTCTAAAGACCTCCATGAACTTCTCAGCTCCTACACTTCCTTGGTTACAGGAACTTTTTTGTGTTGTTGTTAGAACCAGTAAAGGTTAGCATTAAAGCTTTAAAAAGTATCACGATGAATAAATGAATTTCAAAGATTAATTGAGATCAAGGTTCTGATGATCTCAAAGTGTAGATCATCATATAGAACCTATCAATAATTAAATTCAAGATCAAGAATTTTAAGAACCTATCGAAGTGCAGATCATCATATAGAACCTATCAAGATTTAAAGAATTTTTGAAACAAACTATTAAAATCAATTATAGGTTCTTCACTAGTATCCAGAAAATTAGCATACCCAATTATTTGGCTGTTGCTCTGGATGATGAGATTGTAAATTTTTGCAAATCAAATG
The DNA here is from genome assembly GCF_056320005.1 of Nelumbo lutea. Classification (NCBI taxonomy): domain Eukaryota; kingdom Viridiplantae; phylum Streptophyta; class Magnoliopsida; order Proteales; family Nelumbonaceae; genus Nelumbo; species Nelumbo lutea. The sequence continues at coordinate 22,434,542 of NC_142688.1, forward strand.
ACATCCTAGTGTACAAAGGAGACCCTGATGAAGGTATTGATTCTATTGCAAGGACGGGCTACAGAGTTCTATTGCAAGGTATTGATTCCCCCTTTCTTCACCCAATATGCTGTCTCAGGCAGTCAGGCTTGAAGTTCCGTATCTTGAGAGAGTTCTTGCAGCTGGGTTACGGAGTTCTCCTTTCTGATGTTGATATTATATACTTGCAGAACCCATTTGATCATCTTTCGGGATTCAGATGGGGGGTCTATGGCTGATGGCTATAATAACATAACTGTCTTTGACGAACCCGCCATGGGTTGGGCTGATATGCACATACCATGTGAATATGGGTTTACAATTCTGTCTTCTTTTATATAAGGCCCACGATTCAAAAAGTATACACGTAGGTCAGTTTGATTTCACCTTTCAAGAGCTCCGTGAATTATGTCTGCCCATTTCCACTGGGTTTATTTCCACTATGAATTTTGATTTCTCTGCCGTAATAACTGATTTCTTGTTTTCATTTAGTTATGCAGGGACAGAAAAGGATGAGCATGTTGTTTTGTATTTCTGGATATAGATGAGTGTTCCCTGTAATGTGGTGTAATGTACTTCAATAGTCTTGTATTAGGTGAGCCGTAGTGCATCTACTTGAGCATGTCAACTAGAAGTTTTGCTTTATCTGAATGTCCACCATACACACACCATCCATTTTATATGTTTACTTTATACAGAAAAAAGTAGCTGAGTTTTACAGTCCACATTGTAGGTGAAGCATGTTTCATCTCCTCAGGGATCCTAAAAGTATGTACCGAGTATTTACCTACAAAATTCCAGACATGTTCTTAGTGAAAACCAAATGAAATTAGGATTTAATGATTTCAACATTTATGCATAAAGCCAAATGATTTCAACCATGGTTTTTAAAAACGAACTGGTGACCGAACCGGTCAGGGGTCCGGTTACCGGTTTGAACGGTCCGACTGTTTGACCCGAACGGCTAATACGTTCTGACAAAATAAAAAATTTTAAAAAATTGGAAAACGGTCAAAACCGTTTAACGGTTAACTGGCCTTTTCAGCGGTTTATTGACCAAAATCAACGGTTTTGGAGGAAAAAACGGTTTTGGAGAAAAATGGAACCAATCAGGTGACTGGTTCCCGGTTTTTATGATCTGACCGTCCGATCCAGTCCGATTTTGAAAACAGTGATTTCAACATTCCTGCAAACCAAACAGGGCCTTATTTTACAGAACTCTTTTATTCCTCACCCTATAGGCAAGAAGGGACCCATGCTTGATTTTATCTTATAGAGTCACATTTATGGTTCCGGTCCTGACATCTTGCTCCATATTTCTTACGTTGTGCGCGAGGATAGAGCTTTTCCTGTATTCAGAACCAATGTAATCAACCCTAATATTATATTAGGGTAAATTGCTCCCCTGAAATTTATGATTGTTGCAGAAATATCCCTTGAAGTTGGGTAAATTGCTCCCATTTGTCAGAATCATCTAACATGAGTCACGGAAATATTAATGGTCATAAACTTGAGTGAGAGGTTTCAGTAATTTACTCATTATATTGTTATATTTTTCATATTTTTTATTTTCTCGTCGTCTATTTTTTTTTAATCCTTGTCAATTGCCATTGCAATATAAAAGTGCTTTTATAAAATCAAAACCAAATAGAAACCTATTGGTTAATCGGTTGATCAATTTGGTTTAATGGTTCGTTTAATCATCGGTTTTCTATATTGATTAACTGAAATCGAACTGGTACCTTCAATTATTTTAAAACATCAAACTGAAACTAAACCAATCAATTTTTTTTATTCGGTTTTGATCGATTTTTTTTTTATCAATTCGACCTTTTAGTTTTCTTCTCACTCCTAGCCCTGCGTATCAGCTGGTTGGCACTGATCATAACTCAGAACCCGTTAAGACATGGTATTATAGTCTAACCTTTTTTATTTGAGAAAATATATAATACCAGATAACAACGGGGAGAACGGAACAATGGAGTTTGGAGATTAAAAATGCCCTCCTAAGGTTAGAGTACGGGGCTTGTTCAGTTGCTTGCAAAGGCTTATAAGCTAGGAATCACCAACATCAATGTGGCAGAAACTTGGGTCCCGTGGGAGGCCCATAGCTCTCAACTTCAAGCACTTTCCGATCATTTTGGAGGGTGATTCGAAATTGATTATTTCTTGCCTCAATCAGACCATTCAAACCCATGGACAATGAGGAACATTATTTCAAGTTGCCTGGAGCTGAAGAACGAATTCAACAGAGGTCTCACTTACAAACAAGTGTTTCGAGAGGCAAATCAAACTGCAGATTAGGTAATCTTCCTTGGGCTTTATCTTTCATTTGTTTTGCTGATTTGTGGCAACTTTTTTGGTCATAAAGATCCTGTTAGAATAAAAGAAGAAAATTTTAGGGTTAAGTACACTGTAACCCAAATACCCAATGCAGAATTCTGAATGACAATCCCCATGAGTTTATTAGTAACCCCTTTATAAACCTCATCTTGCCCGTGAATTTGGCATCAATTTACAGTCAAGATTTATCCCTCAAGGTTCAAAGTATGGATACCCTATTGCATATCGGAAGTATTGTATAGTTACTTGGAAACACACAAAACACTTTATTTTATAGGTTTATTTTTCAAACATTGGTTTTTTGGAACTTAAAATAGATTTTTTTATTAAAAAAAGTGGGATTCCCGAAATATTAGTTTTCAAATCTTGATTGTACAGGTGTTTCGGGGTGCATCTTGGAGCGAATCATCGATAGTTTGTTTCTTGCCCGTACGGTGAGACTAAAAAATTATGTGACTCCTAAAAATTTATGACACGTGATACCGAAAAGCCTTTGACCAATCTCTATTGTTCATGTGATGAATTTTGATTTGTCTTAATTTTAGCGATAAAATGGCAATTCGGTAATTTTCTTCATGTGAAAGCGGACATAGCAATATACTGCCATGCATGGTGTGGCATACATGATACACCTCGTCTGGACATAGCAATAATTTTCTTCATTATAATTTATTTTTATAAATATTAGATTATGTATATACATTCAAATATTAAATGAACAGGGATTCAGGTAAACCCTTAGACATTGGAACTGACCTGAATAGGGATTGGTTCAACGCCAATTGGAGGTCTATTACATTGGGTTTCAAATTTGATGGAAAAAAAAAACAAAGAAAGAAGCAAACAAATAAGAGAAAGGATTAGTGGGCGCCAAGAGGAAAAGTATATAGAAGAGAATTTAGAATACCCGGGAAAATTATATGGTTCGTAAGCCGTCTTATCTGTTCGAAAATCCAATTTGTGGCTCCGGTCTCACTAAACCCACTATCTTCGTCTTCTCTTGTGAATTCAATATATATATATTTTTCTCTATTAAATATATAATTTTGTCTCATTTGCTTCTTAAGTATGAAATCTCTATTGTTCATCTCCCTCTCTGAAACTTCTTCTGTGTTCATCTCAATCCTATTCCAATTTCCAACTCCTACGGTCCTACCCCAGACACCCTACCCCCCTCTCTCTGTTGTGTTTGTTTTTGTCTGAGTTTTGGTCTTTGAAATTTGAATCCAGTACAAAAGCTTATAACAATCACTAGTTCGATGTTTCGGATGATAAAGCATTTTCAGTAGTTGGATGTAGTGGAAAGTGGAAACGATTTATTTTCTTGTATTTTCTTTTTTCAGTTCTCTTGTTTGGTTTCGTCAGCTGTAAGTCTATTTCCCGCCTTTCTCTGCTTCCGAGATTTTGATCTGAATTGTTGTTTGTTCAATGGGGTAGAGAGCTTCTATTCATTTCAATTCCGTCACAAGGCTTCTCTTAATCAGAAGAAACAATCTCATTTCGCCCGGTTCACTCTTTTAACTGATGCATTAAAATGGAGAAATTTTCTTATAGAGATCATCAAGTGTTAGGTCATAATAGTCCACGGAAATCGTTTGGAAACCTTGGCTCGTCGCCAAAGATCCCATTGGCAAATTCAGAAGTTGATTTTAATGACGTATTTGGTGGCCCTCCGAGGCGTTCTTCAGTCCATGAGACGCGGTACAGCTTTAGTGAAACTCTGGATTCCTATGCATTTAGAAGAGGTGGGGAAGGCGCATTTGGCTCTCGCAATTCATGGTCTCTGGGTGAGAAACCGGTGTTTGGCGAGGACGTTGCGAGCCGCAGGAGGTACCCAAGTGATGACTTCTTTGATGACATATTCAGAGGTGACGGGTCTTCAAGCTCCACTCCTAGAAAGCCAGATCGGGATCCCTTCTCTTCCACCCCGGCTTCTAGGATCCTGAGTCCTGCCCGCCCCTTGCCACCCAAATCTGATCCTTTTGAAGCTTCATCCTTCCCTGCACAACTCAGGTTTTTCTCTCCACATAGTCTCTTCTGCTAAATTGAAGTTAACACAAAACCACCTCCAACAGTCAGAAACTATAAGTCATCACGTTTCTATATTGCAATGTCAAATCAATTTCATTGCAACCCAGTAGTAACCGATTTTGCATTTTAAAAGCTAAACTATAAAGATACGCATCTGAATTTTTGAGTGGTTAGATGGAAAAGGAAAAGATAGCATATGGATTCACTTTGGTATAATAGTGAACTCCCTCAGCTTTTTCCTAAGAAAAAAAGATGATACTATTGCAATTTGCAACCTTAAAAAGTTTAACATCATATCTTCAAAAGGGTGGTATGGTTCCAGAACCATACCAATCTTTTTTTATTTAATGACATTTTTTTTGGAACCACACAATGCAAAAGAGGCTGTTCTGTTCATGGTTCATTTTTTGAACCACTATATGTGAGCATTGGTTGTATGATTCATGCGTACATGTACTTTCATTATCTACTCTTGATTGTACAGAACCATGGTTGAGTTAAAAAAAGCCATTTTGTTGGTTCTGGAACCATGGTTGCTTGTTCCAGAACCAGCAATAGCTTACAAATAAGGTACAGAACACTGGTCGTGTTTGTGAACCAGATGAAACATGAACACAGTTTCAATAGTAAAAACTAAAATGTATGTGGTTATTATTAATTCATCTGTTTTTTCCAGAATTTTAAGTCAGTACCATTAAAACTCCACTAGTGTGAGCCTGTCTTTGACTGCTGGCCCTGGCCCCAAGGCCAGATGGAGGAGGGTTGTGTTAGGTTGGCAGCCAGCATTAAAGCTTTTGCCAACCCCTTGTGGACATGGAGTATCCAACCCCATACAGTTAGGACAAGGCTTAGTTGAGCTGAGTTGAGTTATAGTATACTGTATATGTAAACATTAGCATCAGTATCTTTTATGGGAAAAGTGTTTCAAAATAAGCAAATTGATTTTTCTATGAAGAAAACTCTAAGCATTTCATTTTTTTTAACGATGAAAATTCTTTACAGTCTACCTTATTTAACTTTCCTGATTGAGATGCCACTTTTTATCTCAAGGCCTGAGCTAATGTTTTGTTTAGTTCTTTAAACTGGATTTCTACGCAGCTAGCTACCTTCTAATTATATAATGCATTGCTTTCTTTATTTACAAAAAATTTCTAGTTTTGAAGTTTTCCTTGACTACAACTTATAAAATTTCCAGCCTCTCTTCACGATTGGTTGAAGGGATGGACTTTCCAGCATTCAACACCAATCCCAGTCGTAGTCCACAGAGAAACAATGATGGTGCTTTGAGTATTGCTCTTCCATCTCCCCAAAGTGCTTTCATGCCAAGAGTTTCAAATCAAGCAATCCAAGATAACCCAAAAAATGATGCCCGACCTTATCGCCAAAGCCCTTTATCATATGAGTTCTCTTTTAACAAAGAAGGGTCATTGAAAGCTGCTAAGTCTGATAATGAGGACATGGGAGGCATCGAGGAAAAGGATTTGGGTAGTACACAACTTAATAACGACAGCAGCCAATTTCACTTCTCTATATACAAATGGGCAAGTAAAGGAGTACCATTAGTTACTCCACTTAGGGGACTAAATGGTTCAATGCCAAAAAGGAAGGGGAAAGGTGAAAGTAGTTCAAGCTCAAAAGAGAAAGGTGACAATGAAAGCAATTCAGGCTCAATCGAAAGGGGCAACAATGAGAGTAGCTCAAGCTTGGTTGACAGTGACAAAAGTGAGAGTATGATAAATGAATCATCTGCATCAATTTTGCAAGGTGTTGGATTTCTGCTTCCTGAGGAAAGAATGCCAACAGTGGCTAGCTCCTCTCAGATGGGACTTGAAAACCAAAAGAATGGTTCACTTGATGGTACACTTATCAAAGATCGAACAGATTCATTTAGAATTTCTGTTAAACTTGGATTAAAACCCCTTGATAGTCTTGAAAGTATTACCACAGAAATTCCTGGTAGTTTTGCTCATAATGCAAAAAAGGAAATAGAACCTGGTTCAGGTTTGTATGGTTCTCTTTCTGAAATTGGTCCATTTCAGAACATGGAGAAAGAGATAAATGGTTCTGCACATGAATCTTGCAAACCTGAGTTAGTGCCATTATGTCCCCTGCTCTATGAAAATTCTTCTGGACAAGGTAATGCCTGTAACATTTAGTGCAATTATATTATTGCTAATGGTGTACTTGTAAAGTTCTTTTAGCACTAAATCTATTTTATTGTTTGTAGGAACGGTCAGTGAGATAGGAGCAGCAAAAGCCAACGTTACATCATCTGTAAATGTTGATGATGGGAAAATCCTAAAGAAACATGATAGCAAAAGAAACATCTTCAATATTGCCGCTAACTCTAGCTTGCAAGATTCATCTATAGATTCAGAAGAAAAACGTGGTGGAAAGAGTGTCAAGGGAAAAGTCAAAGAATTTGTGAAAATTTTCAGTCATGAGGCTTCTTCAAAATCCACAACTGATATTGGCATGCAAGGTCAGATCTCTAGATGGAAAGAAATCAATACATGTAAAGCAGAAGATAAAGTAAGTAACCATGCAACCAAGACAGATGGGAAAGTGAAGGTAAGGAACAAGGAAAAGCCATCAACAGAAACTTTTGTCATGGTATGTAACTCCAAGTCCTATTTTGATCTACTAGAATTAATTATATTTACAGTCAGAAAACATTTTCTGTACTCTCATTTGTAATCAAATGAAGCTGAAAGTTATTGAATTCAAATATTTGTTCCAGGTGGATCAAGCTCTGAAACAGTCAGAGAATCCGGACATTGAAATAGACACTGACATTCATAAATTTCATCATACTTCCTCTGAAAGGAACAATAGCTCAGCATCATTATCAGGTCAATTTCATTTCTTTAGAATTTTAACATACAAGAAATTTTTGTTTTCAAGAATAGTTATTTTGTCTTTTAGCTTGATGTTAGTCTCAAAACTATCAAGTACCTATCAAAAAAAGATTGTAAACCTATTAAGAATGGCCCTTGTACACCTTCTTTTTTGCACAAAGTTGCTGCTCTTTGACTTGAAACTCCATTCTCATGATTGTTAACCTTGGTATACTTTGTACACTTTTATAACCTACATTGAGGAATAGTGTCAAAGACTCAAAATTTTAAAGCTGTAAGCCTGTAATATTGGTTGATGTATTAGAGGCACATTACTGTCGTAGTCCTTGAGTTTACCTATTCCAAAAGGAGGTTATGAAACTTTAAGTATTAATTTATTTGATTGATCATTAGGGCATAAACTGCTTAATTCATCTATATGCTTTCTCAGAATCTATACCTGCAGGTTTTGAGGCCGCACTTGCTCATATGGAGGAATCTCATTGTGAATATCTCCATGGAAACTGTCTGGTATGTGTATCTTCTATTCGAGAGTGATATATAGCTTTTGTCACTGGTTGCCATAGGTTAATCTTTTTGTCTGTTAAAACCTGAAATTTCATAGCAATAATATGTTGTCAGATTTTATCTAAATATTAATAGGGGAAATCTTGACGTTTTATATTCCATTGCTGAAACACAGGGCAAGAACAATGCTAGTGACTTGCCTTCCGATGAATTTTCATCGACTGAATAGTTAATTAGCTTGATTCTATGAACAGGAAGAAGATTTGTCTCTTGACAAGAGCAAACAACAACTTGTTGAATATCAAGAAGAGATCCAAGTAATGCAGAAATACATTATAATCTTCTTTAAATAAATAAAGGATGTAATAGGTTGTTTACTAGATGGTATTACTTGATTTATGCAGGTTTCAGATGCTAGAATACAAGAGTGGTCAAATGGGAAAGAAGGAAATATTCGTTCACTGTTATCAACCCTACAATATGTATGCTTCTAGGCCAAAATCTGTTAACTATATCTCTGTTGTCAAACTTCTGTGAATGTTCTTGTCTTTTCTTACATTTTATTTTGTGCACGAAGTCCTTTTACAGTGTTTATTTTGGTCCCAAGCATTACTGAAAGCTTCTAAGGAATTTTGACATCAGACTACTAACTTCTTTACTTCAGTGGGGACTGGGGTAGGGGTGCTCATGGTTCGGTTAACTGAACTGTGGGTCTATTTTCCAAACTGAACTGGTACCACTGGTTTTTGGAAAATCAAGAACTGAAACCGAACTGAAGCCAATCAGTTAACCTGGTTGATTGGTTCGGTTCATTGGTTTTTTGTTTTTTTTGTTTTTATATTTATAATATATATTATAAATAAATATATAAACGTATAATAAAATACTAGAAATGCATTATACACACACAGTGGTTGGTTTGGTTAGCCGAAACTTTCAGTTCAACTTCATCGGTTTGGTTTGGTTTTTTTTCCCTTTTTGGTTTTTTATGATCACCCCTAGATTGGGGAGCTCTTCTAAATTAGGCTTTTGGTGGGGTCTGTGGTGTACACTTGTCACCCATTGGCGTTGCTTAAGATAATGTAATCGATAAATATTTCAAACTTTATGAAATTGCATATTAGAGTGTAAATAAAAGAATAAGCTTGGTATACTTCATTACATTGTAGTTCTACTTTTCTAGATGAGACGAGTAAACGTGGTTTGGTAATTGGTTGGTGGTTATTATGAAATTGTTGGCTTATGTCCACTTTAAAAAAAAAAAAAAACAAATCATGTTGTTGAATTCTTGTGCATAAATGGTCAAATAAGAATTGAGTTTTTTTTTTTCTTTAATTTCCTTTAGGAAATTTAGGGGATCCACCAGAAGTTCATGAAATACAAGGCTACAGTGTGAGGCTTCATGTATAGGGTCCACATATGTTAAGGGAGCTAAATTTGTCAATGAGCTGTTTTCCTACTGGGTGGTGAGTTGAACAGGCCTTCCTATCAGGTTGGAATCCAGTTTGTTCCAGTCTGATAAATTTAAAAGAACTAAAATTAAAAGAAAAGTAAACAATCAAACATATAAAATGTATACATAACATTTTAATGATAAGAAAAAAGAAAATAAGTTATGCTGAAATAAACCTAAATCTATAGATTATACATTTTTAGCATACACAGATGCATATGCATATATGCGCACGTGTATATGGAAAAAGATTCTCTGATCAAGTCAAGTGAGAGCTCCATGATAAGGGATGGGGATAGGAACATAGTGACTCCCTTTGAGTTGTTGCCATGCACAAGTTTTTTTGGGCCATTTTAAACTTCATTAAATGATCCAACTAGCAAGCAAACCCACTTCAGAGATAACTGCTGTAATAATGAAGGTTCCACCTATCAGATTTCCTCAAGCCAAAAAGTGACCTGGTTGAATGATTGGAACCTTCCGATCTATTCCCTTCTCTTGGATGGTCAGTAGTTAGAAGTGCAGTGACTACGAGTGTTAGAATTCAAGTGGTTAAAGTTGATCTAAAATTTCCATTTTCTAGTATTGGGACTAATTCATTGGAACAAATAAAATGGCAGTTCTAAATCTCCTAGTTGTGTCATATGTGCCATTCATAGTTTATGTTTGCACTATATATATATATATATATTTTGATTGGAAACGGTAACTTCATTAAATAACTTTAAAATAACTTTCCAGATTTAAATACAGCTGTCAACCCCTAAGTAGGTGTTGAGCCCCAATTATCTTTCTTACAAAGCTGCCCAGAACATATTCTCCCTCACAGTCCCTTGTTTAGCCAAAGATGTAAATTAATCCTCTAATATCAAGATTAAACTTAGTGATTAGCAGAATAAAACAGGTCTGAATAACTGTACAGGAGAAGAAGATGGCGAAGAGAAGAGGTAAGAGAAGGAGTCGAATCATTCTCCATTCTCCTCTAACCCTATTTTATTAAGATCTAAAAATTTGATGATGACAAGAATGCCCTTAAGTGGGCGGCTAGCTTGGCAGTTACATAAAGAAAAATAAAACAAGAATAAATAACAGGCCCATTAAGTGTGGCCCATCAACATAAAATAAAAGATATTACAAGAGAGGCTGTTAGGGCCCATTCGGCCCAGTCTCTTTACACTCCCCCTCAAGCTGAGCATAGATGTCAATCATGCCCAACTTGCTTATATAGTGTGTCAATTTCCCCCTTGGAACTCCCTTGGTCAAGATATCAGCTAGTTGCTCTTTTGATGTGATGAATGGTAAACAAACTTCTCCTAAAGAAACTCTTTCCCTTATGAAATGCCTATCAACCTCAATGTGCTTAGTTCTGTCATGTTGAACAGGATTATGTGCAATGTTGATAGCAGCTTGGTTGTCAAAATAGAGCATCATTGGTTTCTCGTAGTCCACCCCCAATTCCTCTAGAAGGGATTGTAGCCATAGTAATTCTGACACACCATGAGCCATTGCCCTGTATTCTGCTTCAGCTGAGTATCTAGCAACTACTGATTGTTTTTTACTCCTCTAAGACACAATATTCCCAGCAACTAGAGCACAATAACCAGAGGTGGACCTTCTGTCATCAATACATCCTGCCCAATCTGCATTAGTAAAGGCTTTTAGCTTCATGTGACCATGCTTAGCAAATAGAACACCTTTCCCTAGAGTACCTTTCAAGTAGCACAGAACCCTTTCTGCAGTAGCTAGATGAGTATCTCTGGGAGAATGCATAAACTGACTAATAACACTTACTGCATAGGAAATATCTGGTCGAGTCATGCAAATGTATAGCAACTTCCAAAGCAATCTCTGAAACACTCATTAGACAAAGGTTCACCATCTGTGGCAGAAATCTTATGATTATTATCAATGGGAGTGGAGATAGGTTTAGCTCCAAGTTTACCAGTTTCAGCAAGAAGATCAAGGACATATTTGCGCTGAGATATGAAGATACCATCCTTAGATCGAGCAACTTCAATGCCCAAGAAATACCGAAGATCTCCCAAGTCTTTGATTTCAAATTCAGAGTTGAGAAATCGTTTTAGTTTACTGGCCTCTTCAATGTCATTACCCGTGACCACAATGTCATCAACATAAACAATAAAGAAAGTCACCAGAGAGTCATTTCTCTTCAAGAACAGTGTATGATCAGATTGTGTTTGAATGTAGCCAAAGGAGACAAGAGCAGCCCAAAATCTCTCAAACCAAGCCCGAGGAGATTGTTTGAGACCATAAATAGATTTGTGTAGTTTACACACCTTGCCTTTCATTTCTTTCCCATAAACTCCTGGAGGTAGAGACACATAGACCTCTTCATGCAGGTCTCCATTCAAGAAGGCATTTTTAACGTCAAACTGGTGTAGGGGTCAGTCAAAAGTAGTTGCTAGAGAAAGTAAAACCCTGACTGAAGTCATCTTAGCTATATGAGCAAATGTCTCAAGATAGTCAATGCCATACATTTGGGTGTAACCCTTAGCAACCAACCGAGCCTTAAACCTCTCAGCAGAGCCATCAGAGTGATATTTAATGGTAAACACCCATTTACAACCCACTGGTTCCTTCCCTTCTGGCAAGTCCACAATATCCCAGGTATGGTTCTTATGCAATGCATCAAGTTCAGTCATCATAGCATCCTTCCATTTAGCTTGAGATAATGCTTCCGGTACAGACCTGGGTATCACATGGGAAGAAACAGAGGCAAGAAAGGAGTAGTAGGAAGGGGAGAGAAGGCTATAAGATAAGTGTTTGGAGATACAGTGGGTTGTACACTTCCGCTTTCCCTTGCGAAGAGCAATAGGAAGGTCAAGGTCTGGAACAGTTAGAGATGGATCGGTAGAGGGCTGACCTGTTTCCTCAGGAATGATGGGAGTGGCAAGATGCTCTTCTGAAGGAGTGGAAACAACCTGCACATGTCTGAATCTCTGCCTTTGGTACCACCTTTGGAGAGCAGGAGCAGAAGCAGGAGGAGGAGCAGGGATATCAGAGGTAGGTCCAGTGGAAGAGGTGGACACCCCATGATCGGACTCACAAGGGATGGGAAGGGGAACAGCTGGAGACATAGCAAAGGGCTCATCAAATTTATCCCCCTTAGGAGGAATAGTAAATAAGGGAGTCAACTCGGCAAAGGTGACATCCCGAGATACAAAACGGGTGCCACGAACTGGATCAAAACAGCAATAACCCTTCTGTGTGGAAGCATATCCCAGAAACACACACTTATGAGCCTTAGGTTCAAACTTGTGCCTTTGGTGACTATGAATATGCACATAGCAAGTACATCCAAACACACAGAGAGGAAGAGAAAAGAGATCCTCATCCGGGAAGAGAAGACTAAAAGGAGTTTTAAAGCCAAGGACCTAGGAGGGCATACGGTTGATTAGAAAGGTAGCAGTAAGAACAACATCTCCCCAAAACTTTACAGGAACATGGGATGCAAACAAGAGGGATCTGGCAACCTCAACCACATGCCTGTTCTTTCTTTCCGCCACCCTGTTTTGTTCTGGAGTGTAGGAACAAGAAATTTGATGAATAACCCCAAAAGTTTCAAGATAGGTGGAGAGGGTTCTCTCAAAATACTCCTTAGCATTGTCAGAGCGGAATATTTTGATACAAGTATTAAACTGGGTGAGGATGAGTTCATGAAAATTTTTCACAATAGCTGGTGCTTCATCCCTGGATTTCATGAGATAAATCCAAGTGTAACGCGAATAATCATCAAGAAAAACGATAAAGTACCTGTAACCCCCCATGGTTGGCATGTGATATGGCCCCCACACATTAGGGTGAACAATATGGAAAGGAGAAAGTGATCTTTTATTGCTAATTGAATAGGAATGTCTACAATGCTTTGCCAGCTCACATGATTCACAATGAAGACTCGATAAAGACACTCCTTTAAACATATCTGGGAACAGATGACTCAAAGCAGAAAAAGACAAGTGACCAAACCGAAAATGACATAATAAAATTTTGTTAACAGACTCTGACACGACTGACTCTAAGGAAACTCCATGAGGTGGTCCCAAAGCTTGATTCGGTGTGTCCAACAAGTATATTCCGTTCGCCTCATGGCCACTCCCAATCATCCTCTGAGACTACAGGTCCTGAAAAACACAATGAGTGGGAAAGAAGGTTATGCTGCAATTCATGGACTTTGTTAAGCTACTAACAGATAAGAGGTTTGTGTTAAGCTTAGGGACATGAAGAATAGAAGATAAGAACAGGGTGTCAGAGTTCTTTATATCACCTTTACCAGAGATAGGGGCAAGGGACCCATCGGCAAGGGATATTTTCTCTTTCCCAGAGAGAAAGTGATATGAGCAAAAAATGTTAGATAGACTGATCATATGGTCTGATGCACTGGAATCGATAATCCAAGGGATTTTATGATTACCTGAAATTGAAGCATGATTTGCAGAAGCACGAGTACCTGAGTGAGCAAAAGCCGATGAAGATGATGTACTGTTGGAAGGGTGAGCTGAAGAAACTGTAACTTCCAGGTGATTTAGGAGCCTCCCATACTTCTCAAAATCCAACTTCATTGCATCGAATTGCTCAATGGTTGATTTCTCTTCACTCTCCTTACTTCTCCCTTCAGGTACTGTAGCAGCATTAGTAGTCTTGGGTTTTCCCACCTGACTGCCCTTCTTAGGGTTATTATTGTTCTTAAATCTATCAGGGAGAAGTCCAGGATGAAGCTTCCAGCATGTGTCCTTTGTATGCCATGGTTTCTTGCAATATTCACACACCTCTCTCTTTTCTTAGTAGGGCCCTTTGGTTTCATTCCCGCATGTGCAAAATGTTCTGTAGGTGGACTCTGCAACTGAACCTGCCGTCTACTTTCCTCACTACTTATCATAGCATATGCCTATGAAAGAGTAACCTCATCTCTGGCCAAAATATTTTGTCTGATAATATCAAACTCAGGGTTAAGTCCAGTGAGAAACTCAAACACCCTAGTTCTCTCTACCAACTTTCTATACATTTCAGCATCCTTTTTACTCTCCCATACCACTGTCTCCATAACATCAATTTCCTGCCATAGGGATTTTAGTATAGAGTAGTAGATTGCTACACTCTTCTCCCCCTGTCTCAGGTTTTTCACATCACTTTTCAATTTATACGCCCTGGCTACATTCAATTTCTGTGAATAGGTCTCAGTTACACTGTCCCATATCTCCTTAGCCAAAGACATCTACAGATAGTGCTGGCTTATATGGGGTTGCATGGAGTTGACTAACCATCCTATAACGGTATAGTTCTCTTGCATCCATTTTTCAAATTCAGGGTCTGTCTCTTCGGGTTTCACCTTACTGCCTGTGAGATACCCGAGTTTTCCTCTACTACAAGCATAGATTTTTATAGACTATGCCCAAGCAAGATAGTTCGTCCCATCTAGCTTAATTGTGGTAACACTAGTCAAAACGGAATCTACTGAGGCAGGTCCAAAAACTGACACCTGCTTGAACTCACTTCCGTATGTCTCCATTAATCAAACGGAAATCAAAGAACAGAAATTTTGACTATGTAAACTTACTTGAAGTCAAACAAGAATTTGGGTGCTTGAAAAACTAGGGTTTTGCTCCGTCCAGCAGATGAGAGGAAGAGAGAAGATGCTGCGGCACCTACCAGACTAACCCAAACTCTTCCAAACCTGAACCGCCCTCCTTTGGCAGTCACAAGACACCTTCCAAGCACAGAGCGGCACACCTGAGCTTCACCTTTCCTGGTAACCTCGAAAATCTCTAGTCGGCTAGGGTTTCGGGCAGCAGTAGAACAACATCACTTCTTGGCAAAATCTAGCCAAAACTAAACTTTCCAAACCCTTCTACCAACTAGGCAAGTGATTCTCTATACTATAGAGAACCTATCTCTCCATACACTCTCTTGATTTTAGAGTGTACAGGAACGAAGAAAAAGAAGGAAGAGGAACTAAACCCGCTTTGATACCAAGATGTAAATTAGTCCTCTAATATCAAGATTAAACTTAGTGATTAGCAGAATAAAACATGTCTGAATAACTGTACAGGAGAAGAAGATGGTGAAGAGAAGAGGTAAGAGAAGGAGTCGAATCATTCTCCATTCTCCTCTAACCCTATTTTATTAAGATCTAAAAATTTGATGATGACAAGAATGCCCTTAAGTGGGCGGCCAGCTTGGCAGTTACATAAAGAAAAATAAAACAAGAATAAATAACAGGCCCATTAAGTGTGTCCCATCAACATAAAATAAAAGATATTACAGGAGAGGCTGTTAGGGCCCATTCGGCCCAGTCTCTTTACAGCCAACGTGTCAGCTAAACAATTAGCTGATCTCCTTGTCCATTTGAAGCATGCACCGATCTCCCTTGTTGTATTGTGGATTTCCCTTATGGGCTGTCTATAAATCCAGGCTCCCAACTTACCAGATTGCAGCCACTCGATCAACAATTTAGAGTCTCCCTCAATCTCAATTTGGTGTAACCCCAACTGTTTTGCATATCTTACACCTTGAAGCAAGGCCATCACCTCCGCTCTCAATGAGTCCCCCACTCCTATTGGTCCTGAGAACAAAGCCACAATTCTGCCATTTTCATCTTTGAAAACTCCTCCTATACCTGAAGGGCCCGGGTTACTTCTTGAACTCCCATCAAAATTCAATTTCACTCTTTGTTGTGTTGGTGGGGACCACAATTCCTGCACAATAGGTTTCATTGCACTATATTCAATCTGAACAAATTTCCTCGTTGCATTTTCTACCAATACTAGTTTCTTAGCCAGTGAGTCTTTTTTTTTTTCCTGGATTTTTTAGGAAAAATTAGTTTCTTCTGCTCAGTTTAACTTGATTCATGGCCATAAAAGCTGCACTTTAATGTGCTTTCTTTCGTATCTTTCATTATACCATAAAGTAGGTGGAATAATTTCACATTGTTAACGTAGTTCAGGAGAGAATATGTTCTAACAGTTATTTTTCTCTCAAATGATATATGCACAGGTTCTTTGGCCAGAGAGCGGATGGAAGCCTGTTCCCCTTGTCGATATAATTGAAGGAAATGCTGTGAAGCGAGCCTATCAAAAAGCATTACTTTGTCTACACCCTGATAAACTACAGCAGAAGGGAGCTGCATTGCATAAAAAATATATTGCTAAAAAAGTCTTTGACATCCTTCAGGTAAGCAGAATAGTTTAACCTCGGATAGCACAAGTATCAGGGCCAATGATTTCTTTGCTGTATCTCAATTAGGCAGTGATATCGCAGGGAAATGGAAATTCATCCATGCTCACTCAGTTTTCTTTCAATTGGGGGGTACAAGCATTCTTGCACTGGGACTCCCTTTGGGAGATTTTCTGCACAAACAAGCTGATCAATTAGAGTACCCTAACAGATGGTGGCTGGATGATTTGGGTGACATGGTGCATCACATATTTGCTCCATTCTGTGATTATAGAGGCAATGATTTTTTTTTTTTTTTTCACAAGCAAAGCCATAGATCA
Source organism: Nelumbo lutea (assembly GCF_056320005.1). Classification (NCBI taxonomy): domain Eukaryota; kingdom Viridiplantae; phylum Streptophyta; class Magnoliopsida; order Proteales; family Nelumbonaceae; genus Nelumbo; species Nelumbo lutea. The sequence continues at coordinate 22,451,263 of NC_142688.1, forward strand.
GGGTACCCCCAACAAACTAATAAGATGCGTGTCTAAAAAGTATACAAATCAGTTTAGGCTGTTGATATTTTTCGCCCGCATAACATTACCAAGCACAAGGTTGTCCAGATCCTTTAGTTCCCAAGTTCATAGAATATCCAAATTCATAAATTACACTAATCTGCATTCTATCTTCCAGATTTACTATTCACTTCTAAATTCCAAGGTGTCACTATAAAAGCATTCATGATACTATATTTTAAACTCTCCTATGCCTGTCAAAGAGTACAAAGATACCTTTATTAACAGAGATACAAGGTAAAGCATAATTCTCTTGATTGAATGTGTGTAAATTATAATTGCTGTTTTAAGCATACTAGTGGAAGCATAGATGTAAGTGTTTCTGATGCACCATCTGGTGGGTTCTTTCTAGGAAATGAAGGTCATCATGATCTGATGATTATAACAATCTGATCTACCACTCTCTATTGAAGGTAAAAAAGAGAAAAAAGAAAAAAAAAATGTCAACCATTTTTAGGAATACACTGATTGGATGGTTTAGCATTGAGTCAATTTGCACCTGTTCTTTTTATTTTTTATTTTTGCTGTTCTCCATTGGATGGCAGGTCCTGAAACTCCACACTGGCTTTTAATTTTTTTTTTTTTATTTATTGGTAACATTGAGAATTCTATTGATAGTGAGAAAAGAATAAAAAGATCATTACCCAATGTTAGTCCCAGCTATCTGGGGTCTTGGGAGGGGTAGACTGGATACTATCTTAACATTTTGCTTAAAGTGGTAAAAGTTGAATAATGACTCATGAATAACAAAGGTGATTCTAATTGTCACTACAGGAAGCATGGAATCATTTTAACTCACTTGGATCGTTCTGATTGTGGAATCTTCACTGGCCATCTACCTCTAATCTACAAAACAAAACTCTGGTGTTCACTCTCACTCAGTGGTGGTGACTGTATTTTTCAAGGTCTGTTAGTATGGTTAAAAGTGTACCTATTTCCCTCTTGGTAAATTGATTGATTTGTTGCATAATATAACTACTGTATATAGCTATATATGATTGATTCTTGAAAGCTTTCATATATTGTAGTGTACTTTACTTTTTTGATCATCACCATCCAAGCCTTATCCCAACTGTATGGAGTTGGATTTTTTGATAATAAGGCTGTGTTTGGTTGCAGTGCAATTTTATTTGCACTAGTACAAATGCATGGGGGTGCATTGTGATTTGTAACCCAAACCAACCTTTAACCTTCATTCACCTGTTTTTTCTTTTCTATCTCAACCCAAGGACCCAAATAGAAAAAAGAATTCACTCTTACACCAAGAACACCTTTTTTCTCTCAATGTCTCCTTCTAGAAGAGCACACACACACACACACACACATACTCTCTCTCTCTCTCTCATACATATATTGAAATTAGACCTGTTCACAGGCCAGCCTTTGGGCCTGACTTTACACTGTGTTGGGCTTGGGCTTCGAGCTGGGCAAAGTTTGGCAAAAGCCAAGCTTAAGCCTGGCCCATGAACAGGTTTAATTAATATATACCTAAAGGGGGACCACACCCACTGTTATCCAATCTAATGGTTGAAAAGTAAGACACAAACCCAACAGAACATGCATCACTACCACCATAACCCCATTAAGCTGCTAACTACAAGTCTACCGTATATCACCTTGCTCTTATGAGCTATGAGGACCAAAGCTGCATTGCAATAAAAAATGTAGTCTCAATTAGTAGGTGCAATCAAAACACTATACAAGGTATCATTTGGGAGATCACATCTGCTATGACCACCATTGCAGACACAATATCCCCTTTGTTTAAATTCAAAACACCATGTGATCTGCCTTTTTGTTTTCAGTCATTGACTTGTCCATGTTTGATTGGGTGATTGCAAGTGCTGCGACTGATCAGAACTTGTCAGTTAGAGCCATTTGACACCCTGTTTTTTCCATTTAATCCCCTTTTGACACCCTATAAGTTGTACTAATTGCATCTAAACGTGCGGCTAATGGGCACATGTTGATGCAACTCACTTTACTGAATTCTATGACTTGTTTAGAGCTTAGGGTTCAGTGGGACTATCTTTTTACTTAGTGCCCGAAATACATACTAGTACTCCTATTAAATGATTTTGTTTGATCGTTGGAGATAGACTTACTTTCATGCTTCTACTAGGTACTGGTGGCTATTGGGCGGGTTGGGTTGGCTTTGGTTTGGGTTGAGTTTCAACCCAACCCATCTAACTGCCAACCCGTTAATGACCCAGTTATATAAAATTAAATGGGTTGGATTCAATCCAAACCCACTTTAACCCAATCCAATCCACCCAAACCCATTAATCTTATATTTATGTACTTAAAACAAAAAACTAATTCATTTTTAACAAATTAGTCATAGCTTAGTGGTAATAGTAGTTACTATTTACTCAAGTGGTGAAGGTTCAAATCACATTACATGCATGTTATTTTTATACAAGCAACAAAGCCATTTAACTATGTTCATGTTTTGGATTTGACAAACCACATAGGTTCAAACCGGTCAGACCAACTTGAACTATCTAATTGGATTGTCTTCGAGGTAATCACATCAAGTTCAGGAGTGGTTGAAATGTTTAGATCCGGATCAGTTCGGTTGGACTAGACCCCACCCAAACCGGTTTAGTCTGGTCGAACAAAAACCTGATCAGACCTGTACTAGTTCAGTTCGGTCGAGCTAGACCCCGATCGGGCTGATTCAATCCGGTCGGACTAGACCAGACCAGTTCAGTCAATGGTGGATTGACTTGGGTTGGCTCATATCAGTTTTGTGCATGGGTTTGGGGTCAAACCGATTGGCCCAAAGCGGATCAAAAGAAGTAAATCAAACCATACTGGATTCAGGTCGAATTCAACGGATATGAACTAAACTGGACGATCCAAAGCAGACGAAGCGAGCAAGGTGGTTTAGGGTTCGGACCCCACCCGGTTCGAATCACATTACATGCATGTTATTTTTATACAAGCAGCAAAGCCATTTAACTATGTTCGGGTTTCGGATTTGACAAACCACAAGTTCAAACCGGTAAGACCAACTTGAATTATCTAATTGTATTGTCTTCGAGGTAATCACATCAAGTTCAGGAGTGGTTGAACTGTTTAGATCCAGATCAGTTCGGTCGGACTAGACCCCACCCAAACTGGTTCAGTTTGGTTGAACAAAAACCTGATCGGATCGGTACTGGTTTAGTTTGGTCGAGCTAGACCTCAATTAGGCCGGTTCAATCCGATCAGACCAGACCAGACCAGTTCAGTCAATGGTGGATTGACTTGGGTTGGCTCATATTAGTTTTGTGCATGGGTTTGGGGCCGAACCGATTGGCCCAAAGCGGGTCAAAAGAAGTAAATCAGACCATACCAGATTTGGGTCGGGTTCAACGGATATGAACTAAACTGGACGATCCAAAGCAGACGAAGCGAGCAGGGTGGTTTAGGGTTCGAACCCCACTCGGTTTGACCCGTTTTGGATTCAGGTCGGCTTGGATCAGTTTGTACCGGGTCGAGCCAGACTATGTGAATAGTGGTTGGACCGGACGACCCAAATCGGGCAAAGCAAGCGGTACCGAGCCATCCTGTCCAAGGTCTATTTCGGATTCAGGTTGACCTGGATTAGTATATGTTGGACCGGGTCAGACTGCGTTGAACTGGTTTGGACTTGGGTCGAATTGATTTGGATTTATGTTGGGTGAAGTGTGTTGATTCAAGACAAAACTAAATTTAGTCAATAATTAATAGAAAATTAATGTATTTATTATAAATTATTTAATTCAAATGAAGAAAATAAAAAAATGTTGAGAAATTAATACTAATTTTTATAATGGTTAACCCAATGGTTATCCACAACCCAACCCATTTAAATGGGCGGGTTGGGTGACGGGTTGATCACACAACCTGCCAAGTAAATGGGTAGGTTTGGTGAAAAATTGCCACCCCTACTACTCCGTGATCTTTTAGTTTTTGTTTCGTAAGCATAATTGTGAAGCTGATATGGAAGTACTTCCGTTCTTCCACCGGGAGTATTTCCCCTTCAGATGATATGCGAGTCTTGTTTTATTTTCTATTCTCAGTGGTTCACATTGTTCAGAGGAAAGGCAATAGAGAAAAAGAAAAGCATAAAACTGTGGAATGTATGTCTGAATGGGTCATAACCATTGTCGGCTGCCTGTCTGAGAACATGAGGCCCAATTAATCAATTGGATCCTGTCCCTGAATCTTGGCCCAAAAATGAGTTTGAACTCCATCGGTGCTGAGTGCTGACCGTCTTTATGCAGTTATATTACACCCGTATGCCACATAAAGCAACTTTTCTTTCTTTTTTGAAAACCTTTAGGCTAATTCCATTATTCAACCAACAAAATCAATTAAATTCGTCCAAGATATGTTTGGTTAAATCAGGTTAGGAGGGTTCAATATCCATTCAGTACAAACAGTAAAGTTAAAAAACTGACGGGCTAGGGTGTGAACTACCCCTGTTACAAGAGCGAGAAACGTATCTGAAGGTAACTGAACCTATCATTCATCCGTCTCCTGCAATCTGAGATCAAAGCTTGGATCCACCAAGGGACAGCAGGAGATTGACGATCCTTAGATTCTTTACCCAAAAAAAAAAAAAAAAAAAACTAACAAAGAATGAGAGATTGACGATCTGTATTCTGTAGGGTATCATTTGATCCAACGAATTTTCCTTGATCATTATGATGATTGATGTCAAACCCGGACTTGATCGTAGCTTAGGGATGCAATTTGGGTCGGGTCGAGTTGGCGTTTTGTTAAATTTTCAATGGGCCCGAACCCAGCGTCGTTGAATTGCAGCCCTACTGACAAGCTCCATCTACATTGGGTTAGGAAGGTCTTTTGTGGTGAGTGTTTTAAGCTTGTTTTCTTTTTACCCTTAATGGATGTATTCAATAAATATTTTCTTTAACAAATACTTGAGGACAATAAAAAATAAAATTCTTTTTCCATCCCTTTCCCATTTCTCCTTAGCCTCCGACTGTCAGCAGTCCAAATTTCATCTGTATTTGATGGGAAGGCATGGAAATACAAACGAGTAAACGACAAAGTGTAAGTTCTCATTCACTTCTGATTCAGATTTTGCTTTGCTTTGCTTTGTTTGCTTGAAGGAGAAAAATGGGGAGCAAAACAATTTGTGATTCCCGTTTTATTTGGGAGAGAATGGATGTGAGAAGAAGAGGATGTGCACAATTAGGGGTGTCAATGGACTGGTTTTGGGTTGGACTCTGTCCAAATCATAATCCATTTGGATGGACCAATATGACATATTAGATTGGACTTGGTCTATCCATAATGAATTTATATTGGGTTGAGCCAATATCTAGTTCATTGATAAAAAATAAGAACACAAGGTGCCAATGGACTAGGTTTGAGTTGAAACCAATCTAAATTAACAGGAATTTGAACAGATTAGACAGTCTCTGAACTGTTCCAAAATGATTCAAAATGTTCATTAGACTGGATTGAACCAGGTCCATTTGAAATGGACTCACATTGAACTGGACCGGATTGGACCAAATCCAGTTCAATTGACACCCCTGTAGCACAATCTATATCGCCAATTAATATAAATAAGACTAAAAATGCACAATTTGCATCTGATTTGAATTTCAATTTAACATACAAACAAATAAGCCTTGAGAGACGCAAAGAAGCCAATCTCCTTCCTGCTATGATAAATCTGTGTTAGCAGTAGCAGACAGCTTTGCTACACGCTGCTTAGCTGCACGTGCGATGCGCCACAGGCAATGGGCCCTGCATATCGATGCATGAAAGACGAGATTTTAATGGGGTCCACTACCTCTACGGCACATTCTGCAAATAATATAAAATAAAAATAAAATAAAATAAAATAAAGGGGGTGATTCGTGATTGATGGAGTGTTTGGCTTAGAGGAGAGAATGGTCTCGAATGATCCCACATTGATCCTTACTGGATCCTACTTTTACCGAACTATTTAATATCAAGTACATGATCTCATATTTAAATAAGTCATTAGCAACATTAAATCTTGAATCCTTTGCTTCAAGGATACGACAGCTCTACCGAAGGCTCCAATGATGCCTATAAAAAAATAGTTTGAATCCTTTTGATCATTTTCTTTTGGCGCAGCAGTTCTATTCTATGCTCCATGATTCTCCAATGGCTGATGATAATTCCTTCCAATGTATTGGTTTCTAATATTGAAATCTAAATCCATACCCATACCCAGCTTTGTAGCTTTGTAGGAATGTCAATGAGCACCAATGGGTCGAACCTGGAGCGGGCCGATGTAAATGGGCTGAAATCCATTGGCTGGTTCAACTTGTTGTCAGGTTTGTGTTTGGTTTTGATATAAGTGAGTTTATAGTTTATACCCGATGAGCAATACAATGATGCTGATCGAACATATGAATTCAAGGGGAAGGGCAGGCAAACTTATGTCGTGTTTGGTTGCAGTGCAATTTTATTTACATTAGTGAAAAAAAATGCATACTTTGGTTTAATTTTTGTTTTGGGTTTTACTTTATTCTGCTTTACATTTTATTTTACTTTATTTTTAATGCAACCAAACAAAGTAAGGTAAAACTTGAAACAAAAATAAATCAAAACTTGCAACCAAATCATTTACACTACCATAGTTTTGAATCAGTTCAAATGAATTTACACTGCAACCACACATAGCCTTAATGTTGTGTTAGGATAAAGTTCAGGATTTGGGCTCTGGGACTTAAAAATGTTTTAGCTTCAGATTGTAATGTTTTCAAAAGAAACTCTTACTAAATGCTCAAAATACTTTTTGGTTTAAATTTATTTTTCCCAACACAAATCTTAAAAAACAAAAGTTGATCCAAATGGAGCTTTATTTTTTATTTTGAAATTCGTTACACTTGTATGCAAGGATTAAAATATTGAAAATTCATATCCGTGTATTCAAAATTTCAAATATGTATAAATACACCGATACGAAAGATTTTGAAACATTTAAAACTTTAAAATATTAGGTGGACCTTCTAATACCTACTAATACCAACAGAGTTAAATAAAAAATAAAAAAACCAATGATATGCACCAATACCCACTTGAGGATATCGGGCCTGTTGATTATTTTTTATCTTTGCTTGTGTGATGTTTATTACAATGTAATGTATCCACCAATTGGATCCGGGCTGGGTATGCAGGATGTCCAGGTAATTGGGTATCCATTTACGGCTCTGATAAATGTATGGTCGCTTTGACATGATTACCCCTGATTAAGACACATTACGAGCAAATTTAACCAATAGAAAGCGTCTATTGAGTTAAATAAATGATGGGTACAAGTGGACTCCAATAAGCCAGTCTCTCTTTTTTGGGGGTAGAGGCCTTTAGTTGAATTAAAATCCAAAATTTCCCTTTCTCTTATGTCTATCTTGCATACCAACCAAAAGTTATGTTGACTCAACATATTTGACACCCTTAAGAAACTAAGAAAGAGAGTTACAAGTAAAACACACACAGACACACACTATGTGATTAGCGTTTTTCATTAGGTTATGTTTGTTTCCCCATGAAGTGAATACAAAGTTTTCACCCAAAAAAGAATAAAATGTTTGGGCCCCGTTTGTTTTTCGTTAAGTTATTTAATCAGGTAAATGCACTTATCCAGTTAAGTATCATCTAAGAAAGACTTATCCGGGTAAATGCATTTACTCATATTCTTTATTTCTCATGTAAATACGGCAATGGCCATTTTAACCATAAAAATCTATTATTAAAAACATTTTTTTCCCATTCAAGTGTTGGCAGTAGGTGGAAAAGTTATTCACCACCTAGAAGATGGCGAGAAAATAAATTTTCCCTGATCTCTACATAAATTTGATAAAAGAGAATGGATTTCTTGGGGAATCAAAATCCTATTGACCAATTTTCCCCCTCTCAAAAAATAAAAAAAAGAACACCACCTTGGAAACCAAGTATCTCAGCTATCACTTCTTAAAAACCTTCATTTTTCTTGTCATATACAAAACAATTCAATAGTGGAAATTAAAACAAAGTTCACGTTATAAGAGAGCAAAATCATTTTTTATGGTCAATTTAGAAGGAGTACAAATACAAATATGTATACTGTACAGTGCAAATGCATATAAAATACAAGATTTTGCACTCTACATATTTATATTTATACTCTTTCAAAGTGAGCATTAAGAGTTTTTTTATTTGTATTTATAGCACAGATGGAGTAAAATGAAACCTGAAACAGTAAAATAAGAACTGCAGTAAAAATGGACCAAGATTTACAATATTTTTATTTATAAATACAAATAAAATTGCAGAGATAAGAAGTTCCCTGCACGAGGGAGAAATATTCACCGGTTGATTGGTGACAGCTGACGGGAATCTAGTAGGTATGAAGTAGATTCCATTCTTCTCTGTCAGAAAGCTCCCTTCCCCCTTCCCCCCTCGTGTGAGGGGCCCTTATTAAATCGCTATCCTACTTCCAAAATCAAAATCTTGGACTGTTAACCTCGTGACAATCAACCCATTCAGCGTTTGGCTAGTGGCAAAAATCTGAATTCTCAATTCTGAACCCATTTTTACTTCTGTTTCATTTCATACACTTGAGCCAAAAGATTGTCTGCTCTGTTTCGTTTTTTTTTTTTTTTTAAGAAAAAATGTAACCCACAATCACAATAGTACAAAGCACACGGCCCGCAGCTTGAGCCAAACGAGGCATGAGGAGACCCAGACGACAACGAATGCAGTATTAAAATCAATATGCCAGCACATAAAAGTTCGCAAGAGGTTAAGCTTAACATTGTCGTTTCTGATTTGCCGTACCAGGAAATCATGGCGCTCTGTTCTCTATATATATACTTCGGCATCTTCCTCCAGTTTTTGTTATTATATTTATTTATTTGAATCACAAATCACAAATCACTTCACCAAGCCAAACAAGAGTACAAATTTGTCCACCCCATCTCTAAAATAATCAAGCAATTTGATCCCTTACTGTTCTTGCTTACATGGAATACTATATATGTTTCTTACATATTCCCATTATCCCATTTCATGTTTCTGATTTTTCGTTCATCCCCCGGCCTCAAGTTGATTCTACTTGCATCAATCTTCTCAAGCTCATCTCAAATGTAAATGTTTCAGGTTCTACGCTATGGAGGTTTGAACCAAAATCTCATATTTAGTATGTGTTTGGAATCGTGAATGTTTATTAACTAAATATTTCGTATTTGATTTGCTTGAAAAAACTAAAAAAAAGCAATGATGAATTTGTTTTTAATACTTAGGTGTCATATAAAGGAAAGTCTGTTTTATATGTACGGATGTTTCAAACACACGCTTAATGTTTTTCTCAGCATATCTAAACACATTTCTCTCCTTTTTTTCTTTGTCTTCTTCTTTATTCAAAATTTAAATCTCCAAATAGCCCCATGTCCGATTTATTCCAACCTTTATCCTATCAATGGGCCTTTTGTTAGGGGGGAATCAGGTCTGAGTTTGGCTGGTAGTTTAGCTACTACCCTGTTGCCATGATGGTGTTCTCCAATATAAATTGTTTCTTTATTTATTTGTTGTTGTGAGTTTCAAAACAAAACAAAACCAATTGGTTTAAAAGCAAATTGGTTCTTAAAAGAAAAAAAAAATACAGAAATCATGTTCTTGATTATATATGTGTTTTCTTGTTTTCAAAACACAAATTGAAAACATGTTCTTGAATTTAAGATCTAAAGAACATATTTTCATTTGATTATTTAATATCATGTTCCATAAATTGGGAATAGATAGACTCATGACAAAATCATGCATGCCGTGCTGTACAATCTATCATGAGTTGAACACTGGTATGCTCACTTGTGATAGGTTCTCCAGCTCGAGCTCAGTGTTTATGATTTTGTCTTCAGTCAATTTAGACTCCCATAAATTATATAGTTTCTATTTTTTATACTACAAATTTTATTTGATTTGTTTCAAAATTAATATTTTGATGGTTTCATAAACATGCTTCGTTTTTTTTAAAACAAAATCAACTTGTTTTTGCTTTCTAACATTAAAAGAAAACACACATATTCAACATTTTTCTTCTTTTATTTGATGTTATAATTTCAAAAGAAAATAAAAGAAAAAACATTTATATTGTAAAACACCCCTTAATCTAAGCTTGCTTCAAACACTGTTTTTAACTTATCAGGATCAATCCCTTTGAAGTTTTTTTTTTTTTTTTTTTAAATCTATCTACACTTTTACAATAAGGTTGCCCTAAGAGAGAGTAAGAGACCAAATCTCTTTCTTCCTTGGATTGGGCTATACGTGTTTACCTTATTAAAAGGATAGACAGTTGGATTGGGAGTTTCTGATCTCGAATTCTGTTAGCACGAGTTGAGATAAAAAGGTATCATTACTACAGTCATCTGTTGTGTTCTCCCACAAACGCAGGCGTGGACTGTTATGCTTTGGAAGGACAAACTCCGCTTTTTATCTCTATCTCTTTGTTTATGGAGCAGCATTCAATGAAAAATTGAAAAGACCCACCACATACATATACATCCCTTTTAATTTTAACCATTAGATTGATTTATTTCAAACGGTATCAATACCAGTATGTGGTAAGAGACTCTGACACTCACTAATCTCCATTCGTTTTTACTTATGATTATAAGTGAGTTTATTGGGCAAATGTTTTCTATGCAAAAACAATGTTTTGAAAACTGACTGGGAACTGGAACCATTTTGACCATCAGTTTTTGAATTGGTAGTTCTACTGTCTTATTTGAATGGATAGTTCATTTCAAATTAGAAAATAAAAAAATTAAAATAAAAAACAGTTAAAAAACCGTTATTTAGGTTGAATGGTTTGACAGTTTTATCATTTGGGTCAGTGGATCGCTGATCAAGTTAATGTTTTTTGGCCTTAAATGTGAAAAGGAATGGATTGCCTGAATGTTTTTTAGGCCAAAAATTCAAAACTTTTACTTATAATGGGACCAGTATAATAACATATGAATGAGAGAATCATGGTCAATTACCTGAGACCAAATCAGCCCCCACAACGTCCCACAATACATCCCCGTCATGTATTGAGAACATCTCCCACGGTGGGACGTTGTGAGAGACTGATTTGAACTCCAATTACCTGATTGACCAAATTTATCCGTTAAAATACCGGCAAATGAATAGAGCCTAATAACTTGAGTTGAGAGTTGAATTCACTATTTACCCAACATCAACATCAACATCAAAATCAACATCAACATCAATGTTGAGTTGTTGACCCTAATTTGAATAACACTGACCAAATGATTCCCAAGAAAAAGAGATGAAATAAAAAGAGTGAGACGCAAAGAAACGGTTCTTGGGAAATGGTTTTCCTTTATGGCCCGTTATGTAGGTAAATTTGTAAACCTGAAGCTGTTCTTCAGTCAAACCAACTGAATGGTGAACGCTGGAAACATCACAGAACAACTACCACGAACTTGAGATGATGGCCCCATAAAGCTCCATTTGTCTTTCGGCTGAGTTCTGTTGTTTTGTAACAGCAGCAGACTAACTGCAAGCAAGACGCCGAGGCCGTTTCTGGATCCCATGGGCACGAGCGTGGGTCCCCTTGCAAAAGTTCATGTCTTGTCATGTCAATCCCCCCCGGTCCCTTTCTTGAGATTCTTACTCGCATTCGCATACTTGCTATTGATGTACTTTGGACATAAATTTTTCTTTAACTACGACATTGCCATTTGTGGTTTATTTTTTCCCCTATTTCATTAACGGGCTGGTTGACTGTGAAGGTAAAATTATTAAATTGTCCATCTTAGACTCAATAAACTGAAGTAAGCATACTAAAGCATGGACTATTGTGTTTTCAAACCCCTGCTGCCGAAGATGAGATTTTGGATAAGAGAAAGAACTAAGTTGAAAGAGCAAAATAGTCTCATAAAATAACATAAGGGTATTTTGGGATTTTAAAAATGTTTAATCCTGCATGTAACAATTACATATGTCTCTTTTTGAAAAGAATACAAACATAAATATATAGTATAAATACATATAAAATAATATAAAATATAAAGTTTTGCACTCTATATATTTGTATTTATACTCCTTTCAAACTAAGCCTAAGAATCTGTTTGTGGAATTAAAGGAATGCTAATAGTGGGGGCTAAGTGTTAGAATCGTGAAGTATAAGGTTTTTCTTTCCTAATTTTTTCAAAACAAAGTTTGGAGGGACTAACAAATTGGAAATATTTTGGTTAAACTACAAGCTTCACGAGAAATAAAAAGAGAAAAGTAGGAAAAGAAAAAGAAGAGAGATAAGGAGAGAGGGCTGCGATCCTTGCTACAATGGCCATCACTCATTGCCGTCATTTCTCTCTCTTGAATTTTCTTTGATATTTGAGGCTCTCTTTTTTTTCTTTTTTCTTTTATTTTTAAAATATCTCTAACATCATTATTATCATCATCTAAACCTTATCCCAATTACATCGGATCGGCTACATGAATCTTGTTTTATCAATCTATTTTATTTAGGGTTATATCCATCATCAAATTATTTCCACCCAAATTTTTTGAATTGTGGCTTGTGAATGAGTTGAATGATTCACCAATTCAACTAGTTGGGTCAATATTTTGTTTCAACTAAAGGTAATGGTTTTTTGTCTATCAACATATTTAAGAAAAAATAGGCCAACATTTAAATACGGCTGATGGGTTGAATGGTCCAACCTTATACGTCACTGATATACTTTTTTTGGTAAAAGATAAGTCAATGATAGGCCACGTTTATTTTTCGTTTGAAAATTCGGTCTTGATGTTGAATTCTAATCATATATTTTAGAAAAAGAAGCTTCATTTTTTTTTCATTAGGCTCAGTTTGGAAGGAGTATAAATGCAATTTTATAGAGTACAAAATCTTATACTGTTTATATTTATATTTGTACTCCTTCCAAACTGAATCTTAAGTCCAAACAGCATATACCTAAAGTGGGATTAAAGTCTGAAAGTTTTAAAACTTAAGGGGTTGTTTGATTTATTAAACATGTAATTATAAGCACTGATACTTAGATTAGATATCAAGTAGTTTAATACTTTTAATTAGAGGCATGACCAAATGTATTAGAAGGGAGTTCAAATCAGTTCCCCACAATACTGTATCTCACGACATCCCACATCACATCCCTGCCGGTATTGAGAATGTCTCTAAATGATGATATCATCATTTCTGATATATCATCGGAAGATATTCTCAATACACAATAGGATGTGCTATGGGAGGTTGTGAGGCGCAATCTTGTGAGGACTGATTTTATTTCATTACGAGGCCAACAACCTAAACCACCTACTGAATGTCACAGTCCAGCTAGTCCATCGACATCATTCCCAAAGTTGAAGCACAGGGTTGGCCCCTACGCACAACCGGAGGCTCTTCATGACATGGCCAGTGGCCTCACGTGCACTCTGCGTTGTCCCCAGGGCCCACCCTAGAGTCTCTACTAACACTGACCAACTGACTTCTGTTTGGGTCCCACCTTCAATCTCTTCATTCTCTTCTCAAGAGTGCCTATAACAATGCTTAAGAGGGATTCAAAATTTAAAAGAGAAGAAATAAGGCTAGGGCTAAGAATAGCTGTCCATATCGTAAGTGTTTCTTTAGTTGACTCTGGGTGCTTTATTTTATTTTATTTCTTCTCTGAGATGAGAGATACCTATTTACCCACATACCTGACCCCACTTGCAGGGTTTGGGTCCACCAAACATTAAATTCTGTAATTGGATTCTTTACGTCTCAGACCTGTTAGGGTTATGTCCAAATCTGCACTTGATTTGCAGGTACCCAACATACATGTTACTATGACTCTTGAAATTTAAAAAAGTAAGCAAATAAATCCACTTATTTCATTTTGTTTTTAATTGTATACAAGAATTATAAAATTATTGTGAAACATCATTGTTCTCTTACATAGTTACATGTTCTCAAGTTAGTATCATTTCCAAAATACTTTGTAGTATCTATCTATATATATCTATCATAAGCTAAGTGAAATTGCAATTTGAGTCAGAAATGAATCAATTGTTTTTTTTTTCTTTCTTTTAAAGTCTATTTGATTTGTAGCTGAAATCAAAATTAATGGTGCATGATTCGGCCGGTCCTAACTGTCAACGACCTTGCCTTTGATTGGAGCAACGGGAAGCCTGAAACGGAGAAGATGAGGGAACTCTGGGGGGGAACCCGGTGAGATTGCTCCGAAGCTCAAGTTAGTATTCTCTCAAAGACAAGATAAAACCAGATGGTGCAAAGTTTGCATACCTTGTTGTTGGGGGTAGGGGGCCTTTTATAACCACTTCGCGCACTCACTCCGAGGCTTTTGTCAGGTCAGGTATGATTACTTCTGTGCTTCTGCTAGTTCGGGTGTCATCCCTTTTGTTGGGATAGAACCGCCACTGCTCCTTGTCGGAGCCGTCTCTGTAATCTGGCAGTGGCAAGTGGCGGTGGTAGGTGGCCGTTTGAAGTGCGGCTATCAAGCGTCAGATCTCAAGTCAGTTAGGTGCGCCGCCCTTGGATACAAACTTCCTCGGTGTTAGGCATGGTACGGTTGTTCAGTTTGGCGTCCTGGAGGCGAAGTGCTGGAGTGGTGAGCGAGGTGAAGTCTTGAATTCGGAGGTATGTCTTGAACTGCCATAGGGCAGGCCAATTCGGAGAGGTGTGTCCCGAACTGCCATAGGGCAGGCCAGTTCGGGTTACTGCCCTTTGGGTTTGGCTCGGGGCCTAAGGGAGAGTTCAGGCTCCTAGTAGGGAGTTCAGACTGCTGGTAGTGAGCTCGGACCGCTGGTAGGGAGCTCAGACCGCTGGTTCCTCCCTTTGGTGCTCACGTCTTAGGCGCGTTGTAGTGCCGAACTGTCGCTTTTGCCACGTGTTGCATAATTACGAGGTCGGGCCAAATCTTCCTTCATCAAGAATCAAAATTCATTAGAATCAGAATTGGTATGGTCTATTCCTATAACTTGTTTGGTTCAGATGAGAATCATAATTAAAATTAAAATAAGTTGAAAGAGTATCTCATTCCTAAGGGAGGGGGAGGGAATGGCCATTCCCTCAAATTTGAGGTGGACCCTTAGAAATTATTTTAACCAAAGAAACCAGTCATTTTACCATTGCAGCATATATATGTAGTATAGTCTATGCCTATAGTCCTAGAAGCTTAAGATGAAGGCTTACCGGTGATACTCATCTCCTACGTGGATAAGTAACTTTATTACCTAGGGAAAAGTTGCCAATAATTGAACGGGACAAAATTGCTCATTTTAATAATAATTTTTTATGGCTAAAACAGTCATTATCTTATTTATCGGCAAAATAAAAGAATATGAATAAATGCATTTACCCTGATAAATATTTCAAGTATTTCCTACAAAACATTTATCCAGATAAATAACTTCCCAAAAATATTTTCTTTGAATCAGGGAGTATAATTCCTTTGAATTGAGCGATACATGAAAATTGATACAGAACCGTATCAATATTTTCTTTGAACCTGGAAGAGGTACACGCTTTACTATTTCTCTTTTGGGTGGGTAGTTCCATTGCCTGTTCGATATCATTATAGATGACATGCATGAAGGACAGAGCTACCAGAGTGTGGCTATATATCGTAGAATGTTTATTGTTTGTTCAAGCAAAGAACCCTTTTTTCTCCTGTGCGTTTTTATTCAGTTTTTCGAAAGAAGTTGGGATTGATTTGGTTTTTCTTCACCTTCTATGATATAAGACTAGAAGTTCTTTTGTCAATCTAGAAAGGTGTTTGGCAGAACTGTGATGTGTGGTGTTTCCAATGTATGAATTGGTCATGTAAAAGAATTGGAGGAAGCTAGGGGGAGTCATGCTGGGTAATCCTCATTTCATCAAAATCAACAATGGAAATGCTTATTTCACCAATTTGTTTTTATTGCAATGTCCATTGTTAAATTGAGAGCACTTAAACAATTTCTACACTTCCATCCATGTCATTTTTGGTCTATCCTAACCCTTTTAGCCCTTTCGACTTGCAACAAATGTATGCAGATCTACTATCTTATAGGTTTTGTCTATCCATGTGATCAGACTATCTTGATCTACTATCTTTTATTATAGGATCTATTCCCGGGTTCCCTTGAATAAATTCATTTCTGACCCTATCCGTTTTAGACTTAGTATTGCATGCACTCTTCTAAATGGGAATAGACTTGTATAGACAACCCTAGGAGTTCAACACTCCCTGAATTCCTGAAGTCACTCTCACTTCCACATACAGGGTTGGCTACACAAATCCTATTCTACCATGTGTCATTTCAATTATTGAAGTATTGGCGGTAAATTTAATTTTTACTATTTCAACTCATGTCCTTTTGGGTCTTTCTAGACTCTCCAACTTGTAGCAAAATAACTTGTTCTTAATGGTTTTGTAGAGATTGTCTTCTCTCTATGTGTCCAAACCATTTTAGTCTATTTTTTCTCATTTTATCTTTTGGGTCATTTCATGTAAACAAACAACTAATTTGACAAGATAAATGTCATTTTATTTTTTGTATCAAACATTATTTAGTGATGAATGTATTAATATTTTTATACAGATATATAATTAGAATTCAAAATATGGACAATTCTAGCGGCTTGTACTTTTCCTTAAATGGCTCTACAATAAATCCTTATTTTTTTATCATTTTTATATTATTAAATATTACACATTACCCTTCAATTTGGAAGGAGTGCAAATATAAATATATACAATATAAATACATAATTTTGCACTCAACATATTTGTATTTATACTCCTTCCAAACTGAGTCTACAGGAACACTCAGGTGCGGGGATTGAGGAGGGTGCACATGAGGTCCACTAAGTTTGAGAGTCTGAATTCGGGTTGGGTCAATGCAAGGCCTGTTCTAATAGTCTTTATGGCCTTGCATTGAGAATATCTTCGTAGTTATGTATTTTATGTCATGGAAAGACATTCCCAATGCAAAATTGCAGAGGCTGTTCGAACGGTATAAGCACGGGCTAGCTATAATGTGAATTTAATCTTGTACTCTGTTTTTTGAGGGACGCCCACTGACGATCTCAACTATTGTTTTTACCATATCATGCCTATACTGCAATATGGCATATTGAACAGCAAATACCAGACTAATTCTAATGACTTATCACATGCATCCTGAGCACATCATAATTGGAAAATAAATGACAGTGACGCTTTAAAACCCTTCGACATTGTTTTTACCAAACAGGTCATCAAATATTGTGACGATATTTATGATGTTGGGTTGCTGATTAAAGGAGAAAATGCCAATGCTAAAATTTTTAGCCATTCCGATTTCCAAACACCATTCTGATTACTTGTTGTCACAACTGAAAGCAACTTCCAGATCTTCCTCTGCATTCTTTTACATCTCCATGTTCATAAATGGCTAATTAAAAACAATAATATGGAGGTTGATAAAACCCCAAGTGGGAGGTGGGCCCCTTTTGATTTGTATACCTTAATAAGGAAGAATCCAAGGCAACATTAAATGTGTGGGTACACTCTTTATGCAAGCATTTGATGTTGACCATCCTTGTTTCTGAATTTATTATTATATATACATCTGATTTATTATTGACAGAATGTGCCATCAATTTTGCTAAATACTTGCTTCATGAATCATGAATGACAAATAGATCAATTTGGATGTGGGACCCATCGTCATTATTCTACCTCTTTGATGAAACTCATACAATTCTCGGTGGAATCGACCAGTATGGCACTTTGTTTGATTAGGAAAATAAATGGGTTCATTCTCCTTTTCCCTTTTTGATTTATTGATCATTGATGTGCAGCCATGCTTCCTCCACCAATTGAGGGGTTGGAGGGTGACGATAGTTATTTGTAAGCAGAGGGGCATTTGATTGGGGCACGCCCCATTTTTGGTAGTGCACACATCAATAGACAGGGCTTTGTCTGTCTTTTCAGTAGGGATTTGACAGATATTAACGACCCCAGATAGGGAAAAGAGGGTATTTTAGTTAATTACACTAGAAATGGGGGCACAATAGCCATTTGAGGTGGTCAAGGAGGTTTCTAACATTCTATCACGTGGAAGGACGGATAAAGTAAAAGAAGGAGAGAGAGAGTAAAATCAGATTTACTTTAGCGGAGAGAGAGAAGAGGGAAAGGGAAGGATCCGTGCATCGTTAAAAAATTTACTGGTGGGGTTCTCGAAATAAAAATGTATAAAATAATGTTTATAAACAAATAAACACAATTTCTTTCTCCCATATAGAATTAGTATGAATAATTAAATTGAAAATCCAAGGAAAGCTCTTTCAAGAAAAGGCTTTAGTCTGTGATTAAGCAGTGAATAAACGAAAGTTGATGATACACGAGAACAAACTCAGATACAGATACAGATACAGAGGGAGAGAGAGAGATTCTGTATGTAGCTTGGCTTCCAATTTCCTGGAAGTTTTCTTTTCCCTGTTTTGAGCTGCAAGGGTTGTGGTTTCTGGAATCTGGTTTCCGGTTTTTGTCAGAAATGTGTGGGTAGCAAGCACAGTTACACCGCTCTCACTTGGGTTTTCAGCTGTGAAAGATGGTTTTGCATGCTTGCTCAAGGTGGTATTCGTGTGCTTTGCCGCAATGATGGGCGTTTTCTACTGACAGGTAAGTGGGTGTCTCTTGTTTTCCATTTTCTTTAATGGATTCTTGTTGTTTTTCTTTAATCTTTCTCCCTGTTTCTTGCGGCATTGCTACAATTCCACCGGCTCTTTACTCTGTTCTTTATAATTTTCTGTTAAATTTACCCTTTTATGTTCTTGTATTTGGGTAAGGTAAGTGGTTTTTTGTTTATCAACTTCTCCTAGTGTCTCTGATCTGTTCGATCTGTTGTTTTGAAGCATGATTCGGTTGTTTATTCTTTCTAACATGTCATGTATTTAATTTCGGGATAAGTGAGTTTCTCAGTGCTTCTCCTATCACTCACATTTCTATTTTTTACTTAATGTTGGGTTGTTTTTGCCTTTCCTTAATTTTGGTGATGCCGGGTTATACGACATTGCATGTTTCAGGCCAGTTCTTTAGCTTCTTTGCAAAATGCAAGATTTGGCATTGTCATTTGGAGTAATGCTAGGCATTTATTCTTTTACTTCTTTTTGAACTAGACTTTTTAGTTTGGCAGTGCGAAACAAGGCTAGCTTCTGATAGATTTAGAAACCTTTCAAAGTTCACTTATGAGAAATTGTATCCTATCGTAAGAAGATTTGTGGTTGTGAAGTAATATTTCATTTACACATAGTGATCTGGAACAATTTAGACAGAGTGAATTTCTAACTAAAAATCCACCTTCAGCAGGCAAAAAAGGACGGTATCTACTAAAAATATCTTCTGTTTACTTTCTTTATCGTTTAACTATTCTAACGTTTTGTTATTTATGCTCTTTGATTATTTCTGCTTTCCTGTTGTGGTACTTTAGTGCTTGGTTGACTGTTTGTTTCTTGCTTCCTCTTTGGATCTAGGGTTTTCTTTTCACTGTGATTTTGTTGACGAAACCCAAAGATGTTTGCGTTACTAATTATTAGGAATAAAAATTACATCATTGCAATAACTCCAGAATTTCATTGGTTCTTTCCATAAGATCTGCAGTTCTACACTGTATGTTCATTTTTAAACATTAGTCTTACCAATGCGTAACAGACGGTAGGAAATTTTTAAGTGGTTTGAGATCAAGCTTCAAAGTTAGTGGTGGCATTGGCAAAGAGTCCTGAAAATTTTCTTGTCTGATAAATTGGGGAAATAACTCCCACACTATACATGTATTCATTGGTGAAATAACTTTGGAGAATGTGATCAAAGGAAACTCCAATCATATGTTGGTTGCTTCCCTGATGGTTCATGTCTGTTATGACATGTTGTAAAGGAAGCTGTTTCCTTGGAAACTCAGAGAATGAATTATTCAATTGGGTTCTGTGATCAGTAATTCCTTTGTGGAGAACCTTGCTGGGTGGGGGAGCTGGAAAAACGCTATTTATTGGGGAACAATGACTGAGATAAGAGTAACTGATAATAATTTGCCAAGATGAAACTGATTCTTAATGGTGTTGAAGGTTAATCTGCATTTTCTGGGAGGTAAAATCAAAGTTGATTTGCTTTATGACAAGAGATCAATGAACGTCTATAAAATGGTTAAGTTCGTAATGCAAAATGAGGTGCAGAGATACCCTTATCAAGTAATTTTTAATAAGCATGAGCCAGTCAATCTTGCAATGGTTGGTCAACTCTGACATCTGGAATGGCTTTCATCTATTTGAATATAATTCTTGATGATGTCGACAGGAATTCCTGTTGACAAAACAGTGTAGACCCCCCAAAGATCTGACTAAACCAATTAATATGGTAACAGAGCATTCCTCTTGCTGTTGCTGGAGGACAAAGATAGGGTTCATGGAGATGGATCCAACTAGAAAAATACTTTTGGTACATACAGTTAGTGAATCCTGTGTCAATATAAAGGAGAGAAAGGACATTAGTATTGAGGTAGAAAATAGGCTACAGCTTCAGAAACTTAAGATGATACCAACTTAAAAGATGTTGAAACATGGTAAGGGAAGAAAACACACTTGTTATAGGCAACTCTTTAAGACAAGGAGGTCATGTCATAACTTATAAGGAGATTTCCGTGGGTAGCATCTCTAGTTGTTTCACCTTTTTTTCTGATCACCTGCTGAATTCTGTAAATTCACTTTTCTGAATAATTGTTACATCATGTTTATGGGCTAAGGCAACTGTCCTTTTCCTTGATAGATGTTAAATTGGTTAGTTTGGACAATTTGTTGAGAAGATTCTAAATTGATGGAGACATAACTGTCATGAAAGCACACCTTTCAGGAAAAATAAATAAATTAGCAACCATGAAGTTACTTCTGTGCATCAAGGTTATGAAACGGAAAGCCAATCTCCTTGGACCATAATGTGAATGAAAGGTTTAGGAGAAGTCAGCGAAGAGTCAAGTACCAATTCATTCAAACTCGATGTGGAGGGTGAAAAGCATATATGATAATGTAAATGTTTTAATCTACTACAGAAGACAAAGAACTATCTTGCTAGGGTATGGGGATTCAGCTATGCTCATTAATTTGTTAATCTTTATTTTATGTAAATTTGAATTGAATTTTTAGATTAAAAAATATTTTTAGTTGAATCCTTATGCCCTTTCTGTGGTTTTGAGTTTTACGAATGTACTCCAATGGTGTGAACATGGATATGATAATAGGGTTGTAATGCATTCTATAGTATTTTTCAGCTAAATAGAGTAATAGACAGTTCATTTGCATGGGGGTTTATAGCATACAGTCAAATGACTTGCTGTTGACATGTTTTTATCTGGTTATGGTTGAGGAAATTTTGCATGGCAAGTGCCTAAACAGATTCTTATTTTTCCTCGTGCATTTTAACACAATTCTTGTCCATACTCAACCATAATTAACAACAAAGAACACCATGATAAATAAAGTTGCATCTTTAGGTGTCTTTGCTGCCAAATGAAAGCACAGCCATTTTAGATGTCACAAGGAAAAATCATCTCAAGTAAATATTTACAAAAAAGTAGAAGTAAAACTATGTCCAAGACATATGAGTTATCCTCTTGCAAAAAATCAAGTGTTGACCTTCCAAATGATAAAAACAGAGCTAGGTCTGCAGCTTTTCTTGAGAGACTTTCAGGCTAACTCTTACTAAATGCTTGGATGGTTAACTGTTATTAATTTCCTAGGATTCAAGCAATACAGTTCTACCTTGTATATAGATACCTTTACGTTGAAATTAAGATGGGAATATCAACCTCTTGTTATTCACCAAATCATAAATTATGTATCTATGTCACATTTGTATTGTTTTTTCTTTTTTTTTATATATAGTGGATGCCTAGCCACTCCCATATAGTTGGGGCAAGGCTTTAGGTTGAGTTGAGTTGTATGTAGTGGGTGCCTAATATAATTTTGTCAAAATGGATAAGGGGGACTGCAGGAATGTC
This sequence comes from Nelumbo lutea, assembly GCF_056320005.1. Lineage (NCBI taxonomy): Eukaryota > Viridiplantae > Streptophyta > Magnoliopsida > Proteales > Nelumbonaceae > Nelumbo > Nelumbo lutea. The sequence goes on from NC_142688.1 coordinate 22,473,322, forward strand.
CTTCATGTGGTTGTATTTCTTGTGTGGTTTGCATACTTAGCCCCCTTAAGTTTGATAAAACATACTTATATTTTGTCTTCCCCTTTCCCGTGGTGGAGTTTCTCGTTGTGGTTTGCATAAGGCTAATATTTTTTCTTTTCTTTTTTTTTGTTTTTTCCCCAAAAGTATGCAGATCAGAACCATGCATTGACCATATCCTGGTTTCAGCCTTGAAAGAAAAATATGAAATCAGGATCAAAAGGCTGGAAATCCATCATGCCTCTTCGTCTGCGAGGCAAGGCAGCCACTCGCTTCTGCATGTTCCCAAAAGTGAAGTCAGCAGGCTATGGTCCAGGTGACATCCCTGTTTACCTCAATGTTTATGACTTGACACCCATGAATGGCTACGTCTACTGGGCAGGCCTTGGGATCTTTCACTCTGGTGTGGAAGGTATTACTTGCATTCTAGATTAGTATAATTTTTTAATTGTGTGACCTACAATACTTGTAGTCCTTAGCATAAATTCTTGATCATATTTGAGCCTTGAGTGACCTTAATCTACTGTAGATTTTTGAAACGATTATACTAACTGCATTTTCTCCCCTGGTTACTGGTTATCTTTCATGCCATTTTATAAGCACAATTAGTGAGGACCAGCTGCATTAGCAAAGTTTGACTATTGTTCTTTATAAAGCACTAAAAATGCATGTGTTTCTGCTGAGATTTGTCTCATCTCCACATGTCCAGGATCAGAGTGGACTTGGAGTCAGGAAGTTGACTTGGGGAGTCATGTTACAATTTTAGAATTTTATGAATATGGTTATAGTAAATTATATTTTGTTCCTATAATAAAATTTACACAAATTATATATTTTTTTCATTGTTCCTATACTCATCATTTGTTTGTCTGTGTGCTTGTCTTATTATTATCATCATTCCCATTAAATTTCTACATGTTTGAGTTTGGGTATATGAACACTGTTTATTTTGGGGAAGGGCCCATCTATAAGTGAAACATAAAAGCTGTTGTGGACAAGTAAATCAAACACCTGACCAATTTAAAGTGTTCTCTTGTGATTTCCAGTCTGGGTCCCACGAATTCACTCCATGTGGCTGAAGAAATCAATTAAGTAGCACACATGCTAGATGACCAATTTGCAGGTCGTGCTGTCATGTGGTGAAGTTATAACTGGGTGTTTTGGCCTCCTTAGTTGATTTAATGACCAATTGATGCTAGGTGCTGACTAGTCAGCTACAAAAAAAGATACATTCTAAATTGAAGATATTGACAAAATTTGATATATAAGTTATTATATGCAATAAAAGAGTCGAATAGAACATTTAGCTTACAGTTTTTGTTTTAGAAGCAATAAGGGAAGCTGGATAGGCTAAGATAGGGAATTACAACCTTTGTTTTGCATAAATAAAGAGTTAACTTTTACTTTTTGATGGTGCCATACTGCCATCGTAAATGCTTAAAGCAATAAGTGTGTGTAACCTTTAAAATAACTTTGTAGCTGATTAAGTTGATTAGTCATTAGTTGACTAATTGAGTAGTTGATAGCATCTGAGGTGACTGCACACACCATGAGTATCGACTGACTAGTATGGGATTTTTCTGTTTCATGAAAATTCTACAATTTTTATCTTCTCATTTCAAATAATCTCATTAAGATGAATTACAAACTTACTGATTGCCTGCGTGCATGTTTTTAGTTCATGGTGTAGAATATGCCTTTGGAGCCCATGATTACCCAACAAGTGGTGTCTTTGAAGTGGAGCCTCGGCAATGCCCAGGATTCAAATTTAGGAAGTCAATATTCATGGGGACAACATGCTTGGACCCGGTTCAGGTCAGGGAGTTCATGGAGCGCCACTCTGCAAACTACAAAGGCGATACATATCACTTGATTGTTAAGAATTGCAACCATTTCTGTAAGGATGTTTGCCACAAGCTGACTGGGAACCCAATTCCCAAATGGGTGAATCGACTTGCAAGAATAGGTATCTGATATAATTGCTTATCATACCACCAGCTACTTTGTTGTAGATTATTGACAATGTTTACACAATGTTCTGCCTATTCTTTTAATTTATAACATTTCATATTTGAACTCTTTTTATATTATTGGTTTTCACAGGTGATCAAACTCCTAGACTATTTTGCATTTACCCATGCATGGTGTTCTATATTTCTATTGAGTATACATTCTTCTTTCAAAGTTCCAATATTTTCTTCACCCATGGAACATTTTCAACAGTGTATAGGTGTCTAAATTATTCTGTTTTGATGCATACTCTACTCAACTCAACTCAGCCTTAACCCCGACCATTTTGGATCAGGTACAGGAATCCTGTCCCACCATTATGCTCTATGAAGATCCATGTTTTCTGTCAAATTACAAGTCTTTAAATAATATTTACCATATTTTCTTTTGTCTTCCCCTTGCTCTTTTAGAGCATTCTACTTGCATAGACGGTCTTTATACAACTATTTTGCCGCATGGAATTCTTATTTAATATAATTATATAAATAAGGGGTTTTTATCGTTCACTCCATCTCAGAATTCATAATACAATCACAATACAATCATACAGTTTGGGTCAATATCAGGGGGGGGGAGGATAGTGTTTATAGGGGGAGCTAGGCATAAATACATTGGGAAAATTGACCGATTCTGAGGTGGACTGAACCGTAAAAGTCCCTATAAATAAACGCTGTTTTCTGACCAATTTCTCTACCAGGGAAATATTCCCATGTCCCATGCACGAATGGAGGTAAGCATATTGTTTTGCATTTTCATTTAAAGTTTTTTACCGATTTCTCATAGAACCATATTTGACTCATGAAGAGGAAAATGCTGTTTCAATTGTCTCCTGTGAAATGGATAACAAACTTTCAAACATTCAATTGTCTTTCCTCACCAAATGAACATATGCCATTTCGTATGGTTGTGTTTTTTATTTATCAGGTTTTCTTTGGATGCTCTCTTGCCAGGGGGAGGGAAAATGATATTTCTCAGATTGTGTGCATTTTTAACCATTTTTATGACTCCATTCACTTTTCTCATCAAGTCATAGTAAGTGTTTCTGGTGAAGTATGCTTGAGCCATGCAAGTATGTGCATTCATGGTAGAAAAGAGTGGTCCATTCTAATACCTTCTAGTTGATCTTGTGAAAAATCATTGTCAACATATGATTGGGTGGAAAGTTACTTGTAGTGGTAAGGCTTATGGTGTTTACATGTTTGAATATTGGCTCTGTTTGTGTGCTACTGAAAATGGGATGGTGGATTCATTATCAAATCAAGGGGTTAATAGGCAGCAATTATTTTAGGCAAACGTGTAACTCATTCTTGTTGTAAACATGAGCTGTTGGGACTTTCCAACTTTTTGCTTGTTCTAATTCAGATCAAACTTAATTAATAAAATTCTTTTTTGACTATCAAGAAAAAACTCAAGCAGTGAAACCCTAGTGATCAATGCATACACTTGAAAATGGATAAAACACAAGGCATTTTTATTCACTAAAGTGTCCCTGGCATATTGCTCTCCTTTTCATAGATGCATTGACAAGAATGTCCATAGGTTTGGCACTAGTCGAGTTACTTGGCATTCTGATGCAGGAACCAAAAAATTGCACTAGTCTAACCTAATCAATCTCTGCTTTTAGTCCTAACATCACCTCTAAATATATCCTAATCCTTCTAGACTCAATTCTTTGGTCATTCAAGTCCTACATCAATTGGTATCAGAGGTGGTGATCCTACATCACATTCTCCATGGTTTACATTATTTGGCTTGGAGATTGGGTTGGTTGGGTTTTGGTTATTTAATGTCTCAAGTAAAAAATTGGTAGTTCTGATGGCAAGAAAGGAGCTAGCATTCCAATGCCACCTACATTCTTCGAATCAACAATGAAACTTCACTAATCATCCAAAGAGAGGCAAACAGTGTATAAATATCTCAAGTTCTCAACTTATGCATTGACTGAACGTTGGTATTAACATGGGGACAAGTAAATACTATATTACACGAATAATCTAAGACTGCAGGAACAATGAAGTTTCATAAAATTGATAAAGAAAACAATGAAATTTCATAAAACTTGGAAAGATTATTAGATGTTGCTTTCCTCATGCTCCCTTTTTTAAGAGTTTTTTAACAGCCAACATTATTACTGATTCTAACTCGAGCATCATCATGTTACAAGTTAACCTTACTACATATAAAGTCCTTGGATTTGTAAATTTATTGAACCTCTTTTCTCTTGGTCTATTTTCCTTTTATTGTTAATACTAGAAGTTTAGAACTATGACTGTTTACTTCTCTACACTATAGAGGCCCTATAACATTGTAACTATAAAATCATTCACTAAGATGTTAAACTCTACAATTTTCTGTGTAGTACACATTGTTGTCTAATATTCTTTCCACTTGATCTATTGAATTCTTTCATATGGCTGACAAACACATTAGAAAGAATGTGTGTGTGTGTGCGTGCGCGCACATGCACACACACTGGTATTACCTTCTCTTGTCTTTTGGGGGTTGGAATGTCTGGTGAAATCTCCCAAGTGTGAGTCTAAACAGTGGGCCGAATGTCTGATGCGTGCTACATTTACTTCTATGCTGTTGGTGAATTGTTTATTGGTTTTTCATATTGCTTTGTTCGCTGCTATGTTTCAAACAATCATATATGTACCAACGGTCATGATTTTGGTATTTGAGCCTTTTTTTCTTCTCTTGGTGCATAGGTTCACTTTGCAGTTGCTTGCTCCCTGAGGCTCTCAAGGTATCTGCTGTTCGGCATGATCCCAATTATCAAGAATATGATGACAGTGAAAAGAGGCGGCTGAGAAGTGCCTTCAGTTGCTTGTCTTCAATTTCAATGCGGCAGAAGCAGTTGTCTACTTCTTCATTGTTTCTACATTCACCCTTGAAAGGGTGCCTTCCACCATGGGAGTTCAGAAGATCTAACAATGGCTCCTTGAAGGAAAGGTAAGAAGGCTGCTTCTTTCTTTTTTTTCCTCATCTGGAGTGATAGAATGGTTACAACCATCTTTTCATAACTAGGAACAATTGGAGGATTTCCATTGCTTCTAGTTATTATTGGTAGTTTGGTTTCTCCACAAAGTTTTAGGATGGAAATTTCTCTCTCCCTCCCTCTCTCTCTCTCTCTGCAATGTTCTTTCCTATTTTTTGGGGCAAATCTTCTCTTCTTTGTAAAACGGTATTCTACTTTTAAAAGTTAAAACCCTTAAGGTGCAAGTTATTTTCTTAACAGGAGAAGAAGCAAGAGGGATCGCAGCTTTGTTCTCAAGCCATTTTCTTAGCAGGAGAACCCAGACGGCGGATGGCAACTCTGTTACCTGAGTTCCTACTGGCTTCCCAATGTCTCCGGTTTTTTCGTGCTTGTGAAAAGTTGTTTCAAGTTTCAATGTATTTGTTGGGGAAACCTTCTCTCTCGTTCATCCAGTCTACTATGTGGCTTGTTCATGGACCAGAGGTCTAGTTATCCAGAGTTTCTTAGGCCAAAGTGAAGCCAATGGTTCAGACCTGCCTGCTTACCGTATGAAATTTTGTCTATATGGTACTACACTTGGATTAAGGCTCATTTTAAGGTGGTGCACTGGTTCTAGCTAGGTTTCAGTGGAGCCTAGAGACACAAAAGGCTGTTTTATGTCACTGAATTTCCTGTTGATATTTGTCACGAACCAATGGAACGTTGTGGTTTGAATTGGATGCAGGATTAGTGTTAATTGAATGCTATAGTTGTTTCTCATGAATATACTCAGATTATTTTCACAATGCGGTAGAAAGTTTGTATTTTGGTCGAAAGCAGGGTAGTGTCCCGTCAAGCTCCAGTTCCAATTAAAAGATGCTCTTCCTACTCCCTTACACCATTTAAATATGTCTACCCACCATGCAACTTAAATGCGGTCTTGAGTTGCATGTAAATGAAAAAAATGGTCTAAGAAAATGAATGATAATCTTCGGATGTTTCACTTGGAAAACATAACCTGAATATGGAAGGTAAATATACTAATGTTGCAAGATATGAACCAAGATATTCAAATTCTTTTTTTTTTTTTTTGCTAAAAGAAGATATTCAATATCTGACGAGAGGATTATTTGAGGAAAATGAGGTATGTCGTTCTTCTATAATTAGTATTCATTCTTTATGGAAAATATTTAGAGCCATTTTATGTGTGCCCAAACACTAAAATATCACTTAATCCACCTTTGCATAGGGGTGTCAATGGACTGGTTTTAGATTGGATCCGTCCAAATCAAAATCAATTTAGACGGATTGGATGAACCAATAAGACATTGAATTGAATTAGTCCAAACTTAATGGTCCAAAGTATTTATTGGATTGGATTGGATTTGATCCATCCGTAACGGATTTATATTGGATTGGGTTGGATTGAGCCAATATTTAGTCCATTGATACAAGATAAGAATATAGGTGCCGAAGGACCAGGTTTTGATTAGAATTAATCTAAATTAAAATAAACTTGAACAGATTGGACGGTCCAGACGTTGAAGTGGACCAGCCCAAAATGGTCAAATATTTATTGAATTGGATTGGACCTGGTACATTTGTAATGGACTCACATTGGACTGAATTGGATTGGATCAAATCCAGTGCAATTGACACCCTTAGTTGCAGTTAGTTATGTCTATATATATAAAAAAAAAAGTAGTAATTTTCAGGAAATTAGTATGGATCTAACCTCATAGCATTTGCAAATTCAGTTTTATTTTTATTTTTTGGTTATACAATGGAGGATAATGACAGACGGGGCACTTGATTATTATCTTATTTTTGGGTTGATGGCACTTCCGTTAATTGGTGCATACAATTCAATGGATGCTTTCTGCGTGTGAACATTGATCTTTCACGCTCCAGCTCGTAGCGTACCTTACTCATGAGTGAGCTAGCAGGTTCTGGGCTTCTGGGGTAAAGACAAAGCTTTCATCTTGTAGATGTACTATTTGAGTACTGTCTCTTCTCTCTTCTTCACTCTACCTGTAGAGTCTGTAAATTGAACAGAGTTTGTTCCGACAACTTCAGTCACCAGGTGCCAACAGCACAAGGTGTCTGCAAAAGCTGACTGTTACCAGTAAGTGGAAGGTGCTGGGTTGGAACTTTTTCTGTGTAGGATTGATGGGTCATGGGTATATTAGGCTTCTTCACATCACACACATATGAACGACTATAGACCCATGTACGAATACCATTTCTTCCAAAGCTTCCGTGTCTGTTCCCAGGCGACCTATAAACAAAATAATCCTGGGTGGCTATACTATAGAGAGAGACTCGCCCCAACAGCCAACACATCATCCTATCAAGAATGAATCCCTACAATTTAAGGTTCAGCTGAAGATAGCCATATAGTCTGCTGTCCTGCTAACAATAATACCAGAATCTCCTTAGAGAAGGAGCATTTTCAATTGAGGCCCACCCAAGAACTGATACGCTTCTGTTCTGCCACAATAAACCCTTTTCCAGTTCTGGTGGGAAATGGAAGTGGGTGGGGTGAGAGATGTTGATATAAGGAAACTTCTGTACATGGAAAGCAAAGGCAAGGTTCTTTGCATTTTCTTGTTTTTTTTTCCAATTTGCATTTGTTTTTTTTTTTTTTAAGAATCAAGACAAAATAGATGGTGAATATATTTATGGGTCCACCAATTTTGGCTGCTCAGGTGCTAGTTGTGAGGATGGCTTATTTTCCGGATAGGACCACCACACAGCAAAAGACATGGATGCCGTTTTCCACGTACAATAAAAGACAGATTTGTTATGAGACCTTTCACTCTAACAGCTTAGATCACCAGAGTCATTTTCCATATATTCTTCAAAATTTAAGTAGTGGGTTGTATCTTGCTGCTGGATCCATTTCTACACAGAATGTGGTCCAAGCTAGAAAAGAGATAAATCATCTCCAGTAGTAAGAATTTCATCTGGTCGCATTGATCAGTGACAAGAGCAGAAGACATGGAAGGAAGCCTAGAAGTAGAAGATAATTAATTTACATTAATAGAGGGGTTAATACATATCTACATGATAAAATCAACAATCACAAATACAGATTTCCCCATTCCATGCCATGAATATAATTCTCAGGTATGTAAAGAGGGTTATCAAATCCCTCCACTCCAAATTCTCCTAGAAAAGGTGGGTCTGCTTCCATAGAAAAAGAAGAACTTGGGCTACTGCTTGAGACCCTATCTGAGCGCTCTGAGAGCCTTTGTATCTCCTTCTCTGCCTCAGAAAGCTGCTCCTTGAGCTTTAGTACCTGTAACCAATAAAATTCTCAATTATTAAACTAAGCAACTTTCATTTTGTTATATGGAAGCCAGAGGAAATATATATTGCAAGTAGGGAGAATACCCTTGAAGGATAATTTAAATTAATCTTATTTATTGTCTGTGGGTCCACCAAGTATCCAACACTTAATGCATTTAGTAGTACAAATGAAATCAAAAAGCAAAAAATCTGATTCTGAGGCTCAAACAGCAACAGCGTCAACCATTGCTAACAGCTTACAGTATTAATGCTTGTTTATTATCTCATCAGACTAAATTCAGTCCTTACATTTGAGAGAATCTTCATGGTGGGACCATCAATGGTTGTATCCACGTGCATGTGTACCACAGAGGTGCTAAAATATACAGCATTAGTGCACATTTAACAGCTATTTTAACAAATAAACCATTCTCAGATAAGCTTTGATCCAGCTGCATGCTGTCGATTTGCCTGCACAGCCCAGAGATCGATCATGCAGCTACTGATTCCAATACCTACCACCTTAACTAAGCAACTTTGTACGGACTGATAAGGATTGAATGTGTGGGGACATGTTTATCAGTTGTCGTCGTTTGCCCAATCAGTTTGCATTCTTCCATGAAAAGGCATGATGATGATCATCATCATCGATTAAGAAACTAAATTCTAAGAACATTTGCACCACCCTGATTGGTTCAGTAGAAGCTCCTCCCCGAAGCTCTACAAAAACAAAAGCAGCTTCTGCAAACGAGCTCATTGCCTGCGAGGGAAGCAGGGAGCTGAGCCAATCAGGATAATGTATGTATACGTACATCTTGGCAAAGGTTTTCTTTTCTTTACCCATTTTTTTATGGTATGCGTGCAAATTACGACTAACAGTTCTTGTTCTCTCTCTCTCTAGAGTAAGTTGACGAAGGGAAAGCTGCTTAGAAGAAAAAGGGGGAGAGAAAGAAGAAATTTAGAGGCCATTGATTATTGGTTCCTCCAATTAAAACCTTCTCTTGCAAATAAACATGGAAGCCTTACATTACACAGCTCACAGAAGCACAGAAACAGAGACGGTGACTCGCACGCAATGGTAAAAGAATGTTAGAGGAGGAACACATCTTCATCTCATCGCTGGATGGATGAATTAACGAAAAACATTACTAGTTAACACATAATTATATATTGAAGCGTCACGTCAACTATGAATGAATGGATCATTAATGGGGTGAGTCAAGAAAGCTAAGATCAGAGTCAGAAATATCTACGAACCGTATTGTAAGTTGTAACAAATACGAGAGGGAGGGAAAGAGATGGACCTCTGTTTCAAGTCGGCATTTCTCCACGACTACACTTTCGTGTGCTGTCTTCAGCTTGGAGTATTCTTCCTCCAGCTTCTTATTCTTCCATCGAGCCCTTCTGTTTTGAAACCACACAGCAACTTGCCTGGGATCTAATCCAAGCTCCGAAGCAAGTCGGTCTTTTCTCTCCGACTCCAACTTATGTTCACTACCAAAATTCATCTCCAGAAGGCTAACTTGCTCGGCGCTCAACTTCCTCTTCCTGGCTCCGACGTTGGTGGATTCTCCTTTGTTCTTCTTTCGCCTTCGACGTGGTCTTGTTTCTCCTACACGCACCCACAAGATCAAATGAGTTTACGACCAAGAAGAAGAAGAAGAAGAAGAAGAAGACAGTGTGTATTCATCTATCAAGCTAGCTACTGACCTTCTACTACTGGAACCACTTGAGCATATAAGCTAGGATAGAGTTGAGAGATGAGCAGCATTTGATCGTCAACTTGAGAATTCAAATTGCTTGTCATCCTCTTCCCTTGTTCCTGCTCTTTTGGGTTTTTCTCTGCTTTAATCCTTTTTTCTGTTCTTTTCAAGTTACTTGTTTGCAATCTTGCTTACACACTAAGCTCTCCACAGGCTTTAATGGCGACCCTTTTTTCCTTTACCAGGGGAACTGAGGGAATGGATGGCGTAAGAGCAAACAGCATGAAACGATATTTATAGTGCCTTAGTTACGAAATCACCCTTGGCTTTCGTTTAATTAACACCTTATGGCACGGGTTGAGAAGGGGCTTAAAGGACCTTAAATGCCCTTGGGTGCATAATGACATTTTTCTGTGTTGGGTGACGCTAAAGGGGTGTTTCGGTCATTTTACAACCTGTCACCTGAGGACAAAAGCATGTTAATGCAATATTCTCCTTCTAGAGAAACAGAAAAGAATGCCTAGTAGGGCAATTTGGGAAGCAGAAAAAAAAGGAGGATGGCGTAGTGGGCAGTACGTAAACAAGCTTCCTGATGTGATGACCATCAAGGCAATAAAATAGAATAAAGTATAAAATAATTAAATGAATGAATATTGATTATTGAACTATTGAAGCAAGAGCTGCAAATATTTTTTTCTTCCTATTTTGACCTCCAGTGGTAAAAGCCATCGTAGTTGTAAGGTTAGGCTGGCATCAAGAGGGTGAAAAGACGAAAGAGGACAGGGATCGGCGTGAGAGAAAACCACAATATTAAAGAAAGGTTTGGAGGTGGGGTTGGGATCCCGAACCTAACCACCTCGAAGTTCTAAATCATGACGTACGGATGACCTCTGGATTAGAACTTGTAGTCATCCTTTGTTGTCCAATGGGGTGGTAGTCTCTCTTTCATTCCGCTTCTCTCTCTCCTTCTTTTTGTCTCTAAGATGACCAAAATACCCTTAGCTCAAGTGGTCTCGTGGGTGGGTCGAGAAGGGTGAGAGACTGAAAGTGAAACCCCTTTTGTGGGCCATTGGCCATGAAGGGTTATTATATTCCTGCTCTTGGATTGGAAATTTGAAATAACTCTTCATCACAACAATCAAAAATTCAAGGACAAGACAAGGGGTGGGGTGGGGGGGGAGTTGAGACAAAGCTGACCCGGGTTAGTGGGGGTATTTTGGTCAAATAAAAAGTTCAACCCAGTGCACCGGAGCGGAGAGCCGAGTGAGGAGGGGATGAAAAGAGAGTGAAAAGGACAGGCTCCAGGCCAAGGGAAAAAGCACATGCAGTCCAACCTAAACCTTTACACGAGGCACCACCCCATGTCCTGTAGGGGGACCACTGTATTAAATCGTCTGTGGTGGCACTCGCTGATTAGATCTAGACGTGGCCGGTAGCTAACCGAGGAGAAAGCAATCCCTACAAGGCTGCTAATAAAACGTAGCCGTCACTTAGCCATATTTCCGAGAGTCCATCACTGTTGGGATGATCTAAGCTTCTGTCATGCATGCCTCCCTTATTATGTGGTAGAACTTTTACTTAAATAAGGTGACTAAAATCAGAGAGAACAGATATGTTAATACAACATTGAAAGTTGAAGCAAAGGTTATCCATGTTTGCTATATGTAGTGTTATGACCTAATTTCTCCAAATTTAGAGGAAATATGAACTGGGTTCGTTAATGGATAATGTTTGCTTGGACTTTGGTGGGGCATCACTCTGCAGTCTGCACACTGCACTCTTCATCATCCATGATGCTGCTGATGCAACCTTATCTTATCCTTCCTTCATATGACCAGCATTTATCCTTGTGTTACATTTTAAGTAATCTCCACCAAATTTGTCAGTTGCCACTACCTTCGGAGAAAATTTAGCAAAGGATGGGTGTGTGCCCTGATAATTTGCATGTGTGTGAGGGAATCTGAATTCACTGGATAGGATCAATTTTTTCTCTACTTGCCCAATTGAGGCAGTGGAAACAGATGGGATACTTGTTCAATTCAGCCAAATGGTTTCCCCTCTTATGAAAAAGAAAGGAGTTGGTAAGCGACACGTGGAAGCAGGCGGGTCGATGACGTGGACCCATGGCAAAAGAAATTGACAGGTGGAATCTTGTAAATAATGCTCCCAATTTAACACGTAGAATGGGCCATGGGGGGTCAGAATTGAGGAGTGCACTGATTTTGGGTCCTATGTGGACTACACAAGTGTCGCTGTACCATAGGCATTAAGTCAAAAATCTCCCCACAATTGATTGTTGACATCATCTTCTTCTTTCATTCTATAAGATAATGGGATACTCATTGGGAGGGAGATTTCTATTTCAAGTTGGCTCTAGTTTAAGCATAAAATGTATAGTTTATAAGAAAGATTTGGTTGGGATTGTGAAGATTTCATCTACTCTATATAGTAAAAAAGGATTAAAGGATTAAAGTAAAGAATGGTGTGGTAAGAAGGGATAAGGATCAGAAGAATGGCAGAGAGAGAGAGAGAGAGAGAAGGTCTAATAGGTTGGAAATGTAGGTTAACTGTGTCCTACACAATGGTAGTAGTTTAATGAAGAAATAGTGAGATGGGTGGAAAGAGGATTTGAAGAAGATGCGCATGGGGTGGGGTTGGATTCCCCATCACATGGTGTGAGGAGTTGTTTAATAGGATTAATCAGCTTTTCTTGAGCAGGAAGAGTAGAGGAAATTAGGGATTTAAAAAAAGGGGGTGTCATGTTTATCCCGACACACCCCAGCCCCTGTTTCCCATCTTCCAACTTTCACATGAAATGCTTTAAAGCTTAAACAAGTACACATCCAGGCATCATCCATGTAGATCAATTAGCTAATCAAATGCAATTGGCAATTGCTTGATTAAGGTGTGATTAAGTGGGTGGGATTAGCCAACATAAATTGCCTTTACAACTAAGCTTAAATTTGGAACCATGCGATGTGTGGTGATTGGTGAGAATAGGAGGAGCCCTTTCTTTGGCCGCTTGCTTCCCTTTTAACTACTTTAACAAATACTTTTCTTCTCAGATTGTCATCGAGCCTATTGATTGAATTGAATATTGATAAATAAAATTGATTCCCCTCAGACCTCAGTAGTCAGGCCTCAGCTCAGCAGTCTGCCTCTGCTTCGGTGCTTCCTGGTCTCCTGGCTTCCACCAATGACACCCCCAACGTATAGGCCGTACACCACAGCTTGCACTCACGACCGTTGGACGATCCGAGACCGTCCGTCTCGCGGCGGCCTCTCTTGGGCCTTGGCTAGCCTTTAGCCCGGAATATGCGTACAGTTGGTGGGTTCCATCACCATCAACCCACTCATCCCTGTTCTGATGGTGAGAAACTGAGAATGAGATGAAATGACCCACCCCACCCATTTCAAATTAGGTCTGTAAATAAGTCGGATCATATTTGATTTGAATCCGAATTTGATTCGGTAAGAACCGGATAGCAAATTGGGTCCGATTGGAAAAGTTGATTCATTTAGTTAGCAATCAAATACGAATACCAAATACCCTGAATTGATCCATCACAACCCGAACCAACCCATTATATATATATATATATATATATATATATATATATATATATATATATTATTTTATCATGTTTTTATTACAATTTAAAACCAATAAGATATTCAAATTCGAATCATAATATTGAAAATCTGATAAATCCTTATCGAATTCAGATCAGCTGGGTTTTTTATCTGATCCCTTTATAACCCTATCTGAAACTATTATGGGACCCAATCACCTAGTGTCAACCAGTGGAATTGGAAATTTGGAATGAATTCTTAATTCCCCATTTCAATCAAGCCGCCGATGGCATTTTATTTATTAAGGAAAATTTATGATTTATCACCCTCTCCCTTTTTTTTGTCAAAAAAATAGGAGATTTCATTCATTAATTGAAGAGATTATTACATGAGGGGAGCTGGCCGAGTTGAAATATATACTAAACTGGCCTTTACATGATATATAAGCAAAAAGATGGACGGTTGGATTGAGATATCCCTCCTAACAAATTTCTATTGAATGTAATGTATTGTTCCAAACTCTCCTCATTTATGGCTTTATATATCTATAAAAATCCCATTAAGCCGAGAATCTGAGATGTCCCACCCCAACTCCTACCCGTTGTGGGACCCTCAAGAATGATCGATCATCAGTGATCTACACTTTCATTTTTGAATGGGTAGGGAATAGAGAATAGGGAATAGGGATGTGTGCACCTCTGGATTAGCGAAGGATAACAGATCAAATATTTCATCACACACACTGATGGGAGTTGGGCGATGTGTCTCTTCTCCTCGTAGTCAATTTTGTCTGTGTTGTACATGCCAGTGCCACATAAACAGTAATCTTCCGTGTTTCCCTCCTCCCATACTAACTTCCTAACTGATCGTCCTCCTCCCCATCTCCCTTTACCTCTCTCACTCTCTCTCTCTCTCCACCCTCTCTGGAAAGCCGTGCTTAATATGTTTGTTAAAGGGTAAAGCCCTAACACGCGTAAGGGGTGCGTACTGTACAGGGGGGGTCAGGATATTTTAACTTCGGATTTCAACAACCCTTGAATTACGCCATGATTTGCGCCATGACTTTGGTGGGGTTATCTGTAGTAAGAGCACCAGGTTCAAGGTGCGTCGTTTAAGCTATTAACCCACGGAGCGCACAGTAGAGCATGAAAATTAACCTAACCCCATATTACCCTGTCACCCATTAGTGACAACAACGTCCCTCAGTGCCACCATTGAGGGAAGGAGATTAAAAAATAAGGATAACATAGACTGGACTGACTGAGCTTTTCGTTTTTTTGCTATTGGAAGGGAAACCCTTAGACCATCGGCTTCACTAAAGTCTAAAGCATGTAGTAGTCCACATTTATAACATTATTAAAGCAAGGCGGATTGTAACAAAACAAAGGAGATCTCTGTAACAGCTAACTTAGATTTTTAAAGCATTAATAAATAAAAGATTCTAAGTTCTAACAATAAAAAAATAAAAGTGAACAAATTTTATTAATTATATAATAATGGAGTACGTAACAACGTGGAGGGACGACAATCGTTACAGTCCAATGGGAGGGGACGTGTCATTTGTATCTTTCCTTGGCTATCCATCTTTTGCGGATTTCGAGCTGTCTTTCTTTCCTCCATTCTCGATCTATAAGCTACTACCCCCTCCCCTCTCTAATGAGACTAATGATATGAGATGTGGAGCACATGCTGCTCACTTACTTTTATAATTTTATTATTATTATTATTATTATTATTATTATATTTTTTACCTTTGTCAAGAAGGTGTCGAGCTGACATGTTCCCATGCGTCATTCGAGCATTGGCGATAATCTATGGCAGCACTGATGATTTCTGGAAGGCCGGCCGTCTTAAACAATTAAAACTGTTCTCAGTCGTCTCGTGATCCCAAGATGATGGTTTTCCCTTCAATCGTTACTCCCCTACAGCCTTACTAGTTAGGAGTGCGACTGAGTGAGAGAGAGCTGTCATACTCATACTCGTTATCATAGGGTGGCTCGTGAATACCGTGCGCCTCAGCCCTCAGGAGTCAGGTTGGGCCGCAGGGCACGCACTCACATGCCAAACCCCTTCATTTCATTTTTATGTTCACATTAAAACCAAAAAAAAATAAGGAAAAAGATGTCACTTTCTGTGGTGAGTACTGTTGGCCCACGCCTTAGTTTCCAAATCATGTCAGCCCTAGAAACAGTTGCTCTGATTGGCTGATTCTGAATGGACGTTATATGATCCATTGAAGGAAATAAACCTAACATGAGATGCCTAGCAAGGTGCGAACCGGCTTGTTGGTAAGGCTTCCTGCTGGGGTGTAGTGGAGGCGGCTTGGGACCCGCTAGCACCGGGGATTTGGGGGCCCCGGCAGCGTGACAACGACCAAGATGGTTTCGGCGAGACCATCCAAATGGCAATTTTACAATATACTGAGAGGATGGTTGAGTAAACATACAGTACTCCATCAAAGAGTGCTTATCAATTGAAAATGTTTTAACTCTAAAGCAATCAACTCCATCGTTTTCATTCTTTTTTTTTTCTTTTATGTTGTTTTTCTCCAGACAATCACAGAAATCCCCCCAAATCTGAGGAAATAGCTTCCTAGTTTTTACTTTCTAGCATATCCATAGATGCATCACTCGTGAAATTGATGTTTAATTCTTCTTTTTTCTTTCTTTTGTTCACAAAATTACAGAAATATGGACCTTTTACCAAAAGGTTAAAAAATTAAAAAATAACCCAAACAACACAAATAACCCCTTCTTCATGCACTCTGACCTCCACCTCCCACCTTTACACATTGACCAGCTCAGACACCTGCTAATGCACATTGCTGCCACCTTCGAGCACATAAAGTTGATAACAGAACTGGGTACAATTACCATGTTAGGAGAACAAATATGCTTTACAATGTTTGAATGGGCAATATACCGGACCAAAATGGGAATGATAGAGGTTTAGGCATGGAAGAGAATTACTATAAAGCACAGGACTCTGGTAACCGAGAGTGGAGATATAAAACCAACCACCTTGGAAATAGCTCCAGAGGCCCATAAGTTTTTCTTTTCCTTGTCTTTTTTTTTTTCAGAACTCTAAACATCTCTAATCTACAAGGTAGGACGAGAAAATTGCTCAATACGGCCATAATTTTCATTTTACTTTTTCTTTTCCTTTTTCCACCCCGACCCCAACAATAGGATTAAACAAAGAGAATTTACAGATCGCGAATCCGATTTAGCGTTGGCAAAACAAACCTGCAGAACACCAAAGAGAGGCTTCAGTTTTACAATGCAGATTTCTGTCTTACAAGGTTCTAGGACATTTAACAATCTATAGATAACACATTAAGATCTGATTGTCACTTTATCTGTCACATAAAGCAAAGCTGAAGCTTTGGGGTTTGGATGCTTAGGTGAGAGAGTGCATAACCCATGAAAATGTTATATTAGATACCAATACCAAAAATAAATGTCACACAGGCTAAATTCAAACACCAGGCAAGTGCATTATAAGAATATTACACCAAAATGTTAACACACTAATGTTGTTTGAATTAGTGGGTGGAGACGAACCACCCCTGCTGTGGCTACGCCAAGAGCAAATGCCTAAAGAAACCAAGCAACCCATCTGGGACCAGAAATGAACTGGGAGCAAGGCCATGTATTTTTCATTCTTCTTTCTGATGTAAAACATTAGCTAGGCTATTATTACCATGAAGTGCTGCATGATAGATTCGCTTCTCAGGGAGGCCAATATCTGACAAAATAAGATTACCCTGCAGACCAGAAGAAACAACATCAGCACTCAATACAAAACCCGACAAAGTTTGAAGGCTAAAATGCTAGTATAAACCCTAGAGCCATGTTTTCACCCTTAATGTGCATTTGGCCCACCAAGTAACCAACTTATGTCTTCAATTTACTTGGAAGCCCTCTTATATAGGGCATACGCACAACCAGAAAACTTTCTACCAAAATGTGGATCTTGTTTAACTTTTTGTTCATGTGTGGACATGGGTTTGCATGTCTTCCATTTGTGTTTTTTAATTGCAAAAGTTAATCTGCAGTGTATAAATTGGGTCAGCAATAAATAAACTCTTTTATGCTGGGATATAAAACTTTGGAGTTCTTCTGACTCATACATATGGTAATAGTAGAGTGCAAAATTTTTGGCCCTTTGAGCATTGATGGGTTCCACTGTATGACAGCTTGTTGAAAATAGCCATATACACAAGCATCCATTATTGAGAGCCTAATACCATTTCTTTTACAGTTTCAAATGAAAAAAGTATGCATGTAGCTTTCACATTTGCTTATTTTTAAATTGTTATTTTTTTAGGAGTGGAGCTAATTCTTGTGTTGCATGCAGTAAGGAAACTTGTAGCCTTTTATTTTGCCAATCACAAAAAATTTATTCATACAAAGAAAGGACGGGGGCCACAAACCTATGACAGAATGCCACCCTGAAACAGTAAATTCCAAAAAAATAACTCCTAACCTCTCCCTCAAGGAAAATTATGCTTCTAGTAACTCAAAATGCTCCATATGGTTGTAAGGATGAACTGTTTCTTTCTGTGACTTGGGAATCATAAAATTCTAAAGATAATTTAGGAAGCTAGCATCCCCTGGTATTTAATGGGACAGAATCAAATCTCTGGAGCGGGCTCTAACAGACATCCTAGCACCATCAGTGTAAAAGCCATTTTTTGAAATCACTTAAAAAAAGTTAATAAGAGTATAAACTATAAAGCATTACAATTGAATGGCTATATTACTATGAACAATTTAATTCCAGTCTATCATGGTGAACAAAGCTTGGTTTTATCTCCATTTTCACCTTATTCTAGCACCGACAACAATCTGTATCAGAAAGAAGAATCCAGAAATTAGACATCTGGAGATTATCCACGGGTGTTACTGTTACTAGGATCCATGTGCACCCAGATAGATTTATTAAAGATGTATACAATTGATTTACTACAGTTAATAATTGTTAGTGTTCGGTCTGCCTGTTAGACTGATAACAGTCAAGGAAGAGAGAGAGAAGAGAGAAGGAGAGAGGAGAAGAGCAGAAGAGAAACAAGGAGAAGAGATTCTGGTTTGAATGAGAAAAAGCTCTCTCCCATTTGGCCAGATGTATTTTACATTACTAAAATAATGTGGAAAAGTCATATTAGGGACATTAAATCTAACATAAACTTACACATCAGCACCCAAACACAAGCACAAAGACAGAATTACCCCTACATACTCGACACCAACACTCCCCCTCAAGCTGGAGAGTATATATCATATAATCCCAACTTGTTACATATGTAGTCCACTCTCCCCCGACTCAACCTTTTAGTAAACAAATCTGCCCACTGGTTCCCTGTGTTGGCATATGCAGTGTCTATCACTCCACTCAGCACCTTCTCTCTAACAAAGTGACAGCCAACCTCTCTGTGTTTGGTTCTTTCATGAAACACCGGATTAGAGGAAATGTGAACTGCAGCCTAATTGTCACAGTAGAGCTTCATTGGAGTATCAACAGTGTATCCCATCTCCTGTAGAAGGTTCCTTAGCCACACTAATTGACAAGTAGTATGTGCCATAGCTCTATATTCTGCCTCTGCACTGCTTCTTGCCACAACTATCTGCTTCTTGCTTTTCCATGTCACCAGATTACCCCCAAGAAAAGTGTGATAGCCTATGGTAGATCTCCTATCAGATACAGAACCAGCCCAATCAGCATCAGTATATCGTTCTATTTCAAGTTTTCCACCACACTAATTGCGAATGAAATGCCTGGCCGAGTGATGGTTAGGTAGTTCAGTTTACCTACCAACCACCGGTATCTACCAGGGTCTTCAAACACTACACTCATATCACTACTCAGCTTAGTGTTTGTTTCCATAGAAGTTTCAGCTGGTTTAGCACCTAACAAACCTGTTTCTTCAAGCAAATCAAGAGCATATTTCCTTTGACACAAGTTAACACCATGCTTCTATCCCCAAGAAATACTTCAATTTACCAGGGTCCTTTGTTTGAAAATGTTCCTGCAGAAAGATCTTCAACCTATCAATGCCCATTTTATCATTCCCGGTAATGACAATATCATCTACGTACACCACTAATAGGATCTTCCATGCCTGAGAGTCATGACTGAAGACGGAATGGTCAACATGGCACTATTTCATACCAAACTTCTTTACTATCTCACTAAATCAGTCATTTGTTGACTTGGGCCTTAAGTTAGTTTGTCCTAGAGTTTCTAACTATATTAGTAGTCTTTTTAGATCAGAATAACAGTCGTCAACCTTAACATGGTTTGACTTGGGCTTAAACAGTCTCTTCGAGCCAATCCCCAACCTTGACTTGGGCCCATAAATGGCATTCTTTACTACCTCACTAAATCTGTCAAACCATGCTCGAGCAGATCACCATGCAAGAAGGCATTCTTGATATCAAGCTGATAGAGGGGTCAATCATACATCGCAGCAAGAGAAATCACAACACAGACTAATCCAATCTTAGCAACCGGGGAGAACATCTCTATGTAATCAATACCAGAGGTTTTGGAATACCCTTTGGCAACCAATCTAGCTTTCAGTCGCTCTACACTACCATTAGGTAAGTACTTAACCATATAAACCCACTTACTGCCAATAACTTGCTTACCAGGAGGAAGAGTGGTGAGTTCCCATGTATGATTATGAGCCAGAGCTGAGAGTTCTTCCATCGCACGGCACCATCCTAGAGAGGCAAGGGCTTCTTGGACATCCTTAGGTATAACAACAAAGGATAACAAAGAGATAAATTGGCGATGGGAAGTGGAAAGGTGAGTCAGTTAAACATAAATAGAAATAGGATGAAGGGTACAACTGCGCTTACTTTTCCGCAAGGCAATGGGAAGATCAAGATCAGATACTGGGGTCGGGGCTGGTGTGGTAACAGCTGTCGGATCTGTCGACAATGATGAAGTTGGAGGAGGTGTCGGTATATGTGGGCGATGTGTATACACGTGATGGATCGGTGGTCATTCAACAGGTGGTGGCACCGGAGGCAAAGACTTGGTCACTGCGGGAACAAGAGGAACAGAGTCCACAACTGAAAGAGGAAGGGGAGGAGGTGATGAGGAGGAAAAAATATCACCAGACCCCAAGAAGAATGGAGTAGACTCAATGAAAGTAACATCAACACATACAAAGGAACGCCGAGAGCTAGGGTATAACACTTATACCCTTTCTGAGTCTGGGAATAGCCAAGGAAGATGCACTTAATAGAACGTGCATCTAACTTGTTCATTCCTGGCCCCACATTATGAACAAAACAAACACATCCAAAAACTCGATGAGAGAGGAAACGGAGACAAGGTAGGAAACAATGTGGTGAATGGGGAATGACCATCAAGGATAGGAAGCAGGAAGTAAGCACTGCATCACTCCAAAAGGATTTGGGAACATTCATGTGATACATGAGGGACCAAGTTGTTTCCAAGAGGTGGCGATTCTTTCTCTCAGGCACCCCATTTTGTTGTGGGGTGTAGGTACATGAAGTCTAATGGATAATGCCATGTTGGTCTAGGTAGTCCTGAAATGATGAAGAGAGATATTCACGGCCATTATCAGAACGAAAAATTTTAATGTGAACACCAAATTGGTTGCGAATCTCAACATAAAATTTTGGAAAATGGTAAACAATTCACTTCTTTCTTTCATTAAATAGAGCCACGTCATCCTTGAATAATCAGCAAAAATGATAAAATATTTATATCCATTGTATGACCACTTTATAAGGACCCCAAACATCTGAATGAACCAAACAAAAAGGACTCAATACATGATTATCAACTCTAGGACTAAAGGGAATACGATGATGTTTCCCCAACTAACACGACTCACAATCCAAAACAGAAAGATGACTCAATGAAGGAACCAAAGACTTGAAAACTTTCAGTGAAGGATGACCAAATCGACAGTGCCACTAGAGAGGAGAGAGGGACGATTAGAGAGTTGTTGACGTACTTCCACCAACATCAAGATAATACAATCCACCAGCTTCATGCCCTCCACCAATCTTCATCCCCGTCTTGAGATCCTAAAAAACACACAGAGGGGTAAAAGGTAATGAAACAATTAAGAGACTTGGTCAACTTACTAACAGACATAAGAATAAAAGGAAATTTAGGGACATACAAAACTGAGGATAGGGATACAAGGTACAGGTCAACATTAGCAACACCACAAATGGAGGATGTGGAACCATTAGCAAGGGTAACAGATTGTGATGTTGAGCAATGAGAAAGGGAAGAAAACACACCTAGAGTCCTAGTCATGTGATCGGAGGCTCCAGAATCAATAATCCAGGGATGGGGTGTGGATGCTAGACAAGCCATACCTGAGTGTGCGAGAGTGGCCGTGTTCTATTGAGATGTGGCATGTACTAACCTCTCATACTCATCACGGGGAATACTCATCACCTCATTCCCAGCAACACCTGTGGATGTAGGAGGTACCTGATTGGCTAAATGGCTCTCCTGTCTGAAGCTATTGTCACTGGTCACGGCATGATTGGCCCAAGTTGAAGGTGGACCCATGCAAGTCATAGCAATAATTGATGGTATGTCCATCCATACCACAGTGTGTACACCTCCTTGGACTCGAACTATGTCCTCTGCCATAGGCTCCCCTTGAATCCCGACCTCCATTAGGACCACCACCATGATTATATGTAGGTCCACTACCACCACTCCGGCCATGTGTCAGTCCACTACTACCACTACGGCCAGACTGAGCTCCCCAAGCTCCACCTCTAACACCACGGCCTCTGGATACTGCTAGGGCTGATCTATCGGAAATATTAAGGTTCTTGGTGATCCAATGGAAATCCTCCTGAGTCGAGCAAACACCTCTTCCAAGGAAGGGATAGCTAACCCTCCTAGTATCTGAGCCCGCACTGGTTCATATTCAGATTTCAACCCCACCAAAAACGAGTCACATCAAGTTGTTCCCTCTGTTGTTGCTGAATTTTGACATCAGAAGTGAGGGGGTGATAAACATTCAATTCATTACGAATGTTTCTCATACTAGCATAGTACTCCTCAAGACTCTGATTACCCAATTGTAGATTAAAATATTCCTGGTTCAACTGATATACTTTGGTTGTGTTGTCTTGACCCAATACAACTTCTTAGCATGGTCCCACACTTCTTTGGCAGTATCAAGGAACATGAAATTTACACTAACCTTGGGTTCCATACTATTCCATAACCATGTGATGATCTGTGCATCTGCCTGCTCCCAATCATCATACTCAGGAGAATCAGTGGAAGGTTTTTCATCCCTTATGTGCTTCACCTTCTTCTTTGCCTTAAGAAAGACTTCTACAAAGTTGGCCCAAGGTACATAATTTTCTCCATTCAGCTTAATGGAGGTCATTTGAACATTCAGGTAGTCAGTAGGGACCATCACACTAGTCTTGTTATCACTGTTGTCTCCAATTGCTGAATTTTGATATTGCTGAATTCGGCAAACTGCACACTAGATTACACTACACCCTGATTTCAGCACTTACTATTGCTGCAAATTGCACTCTTTACACCACAAACCCAACTCCACGACTGCCTGAAACTTCCCAACACTGTTTGAGGAACATCCCCCCTTCGAATCACACTAAATGGTGCACAAACCCTAGCACAATACAATCTGAAATCCCACCATACAGTCTGAAGTAGACTTCTCATTTGATTCACACCCAAAAAAAAATGATGCATGAAACCTCTTACCTGATCACCGAAAATTAGACCACACAAGACACCCACTGCACCACACGAATCAGCCCTCTTCTCTTCATCGATTAGGGGAGGGCTTCTTAGAAACTGCAGCAACCAACCACAAACACCACAACTGGAGGCATAGAAACCTCCAAGGGAAGAGGGCGATCACTCTTTTTCAGCCCTGTCCCTTATCTCTAGCTGATGGCGAAGAAAAGAAGAGAAAACCCTAGGCTGGGTGCACAGATAACAGAATTCTGGGCAGATCCGATTTGCTCAGTTTAGCTTTGATACCATGTTAGTGTTCGGTCTGCCAATTAGACTGATAGCAGTCAAGGAAGAGAGAAAGAAGAGAGGAGAGAAAGAGAGAGAGGAGAAGAGCAGAAGAGAAACAAGGAGAAGAGATTCTGGTTCGAATGAGAGAAAAGTTCACTCTCCCATTCGGCCAGATGTATTTTACATTACTAAATTAATGTGGAAAAGTCACATATAACCCTACTTAAGTTAGGGACATTAAACCTAACATAAACTTACACTTCAACACCTAAACACAAGCACAAAGACAGAATTACCCCTACATACTCGACACTAACAATAATAAACAAATTCTTCAATTACATGACTGGTTGTCTTTTTTATGTGGGCAATGTAGGATAGAAAGGGTTATTATCTTACAGAATCAGGAAGGTGTACTATTGAGGCGGTTTGATTTGAAAAGGAAGAGAGAAAAAATGAGATCCCCCCTTCGCTTCGAAAAGACCCTCCCTTTTTGCTAATGTTATGTATCTTTATTCTTCTTAATATAAAAGATTTTTATTAAAAACAAAGAAAAAACGATATCCCCCCTTCCTCTTCATCCTCCTCCCCTTCCTCCTCCTAACCCCCCTCCTCTTAAGGAGGCTCCTCCTTGTGTTTGGGAGGCTTACGCCTCTTGCGTTCTGAACTACGCCCCACACATCTAGGTAGTAGAACGCCTCCGCATTTTAAAACATTGGTCATGGTTTGTCTGTTGAATATTCATCATAAAGAGATAGCTGTTATTGGGTATTACCAGGTTAGACCTGATTGCCCCGATTAATGATTGGTTCAGTACTGGTTCCAAATTCATAGACCCAATAAGGTCTGATTTGGTAGCGGATCTGCACATTTTTGTACTCAGTTTGGGATTGCTCTACCATGTTCTGAACCAGACCTGGCCCATTGACAGTCCTATATTAGACAGCAAGGTTGGCGACTGTTACTCTGATCTAAAAAGACTACTAATATAGTTAGAAACTCTAGGACAAACTAACTTAAGGCCCAAGTCAACAAATGAATCCCACCCCAATTTAGATAACTACTAGGAACTATCACTTCTAGACTGATAAGTCCTTTTTGAATCTTGAGAATCTGAGCTGGTTCGAGGGAGCACACCCTCCTGAAACGGAGTAGAAGAGAGGAAGAAGAGAAAGGAAGGAGTAGAAGAGGAGGGAAGGAGGAGAATAGTAGAGTTTTCTTTTTCATCCGGAATAGATGGGGGGTTACAATTATTTATACTCTCTCTTCAGTCTCTCCTGCACATGGACTAGACTGCGACTGCTAACCAACTGGAGGGACGTGGCTGCCTCATGTAAATGAACCTCAGTGGAGGTTGCACATGGGTGATCGGGTGTTTCTCTCGTGCCGGGCCTGGTTGCTGTGTGTCTTGGCCTGGGTCTCCTGTTGGGGGCCCAAATGGGTAGTTGGGGCCTATCAGTCCCACCCTCTTCAAGAAACACCTTGTCCTCAAGGTTGATGTGGGGATACTGATCTTGTAGTTTGACATAGTCCTTCCAAGTGGCATTTTTCTAGTGGCAAGTTTTTCCACATGACTAAGGCCTGCTTGTGTAATTTCCTGCCTATTTTGACCCATCTTACATTTCTGATTTGTTGTGGTTCAATCAGTATATCCTCGTCTTCTGTGAATTGCGGAAGGGTCGGGCTGACCATAGTTGTAGTGCTTAGGCAAGGCTTCAGCATACTGATATGGAAAACTGGATGTAATTTCGAGGAATCAGGAAGCTCCCATGTGTAAACCACCTGTCCCACTCGTTCAATCACCATGAATGGGCCAAAATACTTAGGAGCTAGCTTCTGCCAAACTCGTCGGGCTACTGAAGCTGGCCGGTAAGGCTGGAGCTTCACAAATAGACCCAATCCCCAACTGCAAATTCAAGCTCCCGGTGATTGCGGTCGTAGGCCAACCTCATGCGCTGTTGTGCTCTCTGCAAATGTGATTTAAGGGATCTCAATATCTCATCTCTGCTCAGCAACTGGTTTGCTACCTCAGCCACTGTAGAAATCCCCTTTTTATATGGCAGCACTGCTGGAGATTCTCTCCCATATACTATCTTAAACAGAGTGATTCTCTCCCATATACCAATATTCTGCCCACGGAAGCCAGTAGGCCCACTGTTTGGGCTTCTCCTCAATGAAGCAACACAAATACGTTTCAAGCCACCGGATGACCACCTCGGACTGCCCATCAATATGGAGCTGGCAGCTGGTTGTGTGGAGAATGTCAACACTATCTACTTGCAAAAGCAAATCAGCTGTTGAAAAGCTTCTAGTGTGCAATTTATCAAACAGCCACCGATAAGGGTTAAGACAAAAAACTTGTAGGCACACACTACCCAATGTGGGCCCCGTAAACATGTTTGTCTTGAATCTAGGCAAAACCACTGTAGAATGAATTACGGGTGGGTTTTCTCTGATGTCATCAGAAGGCACTTCCTTCAAAAGAGTGAGGGCTAACTCTAAGAACTGGCATATGTGACCATGAGTTTTTGGGTTCCTCGAGATGTTGTGGATAAACAGGCCTTTACTTGTCTCAATAGATGGTCCTACTTGCCCACCTCTTTGCGAGTTGCTGGATTCTTGATTGCAAGGAACCACACCCATAGGAAAATATCCATCTAACTCCCAAAAAATAAAAGAGAAAGGGACTCAAATTACCTTCTTTGGTGAGGGCGTAGCTGAGGCAGGGACAATGACGACAATGACAAATCTCTTCTTTGTAGCAACAAGACAAGCACTAATTAATCCAACTCCGAACTGCCTGAGCATACTCACAACAACAACATCCACCCAGATATAGGATATGGCACCACTGGAGATGCTAGAATGGACAAGGTGAACAACAACTACATTAATGATGCTTGGATTCTCACCATTACCTATCATTCCACCCTTTCGTTGTTGACCTGTGTCTAGAGGTCCTGTTGGAACCAAAACCTAAACCATTGAGTCTGGCTTAGCTATTTCGACTTCACTGTCAATGATCGAAAGAATCTGCCGACACCGTAACATCTTGGTGGAAGCAAGCACACGTCCAATGCGATCTTCATTTTCAAAGGTTCCGTGACCACCGGGCTTAACTTCAACAATGAACCAGAACTCATGGTTGTCACTAGGGAGCAAGGGTGTGTTCATCGTTACTAGTCTGTCATTAAGCAATCTCCTTACCGCTTGAATTGTATTGAAAATAATAATTCGGGCTGTGAGTGGGATCGAAGGATGCCAAGGGGCGCTGTACAGAGGAGGGCCCCACCCACTAAAGTGGAAGGGAAAAAGAACAGGGATCTGTAAAACTGGAGGGTAGGCAGAGATGGGTTTCAAAAAGCATGGTGAGATGGGTCGGGTTATGGTTGCTGCCAACGAAAATGATGACCAGAGGTTGAGCAAGTGAGGCGGACCTTGGCTGGGTATGGACAGGCTCGATTTAAGGGAGAGAGTGAGAGGGAAGAGAACAGGGACCAGGGGTCGAGCTACATGGATTGCGATGGATGGAGTGACGAATTGACTAGGGTTGGGATGCTGGTAGATCTCGGTTGGGGTTATAATCTTCACACTGCCCTTCTGAACCACCTCCCCTATTCTGTCACCTAACATCACTGAACTCAGTGCTAGGGTTGAAGCCTCAACTTCTGTTGATGATCTTGCTGTAGTTATTGGTTTTCCTACGCTCTCTATCAGCTTCGATCCTCCATCTTCTTCAGAATGAGTGTTGACAGAAGGAGCTCAGAAACTACGCTCTTCTAGAGAACCAACCATCATGCCAAGCTTGTCTAAGATCATCTTCAGCTCGG
Organism: Nelumbo lutea; assembly: GCF_056320005.1. NCBI lineage: Eukaryota > Viridiplantae > Streptophyta > Magnoliopsida > Proteales > Nelumbonaceae > Nelumbo > Nelumbo lutea. The sequence continues at coordinate 22,500,723 of NC_142688.1, forward strand.
CCAGAATCCCTTTCTGAATACTCTGATTTCTCTCAAGACGACTGAGACTATCTTCAAGCCTGGTCAGCCACGCATCCATGGATCTGGGTGGCTATGATACCAATTCATAAGTCCGCTTTGAATCTTGAGAATCTAAGCTGGTTCGAGGGAGCACACCCTCCTGAAACGGAGTAGAAGAGAGGAAGAAGAGAAGGGAAGGAGTAGAAGAGGAGAGGAGGAGGAGAATAGTAGAGTTTTCTTTTTCATCCCAAATAGATGGGGGGTTACACTTATTTATACTCTCTCTTCAGTCTCTCCTGCACATGGACTAGACTGCGACTGCTAACCAACTGGAGGGATGTGGCCTCCTCACATAAACAAACCTCTGTGGAGGTTGCACATGGGTGATCGGGTGTTTCTCTCGTGCCAGGCCTGGTTGCTGTGTGTCTTGGCCTGGGTTTCATGTTGTGGGCCCAAATGGGTAGTTGGGGCCTATCATAGACAATCTTAAATGCTTCTCTAAAGACATTAACAACTCTTCAATTATTATAATTATAAACTTAAAATAAAGGAAAACTGACGACTAATTCAAATCTGGCAGAAATTACAACACTGTCCCTTCTAAATCTGAGAGCAGTCGCTTTGTGCAAAAAATGCCAAATGTTAGGACCATATCCAGTCTACCCCTCCCAAGGCCCTAGTTAGCAGGGACCAACATCGGGTAATGGCCTCTACTAAATTCTTTTATGTGACCAAAAGGCTTCAACCTCACATGCCTTCACATCCTCTTAAGATCACCAAAGCATGTGGTCCCTCTAGGTGCCTAATGAGCCCCATGTGAGAAAACACATTTTTGTCTGCAACTTAAAAAGTCATAGATCCAGACATCAGTGGTTCTATCATGGGGTTCTCTAGATATCCCCATTTGCCAGAGAAACAATGTCATGTCATAATATGAACAACAGTACAGAAAGATTTAGGCTTCTCTATGTAATCTCTTGGTTATTTTTGAGTATCAAATGTAAAACTACAATCAGTAGCAAATGATTAATTGTGATCATTAGGCTAAAATTAGAAATAGTAAATACCTCACTAGCCATCAACTTGCGGACATTATTAGCATAAAGTTTTGGATCCTCTTTTTCTTGCTCTGAAGGGTGGTACACAGGTAATCTTGTCACCTCAATGTGATTCACAAATTGACAAAGAAGCAAAACCACATGGCGTACCTGAAAATAATATAAACACTAGATCTTCAAATATCATTCCAAATAAAGACATCTAATCATGGATGGCATAACAACAACAAAAATGAAAAAGCTATTAGCGATATTTGGAGCACAGGTAACATTGATGACAAAAAAATCAGAAATTAGAGGATAAGAAACCACAAGGGCAACGAAAAGAGTTCATTGATTCATGCCAAGTGTTAAAGGGTTACCTGTGTTTGGAAGTCACTTACTCTCTTTAAGTATTAGACATGTAATACCCATTTAGGTTTTGATAGCATATCTTCTATGTAGTTGTATCTTTGTGTTATAAAAGGGGAGATACCAACCACATATGAATTGCCCAAATGGATGTAGTATCCTTCCATTTGAATTGCCAAATATACATCTCCAGGGCATAAGATGATTGGCCCCGGGCCCAAGAGTTCAACTTATCCTATATTGAGAGAAAATAAACCTAGGAATCTAGTCTAGCGGTAGAATTTTTGCGGGGAATGCATACTGCTAGCATTCACCATGCTGAACATGTGGATAATAAAACAAAAAGGGACTGATGAGTAATGACATTCTTCAACATCTCAGGCTGTCTTTCCTTTGGGGCAATTCAGATTCACATGGTCAAACCTCCAAGCAAACCCTATTTGCTCCAAACTAGACAGATTTCTTTTATCCTTGGATTGGGAAGAACATTGGAGTGGACTTCTGGGTAGGGTTCTGCCTAGAATTACCTCAGATCACTGGCCTATTTGCCTTTTCCAACAGAGTGCTTTAGGAGGTCCTTCCCCATTTAGATTTGAAAATATGTGGCTTTCTTATCTGGAGCTCAAGGATAAGGTAAGAGAGTGGTGGGAAATACAGTTTCAATACCCGAAGTGGGAAGGGCCAAAATTCTTGAACAAATTACAGAGGCTAAAAGAGGAAATTAAAGAATGAAATACAGTGAAGTTTGGGAGGTTGGAGGAAAAGAAAGCAAGTTTGACTCTACAAATTGAGAATATTGATAGAAAAGAAGAGGGGTCATTAGAAGGGGACAGAGAATTGAGATGGAATCTGAAAAAAGAACTTGATGAAACCCTCTTGAGGGAGGAAACCTGTTGGAAAGAAACTAATATATAGAAGGCCTATCAATGAAAGACGGTCGGTGGAAGGAGAGAAGCTTGGAGGTGATAATTGATTGCATTACTCTTAAAGTATCTAATTGGGTAAAGAACTTTGAAACTATTTTCAGACATTGGAGTGGAGGGGGGGGGCAGTTGCGAGCTCTTCCTCAAGGAAACAGAAGATTCTAGAGGTCTGGTCTCCCCCAATGGTTGGTTGGAAGAAGCTGAACTTAGATGGTAGCAGTATGGATAATCTAGGTCCTTCGAGTATTAGAGGGCTTATTAGGGATGATGGAGGCAACATTAATGCCTTATTTTCAAGCCCAATTGAGCAAGGTAATTCAGCGAAAGCAGAACTCTTGACAGCAGTTTATGGGGTAGAGAAGGCTAAAGAACTGGGAATTGATAGCTTGCATGATTATTGAAGGGGATTCGAGCATTGTTGTGGGATGACTTGGGAGCTAAGGAATGATTTCCATAGATTTTTGTGGTTGTCGAAAGACATGATCATCCAAGTCCGTTGGGTTAGAAGGTCTGCTAAGAGCTTGGCTGACAACTTAGCCAAGCAAGGCATTCAAAGACAGTTTATGTATTGGGGTCAATTGTAATATGGGTTGGGGGGTCTGCCTGGTATTTGGCATGCTTTTTGTTCACAACTCCTTGTTTTATCTTCTTCCTTTAATTTAATAAATCTATTCTTTGTGGTTGCTGATTAAAAAAAAAGCTTGTTGTGCCATTTTTTGTTTGGAGAAAGGGTCAATGGAATGCAACTCATCTACATTTATTGGGTGGCTTCAGAAAAGAAATGCATACTGCAAGGAGACACCACGCTGAACATGTGGATTTTAAGACACAAAGAGGTGCTAGTAACATTTCTTCACATCTCATATTGTCTTTATCTTTTTTTCTTTTTTAATATTCTTCAAGGTCTTAGATTGTCATTTACTTTCTGTTTGGAGAAAGGGGCTTTGTAAATTAAATTATGGAAAGTAACAGATCTACATTTATTAGGAGGCTTCAGAATTTAAGAAGCTCCTGAAGATGGATATACTTCATTATAAAGGCTCACTGAAGATGGATATACTCCCTGTTTAATTGTTTGAAGCTGTTTTTCTTCTTAGTTTAGTATTGTTGGCTGCTCCAGGGTTCCCTTTATGGCTTTCTATTGCTCTGTATCCAGATTTCCTTCCTCTTCTTAGTCAAAAAGAAAAGAACAAAGCAAACTAGGGTTTTCCCTTATGACTTTGACTTTCTTTTCTTTTCCCTTTACAAGTAAAAGAAATGCATTACTACACAAAAGGAGGGGCAAAAGGGACCACCTGTACAAAAAATAAATGGCCTGTTTACAATGAATCGCTACAAAAAAGAATACAAGCAATAGCTAGGAATAAAAAATAGAGTAAATTACAGATAGCCACCCGGTACTTGGGGGTGGTAACACTTAGACCCTGAACTTTGTTTTGTGACAACCCCCCTCCCAATCGAACTTATACATTCCAGCAATTTGATCCCTGACCTACTAACAGGATGACGATGAAAGTAAAATACTAAATTGCCCATTCAAGATTCCATAAGCTGGCAATAAATATCAAAATGATATACATAACCATTCTAAAGTACAAATTGTTCTCAAGGTGTTGATGAACCAATCATTCTGAAGGTGTTTTTATTTTTTTTATCAATAACTGAACTTTATTAAAGATTATAAACAGATACAACAAAATACATGGAGAGAGGTAAATCTTAACCCTCCCCAAGCAAATGTCCAATTACAACAAAGCCCAAGACAGTCTTTTCCTTCCTACCCCTTGTTTTGCAATTAGCAGTCCTCTTTACCTACTGTAGTTTTATCTCCATATCCCTGGTCAACCACCTAAACTTCTTTTTTTTTCATTGGCAAATTTCCATATCTCATTCTCCTCCTTTTGCAGCCAGCCTATAAGCAGTTTAAAGTCCCCTTCAACAATCAGCTTTTTTGATATTCAACTCCTTTGCTCTTTTAATCCCTTTCCATTACCATCAAAACCTCAGCTCTAGTGAATCACCTACTCCAATGATGCCTGAATAGAAAGCAATAACTTTCCCTTCTTCATTATCATTCTCAAGGTGTTTTAACAATGAACTTTGTTGAAAGTTGAGTGAAACATGTGAGAGTTAGGATTTTAGAAAAATAAACTAAAAGCGCAACATGGCCTCATAAAATAACATAAGGCTTAAACCCAAAAGTTCAGGGGAGCTGAGTGTCACTACCCCCCAAGTACAAGTTGGTTGTCTATAATTTACCCTAAAAAATAATAAACTACCGATCATTGCAGAAATCGAGGAAATTCATCCTATCAAACTCCTTGAGAATAGAAGGCTGACTGTTTTCCTTTCTCCTCACTGATGCTTCTTGTTCCCTTTTGACTAAAATCTGGGAGTTCTTCAATTCTCTCTTTGGAAAGCCACAACGGCAGTGGTTTGTTGGGTGGTGCAGGAAGAAAGAAATAATAGAATATTCTTGCAGAATAGCAGGACTCAGGAGGAAGTGATTGATAGTATAAAATTAAAGGTAGCCTTTTGGGTAAATGCCTTAGACATCTTCAATTCCTTCTTGATAACTGACTTCTCAAGGGCTTGGGCTGAAATAGCAAAATCTTCAAAAGCCAAAGACAAAGTTTGGATGGAGTGGAAGCCCTCAATAGGTAATAAAGTAAAATTGAATTTTGATGGGAGCTCCCTCAAATAGGGTTGCAACTTGGGTGGGGGGGAACCCGAGCCCGGACCAACCCAACCTGCAATTCTACACAAGCTGGGCTTAAATTTTTTATCCTCGGGCTGGGTCCGGGACCAAAAGTTCAGGATTTTAAAATTTTCGGGTTGGGCTCGGGCCTAGCCCTTAGGAAGCCTAAATCTGGCCCAACCCGGGTCGATTATTTACATGTACATGTGTATGTATTGTTAGACAGTTTTGTATGCCCTTAGCTTCAATCAAGATGATGTACTTTATGAGTTTATTGTAAATGAATAAAAGTGCATATTTGATTCATGTTCCCTTAGTACGTTTCTGTGTAATACCCTTAAACTGGACACTTAATGAGACTCGTGTTAGTTTAGAACATTCGCAGCCAGTGGGTCGGTTTGGGGAGCCTATCCTGACAAGACTGACACTGTGGTGCCACCAAGTCGGTTGGGGTGACCTGTCTCAGCTGCTAGGGTGAGACCCTAGGCACATACAGTGTAGGATTAATTGAACCTTTGAACTGGACCAGATTTCCAGTATTGCCCTGGACCTTGGAGATTGATGGGCAAAAGTGGAAAGTTACACCCAACCCCTAGACTTGATTATGATACTGCACTAGGTGTCGGATTGGGTTGTCTTTGATGTACCAATCAGTGAGATCCTTAGCGGGGGTCAAAACCTGGGTATGTTGGGACAGTCTGAGAATTCATCTGAGTGGGTGATCATAGTGATAGGATCAGCCCCTTTGTCGGACAAAGGTAATGATCGGGGATGCACTCTCACTGATGGAGACCAAGACTATCGGCAATCGATTTCAATCGTTGAGATTTGTTTTGCAAAATATATTTTATATGAGATATAAAAGTATATATATTATGGTTTCGAAAAGGTTTACAAAAGGTTTTAATTCCCGGGATCCATATAAGAGAGAGTGCAACACTGTTCCTTGCAGCCGAGGGAGAGGTCCTCTCTTGTCGAGCAGTGTATGATCATTATGGGCTGAGAGGTTAAGTGTAAGACCATTGAGGATGATACCTGATGGGCTAATCTTGCATCTGCCCACAGTCCCTGGGTGTTACAAGGTGGCTTGGCCCAGGGACCACTTAGGGTAAGTGTTGGGCCCATAAAGACCATGAGATGGTTTTCAGGGAGTGCACTGTCCATAACAGTGTATTCAGCCAGGCCTTGTAACAAAGGCTGGGCCAAACCCATGTGGCTGATGTGTAGATCAATGTTTGGGTCCCACGCCATACAAGGAAGCCCAACTAGGCAACAGTTTGGAAGGCTAAATGAACACATAACCTTAAATGGGCCTTAAGCCCATTTCGAACTAGGCTAATTTGATTAGTCACTTAAAGGGGCGAATTCTGAGATGGATCAGCTGATAGGATTGGGCCCAGACCCTATCCACTTAGAGAGTCCAATATCTAAATAAGATTTAGATCTGGAAACCTCATAATTAGATTAGGAGATGGTTGATCTAATCTGCAGATAAGATAAGGGTTATCCCTTATCACTTAAAGGGACTTCTAATCCAAATATGATTTGGGTTAGCAACTCCTAATGGGATTAGGAGTTGATCCCTTTGAAATTATAAGAGGAGGGGGAGACAGCCTTTAGAAATGCAATCCACAGATCCTTGTCTTCAGATCTGAGATTACTAGAAGAGAGAATTTTGCACCCTGCAAATACTCTCTTGCCGCCTCCTTCCTGCAACCGCCGCCTCCAGCAGTTCGATCTCCAGTTCTTGGAAGAAATCAAGATTTGATCTTGATACCAATCTTTTGGAGAAAAGATTGGTTGGAGTTGTATTCACAAGCCATCCAGTTGATTCTTACGAAGGGTCAAGTTATTTTGGAAGAACACTGTTAATTTTGCTCCACCCTGCACTAAACCATCTTCAGTGGGAGCAGATTTTGGATCCTTCCTTGGGCGTGAACACCTCCGTTAGGAGATACTGCTTCTCCGTATTAGGCATTATCTCTCCCTACTCCTTTTGGTTCAGATCTGGTTCAGTTTATGGTTCAAGAATGATCCTTGAAAATATGATTTTCTAAATAGGGAATTTGATTCCCAGTTGAAGGGAGAGAAATTTTTTTGAAATTCGCCCCCTTATTCCGCAATCTGTGGGTGTCCATGTGATGGATATCCTATCCCTTCATATATATATATACACGTACTTGCATGCATACATGCATACATCTACACACACATGTATATCAATTTTTAGTGTGGGCTAATTGACCAACTCAAGCCCAACCTGAGTCCAGTCCAGACCCGACCCCAACCCAAGTGCATCAAATTTTAATGCGGGTTGGGCTCGGGCTGAATAGTTCAAGCTTGACCTTGGGCTCGGCCAGGCTCAGGCTTTAAGTCCAATTCTTATGGTTGAGCTTGGGTTGAACTAAAAGCCTAAAACCCAGCCCAGCCTGCCCAATTTGCATCCCTACCCTCGAAAACCAAAATATGGCTGGAATAGGAGGGGTTCTTAGAGATTCAGAGAAGAGGATTGTGGCAATGTTTTCAGGGCCAATCGGGTGGGGAAACTTCTTGAAGGTTAAACTGTTGGCTCTTCTGCAAGGTCTCAGGCTAGTTAAACAGTTGGGATTCATAAAGATTGAAGCTGAAGGGACTCACAAGTCGTTATAGCTTAGGAAAAACCCAACAGGTGTATTCCTTGGACCCTTTAGCATGTGCTAAGAGAAGTGGAAAAGACTGCAAGAGAAATAGAGGTTGAAGTCAAGTGGGTTAGGAGGAGTGCAAATGGGTTAGCCGACTCCTTAGCCAAACAAGGGGTTATGACTTATGAGGCAGCATTTGTTTTGGACATAATTGTAACTTGGGCTTGTAAGAGGGGATTGACACTTTGGCCAATCAAGTTGTATCACTCATACTTTACAAGTTAATATGATAAGCCTTACCTTTGCTGATTAAAAAATAAAGAAATCCTTGAGAATAGAAGCCTAAAAATAGATCAAGCACTTCCAGCTTGCCAAGAAGAATCTTTGGTTCTTATTTTTTTTCTTTCAAAATTTCTATTTCCTCTCCATGCATGAATTCAAACAAATAGCTATAAGTCAGATTCCAAAGAATGTAGTCCTACTTGCTAAATCCCTTAACAAACTAAGCCGGGATCAAAGACAAGACAATGCCTGGAATAACCCATTTCTTCCCAAGCAATTTGATGAAGCAGGACCCCATTATAGTGGGGAAAAAACATGATGGAATTGCATTGATACTGATTTTGCAAGTCACTCTTCCCAGAGCAATTATTGCCAAGATTTTATTCAAGTATACCATGCTTTAATAGTGAAGATATTCTATTCAGGCTATATCAATTGCCAGTATTCTATTATTACCAGTCCAAACTATCATTTTGTGGCTAGATCAAGGTCACATCTTAGCCAATTGATTATATGCCACTCTAAAGGCTTTTTATTTAAATTGAACCATAAACTGTCAAGATGCAGAAGAAATAACAAGAAGTAATTTGAACTGGTGATGCTGATTTTTATCATGTTGGCCATATTAAATTGTCCCAACAGCATTTAGCAAGACCATATCTGTGTTACCTGATGTCCTTTTAACCAAGCATCCCATGTTTGCTACTTACTACTACTCCCTAAAAATCACAGAAATTTCATACACCCTAAATTGGGCATTGTAATGTAAATTCAGAGTTTCCATTAAGGATTGTACCGGTCCTAAATGTACTATTTAAACAGATTCTTCAAAAAGAACATTTGTAAGAATTTTAATTCATGTATCATATCTCAAAAGTACCAGCTCAATAGAACATCCAGCCTTGTTCCACTGTATAATAGAAATCAGACATAAAAGTTTAGAAACATTTATATGACATGAAGTATGAATGGCTCAATGGCTGCATACCCCAGATATGGAGTCCCAAGCTGGACTGAGTCTCTTGTATGGATATCTTAAGATCACTGGAAGCACTGGGGCCTTTGATAAAAAGGCACCAGTCTTGAACGGGAGGAGAAAGTCCCCATTTGTGGTTGTGCCCTCTGTAGTCAACAACAAATTATCAATCAACAAGTGACAAATGATAATGCAGAAAAGCACCTGTCTGGAAAGTGAACAATGATCTACTCTGAAAAATAGAAGCCAGAAAGAAGTTTAAATGTTTAACAATTAACATCTTGAAATGGTGATACTCAAGTTTCAACTAGCTATATTTGGTAGCACTATATTGCCTACTCCCCTGTCCCTTTAATTAGATCTTTTGTTTGGTTTACCTTAAAAGTAACAAGAGCAGGAAAGCTACATCATTGAGCATATTATAATAACAGATTTATGTAAAACATGATTAAAAACTTAGAAGAGAAACGTATAGATTTAGCAAGTTCAGAATCGGATAAAATGCACAAGCATGTATTAACAAGGGCTGTCACACAAAATTCAAAAATCTAAGCAGAAAGGCTCTGATCCCCTGTCAAACAGTTTAAACAACCCATATGAACAAATAATGAAAAGATAGCGTAAAGCATTAAATACCTCTTTTTTGTACCATAATGCTGAGAAAGGAAAAAAAAAAAGTTGGCTCTATTAGGTAAGTCGTTGTGAAGGTTTCCATTAGAAAAAGAAAAGTTCTGAGCTAAGATAGTAATTAGTATTCATGGGCTTGCAAATAATGGATGGGACTCTGGGATTTTGGCTAGGATTACAAGAGCATCACCTTGGAAAGCAATCCAAGCTATCCTGCCCTTGTTTTCACCCTGGATCAGGTATGACTTGCACTCATAAAATCTTATCAAGTTTTGGGAACAGGTTTGGGTTGAGGGTTCTCCTTTGAAAGACCCATTTCCAGCCCTATGTGCTACCTCTAACTTTAAAATAAACCTATTTCCACTTTCCTTGTACTCTCTGACTCAAATTCTGGGTTTGGATGGAACTTGGGTTTGAGAAGAGCTATCACGGACACAGAGTTGGACAGTATTTTGACTCTCTTGAGCATCCTTGATGGGGTTTTCTTGGAACCCACAAAGCTAGATAGCAGAATTTGGACCCCTCTCCTTCAAGTTCTTTCACTTGTGCTTCCTTCTTTAAAGCCCTAATTCAACCGATTGTCCCTTTTGGGTTGTCATTCCCTATTAAACAAGTTTGGTGTCAGCCTATCCCACCAAAGGTTGAGAGTTTTTGTTGGGAAGCTTTCTTGGAAAGAATCAACAAAGGAAATTTGCTTCAAAGAAAGAGACCCAACAGATGTTTATCTCCTCATTGGGGTGTTCTTTGTAAAGCTGATGGTTAGTCTGGTTACCACTTACTAGTATCCTACCAATTTGCAAAAAATAAAAAATAAAAAATATTTGGGAATGGTTCACTTCTTTTTTGGGTGCAGGTGGAAGTGGAATCCCCCACTAAATGTGCGAAGCTTGTTTACTTCCTCTTCCTTCAACTGGCCAACGAAAAGAGGAAAGATTATGTGGAGATATGTACAGGTTGTTGTTTGCTGGACTATATGGGAAGAAAGAAACTCAAGGATTTTTACAGACAAGGAGAGAAGATTAGGAATTGTGCTATAAGTGATCCATGTAAAGGTGATACATTGGCTGAAATCACTGGAATTGTTCACAGAATTTTCACTGGATGATTTGCTAAGAAAATGGAAAGAAATTGCTAGTTCAGACCCAGTTAAGAAGACCTCAAGTCCTTTATGGAACCCCTCCACAGGGCTTTATTAAGCTGAATTTTGATGCTAATAAAATCCAGGGACTTCTGGTGTTGGGGGAGTACTATGAAATGAGAAAGGAATGTAATAGCAGCTTTGGAAGGGGTAAAAAGAGCTAAAGACCTGAATATTAATAAGCTGGTTATAGAAGGAAATTCTGAGATTGTAGTGGGCTGGTTAAAGGAAGACAGGTCTAGGCTCTAGAACTACAGCAATGAAAAGAGAAGGTTTAAGTGGCTGACTAAGGACATTTAAGTAAAAATGCACATGGGTAAAGAGGGATTCTGTTTTCTGGGCTCAGTTGTAATTGTTTTTTTTTTTCTACCTTTTGGGTGTTTTTCGACATCCTTGGGAAGTTGATGTAGTTTAGCTCCCCTCCCATGTAAATTTAAGATTATTCTATTAATGAAAATTCCTGTTATTGATAAAAAAAATAAGGATGATTATCGTGACTCAACTCAGTTCAACCTTAATTCCAACTATTTGGGGTCAGTTACAGGAAAGCTGTCTTTTTTTATTTTTACCTACAGGAAAGCTGTCCTGCCATTTTGTTCTATAAAGAGCCAAAGCTCAAGATAGGTAGTCATATTGGATTTGGTTAAATGTATATAATATCTGCTGCTAACTTGACAGTTGACACAGCGCTCCTTTATCCAGGCTTGGGGCCAAAAAATATGATATAAGAATGTTTATCATGACATGGATCAATTAACAAAAGAAAATTAAGCAGTATGGTTTGCAAATACTGTTAAGATTTTGCAAAATCTCCCCATTGCACTAGGGATCAATACATAATATTCATAGAGCATTCTTTTTTTCTTCACATCCCAATATATCAGGGATATTTCAAATGCCATTGATAAACTAAACATCTAAGATTTAAATTTTAGAACATTGTTGAATCATTGGAAATTTTTGGAAACCTTTTCTAAAAAGAACAAATGGGGATTTTGTGATTGGATAACTGGCTTACCATTATGAATATGATTCACTTACTAAGCCATTATAATTCAAAAAAAAAAAAGGCAAACAACTAGAAAACAGGATTCTCAATCTAATCAAAACATATAATAACAAAAAAAGATAGAAATCAAAATGGAAAGTAAATGAAATATGTATAGAAGAGATGTCTAAAAGTCTAAAAGGGAGATAGATGCCTATTCAAGTCTCTTAATCTACCCTTATTTGATATATGCACTTGTTTGCTACAGGTTTTTTTTGAAAAAAAAGGTAATTTTATTCAAGAACCACAACAAACGATACAACAAGCTTGTAGAGCAGGCTTCCACACTTGGAACCAAGGCTCCACAGGCTACAAGACACATCAGTTGCTCCACAAGTTTACATTTTGCAATAAGCCACCCCCCAGACTGATAAGAGAACTCCTTAGAAGCGGAAACCCAAAACCGAATTTTACCTATAGCTAAGCTAAGAAGCTCATCCTCTACCCTTCTCATATTGTGGAACACCCTCCTATTCCTCTCAGCCCCCAAGGTCCACAGTCCACACAATATCAACAGGAATCATCTCCTGCACGAACTTACCCTTCCTACTCAAACCCTGGATTGGCCAAGCAAGAAGCACCTCACCTCCTTTAGGGACCTAGATATCACCCAGTTCAGATTAGCAGTCCTTAAGAAGTGGACCCAAAGGCCACATGCTACCTTACAGTGGACAAATAAATGATTAACACTTTCTGCATCCAGTCGACAGCCTGCAGGAACTATCCTGAAACTGTAAGCCTCTTCTAAGAAAGCTGTCCTTTGATAACACACCCCCAATTAGTGCCAACCACAACAGGAAACTGACCTTGGAAGGAACCAGGTGCCACCAATTCAACTTTCTGGGAAACAAGGAGTTTCTGGGAGCTCTCAAGTTCCTTTCATAGGATCTGACAGTAAACATATAGTTGCCTTCCCACTTCCAACACCACCCATCCTCCTGCCCTGCTTCAATAGTTATGTTTCCTCAACAATTGCAACAAGTCAAGCACCCCTTCCAGTTCCCAATCATGCGTATTTCTCCTAAAATTTAGAGACCAAACCACTCCCAGCCGTGCCTATTTCTCCTAATAATCCATTAATTTTTATTACCAAATTCCATGCTTTTATTAATTGTCCCTACTTCCTAATTTCTTCAGAGTTTCCAAATATCTTATCAAAATTTGTGCAATATCCTCAAAGTTCCCCATTTTTGCATGTTAAAATGCCCAATAGTATAAAAATAGCAAACCATGCTAACAAAACAACTTTTCTGGAGATGGGAGGACTGCCAGCTGCAGCATATACAGTGATGTCAAGTGATTCATTCAATGTAAGGGGTTTCCAATACAGAGATGGAAATCCGTGGGATAAGGCTTCCCCATGGCAGGAGGGTATGTTAGGTGCATGACTCCCATTTTTTATTGGAAACGGTAACTTCATTAAAGCAAATTAATATACATACATACATATATATATATATATATATCATGTACAACTGTCAGCCCCTCAAATAGGGTGCTAAACCCATGATAATCCTTATTACAATTCTGCCCAGAACAGATTCTCCCTCATTGTCCCCTGTTTAGCTAAAGTATCAGCTAGGTCATTAGCTGACCTTCTAGTCCACTTGAAAGAAGCCCCAGTTTCCCTTGTTATGTTGAGGATTTCCTATATGGTGTGTCTATATATCCAAGCCCCCAAACAACCCAACTTCAGCCAATCAATGAGCAGTTTAGAGTATCCTTCTATCTCTATTTGGTGTAGCCCCATCTGTTTGGCATATCTTACACCTCGAAGCAAAGTCATCACCTCCGCCCTCAAAGAGTCACCTACTCCTATTGGTCCTGAATACATAGTGACAATTTCACTATCTCCATCTCGGAATACTCCCCCAATACCTGTTAGCCCCTGAAATAGGTGCATGATATAGAGATGCAATTTTCTCCTTACTCTTATAAATAAAGAAATTGGTCTGCCTTAAAACCAGGACTAATGATATCTATTCTAGGCAGTAAATTGGACATCAATCCATAATTTCCAAAACCTTGACGAAACCCTAGTCAACAAGGTGAATTTTAAGTTACTCAAAAAATTGATCAGTTTCTTTTTTTTTTGTGGGTGAGGTGGGTTGGGGATAGGGAACATCCCAGCACCCTATATCCAGCCTCACCTTTGACCTTCCTGCACTATTTCCAGAAACAAATGAAGATAACAACAGACACCCAAACTCAACAAACATAGAATCAAAATATTTACAAAACTGAAACTGAGCCCCCAAAATCACCAAAAAGAGACTCCGAACTCACTGACCCTCAAGAATCATACGCTGCCCTTTGACCTCACTGACCATCTCCATACACTGCCCTTTGACCTCCAAATACAACCCCCTCAAAAGGTCCTAACAAATCATGAGCGCACTCACTCAACATTGCCTTAGGTTGCAGTAGAACCCTCTGTACTTCTTTACCCCTTTTTTGGGTCCAATCCCAAATAATCCCCCTTTCAATCTGGTAAAAACTTTTGAAACAAGAACAGTCTGACTATTCTTCTAACTTCTAAATCTTTTAACTAGATTTGGGAGATTCTCATGAACCTTTGAAACCTTAGAATTTTCATTAATCCTTCTAAAACCACTTTTTTTTTTCAAAAATCTGTTCTGCCACCAACTCACCAGCCTCTTTAAGACCATCTCCACCTATTCCAACAGGCTTCAGATAATTGTTTTCAACATCATTTATTTCATTGCCACTATTCTTAGTATAAGCCAGTTCCTCTTTGCCCTTCTCTTTCGTAGGCATGCAATATTTTTCCTCCAACCTCCTAAAAGTTTTCCTTGCATACTCCCCCCCCCCCTCAATAAATCTCTATCCCAATATTTTGCTCACCTCCACCTCTTTGTTTACCACCATCTCAAAATCAATAGATCATCCCATTTCATGAGTTTCATCAATGACAATTTCCTCCTCATTTGATCTCTGAGCTTCATTGGTTTGAACTTCTTCCACCTTATTTTCCTGCATCGATTTGGTCCTATACCCCTCCTTTTCCTTCTAAAAACTTTTGTGCAAGAAGCCTCACACCCTTCTTTATCTCTATTTTCTCTCCCTCCTTTATCAAATTCTTTCTCAACCTCCTGTTCACCTGGACAGCTCTCACCAGTTACCATTACCCTTTTCCTCCCCATCTCTTTCTTTTGATGCCCCAACTAAACCACCTTCAACCCTTTTCTGTTTTCCACCCCTATCTACACCACCATCAGTATTTCTCTTCTCACCCCCACCAAATACCTCCTTCTCACTCCCTTGTCTATTTCTTCCCTCCCCAAAACATTCATGAGCTTACCATTTGAATCATTCTCGTCTGCTAGAGCCAACCCCCTCTCTTCCCCTCCTCTTTCCACCCTCTTCATATCTTCTTCATGAGCCTATTCAGATTGGGATTAAGAGGATGAATCGTGTGGAAGTCCACAAGAGCAGTAGTTTTGTGGACTGTTTGGGAAGAAAGGAACGAAGCTGGACAAAGGAGGCAATGATTGACAGCATATCTGTGAAGGTGGTGTATTAGATCAAAACTATGGTAGACCAAAGACCTCAAAATATTCTCAGCAGATGAGAATTTAAGAAACTGGAATGAAATTGCAGCTTCCTCAACTTGTAGGAGAATACCCCAGCAGTCATGAGATCCACCAAGTAGCAACATTATCAAATTGTAGTATTGTACTTTGATGGAAATTCAATTGGCAATCTAGGACCTTCAGGGATAGGAGGTGTCTCTCATAGATGATAAAGGACATATGCGGGCACTGTCCAATTGGATAGATATTCCTTAAGGGAAGAGATAACATCTGTACTTCATTGATTGAGATTAGCCAAGCAATAGAAGTATAGAACTATAGGAAGATTGAGGTGGAAGGAGATTCACAACTTGTGAGTTGGCTGAACACTAATAGCCAAGGAGATTGGATTTATAGGCAAGTGCTGAGGGAGATTAGATGGATAGCAAGGGAAACTGAAGCTACTTTCAGATGGGTGAGAAGATCGGCTAATTGTTATGCTGACACGTTAGCCAAACAAGGGATCAATAGGGAGCAAATTTTTCTGGGCATCAACATAATGTAATATATTGTGATTTGGGTTAGGCATCCCTCCAGCAGCCGGCCTATATTAAGGGTTGCTTGGCATAGTGTAACAATTATTTCTGTTTTAATAAAGTTCCTATTTTAACAATCAAAAAATATCAATTTAAGTAATTCAAAATTTCTCTTACATACATGTAAAATACTAAAAATACAAGTTTTATAATAAACGAAACTTCTCAAGATCAAAGTAATTGATAAAAAGAATAGCAGGCATTATGTGAAGCACTAATGTATAATGTATTATTTAGCAAAACCCAAGCAGGGCACCGCACAACTATACAGATGTACTAGGATACAAGGATAACCTGGAAAAAGCATCATCATTGGAGCAAATTTATTCTGATGGGCTTTCTGAACTCTGTCTGTCACAACCCCTGCAAGCAAAAATACATTCTTTTAAGCATAAAAAACATTGCAAAAACTATTCATAAATAATAATAATAATAATAATAATAATAATAATAATAAACTATTACTTCCTATAAAGATCTCATTGTTTTTTGTCTTTTTACAATGGATGGCCTGGTATCATTTTTCATGTTGTCAGATAAGCCTGAGATTGCATGAATTTGTGGCCCTCTACCAGGTTTATACTGTTTAGCAATCATTAACTTATGGTTGTTACCACCTATAAGGTTACAATATATTTGTCAAGTACAAAACTATTAAAGTTCTTCCATTACTTAGTAGGTTCCATACCTTCTTCCTCTTTCAATAAGTATCAAAGAAATTCTTGCAATACTTATCAGGAAAAAAGAAATGTCAAGTTGACAATAGTTACAACAATAATAGTAATTGTGTTTGTATGTGTACATATCTAAATTAATTTACCTGAAACACCCTTAAAGTCAGATGATTTTGACTCCCGCTGGACATAGACACAACCAAGGCATTTGCTGTGGTTGGAACATGGAAAGAAAAAAGAAATCCTATTAGGCTCCATATTGTCAAATATTGCATACAAATATTCATCAAGTAACAAAGCTTGCGAATGAAGTAGTCTAGAAAAACGATACAAGTTAGAAATATACATTTCTGGATGGATATTTTAGTTTCATTCCAGGCGTAGAACTAAAAACCATCTATTTTTCTATCTCATATTCTTTTCCTCTTATTATCAACAACTCTCAATCAAAGCATTTTATAAATGGTAAAAAGATGAAAACAAAGGGGAACTCCTGCACTTCAGGAGTTCAAAGACAAGGGACACTAAAACGGCATAAGCTGGTTCTTAACAAGAAAAAGAAAATGCAACTAACCTCCTCGATAAAATCCCTGGCCTGGTACTCCCCCCCCCCCCCAAGAAAAAAAAACAACATTTCTTACCACTCCTATTGTTAGTGCATCAGCTATGCCATTAGCTGTCCTAGAGATCCACATGAATGGGCTGCTCAGGCTACTTGCCAAGGCCTTCTCTCCATGATGTCTTAGGGTCCAAGGGCCCTCAATGTTGACAAGTCTCCAGCCAATGGCCATGCTACAGCCCCCTTCAATATCCAAGTTATTCTAACCAGCAAGGCAAGTTTAAGATCTTAGTGATGAAAAGAAGAAGTTCAGTTCTTAAGGAATTCCCTTCCCCTAGTGGCCCCAAGTAACTCACAATGATGGCTCCAATCCATTACCATTCTAAAAATACCTTCTACAACAGATGACCCCGAATTCCCTAATGAGCACCCATCAGAATTGAGATTTATCCTCCCATTCTCAGGTGGAGAGGCCTGAATGATGGATGGAGTACATAGGTCATAACCACCTCCACCTGCCATCCCCTAATGATGGAGTACATTGATAGTTTGATGCTACCTTCAATTCCTCCCCTGTGGAGACCCAATGGCTTGCTGTTGATACATTAACCACATTATCTTTATTAAAAAAATCATGAGGTTTCTTTTAGATCCCACTCACCATAAAATTGCTGCAATAGTAAACCTCCACATAACTTTACCTCTTTTTTATCAGAGAGGGAGAAACTGCCCAAAAAGAGCTCCAAGATATTACCTGGTGGAGACCAGCAAGTACCAAAAAGAGGGACACAGTGGTTCCATATGATCAATATAAACAAAATATCTTTAAATGATCCATTTCACGCGTATTGCCTCATGGAGCTATTGCTTGGTGCTATGGTAAAATCTTTGGCTGACAGCTAAAAGTGTGATAATGGGGGTTAAAGTCTGAGAATGGCTATTTCATGCTAATATGCTGGAGGTTAGGTCCTTATCCAGTCCACCGCTCCCAATACCTCAGATTGCAGGACCAGCATTGAGTAATGACCGTTTTCTGTATTGTATTCCCACAATGGAACATGAGCATGAGGAAAGGTTCATTTTGCAACTTAGAAAAGTCCAGTCAGGTAGAAAACAAATTTTAAACAATGCTTAGAGCATGGACAGTATTGGTGCAAAAAAAAATTAAGTAGATTTCTCTCATGACACAATTCACCCAATTAAACTAGTAACTGAGTTTTTATAATTTGGGTAGCCCCAAATCAAGATGTCTTATAAACATTCCCTTAATTACATCTCTGCTAGAGGCAAAGACAACCTTTTGGTTCTAAGAAGTATAAATGAACAGAGTAGACTAAAAATATTCTAACTGCAGAATTTCCTATTGAAATTTCTGGTCTATATTCTCTCTTTAGTTTGAGGGAGAAAACACGAGTATATAGATGAAATGATGAATAATATTTTTATGTATACTAGTTCAAGATAGGGCCCCAAACCTGGCTTCAAATTTAACTACAAGAAGTTGCTATACCAAAATCTCAACGAGAACAAAGAACCATGAAAAAGAATATTCCTTGACATTTCCACACGATAATATCAAAAAGTTAATTAACATAGGGTCTTCTGAAAGCAGATATGTGGTAGGCTGATCTATGATGAAATAAGATTTGGATAGGTTTTCAGTTTAAACCAGCTGAGAGAAGCCGGTCTTGTTTAATAATTGAAATGCTCAAATTTCTTGAAAGCAACTAGATGTTAGAAAGAAAAAGAGAAGCAAGACAACATGCATATGTAATAGAGAATAGTTCCAGCGAGGAGAAAACATAGAATAGAGAAGAGGAGGCGGAGGAAGAAGACAAGAGTAGTTCTGCAGGCATGGGGTGTCATAACTTACAAGGTACCAAAAGCACAAACCTCAATTCAATTCCACATTCCAACTCTCAATCAATTACAACAGGATCTACTTAGAGATTGAAATCCATCTACCAGCCAGCGTTACAGCATATTTCTAAAAAAAATAGTAACTAATGAAGGACTAAATGCTAAATTAAGCTTATTTCTATGTATCTAATTACTTGGCATTAATGAAACTAATGAAGAATTAAATACATAATTAAGCATATGGAAAAAATGCCCTAGAAACAAGATGTTTTAAAATACGTAGGAACAAAATATAGTACATGACAGGTAAATTTAGTAATAATAGGAGTGCAAATCAGGATAGACTTAGGATTGGAGAGCAAGAGATAATTCAATGTGACCATTTCTAGTACTTTGGTTCAATAATTCATAACAAGGGAGAGATTGAGGAGGATGTTACCCAGAGAATTAGAGCAGGTTGGGCAAAACATAGGGATGCATCTGGTCTTTTGTGTGATAAGAGAATACCACTTAAATTAAAAGGAAAATTATATAAAAAAAAAGTTGTAAGGCCAGCTATGTTATATGGAGCATAGTGTTGGACACTCAAGAAGCAACACGTTCAGAAAATAAGTGTGGCAGAAATGCACATGCTAAGATGGATGAGTGCAAAAACTAGAAAGGATAGGATTAGGAATGAAGCCATCCATAGAAACCTAGTAGCATCTCCAATAAGTGATAAAATGAGAGAGAGTAGACTAAGATGGTTTGGTCACGTGCATAGAAGACCACCAATAGCTCCAGTTAGAAGAAATGATTTGTTACGAGTGGAAGGGGCTAGAAGAGCTAGTGGTAGACAAAAAAGGGCATGGGTAGAAGTAGTCAGAAATGTTTAAGCAGTAATAATTTAACAGTGGATATGGCCTTAAATAGAATGGATTGGCGAAACAGGATTCATGTAGCTGACCCCATCTAGTTGGAATAAGGCATGGATATGATAATTATTTGGCACTTAAAATACAATCATCTACCCAACTGAAATTATCTAGTGACACCAAAATCAAGTCAAACTAATAAGTTCAACACCAAAACTTAAGACATGAGAAACATGTTGTTACGGCCTCAATGTTTTTTTGATAATTTTTGTCTTTTTAATAAATGTGATAACCTCAATATTTCTAAAACCTCAAAGGTGAATACAAGACACATTCAACTAATTTAACTCCTTAAGACCAATTCAACTTATTATAATGACAACTGCCAATCAGGTAATTTTTCCATAAATCTAAAATTGACAGAAAATGAAAAATCCAAAAATTAGGAAACTACCACTTGAGGAGGATTGAGAGAAATATGATTTATTTCTCCATGGTTCTTTTTTTTACCCAATGTCTGCATCAGAGAGAGAGAGAGAGACTTGCTTTAACTTTTCAGTTAAAAATCCTAGAAAATTAAATGCTTCTTCATTCTACCAGTTGCCAATGAGAGTTTGAAAGCTTGAGAGTGTTCTTACTCTTGTTTCTTTCTGTCTAAACACAAATAGCAAATACAATTCGGAATAATTTCCTATAAGATATACCATTCATCTACAGACCTAATCTACTGTTCATCTATGTTTGCTTGCTATGCACAGTTGGACACTCTGTCTTTTAGTGTGACGATCATGCTTAGCTATTCCCACCCAATAATACTTAACCATGTTCCACGATATACTTAAACATGGAATCTCAAAATTTTTAAAATAATGAGTAAAATCACCTAAATGGTCAGTCCCATAAGAACAAACAAAGAATTGGAGCCAGCACCACAAATAACTAATTAGTGCAAGTAAATGCACAGCTCAAACCAACTTGATAGACATAACAACCATGAAAGGAACATAGAATAGAAATTAGAAACTATCAGCAATCAATATTTGACACAAGATCAATAAAACATTACTGAAATAATTCAAAACTGGAATTCAGCTTATGCCCAACTTATCCTAATTGTTGTAGATATCCTGCAGTCATGATCATGTGATTTAATTTGTTAGGGGACCTTAACGAGATCTTTGCGCAGCCTAATTCTCCTTTTTTTTCTTATTTTGAATCTTGAGGCATATTTACATGTTATTTACATTTGCATGATTATTTACATTTGGAGTTTAAAGCTCTGAATATTTTTTTGAAGGAAAAAATGATTATTTACATTTGCATTAAATATACAGGAGAAATTCACTAACAGATTAAGCATTCAAGGTAATAATATGAATGAACTAAGGAACAATAATTTAGGAAATAACTTATATGAACAGACCTGATGAGACCAACGAGGGGAAGTTTAGCCACTGATCTCTTCGGCAATGAAATCCAGGATTAAAGTTAACAAAATAGAACAGAAACATGTCAACACCAAAAATATAAGTAGAGAAGTATGATCATAAATTCCATGTAGCCCGAAAAGTCAATAGTATTAGTTAGTTGGCCCACCTTAGCAACAAAGCTTGGAAAGGAAGAAGACATGTGGTATAAAATATCCAAGTAGGAGACGTGGTTAGATATGATAGCCCCAGGTCTTTCAGGTTGTTCAGACTGTTCATTGCACTCATTCTAACCAATTAGAAAAACGAAAAGAGGTCAGAAGAAAGAAAAGATTGATCACTAGAACATAAGCACTGGATTTCCAAAATAAATTACACTGAAAGTATGCCAATAAGAGCAATTAAATGCATGTTTAGTTCTTCTCCCCTTTAGAAGAACTTCCATAAATGAAACGTTCTTTTTTTATAAGCAACTTTTTTCTGATAAGTAACTCCCATAATGAAACTTTTATTTTCTTTAAATAGTTAGTCATATTCTTGAACACAGTCCCCCTCCCTCTTAGGGAGCCAGTGGATTCAGCTAACCATACAGACATTGCAATCTGAAAGAGTAATAAAGAGAATGTGGCATCATGAAGAATTCCCACAAAGAATACGCTAATACTAGCCCCAATTTCAGAAGAAGGAAGTAAAAGCAAAGTAACCAAAATAAGAATAACACAGACTATTAGCATTTATTTGACACGTCTGATAAACCCATGTTTTGCTTTTGCAAACCTATAGCTACATTGGCAATCCAAATAATAAGAGTGAAATATAAACTAAATTATATCAAGGTTTGTCCTAATTTCCTCTAATACAATTGCTCGTATTTCTGCTAATAAAACATTCAGAACGTGCAATAATATTCAGATGGCAGAAAAATGATTAAAAAATCAGAATTTATATTACCTCGCTCGCCAATTTATCCACTGCAAGAGGATTCCGATACGACTCATTAATCCAGTAAAAACCTAGAGTGAAGAGCAATGCCCTCGAAAGAAACCTCCCACACTGAACAACCACGGCTCTTCTCCACCCAACCATGTGAGCATAATCCTCCTGCTCGTCGTCCCGATTCGGGACGGAGAAAAGCGTACAGAATCGACAAATCAAGTAATACAGGACCAGTATAACGATTCCGAGAACTAAGCGGATGGGGACGAGCGTGACGAGAGCGAATCCTAGCAGGAATTTCTCCAGCAACGGCAATTCACCTCTGCCCAACGTCCCGTAGACATCTTTCCGAACGAAGGCTGCGAATTTCTTATCAACCTCCTCCAAACTCTCAGCAGAGATGGTAGGAGAGCTCACGCTTGAATCAGATTTCAACAATGGGCGGTCGTCTTTACCTGGGACCTCCTCGTGAGACTCGTCGACTGGCTCTAGAGTTTGATTGGTCGAAGTGAGATCTTTGAGCTCAGACTCCATTCTGAAACCCTAACCCCGATTATTTACTCGGACACCATGGGAATACACTAGAGAAGCTCCGGAGGTCGGAAAGGGGGAGGAGATGAGGATCCGTAGAAGTGTCGCCGTCTCATCGTAGAGTTGCGGATATTGGTGCGCGTTAATGCTTAAAAGCGGCTCCATCGGACCATCTCACATGACATGACAACGCACATCAAACCGTAATGTAGGTTTCTTGGGCATCGGGGCGGGGCCAGGTCTGGCGTCACCGTCAAGCCCCGTAGTACGTGGTCGGACATCGGAGTCACAAGATCAGCGCTTTAATAGGACCCACACGAGAGAAATCGTCTGGACCAATTATGATTGTGAATTTGTGATGTAATAATAGTTGCCTTATTATTTCCTTTTCTTTTAGGGCAATGATTTGGGCCGGTTTGTTTGCGGTGCAATTTCATTTGCACTCATTCAAAAGCATGACGGTGTATGCATACAATTTGGGTGTATATTTTGATTTAGGTGGAATTTGGGAGTGCTTATTTGAAAAACAATCGTGCTTATTTTAGCAAGCGCTCATGAGTACTTGGTGAAAAGATATTTATTCCAAATAGAGTTAGTTAACATTATGGGTGTCAATAGGACAGGATCCAATCCGGTTGAACCCAATGTGAATCCATTATAAGTAGACCACGTCTAATCCAATCCAATTAATATTTTAGATTATTTTGGACTGGTCTAATTTAATGTTTGGATCATTTAAGTTTGTTTTAATTTAAATTGGTTTCAACCTAAACATGATCCATTGACACCTATATTCTTATCTTATATCAATGGATTGAATATTGGCTTAATCCAACCCAATCTAATATAAAATTATTAAAGATGGACTAGCAATCTAATCTAACTAATACTTTGGACCATTAAGTCTGTATTGATTCAAACCAATATGCCTTGTTGGTCCATCCAAAACCGGTTTATTGACACCCTTAGTTAACTTGGCAGGGCAAGACAAGTCATAAAATAAATAAACACTTAAAAATAAGCTCAAAAGTTGGGATTATGGAATACGTGATTATTTGAATAAACAATTATTTTTAAGTACTCCCAAATGTAGCCTATCAACTTTAATCCAGTTTTGTTTCAACTTGTACCCTATGTTAATGCAAATGGGATTGCACTGCAAACAAACAATGCCTTGGGTGCATACCATTTTTTTCAAAAAGGAAAATTGGTTATTCAAAATGTTTTTTCAAGAACATTTGCCATCTTTATGAAAAAAAAATGGCTAGCTCAGTCCCTTTCTTTTATCTGTACTTGTGGATTTTTTGTTTTTTCTTTTCAATTTTTTTGAACGTTCCAATTTTTTGGGTAAAGAATAATATGTCATGAGAGCCACTTGGTTAAAGTGGCTCTGATACCATCTCAAAAAACCATTCAACCTAAAAGCTTAACCTGCTAAGTGAGGTCATTTAATAGGTTTTAATCTCTTACAACATACATAAACATTAAGCTGAATACTTCACTCAAATTATGGAATGTTTTGGTTTATACTTGATGTGGCTTTTATCACCCAATGGGTCACGATTTCTTTCTTTGTACGCACGCATAGGGGGGCAACTATGATACCAGAAAGATATGATATCAGAAAAGCTCACAGCCCCATCAAATGGTACCATAAATAAAATGACCAATCAAGTGGTATTATTCAAATTTTCCTTATTTTAAGGATTTATCTCCTGTTTGTAGTTAAACCACAGTATTGATAGGGGCATTTTAACTGCAAAAAAGAAGTAAACATTTAAAATAGGGAATGCCAAATGCAGCCTTATCATCCACGATTAACTTATAAGTTGTTGACTATTCTTTTTATTCTCTTTAATCTTGTTTCTTTGCAGTGCAATATTATTTGCATTAAGCACAAATGTAAGATAATGCAAGTGAGAAAAATGCAAATACTAGTTTATTTTTGTTTTGAGCCTTACTTTAATTTATTTCATATATTAGTTTATTGCATCTGCAATGTAAATGAAAAAAAAAAAAAAAAAGACAAAATTGCAAGGATGGCAATTTCTACCCTACCCGGTGGGTACCCGCCCCTACTCTCCGACGGGGGAGGGGGTTGCTTAAATGGCGAGTTTTTGGGCAGGTACGTGGTTGGGATTCTACAACCCGTACGGGTACAGGTACGGGTATGGTATTAGGCTAAACCCTATCCTCCCCGACTCGCATATTGTTGGAAAATATATAAACTTTATGCATTAGGTGTTGAATTTAATAATAATTTAAATTTTATGTGAAAGATAATTGATAGTTTATGTGTTTTTTACATATCTTAATCAAATAATTAGAAATCTTGATGTTTATTTGTATTATTTTACTTATTTATTGCTTATACATGACAATAAATAATAGAAAATTAGATGTGGGTTTCAAACCCAATCCGCCCATATCCTTAAATGCGGTGAGGGTTTTGCACTTTCATGTGTGGGGAGGATTTCGATTCTCAAAATCCAACCCACTATAGGTTTTGGGGCAATTACAGGTTGGGAGGTTTAGGAAGGCAGATAGGGTCTAGAATTTATAAAACCCTCCCCAAATCCGCTCCGTTGCCATCCCTACAAAACTGGAACAAAAATAAATCAAAATTTACAATCTTCATTGATACAAAAGAAAAAATATATTGCAAATAAGCCAAACCTTAAAAAAAGGGCTTATTCTTTGTAGAATTACCTGGATTTATAGGAAAGCAAGTGAATACTTTGCAGTATTTGCATTCCTAGGTTTGGGATCCACGCCATTATTTTGTGCCAAAGAAACGGCATGCCGTACTCCCCAAGGTCTCCTCTGATTAGATATTGAAGTCTAATACATTAATCCAAGGGCGGAACCAAGTTATTGGATGGGGTCTCTTTGCCCCCTCCTCTACTTTTGTTAGATTGGGAAAACTTTGCTTCTTAATAATCACCTATTAAATCTCACATGATAGTGAGTTGGTGACATCCCAATTCCCCATTAAAATGTTATGGTTTCACCCACTTAACACTTAACATCTCACATATTAAAAAAAAAAAGTGTTTATTTTTACATTCGAGCCTTTTGTAATTGATCCAAACCCTCTCACCCTCTCTCTCCCCTTTCATCTCCTCCCACCCTATTTTTGTCCAAACATTGTTCTCTTCTACCCCTTATTTTATATTATTGTTCGTGTTCTTGTTTAGAAAAAAAAAAAAAAAACAAAACAAAACAAAAGCACCCATATAAAAGAGTTAAGGGTCCGATGAGTTTCTCTCTCTCTCATGGATTATCTCCATGCATAGTGTTTAGGCCATGTTTGAGAGTGTTTAAGTTAAAAATAAGTGCTTAAAAACAAGCGTTTATTCAAATAAGCACTTATTTGCATTTGACATCCAATTTTTTCAAGTGTTTATTTTTTAAATTAAGCACTTATTTTATATTGTGCATTTGGTAGTCTTTTTATCTAATGAATACTTAAATAAGCATTTGTAACTATTTTGTCCTTTATTTTTCTTTCAAAATTTCAAAATGTACCCTTTGAAAGCACTTTAAAAAAGTAATTTTATGAAAGCATTTTTACAAAAACACTTTTATGAAAGCACTTTTATGAAAACACTTTATAAAACATAAAACTGTGTTCGTAAAAGTACTTTCATGAAAGTATTTTTATAAAAGTGCTTTCATAAAAGTGTTTTCATAAAAGTACTTTCATAAAAGTGCATTCGTAAAAAATGCATTTATAAAAAATGTTTTCATAAAAGTACTTTATAAAAGTGTGTTTATAAAAAATGCTTTTTTTTAGAAAAGTTAAACAATTTTATTGAAGAAATGAGAGGTACACAAGAATGTGTACAAATACAAAAGAGGGGCTAGCCCCCTGAGAATTACACAGGAGGACAGGAATCACAGTACAGAGTCTCTAGAATAACTCATAATTTTGCTAGACCATCTGCTATTGCATTTAGTTCCCTTGGGATCCAGGTTAGAGAAACATTCAAAGGAGCCAGAAGGTCCAATTTCCTGTTGTTTCAACCATCTTATAGTATTGGCTGAATCACCTTCAATTGAGACGCTTTGGATACCCAATTTGCTGACTAGGCGAATCCCTATTAGAGCGGCTAACACTTCTACCTTTGTGGAGTTAGCTATCACAATCGGACCACTATAAACCCAACATGTGTGACCATTCTCATTTCTTAGAATTCCTCCAATGCCGGCAGCTCCGGGAATACCATAAGCACTTCCGTCAAAGTACTTTCTTAAAAGTGCTTTCATAAAAATACTTTCTTAAAAGTGCTTTCATAAAAGTACTTATTGTATAAAAGTACTTTCTTAAAAATCAACTAAGGATAAATTTGAAAGAAAAAAAATTGAATAAGTGCTTATTGTATAAACACTTAAAAAAAGCTGGAAATTTGGGCTTAAAAAATAAGCCCTTATTTTTTAAATAAGCACTTATTTCGAGCTTACTAAGTGCTTAATGACCCAAATAAGCACTCCCAAACATGACATTAATATAATGTAATATAGCATTTTCATTACCATAAGCCAAAAAAAAAATGTTATATACCCCCCCCCCCCCCAAGAGAAAATTCCTATGCGCCCATGCGACTTTATCTGCAATAAAGTCAGCAATTTGGTTGTCCTCTCTAAGTGTAGTCTATAACTTTCTTTCTTTTAAGGTTCCATTTGTTTATAGTACAAATTTCATTTATGTTGGTGTAAATGCAAAAAAGTGCAAATGGCTAGGTGTAAGTTATGTTTTACTATTATTTTAGATTCGACGTTGTTTTGTTTATTTGTGAGAAGTAAAATGATATGACCCCCACTTTATAGGAACAAAGACAATGGAAGCAACATGATGTGATCCCCACTTTATATGAGAGAAGATCAAGGTAAAAGGTAGGAGAAAGGCAGTGTAAATATTGCCTCAATTTTTGCACTTTCAATAAGTGCAAATGTTGCATCAGCTAAGACTGTAAGGGTGCAAAACATAGTAAAGAACATATGTAAAACTGAACTAGGTGCAAGACTCGTATCTAGCTCACATGCGCACCACAAACAAATAGAAGTATAGAACCTTAATAATCACACCCTTTTCTTTGGGTAAACACTGCATGTCAAGTAAAGGACAACTCTTCAGGACAATGTAGACCTACCAAATAAGTATTAAACTATTGTATTATTTATTAAAATTTAGCTTAATTAGTTCACACGAAATCCTTCAAAGCCCAAATTTGACTTACTTTTTTTTTTTTATGCCAGAAAGGAAAGTTTCAATAATTTTATAAGCCCAGATAACAATCAGATTCAACAGCAGAGAGAATAAAATGTGAATTGATAGACCAAGTGCCAACTGGAAGAATTGCACTTTATTATGACTGTGTCAATGAATAGCTATTAAACCAATAATAACACCCCATTGCAGTGGCTATGGTTATTGTTTGTTAAACAGCTCTTAATACAGCCATCAAGTGCAGCTCATTCTGAAAATTGGCATCATTAACATTGAATTAATTTGTAACATGTTGAATTGCATCTCATCTAATCTTGAACTTGTAGACTCTTTGGTTTGAATATGAATTCACTTCTATTTAGTTCAATTACGCGTAATAAGGTTATTTTATCCGTTCGCCACTATCCATATCATTTACACTAATTCGGCTCCATCAAATTGTTTATAAATTAATCTTTTGTTCCAGGGGTAAAGAGGTTTTGGTAGTCTATATCCTTGATGTTAGATAGGCAGATATCATTTCATAAAAGGCCAAGCCTTACCTACTTAATTATTTCGATAGGGATTCGGATTTTTTGGCTTTGACAATTCATGAATTTTGAGAAAAGGCCAATTTTGACCCAGACAGACTTTGGTGTAAAAGGCCATTTGTAGACAAAACATATAATGTTTGAAATGATGTCAATAGATACATTAGACAACAGATAAAATAATAAAAACATGCTTATGTTGTACTTTGTTAAAGTTTGAAAATGCCACTTTAGATCCCAAATTTGAAAATGAATCACTTTAGATATTAAAATACAAATTTTGTTAATCTTTAAAAAATTACTTCGAGGATTTTATCAAGTTACAGTCATTAAAATAACAATAGTTAATTTAACAGTAAATAATTAGCAACAGTTAAGAGTGATTTATTACTTAAACACCAAATTAATTAGCATAGTTAATAATAAACTAACAATCACTTTTTTACTTATTTAACTTAACTTAGCAACTTCGTTTTCTAATTAAATTAATTTACCTAGTTTCTTTAAATACTTCAATTACTTATTTTAGTTTATTCGACTATTAGTAATTTAATTTACTTATTCACCTTAATTAGCTTTGATTGCTTAATTAGTCTATTTACTTAGCTTAATTTGCTTAATTAACTTAATAAATTAGTTAATTCACTTAGTTGACTTGATTTACTTATTTAGTTTAATTAACTTAATTTCTTTAATTGACTTAATTTACTTAATCAGTTGGTTAATTTTCTTAGTTGACTTATTCAATTGGTTATTTCACTTTGTTGACTTATTTTACTTACTTAGTTTAATTAGCTTTATTTATTTAATTGCTTTATTTACTTAATCAATTAGCTAATTCACTTAATTGGCCTAACTTATTTATTTAGATCGGTTAAATATGTTTATTTAATTTAATTTACTTCTTCAATTGTTTATTTTACATTGTTGGCTTAATATACTTATTTAGTTTAATTATCTTAATTTCTTTAATTGCTCTATTTACTTAGCTTAATTTACTTATTTATTTAATTAATTAGTTATTTCAATTAGCTGCATTATTTTTAAAATCGTCGTTGACCTGAGCAGTCGATTGAATCGCTAACCTATTCAATCTGGTAAATGGTTTTTAGATCATTTTTCATTTTAATTATATATTTTTTTTCAAAACATCATGAGTTGGTATATTCGAACCATACAATCAAACTGTTGACCTAGAAATTAGTAGCCAAAGCAATCCATTTTGGGTTGGTTTTTGAAACACCACTTAATTGGCTTAATTTATTTATTTAGATCAATTAGCTTTGTTTGTTTAATTTAATTAACTAATTTCATTTCCTTAATTAATTAATTTACTTACTTAAATGCTTAACTTGATTTAATTATCTTAATCAATATAATTTATTACTTTATACGACCATATATCCTGGAGTAATTTACTTAATTAACTTTATTAAAGTAATTCATTTTCAAACTTAGGGTCTAAAGTGACACTTTCCAAACTTTAATGGTGCCACATAAACATATTTTTATTATTTTATTCATAGTTTAATGGATTCAACAATGTTGTTTCAAATGTAGTATGTTTTTGCCTACAAATGGCATTTTTTATCAAAGTTTTTTCTTTGGAGTTAAAGCTGGCCTTTTTACAAAGTTTAAGAGTTGTTAAAGCCAAAAATCTGCAAGAATACTTTGGACTATCCCCTAAGTGAGAATTCTTGGTGTTCCGCTTCACCCCATTGACTTAAATAAATAATCCATGTAATTTATGACTTTGGCATGTAATGAAGTAACGGACGTTTACAATGAAGGTGTTTTATAACCCAATTATCTGTCCAAAAGGATATCATTATTTCATTGTCTATCATCCACTTTAAGCCCTTGACAAGAAGATCCCTAGATTTTAAAGATATCCTTATATTTCAAATACATCTTTTGTTGGTGGTCTCCTCAAGAAATTTATAGTTGATAAGATATTTATTGACGACCTATAACCAAAGTTTTGGCCAACCACCGGAAAGACAGCGGAAGTAGAAATTCACTGCATGCACCTTTAGATCTAATACCTTTGTTGTGCATTAAGAGGAACTAACAAAATTAATAAACAAGCTCTGTGCACAAGAAATGTATACAAAATTAATAAGTATGCTTTAGCCATTGAGTTGTCGACTATTTCTATACAAGTCATTTGTATCTCTTATTTTGTTTGTCCAAACGTGTTTAAGGTGTAACAGAAAATCAAGGCTTTGATTTATTATGTGTTTGGAGCCATGGATGTTTATTGACTAAATGTTTTGTATTTGGTTTGTTTGAAAACCAAAAAAGTAATGATGAACCTGTTTATTGACACTTATGCACCATTAGACGCTACATCAACAAAACATTGAATAAACGCCTACTCATTAAAAAAACGCTAAGGGGATATTTGATTCCGTTTATATTTATCAGATAAACGCTACCACCTCAGCGCCAATTCAGCTTTTGGCACAATAAATGTTTATTGGCACCGAAACCACTGTTTGGTGGTAGTGTTTAATCAAAAAAGGGCAATAAATGTTTTCCCATTTTTTTTCACGTAAGTGTGAAAATAAACGTTTTCCCATTTCTCGCTTCCCCCATGGCTGTGCATTTCATGAAACATATAGCTTACATGGAGCTTACGTGTCGTATGATATGGCACCCGCAAGTTTTGATCCGGTGCAACCCAATCTACCATCTCATGATTTTCTTCTTTTTGTTTCTCTATTCGTTGAAACCCTGACCACGAGCAAGCTTGACGCTGCCCGCAGATAGATGATCGGAAGAGTGAGACTGGAGCCCGGAAGAGCAGTGGACGTCGTTCTTCGTTGGCAAGGTAATAAATCTATCGCTTTCTATTCTTTCGATTTTCCCTCTATTTTTTCCTAAGTTCTCTGTCTATCGTTTTCTTCTTTGAGCCTGTGTTCTTCTCTGTTTATCATTTTCTATCATTTTCACCCTTTACTCTTCATCATATATTTCTTCTTTGATTTTGAGCTTGGAAAGATACTCATTGATTGCATCTATCACACTGTCATCTTGCATTTCTTGATCCTTGTTAGAGATGGACTGAGAAGCAAATCCGTTTTGGCTATAGTTGATTTTACTTGTTATACTGCAGATTATTCAGTTGATTTCGGTTACTGTTGATTTCACTTGTTATACGCAGAAGCAATTTGGCTAATTTGAGTGTTTACTTTAGCCATATACAAGTAAAATAGAAAATCATGATAAAAAACTCAGAAAGGCAATAAATTCCCAAAAGAAAACAAGTAGAAGCAAGGTTGCCCCTGTCAAACCAATCTCTCGGACAATAGGTTTCAGGGCAGATGTGTAATGGACACCCTGCCTCTATCTTTGTCATCTCAGAGAACAATCTATTGATGAAACAGCCTGTCCATGAACTGCAAACCCCACATCACTGCAGTGTAACACAATGCATTATAGTTAATGTGCCTTCATCTGTTTCTGCACCTACATCCTGCATTTCTTTGAAAAATCTTAGTGCTTCCTTTTGGCCTTCAATTTTGGGCATAACCTGTGATAGTTGCCGCCCATTCCACCATGTCTTTCTGCAAATCGTCAAACAACTCTGCAACTTGTAGATATATACATTTTGTTGCATCAAATATTCAACAACCACATTCTAGATATATACATTTTGTTGCATCAATAAAGATCTAACTCAAACCTACCAACCAAAATAGTTTGGCAATGTATTTGCCACCCAAGATTGACATCGAGGGCTGCGGTACAAGCCTTAAAAAGGGTCGAGAAAGTGAAAAATACAGGGCCTGTACCTCCCCTTCTCATGCACTTGTAGAGCAAATATTGACTCAGTGAAGGGATTGTAGAGTAAAACCATCTAAAGAAATGGATTAAAGTGCTCAACCTGATCAAAAAGGATATGGGGGATAAGGGTCCATGGATAAATAAAATTTAGTAAAGCATCTATATGAGCTTGGCCAAGTGAGAATTGAGAATTCATATGGAATAGTTTTTTATAAAAACTCTGTTAATTTATAATAAATTTCCTTATTTTTCTTTAGCAAGAAAAAGGAATGCCTCCTAACCCAATTAACAAAATATTAATGAAATAACAAAATAGAAGAGAGAGAGAGAGAGTTATATATCCACCGTTGAATGTGGATTATATCATATTTTCACCGTTTGATCTAAAAATCGGTATTTAAATACAAGCACATGCAATTTGGACTGTTGGATTGACTAATAGATCCTATACACCAAAGTGAAAGTCTCACACTGAAACATCCATATGGTTGTTTCTTGAAACACCCACTAAACAGCGTGAAATGAAAAAACATTTATTGTGCTGAGTTGTAAACAAAACTAAAAACGTTTAAAGTGTGTATTTATTATATAAGCGTTTTTCCAATAAACGACCACCCAATAAATATAAAGAGAATCAAACACATACTAAAATGAAGTTTCCCCTGATAGATTAACACAATGAGAGAAATGCTGAAATGACAGCTATATGACAGAATTTATTCAATAAAAGCCCATTATTCCAAACACACAATTACTTGTTTCAGCGGAGCTGTGGGTTGATAGCATTTTAGGTTGAAACATGGAGTTTAAAGTACATTGAGAATAGATATAATTACTTTACCCGAAAAAAGAGAATAGATATAATTATAAGGGATAAATATGGTGGATCAGAGAATTGGATAATTAGAGATCAGAGAATGTGGTAGATCAAAGAAGGATAATTAGAGATTAGCAAGCGTGGATCCTGTAGCGGCTCATTTGGTCATTTACCAGTTTCGTGCAGCTCGGAAGTTGTTTACTTATTACCAGTCGGCTCAACGCATTTTTTGACTGCCTGCGGCTGATAAGTGCAAACCATGCGCATGATATGCTGAAATTGCCCGAGTAAATCCTTCACCTTGGAGTTTTACGACGGTTAAAACCCTCGAGGAGGAAACTCGCAAAAAATTCTAATCATGGTTGGGATCGGAGAGCCCTGCAAGCTCAGGAATTAGGTTAAATGACTGAAATCAGTTCAATTGGCATTTGTAATCGTATTGGCAACGAATTCGCTCAGTGAGAATATTGGGTTTTTATGGGGAAAGGAGGTGGCTGCGTGCCGAGCAAAAAGCGATTGCCGTTAGTTTCTTCCGATAATCCTCCACAAACGGCAAGGGAGGCGCCATTACCTACTGAAGACAGGAGCCCGACTACTGGTGCCACTGTTTCAGTTGAAGATACGGCGTCGCTGCCGCCCCATAAGTTGAAGATATTCATTGTGTTCTATTCTATGTATGGACATGTAGAGAAGTTGGCAAGACGGATGAAGAAAGGTGTGGATGGGATTGAAGGTGTCGAAGGGGTTCTGTTTCGTGTTCCGGAGACATTGCCGGATGAGGTTCTGGAGCAGATGAAGGTTACTCCTAAAGATGTGGACGTTCCGGTGATATCTGCCGCGGAGCTAGTGATGGCTGATGGGGTTTTGTTCGGATTTCCTACAAGGTATGGATGCATGGCAGCACAAATGAAGGCTTTCTTTGATTCTACAGGGCAATTGTGGAAGGAGCAGAAGCTCGCCGGGAAGCCAGCTGGGTTCTTTGTGAGCACCGGTACGCAAGGAGGAGGTCAAGAAACCACTGCGTAAGTCTACTACTCTCCGCTCTATTGCGTGAAGAAGGAGAGCCTATTTTCTTTTTCTTTTTTTTTTCTTTTTTTTTTTGTTGTTGTATGCAACTTTGTAGGCCCATCATGGTAAGGTCCTATTTCCTAATGTTTGGATGCATGTTATATACTTATATGTAGAAGAAGTTTGTGATTTGTTGCTTAAAAAAGGGTAGGGGTACTACTTTTGATTTGATACACTTTACGCTGCTATTATCACTTTCATACTTGGAAGTTCGTGGAATATAACTGACGCAGGTGAGTCATGAGTGCCACTACGGTAACCTCAAGTTGATCTCTAAAAGACCTCCTTAACCCCAAGAGATCCTGTGTAGGATCCATCTATGCCAAATAACTAGCCACAATTTTACCTGTTTAGTATAGCGACCCAAGGGTCCCCTAGTGATCAGATAAAAGAGGCAAGAAAAAAAAATCTATGCTGAACTCCTTGTTTGATTGGATTGCAGATTGACCAATTCGAGAAATGATAACTTTGCCTAGTGCCTTGTATTTTGCATTTACTTCATGCTTCACCACTAGAAATGTATTGACTGTTATAGATCAAAAGATCTAAAAGAAACAAATACTTGCCAAGGCATCGCCTAGGCGACTAGGCACCCTTGGCTGGGTATGGAGGTGTCAATTGGACTGGATTTGGTTCAACCCAATCCAGTCCAATGTGAATCTACTTACAAGTGGACTGGACCCAATCCAGTCCAAATCCAATCCAATATATTAAAATGTAAATGGATTGGATCCAATCCAAACCCAATGAAATATAAAAAATTATATAAAAAAACAGAACATATAAAAAGTTACAAACATATATTAAAATGAAGAAAATCTGAAAATTACAAAAATATACACTTTTGGCATTGAAAAAACACTTTTGTAAAAGTGCTTTCATAAAAGTACTTCAATGAAAGTACTTTCATAAAAGTACTTCCGTAGAAGTGCTTTTATAAAAGTACTTTCATATAAGTGCTTTTGTAAAAGTACTTATATAAAAGTACTTTCGTAGAAGTGCTTTCGTAAAAGTGCTTTTGTGAAAATGCTTTCGTAAAGGTGCTTTCATAGAAGTTCTTTCATATAAGTGCTTTCGTAAAAGCATTTTCATAAAAGTGTTTTCATGAAAGTGCTTTTATAAAAGTACTTCCATAAAAGTGCTTTTATAAAAGTAAAAATACTTCTGTAAAAGTGTTTCTATAAAAATACTTCTGTAAAAGTGCTTTCATGTAAAAGTACTTTTATAAAAGTGCTTTCATAAAAGTGTTTTGTAAAAGTACTTTTGTAAAAGTGCTTTTGTAAAATTACTTTCGTAAAAGTACTTTCATAAAAGTGATTTTATGCTGGCTTCAGTTTTGATTGCTTTCAAATTGGACAAGGGTTTGGCCTCATGATCGGATTATTGGAAATTTGGTTTAGATCCAATTCAGACCGATAAGAATATTGACCAATTTATTTTGGATTGGACCAATCCAATAATTATAGCGGACCGTCCAAATCCGATTTGATAAGGTTTGGATCGGATTGGATCCAATCCAAAACCGGTCGATTGACACCCCTAGCTGGGCACCTCACTTGAACACCTTGACTCATGGCAACAAGGTGCCAATTTAGTACGACAAGGTGGGCGCTTTATTATAATATCTATTATTCATATTGATACATCTTTTTTTTTTCTTTGATAAGTATTCATATTGCTGCATCTTACTAATATGCATGTTTATACATTCTATTATATACTATATTATTATTTATACCTTGTTTTAAAGTTTTACTATTGAAATTAAAAAGATTCGGTGGTTTTGAAAACAGAAAAATAAAAAAGAATAGAAATATAAATATGTTTCTTTTTTTGTTCTCTCTCTCTCTCTCTCTCACACACACACACACACACACACACACACACACACACATTAAATAAAACAGCAGCTCCATCCTTGTTCTTTTTTTTTTCTCTTTTACTTATTCTATTTCTTAAATTTAATTGTATAAAAATACAACCATATTTAGTTGCTAAGTATTGAGATTAAAAAGTATTGAAAGTATTGAGATTAAAAAAAATGCAATACTATTGTCCTAGATATGATTAATTGGCATGTTTTAAGAGAAGATTTAATGTTCCTAATAAAGAGAAATGTTTTTTTCCCAATTATATACATGCTGAATGGTATATAAAACTAGGGAACTAGGTAAACTTAGTTTTTATTTTGTGAAATTCTTATCACTTAGGGTCGCTTAGGTGATTAAGCGCTTCACTGTCACCAGAATCGCCTAGACGCCTTTGACAACTATGAAATTGATTGTAAACAGCAGGACAATTCCTATTCATTAAAAAACAGGTCAATTCCTTATTGGTAGACCATGTCAAACATTAAAAATAACCTTTGCAACTTTTTTTGATAAGCTATTTTTTATTGCCTCTATCATGAATAACTGCATCTCATGCTTCCTATAACCCTGTTCTATGATGGTTTAGACAAACTAAGAATATATTTAAAAATGGAAGTGGTGTAATCACATTTATGGAGGTCCTACACATTGTTCAAAACATGTATCTATAGAACGTTTCCTGTTTGTAGGTCACCTTTCAATAGATAAACCTATCTCGAGTTGTTAACCTGCCAATTATCATAGGATCATTAAGAGATGAAACTTTAGGGTGAGTTTGGGAAGAGTACAATGTACAGGACAACCTTGTATATGGTACTTTTAAACCTTGTATTTGGCTATTTTCACTGTACATATTTGTATTTGTACTCTTCCCATACTGAGCATTACATTCGTATACACTTCTTAAACTAGACTACTTAAAGGAGAAACTAAACAAGGTAATCTCAGTATAAAGTGAAATATTATATTATGAACCTCAAAAAGTAATTACAAAGCCACTCCTCCATGGAGGAGATGGAGATCCCGTATGATTTCAACTATATACTGTGATCTGTTATGTACAATATATTCTTGAGCATGTACCAATTTCCCTAAACCAATAATTTGATTCCATTGATCACAAAAGTGTTGGTAGTTGAGACCATGAAAATCCCTCCACAATCCTGCCTGTCCGAAGACCATCCTCTCCACCCTATCCATCACTCTCTCTGCTGGGGATGCTATCCCTTGAAATACTCTGCTATTTCTTTTTATACACAGGTTCTAACAGATTGCCATAAGTACCAGCATCCATAGAAACCTCCCCCTTCTGTTAAATCCTTGTGCAGGCCATTCAGAAGTAAGTCTGCATGCCTGCATACATTCTGTGGGGTTAATCAAGTCCTAAAGAGGTTCAAAAGGTGTACCCACAGAGTAAGAATATGACAAATGGACCAGTAAGTGGTCAATCGATTCCATGTCACCTACAGAGACTGCACCTGTTGATCAACACCATGCCTCTTGCTCTCCATTTTTGAGCCAAGCCACCATCAGGTGGTATGTGATTGAGGTTCTCTGGTGGAGAGCTTAGCTTTTCAGCCTCCCAATCAAAAATGTTTCTTCTCAATCTAGGTGTCCACACTGCTTGCCCTCCAATCAATTCACTGTCATTGTTTCACCAGTGCTTCTTGATCAATTGCTAATGCAAAAATGCTGTGATGAAAGACTTCCAAGGGATTGGGCCCACACCATACATCCTTCCATAAATTCACCTTCTCACCATCATCCACCTTGAAAGCTATCAATTTCAAGAACAGATCTTTCTGCTGTATAATACATTTTCAAATGCTTGATCCATATGGCTGCAAGACAGGGTTAGTTTCTCAACCCCTCCCTGAGTCCCTGTATTTGCGATCAATTATCCTCCATAAAGCCTCCCTTTCCACTCATTACCTCCACAGCCATTTGTCCAACAGGTTCACTGTGGAAATGGTCTGATGCCAATACCTCCCCCACCAGTTGGTAAGCAGACCTGTGAGTCTGTGACCATGCTACCAAATGGTACTTCCCTTCATCATCTGTAGCACTCCATGAGAAATAACACCAGGGCTTGGTTCACTTTGGAGGACTTGATTTTATGTTGAGGAATTCTCCTAATTTGCAATATCAATAGGTTTCCTAGGAAGCCAAGGATTATATTTTTATCCCCAAAGCCACCTTTAGAATTCTCAGATTCTAGTAGATTCTCTTCAAGGAGAAGAGGATCTTCACATACCCAGTGGTATATCATCCAGGCTCGTGGAAAGGATGAGAGACCAAGCTGATCCACTAGGAGAGTAATCCCTTCCCATGTGTCAAGTTGAATAAATAAATGCAGCCTCAACCACAGAGATCAACCTGTACCCCTGGTTTGATGGAAGGAACTGATACAAAATCTCTTTGCAAGCTTTAACTCAATCCCATTTATAAACCCAACCTAAATGCCAAGTCTTTTGCTTCTTTTCTGTGTAGAAATATAAACTGAATTATTTTGGTTTTGGAAGAATGTCAAAGACTATTATTTCTTTCTGTTCTCTTGCCTTTAAAGAAAAAATATATCCTATTTTTTCATAAAAAATGAGTGTATATTTTTTTTTATGAATGCTGATGATAATTAAGTTCCACTGTAATTGATATAAGAAAAAGTTAGGTTCAACATGGATGTTACTTATGATGGGGAAAATCCTCTCACAGCAGAATGTCTGCTTACTGCCTTTGACTTTTCTGGACCTTTTTTTTTTTTCTGTTGGAGCTGCTTCCAGCACGCCATATGTGGACCTCTGCTCCGGTGATTCATTTTAGTCAATTATAAGTTTGACTAATATTGATATAAGTTCAATTGATAGAGTTTTTTATCAACAATATAAAAAAAATGATCTAATGTATGAGATGGAACAGAAATCCTAGATCATCAAAAAAGTTTGGAGTTAGGGAACAATACAAACATAGCAGATGCTACATTGAATTACTCCTTTTTTGGTGCGTCTGTTGTTTATTATTATTTTTTTTGGGTTTCTGTCAATTTATATTGAACCCCTGCAAATTTTTTTTGATAATTGGGATGCGTGCAGGTTGGGAGGTCCAAATTTATTCAATGCTCTACTTGGGTGGGAGGAAAGCATCATCTGGGATTTTCTTCAGAGCTTGCTCTATGTTTTTGGCCTTGCTAGCTTAACAAGTCTTTTTACCTTTTTTTCTGTCTTTTTCTTGGTAATGAAATTTCTCAATATGTATGTGTATACCTTTTTTTTATCAATATGTATGTGCATACCTCTATGACAACATCAACTAACTTGTAAGATTGACTGGTTTCTCTCTTCAGATTTCTATACCAAAACCACACAATTAGGTCCTAAACCTTTTTTTCTAAGTTGGTTATTTAATGTGTTTTTTGTAATTAAAAATAATTTATCTTTTCATTTGTTCCTTTTGAGCAGAACTTTCAATATCAAGATGGGGGTACGGTTAATCTTATTTTTATGAGAAGAGGTCATCAATCTAGATTCAAATTGTTTTTTTTTTTTTTTCTTTTATATTTTAAAGTCAGCTATAATGAAACTGGCAATACAAGCTGCTTTGTTTTCCAAATACATGCTGCAGAATTTAATGCAACTTCCTGTCTGTCATTCGTTTTTCATCTTCTCATAGATCTTGTAAATAACAAGCGACTTAGCTGGATTTTTTTTTTTTTTTTTTTTTTTTGCATGTGAAGTATGTATTTGTTTTTTTTACAAGAAGATGGAAAATATCAACCAACCTTACAAGTCAGTTGATACATACATACATACATAGAACAAGCTCTTAAAAAAAGCTTCGATGAAACTTGCTTCCTACCCAATAGAGCATTGAATAATTTTGGACCTCGCAACTTGCATTCCAATTATCAAAAGACTTGCAGGACTTCCCATCCAAAATATATTTTTGTTAATTTCATGATTCTTTCAGTTTGACAGTCTCTTGCAATTAGAGAGAGAGAATTGTCCGGTGATGGAGTTTTGAATTCACTGCAATTAGTCAATGACCTGCTAGTGTCCTTTGTTTTGCAACTTATTTCTTTGCAGTTGGACTGCAATCACCCAGTTAGCCCACCATGGGATGCTCTTTGTTCCTATTGGGTACACCTTTGGAGCTGGAATGTTCAGAACGGACTCCATTAGAGGAGGTTCTCCATATGGTGCTGGAGTTTTTGCTGGTGATGGCACAAGAGAGCCAATTGGGACAGAGCTGGCGCTTGCAGAGCATCAGGGCAAATACATGGCAACATTTGTCAAAAAGCTTGCCCAAGCATGACTTATATTGACCAGATTGTTCTCTCTTACATTCTCTCTCCTTGTTTATTGATTTGAAGGATAATTATATATTATGATTCTTAGCGTGTGTTTTAGGTTTTAGGACAGTCAACATACTGTTCTTGTCCTGTTCTTTCTATTTTATTGTTCTGGCGCATTGATCAGAAAGTTGTGTATGGTTCAAAAACTCCTTGTTTTATTACAAACTCCTTGTTTTATTACATTTTTAATAATGATGAGTAGTTGGATGTAGATGTGTTGCTCTTTGAATGGTTAAAACACTTGCTCCATTTGAAAATAATGCCAAACTATATGCAATTTATCCATTGGCTCATCATTGGTTTATATATTCTGTTCACAAGCACAAGCATGCCATGCGATTGTTAATCCCTATATCCATGTAAAAGAGCTCATACAACTATGTGTCATCTTTATCTATGGCCTAGCCAAGACCAGGCTTCCAGCCAATTCCAAATTTTGTGTTTCTGCTAGTCAATAATATTCTCCTTTGACATTTTTTATGTAAGAAAAATAAAAGAGAAACCTTGTAACACAATTCTTCTCTCAGTTATTACCTGAAGGGGATTCTTCCTTAATCCTGTCTGATTACATTTCAGTCTTTGGGGATTCACCAGGTCCCTCAGATTGGACGCTAGAACTGCTCTTCAGCATTAAAAAGAAGGGTTGCTTTTCTTTTGATTGATCGCATCTTGGTCCTGGGCCTGTTTGTTTGCATGTTTGGTGCTATCACAGGAGTTCACAATCTCTACCATCTCTACTTGGATAATGTACCTTTGCTGTGAGGTTTAATCTCAATGGTGCTAGGCAGCTGATCAAGGAACTAGCTGAACTACTTCCTTATCCATGCAGGTGAAGAAAAAACGGTATGTTTACTTTCATCATTCTCAACATAATCCTGACATTTTCTTTTTCTGCATCCTTCCATTTGTACGTGTCCAAGCAAATCTTTGTTAACAAGAAAGAAAAACAACGAAGTGACAAACTAGAGATTATGCCCTTCCGGCAGAGGGCTTGACCAACTAGGGGCTGGGGGGACCCTTCATCTGGTTGGGGCACTGGAACTTTGAGACACAGACTTCCAATCTTTATTTCAAATCCCGATTTTGGTAACTTTGACATTTTTATCATGTACCAACACTAAAATGTCTTAAAGAAGGATTGATGCATTATGTCCTGCCTGGGAGATATACATACATTAATCTTGGGTCGTTTGTAAGTGATGAGTAGGATGTGATCTATTTTGCCTTTTTCCCCAATTGACCTCTTGATGATCCGTTGATTCTATTTTTCCTTATAATTTAGGGAGTGTTTGCCAATATATGTTTTTGCTGACAGCAGTTGTTTTTGTTTAAAAAACATACACATCAGCAAAATACCCCCTCATGTTTCATCTTATAATACTTTTGGAACTAGTTTACTCTCATTCATAAGAATAAAAGTATATAATTGATTTTGCGTCTCAATTTGTACAAAGTCATCCAGGACTTTTCTGAAGGATGGCACAGGAATTCTATAGCCACGGAGAAGAAGCAAGATTTTTTTTTTTTTTAATGAAAGAGAAGCAAGGTTTTTGCTCTTCACAAATCACAATGGCCTTTTCAGGTAAGAAACTAGACTTGCAATTTGTATCAATGTTTCATATATGCAAAGATTTTTGCCTACACCACTCTTTTGGCCCTCAATCCTGGTAAGATGATCATGATGGTTTCAGATTTTTTTTGAAGAGTAATAATAAAAAAAATTATTAATAGAAAAAAGATTTGAAGGTACTATTTTGGGCTCTTTAATATCACGATCCATGGTTGGCAAACAATACAAGAAGTCAAAGACTTGTTTAAGGGCTTAAATTTGACGATTTAGGGCTTGATCTGCAGTCATATAAACATGGTTCCCTTGATATATATTTTTTCTCTCCTTACCAGCAGCTTATTATAGGCGTGGGTGTTAGATGGCAAATCACCTATTCTTACTCATTGTTCACTCATTTCTGTATCAATTTTTCATTTTTATCGTGTACCAACACTCATTGTTCACTCATTTCTGTATCAACTTTTCAAATTCTGAGTCTGGCTTTTCTTTTCTTTCTTTCTTTTTTTCAGGCAGCAGCATGACATCATGCAAATAACTGGATCATGTATAGCTGTGAAGTTAAGATTGTTTATGGCTGGCATATTTTCTTTTTTACTCATTACTTGGTGAAATTTAACTGGCATAATTTGTTTATTCTCATCATCATCACCATGAGCACAACTAATTGAGCTATAGTTCCCTATGCATTTTAATTTCTCACCAAATGCAGATTACAGTACCATTGTCATCTTTCTGCTTCAGAAGAATGGAGGGGTCCCGTTTCTTTTCTATCATCCATCCCCCACTCCTCGAGTTATTGCTTTGATATCTATGAAATGAATATTAAATATTTTGTTTGTTACCCAATATTTTAAACAATAAATACCTTTCATTACAGAGATGTATATGCTGATCTTACATATTCCCTCCCTGTCTTTTGCTGATATTTTCTCTTCTTTGCCCCATATAAATCTGGGTCTGAGTTGTCATTTATTGCTGTCAGCTAAGGGTCAGCCTAATGATCTGACTATGTAAATAGCAGAGTTCTCCTCCGGTATGTTATTACAGTTCTGCTCCTGTAATGATATTCCATTCACTTAGATCTCTGTTCATACTTTTACAGAAACAATAAAGATATCTGTTCATACACCTGCTCCAGGAAATTGCTAACCTTAGATATGGGCAGTACTCAAAACGAGAGTAACCAAAGCACCTTAGTCTGTGGATTTAGACAAAACTCTGCATAAATAACAAGGAAAAAGTTAATGGCAATCAAAAAATTTCGTGGTAGGTGATTCATGTAATTTTTTCATACCATTCAATAGGCTTTAGTTTCACGGTTTAGATTGATGAGTTCATACTGTCTGGTCGATACTGGATATGTCCCATCAAAGAGGACTCAGGTCTGGATATATCCCAGATCTGTTCCAGTTTCCAAAAGCTTCTTACAGGGGACTACTAACTCATACTCCAAAAATGCATATCCACGATTCTTTGTACAGTAAGTTCAAACCCCCCAAAAAACCTGCATTTTGCAATAGGTTCTAAAGTTCAAACGTTTTTTTTTTTTACAGTGAGTTCAAACGCTAAATTAAATATCACTTCTCGAAAATGTATTCCACTAAATTAGTACATTCTTGCCAGTTGAGAGTTGAGACTTGAGAGTGTTCTCATCATTGTTCCAAGTAACTACAGGAAGTCCAGAGTCCAAACTGAGTTAAAAGATAATAAGAAGACGACATGAACAAGAGAGAGGCTTTTATTAATCATAATCAAATTGAAGACAAGAAAACCAAAAAAAAAAAGTTATTTTTTGGGTTTTTCAGGAAACCTTGATGGGCTCAGATCGTTTCTTTATCTCTGTCTCTATAACTATCCACCTTTCGTGATTTTCTGCTTCTTTTATGTTCACTATTATAATCGACATCGACAAATGGCGACTGGTGAGTCGTACCTCAGCAAGTAAATTCCAACTCAGCTCAGCAAGACAGCCAGTTCTTATGCGTACTAATTAGAGCCGATAGAAGCCCTGCCGATGCCAACAAAAGGGGATCCGATAGGAACCCCTTTCCATCCCGAACATCCGAAAAGGTCATCAACCAATCCGCAGCATCTTGAACGATGGAGAGCTTCTTCATCAACTTCTTCTCCCCCAGTTTACGCATCTCCTCCGCTTCCTTATCGTACCCATGGCCCGTCGATTTAGCGAGCTCGATACGAGACTTCAAACTAGTTTCTTTCTCAATGATCCTTTTCAAGTTTCTGGTTTTCAAGGTAGTACTACCGAAAAACCCAATGAATTCAGCCCAGGCCGCGATCTTCTGCAGCTTCAACGAATATTTACTATCGAGGAGACCCGCTTTATTCAACCAAACGAGCTGCTCGACAAAGTAATAAAAACCCTCACCTCCATAAGCGAGAACAGAAAGGATTCTCTCTACGTTGGAATCGAAACTGGCGTTCCTCAGAGCGTTCAAGTCCTGAACGAATTTACCTAATCGAAAGGCTTTTCGACTAACGCCGACACTGGACTCGAAGCTTCTTAGGCGACGATTTAAGGGTAGGGATTGGGGAAGAACCGAGGAAGCGAGGATGATCTTCGTAGCGTACCTGGAGATTTTAAGTAGCTTGTCGACGCCATCCCTCTTCGCGAGGTAAGCTTCAAGATGATTCAAGAAATCTCTCTCTTTCTGTGTATTGGGGACATCATTGCTAGGCTTTTGAGCAGGAGCCATAGTAGGGGGAAGAGCCTTGGCTTCGAGTGGAGGTGCGGAATGGCGGTAAATGACCGAACGAATTGCTTTAATAGTTTTAGCTTACGTCATTGCTTTCTTCATTACAACATGCACAGTTCCC
The DNA here is from genome assembly GCF_056320005.1 of Nelumbo lutea. Taxonomy (NCBI): domain Eukaryota; kingdom Viridiplantae; phylum Streptophyta; class Magnoliopsida; order Proteales; family Nelumbonaceae; genus Nelumbo; species Nelumbo lutea. The sequence goes on from NC_142688.1 coordinate 22,545,473, forward strand.
GTTCACGTTCATCAATCAGAGCCGTGCAAGCTCTGCTAAATCCCATGGTTTGCCGCAAAACCGAAATCCACATCGATGACCGTCTGATTAGAAATACAGTAATTTTGTTACAAAGAGCCGTTGCAAGATCCACTCTCTTAAAAGGAATTTTGAGTTGCTTTAGAACTTCAACTTGCTTTCTGTTCTCTCCCGTTCCCCGTCAAACCAAACACAACCTAAAAGAGGGTCCATGGTCTTCAGAACTTAGAAGGTGAAGACTGAGGAGGGCGCAGTAATATGTCCATGCCCATAGTTATGGAAACAGTCAAACAGAACATGTTTTGTCTTATGCCCCTTTTGGTCATTTACTGCGACCACAGTCTGAAGCGGTCCGGTATTTGAAATCAATGTAGGGGCGGCATTTTTTAAGAAAAAAGGTGCTACATTTTTTAGGCTTTAAAAAAAAAATGCTGTTTTTCAGAAAACGTTTTCTTTGTTTGGGGCCGTTGCCGGTTGCTGTTATAGATGTTTTTTAATATTAAATCGATATATTATTGAGTTCGGCTTCAGTCAGGGCAAAGCCTGTTCAAGCACCCTTTACTGCCTTTCATTGAGAATATCTTCATGTTTGTTTTATTTTATAAAGAGATATTCCCGATGCAAGGGTGAAAATGGCTGTTAGGATGGTGTCGGTACAGCTTTGCCCTGATAGAAACCAATCCATATATTATTGTTGCAAACAGTAAAAAACGAGAAAATACTAAAAATTATATTTTCTCACATTTCTCAATTTTTAAAGATGGTTTGAAAAACGTTTTTTCAGAAAAGCATAACAACCAAATATTAGGCATGATCTGAAAAATAAATTTTAAACGTGGCACTACATTTCGAGAAAAGACATCTGTTTAAAACACGAATACAGTTCCCTTTTTATCAAATTCAAAACGCCAGTTGATCTCTCTATTGGACGGTGATGGCGGTTTCTGCCACATTGGCTGCATCCACCGTCTAACAAGTCTGGACTATGCTACAAGAGCTCCAATTTTGAGATTTATGTGGAGTGTGTGCAACGTTTTTTTTCTGGGTGGGGACCTTTGTAATTTGGGTTTAGTGTTACTTTAGTTCCCCAATTTTAAAATGTAGCAATTCAGTATCTGAAATTTTAAAATATGATAATCCAGTATATGCCGTTAATTAACTGTTAATCATCTGCTAAGTGATATTAAAAAAACATAAATACCATTCAAGTATCATCTTATTTTTTTTATCAACTATTCAGGCATCGACAAAAAATTAACAGTCCCAAATTCTTGCTTCTTCTATTCAAGAAAGTTGAGGTCACTAGAATGCCCAGTTAAACGTAACTCCATGAATGAAAGAAGTAAGGATTTGGAACTGATAATTTTTTTGTCAACGTTTAGATGGTTGATAAATTCAGGAACCGAAGTGACACTAGGCACAAAGTACATGGTATTAATCAGGAATTTTCCCCTTTTTGTGTATATTCAATCGTCAAGCTAATTGCGATACAACATGTCATCTCTATTAAGTGAATTTAATGGTTTACCATCAGTTGACTGTTGACGACTTATTATCTAATTAGTTCCGGTAGAGATTTGGATTTCAGAGTCCTGTTGTTAATGGATTTATGACTTTATGTATTGTTCTTACATTCTAGATAGCAACGGCCAACTGGTATTGGTTCAGATATTTCGATTCTGGATCTGCTCCTCGAGAGATGTTTTCTAATACATGGTGGGATGTGCCTATGAGGTAGATGCGACTTGCGCTCTATGAGGAGCAGATCCCAATCCAGATATTTCATGTGACATGCTGACATAAAGTGTCATGGGATTTTCTCTTAGCACACCTCACAGCTCCATACCTTCATGTATTGGAGATGTTCCCAATGTGCGGCTGGAACACATTGTGATGGTTGTGAGAAGAACGTTCTATGAGGACCAGATCTGAATTCTTCCTTAATGATTTATTCATGACTTAGTAAGTCATTTATCTTGGCAAACGTTTGCTTGGATAAGTGTATTTATCATTGTTCTTTATTCCCTAGTTAAAATCGTATAATGAATATTTTTGCTAAAAAAAGTGATATTATTGAAGGGATAATATTGTCTTCTCACATATTAATAGTTTTTGGTGCAAATGGATACATAATTTACCTAAATCTTAAAAAGTACTTGCCCAAATAAATAAGATGCTCGAGAACCTTTCTAAATAGGCAAATGGCTACCCTACCGAGCCCTTTTTTTGAAAAAAAAAAATCTGGATTTTTTCCTCACAGAATTGGTCTTCACAGTTCACACCCATCACATGATCTCCTACAAGTAAAATCTCTATACACACTTCTGAAACATAGACATCTAGTTGCACATTAGGGTTTACATTAGTTTTGAGGAAATCTATAAACCATGAAGTTGGCTAGCTACTAACACACATTTAACGTTGCTGGATTGTTGTGTTAACACACTTATTAGCAGCCATTTACCGATCATATGCACTTTAATTTCCTTTCTATTTTTTATCTACTAAAGCTTAATTTGAAAGGAGTACAAATGCAAATATGTAGAATTGTAGAGTGCAAAATCTTATATTTTTTATTATTTTTTATGTATTTACACGGTAAATATTTGTATTTATACTCTTTCCAAATTAAGCTTAAAAAAAAGGTAAAAAGAAAAAATGTGCCCAAGACTAATATCAGAAATCTATGAAAGTTATAAGGAGCAGGGCTTAATCCAAACTCGGCATGCTTCTGCCTTTAATAGAATAGGTTAAAGCATCAAAATATAAATAAAGGATAAAAATTAACAAACAATAAAAGAAAAATGCTTAATTTTTACATGATTTTTTTTTTAAGTTCTGCAAAATCTGATATACAATATTTCTAAATCTTGTATTTATACTCTTTCCAAACTGAGCCTTAATTATGACATAGTATGAATAACACTATCATCTAAGTCCGGTCCCAACCCGATTAAGCCCATGTCAAACCCGTAGCATTTGCCTAAATTAAATTATTAATTATTTACTGAAATTAAAAGAAAATGTCATGATAAAAAATCAATGGGCAGTATGCATCCATATCATCACATGGTTCACTATCCTAATCAATATCATTATGATTGCTTTGTCAAGAACCTTGGGCTTTTGAGATTTTCAGTTTTTCACCGGACTATAATAAAAGTAGAGAAAATTCTAATTCCCATCTGCTTCTATTTTTATTGTTTTAAAATGAGCAGTGAGACATTTGTTGAGTTCTGAATCGGGCATATAGATCCGATTCCTCGAGTGTAAGAGAGAATAAAAAGACAATAAGAAGAGCCGTTTAACAGGCGAATTCTCTCTTTTCCTTCGATTGTTTTAAAAGGACGGAATTTTTCACGTGAGGTGTTTTAATTGTTTTTCTCTGTTTTACTTACGTTGTGTTTGATTTGAGGGATAAAGATTTAGGCAGAGTTTGGGAGTGATTATTTGAAAAATAAGTAATTTTATCTATATAAATATAGCAAGACAGTCCACATGACCATGCCTCTCCAATTCTCCTGCTCCACACCTCTTCCTAAGTTCCTGTTTTTTCAATTTCACATAATCTCTCTCTCTCTCTCTCTCTCTCTCTCTCTCTTTTTCTCTCTCTCTCTCTCTCTCTCTATATATATATATATATATATATATATATAAAATATATATATATATATATATATAATATTAAAACAAAGTGATCAAGAAATTTTTTCATTTTTTTGATTTTTTGAGTTTTTATTCTATCTTATTTCTTTGAAACAACCAATGAGATGCATTTTCCCAATAACCAAAATAATTTCTTCTCCTAAACTACCTCTCCCACTATCCCTCACTTTCTCCAAAATTATCTCTAATTCCTATTTATCTTCTAAATGATCTCTAATTCCTATTTATCTCCAAAATTATCACTAATTTAGTAGAGAGTTTCTCTCCTAAATTATCTATAATTCCTACTTATCCTATCCCCTACTTTTTATCTATATCTATCCAAAGAAAGTTTAACTCAATTTAACATGTTATTTAAGTATTTAAATAACAAAATATTTTAAAAAACAAAATATATAACATAACTATATTTTAAATAGTTAAAATAAAGAAATTATGTAATAAATTTAAAAAATCTAAAAAGTAGAAAAATAATTATAACATAATATTGAAATTAATAATAATTTAATATTTTTACATAATATTGTAAATAATTACTTTCACTTATATCAAGTAATAATTCAAGAAAATAACTTTCAAAAAAATTAGTATTTATTAGTAATAGTTTGAAACTCTTATTCTATATTTATTATATAATTATATATATACTAAAATTAATATTTATTGTTTTTTGTAATAAGTGTACTTTCAATGATTATGTATATTTTTTTCTTTTGTTATTTAACAAAAAACTTTTAATAATTATTGGAGATTAAATTACTATTATTGAAATTTTTAAATTTAATTTATTGTACTTATTGTATTTTTGTTATAAGTTATTGATTAATATATATTAGAGATTAAACTATTATTTAAGATTATACTATTTATTGACTAAGTTAATATATTTATAGTATTTTTGTAATTTTTGTAATTATCATCTTTGTCATTATCAATATATTTTCAATAATTGTGTATTTTTGCTATAAATTTTCAATAATTATTTGAGATTAAACTATTGTTATTTATCAGAGATGAGACTATTAATTTAGCTGAAATCATGAATGTTCATGAGTTGGTTCGATTCAGTCGTGGGCTATTTAGCCAACCAAATTGACCTAGTCAGGTTAGGGAGTTTGTCAGCTAAAATTGACTAACCTTTTTGTGAAAACCGACCTATTCAATTTGTATCGATTTTTTGGTTTGGTCAGTCGGTTCAAAAGATTTAAACATAAAAATTTAATTTAATTTTAAAAATTATAGTGCAATTATTATAAATAAATTTAAAAATTAGATTTATGATATAAAACATTTTAGACTAAGAAATATGGAAAATTTTCCACTTTTCCATATTAAAAATTATATTTAAAATATAATATATATATATATATATATATCCATGGTTAGGTCATTTGATTTTGGTGAGTTTACAAATGGCTTGGTCGAATTGGGAAAATTTTGAACCAAAGCCAACCTAAAATACTAGAAAACCGACCAACTCAGGACGAGTTAATCAGGTATGTCGATTTCATTAGTTTGATAAATAAACCTAATGGAAATTAATTATTGTTATTTTTATATTATAAAATTTTATTAAAAGTAGTATATAAAATATGAATAATTATTAATTATTTATAAAATTGAAAATATAAAATAATTGTATACTCTTATGTGTTTTTATTAGGGCCATTTACTATAACACATCTTTAGGAATGACAATTTTCCCCATCCTTGACAGGGACCCGACTTCCCCGACCTAATGGGGTCGAGGATAGGGATTGTTTTGGCGGGGTGAGGGCGGGGACACGGATTAATAGGAATCCCCGGTCGGGGTCGAGGTTAGGGTTGGGGATGGGGATTGTGGTCCCCACCCCACCCCGACCCCGATTATATCTATGTATATTAAATGTTATTTATATTAAATATACTATTATATTATTTATATTATATATACATATATCAAAACATATTTAAAATATTATTTTATAATTTAATTTTTTATTTACTTTAAATAAATTTAATTAAAAATACCATTATCTGAAAACATTATAGGGATTTGGGTCCCCACGAAGAACCCATCCCCATCGGGGATCAGGGATGGGGGTTAATTTCAGAATCGGAGTCGGGGACAGGGAATATGATCCATGCCCTGTTGCCATTCCTACACACCTTATAGTTTTACATATTTACTTAAACCTACCTTATAGTTTTCATTTTACTAAAACATCCCATATATTTTATAACTTATTTACTTGATCAAACTTTCATTAACGAGTGTTTGTTTTGCCATTAGATCCATGATTTTTTATTCCAAAAATACCCATAACACACTTTTTTGTATAAAAAACAAATTTGAGCAAATATAACCAATAGAGTGGTTGCCCTTGTCTTATTAAGGGCAAAAATGGTATTTTTATTTTTATTTTCTTTTGATTAAATTTATTTAAATGAACATTAGGTAAACAATATCATTTTCCACTACCATCTAATGGAAGATTGATCAAATCCATTGCAAATTATAAGTGGTGTTTTAATAAGATGCTAACTATAGGATAGATTTTAATAAATCCATGAAACTATAAGGGATATATTTTAGTAAATGACCATTTTCTATTATTTAGCTTTCCCTTAATAAATCCCATGCATTGCACGGGTCCCCGCTAGTATATATATATTAAAACAAAGCGGTAAAGAAAATTTCTCCCCCACTTTCTCAGGATTATATCTAATTATAATTTATCTTCTAAATTATCTCTAATTCCTATTTATCTTCACAATTATCTCTAATTTAATAGAGAGTTTCTCTCCTAAATTATCTCTAATTCCTATTTATCCTCTCCCCTACTTTTTATCTATGTCTATCCACAGAAAGTTTGGATTAAAAAATTTAAGAATTATTTAAATATTATAACAAAATTATATAATAATGTTAAAATATTTATTAAAAACACAAAAAATAATTTCATATTTTTACAGAATATATCAGGAAATTATGTACTAACAATTTAAATTATGTTTTTTCTGGATTATCAATTTAAATGCATTTTAAATATTTAATAATATATAATAGCTTTAAATAAATAAAATTCAAATAACAAAGAATAAATAAATATTTGATGGACTATTTAAATATTTATCATAACTATATTTTAAATAGTTAAAATAACGAAATTATCTAATAAATAATTTTATATTTTTACAAAATACATCATGAAATTATGTACTAACAATTTAAATTATGTTTTTCCGGATCATCAATTTAATTTTTTTGAAACATTTAATAATATGTAATAGCTTCAAATAAATAAAATTCAAAGAACAAAAAAGTTAAATATTTTATAGATTATTTAAAATTTAAATAACTAGATATTTATCATAACTAGATTTTAAATAGTTAAAATAACGAAATTATGTAATAAATTTAAAATAATTTAAAGAAGAAAAATAATTATAACATAATATTGAAATTAATAATAATTTAATATATTGCAAAATTATTAATTAAATTATGTAATAATAGTATAAATTATGATTTTATTCATAATTAAACTCCATAAATAACTAATATTTTAAAATTTAAATATTTTACATATTATTAAAGTATTTAAATAACTAGGTATTTTGAATAACAAAATATTTAACATAACTAGATTTTAAATAGTTAAAACAAAGAAATTATGTAATAAATTAAAAAAATCTGAAAAATAGAAAAGTAATTATAACATAATATTGAAATTAATAATAATTTAATATTTTTAAATAATATTGTAAATAACTAATTTCAGTTATATAAAGTGATAATTTGAGAAAATGACTTTAAAAAAATTAATATTTATTCATAATAATTTTAAACTCTTAATCTATATTTATTATATAATTGTATATAGTAAAATTAATATTTATTGTATTTCAGTAATTATTTATTATTTTTGTGATAAATATATTTTCAATGATTATGTTTTTTGTACTTACTGTACTTATTGTATTTATTGTATTTTTGTTATATCTTATTGATTAGTATTTATTAGAGATTAAACTATAATTTGAGATTATACTATTTATTGACTAAGTTAATATATTTTTATTACTTATTATATTTTTGTAATTATTGTATTTTTCATTGTCAATATATATTTTCAATAATTATATATTTTTGCTATAAATTTTCAATAATTATTGGAGATTAAACTATTGTTATTTATCAGAGATGAGACTAATTAATTTAACTGAAATTATGAGTGTTCATGAGTTGGTTCGATTTGGTCATAGGCTATTTGGCCAACCAAATTGACCTGGTTAGGTTGGGCAGCTGGTCAATTGAAATTGATTGACCTTTTGTGAAAACCAACCCACTCAAGTTGTATCAGTTTAGGTCAATTTTTTGGTTTGGTCAGTTGGTTCAAAAGATTTAAAATTAAAATTAAATTAAATTTTAAAAATTATAGTGTAATTATTAGAAAATAAATTTAAAATTTAGATTTATGATATAAAACAATTTAGACTAAGAAATATGGGAAATTTCCCACTTTTCCATATTAAAAATTGTAGTTAAAATATAAAATATTAATATATATCCATAGTTAGGTCGTTCAATTTTGGTTGGTTTACAAATGGCCAAAGTGAAATTGATCGAACTTGGTCGAATTGGAAAATTTTTAAACCAAAGCCGACCTAAAATACTAGAAAAACGACCAACTCGGGTCGAGTTGATCGGGTTGGTCGGTTTCATAAGTTTGATGAATAAACCTAACTGAAATTAATTATTGTTATCTTTGTATTATAAAAAAATTATTAAAATTAGTATATAAAATATGAATAATTATTAATTATTTAAGAAGTTGAAAATATAAAACAATTGTATACTCTTACGTGATTCTATTATGGTCATTTACTGGAACACATCTTATAGTTTTACATATTTACTTAAATCTACCTTATAGCTTCATTTTATTAAAGCATCCCATATATTTTACAACTTATTTACTTAATCAACATTTCATTAAGGAGTGTTTGTTTTGCCGTTAGGCCCATGATTTTTTATTCCAAAAATACCCTTAACATTTTTTTTTGTACAGAAAACAAATTTAACCAAATATAGCCAATAGAGTGGTTGTCCGTGTCTTATAAAGGGCAAAATTGGTATTTTTATTTTTATTTTCTTTTGATTAAATTTATTTAAATCAGCATTAGGGTTAACATTATCATTTTCCACTGTCATCTAATGGAAGATTGATCAAATCCATTACAAATTATAAGTAGTGTTTTAGTAAAATTTTAACTATAGGATAGATTTTAGTAAATCCCTGAAACTATAAGGGGTATTTTAGTAAATGACTCTTTCTATTATTTAGCTTTTGCTTAATAATACTTATTGTATCTATTGTATTTTTGTTGTACTTTATTCATTGATACTTATTAGAGATTAAACTATTATTTGATATTACAATACTTATTGACTGACTTAATATATTTTTTTAGTTTTTTTAGTATTTTTGTAATTTTTGTAATTATTTTATTTTTATTATTAATATACTTTCAATTATTGTGCATTTTTGCTATAAAATTTTAATAATTATTGGAGATTAAACTACTTTTATTTATTAGAGATTAAAATATTAATTTAGATGAAATTAGGAATGTTGATCACAAACTGGTTTACTTCGGTTGTAAGCTATTTGGCCAACCAAATTCACATGGTCAGGTTGGGGAATTGGTTACCTGAAATCTACTAACCATTAATGAAAACCAACTAAATCGGGTTGTATTGGTTTGGGTTGATTTTCAATTTGCTCATTTGGCTTAAAAGATTATATTGAAAACTTGATTTTAAATTTTAAAAAATACATTAACATTATTAAAAATTAAATTTATAATATAAAATATTTGAGACTAATTATAATTTTATAGATTATATATACTAAAATTAATATTTATTCTATTTTTTATAAATATATTTTCAATAATTATTTATAAATCTATTTTTTTGCTATTTAATAGAAAATTGACAATAATTATTGGAGATTAAACAAATATTATTTAACTTTTGAAATTTAATTTATTATATTTTTTTATAAATTTATTTTTAGTAATTATATATTTTTTAATATATTGATTAATATTAATTAGAGAGTAAACTATTATTTGAGATTGCACTATTTATTGACTAATTTAATAAAATTTTTCAGTATTTATTGTATATTTTTAATTATTGTATTTTTATTAGATATATATTATATTTTCATTATAAATTTATTTTCAATAATTACGTATTTTTACTACAAATTTTCAATAATTTATTGGAGATCAAACTAGAAGAGCTACTATTCCAACAAAAAATCCAAAGTTCTTAAGGCAAGAATGGGTTCCTATAGGGGAAACCAGTCAATTCGGCAGGTTCATTCCAGATAAATTCGTTGAAGTCTCTACCTCTCCTTCTCAGGTTAATATTATTTGTAATGGTGATATGCTTTCTGAAGGTCTGAAATTTGCGGTGGAAGAGGCGCTACTTAAAAACCTTCGAAACCCCATCTCTAGTTGTGAAACGTCAACTAAACATACAGGATTTACATCCAAAATCTGTTGACAATGCAGCTAAGTCATTCAATGAAAAATTGGATGAGATAATTCAGTCATTAAAAGATTTTCAAAAAGGATTACACTCTCAGGTGTCCAGAGTTATTGAATGCGTAGACCATCCGGAGTTGCTGGTGGTGCCGGAGACGCTACAAGTTGCCTTGCTAACGATGTTAGAGGAGAACCTCCAACCCATCTAGGTCAACAGGGTCTATGAATAAACCGGAGCTCCAATCAATTGAACCTACTGAAGTTCAATTTCGTTTGAAAAGAAATAGAAAGGTGCCTAAACCTATGCAAGATGATCTTGATCGTTCCCCTATGTTTTGATATGATGAGAGGGATTTTTTGGAATGCAAAGGGAATAAGAAGCAAGAAATCCATTTGTAGATTAAGGAAGCTGATCTAATTGCATAGTCTTTGTTGCTTTATTTGAGCCCATGATCGATGTTGTCAATCCTCAGTCTACCATGTTTAGGTTGGGAATGGAGAATGCCATTTCAAATGGGTCTAGCCTGTCAAAGATTTGGATTTTATGGAAAACTCCATTGCAATTAAGGATAGTTAGCTAGTTAGCTCTATCAATCGAAGCATAACCATTGAGGTAAGTTTCCCTAGATCCACTTTTTCTTACTTTATTACATTTGTTTATGATAGTTGTAATTGTTGGGAATAATACCTAGGTGATGTGGAAAACCTTTAATGTGGGGTTAAAAACCATGAGACCGAAGTTCAAATCATCTACTATCAATGATAGTAATGGGATACAATGTTTTTCTATCTAGTTACAACTAGATGATGAACATAAAAAAAACTCTTGGAAATCAATAACGAAAAAATATCATTAAGATGGATAACAAACATGAAATCTCTCACCAAAAGTGAAAGCAAGAGAAAATGCTAAAAACAGATTTGTCTTATTCATTTCAACCCTTGTAACTCTTCTTCTTCTTCTCTTTCTTTTTCATTTTCTTATTCCCTAAACCCCTTTTCTATTATCTGATATTTTCTAGAGAGCTATTAGAATTGAGAGAATAGAGAATAGAAGGGAGCTCTCTCCAATTCCTTGGTTAGCCAAGGACATATTAACTTGCCTGCAAGCCAATACAAAACAAAGTCTCATGACTTTTTGTTCATTTCTTTTTGTCTTTTCTTTTTTTTTTTCTTTTTTCTACCTTTATTAGTGGGTCCCACATCATATGGAGGGAACCCTAGCAGTATTTACATTCAAATGAGGAATTTATGGGATTATTTATTGGATTTTGCTGATTCCTGTAACCTTCGTGGGGTGATTGGAGGTGACTTTTATCATTTAATGTAGTCTCCAATCAAAATGAAAGGATAAACAGACAAGGAAGCATTCATAGTTCACATAATTTGGCTATGAATGATTTTAATAATTTGGTTGACACCACAAGGTTAGTTGACCTGGGTTTTCATGGCTCTACTTATACGTGGTCCAATGGAACTTGGGCTAGACTGGACCGAATATTGGTTAACAACCTTTGGTTAGAAAAACTGTCAAACACTTTGGTGGACCACCTAAATAGATCAGCTTCTGATTACGCCCCTTTACCATTTACTATTGATGATGACTGCTTGGATGGGCCCAAACCATTCCGGTTCCAACACATGTGGCTGACCCACTTGATTTCATGAACCAAGTTAAAGAGGTGTGGGTGAACCATATCGAGGGCAATGCACTGTTTGTTCTCTTGAGTAAGCTCAAACCTTTGAAACAAAAATTAAAAGAATGGAACAAAACTGTTTTTGGTGAGATTTTCCTGAATATTGAAAGGGCAGAAAAGGTGGTCCTTGAATTTGAAAATGTTGTAGCAATTGATGATAATTTTTCTAACTAGCAAGCCCTGATGAATGCTTCCAGTATGCTCAATTAGACTCTTATACAAGAAGAAATTTTCCTTCACCAATAGTCTAGAGAAAATGGCTTAAAGAGGGAAACAAAAATTCCCGATTTTCCACTCCTCCATTAAGGTAGCTTGAAATCACACTCTCATTAGAAAAACAAAATGCAGATAAATGGTGTCGATACTGATGATATGAGTCAAATAAAATTGCATGCAGAATTCTTCTTCAGGAGTTTGCTAACGGAAGAGGAAACTTGGGAGCATGATCTTCTTTTACAGAGCATCCCGCAGTTGATCACAAATGATGACAACCAAGCTATTTTAGAAGTCCCAAATTTCAATGAAATCAAGGCTATGGTTTTTAAAATGAATAGTGATCCAGCTTCGGGTACTAATGGCTTTGATTAAACTTTCTTCAAGCATTGTTGGGAAGTTATTGGATAAGATGTTTGCTCTGCCATTAGAGAAAATTTCATGATGAAATCTCTTCCGAGGTACTTCACCTCAACTTTCATTTTCCTTATTCCAAAGGTGGACAATCCGAAACTTTTCTCTAATTTTAGGCCTATAAGTCTCTGCAATTTCTGCTACAAAATTTATGCAGAAATTGTAAATGAGAGATTTAAACCCATTCTACCTTCCCCGGAAGAAGGTGCTTTTGTTGAGGGCAAATTCATTAGAGACAATATTTCAATTGTTCGAGAAATGGCAATAGAAATTAACATGAAAACAAGGGGTGGAAATGCCATTTTCATGGAATTTTCTGTTTAAAGTGCTTCATAAATTTGGTTTCAATGAAACCTGTGTAGAGTTATTAAAGCTATGAGTGTTATTAAAGCGGTATTTTAAATCAACCAGAAGTTTAAGACAAGGAGACCCACTTTCACTGAGCCTTTTCATCAGTGCTAAAGAAGTTTTAAGTAGAGGCCTTTCAACTTTTTTCTCAAATGGTCATGAATTCCAGGTGGTACCATATCTCTTTGTAATGGAATTTCTGAAGGCTTATGAAAAAGTGTCGAGACATAAAATAAATAAATAAAAATCTTGCTTCAGGTTTCTAACAAGGCCTTAGACAGAGTTGAGATGATTAAAAGAGTTACAGGATTCTGTAAGAAAGAGTTCCTGTTTACTTATCTTGGAGCTCCAACAGGCGAGAAAACTCTAAAAATCAAGGACTTCGATTCCTTAATCACGAAAATCTAGAAAAAAGATATAAGGATGGAAAGGAAAGATTCTTATCATTCTTTCATCTGGTGGAACGTTAATTCTTCTAGAACATCTCCTCCAAAGTATGCCTATCTATATCTTAACCTCAGTGGCGGCACCAAAAGTTGTTATTCTTATTGTGCACAAGTTCGCTAAATTCTTTTGGGGTCAATCAGAATTTGGGAACAATTTACATCGGAAAAGTTGTGAAGTAGGACTGGGAGGTGAAATCTCTTTACAAGTTAAGGATGTGACTATTTCTCATAGTAAATGGTTAGTGGGAAGGGGTGAAATCTCTTTTTGGTTTTGATGTAGAGTGATTTGACCCGATCTTGTAGCACGGGGATGCATGGACATAACATGACATAAGTGACAATTCAGCATGACAGCCTGGCCACTACTCGGCGCAGCAAGCTCGCCGAGGCCTGACCAAACAACTCGGCGGGTGTGATAGCTCGTCGAGAGGCAAGGCCTAACTCGCCCCGAACCTGAGGGTGGAGCACCCCGAGCTCTCCCTTCCTTAGAAGGAAACACCCCAACTTTTGGCTAAGTGTCCCAAGGGAGAAACACCTCGGGGCAACATCATTGAGACTTCTGTTTGAACTTGCTTAAGGCTCGCCTCCAGTGCGGGCACCTCGGCATCTCGATGCAAGGCAAATCTGCCCCAAGTGGTTTGGGATATGGTAGCTCGGCAGACTATAGGGAGATCTGCCTGACATCTATACCTGCTTGACGTCCGTACCTACCGGGATCCGGTGGTAGTGCTCGGATCCCTTGCCAGGCGGCGTTCTACCTGTCGTCTCTGAAAAGCATGGCATGCCTATCGAATCCGTACCTTGCAGTAGCAACATGTAGCAGCAGCCTACACTTGCCGCCCCTGCCCTGGCGGTAACGGCTAGGGCAGTGGTGGTTATGTTTGATGTGACCGAGCTCTGGTATAAAAAGACCCCAACCCTCACGAAGCAAAGGTATTGAAGCTAGCACTTTCAACACTCTTAACTCTCTGTGTTTTCTTTGAGATTTCCCCAGAGTTCTAACTTAGCCATCGAAGTATTCCCTCTGAGAGAACTCCCTAGAAACCCTTCACCTTCTTTTTCCTCTCAAGTGCCGTCCATCACAGTTAGGAGCCAACTTTCAGCCAGCTAAGAATGCCTAGATTGTGCTGCATCAGGTTTCATAACTGGACTAATGATGGCTTATTAGGTAATGAGATATCCAATACCAATATTCATGATTTTATACTAATAGATGCACTAAGTGCTGATGGTACTTGGAATTTTCCTATAAAAATAATTGCTCACAAAAAGATAAAATGGATGAAATGGCTTCCCGCTTCTCAAGATTGTTTGAAGCTTAACACCGATGGGGCTTATAGAGGAAATCCATGTCTACAAGGGGGAGGAGGGATTATTCGTGATAGTAAAGGAATTATTATCATCATGGTGGATTGCCATAATCAGGTTATTATTTATATCCTTGATAAAGGAAAATCTCCACCTTGGAATATACTATGAATGTTAGGAAGTTGTGCAGATTGCCTCACAAATGAGAACTTCTTTCCACCACATATACAGGAGGCAAACAGAGTTGCAGATGCACTAGGTAATGCTAATATCAACAATGCTCAGAGCTTCACCTATATATATCCGCTAATCAAATCCCTTTTCATGCAAAAGCTCTAGCTATTGATGATTGTATTGGATTGTCGATGCCCATGTATGGTTAATTGTTATTTTTTGGTGGGTTTGATCAGTTCGGGGAGAGATACGTTGTATCTTAGGTTTGGGGCAAGGCGGGCTACGTCCTCCCCTGTTTTATTGATTATAATGGCTTATGCACCTCTCCACCTTATTAACCGGTTCGAGACTGGGTAGAGCGAGTTCCAAATTAATGATAATTGAGAAAATATATAAAGAATTTAAATTGATCAATCGGTATTAGATCATAGAATCATAACTAGCCCAATCGGTTTGGGTTCGTCGAATTGGACCTGACCCATTAACAACCCTAAAGGTAGAAGTTCGTGCATTTTTTTAGGCTTTCTTGCATGATGCTTTCAAGGTCTAAGAGCATTGCATTGTAGAAGGGTGGGGATGCCCAACAAATTACCAAAATCCTGTTTGAGAGTTACACTACTACTTATACGTGAAATATAACATCTTTTAGTTGACTTTAGGATGCTTTTAGGTTGTTACCCATTGTTTAATTCAATATAGGTCCAAAAACACTCCCCAACTTAATAGTTCATCCAAGCTTCATTCCCATTTGTTTTAATTGCTAGAAAACTCTTACCAAAGCCAACATAGGAGCCAAGCCTCTCATTGTGCTGCTTAACTTAAGTTCATATTCCTGTTTTAGTGTAGTTTTAGGTTGTTGAATTCTTGCAATCATGAAGAACTTGCATTTTTAACTTCTTCCAAACTAGAGAAAAAAAGTTAGAGAGGCAAGGGTCTTAGGGAAATTAGTATCTAAGACCCAATAACATTATTTCAACTCAATTTTGGAAGAACTTGTGAATGTTTTCACCAGATTTCAGGAATTCTTAATAATCATTTTCATTGTTTTTTTTTTCACTGTAAATTGAGCCTAAATAACTTCCATATTGGGCTATTTCTTATAGTTTGGAGAAAGTGATGCCTAACACATTTCCTCTTCCAATCATTTTGAATTTAGAATCATTTGGTTAAGTATCTTTTTCGATTGAGAGTGAAATCACCATGTGGAAGATAAATCAAAATTTTAAAGTTGGAACAATGACCCCTTTTTTTCTTGAAAAATGGGTGGAAATTCTTCTTTGCTCTAGCCATGAGATTCAAGGAGCTCACACACATTAAAATATTAAATTGAAGAAAATTATTAGCAAGTGACTTAATGGCCAAGTGAGACCATGGTCTTTTTAATCATGAGTGATTGGGTCATATCTTCATATCCTCATAGTATTTTTTAGATTTATTTCAGTTCCGAGATCGATTCCACCAAGACCATCAAAGACCAATTCAAGTAAGAAAATCCCCTAAACCATGGAATTGATGTAGGTGGGGTTGGTTCCAAGAATTTATAACCAAACTCTACCCCGTAACATATTGGATATGGTTAGTTCATGAACAAGTCCATGTCAATTCAAAATTGGTTCCTATAATGAAATGGTGGCCTATGAGCTTTCCTACCTCTTTGCTATTAGATGGCCTATAATGCTTACAAGGTCATCATTTATGGAAGTAATTTAGGTTACATTCAGCACGTCTTTCTGTATGGGCGGTTGGCTGTTTAGAAGCCCGACAGTCTATATTTTCGTCTTTTCCCGTTTGGTTAAAGGAAGATATAGCCATCGAAAGACTGCCATAAAAAGATACGGAAGCCTGTTTTGGGCTATTCAAATGGAGCTTTTCAATTGTTATTATATTGTTTTTACAAAGAAGGATACACAGAAAAACATGCCTCCAATCAAACGCTCTGTGGACTACCAAGATCTTTATTTAAATCTCCACTACATTGACGGCCAGATTTTTCAAAAGATATTTAAAAAAAAATTGCCAAATGGCACATTAATTTGTTGATGATTACAATAAATTTGCCATTAGCCTTAAAAAAAACGTTAAAAGTACGATATAATTAATTACTTGTGTTGATTTTTGAAGGGCAAAAACACTGTTCATTTTTTTTGTTTTGCCATTTATTCATTAGAGCTACCGCCTGCCACAACCAACCACCGCCGCCTCCACCCACCTCTGGCAACGGTGGCAGATGGTGGCTTTGTGAACAAATGGCAAAAAGAAAAAGATGAACACTGTTTTTGTTTTTTATTAATATTATTTTTTAAAAGTTAACCTATTTTAAAAAAATTTTTAAATATATTATTTTTATTGATATTATATCCCAAAGGTTAACCTAATTTTTTAAACAAATCATTGATTCCACGTTGCCGAGAATATTTATTCGAATTCAACTGAAGTTGCAACGATACGTGCCGACAAAAAGTATCTAATTTTAATATCAGTGAATATTCATGGAATACAGAGAGATCGGGCCGATATCTCTTTTAAGATAATTGATCGTGCTGGTTGATATCATCATACTGTTAATTTTGAGGATTGATCAAGATGGGACCCACCGCTTATATTTTACGCAAATAATGATGCCTGTGCATGTCGGACTTCAATTCTGAATTCCGCAATCCCTATCGGAGCCTGTGGACGTGGTAAAGCGCGGATTCGAACTTGATTATGATACGTGTCAAAAATATAAAAAAGTAAAGGTAAAGCTTATTGGGCGTTATTTTGGGTAAATTACATATAATTATCCTCTGGATCTGGAGTAGTGTTAATCACCTCTTAAATTTTAATTTGCAATAAAGTACCCTGATTCTGATAAATGCGTCGGTGAATTTTGAAAAGATTGTAATGTGATTGTTTAAGCTTTTGTAAATCTTCAAGTTACACTTTTTTCAATGATTTTTATTTTCATTTGTTACCGATTTTAGTTGATATTAATTTTATGGTGTATTTATTGTATTTTTTATATTTTTATAGGAGTTTTTTTTTTTTTTTTGCTAAAATTTATATTTTATAAAAGTTTCTGAAGTGCGATGTTTTATAGAAGTTTCTTCCATCATTCAACTTATAAATGAAAATTTAGGGATAATTGCCACTAGCTAGCACAGCTGTACACTTGCACAGGTAGTAATCTGTAATTTACTTTCTTTTAGATTGATAATGATAAAAAGACCGGATTCAATACTCACAAAACGGTGCTCACACCGTGTATATGTTTTTATTGATAGAGAGATATTCCCAATCAGTTGCAAGTGGCTGTGAGCAGGATGTGAGAACGATTTTGTGAGTACTGAAATCCGATTACGGTGTGAGAACGATTTTGTGAGTACTCAATCCGATTTCAGTGATGGTCTTATAAAGCTCCCATCATTCTGGTTACAGGTTTTTCCTCCATCATCGGAAATTCGTCGGAAAACATACACATTCAGAGAGAGAAAGAGACAATGGAAGACCCTCTCGACGCTTTGAGGCCTCTAATGGCTTTTCATTCTCCTCCACTCGATGCCTTAATTGTTCCTTCTGAAGACTACCATCAGGTCATCCCTACTCTCTTCCGTGCGTGTATGTTATGGTGGTGTGCAAGTGTCTTTGTGTTTTTTGACTTCAATAATCAAAACCAAAATGTCTAATCTGATGAATATATCTGTACTAATCTTTCGTATTTTTGGAAATCCAATTGCAACTGCGTTGGAACTCGTTTTCTTAATAAACTCTGTTCCTTGACCATCACAAAGGTCATCCGATACTTGTGTTCATTAATTTCAATTAATTCACTTAGGGTTTCTTTTTTATGTGCTTTAGTTTGTTTAGTACTTTTAACAATGTATGCTTTTGTTGATGGATATTTGTGTGGCAGAGCGAATATGTGTCTGAGCGGGACAAAAGGCGCCAATTTGTTTCTGGATTCAGTGGCAGCGCTGGTGAGTTTATCTAACTCTATCTTTTCGTTTTAGTGACTTTTGCTCGATATGAAATACGAAAATACTAATGACTTATTCAAAACAATGGGTGGTAATGATAAACTATTCCGTCTTTCAAAACCGATATTCTTTTCCTTCTCTATTTAATAGTTTCTGCATTTATAAATACTTAGCTGGTAAAACAATTCGTATTCCAAGCCCTTCATGTACCGTGGTTTGATAATTGTAATTTACTGATCAGTAAGTAAATCCCATGATGCTTTATAAGCATCGTTTTCAGAAGCCACTATTAGCTAAGGTCCATATGGACTTGCATGTCCAGAGGCTTCAAGAATGTTTTGTTACAGAAGGAATACTTGTTGAAGTTTTACATTTTTCTTACGATCAACAGAATGGTCATTCTATCCATCTTGATAATCTTATGGAACAGAATCTGGGTTGTTTCTTAGCTTTTTGGAGTGAAATGATTGATGCTACAATGAGAGTTTATTCGTTTTATTCTGTATCTCAAATTTTAATTAGCAAAAAGAGAAGAGATCAGAGAGCATTCTGAATGAGGAAATAGGAGTTGAGGTGAAGTCATAATCCTGGCTGGCTCCTGAACTTCTGGAATCATAGTTTTTTTCCCCACTTTCTCCTTTTTTGTTGGGTTGAAAAAAAAAAGAAACCCAGAAAGCTTTCTAAAATTCCAAGTGAGCAGTAAAAAAAAAAAAGGTATGTCAACATTCTCTTCCTTGAAACAAATAGAGAGGTATTCTTCATTTGAAAAGTATTCGATATATTTGAAATTGGTTTTTGGTTCAATATGAATTTGAGAAAAAGTATCCCTGTAACTTAAGGTTGAAGGATCTCAGCAAACCTGACAGTTTTTGGATCTTATGGTAGAAAGACTTGGTAAGTGGCTGGCGTCTTGTAATGGAAATGACATATCCTTTGGAGAGAGAGTTCTGTTGATGAAAGACATCTGACATAATCTCTTTGTTTATTATCTATGAACCTCTGAAGGAGTTAATTAGTGTGGTGGAAACATTGAAGCATTTTCAGATACAGAAGCCCACAAAAAAACCGTCTTCTTAAATGAAGATATGTTATTAGACCTAGGGAGGCAGGTTTGTTGGGTACTTGAAACTTGAAAGGGAAATCTTTCATCAGCGAATGTTTGTGTGGATTCCCTCATTAATCTAATAGTATCTGGTCATTAATGATTCTCAATAAACGAGGTCTTGATTCTATTGGGTGGGATTCTAAGGATGCCCCTTTTTTTCCCTATGACTTGTTTTCATTTCTCTTGCATTCTCCTCTTGTATGTGTTATATATGTTTCAGGAGAAGAGTGTGCCACATTGAGAAAAGACATGTTCATCCAATCATGACGACATTGGTTTCTTCCAGAAGTGTTCTCTGTTTTCTTTTTAATTGTAGTGTTGAGTGGGCCGACTTGTGTTTAGTTTATTTTCCTTTAAATTAAGATGTTGTTGGGCCTTGGGCCCATTAGTTTTTATTTTTTAAAGAGCTGTAATTACTTAGTTTGAGTTGCCGCCCTACTAAGGGCATCCTTGTAATATCTCATACTTAAGTTAATTATAAATAGAATGAGGGGCTGGCGGCTAGGGTTATGTTAATCTATCCTAGTCGACATTCTTCTCTTTTCTCCCCTTTCCTCTCTTGCCGAAATCCCCAACTTTTCTACTCTTCCTTTCACAAGAAGCTTGGCTGAAATCAGCACATAAGGTTTTCTACTTGGTATCAGAGCAGGTTGAAGGTTCTTGAAGAGATTTATTCCTGCAGCCCTAGATCGGCCGACCGCATGGAGTTTTAAGAGGTTGATCGAAGCTTTCAGGTAAGCCCAGTTTTTGGATTTTCTTGATGGATCTGTATGCCTTGTAGCTGGTCTAGGGTTTCTCATCAGAATCAGGAAAAACTGGAGAAAGGGGAAGAGTCCTGATTTTGTTGGACTCTTCAATTTTGACCTAGGTAGTGGCGCCCTATTTTTCTAGGGTTCCTCTGGGTTTTTTGTAAGGGGCAATTCAAGTTCCATGTGGTTTGGAGGCCCCTAGAGAGGGCGGTTGCTTCTTCTCTCTCTTCTCCCCATTCCACTGAAAAGGAATCTTTCGTGGGGAGAAAGTCCAGGACACCAAAGGAGTGTCATTGGTTTCAGAAGGTATTCTGTTTATTCTTGTTGCATTTTTTAGCTGTTTTCTGGACCTCTTTGAGACACATGGAGGGACACAGAGTTGAATATAAGCCCGGGATTGAAATGGGACCAGTGGGAGGAGGTGCTGGAGACCCCTTCGGAGCCGGAACCATTACTACAGTTAGGTTGGATGGTACAAATTACTTAGAATGGTCCCAATCTACAAAGATGGCCATTGGGGCTCGTGGAAAATTGGGGTATATTACTGGTGAAGAGGTAAAACCCGAAACAGGCAACTCCCGATGGGTGCAAAAAATTTATATGGTAATGACATGATTGTGTAATTCTATGTTGCCACATACAAGTAAAAACTTTTTATGGGCAAACACTGCTAAGGAGATATGGGATGGGGTTGTAGAGACCTATTCACAGAAGGAGAATGTTGCTAGGGCTTATCAACTGAGAAATCAGATTATTGCTACTAGGTAGGGAGATAGATCTGTTGCAGCTTATTTTTCAGTCCTTAAGACCCTATGGCAGGAGATTGACCATTTAAAGACCTTTGCTTGGGAAACCACCAATGATGCAGCTACCTATCAAAAACACTTAGAGAAGTATAGGGTGTTCGAATTCCTTGCTGGCCTCAACCCTGAGTATGACATTGCACAACAACATCTTCTTTCCAGGGACAGTATCACTCTCTCCCAATCATATGCATTCGTCTCAGGAGAGGAGTGTAGGAGGGATGTAATGATGAAGAATCTCATGTCTGATCAGTCTGCTATGGTAAGTGTTGTGAAACATAAACAGAATGGCAATGAGAACAAGAAGGAAGACAAAAGGGACTTAGTCTGTGACTACTGTAAGAAACCAAAGCATACAAGAGATACTTGCTGGAAGCTTCACCCACATCTTGTGCCTACCAGATTGAAGAATAAGAGAGGAAATGCACATATGGTAGTTACTGGTGACACACCGGCCCCCCCCCCCCCCCCCCCCCCTACTACAGTTGTCTTGGAGTCTGTTGCTGCTGCTGCAGTAAGGGCCGAGCTTGAGAGGTTTGGGTTACTTCTGAATCAGAGGGATACAACTAGTTCCAATTCAGCCGCAATCGAACAACAAGGTACAGGTAGCACAAGTGGAACTCACTCTACCTCCCTTGCCCACACAGGTAGTCCACATGTCACTGCAAACTATGTTTCTGCTTCAGGTAAGGAGAGATCTCCTTGGATTATAGACTCTAGAGCCTCAGAGCACATGACCCATGCTCCACCATTTTCTCCTCTTACTAGCTCAGTTCTGGCAGAGATAGGGTCTCCACAGCTAATGGATTCCATGTTCCTATTGCTGGGAAGGGATCTCTCAAGATTAAAGATTCCATTTGTTTACCCTCTGTCCTCCACATTCCTAGATTGAGCACCAACTTGTTATCTGTTAGTAGTTTGACCAAGAATCTGAACTGTTCAGTAATTTTTTCTCTTGGATATTGTATTTTGCAGGATCTGGATTCAAAGAGGACGATTGGGAGTGGTCGTGAAGTGAATGGAATCTACCTCCTGAATACTCTTCCAATTCACCAAAGTCATCATGTTTGCAAGGACAGTGAGTCAAAACTTGTGGATCGGATTATACTTTGGCATAATCGTCGGGGTCATTTGTCTTTTTCTTCTTTAAGTTCTTTGTTTCCAAAACTGTTTGAGTCTGTGTGTCTGTCAAGGTTAAAGTGTGAAGGTTGTGAGCTTGGAAAGCATTGTAAACACTCTTTTAAATCGAGTAATAAAAGATGTTTTTCTCTTTTTGATGTTATTCATTCGGATGTGTGGGGCCCTCATCATGTTCCCTCTATGGGCGGCTATCGCTATTTTCTTCTGTTTGTGGATGATTTCTCTCGATATTCCTGGATTTACTTGATGAAATCACGTGATGAGGTACCATCCTTGGTGAGGCAATTCCATCAGATGGTATTAACACAGTTTGGAACTAGAATCAAGATGTTCAGATCTGACAATGCTAGAGAATATTTTGAGAGACATCTTGCCTCATATCTGTTGGAGTATGGTGTTGTCTATCAGAGTAGCTGCTCCTACAGTCCACAGTAGAATGGTGTTGCAGAGAGAAAGAACAGACACATTGTTGAGACGGCAAGAAGCATGATGATCACAACAACAGTTCTGGTTCGGTTTTGGGGTGATGCTGTTCTCATGACAGTATATCTGATTACCAGGATGCCTTCTCGTATACTTGGATTCAGCACTCCATTCGGCCTTCTTTTTCCTCAGGGGGAGATGTTTCATATTCCCATAAGGGTGTTTGGGTGTGTCTGCTTTGCGCATATTCTTGGTCATTACCGTTCGAAGCTTGATCTCAAGGCAAAGAAATGTGTCTTCCTTAGATATGCAGAGAGTCAGAAAGGGTACTGCTGCTATGATCCAGTTTCTGGGAACCGGTTTGTTATTATGGACATCACCTTTTTTGAATCTACATACTTCTTCTCAAGGAATCCTTCTCAGGGGGAGTGTTTTGGGGAAATAAGTCAGCAGTCTATCCCTCTCCTAGTTCCAGTTTCTGTGTCTATTACTGTGCTTGACAACCATCCGATGTCACCTACCTTGTCACCCCCTTTGCGTTCCGTCTCACAGTATTATTCACGGCAGAGACTTCATAAGGAGGTTGATTCCACTACGGCAGAACTCACACCACTTCCTGTCGATCCCTTGGAGACTCCAGATTCGGCTGATACAGATCCAGATATTCCTCTTGATCCCTCTACTATTTAAGTTCCCATTGGTCCCACTAACACTGTTACAGATAACCTTGATCTCCCTATTGCTCTTAGAAAAGGGAAGAGGAAGTGCACTGCTCATTGTATATCACAATACTTATTCTACAGTAGACTTTCTCCTTCCTACCGTGCTTTTCTCTCTTCTCTTGATTCTGTGTCTATACCCAAGGGTGTTAGTGAGGTTCTCTCCAAACCTGAGTGGAAGGCAGCTATGCAAAAAGAGATGGAAGCTTTGATTAAGAATCGGACATGGGAGATTGTGGACCTACCAGAAGGCAAGGAGGCAGTTGGATGCAGATGGGTTTACACAGTAAAGTATAAGGCAGATGGAAGCATAGAAAGGTACAAGGCAAGACTTGTTGCAAAAGGATACGGACAAACTTATGGCATTGATTATCTAGAGACCTTTGCACCAGTCACAAAGATGACCTCTGTTCGGATACTCCTTTCTCTTGCTGCCTCATACTCTTGGCCCTTGTTTCAACTGGATGTGAAGAATACTTTCCTAAATGGGGATCTACAAGAAGAGGTGTATATGGATCTTCTAGCTGGTTTTTATGATAATGCTAAAGAGGGAAAGGTATGCAAGCTGAAGAAGTCACTATATGGCTTGAAACAATCCCCCAGAGCATGGTTCGACAGATTCAGAAAGGCCCTGATTGTTTTTGGCTACATTCAAACTCAATCTGATCACACCTTGTTTGTGAAGCGCAGGGGATCCTTAGTGTCAATCCTAATTGTTTATGTGGATGATATTGTTGTCACTGGGAATGATCTGAGTGAGATTGATAGTCTGAAGAGGAACCTGCATAAGGAATTTGAGATTAAGGACCTTGGAGAACTGAGATACTTCTTAGGCATTGAAGTTGCAAGATCGAAACATGGAATTTTTATCTATCAAAGGAAGTATGTCTTGGACCTTCTCCAAGAAACATGGAAACTTGGAACAAAGGCAGCTAGCACCCCCATTGATCAGAACCAGAGAATCAGTGCATCAGAAGGTGAACCAGTAAAGGACCTTGGGAAGTACCAAAGACTTGTGGGTCGGCTACTATACTTGTGCATGACAAGATCGGACATCTCCTATGCAGTAAGTGTAGTGAGCCAATACATGCATGCTCCACGAGACCAGCACTGGAAGGCAGTTGACAGGATCCTTGCTTATCTGAAGGGACATCTAAGCAGAGGCATATTGTTTACTGATCATGGACAACTCAAGTTAGAGACCTATACAAATGCAGACTGGGTAGGATGCCTCGATGACAGAAGATCAACTTCAGGAGTGTGCACCCTAGTTGGGGGTAACCTAGTCTCATGGAAGAGTAAAAAACAAACAGTTGTGGCAAGATTAAGTGCAGAAGCCGAATATAGGTCCATGACACATGGAGTTTCAGAACTTCTCTGGATCCATTCTCTGTTGGAAGAAATCGGTGTTTAAGCAGAAGAACCTATGATGCTATACTGCGATAACCAGGCAACAATTAATATTGCTCATAATCCAGTCCAGCATGACCGAACTAAGCACATTGAAGTAGATAGACATTTTATCAGAGAAATGGTAACTTCTGGAGAAGCTTGTCTTCCATACATTTCTTCGGATCTGCAGCTTGCTGATGTCCTCACAAAAGGCGTTGCAAAGAATAAGCTGGAGCATGATCTACGCAAGTTGGGGATGTATGACATCTACTCCCAAATTGAGGGGGAGTGTTGAGTGGACGACTTGTGTTTAGTTTATTTTCCTTTAAATTAAGATGTTGTTGGGCCTTGGGCCCATTAGTTTTTATTTTTTAAAGAGCTGTAATTACTTAGTTTGAGTTGCCGCCCTACTAAGGGCATCTTTGTAATATCTCATACTTAAGTTAATTATAAATAGAATGAGGGGCTGGCGGCTAGGGTTATGTTAATCTATCCTAGTCGACCTTCTTCTCTTTTCTCCCATTTCCTCTCTTGCTGAAATCCCCAACTTTTCTACTCTTCCTTTCACAAGAAGCTTGGCTGAAATCAGCAGATAAGTTTTCTACTTATGTGCATTCTCTTGCTGAACTGATATTAGTAGCATCTCAATGCATTCTCTTGCTGCCTTGATGATGTGAAGTTGGTTCCTTTAACATTGCTATGTGCATTTACTTCATTCTGAATTCTTATCAGGTTACATATATGCTTTTGAAGCCTCTATTTATTTGAACCTTTCATTCAGGTTTGGCACTTATAACAATGAACGAGGCACGACTTTGGACCGATGGGCGATACTTCTTGCAAGCAATGCAGCAGCTAAGTGACCGTTGGAAGCTTATGCGCATTGGGGAAGACCCATCTGTGGAGACTTGGATAGCTGATGTGAGTAGTCATTTTACTGAAAGTTGCATACATTTTCAAATGGGATTCTTTTAAGTTTTTTGTTTTTTGATGAATGCATGGAATGCTTATAAGTTAAAAATAAATTTCCAATTTGTAAGGGCCTTGACATAATTTTTGTCTAGCCTAGCCCACAAATTTCTGGGCTTGGACCTAGTTTTTGTGTCCAGTCTTGATCCAGTCTCAAGCTCACATTAGGCCCAGAAATTTGTGGGTCAGGTCTAGGTCCAATACTTTATGCCTAGCTTGAACCAGATTAGATTACAATATGATACATGTAGTATATATTTTATTATGTTAAGTGTAAAATTAATTTTGTGTTATATTTTTTCCTCGTTATTACTTATGAGGCTTCTGTTGTTGGAAGCTGTTGTACTCTTTTTTGATCAGCAAAGGTAGAATGTATCAAGTATATAATTAAACTGGAGGTTACATTGCTGTGAGTAAATTACCCACTTCCAACTGATTATTTAAATACAATTAGAACACAAAACCCTGAACAAGCATTCCAATCAGGTTTAAAGTAGTGATACAATACTCCCAATACGGGGTGTATTGTATCTGTATCCATGGCCATGGATACGAGATACACCACAACTAGATACATATCCCATGAGTCGTGCATGTGGGCACAATACACCTCCATATCAAGCCGTATCACATTGTATTAGTGGATACAGACCGATACGCACCGATACAAAAGCATATTGGTGCCTAGTTTGATGAAACTATGTATTGACTGCTTTTTGATTATTTTTGAACTTTAATAAAATTGAAAATTATAATCATAAAAACTGAAATAGTTAATTTAAGATTTAATTTTCCTCCAAAATTTAATAAGAACTGAATGTTAAAAATTACTTATTTTATCTACCTTAAATGATTTATATGTTTGATTTTACATATAAATCATATGTTAAAAATAAAATCATATTTATTATTTGAAAAGGTAGAGTTATTATTTATATGAAAATATTAAATAAATAAAAATTCCCAACAAAATTAATAAATATTGAAAATTATAATTATAAAAACTGAAATAAATAATTTAAGATTTATTTTTCCCAAAATTTAATAAAAACTGAAAGTTATAAAAATAATTTATTTTATCTACCTTAAATGATTTATATGTTTTATTTTACAATTATATTTTAAAAATGAAAACATATTTATTATTTGAAAATAGATTTTGCTTATGTAAAAATCCTAAATAAATAAAATTTCCCAAAAATTTATTAAAAATTGAAAACTAGAAGTGAGAATTATTATATGACGTGTACATGTTTTAATGTCCTAGTCTTGTTGTTTGCAATGTTTCTCTTCATATAACCTGTTAAAGTGTGCATTTCTCATGTGTTTATACCTTATTCACAGATAATCTAGCTTTAGATTTAGTGTTATTAATGCATTTATGTGATTTGTATGCATTTCCTAGCGCATCCAAGTGTTCCGATATCTTTTGTCCATATCCATGTTTTTTCAAAGTGTATCCGTATCCATATCTGAACTATCCGATACGGTACTCGATGCTGATATTTTGATCATTGATTACAATTTAGCCCAAAATATCTGCTACCTATTTGCCCCTTGTTTAGCTAAAGCATCTGCCATGCCATTTGCAGATCTTACCCATTTAAAAGTAACATTTAGTTACCTTGTTAAACATTCAATTTGCCGGATCTTGTGCCTTTAAATCCAAGGCATTTGGCTATGAAATTGTCTCATAAGCAACCATCTGGGAGTCCCCTTCCACTTCCAGCATCTGAAACCCAAACTGTTTTGCAAATTTCAGCCCTTGAAGCAAAGCCAATGGTTCTGCTGTCAATGAATCTCCTTGCTCTACATGATCCGAATATATTGCTAGTAACTTACCTTTTGAATCTCGAAACCAGCCCTTGCTTCACTTCCCAAAAAGTTCCATCAAAGTTTAGTTTCACAGCATTGGTTGTTGGTGGTTTTCCATTCCATAATCACTCTCTCCTTCTCTTGAGCTGAATTTGTCACTTCCTTCGATGATCGCAAAATATCATTAAAGGAGAAACCATGGAAGGTTTCCAAGGTTTTTATCCAATGTGCAACTTTTATCTTAATTGTATCTATGATCTCTAATTCAGACCTGCTGTTTCCATCGAAAGCCCTCCCATTTCTTTCTTCCCAAATAGTCCAAACCAGTGCTGCTCTCATTGCTTTCCACAAAATTCTTCCTCCCTTCTTTGGCTGTCTCAAAAAGTATCAAAGAGACCTGCCACATCTCGGGGATGAGTACATCCACATCCAAAAAGAGAATAAAAATGCTCCCAAGTCCCAACTACAACGCACAAAAGTACAGTGAATAAATAAATGAGAAATACTTTCACCACTATCTTTGCAAAGGCAACAAAAATGAGGGGATAGGCATTTATTTGGCCTTCTTTTCTGTAGCAAGTCACAAGTATTTAATTTTCCAAGAAAGATTTCCGAACAAAGAGCTTGATTTTTTGGTGGAATTGGCTTGCTCTAAATTTATTTCACTGGAAGGTTTAAACCCAAGGTGGTAGGCTGTATTAGGTTATTGAAGAAAGAAGCACATGTGAATATAGAATTAGTAGTAACTGCCCAAACCCTTTGAGTCCTCTGTTCTTTGGTCCAAGAAGACTGAATCTAACTTGGCCAAAAGAAGTATGCTAGTCTCACATTCCATCTCTCTTAGACCCCTTCTGAAACCAAAATTGCAATCCAAGAATACTGAATCTAACTTGGAAGCTATTTTACTTCTTGGACTGCTGCCCTTTTGTTTTGAGCAGCTGGTGTTTGCTTCTGGTTAATGAATTGATTTCTGTTATTTATAAAAAAAAACATTAATTTTGTGTATATGTATATATTATGTATCATATAATATAAGACTATATAAATATATATATTAAATATAATATATTTAAAGTCTATAGGCCTAAAAGCCCAGCCCATGCCCATGTAGGTGGCCTGAGACTTGTATTTCTGGACTGGGATCAGGTTGTGGGCCAGGTCCTGTCTATGCCCCTTATTATAGGTGCCAAGCCCTGGCCTGGCCCATGATCACCCCTACTTAGATGGCTGTAAAGAAATGATCTGTATTCTTTGTGTTAAGTTGGATATGTTTACATTTGATAATTGTATAAGAAATCTTACAAGGTGTCTCATCCTTTCTGTTTCTCTTGGAATCTCCATCGCAGGATGCCATCTCTGATATTTAAAGGATCCTGACTTTCAAAATATCCAGAAAGAAGAAGCTCTAATATTCTCTGAGAAATTAAGATTTCATGCTAGATATTGTTTTACCAATTTTGTTTTAAAAATTTAATAAGAATGATATGTTTACACTTTAGAGTTTTCTTATGTTTGAAATCCAATCTGAAAACTAGTGGGCTTTTCAGTTACAACTTACAAGACAAAATATGCACTCTCTTTTCTGCTTTTTGTATTTCCATTTTTTTTTTTGGTGGTAAAGTGAAATTTCATTAAAAGGAAAAAGTACATTCTAGCAGGTGATAAGGCATCACCATAAACATGAATGCAACTAGAAAATTACTAACTTATTATATAAGGTTTTCCAGATTACACAATTGGAACCCCAACACTTCCCCAAGCTCAATCCCCCAGATCCTCCCTAGAGACTTGTTTAAAATCTGGTAATATCAGCATCCACTCAGCAACAGGTTTGTTGATTGCTTCCACAAGCCTGTCCATTGACCAAGATTTATCTTGAAAAATTCTTCTGTTCCTCTCCTTCCAGATATTCCAGCAAATTGTGAAAGGAGTGCAGCTCCAAATTATTTTTGCTTTCCTACTTCCTCTTATCTTTTCCAATTTTTTCATCTTGATAAAATCTTCTAAAGGAAAACAAAGTTCCCCATCAGTTTTTTTTTTTTTTTTTTTTTTAATTTGAAACCTTTATTTAGATGACTCATCTGCTATAGGCTTTGTTTTCTTTTGTACAATCTGAACATTTTTACAAAGCCTCATTGTACATGGGGTATATGGGTTGTGGTGCACATGAAACATTTTGATATATAAATACATTTAACATTACTTTCCAAAAGAAAAAGGAAAATAAAGTGTAAAATCATTCATGTATACTATTACCGGATCCTGGAAAACAATATTATGACCACTATGTATCTCCATAATCATTTCACTTGTACTTGTTCTTAGTCATCAGTATTCATTATGGATTTTAAGGTGTGTGCTTGGCTTTTGTGATGATTTCTTAGAATCTTCCAAAAGATACTGCTATCGGGGTTGACCCTTGGTGTGTATCAATAGAAACTGCACAAAGATGGGAGAATGCTTTCACGAAAAAACAACAGAAACTGGTCCGGACATCCACAAACTTAGTAGATGAAATTTGGAAGAACAGGCCTCTGCCAGAAATCGAGCCTGTAATTGCACATCCATTGGAATTTTCTGGTCGTTCTGTTGCTGAAAAGTTGAACGATTTGAGAGAAAAACTTGCACAGGAGAAAGCTCAAGGTATTCTTATTACAGCACTTGATGAGGTAACTCTGTCACAACCCTTCCCCAAGAATCTGCACCTAACTGCTTGTTTGCTTTCAATGTTGTATTTGAATAGGGTGCTTCTGAATCAGTTATCTTTCTTTGATTGCCATAGAACCTATTTCTGTTATTACTGTTGATATGCAGGTAGCTTGGTTGTATAATGTTCGAGGGAATGATGTATCTTACTGCCCGGTAGTTCATGCTTTTGGTATAGTAACATCCAACTCGGCATTCTTTTACGTGGACAAGAAAAAGATGTCTGATGAGGTTAGTTTCTTAATGTGGGATTTTTATTGCTCCTAATGTATTCTTATACAGGATGGAACTTTGCATTGCTTGGATATGTTGTCTGTCCTACCTCCTAATGATGAACAAATAGGATTCAAGCAAAATCATGGCCACATCATCATCTAAACATTATCCCAGCTATACGGGGTCTGCTACATGAATCATGTTTTACCATTCTGTTCTGTTTAGTGCTATATCCATTGTTAAATTGTGAGCTCTTAAATCATTCTTACTACTTAAACCCATGTTCTTTTTGGTCTGCCCCTAGCCCTTCTAAACCCTTCCACTTGCTGCTTCTTTTTGGTCAGTTTCCAGAACGCCAGGTGAAACTTTTCTGAATCCTTCCACCCAGCTCACAGGAATTCATGTTTTTTCTTGATTTTCTCTGCCACCTCTCTAGGAATTGGGAATGGGGACATGTAATATGCTGAACACTGGCTAGCGTGCTTCTGATAAGTGTTAATTTGCCTTCTTTAGACAGTGAGTCTCCCATAGGGCTAATTTCCTGTTAAACCTCTCCAGAATAGGATTCCAAATGCACTTTGAGGTACCCCTTGCTCCCAGGGGCAGGCCTAGGTACTTGGAGGGAAGGTGGCAAGTTTTGCAGCCTAGGTCCCAGCTAGTTCCTGCAAGTTGTCAACTTCACCCACAGCCATCATATCACTTTTTGCCAAATTTAATTTTAGGCCCAACACAACCTCAAACAGCACAATAGATATTTTAGGTGGGTGATCTGGTTCATCTTGGCTTCACAAAAGAAAAGTGTGTTGTTGGCAAAATGAAGGAGAGCAATCTTGGACCCATCACTCTTCACTTCAAAACCTTCCAGGAATCCACCACCAGTAGCTCTTACTGTCGTTTTGCTTAGCCCTTCCATTATGATAAGGAATAATAAAGGTGATAATACTTATGGTAACAGTGGCAGCAATAGTTCCGATTCAAGTGTTCTTTGGTTATTTGTCTTCTTATTGCTCACAACAAAAGGCATAACATACAGTGTTTCATTTTGAGTTTTAGCTCTTATTTTGAGAAAAAAAGTATATATTATAAATATGACTGTAAAACAAAACAACTAACAAAACACTTTTCTTTTGAGTTTAGCTCTTTAAGAGTCACTTGACAGATTAACAGACCCTGAAGGGTAACATGTTAAGGACAGACCTGGATTTGTGCATTAACAGTAAGAAAACTTTCTAACAGGTTTA
This sequence comes from Nelumbo lutea, assembly GCF_056320005.1. NCBI lineage: Eukaryota > Viridiplantae > Streptophyta > Magnoliopsida > Proteales > Nelumbonaceae > Nelumbo > Nelumbo lutea. The sequence continues at coordinate 22,577,534 of NC_142688.1, forward strand.
TCTGATTCCTTATCAGACTTAAGCAAGCATTAAATGCATTGAAGAAGACATAGAAATCACTCATCTGAACCTAATAACATAAAGTAGAAGTTAACTAAAAAACTCTAGTAAAGTAGGGAAAATCGATAATTTGTCCTTTTCCAGCAATAAATTTGATTAATGCTGGATATTATGCTTGTTGACAGTTGATATAATTTCCTTCTTTGCTCTGCCTTGGATGAATTTTATCATAATCATCATCTACTCATAGTTGTCATGTTGTCATTGAGGAAACAGGGCCTTGGTGGTTCCTAGCTTAAATGTCATGAGTTAAATATAAGTTAATAGAAAAAAAAACACTCTTCTAGGTGACAAGGTGGTTGGCTAGATTACAAAAATAAAGAAGTTAACACCTTGTTGTAATTTTATCACCATAGTTGAATCTTATCAATATGTGTTTTGATATTTGATACATCATTTATAATATACTATTGTATATTATTGATGTTCTATTTTAGGGTTTCATACAAGGCCCAATACTTTTGAGGAGAGAGAGAATTGAAGAATAAGAGAGAGCCCCTTTGTTTTTCTCTTCTTCCTCTTCTCCTTCGCAATCTCTCTCTTTCTCTCTCTCTCTCTCTCTCTCTCTCTCTCTCAAATTGAAGAAAGCAAGGGCTCTGGTCCCTTTTTGTTTTTGTGTGTGTGTGTTTTATATTTCATTATTTTCTTTCCTTCTCTCTTTCTTAAATGTTAAATCATTTATTAGAAAAAATTATTAAATTCTTTATTTGCTAAATTCTTCTTTTAGTTACTTTTAGTAATAAAAGTATCGCGTTTGAAATATTGAAACTAATAGAGTTAAAATGCTTTGTCTTTTGGTATGATGATTTATGATGTTTTGGTATAAAATTCAATATTATTTAGTAAAGAACTTTGCTATTTTTTATTTGTATGCTTGCTGGTGGGTACATAACTGTTGGTGTGAAAATTTTAATAAACTCTCATGCAACATAATTCACTCAATCAAGTGATTGAGTTTTTATTATTTTGGGTAAGGCCCATTTAGGGAATCATATGAATTGTTCCCCTTAATTACATCCCCACAGGAAAGTAGAGAACACCTTTTGATTCTGACTTGGAGAAATGAACACATAGAACAAAAGAAAAGAACAATAGGATACTTAAAAAGAACTTTTCATTTGCTTTTCTTTTACATCAGGTGTACAAGAATGAGAAGAAAGAAAAAGAAAATACAATTGAGAAACTATACAGCAATACATTTCTCTTTTCTTTAATATCCTTCTCACTCCTTTCTTCATAATAAGTTGTAGTCAATCAGATGAAATTCTGATTGTAGACAGCCTTACTCCTTGGAATTTTGCATACAAAAATGGAACCGTAGTCAATTAAATTGAATATTTGATTGTAGACGATTTTCATCCCTCCGTTCTTCATTTTCATTTGAAAGGAACCGTAATCAGCCTTTGAGATTTAGATTGTAGATGGTTTACTCCCTAACTTTGTCTTGAAAGAGGGACCATAATCAACCAAGTAGAGGCACCTGGTTGTAGATGGTTCATTCCCCCATACTCTTCATTTTTATTTGAAGGGAACCATAATCAGTCTTCGAGAATTAGACTGTAGATGGTTTAATCCTTAACTTTGTCTTGAAAGAGGGACCATAATCAACCAAGTAAAGGCACCTGGTTGTAGATGGTTTATTTCCCTCTTTTTCCTTTCTCAAAAGTAATAACAAAAGGGAGATAAAGAAGGATACATAGTAGAAGACATAAATAGGAACTATTCACAGAGAGGACTTTCCTTTTCTCTACCTGTATTAGTGAGGCTCTTCCTTCCTTGCCTTCCCTTGAGCACTTCTCTTTTCTTCTCTCCTTATCTTTGCCTTTCTTAAGAATCTCTTGTGAAAATTTTCTCCGAAGAGTCTCTCTGTGTGTCTCTAGCTTCCCCTTAAGAAGCTTAAATAGGGAGTGGGGTGGTTATGTAACTAGCCCCTCTTCCTAGGTGAAGGACATCTGTCCCTCCCACTTAAAGAGAGAGAACTCCCCACTTAAGAGGGGGAACTTCCATATGGGATACTTTTTTATAATTTTAATGATTTGGCTAGTAGACTAGCTAGCCCACTTATTACAAATTATTTGAATAAAAAATGACTTTAACAATAACTTAGGTCACTTATACACCTTGACAACTATGATCTACCTTGTTCTGTCTTAGGGCAGTAGATAGCACAAAACATGTTCCTTCTGTGATCTTTATTAATACCTTCTATTAAATAATATGCCGAGCTAAATCTTTTCTAACCAGTTGAACCCATGTTCCTTTCAACAGTTGCCTCGCCCTTTTAGAAATTTCAACTTGCAATGAATCGTAGGGGTGCTCACGGTTTGGCTAACCAAACCATGAGCTTTTTTTTTTTTTTTTTGAAACCGAACTGGTACCACTAGTTTTTGAAAAAACTGTGAACCGAAACCAATTAGTTTACCAGTTGATCAGTTCGGTTTTTGACAGGTTTGGTTCTTTGGTTTCTCAATTTTTTTTATTTTTTCAATATATGTTATAAAGAGTATATAAACATATAAATAAGTACTATAAATATATAATATATACTTTATTTAATATGTTATAAATAGACAATTAAAAATATAATATATTTATGCATGTATTCCAGTCAGTTCGGTTAACTGCCAATTTTTCTTTCAAGTTAACTGGAAACCAAACCAGTATCACCAGTTTTTGCAAAATACCAAAACAAAACCAAACTGATCAGATTGGTTCGGTTTGGTTTTTCAGTTTTCATTGAGGACCCCTAATGAATCACTTCTTCTATTTTTAATTGGGGCATCTTTATTCCATATGTCCTAGTCATGCAGTCTGCCTTTCCTTAGCCTGTCACCTATTAATTGTACCCTTAGTTCTCTTTAATATTTTCATTTTAAGTTTTATTCTATAATACTTTTACTCCTAATCTATCTAAATATCCTTTTCTCTGCTACATCATTCTGTGAAAATGATTTTCTTTACATTCTACACTGAAAAGCATGGACAGATCTATACCTGTATTGTGAGGCATCATCTTCTAAAGCATGTTTCCTCTATCCACCCACATCCAATTTTATGGGTGACGTACTCTTCAATCACTCATTCCTTATGCAGGCAAACAGATCTTTGAATCAACTCTTTGGAAGCAAATTCCTGTCAACATTACAATCTTGTCTCTTCTTGTCTATTGTTGCCCAAGGCGCTTGTAGGGCACAAAAACAATGCTTTAGTGTGTGTGTGAGGCCCAAAATGGCCCCAACAAGTTCCTCTTGCCATCCTTTATTGGTAGGACCAATTTGAATCTAGAAATCCTTGCCATGTGGTCAGAATAAACTCCTCCAGGCAAGTTTAATATTGAATTGATGAACTTGTGAAAGAGACTAATAGGTGGACAACGGTTTCATGCAGACTTAGATTGCACAGATAGCCAACCTAGAGGGTTACCTACTTGGTGAATGGCTTGGATTTGCCACATTATCCCTCCATGTGGCAGAAATGTGACAAATTGCGTAGGGAAGCTCCCTACTTGGCTCAATCACAAAACCTTTATTAACAAGATTAAAAGAACTTTGCTAATCATCCAAACTTAATACAATCATCTAATGCTAAACGTGTTAGATACAAAGCTTTCCTAAGAGGAAAGACACAGATCCAATCACACAAAGTACAAACTAAGGTAGTTATCCTGGAAGTGTTGCTCCTTGATACAATTTTCATACTCCACACCATTTATTCTATAAAAGAACATATATTTTTATCCGCAATCTCATTTTAGTAACCTCGCCGTTTTTTCTTTTGATCAACTACAACATCAGTTCTATTTCGAAAAATGAACTAGAAACCTGAATCTGTATGTACTAAGTGGAAATCAAATATGATGGGGATGAATGCAAATTCATTTCTCATGCATGCCCATCTCTTCACTAATTGCTTGGTCAATGCCTTTAACTATTGGTGGAAATTATTAATTAAATAGTCGTATTTCAGTTTCCCTTTGATATTAGAGCACATTTATAATTGTCCCTCACTTTTCATGCTATTGTCTATATCCCTGTCAAAGGATAGTGCCATCTTTCCCAGGTACCTGTACTTGTCCCATAATTATTTTATGGTGTGTAGGTACACTCTTACATGAAGGAGAATGGAATTGAAGTCCGTGATTATGATACAGTGAAATCAGATACTGCTTTGCTTGTATCTGGTCAGCTAAACTCCTCTTTGATTAATGGAGCTCATGCTGAATGTCTAAAAGATACAGAAGTGACTTCTGAAACTGGTTTGGCGAGGAATGGTGAACATGAGGCTGAAGAGAGTAAGAAAAGCCTCATATGGGCTGACCCTGGTTCATGCTGCTATGCGCTCTACTCAGTACTGAACTCTGATCAGGTTCTCCTACAGCAGTCACCTTTAGCCCTTGCAAAAGCTATCAAGGTATATAGGATCTGATTAATGATATTAATATAATTATTCTATGAACATTCTCTTCTTGTATATTTGACTGAAAATTCCAAATAAGATTTAATCATTTAACCCATGATATCAAACATGCAGAGAGTGAAGTTGTTCATCAAGAGAGAACTTGCAGAGTGAATAATACTTGAGAATCTAAATGGATTTGCAGTCTACTGTCTTTTATTTTAATCTAGTGATCTGTTGGTGCTTTTCACATCTATGGCATTTTTGTAATATTAGATGCTTGTTCTAAGTGGTGTGTTTTATCAAAATGTTAATTGTCTGGATTAGACTTGTGTTTCCTGTTGGGTTTGGGGAAAGTTTGCCAAAGCTTCAGTTTTGCATCATTTTCTGTCTTTTGGGGTGCAAGAATAACAAGAAAGAGGACCGGTAGGTTTTTTGATTATTGTGAGAATTTTATCAAGTGAATAAAATTCTTATTTTTATTTGGTAGAAAGAGATGCATACTATTTTCTTTTGATTCAATACTTACCTTGTTAAAAAGAATTTTATTAAATGAATAAAAGAAAGAAAAAGGGAACAAGTAGTTTCTTCTATAGGTTTCAATACAAAGTTACCTGTACATATCATATTATAATTTTGTACAGCCGTGCCTTTCTCATCCTTTTTCTATCTCAATATTATCTGCTAAAGTCATCTCAAGTAATGAACCCAAAGCAAAAAGGGACATGTTAATGCTTTCTGATACTGTTAAAAAATCATACAATTAGGCTGACAAACTAGAACATGTATAGTTATATCCTGATTAAGTTTTTAGTGGATGCCAACTAGGCTAGCAGTATTTCATGCACATCTTCACAAAATAGAAGTTCTGTTCCAAAATTTTTCTATGGACCTGATCAATTGAGTTTTAGTGCTTCCTTTCTGCTATCTACATATTCATGTGTTATATGTTTCATTCAGCTTCTTAGGTTGCATTTGGTTAGAAGGTTTATGATAAGTTACTTATGAGAAAGTGACTTATCACATAAGTTATTTATCATCAGGAATAAGTAAGTTCTTTTTACTTAGGTTAATTTACTTAAGCTTAGTTATCAAATCTATTTTATAGATGTGAAACCAAACTTACTTACACTTCTGATGGTCAGTCAGTAGAAAAGTTACTTGTCATTAGTGAACCAAACATCCCCTTATTGTTACTTGATTAATGTTATTTGCATCATACTAACTTTTTGATTATGAACTGTTCTCTATAAAATCTAGAATCCTGTTGAGTTGGATGGCTTAAGAAAGGCACACATTCGTGATGGTGCAGCCGTTGTCCAGTATCTTGTCTGGTTGGATAAGCAGGTGGGGCTGTTGAGCTGGGACTCTTTTGTAACTTTGTAGACAAGAATATTTTTATGACCAAGCCACTTGCATCTTGATACTTCAAGCCACTGTAGACGGAAAACCTTATTAATGTATTGGTTTCAGGCTATACATTCCTATTTCTTTTCTTGGGAGGTGTCCTTTCTGTTAGACTTGCTATGCTTATTTGTTGAATTACTTTCATTGGTATGCATGGATGTAAATTTCCTCCTCATTTACAGATGCAAGAGGTTTATGGGGCTTCTGGTTACTTCTTAGAGCCAGATGGAACAAATAAGAGGAAACATACGTAAGCTTGTTTATCCCTTTGTAGCTGTAGTATACTGCATTTTATCTGAAGTTTATCATGTCTCTTTTCTGCCCTTCTAAGCTGCTCTTTGTAGATGAGTCGGGTGCCTGAATGGGCACATTATAAATTTCATGGTTTGATAAGATAATTTGAATATGTGGTAATCAAATTGGCTTGAACTATGGTTTGGAGTGCTTCACGCACACTTAGGTTCGTAATTGAGGTTCATTTTGTGTGGTGTGCCTCTTTTTTTTTTTTTGATCAATAATGTGTGGTGTGCCTCTCTTGAACCCAAGTGTGCCTCACCTGAGTTGTTGCAAGTTTTGATGAGTTAACTTAGACATTGATGTTAAATACATCATTTACTATATTGTAGGGTGTATCTTGATGCTTAGGTTTTAAGCAGTTTAGCCTATGTAGGACTTGAATATAGTTACATCTTCGTGTTAATAGGACAATATTTGAAAATTTGAACCAATGGGCCAGCAGTCCTTTTATTGAAGATATTTAAATTAGAGCAGGATGGGCAAAATGGAGGGGTGCATCTGGAGTCCTATGTGACAGGCAAATACTAAGATTAAAAGGAAACTTCTATAAAACAGTTGTGAGTAGACTGTTGGGTAGTCAAGAAACAACATGTACAAAAAATGAGTGGCAGAAATATGTATTCTGAGATGGATGGGTGGAAAAACTCGACAGGATAGGGTCATAAATGAAGTCATTTGAAAAAGTTTTTCAAAGGAAGGTGTTTGGGAAGTTGTTGTTCCTTAGCTTTAGGTGGAGGTGTTTCCTCAACACCTCTCTAGGTTGTATTTGTTTTTTCTTATTAATGAATTATCTTTTTTACTTGTAAAAAAAATGAAGTCATTTGAAGTGTTGGTTCGGCTGTCTTAGTTTGTATGTTTTTCTTTGTTGGGTCTTAAGTCATTAGTTATTGGGCCTAATCTTATTTAGTGTTTATTTTGACTAGGTGTCCCATCACTAATTAGGGGCATTCTTGTCCATTTATGTAACATTATGTAATGTCCTTATATATAATAGATTAGGGCTGGCCGAACACATTACTGCCGCCCATTTCATTTATGTTCTTCTTCTTCTTCCTCTTCTTCTCTCATTCGACAGCCCTATTTCAGCAAACATGGTATCAGAGCACTGATCTTTCGACTGGTTACAGCAGCCGCATTTTCTTCTACTCGCAGGTAACTCTCCCATCTTTCTCGTTGGTTGCTGCAAAGAAACCCTAGGGTTAGTCGTAGAACACTAGACCTACATCTAGGGTTTCCCTTGGTTGTAGGGCCCAAGGGGAGTTAGACCCAGAGGCTGATGCCCTAATAGACGCAGTACAGCAGACTGTAGCCATTCGACTAAGATAGATCTGTGTAGAACAGATCTAGGCGGAAGGACTGATCTCAGAAGTCCTAGAACTGTTCGTGGGTGAGGTTATAACCTGCGATAGCAGTGCTTAGCACACAGTAGAAGCCAACACAGCAAGTTGCAGTGTAGTACTCGGTGACAACAGTAATTTGGGCACAGTGTGCAGTGTTTCAGCTCTGTGTCTGGTTCTCAGGACCGAGTTTACAGTGCAGCAAGTTCTGTAAGTGTGAAACAGTTCTCTATACATTGCGGTTATAGTCTTGACACTTACAAGTAAGTGAAGATGTTATCCGGGGAAGTGTCTTCTAGAGATGTTAGGGCTTGTGGGAGGTCTCCTAATCTGGAGAATCCAAATCTGCACAGCCTACAGATCACAAGCGTGTTGTTGGATGAGTACAACTTCAGGGAATGGTCTGTCTCAGCCATGCTTTTCATCACATCCCATGAACTCACTGGTTACTTAGACGGGCAGAAGAAGGAACCAGAAGTGGGAAGTGCTGAATATGGAACTTGACGCAAAGAGAATGCTATAGTTATGTCCTGGCTACTTGCCTCAATGACTCCAAGAGTAGCCAGGACTGTTCAACATTTTTCCACGGCTGCCAAAATATGGGAAAAGGTTTCTAAAACCTATGGACAGAAAAAGAATAATGCCAGAGTTTACAGACTGAATCAAGATATTGCTGCCTTGAGGCAAGGAGATATGAGTGTTGCAACATATTTTGCTACACTAGAAGGACTATGGGAAGAGTTAGATCACCACCTTATCATTGATTGGGAGAGTGCCGGAGACAAAGAAAAGCATGACAAACAAATTGAAGAGGGTAGAGCATTTAGGTTTCTGGCTGGCCTAGATCCTATATATGAGAGCATAAGATCCCAAATTCTGGGAAGGGATGAAATGCCAAACTTACATCATGTTTACTACCTTGTGAAGGTTGATACTCAAACAAAACTAGCTGAACAGTCTGTGGAGCATTCGGCCCTAATCTCTACAAATCAAAGGGGAAACAGGTACTCTGACAAGAGACATCTGAAGTGCACCCACCGTGGAGGGGAAAGGCATGTGAAAGAGACCTGTTGGGTTCTCCATCCGCATTTGAAGCCAGCTGCATTAAGGAAAGATAAGAAGCATCAGAAGGGTCAATCTGCAAGTGTGAATTTGGCTATGGGTCAAAGTGATGATGGTTCAAAACACACATCTACAGTTACTTCCTCTTCCATAGGACAAACTTCTAATTCCCCTCGAACCGGGTCCTTGGGTTTTACTACCGATGAGGTAGAGGTACTGAGCCGGGCCCTAGCCCGTCTAAGGACCAATTCTCTTCCATCCTCCTCCCTTGCCAGATCAGGTATTGTCTCTGCCTTTAGTGCAACTAGTTCTATTGATCCTGCCTCTTGGATCATTGATTCTGGTGCAACTGACCACATGACACACATGTCTTCTCTATTTTCTTCCTATCATTTAATGTCTGGCCAAGATAAAATGAGGGCTGCTGATGGTTCTCTCTCTACCATCTCTGTGAAGGGAGTGATTGACCTAAGCAAGGACCTCTCACTAAAATCTGTCTTGCATGTTCCCAATCTTTCTTCAAATCTCTTATCTGTTTCAAAGCTTACCAAAAATTTGAATTGTAGCATAACCTTTTTTCCTACTCATTGTGTCTTTCAGGACAGATTGACGAAGAGAATGATTGGGAGCGGTCATGAGTGTGGAGGTCTCTACTACCTTGATGCAGACATCAGTTCGGCCTTGCAAACATCTGCTACTTGTAGTCAGTCCAATGTGGAGTCAATAGCTAGGTTACATCTATGGCATGCTAGGCTAGGTCATTTACCTTTTTCATCATTGGAAGTGTTGTTTCCAGAATTATTCAAAGGTGTTTCAAGTCAAGAGTTAGTTTGTGAAGTCTGTCAACTATCAAGGCAATGTAGAACTGTTTATTCAACTTCAAGTAATGAAATTCGAGCTTCTTTTGACTTAGTCCACTCTGATGTTTGGGGTCCTTCTCCCATTATTTCTGTTGATGGATTTCAATACTTTATCCGTTTTATTGATCACTATTCTCGATGCACATGGATCTACTTATTAAAAGCACGAGAAGAAGTGCCGCAGGTAACCATGACATTTTGCAAAATGATTGAAACACAATTTGGTAAGAAGGTCAAACAATTCAGGTCAGATAATGCTGCAGAATACCTTGAATGGTCATTGAATCTGTTTATGGAGGATGCTGGAATGATTCATCAGTCATCTTGTGCTAGTACCCCCAACAGAATGGGGTTGCTGAGCGCAAGAATAGGCACCTATTGGAGACTGCTCGAGCCTTACTATTTCAGCACAAAGTTCCAAAAAGCTATTGGTCTCAAGCAATCTTTACTGCATCATATCTGATAAATCGAATGCCATCCAAGGTATTGGGGATGAAAACTCCTTTCTCTGTTCTTTGCCCTCATCTTCCTGACTTTTCTCTTCCACCGAGAGTCTTTGGTTGTGTATGCTTTATACATGTCAAGGATCCGAAGAAGACCAAATTGGATCCTAGGGCTACAAAGGGAATCTTTTTGGGGTACTCCCCTACTCAGAAGGGATACAAGTGTTATGATCCAGTCACCAAGAAAAAATGTCACAAAGGATGTGGTATTCTTTGAGTCTCAATCCTATTTTCACTCTTCCCAGAATCCTCTTTAGGGGGAGATTAGTGGGATGGAAGAGGATTCTTCTGTTCCCCCATTCTTTGTACCTCTCTCGACCTCGGGTCTTCCATATTCTCCTCCTGATCCACCTAGTTGTGGTATCCCGGGTGAATCTAGTGAGGCTCCCATTGTACCAGCTACTACTAGTGATGTTGCAAATATTACTGAAGACTCCAGTAGGCTGCAAAGAGATATCAGAATCACCTACAACAGAAGGAAGAAGGGTCCTCTAACTCATGACAGCGACCAATTGGACTCGGATCAACCTGTCTCAGAAACTCAAGGTAATCCTATCAGTTCCTCTGACTTAGATCTTCCTATTGCCGTTCGTAAGTCTACTCGTTCTTGTACTATCAAATACCCCATTGCTGATTTTGTGTCTTACTCACAGTTGTCTCGTTATTGTTCTTTTGTGTCTGCTCTATCTTCTGTGCATGTTCCTACTAGGTATACTGAGGCAGTATTTGACCCAAAATGGAAAGATGCTATGGATGAAGAAATGAAAGCCTTAATGAAAGCAAGGACTTGGGAATTAGTGGATCTACCAGAAGGGAAAGGCACTGTTGGATGCAAGTGGGTGTTCACTGTGAAGCACAGGGAGGACGGGTCCATTGAGAGGTACAAGGCTAGACTGGTAGCGAAAGGGTTTACTAAAAAAGAAGGGATTGACTACAAAGAAACTTTTGCTCCGGTGGCAAAACTCAACACAATCCGAGTTCTATTATCATTATCTGCAAATTTCTCATGGAAGCTACATCAGTTGGATGTGAAGAATGCTTTCTTGAATGGCGACCTGCATGAAGAGGTGTTCATGGATCCTCCACCAGGTTATGCTTTTGGCAAGAAGGTATGTAGACTGAGAAAGGCCCTATATGGCCTTAAGCAGTCCCCTCGAGCTTGGTTTGATAAGCTATGTAGAGTCATGAAGAAAGGGGGTTACACTTAAAGTGGAGCAGATCATACCCTATTCATAAGGAAGAGAAATGGCAAACTTATGACACTTATTGTCTATGTGGATGATATGGTAATTACAGGGGATGATCAGGAAGAGATTAAAAGACTAAAGGAGTTTTTGGTTGCTGAATTTGAGATCAAAGATCTGGGCCAACTGAGATACTTTCTTGGGATTGAAGTTGCAAGATCCAAAGAGGGCATCTATATATGTCAGCGGAAATACATCCTTGATCTTCTTCAAGAGACAGGGGTGATGGGGTGTAGGCCAGCCGATACTCCAATAGAACAGAATCATGGTCTACAGGTGTCAGTAGGAGAGGACTACCTTGATAAGGAAAGATACCAAAAGCTGGTGGGGAAGTTGATTTACCTGTCCCTTACTCGCCCTAACATTGCTTATGCTGTACATGTTGTCAGTCAGTTCATGCACACGCCTAAGATCCCTCACATGAAAGCTGTGGAAATGATCCTCAGATATTTGAAGTCTTGCCCGGGGAAAGGGATTCTGTTCAGGAAAAATAGTAAAATTGAAGTTGAAGGATATACTGATGCAGATTGGGCTGGCTCTGTTGGGGATAGGAAGTCTACTTCTGGGTACTGTACCTTTGTTGGAGGAAATTTAGTTACATGGAGGAATAAAAAACAGAATGTGGTTGCAAGATCTAGTGCAGAGGCTGAGTACCAAGCTATGGCTCATGGTGTTGCTGAACTCTTATGGCTGAAGATCCTGCTTGGTGAACTTGGAATAAAGATTGAGTGCCCTCTCAGGTTGTACTGTGACAACAAGGCAGCCATCAACGTTGCAAATAGCCCAGTGCAACATGATAGAACAAAACATATTGAGATAGACCGTCACTATGTTAGAGAAAGAATTGTCTCAGGAGAACTCTGCATTCCTTATACTCCCTCCGAGATGCAGATTGTAGATGTTTTGACTAAAGGGCTAGCTACAGTGAAATTCGTGGACTTACTTGGCAAGCTAAACATGATTGACATCCATGCTTAGCTTGAGGGGGAGTGTTGGTTCGGCTGTCTTAGTTTGTATGTTTATCTTTGTTGGGTCTTAAGTCATTAGTTATTGGGCCTAATCTTATTTAGTGTTTATTTTGACTAGGTGTCCCATCACTAATCAGGGGCATTCTTGTCCATTTATGTAACATTATGTAATGTCCTTATATATAATAGATTAGGGCTGACCGAACACATTACTGCCGCCCATTTCATTTCTGTTCTTCTTCTTCTTCCTCTTCTTCTCTCATTCGACAGCCCTATTTCAGCAAACATGAAGGAATCTAAATGTAGTTCCAATTGTTGGTGATAAAATGAGAGAAAGTAGAATGAGATGGTTTGGTGACAGGTATAGAAGGCCATTGACAGCACCTGTAAGGATTCATGTGGCCGACCCCTTATAGTTGGCTTAAGGGTTGGATGATGATAATGGTTTATAAGTAGCCTTTGTTCTATCCAGATTTTGTGGTTAGCAGTGCATGATATACATACATACATACTGACATGCTCGCTGTTCTGAATACATGCATATGTATGTTGGTGTGTGTGGCACAGCTTATGGCATTTTGTGTTGTGCTTTATTTCCTTATCATTATAAATGCAGAAATGCAGAATTACATAATTACAAATTTTTAGTGAAAATAAGTTTTCTTGAAGCAGTATACCAAGTCCCAGAAATGCTTCCTCAACTGTATGAGATCTTTGAAAATAAGAAAAACTAATTTGAAAAACTTGCAGCTCAAGCATTTCTATTTGGAAAAAAAATATCATGCTGGATACCTAGTGAAAGAAATCAACTAATAAAAAACATGGAACAAGTTAAAAGTAGAATTTTAGTGCTCAAGCTTATATCAATGAGAAGTATAATGCAATGCCTTTATAGGGAAAGAAAAAAAAGGAAGTGTATGAAATGAAAGAAAACAATGACATAAACTAAACCAAAATTTTACACTCCATTCTTAATAGCACCGAGATCTAACCTGTGCATTTGTTTGGTTGATAAGAAAAGATATATATTGACCAAAGGAGAATAAATGGAAGATAGCAAAGCGGGCTGAATGGCTGAACCACCAGATATAGTGATACTTACTGCAGACCTCAAAAAGGTAAAAGCCTGAAGCAGTACAAAGCAAAAGATAAAGAAGCAATAGAAGAAAAAAAATCCTACTATGGTAAATGGGAAATACCAAAACAATCTTTGATTACGATTTTGTCATAGGAAAGACTATCTGCAACCAAGGACTAGGGATCCATCTGAATTCATTTTGGACACCAGGTTTCTCCCCTCCCTATTGTATTTTCTCAAACCCCAAGTTCTTATGGTGATAGGAATGGCAATGGGGTGGGTTCGGGGTGGGGATCATATTCCCCGTCCCCAACCCCAATCCCTGTTGGGGATAAAATTTATCCTCCATCCCCGATCCCCAATGGAGGCAGGTCCCCCGTGGAGACCTGAACCCCTGGAAAATTTTTTAATTAAAAGTATTTTTTTTGAAAAATAAATTTACTTAAAATAAAATTTTAAAATATCCTCCATCTCTAACCCCGACTCCTATCAGGGATCCCTAGTAATCCCCATTCCTGTCCCCACCCTGCCAAAGCAACCCCCATCCCCAACCCCATCGGGTAACTGATGGGGATGGGGAAAATTGCCATCCCTATATGGTGATATGGTCCATCTCTCATCTGGTCAATGATCGGCAGAATATCCACCTTAATGCATCCAAAATCCAAGAAGTTCATCAAACCTTTGTCCCTGGAGAAACATTTACATCTTAGCCCTAATGGAATTACCATCTCCAATCAGGAACGAGTAATGAAGGACCATCTCTATCCTTGACTTTTAAAAGTGTTTATATCTTATACATTTCCTCCAATGAGGTAATGCATATAGATGGGGAGTTCTCTTCCTTACTGTTTCGTTCTATTATACTCTAGTAAACATCATTGTAACTAATGAAATAGATAAGGAATTTGTGGACTTACAAGTCATGCTCTCTCTTTCTCTCTCTCTCTGGAAATATTATGAGTAGTCAAATTGCTGTTTTTTCAGGATTTTGCTTCACAATTAAGGGACTATATGGTTATGATTTTATTGTCTGGGCTTGTGCCTGCATTCCATATTGATGTTGATAAGCTTTTTTGAATGAAACATATAACTAGTTTATTGGATATATATTTGAACTTCAAAGTCTGCTGTCGGGTTTCATGTAATTGTTTTTTGAGAGGAAATATGAACTTTATAACTCAACTTTTTGCTGACTTGTACTTATTATACTTAGACAAACAATGGCAGGGAAACTATGAAACTGACTGAGGTGACTGTAAGTGACAAGTTGGAGGGCTTCCGTGCTTCAAAAGAGGTAAATGTTTTGTTTAATACTTGATTAATATATGTTGAAATTCAAGATTAAAGTTTTTAATTATGAGATCTCATATACCTTCTGAACTTTTATAAAGGCTTCTGATTCCAATAATTAAATGCTGACACTTCTGTAGCCAATTTCTCTGTCTCTCTTTCTCTTGATCTGTTTTTTCCCCCACTTGGTATTCATTTTGAATTTTCTTTCGTTCTTTGATTACATTATCAGTTAAATAGAAAACAGTTCTTATTCTTCCTGTTTTCTATTTGAAGATTCTAAACTTCCTTCTATTGATTGTCAACTTTGTGATTCCTTCGCTGTTATTTCTTCAAGTCATAAACTTTTTTTTTAACAGCTCACTTTTCCAATACCGATCCAGGTTCTGTTAATCTTTCTACATTTGTATATCTTTTGTTATGGTTGGGATTTGGCAAAGTCAAATTATTACATATATAGGGAGAAAACGAATAACTGTTCTGAAATGCTAAAGCATGAAGTAAAAAAGCATTGTGAGTCTACCTTCTTTAGTAAATAAATAAACTATGTAGAGTATGGTAAATGTTCTCATTCATGTGTTTTTTTTTTTTGGATTGCTAACAGATTAAGATTTTATTAAGATCTATATGAACAAGATCTAAGCGGTTTGCTAAGCACTGCCTAGGGTAGCTAGCCTTGGTTAGCCATCATTCTTAGCTGCCTATATGCAAAAAGATGTATAGCAGTATTCTCGTTTGTTTTTCAATGGGCTGTTTTGTGTATTATACGGCTAAAACTAATAACAATCTTGGTCAGATTTGTCAACTAAGAAAAAAATTATTCTTTTGAAGATTCATAGAGACCTTTCTAAAAAAAAAGTTACTTTTGAAGATTCATATTCCTTTTCAAATTCATATTGCATATTTATGAGGTGCATACCTCTCAATTGAGGTGGAAAAAGGTGCATTTCTCATAGCATGGAAAAGGAATGTGCCTGTAGTGAGGTCTATGTTTCATGACTATGCTGTTTATACTTCCAGTTTATGCCTCTTAACACCTGAAAACACTGAAACAAATGTACTGGCCTTTTCCAGATTGTCTTGTTCTGATTCCATGTTTATGGCTTTACTGCAGCATTTCAGGGGTTTAAGCTTTCCTACCATTTCATCGGTTGGTCCAAATGCAGCAATTATTCACTATTCTCCAGACTCAAAAACATGCTCTGAGCTTGATGCTGATAGTATCTACCTATTTGATTCAGGAGCACAGGTATGTCTGAGCTTGCTGATAGTAGTTTTTCAATCTGTTGTTAATGTGGCTAGGTGGACTGGTGACCCGGTCAAAATTCATGTTTGGGTCAACCTATAACCAGTCAAATCACAAAAAATGTTGACTTAGTCTTTGACCCATTGAGCTCAATGATTGGGACATGGACCTGTTCACCTGTTCAATGGGTTGTCATTTTGTGTTTTTTTTTTTGAAAAATTTTATTGTTATGATTATCACAAGTCAACCCATTGACTCAAAGAGTTAAACCAGTGATCCATTCACTAGGGGTTATCATTTCTAGCCTGGCCTGGCCTGGCCTAGCCCACAATATATGTATATATTTATTATATGTATAATGTATGTAATATAATGTATAACATATGACATATATACTTTATACATATTATATATCATATGGTATAAAATATTATATATATGTTTAGCATAATATATTTAAAATTATAGGCCTAGAAGCCCAGCCTGGACTAGCATGGCCCATGATCACCCATATTGTCCACCCGGAGGGAGAAGCAGTTCAGCCTTCAGGCTAGATTTTAAAACGTTGTCGTATGGTCAAAGTCTGGAGTAATGTTGTCTTACAATATAAGGAAAAAACTCTTGTTTAAAAGATGTTTAAGGATGCATACATCCATAGAGTACACCCTCTACATGATGGAGATAACATGGCTTATCTAGATCACTCTTCTAATAGATTGGCTATATCCACGGTGCTTGTCCACATCAGAACCATTGCCCACCTGTGATGACGTGTTTCCCTTTAATGAGTAATGGCAAGTATTGAAATTTTAAGTTTCAAAAACGAAAGGTTAGAAAAAGGCTATTTTCCATTTTGCCAGAGCCGTTTAGCTTTAAATTGCTAGACATATAGGTTGAGGTGTCAAACAATGGATGTTTATTAAACCTCTACCTGTCTGCTACATGTGACCTCAGTATGTTGAAGTTCTTTTTCTAGATGGGCCATCTTAAACTTTCGTAGTTTAGGTTTTACTTGTATTAATTTATTTTCCTTACTGAAATTGGTTATGGTGATGTCAAAGTATCTAGATGGAACAACTGACATAACACGGACAGTTCATTTTGGCAAGCCTTCTGCCCATGAGAAAGCATGCTATACTGCGGTTAGTGTGCTCTTATAATCATTCTAATTCTAATCTGGTTCCGTCCTATATTTGCTTCCAGTTTAACCATGATAATGTGTACTGTAAATAAGGTTGTCCTACTTTTTATTTTTGCATTAATCTTTAATTTGTGAGCTATTTATTTGTACTGGGATTATTTGCTTTTTATGAAATTTCTTGACAAATAATTTCTAATTTTGCAGTACATACAGAATTATTTGCATCTGTGCATGTAGTTTTCCCTATTCTGTGTTTTAATCAAATGATTGCTGATCTTTTATTAGATGGTGCCTTAATGACCATGAATGCATGCCCTTGTTTAGACCTTTTCTAAGTAAACGAGTTATCATTAGTTTTTAGCCATCTCAATATCAACAATTACTTTTCAAAGTCTAATGAGTTTGGATACTAGAAGGCTTCAAATTTCAAATCTATAATTTATTTTGGGCAAAAATCCTGCTAGATACATGAAGATCAGTAACAAGTGCTTTATTTGACTGGTGGAAATATAGGTTCTCAAAGGCCATATTGCAATGGATACTGCCAGATTTCCCAACGGCACCAATGGTATTATCAAGTTGCTTGTTTTTTCTCCAAAATTTTCTTGGAATTTATTGACCTGGTGTATACTTTCAAAAAATGCATCATGCATGTAAACATGCCTATCTGCTTAGTTGGACTTTGTATGCCCATCTTAACTGCAAATTGCTTTGTGGCAGGACATGCTCTTGATATTCTTGCTCGTGTTCCATTATGGAAGGATGGTCTTGATTATCGACATGGTACTGGCCATGGCATTGGGTCTTACCTTTACGTTCATGAAGGTATGTAGACTTTTAGCAGTGATTTTAATTTTCTTTGTTAATGTCACCCCTACTTGATGTGCCTGTAGTCTGATGGGTGCTCCTCATTTCATTATGTGTATGTTGTGCAGGACCTCATCTAATTAGTTTCAGACCACAAGCTCGAAATGTGCCATTAAAAGTGTCAATGACTGTAACAGATGGTAGGTACCATTCTTTTCACTATTATAATTCTTTGTTTGTTTGTTTGTTTGTTTGTTTTTTTTGAGAAAAAGGTAAGTTTCATTAATAGAAAAAAAAGTATGGACTTCTGTGGAGAAATCTTGCCTTGAACCAGTGATAGCTGCAGCTTCATGTTTGAATGTATTGGGCCTTACCCTTAGAATGTTATCCCACTAGATAATAATCTCGATGACTTGGAGGGTTTCAGGGAGGCTGCTAGGTGGAGGAAGACTGTTAAATTGGAGGCAAAGGTTTTCTTACTTGAGGAGTTGAGGAATCAAAGATACCCAAGCTTGAAGATACGAGAAGCAAAGAAGGCAACCATTCTGCTGGTTGGGTTAGAAGTGATTCAATGGCTGAAAGACATCGTTCAAGTGGCAAGTTTAAAAGGCAAGCAACCAGTCTGGAAGGAGATGATAACTGATACAGGTAAACGGTACGTAGTTGAGTGTAAGAAAAATGCTAAAGGACCTTTCCTAGTTATTTCTGAGTTCTTTGCACAGGGGAGGAAGCAATTAATTTGTGTTCCTGTGGGGAAAAGGAGTCAGGGGTGGAAAGTAATGGCTGAAGCTTTGGATGATGGATTAAAAAGATTGCAAGTAAATAAGGTAAGGGTATGTGGCGGCTCAGAGGACTCTGGGAAGATGAGGGTTGATCAGATAGCTGATGTACAAAATAGATGCGACTTGCCATCGGTGGCTAGTAAATCCACTTTGCTAGTGAGAAGTCCAGTAAATGATTGGAGAACAAATCCATTTGGGAGAACAAATGGGTTGTGCAAGTGAAAAGTCCAGTAAATGATCGGAGAACATTAGCCAACTTGGTGGCTTCGAAGCTAAAACTGAAGTCCACCTTTGTGCTAACTCCCTTTGATAGTTGCAGGGCATTATTGGATCCCCTTGAAAATTCCCTGGAGTTCAGGGCCTCGCACTTTCAGGAAGGGTTTGGATCTTTCTGTTTTTAAGTGGACCCGTGTCGAACTCAAAATCCTTTTGACATGGTAGATGGGGTGGTAGTGCGTGTTATTGGACTGCCTTTTCATCTGTGGAAGAGTGAAGTAGCAGAGATTATAGCAACCCTATGTGTAGCCCGGTTGGAAGGAGCCTTCTGGGGTGACTTACGTTCAGCAGCCATCTTAATCAGCGGAGTCAAACCAGAGGAAATACCCAGAAGGGTGGAAGTGAGTGCAGATGGACTGAAAGTGCCTGTATGGTTGGCATCCTCCATTGAAGCAAACCTGTGGAGAGAAGCTCGGAGGGAAGGGGATGAGAAGGTAGAAGAGGAAGCTTTACGTGGCAGGTTGGGAGTGGAGGGATCAGAAAGAAACAAAGGTTTCACAAAAAAGGATAGACAGACTCTGGGATACACAAGAGGATTGGAGTTTTTAGAAAGTCAGAGACGTGAAGAACAAAGAAAAAGTTCGGTGATAGGGCAATCCTTTGCTCAGGTGGTAGCTTATGGCGCCAAAATTAGTTGTTCAAATTCTTTCTCGCGGCCACGGGGGCAAGAAGACAGATGTTTGGGTAAGCACTCCATGGGCCTTTAGTCAGGTTTTTTAGATCCTTTGGGCCAGACAAGTTGTGACACAGTAATTGGTCACGTGGGAAGTTTAAACCGAGGAAATGGGCCTTTAATACAAGATCCTCGAGGAGTGGGTCAAAAGAAGGCTTCTGGGCCAAGGTCTATGGACTGTTTGAATGAATCAAAGAAGGCACGTGCATTCATTAAAAGTCACATGACAAGGGATGTCCCTTTGATAGAGGATAGGAACCCTCTATCGTCTTCTTCGTCGAGGTCTCCGTGTCGTTCAATTGAAGGTGCAGCTGTATCGAAGATGAGTTTGTCGCTCCAATGGATCTCAACCAAGAACCGAAAGGACCTTTTGCCGGACAGGAGGAACCCTAGGTGTGTTCACCGGAGTGATTTGGAGAAGCTAGAACTTGACTTCCCCCATGAAGAAGAAGATTGTAGTGACTCTGACACAGAGCTTTCTGGAGATACAGTCAGCCTAGGAAGCTTTGACTTGAGCTTGTCGAGGAGTGTGCTCGAAGAGGAGTTCTTTGGGACGGAGATTCTCTTCTTAGAGGACAGCTCTTCCGACTTGCAATCTGGTAACGTGCTTGTTGACTGTGAAGTATTGGGGTAGAGAACTTCTGAGCTAGATGTAACTGCTCAGACGAATCCTGCTCTGGTAGGGGAATCCGCTTGGAAAGCTCAGATCGGTCAGGATAGTGGCAACGGGGGACAAGACTCTACCAAAAAGACTAGCTCGGGAACGCCAAAACAGGGGCAGCTCTATAAGCCAGCCTCTGATGTAACCTCCAGTCCAAGTTTCTCCTTCCCTTGGCCCTAGTACACAACAAACACAAGCATAGGGGTCCGGAAAAATCCAAACCTCCGAAAAAAGTGGTCAAAACTTGCGCGTTCACCCTTCACACCTCGTCAGTTCAAGTAACCTTGTGATTTCAGTTTTTGGTATTGACCTCTATTCCATGCCTGTGACAGATGCGCCAGCATCCCAGCATCAAGACGTTGTTGCTGAAGCCAGACCTGAACTTGTTGGTGAGTTTGAGAGGAGTGCATTTATTCTCTAGGAGAGACAAAAAGATGAATTGGAGAGAATCTTACAAGAAATTTGTGTGTTATTAGAGGAGTATAGTGCAAAGGAGGAAGCTATGAGCCTCAACAACCTTATAGGATCCTCAGAGAAAAATGAGATTATAGATGCAGGAAAAATAGGGCATGAGAGTTCAATTAGAAGTCCAAACAAGGTGTTTACTGGGAAGTCTGGCCAGGTTATGGAAGAGGGAATAGAAGTGGGGAACTCAAATCAAAGGGGAGGAAAAAGAAAAAGAAATAAGAAGAAAAGGTCGGAGGTAGAGAGGTTAATTTCAGATATTGAGGGTGACATTGAATTTAGTGCCTGAGGGGATAGAAGAAAAGAGGCAAAGTAAGGGGACTTTTGGTGGTAGAACAAAAGTTACTAGGGTTAACTAGCAAGTTTTTGTCATGAAGATTGTCAGCTGGAATGTTAGAGGTCTAGGGAGTGCCAAGAAAAGGAGAGTAATTAAGGATCTGCTAAGGAAAGAGAGGCCTGATATAATCTTGCTACAGGAAACAAAGCTACAAGAAGTCGATAGGAATTGGATTGAAGTGTGTGGAGAGCCGGAGGAGTGAGTTGGTCCTCATTGCTATCGTGGGGAGAATCTGAAGGTTTGGTTACCATATGGCGGGAACCATATAATTTCTTCCACAAACCTTGTATTCCATCTAGAGGTTTTGTCCTCCCACAAACCTTGTATTCCATACAATTTCTCCCACATCTCAATCTCTTTAAAATTCAGAAATGTGGATGATGGTTTTATCTGGGTTCTTACCAATTCGTACGAGCCAAATAACTATAGGGAAAGAAACAAGATGCGGGAGGAATTGTATGGAATACAAGGTTTGTGGGAAGGACCTTGATGTGTGGGTGGGGATTTTAATGTAATCAGATTTTGTAATGAAACCAACAACCCACGTCAGTCTATCACAACTAGCATGTGAAAATTTAATGAGTTCATCAGTACTTGTGAGTAGAGGAGATTCCCTTGTTGCAAACTATGTTCACTTGGTCAAATTTTCGAGAAAACCGTGTCAGCTCTAAGCTGGACGGATTTCTTTTCAATGAGGGGTGGGAGAATCACTGGAGGGATTTAGTGGCTAGATTCCTACCTAGAGTTACTTTTGATCACTACCCTATTAAACTCGGCCAAGAATCCTTTGGAAATGGACCAAGACCCTTTAGGCTTGAAAACATGTGGTTAACTCACCCGGATTTTGTGAATAAGATAAAGGAATGGTGGAATGAAGATTTGAGAGGAGTCAAGTGAAAGGGGGTTAGATTCCACAAGAAATTGAAAAGGCTTAGAGCCAAATTGAAGGAGTGGAACAAGGCCCAATTCAGGAGAGTGGAGGAACAAAAATCCCTCCTAATGACTCAAATTGAAAAGTTAGATGAAAAGGAGAATCAAGATTCCTTGAGTTTGCAAGAAAGAGATATGAGATGGAACTTAGAAAAAAAAAAGAGTTGGAAGATGTCCTCTTGAGAGAAGAAATTTCCTGGAGGCAAAAATCAAGGAATTCTTCCATTCCTTAGCCAATGGGAGGAGGAGGAAGATTTTGTGGGTAAGCTAGAGGTCAGTGGTGAAGAGGTTTCTTTTCAGGATGGGATAGCATGCATTTTTGTGGAGCACTTTAAAGCAATATTTAGGAGTCCCTTGATTACTAGGCAGAATCTGGGAGTTTTGAATGGCAAAGATTGGGAGAGGACTTCAATGTTTGGTTGGAAAGGAGCTTTGAAGAAGAAGAATTAAGGCAAGCAATTTTCTCAATGGATAGGTCAAAGGCATCGGATCTAGATGGGTTCACTATGGCTTTCTATCAGGATTGTTGGGAGGTGATTAAAGATGATGTTATTAAGGTTTTTAAGGAGTTTAAAGATGGTTTTAAGGTTAGTCTAGGAGTCAATGCCACCTTCATCGCCCTAATCCCCAAGAAAGGCGAAGCTCGACACCCAAAGGATTTTAGACCTAATACAAAATCTTGGCAATTGTGCTCTCAAGAAGAATCAAAGTGGTGCCTTCCTCAATTGTTAGTTAGGCTCAAGGAGCTTTCGTACAAGGCAGTCACATAATTGATCAGATACTGATAGCTAATGAATGTGTAGAGGACTTTCGGAGGAGTGGCCGACAAGGGTTTGTATGTAAGCTGGATTTAGAAAAATCCTATGACTTGGTGGATTGGACCTTCCTAGTGGAGGTACTTAGGAATTGTGGTTTTGGAGAGGTGGCGCAAATGGATTTTTGGGTGCATAAGCTCTTTCATTACTTGGTGCTAGTTAATGGCGTTGTAAGGGATTTCTTTCCAGCCTCTAGAGGACTAAGACAAGGAGAAAAATACCAATTACCCACCTCCAATTTGTTGATGATATAATAATCTTTTGTGAAGGGGATGATTTAAGGAGGGTAAGGAACCTTGAAGATTTGATCCTTTTATTTGAAAGTGTTTCCAATTTGAGGATTAATTGGGCCAAAAGTTTGTAGTAGGCATCAATTTGGAGGATAGGATGATTGAGTCTTTAGGGTTTGCACCAAGAGGGGGACCTAAGTAGGACATAGGCCAAGAGGAGATGGGGCAACCTAAGATGCTTTTGGATTCCAGTGTTGGAGAAGTTTGGGAAAAGGTTAGCCTCCTAGAAGAAGAATTGCATCTCCTTGGGCGGTAGAGTTACCTTGATTAGGGCCACTTTAGCCAACTTACCAATTTACTTTCTCTTTGTCTTTAGAATCCCTGTCAGGGAATCCAAGAGGTTAGAGAGACTGATGAGGAATTTTCTTTAGGAACCTGGGGGGGAGAAAAGGGATCACTTAGTAAGTTGGGATTTGGTCTGTAGGAATAAAGAACAGGTTGGTTTGGGCCTAGGAAATGTAGTGTGTAAGAATGCAGCTTTACTGGGCAAATGGCTGTGGAGGTGGGCTCGAGAGGGAGGGTCCTTGTGGCATGAGGTTATAGGTAGTATACATGGTTGCTTGGACAATGGTTGGGATGCTGTCTCATCTCGTCAGGCTACTTTGGCTTCACCATGGAAAGTAATTTCAAAGATCCTCCCCGAATTCCTTTTTTATATAAGGTATGATGTTTGTTCTGGGAATTTAGTAAGGTTCTGGGAAGACATTTGGGTGGGTAACTCAGCCCTAAAGGATCTTTTTCCTTCTCTCTATTCATTTTCCCTGAGGAAAAATGAGATTGTGGCCAGGTGTCTTTCTTTTCCTATCACCCCTGGTTCTTTGAATTGAGATTTAGGGTTTAGAAGAGGTCTAAGGGAGGCAGAATTGACTTGTGTGACAGACCTCTTGTTTCTCTTGGCTAATGTTTGTTTGAACCCCCTTAAGTCAGATGAAAGGATTTGGTTCCCTTTTCCTAAAGGTGCCTTTTCAGTTGCTTCTGTTTTCAAAATCCTTTGCTTGTCCTCTGTCTATGTACCTTTCCTGTTAAGGAAGTTTGGACTAAGCTCATTCCCCCAGAAGTCTCTGTTTGTTGTTGGGAAGTGTTCCTTGGGAAGGTTAATACTTTGGACAAGGCGCAGAAGAAAAGGCCTTACTTGTGCTTGTCCCCAAACTGGTGCTCTTTGCAAATCTAATGGTGAGGACTGTTTCCATCTGTTCTTATCTTGCCCTGTTGCTACAGCTATTTGGGGTTGGATTTTGCCCTCTTTGGTTGCAGGTGGTTGCTGCCAGTGGAAGTCTCTCAGTTGTTTGAACCCTCAGTCCTTGGCAATCAATCAGAAAGAGGAAGATTAACGTGGAGATGCATTAGGGCAGCTTCCCTTTGGACTATTTGGGAGGAAAGGAACACTGTAATCTTCCACAATAAGGAAAGAAGCCTTTCTGAGTTGAAGGATTGCATTTTCTTAAGGGCAATACACTGGTTGAGAACAATGATGGCTAGTACTTCATCTTCAAAACAGAGGTTTCTTGTAGTTTGGGTCCCTCCTCCTGAAGGGTTTGTTAAACTAAACTTTGATGGAAGCAGCCAAGGTAACCCTGGCCCCTCTGGTATAGGAGGAACCTTGAGAGACAAGGACATCAATATCTTAGCAGTATATTCAGTTCCAGTCGGCTTGGGAGATTCTACCAGAGCAGAGCTATTAGCTTCTGTACAGGGGATTCAGCTAGCCAGCCGACTTGGTATTGAAAGGCTGATAATTGAAGGCAATTCCTAGGTTGTTGTGGGATGGTTGCTGGATCCAGATTCGACTGTCTGGGGTTTCAGAGATCTTCTTAAGAAGGTGGCTTGGGTAATTAGGAATATGATAGTGAGGATCCAATGGGTAAGAAGATCGACTAATGAGATGGCTGATTCTATTGCAAAACAAGGGGTTAATAGGGTTTCTCTGTTCTGGGCAGCTTTATGATTGTGTATAATCTCTCTTCTAGTGGTTACTTGTATCTCATGTAGTCCTGATTTGTTCTTAAAGAGTGAGGCTGCACCTCGAGCCTCTCTCTGGGCTTATTTGTAACATATCTTTCTTTGAGTAATGAGTTAAATTTTCAATTAAAAAAAAGTATGGACCTCTGTACAATGAAGTTCTGTACATGCATATCTATTTAGGGCCCTTCAAAATAATCTGCCCTCAAAACAGAAGTA
Organism: Nelumbo lutea; assembly: GCF_056320005.1. Classification (NCBI taxonomy): domain Eukaryota; kingdom Viridiplantae; phylum Streptophyta; class Magnoliopsida; order Proteales; family Nelumbonaceae; genus Nelumbo; species Nelumbo lutea. The sequence goes on from NC_142688.1 coordinate 22,602,639, forward strand.
GAAAAAGCATCGTTATTATGCTTTGAGAAGTTTGAAAAGGATTATTCTTGTGATCTCTTCAATCTTTGCACATTTCTGTCTTGGATTTTAATTATTCTGTTGTATCTAGGAGTTGAAATGGGTACATCTATCAAAAAACAAAAAAGATAATAGTTAAAATTGGTCAACATGTGCATGCAGTTTTTCTTTTGTATATACACCTTTTATTCTTTTAGGGCATGCTTTGTTGTAGAGATGCAGGAGTTCCTATGAGTACTCTCTTCCTCATCCTGAACAAAGGGGATGGAGCTTTTTTTTTGTGAAAAAGTAAGGACGTAAGGTAAATTTTATTGATATAAAATACTAGTAAAAAGGGACACCCCGAGGAAAACACCTTAGCAGTGGAAACAGCCCAAACAGAACAAGATTACAAATGCCAAAGGCTCCTAGAATTCATCCTAGCCCCCAACCGAGAAGCCTGAATCCCCTTCGAAGCCGAGACCTAAGAAATCAGCTTTCAAAAAGAAATGGATATCAGGTCCTCCGGTTCCTTATAGATATTTTGGAAGAGCCTTTTGTTCCTTTCTGCCCAAATGGTGCTGATAACTAGGGGTGGCCACGAGCCGAGTGATAAGGATAATGATAAATTAAAATTGTAGAAAATAATATATATAACATTTTTTATTTTTATATATGAGAATAACTAATTATTATAATTCTTGATTTTTTAAATATCAAATAAAAAATATTTTATATATATAATTTTTTTTATTTTTATAAAACATTTTTCTCAAGTCGAGCTTGAGCCTTGTACTACCTTGGAAAGCCGAGCTCGAGCCTCGTGCAATTTGGCTCGGCTCGGCTCAAATCCACCCCTACTGATAACTGCAGTCGGAATGGGCATCCACACTGCTGAAGCAAGCTTTGACAACCCTTGTAACCCCCAGCTCCAGAACATCTCTTTCAGTGAAGCTGGCATAGCCCAAGCAAGACCCAACAAAGAGAGAAAATGATTCCAAATTCTAGCAGAGATAGAGCAGTGCAGAAACAAATGGCTGTTGTCTTCCACTTGATCACACGACACACAACTCTGATCCTGAAGCTGAATCCCTCTCTTAAATAGATGGGCTTTAGTTAAACACCTGTCTAGAGCTGCAGCCCACATCAGTCCAGATTCTGGAAGCAGGCATGTCTTCTGAAAAACTTGCCGTCAGGTTTGTGGCAAAGGACTTGACTGAGAAGAGACCATCTTTGCTTCAAGTCCAGGACCAACTATCTTCTTTGACCAGATTCAGGGGTTGGAGGGATAGCAGCTCAAGTAGATCATCCAGGTTTTTGATTTCCCAATCCTGAAAATTCCTTCTGAAAGGACACCACGCTACTAAATTCCCAATCACCTCAAAACAATCAACAATCACTGCATCTTGGTGATCAGCTAACTGATAATTGTGGGAATAACTCTGATAAAGGAGTGTTTCCACACGAAGGATCTTTCCAAAAGGACAACCTGTCACCCTTCCCTGGATGGGATTTAAACCTCTGCTGAAAATGGGGAGAATGTCCATTATTTTCTATTCCAACTTTAATAAAGAAAAGAAAAGGTGAAAAAAGGATAGAAGAAAGAAAGAGAAGAAGATAGGAAGAGAAAGAGAAGGGAAAGAGAAGAAAAGGAGAAGAAAAGAGGGAAGACTAGCAAGGAGAAATCTAATCCACCTCTCCTTACTGTCAACCCAGGTTGTATTAACATGAAAAGACAATAATGCCCCTATTAACTAATTCTATCAATTCTAACATTTTCCTCCAAACGGAGCAGCCTAAGGAGGGGAGAGAAGAAGTGGTAATCCAGTCTCCTCTATCTGTGTTGTATTTAGTTGCCATTAGCTTCCTCCACCAGTTGTTTCTTTCCAAACCAAATCTCCAGATCCACTTCCCAAGAAGAGCCTTATTGAAAATCCTCATTCGCCTGATGACCAATCCTCCTTTAACTTTCAGAGAGCACACCTTATCCCAATTAACCAAGTGGATTTTCTTCCTGTCCTCCTCCCAACCTTTCCATAAAAGTCCTCTACAGCCTCTCAATTCTTTGGGCCACTTTACTTGGAATTGGAAATAAGGAAAGATAGAATGCAGGCAGATTGGACAGGGGGCTTTTTAAAAGGGGAAGGAGCATTTCATGCCCTTCTCTTATCTGATGAAGAGATGCATGAATATACATTTTGGTTCTAAATGTATTTCTCATCTATTGTTTTTCTGTCAGCCCAACAGTTGTAATTTCTTACCCTAGACTGGACAGAGAGCTACTACTGTGGCCAAACCTCCTATGGTGCATAGATAGGGATAGGGTTTAGGCTATGGTGCATAGATAGGGATAGAATTTTGAGTTTTTAGGCTAGGCAAGAACCTAATAACCAGAAATTTTGGTTATGGTATTTTTTGATAAATGACACAATTTATTAATTAGCCCCTGCTATCTCTCCCCACTACAAATTTTGCATTTGAGCCCAAAATAACTGTTGCTTTATTCACCCTTTTGTTTAGCCAAAATTATCTGACCTTTGGACCCATTGAATTTCCAATTGCATATCCTTTGAAAACTATTTAAAACGTCTGATTTCATTTCTATAACTCCATAAGTGTTTCTATCATGAAAACGAAATCTGGTGCATGAAATGATATTTGCTGGTTCTGCATCAGGTGTATTTTATTCATTGTGGCATGCTTGTCTTTTCAAGAACCAGAAAATAGGTGTGAAATGGTTGATAAACAATTTTTATATTTGGATTTTCAGAACCTGGTTACTATGAAGATGGGAGCTTTGGTATTAGATTGGAGAATGTGCTTATAGTCAAGGAGGCAGACACAAAATTCAATTTTGGGGATAAAGGCTACTTATCATTTGAGCACATAACTTGGGTAAGTTTTAATTTTGTCATTTATTCTCATTATTTTGTATGTAATTATATTCCAGTTCATAATAATAGTGGTTTAATAGGCCTGACTAGAATTGTTTAAATTCACAAAAAGGACAAGTAAAAACACTAAAAAGTAAGTTTCTTCAAAAATTTGAAGAGAACCTTCAATTTTGCTTGGTTGGGGCCAAATGAAAATCCTATTTTGTTTGACATTGTCTTCAATTATTTTCAAGTCTTTGTCATTCAATTTTCTGCATTAAAAGATAACCTTACAAGAAAATTTTGTTATTTTTTGGTGGGTGTGTATGGGAGGTTGAAATTCAAGCAAATAAAAATAGTATCAAAGTAATCAAATATAGGTAACTAATATTTTTTAAGGTTCCTCATGGATGATTGTTTTCTTGGTCTTATTCTTCTGCATTACAAGCATCTTTGTTTCAATGCTTGGAAATTTGCCAGCCAGCAGCTGGTTTTGGACAAGGTTTAAGTCTCTAATCACTGCATTACAAGCAACGTATGATGTCCTGCATGAAACCAAAATAATCTTTTTACAATTTTGTAGTGGGGAGGTTTGAAGCTCCTTTCCCTAGTCAGGCAGTTTGGGGGACTTTGGCTTCCTCCTAAAGTCAAGTTTTTTGTATGGGTGGTGGTTCTGGACAGGTGCTTATCCAAAGAAATGCTGCTGAAAAATGGCTCTTTTTGTCAGATTGGAGGTGCTATTTTTGCAATGAGCAAGTGGAATCATCTGGGCATCTCTTCCTCCACTGCAAGTTTAGTTCTGCAGTTTGGTCTCACTTCTTCAAATCTCTGAATCTAAGTTGGTGTATGCCAGCCTCAGTTAGAGCTCTGTTTGAGGAATGGCAGATTCGGGGGATGTCTAAAAAAGGAAAATTATGCTGGAATTCCATCCCTTTGGCAGTGCTGTGGGCTGTGTGGTCAGAAAGAAACAATAGGATTTTTGAAAAAAAAAATCTTCTTCTGAAGCGGAGGTCATTAACTGGTCAATAGAGGTTTTGAAAAGTTGGATGTCTATATATACTGTTTTTAAAGATAGTTTTTCTGATTATACTTTGAGGATGGCCTTCTTTTGAGGTCCTTTTGTACAACTACTCAATGTACACAGGGCCTATTGTTAATATAATCATACTTTACCTTTTCTCAAAAAAAAAAAACCCAAAGTAATCTTTTCTTGATTCTTGGCCAGCTCATTAATTACTCAAAACATGCTGATTCTAGTCCAGTTCCACATCAGCAACAATGATGTCCAGATGACATCTTAGAATCCTGATGAACTCCAGAAATCAATTTCAGTCATCAACTCTATATTATGATCCCCCTTAGTATTTCATCAATTTCAATCCTGATGCCTAATAATCTGGGGCTCCAACAATCTAGATGCCCAACACCCTTGAGATCAGCAAATGACAAGGGAGACCTTATGCTGACCTCCCAGTGGTTACATATCTTTGGCCAGTTCTTGGCTGGCCTCTAGTGTTGGTGAAGTCACTTTGGTTACCTCCATGAACTTCTCAATACTTTCCCAGTTGTCAGCTTGCCTTGTTACTTATTTATGGAACCACTTTGCCATCCTTTGAAACCTCTCAGTGCATAAAAAATACTTCAGCTTACCATGGTGGCACCATTAGCAATCATTTAGGCACCTATCAGTGACATCCTGAACACATTATGTAGACCTGGTTAAACCTAGCCTTGGATTGCCTTACAGTGTCACTCTGATTCCTCTTTTTGCATCCTCATCCTCAAATTCTCACCCTTGCCTTGGTGCATCGTGATACTTATCTGACTCTTGGCTTGTCTTAGTGTCATTGTCATGCAGTGACATTCTCAGCTCCCTTCATGATCTCTTTCGCATATTACATTCAATTTGAATAAATTTCAATATTAGTCTAGAACTATGAATGAGGACAAAGTGGTTGTTGGTACTGATGCCAAGAAGAGAGAGAGAGACATTGGCTATCATGGTGAACTTTGAGAAATTTTGAGCCCTATTCAGCGTGTTAAAAGTGTGTTCTTGGATACATGTAAATGGTGTTAGTATTCCTTGAGACAACAATGCACTCACCTTTGTGTAGGTTGGCTTTATAGAAATCCTTGACTCTGTGTTATCACTAAGCATGGTCATTGTCCTCTTTGGTTCTCCTTCCTCTCCATCTCTTAGTGTAGTCAGTGTAGTGGTAGTTAAGGGGGTGTTCACCAATATGAATGATCTTATTTTTCAAAATAAAAACAACTGCCACATCAGAAAAAACAATATGACTTTGCTGATGTAATAGTTGTTTTGTTTTAGAAAATCAATAATACAATGTAGAAAGAAACATGCGAGACACTGTAAAAAGCAAATTAAAGGGTTTGTTATGTTCCTAGTTAAGCATTCAAACTCCTTTTCAGGGGGTCTTGGCCATCTGGCTTAGTGTTTTTTTTTTAATGCCGGATCCTTATTTTCTTAATAATGTTCTTTTGCTTTGTTTTTGTATATTCCAATTGTACAGGATCTGTGTACATGGGCTGTTTGTAATTTCTGTCTTCTTTTTCTTTTTTTTAATGAGAGATATTACAGTGCCTGTTGAAAAAATAAAAAAATAAAAAAAATTCTATGATACACAGATACCTGCACATGCTTAGCGTACCAGTATCATGTCTAATAATTATTGGATACAATACTAGATATGTATGGCTGTTTCTAGGTGTATTCTATGGCATTAACACTTTAAACATATAAAATGGTATGTTCTAACAAATTATATTATGAAAATATCTGCACCTGTTAGAAATTTAGGTAAATATGGCAAGACATGAATGTGACATTTGGCCCTGCATTGTTCAAGAAAGAATCAAAGTTGATGAGGTGTTTGCGATGGCTAAACGAGTTTTTTTTTTTCCTTGGTCTAGGAGATATTCTGTTTGGGGTTTGTTAATTAATCAAATGAGTAATCTAGATCACCCTTACTTGTGTGTGTGTTTGTGTGTGTTCTTGTATGCTTTAGATGGGGAAACCCGTTCTATTTTACTCATACTTTTTGAATATTTCTAACAGGAGTGTCTAATATTACCCGCAGGCACCGTATCAGAAGAAGTTGATGGACCTGAGAGTCCTAGCACCTGAGGAGATAGAATGGGTGAATACATACCATGCCAGATGTAGGGAACTGCTGGCGCCATTCTTGGATGAATCCGAGATGGCATGGCTGAAGAAGGCCACCGAACCTATTAGCGTCTAATTGGTATTCTCTTGGAAGCCCTCTTGCAGTGCCATTCATCGCTTGAGCTATTATCATGCAGGGGGAAATACTGGTATTAGGGCCATTTATGAATTTAATTGATATGAAAATCCAATTATGTCCAACTGTCGTGCCTTGGTCCATGGTAATCCAGTTAGTTACAAACTTGATAATATTGAGGAGTTCCTCTCTTTTAACTTCTTAAATTATGGTGAATAAAGGATAATCAAGGGCACGAGGAGCTTGGGATTGTTGAATGGTCCATGACTCCATGACTCCATTTACATTATCTTGTGTACCACTATAAAGCTCTTTGCCTCCTTTGCATCTTTTTGGACAGAGTGATTGAAGTTCCCAATGCATAATAAAATTAAGAAAAAGGGTTACTTACCGGATTTACCGGTGGGACTGTTAATTGGGATGGACATTTACTAAGGTGCTCCACAAAGAATGGATAGTCCCAAGGGTAAATTTAGTATTTTAAATCCCCAAAAGTGCTAACTTGGTTTGAATGGATATCCTCAAGGGTGCGAAGTTAAAACCCCAAAAATTGTGGGGTTTATGGCCTTTAACCATTTGGAAATCAACCCCAGATATCTTCAGGGGTATTTTAGTAATTTTACATCTGAATACCCAGATTGCAATCAGGAAAGGTTTTTAGTACTTATATACCCTGTACATTTGAGAAACTACTTTATATATACCCCGAATTTTCACAATTTACTTTGCCTTATTGACCAGCCCTATATAGCATAAACAATGTCATTGCACCGTTTCAAACCCTTAAAAGTGCACTCTAAAAAAATTAAATACCAAAATTTCCCCTAAAAGTTCAAAACTTGGGCAAACCAAATCATTTAATCTTTCTTCATGGTCGCCAAACCAACCAGAGAGTCAACCCTTTAGTCCTCTCTCTCTCTCTCTCTTACTTTTCAGGAACTTACTTGCAGGATAGTTTGGGGATGATGATGCAGAGAGAGTTCGGTAACCCCCTATTATTTTTTAGGCAGAATCCATTTTGGATTACATGGTAAAAGCTTGGTAAACCCATATCATATGTAATACCAAAAAAGGGTCTTTGAACTCTTCACTCACCGAACCTTGGGAACGAACGGAGTGGAGGCCAGAGAGTTCCTTCTTTTACGACAATTCATTTCTCTCTTCCGAGCACAAAAGTCCCCTGTGCATCAGAGACTGAATACTTCAGGCTTCTCAGTTATCGACTCCATGTGTTAGTTTTGAACAAACAGTTACCGGATCCATATGTTAGCTTCTCAGTTACCGTATACTATAAGCTTTTCGTATTTTATTTGGACAAATTTCTTTTACTATCCTTAAAGAAACTTGTTTTAGTATATATTGTCTTAAAGTACCCTTTCCTATTAACTCTTCTAATTGATTTAATGTTTTATTATATCCAAAATACCCTTTAATTATTGGAAATGCACTTTTCACTTTAACTTGCTCACAAAGAGATCTACTGTTAATTCTCTCCTTCCTCTCAACCACCTCTCGGACCCAAAATCCCCTGTTTGTCCATCTCCTTTCTCAGTCATAAGTTGTTTCTTTCAAGTCATACACTCTATGCACCCCCGATTTGGAGAGAAATGGATTGCACTCGGCTATGGCGCAACTAGTAGCTTCATGGATCACCTCGCACTTCGTCTCATTTTATCCGACAGTAAGATCTGATATATTGCAGAAAGAAAAGGATAAAAAAATATATCAGATAAATGGATGGTGATACGTAAATGAATCCCTATCCAACAAACCGAGAAAACTGAAAATGTAAGCAACCTTCTTTCTCGCGGTGCTCCACTTCTTGACATCTTCTCATTTCCCTGCAAATGGAGCTGTAACCCTAAGTTCTGTCTCTGTAAATTCAGCCATGCCTCCCAAGTTCGACCCCACCCAGGTCGTTGACGTCTACGTCTGCATCACTGGCAGTGAGGTCGGTGCTGCAAGTTCGACCCCACCCATTTTAATGGCACTGTACAACTAGGCTACCCCTATTTTGCCGGTGGAATCCCTTAAAACAGAGTATCACCAATGGCTGGGATTTGGTGCTTCGAGTATTTCAGATCTCAACCTCCCATCTTGCTGGTTATTCTGTCAGGTCCCCCCATTAACCCGATGATCCCCCCACCCACCCCTATGCGGTTGCCAAGCAGCAAGCTACCGAAGGGGTGGGACTCGTTTTGCATTACAGTTGTTATTGGAAGAAAACAAAACTGCCTTGACATCTTTGCTTCGAGGTCACACTCAGGTTTGTTGTTCTAACGAACTTCTTATCTTTTGCTCGTTGTGGGTTCGATTATTTTTTGTTTCTTTATCTTTCCAAAGAGGAGTAGAGGGAAGAAATAATAAAAAAAAAAAAGAAAGGAAGAAAATGACATATTTTAAAAATTTAATGAACAGTTAATGATATTTGTCTTTTACATCATTTAACCTTGGAAAGGCATAAGGTATAAGTTATTTTTAAATAACCTTGGAAATGTCAATAAAGTATATAAGTAATTAACCCTTTTATAATTTAGGGGAATTGCCTAAGGGTAAATTTCTTAAATTACCCTTATGGTTTATTCTAATTGACTAAAAATTGATTAATACTATTATTGTTTATAACAATTGACTAATTCTACCCTTTTTGTTAACATCCACTAATATTCCGTCAAAACCCATAAATACGTGACACTACATGATGTTTAAATTTTTTTAAAACTCAATTCTACCCTTATCCCCTTCCTCTCGACACGACACACCCTTCCTCTTTTGATCTCTATCTCTTCCCTCTATATGCCTTTCACAGTCTCCATCAACACTAAATCACCGGAGATAATTACACCTTATCAATTAAAAAAACAAAAAAAAATAGTGAAGCATCTGTCGATCTTTTCACAATCAAGAACAAAAAAGAATAAAAGAAAATTAAAGCAGAGAACGAGGTAGTGATTCGGCACACCCTTCATCCTCCTTCTTCTTCAACAATGGGGTGTTTCATTGAAGAAGTAGAGAATGAGTGAACCAAATAGAGGCATGGGCGGCAACTGAAGTGGTATGAGCCAACTGAACAGGGGCAACGGCGACGGCAACTCCCCTTGAAGTTTGATCTCTCTCTCTCTCTCTCTCTCTCTCTCTCTCTCTCTCTTCTTCCTTCGTCGTTGGCGGTGGCAGCAACCCCCTTTGAACTCCCATCTCTCTTTCTCTCTCTTCTACCTTTAGGCGACAACGACGACGACGACAGCAGCAGCAACCCCCTCTAAACTCCGATGTCTCTTTCTCTCTCTCTTCTTCCTCTAGGTGACGGTGACGGTGGTGGCAAGCCCCTCTGAAATCCCATCTCTCTTCCTCTCTCTTCTTCCTCTCGGCGACGGCGGCAGTAACCCCCTTTGAACAAGAGATGAAACAGAAAAAAAGGAGTTATGCCAAGCTTGTAAGCGGAGAGTTGACAAAGGGTTCCCTTGCTACGACTAGACCTGTTCATGGGCCAGGTAGCCCGATGGCCCGGCCCGGCTCAGCCTGCACCCCGGTCGGGCTTGGTCATGTAATTAGGCCCACGAGCTTGACCTCGGGCCTAACACAGTAAGCCCGACTATGTTTCGGGTCGGGCTCAGGATTTGTCAAAAAAGCCTGGCTCGAATCAGCATTATATATTTTATAAAATATATAATATGTATTTTATATATTATATAAAATATATAAATAATATAATATTTATTAAAATATATATTTATAATTTAATATATACATTTTTTATTTTTTCTTTATAATCTCTCTCTCTCTCTCTCTCTCTCTCTCTCTCTCTCTCTCTCTCTATTCAGCCGCTAACAGTATGGGCTAAATTTCGGGCTCGGGCCTTAGAAAATTTTGTTAATATAGAGAAAGCCCGGCCTGGCTTGACCCATGAACAGGTCTAGTTGCGACGGACAAGCCTGCAAATAGTAGAGTCGATGAATTGGAGCAGTTACACTGGCGACACCATTGCTCGACGTCAATGTCAATCTAGCAGTAGGGTCTGACAACGAATTCCCGCCAGGATTTGCAGATTAGAGGAATCACTCGAGGAGTTGTCTTTTTGCTAAAGACATTGGCATTTCTTCTAGTGGTGAAGATCAAGCCGTTGAGAGATCTGGTAATGAAGGGCCTTGCCACCGCTCTCTACTGCCGATACTCTTCGCCCAAGTCATTCAAATAATCTCCAGCCTACCGCCGATCTTGCCATGAAGGTGTCGGTGCCGAAGGGGGTCGATGTAGACGATGATGACGGTGATGAACCCAACCCCAAGTCCTTCAGCTCTACATGCATTGGCAAGATAACATGCGTGGATCTATTCTTGGTGAAAAGAAAAACTCACAGACCTCTGTCGGGCCTCCTCCGTTCGGTATTTGTAGCAACTGCCATCATTGGTGATGGCCCCGTCAATGGATGGCGCCCCTCCCTCTTCTCTTTCGATAGATGGGGTGAGTGTCTGAGAGGGATTATGAGTTAAGTTAAAAATAGGGACAAAAATATAATTTCACATAGGGGTAAAATGGGTATTTGACTTTTTCCGTCCATGTTTAACGACTAAGGGTACACTTAGTTAATTTTCAAACAATAAGGATTTAGTCAAATAGCTAAACCATAAAGGTCGTTTAAGAAATTTACTCATTGTCTAATACTCATCATGACTTTTTAGCAATTCTCTTAAGCTCATTGTATTTAAGAACAGTGTGTCAATGAGATTTTATTTTCCAAAACTCATCATCCATTACTGTTATTGTTCATTAATGGAAATTGTCCACATAATCCAATGTACAAAACAGGTACGGCCAAATAAATAAACAGCTACAGCAATTAACGAGAAATCGGGAGTCCGACCAAAATTACTCTAGATAATCTGAGACCCATTTGAATAGCACAGTGAGCTGGCAGAGCTGCTGCGTTAACTATGTTGAGATCCTTGTACATGTAACTAATATCCTCGACAGAAAAATAAGGGACTGTTCGATAACGTAATTGGTTTTGTTTTTAAAAACAGAAACAAATACCATATTAACAAAAATAATACAGTTTTATTGATATGGCAAATTATTTTTGTTTTCAAGAACAAAATCAATCATGTTATCGAATACATTCTAAATATCCGAATTACAGATAAAGGAACACTTCTGTGAGCATCAAATTAACAACCTGCAATCAATTCTCCATATAACATTTCTGAAACTTAGTTCAATTGCCAATTGGATCCCCTTAAGAACAGCTTTTGGCTAAAGCTTGAATCAGAGAGATATTCACACTGACCATACTTAACTGCCAAAAATTTACCTTTATGATTTCTTCTGGCGACCCCTAAACTTTTTTTTTTACCCCAAATTTTAGAGTATGGATCTCCTGTCCACACAAATTTTGCCTACATTTATCTCAGCCAAACATAGAGAACATTTCAACCTCTGCATAGTATTATGCAGGGGGAGATGTTCGTAATTCACGGGGGTAGTGTGTTGTGGGTAAACGTGGGCAGAGTTCTCATGAGCAGGAGATCTGGAGTCCAAATTTTAGCCATTAGACAAAGACTCCCCTCCAATAGTGTTCCTCTTTTCTAATTTATTTTACCCTTTAATTTATCAAATCATCTTACCATTTTTACACTTTGCAATGTTCATTGTCTTCTCCATGGAACTTAACTACTGAAATGGTTTCTCAATTGTTCATTGTCTTCTCCATGAAACTTAACTACTGAAATAGTTTCTCCACTGTTCATTGTCTTCTCCATTGAAGTTCATTATCTTCTTCATAGAACCAGCAAAAAAATTCAAATATTTTTATTCTCACAGAAATGAAAAAAAAAAATCTCATAGAAACCCTGAATTGTCTTAGCAGGCTGAATGATTGCCCCGAGTAGAGCTTTAATCCTCTTCAACTTTTGCAACTCATCCCCCGATTTGATAGTTTGATTTGCCAGAAGCCACCCGTTCACTTCAGATGAAATCTGATGTAGCGCGATCTGAACGCTCTTGTGTGTCAGGTGACTCAGACGTTGATTCGAATGATTACCTTGTCAGGGCCGAGCTGTTTTGTTCTACAAGAAGGACATAATTAGAATGCCCGAGGTGGGCACTCCAATGCTTAAGTCAGAGCATTGTTTCTAAAAGTTCGTTATAAGATAGGAATGCTTGAGAGCTTAATCACACATACCTTCACTGGTAAGAATGAGGACTTTATATAGGTGTGAGTGACCTGGGCCTTCTCACAATGGGTTTCATGCTCTTGGGGAGCTATTTCTGCTTGGTTTGGCGAACTATTATGGTAAGAGTTATCCCAGAATTAAGGGATACTCTCCTAGTTTACAGTTCACGCCAATACTCCCCCTCATGTTGGCGCGTACAAATCTTGGATGCCCAACTTGCCAAGTGAGCTGTAGAAGTTTTTACTGGATACAACTTTTGTAAGTATGTCTGCCAGCTGGTTTTCAGACTTGACAAAGGGAAATCAAATGATTTTGTCTTCGATGTTTTGTTTGATAAAATGCTGGTCTACTTCCACATGCTTTGTTCGATCATGTTGGACGAGATTCTGGGAGATGTCTATGGCAGCCTTGTTATCACAGAATAGGTCCATCTCAGAGGTTGGGGGGAAACCAATTTCAGTCATCAAACTTCTAAGCCAGAGTAGCTCGCAGAGCCCTTTAGCCATTCCTCGAAACTCAGCTTCAGCACTTGATAGGGCCACCACCTTTTGTTTTTTACTCCTCCACGTGACCAGATTCCCACCAACAAATGTAAAGTACCCCGAGGTGGATTTTCTATCTGAGATATTTTCGGCCCGATCTGCATCTGTATAGCCTTCTATCTTTAGATGATTATTTTATGAGAACATAAGTCCTTTTCCAAGAGAGGACTTCAAGTATCACAGAAATCGCATTACGGCATCCATGTGATCTTCGCTTGGGCAATGCATGAACTGACTTACTACGCTGACAGCATAGGCGATGTATGGACGAGTGTGTGAGAGGTAAATAAGTTTACCAACCAGCCTTTGATATCTCTCCTTATTGGTAGGTACTTGGTTTGGGTATTCTCCAAGTTTATGGTTTTGAACAATCGGTGTGTCTGCCGGTCTACACTCTAACTGTCCCACTTCGGAGAGCAAATCCGAGGTGTATTTCCGTTGAGACAGAAATATACCTTCCCTTGATCTAGCAACTTCGATTCCTAGAAAATACTTGAGCCCGCCTAAGTTCTTCATTTCAAACTCAGTTGCCAATTGCTTTTGCAGTGTTGCTATTTCTCCTGAATCATTCCCTGTGATAATCATATCATCTACGTATATTATTAGAGCTGCCATCCTCCCTCGTTGGTGCTTCAGGAATAGTGTATGGTCTGAATTGCTTTGTTGGAAGTCATATTTCCTCATCGCAAGACTAAACCGCCCAAGCCATGCCCGCGGTGATTGTTTCAGTCCATATAGTGCTCGTTGTAGCTTACACACAACTTGGTTCTTGGAATTTGCTGTATAACTAGGTGGGATGTCCATGTATACTTCCTCTTCAAGATCACCATGGAGGAAGGCATTCTTTACATCGAACTGGTGCGGTGGCCAATCAAGGTTTGCTGCAAGAGATAATAAAACTCTGACCGTATTCAACTTGGCCACTAGTGAGAAGGTCTCTTGATAATCTACGCCCTATGTCTGGGTATAACCTTTTGCGACCAGCCTCGCTTTGTATCTCTCGACTGTCCCGTCTGCCTTGTATTTAACAAAGAATACCCACTTACACCCTATAGGTCTTTTCCCTTCGGGCAAGGTAACCAGAGTCCATGTTTTGTTCATTAATAGTGCCTCCATCTCTTCTTGTATGACCCGAGTCCATTTCGGGTTTGTCAAAGCTTCTTGAATACTAACGGGGATATGATTTGAGGACAATTCTTGCACAAATGTTTTTAGAGGTTTGGAGAGTCTTTTTGTTGATACATAATTGGCAATTGGATACTTTGTCCTCTGATCCTCGACCTCTGGAGAATATCTATTTGGCGGTTTTCCACGATTATGCTTGAAAGGTAAGGTGTAACCAGCCGAAGTATTCATATCATTAGAGCTTGACGGTGTGGTAGGAGAGATTACCTCAGGAATGGCTTCCGGGATATCCTCAGGAGATGGGCCTTCCGGTAGATGATGGGAGAGGCGATGTAGATGTTGGGATCTCTGTAGATGTCTCTGGTGCTGTCTCTGTAGATGTCTTACCGGTTGTTTCATTGACCATCATCTCTGTTGAAGCACTCGTATTCAGCCAGTCGGGAAAAAACCAGTTCTGTTCTTCACTCTGACTCTCCCCCTAAAGAGAAGAATTGGTTTTGGAAGGAGAGTAGAATGTTTCTGATTCTAAAAAGGTAACATCCATGGTAACATAGGTGCGGTGGGTGGCTGGGTCATAGCATCGGTACCTTTTCTAGTGTAGCGCATACCCCAAAAATAAGCATCTAGCTGCTCGTGGATCTAGTTTTGTGCGTTGATTTTTATGTAGATGCACGAATGCTACACAGCAAAAAACTCGAGGTGAAATCATCAAAACGGATGGCAAGGAGACATGTGATGAAAGAACTTGTAATGGTGTTTGAAACTGTAAGACCCATGATGGCATTCGGTTAAGGAGGTAGGCGGCGGTAGAAACGGCATCAGCCCAATGTCGGTTAGGTACACGTGCTCCAAGTAACATAGCATGGGCAGTTTCGAGTATGTGCTGGTTCTTCCTCTCAGCAATGCCATTTTGTTGTGGAGTATGTGGGCATGAAGTCTCATGAAGTAACCCATGAATTTGGAAATAATCTTGGAACCGTTGATTCATGCATTCTCCGCCATTATCAGACCTGAGTACCTGGATCTGTGATGTGAACTGAGTCTTTACCATCATATGGAAAGATTGAAATACAATCAACACTTCATCTTTATGTTTCAGCAGATATAACCATGTCATGCGAGTACAGTCATCAACAAAGATTACAAACCAGTGAAATCCAGACACTGTAGTTACCGGGGATGATGGCCCCCACACATCCGAGTGAATCAAAGCAAATGGAACTCTACTCTTATTCATACTTAAGGGATAAATAGTTCTATGACTCTTAACTAAGATGCAAGTGTTACACTAAAATTCATGAGGCTGTATATTTGTAAATAATTATGGAAATAAGTGTTTCATGTAACTGAATGATGGATGTCCTAACCGGCGATGCCACATCCAAATCTGTTGTTCTCTGGTGTTACTTTGATGTTGTGTTGATGTGCTTGATCCGTGTGGAGATCATCCATGTAGTAGAGCCCCCCTCCTAGTACCACGCCCAATTATCTCCTTGGTGAGAATATCCTGAAGAAGACAAAAAGTAGGATAAATGAGCACAACACAATTTAGATCAGAGGAGATTTGGCTAACAAATAGTAATTTATGGGAGAGAGAGGGAACAAGCAAGGTGTTCTTCAAGGATATTGCAGGTGACAAGGTCACAGTGCTTGCTCCTGTGACTTCAGAGATAGCCCCATTGGCTTTAACAATTGTAGTCCGTCTTGGTGGTGAAGTCTTTGAAAAATCAATGGCATCATAGGTCATGTGGTCAGTAGCTCCTGAGTCAAGTATCTATGCATCGATAGTTTTGTTGGGAAGATTGTTACTTGAATCCGAGAGGTGTACGTCTCCCTATGGTGAGAGTTGAGATTCTGTTGTAACTGTTGCAGCCTTACCACTAGTTTCGGCCTTGTCTTGACATTTCTGATCTTGGAGTTCATGCCACCAGTCGGGATAGCCATGTAGCTTGAAGCAATTCTCCCGGGTATGTTTTGAGTTACCACAATGAGAACACTTAGTTCCACCAGAAGATGTTCGAGATTTAGAGGACGTACCAGATTTTTCATTGCTTGAAGGCAGAGAACCTATTGAGGAGGGCGTAAGTTTCCCAGTTTTAATGCCTCTAGAGGCAAAAACAGCTCCCAGAGTTTCAATATTGTTACCGGTGATCATGACCCTTTGTCGGATAGCTTCTCTCCGAACATGTGCGTATGCTTGCTCAATAGTGAGAAACGGATGCATTTGGAGTACATCTGCTCGAATCTTGTCTAATCTGTCATCAAGGCCATCCAAGAAGATGTACACTCTCTCTTCTTGAAGAAGAGTATTGTACCGTTGAATGTCCACCGCACACTCCATTGGATTTGTACGACGAAAATCAATTTCTTGGCACAAACCTTGAAGATCATTATAATACTTTTCAAGGGACCCTCTAGACTAGCGCAAGCGGGTCACACAGCGCCAGAGATCATATACTTGCGAGGTATCACTGCCATCAAAGTACGTAGTAGCAACAGAACTCCACACCATCTTTGTTGTAGGGAATCAAATAAAGTTACCAATCAAGGATACGTCCATGGAGTTAATTAACCATCCATTGACAATAGCGTTGTCGGTGCGCCACCTTCGAAAGCTTGGGTCAGTCAGTGGAGGCTGAGGAAGTTTGCCATTAATATATCCCAATTTATCTTTGCTAGAGATATACATCTCAACAACTTGGGACCAAAGAGCATAGTTGGTGCCATCCAACTTAATGTCGATCTGAGCGGCAGAGGTCTCTGTAGTCGAGGTCGGTCTGTGCAGGAGCTCAGTCATTCTAGTGATCAATTCAGTGAGGGTAGGAGTGTTAGAGAGCGATGTTCGGTCGTTGTAGATTGCAAAGAAACAGGCGAGTCTGAGACTTCGCAGTGATCAGGAGGATGAGTCAGGTTGCACTCAGCAAGAATTTGTAGCGGCGATATCTGCGACCAACCACCGACAACCACGGTGATATGGCGAGATCTGGCAGAGCAACCACCATACTTGCAGCGGCAGTAGGATCCAACCATCGGCTGATGTGAAGAAGAGCGATGTTCGGTCGTTGTAGATTGCGAAGAAGTAGGCGAATCCGAGACTTCACAGCGATCAGGAGGACGAGGTGGGTTGCACTCAGCAAGGATTTGCAGCAACGATATCAGTGGCCAATCACCAGCGACCACGGTGAGACGACAAGATCTAGGAGAGCAACCACCGGACTTGCAGCGGTAGTAGCAGCAGCCAACCACCGACAACCATGGTGAGATGACGAGATCTAGCAGAGCAACTGCCAGACTTGCAGTGGCAGTAGTAGAGGCCAACCACCGGTGACTACGATGGAGTTGATAGTTCTGGGTAGAAGGAAAAAAAAAACAAACCACACGATAGAGCAACCGTCGGACTTGCAGCGGTAGTAGCAACAGTCACCCACTGGCGACCAAGACTTCGCAGCGATCAGGAAGACGAGTTTGTCATGGATCGTGACGTTCTGATACCATGACAATTCGAGTAGAAGGAGAAAGCTCTTCTTCTTTCTTGATTTTTTTCGTTGCAACGAATGGGTTATATACACACCTCTCCTAGTTACATCCAAACTTTCCTTTCCTAGTTACATACAAACTATTATGATAAGAGTTATCCCATAATTAAGGGATACTCTCCTAGTTTACAGATCACGCCAATAATTATGTTGGTTACATGATCTACGCGGGGGTTACGGTCCGTCTGATTAATTCTGATGCATGCAATGCGGTAGGCCAACCTAACGGTCGATGCATTATTGTTCTAGAGATCTCAAGGTAGTAATGTATCTATGGGACAAGTCAGTGTGCTCGCCTTGCTGGTCGCCATAGGTTCTTACAGCTTGACCGATCTTTGAGGTAGGTCACTATATCTTGGGAGATCTGTTAGCTCGGCCCGGCCTAGGTAGTAGACATCGGCCTAGTGAAGTGTTTTAAGCTAACTTGCCGAGCTGGTTTGCTTACTCAGCGCCGAGGTATTGCTTGAAGGCCATGTGTCGCGGTGTAATTCAAAAATCTATATTGAGATAACAGAACCAACAAAACCGATAAACATGAAAATGATCAGGATGATCCTACAATAGCTAGTTGCCATGTTACATAAATTTTTGTGGCTTGCTATCTACATGTGTTTGTATTTTTATACATTGGCATTCGAGAAACCCAGCTTGCTATCTCACCATTTCCAAAGCTTTTAAAACTCTAAACTCTATCATTATTTCTGTCATTCTCTCTATCTCTCTCAAGGCTCAGTTTGGAAAGAGTATAAATGCAAATATATAGTATAAATTCTTACAAAATAATACAAAATATAAGGTTTTGCACTTAGAGCTTCTTTCTCTTTCTTTCTGTTGTCTCTCTCCCAAAGTAATCTCCCTCAGAGCTTAGAAATTCAATTACGTTGGATTGGTGTTCTGGCACAAGTTTTGAACTAGTCTGAGACAGGAGAGACCGAGGCAGAGTTTGAGCCTAGCACTCTGTTTTCTCTCTGCAGGTGTGCCGGAGACTCTACTCCCGCTGTACTGGTACACCAGAAAATAAGTAGAAAGGAAAAATTGCAACGGATTAAGGGTGAGATTGTGAGAGACAAACTGGTATGTAGGTCCCTTCTTTTCTTCTTTTCTTCTTGTTCTTCATTTTCTGTTCTTCTTCTTCATGATGATCTATTCGGTAGAGCACTACTAGATTAAATATTCTATAGTAGATTTAAACAGAGCCCTACTAGATTAGAACAAAGCCCTATTCGTCACTTTTTGTTTTTCTTCTTCTTCATTATTACTGTTCGATAATTATATTTTTCTATTCACATTAAAATAAAAACCTTGTTAGATTAATATGGCTTCCATTCAATGAACGCCCTTGCGCACATCGTAATGAACATGTATCTATTGCAGATTAATTTGCAAGTGTCTTTCTTCAGGCACGACTTGATTAAAAAAGCCCCAAATTGGTGGGGTATTTCTATTCAGGTACCTGTTAGATTAATGCTCGATCTTGCGGTGCAATTGTGCGAACACTATATGCATGCCACCGGCCTTTGATTCAGAATTTGAGGTTCAGGCTCTCAGGCACACTACAAGCACGCCACGCCATGACGCTTGGTCATGGTGTTTCTAGTTTTTACCCGAAAAAAAAAAAAAGTGAGGAGAGCAGCGAGACGAGACTCTTTTTCAGACAGTGAGGTATTTTTTGGATTAGTTGGGTTTTAACAGAAAATGGGCAAGAAAAAGAAAAGAAAAAAAAAAGTTTAGTAATTTAACGATTTTTACTAACAACCGATGAAGAATTCTGAATTCCAACCCCCTATTGACCCTCTCCCTTGTAAATTACATCCTGTCCGTGAATTTGACATCAATTTACGATCAACGGTCAAAATGTATTTCCTCTGTACGGGGCTATAAAATTCTGATCGGCTTCAGTCACTGCAAGACCTGTTCGAATACTGTTCGAACAGCTTGCCTTCCATCGGGAACATCTCTGTACTTTTATGCTTTATTTCATAGAGAGATATTTCCGATGCAAGGCTACGATAGTTATTTGAATGGGCCTCCAATGACTGAATCCCATCTCCGACAAAGCAGATAAACAAACAACAGACTAAACAGAGATCGATTTCAGTCAGAGTAAAGTCCTATAACCTTGCATCGGGAATATCTCCGTACTTTTATCCTTTATTTCATGCGGAGATATTCCCAATGCTAGGCCATGATGGAAATTCGAATGGACTTTGCTCTGACTATATTGATCAATATCAACACAAAAACAAAAAGAAAAATACATATTATAGTATTATACTACAATATTTAAGTCGTAGTTAAACAGAGCAGCAGAGATATATATTCACTGAATGGAACCAAAAGACTTGTATTTTTGAGTCTGTAAGTACGTCGTCATGGGCTCTGATCAGCATTTTTCTTTGGACTTTGGAGTCTTTTCCTGCTGTTTCCTCTCCAAGCTCATCTCACAATCTCGAACAAACTGCGAGAGTGAATTATGCACAGATCCACCATCACCCATAGCTCTTAATGCACTCATTTGGAGCTCCTCAGCTCTGCTCCGTAACGCTTTCCCCTCTCCGCTGCCCAACACCGACTGAACCAGTCTCCCTATCTCCTCGCGACCTATCAAACGCTTCGTTGATAAGTGCTCCGTCCTGACCGCCATGCCCCAATCCTCTGTTAGCATCATTGCATTCAACCTTTGCTCGGAGTATAGTGGCCATGCGACCATAGGCACTCCGTTGGCTATGCTCTCCAGAGTCGAGTTCCACCCACAGTGAGACAGGTACTTTGACGGACCCCAATCATCTGCGGACCCCACGTGTTTACTAAAAACCCTCTTCCCTTGGTTCTAGTCATGAACCCCTCCGGCAGGTACTTTGACGGGCCACAGCTTACGTTGCCGGACGTGAAAAAACTCGCCGCTGTCTCCTTCCTGGCGGGTGGCCGTACCACCCAGACGAATCTTTTCTGGCTCAGTTCCAACCCCAATGAGAATTCAGTGAGCTGCTCGTTTGATAATGTCCCCCCGCTTCCGAGGGAGACGTAAAGCACTGATTCAGTGGGTTGTTCATCTAGCCATGCTAGGCACTCTTTCTCCTCTTGGCCTGTAAACTCTGTCGTAGAACAGGGTCCTCTCTAAGAGCTTTAAGCGTTTCCGGTTCCAGATCCTCCGTCGAGTTCAGCAGAATTCCTTGGGCCAAGGCATACCTGGAAGCATGTGCCAAATACCAAGCGTACTGCTCGTTCGTTCGATCCAACATGGGATCAACAATGTCATCCACCGGAACCGGCTTACAACCAGGGACGTGGATCGGCTCTTGCAGGTCGACGTACTCGCCTTCTATCTCCTGATCAAGCGTTGGCAAGTAGAGGCTCAGCGCCAAAAACCTTGCCGACGATGTGATGTACACGTACTTGGGTATTCCGAGCTCGTCGGCGACGTCAAAAGCATCGGTGCAAAATAAATCAACGATGAGGGCTGTAGGCCGTGACGCCATAGCAGTGACCACTGATCGAAAGGCCGGGATGGATTCTTTCACAATCACACATAAACGAGCTACCGGCGCCGCATCAGTGGACAGTCGGCCTGAGATATCAGCTGGTGGGAGTTGGATAGTCTGGAGGCAGTCGGAAACTGTAAGGGATTGGAGGAATTGGGATTGAGCGATTGAGACAACGGTGGTGGTGACGAAGATGGTTACGTTAACGCGGTGACTGTGAGTGGTGATCAGCCATTTGGCGAGCTCCACTAGAGGGATGAGGTGGCCCATCCCTGGGCTTCCTAAAACTGCGAAGTGGAGTACTTTGTCACTCCTCTGAGCCATGAGCGTAGCTAGACTGCTAGAGAGAGCTTGCAGAGAAAGGAATGTTATTTATGAACTGAACTCAACTGAGGATTCTTTAGCTCTTCATCCTACTTTCATGGTAGACTATCTTCACTTCTTAAATAGATAAATTAAGAGACCTTTTTTTTCTATTTTTAATTTCCTTTTTTTGGTTTGGGCTAAAGCCGTGAATCACTTGTATGGCCACGTTTAGTTTTGATCCCACCTTGATAATGTTGGATTGTGTCAACATCGTAGCTTATTTAATACGATTAATAAATGTCTTCATTTGCTGTTGAGAATGATTTATTTATAAATTAAAGTTTTATATATATAGATGAAATATAGTGTTAGTTTATATATATTATGATAGTGTTAAAAGAAATATAGTGTATGTATTAATTAAAGTTTTAAATATTATTATGATGGATAAACTGGAAAATATAAAATTAAATAATTTTATAATTTTATTTAAATATTAGATAATTAAATGTTTGTTTTATTATTCAAATTTAATTATATTTTAATTTAAACAAATTAATTATATTGATTTCATGTTAATTCAAATTCATGGGTTGTATCATGCTACTCATGTAATAAATATATTGTATTTGAAATTTTAAATAAGTATCATATTTGTATTGACCCATACATGGGAATAGAGACCGGATCTGCTTCTCACACCTAGCGACTTACACACATGTCCTATCATACATTGGAAACATCTGCCCCAAATCCTCTCATTTCCTTCAAGGAGAGAATCAATCTATGCACGCTAAAAAAAAGACCATAATACTATCCTTGTCAATTTAGTAATAAACCCTAAACCTCATCATTTTCATGTAATTATTATTGGGTTTCTAGCATATAAGGGCAATTTTTGGGGTTTAATATCAATAAAGGGCAAAAACATTGTTCATATTCTTCTTCTTACCATTTGTTCACCAGAGCCGCCGCCCACCTCCACCTCCGCCTCCGGCAACGTTGCCAGAGGTGGCCGAAGGCAAAAGTGGTGGTGGCGGCACTAGTGGTTTCTCTATCCAACGCTACCACCTCTGCCCACCTCCGCCTCCACCTTCAGCAACTTTGCCAGAGATGGGTGGAGACAGAGGTGGCAGTGGTGGCAGGCAGAGGAATGACCACCAGTGACGTCGCCGCGACGACGGGTGGCAGCTGACGACGGTGACAAGTGGTGGCGGGCGGCGGTGGGCGACAGTTCAGGTGAACAAATAGCGAGAAAAAAAGATGAACAGTGTTTTTGCCCTTTATTGATATTATTTTTAAAAAGTTAACCTATTTTTGAAAAATTTTTAAATATATTACTTTTATTAATATTAAACCACAAAAGTTGTGTTTATATGTTATTAACCCATTATTGAATTATAATGTAATAAATTAGTCAAATAAAAAAAATAGAGATAAACTTGGAAATTGCAAAGTGGCTTAAAGGAGTTGTTTTCTCTCCCATTACAGCCTTAGTCCTGAAAAGAACTCATTTTTTGTTTTTGGTTTTGTTTAACTGAAATATTATTTCACTGAATTAAGGTGGGTTACGCCACTGAGATATTTCTTTTGGTAGAAGGAGAACAGGAGATATATTGAGAGGAGTGCCCTACGTTGTAGAAGAATTGCCAACTGTTGCTTGAAAAGCAGTGTTTTGACGATTTTGAGGGCGAGTTAAACAATCTTTGATGATGTGACCATGCTTTTTGCAATAATTACAAAATTTTTTTGTACAATTTGCTGTAATATGCCATAATTTTTGCAACTAAAACACTGAACCTTACTCATATCTTTACCATTGCTTTTTCCGTGAATCGAAAATGCCATGTGTGTTGTAGTCATTTTCTCCTATTCAAGAGTGGTTTGTGTAAGAAGACGTTGTTCCTCACGAAACAATTCACTGAAACACACATCCAAGGTAGGAGGAGGATGACGATTCATCAAATTAGAACAAGCATTTTCAAAATCTGAATGTAGCTTCATCAAAAATTGATCGCATTTGCTAATTTCATAAACAACCAATACATCAGCAAGAGAAACTTTAGACACTGCACCACACACTATATTAGAAAATTCAGCCCATAATTTTTGAAAACCAGAATAGTAATCTTGAATAGAGAGACTCTCCTGTGTATAATTTGCAATTTCACACTCTAATTGAAATCTCCTGGCTGAATTTGTTTGATTATAAACCTTTTTCAAATATTCCCACATGGTTTGAGCACTTTTATAGGGGTGTAAATTAAGAACAATTTTAGAATCACATGACCCGGTAATCCAAGACATCACCCTAGCATCTTTGATTTTCCATTCAGCTAATTTAGTAGCATCTGCTGGAGCTGGAGTAGTACCATCAATATGTCCCCATAATTCTTTTCCAGTAACATATAAACAGAATTGAAATTCCCATGCGGAGTAATTTTTTCCTATAAATTTAACACAAAATTCTGAGTGGTTACCAACATTTTCATCAGAAAACAAGACAAATATAGATAGATAAACAATCCAAAATATGACCGGAAAGAAATTACCAAAATACGTGAGCTTCCTGAAGAAAATCACACAGATGGAACTTGCAATCTATGACGGCCTGAAGTTCTAATGTCACCCATGAATAACCAGAAATTCCAAAACTCTAAGACAATGGCTCTGATACCATGATAAATTTTCTTTGGAAAGAATTTTGATTGAATGACTCAATGCCTTTTCTTTCTGATTTCATTGAATATATTGCTGAATATACAATAATTTAAAGTCTGATTTACATTGTTTTACAGAGATTTAAGGTTGATTTATCTCTACCTACACCTACAGCTATACAATCTACTTACGAAAAAATAATATGAATATAAAATAAATAAGCTGTACAAAATAAATATTTGATTTATATGGCAACAATCTCCACCATCCTCAAGAGCAATTTCAAGCCCTACGGTCGCGATTTCCTTGGAGGAAAACCCACAGGACGATTTTTCAACGGCCGAATCCCATCGGACCTCAAGTTAATCCCACCATTCTGTCTACTTGCCACCGGAGAATGCCACCTCCAACGTGTGCAATGATAGCTTGCACCCAAGAGACACTCCATCAACAACAGTTTCAGAAGTAGAGGTGGTTGCGTATACTACATGACATCCGGCCTGCACTACGGCAGGTAACCTCTTGGCTATTAAATGCCGCCTTTAATCTTAATCTTTTTCTAATTCTGGGTTTTTTTAAAGCTTTTTTCTTACTTGTTTTTATTTTAGAATAAAAAATATCTGCATTTGGGAGATGTTTAATGGTTTCGATGGAAGCAAAAGATATCTTTATAATTTTTTTCTTCACAATGCATTTAATACAAAATTTAATATTTTTTATCATCTGCCATTTACCTCTATTTATACACTTTTTATATCTCCCTGGATGCAGGTATTTCTTGATAGCATTTATTTGTAGCGTTCCTTCCATGTATTATTATTTATTCATTTACTTACAACTTGAGAACATTCCAGCAAATATCACTCAAGCAAGGTTCCTAGATTTTCAGCGGAAAACAACTAGAATTAAAATCAATTAAAGTCCAGGGTTTTCAGCAGCAATTGGTTAGATATGACTAAGGTCTGTAAAGGATAATTATATTAAAAGGGAGGATTGTCAAATTAGCATTGTACTTTATTGAACTTCAGTCAGTAAACCCTGCAATAGCTGATGATTATTGTTGACAGGAAAGTACATCAGTAGTTATTATGAAAGATAAGTAATTATTTTGATTAGATATGTTTTAATTGGCCTTCTAACATGGTGTGGAAAGGTTCATCATGTTGTCTTGATCCAATGATGCTTGGTCTTATCAAGCTTACTCTTTATGTAATTACTTTTCTTTTGCTCTATATCTTCCTGAAATCTACATATGACTGTCTAATATTACATGCTTGACAAGATAATCTTGATTTTGGTTCACTTAATTTGTGGTTTGTTTGGATATTAGAAAGAGATTAGGTCTCCGAGATGCAAATATTGGTAGAAATGTAATTTTGATTCACCTAATGTATGGCTTTGCCTGGATATTAGTAAGAGATTTAGAGAAAGCGTTTAGGTTTTTAAGATGCAAATACTGGTAGAAATGTGTATCATATCATTGGTTGAGTTGAGTCATCAAATGCGTAGATCATAATCCTATTTAGCCCTTCTTCTTGCATTGAAACTTCTCTTCTTTAATTTCATGCAGACAGTTTTCTATCTAGGTTGTTTTTGTCAAATTATTAGTGATCTATTTATAATTTGTGACTCTAATTTGCATATTTATTCTTTGTCCAGTCTTTCCATTCCGGCCGACGGAAAGCATACTTTTTTCAATATTGCGTGAATTCTCTATGATTTTCTTATGTTCATGTTCTTGATTGATGTGTGCTCGTAAAGTTGAACTCCCACATATTTATCTCTCTTTAAGTTCTAATTCTATTTTTATGCAACTTAACATAATTAATATGTAACTGTAGATATACACCTTAATATTTGAATTGCAGGGTGCCTTACTATTTGAATTTCAGTGTGCCTTACTATCGAAGTTTCAAATGTTATTAACTAATTATACTGAAAATTTGCCTTTCATGATTAATTTTTTTGAAACAATTGATTTTGTAGCTATTGGAAGTGTATCCAAATGAGTTTAGATTTTAAATCATTTCTCAGGTTTTAGGTTTTTTCTCAAAATCGAGCTCTAGCCGAACCAAGCTCAAGCTTATGAATCATTATTGACTCGAGTAGAGCTCGAGCTCAAGGTTCTGGCTCAAACTCAAACTCGAACCTTGTACTATTCAGCTTGGTTTGCCAGGAACCCACCCCTATTTATCAATGCATAAATGTAATATTGCCAAACACATGCAAAAGTGAGTCTGAACAAAGAACAATAATTAAGTTAGAAAATAAATAATTTCTCAACTGCGTTTCTCTATATTTTCTCTTTCTTTTTGACTTTCTTCTAATAATAGGGGCAGGGTTCGATCAAAACATTTAACAGTAGTTTTGGTGTTTGCTTACCGAGTAGACAACGGAGATGAGTTTGACACCTGGTTCTAGACTCCAACCACTAGGATCTCTTTCTACAATCAAAGTACTGCAGTTTGGATGGTCCCAAAAATGTATAGAAAGAGGAAGAGTAGTATACGCAACCACTTAAAAGGGAGGGCTGTCAATTAGCATGGGCTTTATTGAACTTCAGTAAGCCCTGCAATAGCTGATGATTATTGTTGACAGGTATTCATTGTTTACAAGAAAGTACATCAGTAGTTATTATGAAATATAAGTAATTATTTTGATTAGATATGTTTTAATTGGCCTTCTAACATGGTGTGGAAAGGTTATTCATGTTGTCTTGATCCAATGATGCTTGTTCTCATCAAGCTTCCTCTCTTGTAAAGTTGTAATTACCTTTCTTTTGCTCTATATCTTCTTGAAATCGGCATATGACTGTCTGAATACATGCATCATTTTGTTATTGGGAAGGGTGTCAGTTGGGATGTTTATGCACGATGTCCATGAACCGGTTTTGGATTGGACCCCGTTCAGTCCAAATCCTTCCGTACGAACTGAAAACTAGGGTGAAGTGAGAGCAGATAACGTCAATCTGTATTAACTGGCCATCACCTGCAGCCGATTGAAAATTTTTAAATAAAAAACAAATAGATTATCTGTATTCAACTAGCGAGGTTGTCTTCCGTTGTGGCGACGGAGGGTGAGAGAGAGTAGCGTCTTCAGGTTCAAGGGATCCTCGATCATCTTCGCCACCTCCGACATCGTCGGCGTTTTCTCCGCTTTCTCCTCTGCCAGCCCTACGTGCAGCATCGCCATTACATCCTCCTCTATGTTCTTGTACCTCAGAAGCTTCGGGTCGAACACCTCTGCCGTCCACTCGTCCCTCACCACCGACCTTACCCACTTGGGAAGATCCACTCCCTGCTCCTCCGTCCCCCGCTGTCCAATTGGGGAGCGATACTGCAGCGGGAGCCTCCCCACCAACACCTCCAGCAGCAAAACCCCAAAATGTATATGTCTGCCTTTTGAGACAGCCTCTTCGTCTCCCCCTGCTCCGGCGCGCTATACCCTCCCAATCTCTCCCTGGGCTCAGAAGCAGAGCCAACCCGAAATCAGAGATGAAAGCTACGCCGTTCTTGTCGAGGAGGATGCCATGTGCGTCGGTCTGAGAGCAGAACTGAAGGAGCGCGTCGTATCATTGGGGAGCGGAGCAGCAGCGGAAGCAGACGACGAGTACAGGAGAGAGACAGGAGAAGAGGAAGGCGAAGGCATGATCCTGCATTTTGGGCAATGGGCACCTTGAAGGTGTTCTAATCTGTCCGAAGACGAGGTCTGATAGATCCATTGCTCTTGCTTGACAGTGCCAAAACTTATTTTCCCTCTAATAGCTCCGGCGACGAAAACTAGGATTTTTGTGGGGTTTAGGTTTTGTCAAATGTAAGTTGAGAAATTTCTTTTCTTTCTTTGAATCAATGTCAAGCGTACGTTAGGGTTTAGATTTTGTCATCGTCCCCACCAGTTCACTTTTCTCTGATGCTGATAATCTAGGGTTCATAATCCGGTAATGAACCTTAAATAGTACGGTTTTATCTATTTGTTTGTAGATTCTGGTGCTCGGATCTTGAGCATTTTAGGGTTTAGTCTTCGGGTTCCCTTTCTTATGAGGTTTTGAGAGAGAAAGCTAATAGAGATTGAACTGAAACGGAGCTTTGGTTCTGGTCTTCAACCAGTCTTTAAGCCTTTATTATTTTCTCCCTTTTTTTCGTTTTACTCTGAAAAACGAACAAAATGGAGGATACAGAGGAAGCTCGTAATGATATGATTGCAGCGGCTTCAATCGTCATTCGGTACTTCGTCGTCTTCTATTCCGAAACAACATTCATCGACCAGTTAAATGCTTCGCAAATCCGTGCTCCCATGAGACCATTTTTCCAGAATTTCAGCCCGGATAACAACAAGCGGCCGGGTATACCTCCGTTTTACCCGCATATCCCTCCCGCCTCACCAACTGAGTCTCTGGCTCTTCTATCAGTTGGTATCTACGGGAAATTGATTTAAGGATAATATGCGAATGGGAGGGGGCTAAACATATGTGCGTGCACTAATTTAATTTGACATGTATTCTCTGTTTGCTTTAATAACAAAGAAGAAAAAAGTCAAGCCCATAAAGCAAGCACGGACATGGTAGAAGACCCAGGCACTAGGGCGATGTAACAGACCTTCAACCAGGGTTTGGAACCCATCATCTTGTTGTGGAAGAAATCCACAAGTCCCAATGTATATCAAAACACGTGAAGACAGAGAACCCAGGAGCCTTCAAGTATTAAGGCTTTAGGGCTGCTATCATCGTAACTAGTCATGTAGAATATCATCAGCCCCAAAACATGAAGCTCCTGTAAGCCATCGCTCCCATACCCATGCTGAAGCCCGCCTGTCCATCATCATCATCATCATCACCATCGTCAAAAACAATTGATTCATCGAGCAAAATCATTGTTCCAGTCCTCATTTCCGAATATCATGATTCATTCCACCAATTTTCAACATGCTAGACTTGCAGCCGCAATGCAACCATGGGAAGAGTTAAAAATAAAATTAAAACGTGTAAAACCCTTCATCACTATCCGTTAAGTATGCACATCCAATCCAATAAAATGAGTAGCACCTAAGTTGCTCATCAAAGCACACCGAAAGGTTAATACTACAAATTAGAACCAAGTTTTGTCGTTGCCTGATATGGACCAAAAAAAGCATATCGATCATCCATCCGTTAAAAGAAGTTCTT
Organism: Nelumbo lutea; assembly: GCF_056320005.1. Classification (NCBI taxonomy): domain Eukaryota; kingdom Viridiplantae; phylum Streptophyta; class Magnoliopsida; order Proteales; family Nelumbonaceae; genus Nelumbo; species Nelumbo lutea. The sequence continues at coordinate 22,631,752 of NC_142688.1, forward strand.
TTATTTTTTCATATGGGATTTTCTCCCAGGTCTGCCGACACCGATCCTACGTGGTAGTACCTAGGTTCTTTAATTATAAAGCAAGAAGAATAGGTCAGAGGTGAATCTTTTCTATTTGACATATGCTTGGCTGAAAAACAATCGTCTTTACAGGTCAAGTCAGTATATTTACTTAGAGGAGAGACTTTGCAGATAGAATGAAGAAAAGAACAAGAATTGATTATTTAAACAAAACAAATGGGATTAGATGAATATTAGGAGGTGTCCATGGAATAGGTACAGTAAAGTTTTAGGAAACAATTATATAAGTAACCATGAATGGGAGGGGGCTAAGCATACCTCCGGCCGGGTATACTATTTTCTTTATCAATCTATATAAATTAGGGAAATTAGGAGCTATCTCTTTCTCTCTCTGATGGACTACCCAACTCAGTACAAGGTGGAGGTATTTGTGGTGGTGAATCAATTCCAATATGACGACAGAAATGAAAGGACATTTTATATGAGGTTGCTGTAAATGCCCACTCTAGGACTGCCAGAAATTTTCGTCAATGCTTGCTTGGGGATGCCCAACCCGAAGAAGGTAAATGGGCTTAGAAAAAACGCGGACGGAGTGAGAAGAGGGAAGAGGATAGTTAATTAATTCATATGAATTATTGTTTATTAAGGGCTACTTGTTAACTCGTATCAAAAATAAAATAAAATTTTTATTGAATTTTTGAAAGTATTGTCGAAAGACTTTAGGTATACTACAGTAGAATTTCCCCACTTATTAATATTTTCAGCTATACGGATTTATAAAAAGTGATGACACAGAAAAAAAATTGACCACTGAACCAGTAAAATATTATATAAATTGGATGGATAGTAGAGGATTCTCCTCACAGCCGCCTTCATATTTTCTCTGTGCTGACGTTCTTAACCTGCACACTTACCCCCTCGGTTGAAAGTTTTTGTGGAAATCTGAAAAGATAGGTGTAATGGCAGAGTTGGGATCTCCTGTCCATAAGAACTCTGCTCACGTCTATTCACACGTAACATTACAGTCATATATGGGAAATATTTCATCCTTCCACATAATATCATGCATTGGGAAATGTTTCGAATGCATGGAGGTAGTGTATTGTGGGTAGACATGGGCAGAGTTTTTCTGTGTAAGACATCTAGAATCATAATGGCAATGGTTCCTTCATACATGCATGTCCTTTTTTTTTTAGGATTTTTACTGTTCAGTCTATTTTCGGAAATCTTAGTTCCACGGTACAGTTGGGGATAAGTTCCTCGCTAATTCATGGACTGGTATAGAAGATCGCATCTCCACCCCACCAGGAGCCACCCCACAGCACATCCCTGCCATGTATTGGAAACATCTCCTGATGATGTCATCATCCGACTAGTACTATCATTAAGAGATGTTCACAATATATGGCGGAGATGTGCTGTAGGGCATTGTGGGGCGGCTCCTGGTGGGGCGGAGATGTGAACTCCAGGTATGGGTGTTATAGTTGGAGGTATGTATAATTTTAAATTATTGTAAGTATGTAGTTTAACTCAAAATTATGAAGTAGAGTGCAGTATATTTATCCCCTTTCTCTATTCAACATCAAAGTCAATGATTTTTGTTTGAGTAAAATTTCACAACAATGATTGATATGATACCTACAGCTAAATAAAAAAAAAAAAAAAAAAACATCTACCCACATTTATTTATTTGATATTGTCTGCTGGAATGATATTGTCTGCTTCCTCCCCTTCTCTTAAAATCTCATTTTAAATTATTCCAATTCTAATTTGAATTCATCTCTAAATCAAACTATAGATTATGTGAAACATGGTTTTCAAAATCAGACCGGAAAAATCGGGAACCGGTCATTTGATTGGTTTCGTTTTTTCTTAAAACTGTTTTTTTTTCTCTAAAATTGTTTATTTTGGTTAATAACCATTGAACCGGCCGATTAACCGTTCAAATAGTTTTGACCATTTTTTATTTTTTTTTATTTTATAATTTTTTGTTAAAATGGATTAACCATTCAGATCAAATAATCGAACCATTCAAACCGATAACCAAACCCCTGATCGATTCGGTTTTAAAAACCATGATGCGAAAAGATCATTTGAATTTTCTGATCCCAACTGCAAACAAAACCAACTTTAAAATGAAACACGTACGCCAAATAAATGGATTTATAATAAAGCACATTCAAGTGGACGGGGAAGTTTAAAATGAAACTTCAAGTGGAATTAGAATAAAACACATCATATGGATTTATAATAAAGCATATTCAACTTTAAAATGAAACACGTACACCAAGTTTCAATTAAGTCTCAAAACCATAATTGAAAATCATAGAAGAAAAAGCACACCTGTAATTATTAGGTCTCAAAACCATGCATAATTGAAATCACAAAAGAAAAAGAATAAAAAATGGCATTGCCTATTATTCTTTGGCCCTAATATCAAGTGGACGGGCATAGGGATATTCATTCAGCAAGGTGGTAATTTATTTTTGTACGTTTGGCCCACAATTTTATGCACAAAATCTTTCCAATATGTCTATTTGAATCACCAAAAATGGAAATTGCCCTCTTCTTTTCCCTGTTTTTATATTTAAATTTAAACAAATATCCATGAGTGATGTGTTTTATTAAATTTGTTTGGTAAATTAAACAAGATAATACAAAATAATAGGGCTGCTAAGTCTTTGAAGGATGCATTTATAGATATATAACCTAGTATTTAATTTCCAACGTCTAATAATTAATTTTCTTGTAATATATAGTAACAAAGACATGGGAAAATCTGTAAGATTTAATAATTTTATTTTTTATTTATTGTTGATTTATAAAAAATAATTATTGTTAATTGAATATAAGCATATATTTTTTAATAAATTTAGTTTTATTAATAATTATTGTTAATTAACTTTATATAAATAAAAATAATTATAAAAGCTAACATTTTTATTGATTCCACTAATAATTAATAATTATATAGGAATGACAACGGGGTGGGTTCAAGGTAGGGCACCCCATCTCTTTCCCTGCCCCATAGTCAAGACACTACCCCATCCATGCCCCATCTCCAGTGTTACGTGAGTTAAGGGCAAGGTAACCACTAGGGGTGTCAACAGTATTCAAAAATCCGATTTCAAATTCGATATTCGACATAATCGAATCAAATTTTGGTAATTTGAATATCTAATCAGTCGAATTTGGATATTGTATTCTTACTAAATAGTTAATCGGATTCAAATTCAGATATGACCTGATTCGATTCGATAAATATCCGAATTTGACCTATTATTTAATTCTTATATATAATATATAAAATATTTTATAGAATTTATATATAATAATTAAGTTATATAAATAACTTATATATTTATATATTATATCAATAAAATTATATTTTATATATTTATTAATTATCTAAAATAATTAATTAATCAAATTTGAACCAAATTGAATATTCGAATATTTAATCATATTCAAATTCGGATATTATTTTTCAATGTCCATCGGATATCGAATCAAATTCGGATATTGGATTCTCTAACTAGATTCGAATTCGAACTATTTACACCCTAATAACCATTCCTCAATGTCAGGCAAGTTCAGGGGCAAAGCATCCCACTCCTCATCAAGGATGGAGAATCCTCGAATTTCCATGCCCCGTCCCCAGTATTGGGCGAGTTCAAGTAAAGGTGTAAATAGGGTCGTGTTGGGTCGACACGACATGACTCGCATGTGGCCCGCACAAAGTGTGAGTCGTGTCGTGCTGGCCCACGAGGCATCCCGGGTCGTGCCTCCCTCTAGGATAATTTGAGGAGTCGGTTCGGCACTGCCCACGGCCCAAGCCCGCATGGGCCCGTTCTGTGCCGTGGGTCAGGCTGGTCCATGGGCTGGGCCTTGGGCCAGGCTATGCCGCACACCAAGCCAAGCTCAAGGCAAGGCACCCACTCCTCGTCCAAGGTTTTTAAAATTGGATTGGATAGGGAACCATTTTGGGGTCAAACTGTCCGATTGTTCAGTCCGAATGGATGACCTGCTCTAACAAAAAAAAATTAGAAAAACAAAAAAGGCCAAAAAAAAATTAGACCTACTCTAACCAAATAAGTGGTTTTGGGAAAAAAAAAAACTGTTTTGAGGTGAAATGGTGTTTGGTTCCCAATTTTTCCAGTCTAACCATCTGGTTTGATCCAATTTCTTAAAAAAGCTGTATCAACCACATGGTAAATTTTTAAAAGTATACTAAATTATTTTTAATATTAAAAAAATATAATTTTATGAAAATTTTGGAAAATTTATTGTACTTGTGTAATTTTGAAAATTTATTCAAATTTATTTAAATTTTATTAAATAATTTATTTTCTTTTTAAATGGTTTACTTACAGAATTATACTAATTTATCTTAATAATTTGTGTAATTATTTGTTCAAATTATAGTTTTCCATTTCCCGTAGTCATTTATCTTTAATAATTTTCAATGAAAATTACATAATTTTTCAATAGTTTTCCAAAATCTATCAAATGTAATAAATTTTCTTAAAATTTCCAAAATATTCTAATAATTATTTGATGCATTTTAAATAAACTTTCAATTTATGTCTTTTAATTTCAAAAATGTTATTTTACAAAATTGTAGTTTTATGAAATTTTTTGAAAAAATTGTTACATTTGTGTAACTATGGGGATTTATTCAAAATTTTTTTAAATTGTTATTAAATTTATATTTTTATTTGGTAGTTTACTAACAAAATTACACTAATTTATCTTTTATTTTTCAATATAAATTAATTAATAATTTCATTTTCTAACATTATAATATTTTGTTCCCCCATTTGTATTTGGTTATTAATTATAATAATAACAATAACTAAAATTTTATACTTTTTGATAATTGTTAAATATAATTCTCAATTTTATAGAAATTAGTTAAAGAGTTTTCAATTTCTATAAAATGTTGCTAATGAGTTAATTAATAAAAATATGTATTATATTTTATAATTTACTAACCGTACTAATAAGAATATCTAATTTTTGATAATTTACTAACCGTATTTATTAACTTTTGGTAATATCACTATTTAATACTCATTGAATATGGGTGGGATTAAATATTAACAGTATATAACTATTTATTAATTAATATGAATATTTTAAATGAAGGGGAGTGCATATAGATTGGGAGGATGCATTTTAGGAATTGATTAGGAAGTGAGGCAATATGATAATTTCCTATTGGTTTAAATGAGATACCTTAGGAGAGAGATTATAGAAATATTTTTAGGTAGTTGGGTGACATGGCTTAATTGGAGTGGTGGAAGGGGAGATGAGAGAAAGTCAAAGAGAATGCATGGTGGGATAATGGAGCAAGGAGAGATATGGTGATGGGGACTATAAATAATTATTGAAAGCATATTTATAAAAAAATAAATAATTACTAAAAATAAAATAAATATTAATTATAGTATATACAAACATATAATGGATATACACTATTATTGTAAAATTTTTACTGATAAATATAATTTTGTTGATAGTTATTTTATATAGTTATTGATTGATATAAGTGAAATTAGTTATTTACAATATTTTTTAGATATTGAAATAATATCGTTATTTAAATTCTTAAAATATTAATTATTATTGAATTTAACAATCCCTAAAATTGTAATTGTACTATTAATATGCATATTATGAATTCTATTGTAATTATTTTTTCTACTTTTAATTTTTTTAATTTATTACATAGTTTCGTTATTTTAACTATTTAAAATTTTGTCATGTTAAATATTTTGTTATTTAAATATTTAAATAATATGTAAAATGTTTAAAATTTTTCATTATTTGAATTTTACTTATTTTAATGTTATTATTTAATATTAAATATTTTGTTATATTATTTAGCTATTTTAATGTTTTTTATTTAAGTTTTTTAGTTATTGAAATATTTAAATAATGTTTTATTTTTTAATGTTAAATTTTTATTATTTGAATAACATTTAAATTGAATAATTTGAAAATTTATAATTTATATTGTTACTACATAATTTCATGATGAATTTTGTAAAAATATTGAATTAGTAATAATATGAATATTATTAAATCTATTAATTTTTGTGTTTTGAATAAATATTTTAAATTTAGTATATAATTTTGCTATAACATTTAAATAGTTCTGAATTTTTTTAATTGAAACTTTCTTTAGATAGATATAGATAAAAAGTGGGGGAAAGGATAAATAAGAGTTAGAGATAGTTTAGGAGAGAATTTCTCTACTAAATTGTAGATCATTTAAGAGATAAATAGGAGTTAGAGATAATTTAGGAGATAAATAGGAATTAGAGGGGTACTGTCCACTATAACCCTGCACATATCTAACACATGGAGAACATCTCAACCTCTGCATAGTATTTTGTAGGGGGAGATGTTCCTGATTCACGAGGGGTAGTGTGTTGTGGGTAGATGTGGGCAGGAGATCCAGACTCGAATTAAAGATAATTTAGGAGGAAGTGGGGGAATGTGGTGCCACATGGCTAAATATTAGAAAAACAAATCCCTCTTTCTTTATGGTTGTTAGAAATAGTTAAGCATATGTGATTTCTTTATTGGTTTAATGAGAAATTATGAGAGAGAGAGAGAGAGAGATTTGGAGCCCAAGTGCAGTGATTGTTGACCATGTGCGTGTGTGGCTTCTCTGGCCAAATGTGCTTACCGATCACAATTTGTTTGGACATTATTGTTGCTTTTGTTTGTAGCATAAAAGCCAAATTTTGTTAATAGCTTTGCACAATGGGAGGAATTGATCAAACAATATATAACAAGGTTTTTAAAATCGAACTCGACAATGAACCGGTCAGGGGTCCGATTCTAGACCAAACGGTCTGACTGTTCAAATCGAACAGATAGCCTGTTCTGACAAAAATAAAAAAATTAAAAAAATATAAAAAAGTCAAACTGTTAGACGGTTCAAACAGTTTGACACCCAAATCAATGATTTGTTGACCAAATTAATGGTTTTTGACAAAATAACAGTTCTGGGGTAAAACAGAGCTGGTCACTTGCAAAAACCTTTTTTTTTAGAAACAAGACTGCCAAATGCAGGTTTTTTTCTTGATTCTATTTAATTGCTGATGTGGCATGCATTTCTCTTTGAATTTGTTATGCTCATGTTGTAATATGTACATACATAACACAATGGGGTAGTTTAGTCTTTTTCACTTTATATATGTATCCCTAATAAAATAAAGGGAATTGGCGCTTCTAGTCACTCTTGATTCTTCTCCAATATTCTTTTTTTTTTTTCTTCTTCTTCTTCTCTTCTCCAATAGGGGCATCTTTATCTCTCTTGGAAGAAGTATATCCTAAATCTTGTATAGTATTCTGGTAAGTTGGGAGTCACGCTAGTAGACACTCCCATTAAGCAAAACCACAAACTTGGAGACAATGACGGAAAAAAGCCCTTCCAAACATTAAGTAATATTAGAGATTGGTTGGGAGGTTACTATACCTCTTTACATGGTTTTTAAAATCAGATTGGACCATACAGTTGGATCGGAAAAATTGGGAACCAGTTAGGTGATCGGTTCTGGCTTACCCCAGAACCATTATTTCGCCAAAAGCCGTTGATTTGGTCAGCAAACTACTGACCTGGGCAGTTGAATCATCCAACAGTTTGAACATTTTTTTTTATTTTATTATTTTCTATCAGAACGGGCCATCCACTTTGTTTGAACAATTGGACCATTTGACCCAGGAACCAAATCCCTGACCGATTCGTTGTCCAATTCTATTTTAAAAACCTTGCCTCTTTATGACTAGCTAGGCCAGATATTGCCTATGTTAGAGGCGCTCTAATCCAACACATGCAATATACTAAAAGGACCCACCTCTTAAAGGTTCTTGGATATTTGAAAAGACATCCATGAGGTATCTTTCTTTTAAAACATGATCAAATGAAAGTTGGATACATTGGCTGATAAGGCTGGATCTATAGATAACCAAAGGTCTGGTTCGGGTTACTAACTTATTTGTTGAGAGTAACTTGGTGATATGGAGGATTAAGAAACAGTTTGTAATGAACAAATTTAGTGTTTAAGTTTAATACCATGTTATGATTCATGGTATAGCTTAGGTGTTGTGGAAGATGAACTTGTTGGAAGAATTGGGTTTTGATGTAAATGGTCCCATGTTTCTTTATTGTGATAACAAGGCAGCTATTGCCATAGTTGTAAATTTTTATCTTTGCATGATAGTTTTTTTTTTTTCCTTCTTTTGACAAGTATTGTAACAGGTGCACATGTTACACATTAGAATAGAGGGAGTGGGCGCTATTAGCCACTCTTGATTCTTCTCCAACAATTTTTTTTTTTTTTAATTTATCTCCTCTTCTCTCTCTTCTTTTCTCTTTTCTTACACATTTACAAATATAATTTTTTTTTTTATGTTTTTCACCTCCTTCCTTGGAATTAAATAATTAATTCCTAACATTGAAAACCAATCCCAAGTTCCGATCATTTGCTGTAAGGCTGTATTGGTACCATTGCTGTTTCTAACAGGGTTGATCAATATGAGAATCACTTCAGCCAAAAATATGAATAGTCGCATCAAGATATGAGAATCACTTCAGCTAAAAGAATGTATGTATTGGTCTGACCTTTGAGCTTTGTTTGGTTTGGCAGGTCCTTTCCCTACCCTTTCTTTCAAACCAAACATCCTTGACAAAATAGTTGAAGTTAAGGTCAAATTGGCAATTGTATTGACACAGCAATTTGTTTTTATTTTTAAAACCATTACTTTGATGATTTTAAGAATATGTATTGTTTTAAAAACATTTTTGTTTTTTTTTTTTTTATGATGTGAAAAACATTTATGTTGTAGAATAGCCCCTAAAAGGCAATTAGCTTTTCAATTCAGCCACTTCAGCTATTATCAAATGACTCCTTAGATTCATTGGGCCCGCCTCAAAATACTAGAGGTTGCTGCAAACCTTGACTCGATAGTTACCTTTTTTTTTTTTTTTTGCCAGACAATTCTTTAGTTTTGGAACAAATCAGATTTACCACTTAATTAAGTCCATTAATGTCATGGAATCCAAACATTTTATGGGCTTGTTCGTTTGCTCTTAATAGCTCTTATCTCTTATCTCTTATTTACTTTAAGAGGTATTAAGAGTGTTCCATTCTCACTTTGTTTTCAGACTTAATGCAATGTACAATTGCAATAATGTTCACTTTTTTTTTTTGTAAATACCCCCAGAAGGTTGGCTCCTTTTTATGCTACTATGGTTACCCCATATAATAATAATAAGTAATAATAATAATAATAATAATAATAATACAAGAAATAATAAAAATAAAATATTAATAAAGAAGTAGTTTGTAAAATTATCATTTAAATAGTGAATACTAATTACTTAGTCATATGAATATATAATTATTAATGAAATAATATTTAGAAATTATTATTATATATGTATTATTTAATTACCTATTTAATTATTTGATTATATATTAATTAATAATTAATTATAAGGATGATTAATAATTATAATAAATTATTATTCATTAATTATTTACTTTAATTAATAATTATGCAAGAATTTATTACTTATTAATTAATTAATAAATGATCAATTATTTAAAGATATTTAATAATTTATAATATTTATTGATTCCACTTTTATTAATTATTTTATATTCATTTAGTTAATTGTTAGTTAATTTAATAAATAGTTAAACAAACTTTCCATACCCAAAGTTAAAACGGTCATTTGTTACTTTTCATAATTCAATATTTTAATTTTAGAACAATATTCTTCACATTCAGATTTAAAAACCAAAAAAAGTTCACCAACTCCAATACACCTCTTAAAATAATTATTACAATTTTAAATACATTTAAACTTTAAAATTCAATACAAACAAACAAGCCCTAACTTTTTAAGAAAGTGCTTTGCGAAAAGAACAATTAACGGGTTGGATCTATCTTAAAAAGAATGGACCAATCCCAAATTATTAATCAATTCTATAATATAGATTATAGAGCTAGAGCCAAATGAATTATTAATGGGGATAATAAGACCTGACCCAATTATACCTGGCATCTATAGTTACTATGATAATTATAAGTTATAACATGGAAGTCCAATTGTGGTATTATGAGCTTAGTAAAAATGACAGTAAGTAACAAATTGTTTATATATTAACAAAAAAACATTTTTAACCAAAATAATCTTATATGTATGTAAAGTTTATCTTTTTTGGACATAAAATATAACAAAAATTACAAGGCATTCGTGTATGAGTCCCATGTATACTGAAAAGTGGCGTGTTGACTTGTGATTGATACTTAATTGCTTATGCACAGTGGTAGGAGCAGCAGATGTGGGCTCATTTATTAAATGTATAATCAATTTGGTACAGCAATAACTTATCCACCCAATTATTATTGGGGATTCAAATCACAGAACCAAAAGAGTGCGTCTGTGAGGAACCTCACAACATGCCACAACTATACATCAAAACATCTTCCATCTTATTTATTATTTATGAGAGATCTTTTTAATACACGTTCGGATGTGACTGTGAGATCAGTGTAAGGAGTAAGTATCAGTTCGAACAGAGAAATCTCTCTCGCTAAGGTTTCTTTGTTAAAGCGCTCTCAAAGGGATTTCGTCGGGTGCAGTTCCCTTCAAGATCCCCTTAAGGGAGCCGCCCATCTGGGCTCTCCTCCGCGTTTCTCATCTTTTTGGTTTTTCTCCCTCCTCTTTCTCTCCATTTTAAGAGAGCCTCCCTCTCAAGTTTTCTTGAGGTTTTTCTCTTGAGTTTTCTCAAGGTTTTGTTTTTTCTGTTTGTGGTCTGATGCTGTTCGAGGTCCTCGCTCAAGCTCGTTGTTTGTAGGCGAAGGCAGTTTTTGGTTTCCTCCTCTGCCAGTTCGCAGTTCTTCAGCAGTTGTTGTTCGTGGTAAGTCCCGTTTGCGGTTATCCGGTCGATGCTGCCCATAGTGAGTTTCCGGTGATGGCAGTCTTTTAGATTCCTCCTGTCAGCTCCATCCGCAATCTGTGGTGGTTTGGTGGTTTGGAGATGAGTTTATTTTCTTTTGTTGGTGATTTGTCCTCATCATTTCTCATTTGCGGAAGATCTTTTGATCCTCCTTCATCCACTGTCTTATTTTGATCTCTTGAAAAATTGTTCCAAAGTTTTTTGATTGGCCTCATTAGCCTTTTTTGTATCAATTTCTTGATTGAATGAAATACGATGCTCATGAGCTATTTCAAAAAAAAAAAAAAATCCCAGTTCGAACCAGAACCGATATATTTGATTGGGTCCATTTGGTTTTATCGAGGCATTGATAGCACTATTTGCAAGAATTCAAGTCAGCCGTCCACAAAACTGCCCCCCACAACCTCCTGATGATAATATCAGAAATGATGATATAATCATAGTGAGATATTTCCAACACACGGCACGAATGTGCAGTGAGACGTTGTGGAGGGTTTATTCAGAATCCAGCTTCATGACCACCATAGGTGGTTGCTACGTGGGAATAGGAGACTTGGGCATCAGGATTGGGGGTTATGGGTTTGGGAGATGGGACCACCTGCCGTGCAGTTTTTGAAATACACAGTATACTGTGGAACTAATAATAACTCCTCACACCATTTATAAAATACACGAGGCCCAACTATTCAAATCCCTAACTGTGAGGCCCATGTATTTTATCACAAAGCATGGGGATTGGGGAACTATCATTGATTCCACAGCCAGCTACACATACAAAAGCATTTAGCAATCCGAATTCTGTTCAGTTAACCAAACTTAGGTTTCATCTTAGATGAAGCTGATCTACTGTTGAATTGGGCTTGGAGAGTGAAGCTGTCTTTGAAGAGTCCTGAACCAAGTTTCAGCCCAACAGCCCTTCATTTTATTTATGTTCACTAGAGCAGCAGCTAGACTGAAATTCTTGTTCTTGGACATTTTTTTTCTGAACATCTAATATGTGCAATTCTTGGATACGAGATGCCTCGACCAACAGCCAAGGTGGGACCTGCGTAAGGGTAAGTTTGGAAGGGGTACAAATACAGAGCAAATATATATAAAATAAAATAAAATACAAGGTTTTGCAATCTACATATTTATATTGTATTCCTTCCAAACGAAGCATAATTGATTTTTAGTGTACTCTACATATTTATATTTGTACACCTTCCGAATTGAGCTGATTGGACAAATCAATTTGAGCTGATTGAACAAATCAATAAAACATTGAATTGGATCAGTTCAGATTTAATGGTCCAAAGTATTTATTGGATTGGAATAGACACTTGGTCCATCCATAATGGATTTAGTTGGATTGAACCAATATCTGATTCATTCATAAAAGATAATAATACAAATGTTAATGGACAAGGTTCGAGTTGAAACCAATCTAAATTACAACTAATTTGAACAAATTCAACGGTCTGGACATTAAATTAGATTGATCCAAAATTGTCCAAAGTATTTATTGGGTTGAATTGGACCTATATTGGGCTACCATGAAGGGTGTCCGAGTCCAACCCACCGCTTTCAAGGTTTGGGCTACTGCTTTCGGTCTTTTAGGTTGGATCCTGCAATAAATTTAATATATGATGGCCCATGTATCAAAACGGATTGGGTTCAGGCTAAGGCGCTAAGCTTGTTATCCGAGTCCAAGTGCTCAAGGAACCATTGTAAGCAGGTTACACTTACAGTTAATTAGCCACCGTTTTGTTTCAGTAGTTTCCAGATATTATTCATTAGCTTCTGTAATTAACTATGTAAGCTAAACATTTTATTCACTAATAATTTGCAATTAAAAAAAAAAAAAGGAAAATCTATGATGCGGAAAAAAAAGGGAACTTGAGTGGGCCAGGTTGGGTCTATAATGGGATAAATTCTGGGCAAAAAGCATAACGGAATTTGGTCTCAGCTGTGGGAAAGATGAGAACAGATTTGAGTGGGCCTTGGATTGGAATTGTTGAAGATCTACGTTGCTGGATCACATCACAGCATATCCCACTAAAACTAGATATTTGTCTTTCAGTTACCATGAAAAAATGCCAATCCATAACAAACCAGTGTTTTCCGCAAATTAGGTAATGCAAGGGCCCAGTATTCATATTTATCACCTCGGCCCACTGTACCAAAGCTTTAAGCTAAGGTAAAGACCACAATCAGTCAACCTCGCTCACTCTCACGTGGGATAGGATGGGGAGGACTATAGGAGGAAAAGTGAAGGATAAACTAGCCGTTGTATACCTACTTTCTTGTTCTATTTTTACTTTTATTGGGGGAGTTTTGTGTGGTGGTGGGGTGTTATTTGGTCCTTGGCATTCTTTTTCGTAACGGTAAGGAACTTGCCAACCAAGGTATGTGCCTCCAACCGATTTCTCCACCAACTGAATAACACACACAGCCAACCCCACAGTTACCGGCTTCCTTATCCCTTGAACTAACTGCATGCCCCCGTTGCTTTGCATAATAACTTAAAATACCCCGCCTCTAAATTATTCTTCATTGGCCGAAGCATTCAATGTTTAATGACATAGTACGATCAGATCACTCCTAGTTGGCGAAAGACAACATCTGAGATTGAGAAGACAGTGAAGGATTCCTGGGGAGTTCGCCCGACGAGAGCACTTCGACGATCAAGTTAGAATTCCGAGAGAGAATTGCAAAGAATATAAGGAGAGCTAAGAGTGCAGATAGTGCGAAATCAAATTACCTTTCCTCTCCAGGGGTTGGAGTTCTTATATAATGGTGTCCTGTCAAATCTGACATAACCGCCTCTGATTCTCTATCGCAGTCGTTACTTGCCAGGGCTGCGCAGGTCACTGTTGTAGGGCATGACTCTATCAAATGGGGGACACCTCTCAGGTTTGGTAGGCACGACGCCGTTTAGCAAGAGACATGGGTGTAGGGCTCCAGGTTTGGCAAGTACGATTGTCAGGGGAGATCTTCCTGTGATACGCCGAGCTGCCTTCTTGTGAGCTACCTTGCACCGAGCTACTTTGTGTCGAGCTGGAGGTGCCATGCTGAGATTATTCTACCCGAGGCAGCCTACTTAGGCTTGTTGGAACAAATTTATAAGGAGGCTCCCGAGCTCACCCTGAAGTGCCTTGAGCTCAAGAGATCCCTGTCTTGCAGTACCCTGGTTTGGGATACCTATGGAAGAATCTTAGCTCGAGGTGTTCCCTTGAGGAGCTCGGGGGCTCCTTTACTTGGGAGGAGCTCAATCGAGGGCTCCTTTACTTGGGAGGAGCTCGGGATAATCGGAGTGTCACCTGGTGTCGAGCTGCCACGTTGGACCTTGACGGATTGATCGTGCTGAACTGTCACTTATGCTGAGTCACGCCCACGTGTCCCACTATGATGAGGTCGGGGAAAATCACCCTCCATTTACCGTTGAAAGCATTTAAAATGAAGCATTGGATACAAAAACGACGAAACTTCAATGTGGTTTGCATGATCTTTCGATGGTTAAAAATGGTACAAAGAAGAGTTTAGGTTCTGTTTGGCATAGGAGTATGAATGGTTAAATGGAATAGAATTATCATTCCCATTTTAGACGGAATGAGATTCTCCTATATGGGGGAATGCCCATTCCTGACCCCACTCCATGAAATGCCATTCCCATGTTGTGTTTCACTTCCGCATGGGAAAATGGAAACCTCCAGTCTCCATAAGGCCCATCCATATGAGGACCTAATGGAGGTTAGTTTGGAAATTTCAATTGAATACGAATGGTATTGTCGGTATTTCGTCGATGTTCCAACCGTTCAAAACATTGGTCAGAAAAGGTTCTACCGACACGGGAGCAATGTGACTGGCTATCATCGGTCGCTATTTGGATGGTGGTTTCCTCTGTTTAAACCTCCAAAACCCGTCCGTTTTTTCGTCGTTTTCCGGCTCTGTGGTCTCTCCTCCCGCCCTCCTGTTCATTTCTGTGCATTCTCCAAAGCCTAAGCCCCCCTAAATCTTTACACATTTTATTGTGTTTACTGATTAGGGTTTCTTCTCTACTTTAATTTTAAGGCACCGGATATGTACCCGGTTCCTCTCTGAGTACCGAAATCGAGAGCCAAAACTTGTCGCAGAGCTTTCTCAGAGGGTACATTAATGGAAAGTTAGCTACTTTGCTTGTCGTTGGATCTTACGTCGGGCGGAAAAGGCTTAGACTTGAAGAAAGAGAGTTTTTGCAATGTCTGTGGCTACTGTACTTCAATCATCAACCGAACCGGAGACTGAAGGCAGACCTGTTCTGGGACCAGCTGGAAACAGAGTTAGGGTTTCAGAATCAAAAGATGCGAAACGGAAAAAGGATGGTCTTAAGAAACCACAAGAAACGAGAAGGTTGCCAGAGTCTGTTATCCAGCGTAATGTTTCGGTCGACAGTTCATGCTCCTCGGATTCTTCTTGCAGCAGCTCTTCCTTGAAAACAGCGAGCATCATGAGAGTCAAACAGAACGGCTTGAAGTCTGAGAAGGTTGTTACTGAAGGAGCCAAGGCCCTGACGGGCTTGAGGATCAAAAAGAATGGCTCAAAGCCTACGAAGGTTGTTCCGGATGGAGTTGAGGTCCCTTCTCCGACGCCACCAGTTCTAGCAAAGCGGTGCGATTGGATTACACAAAATTCTGGTAAGAGATATGTGCTCTTCACACGCTTCCTTCTTTTGATTTTTTTTTTTTTTGTTTGGATTCTTTCTTCTTCGTTGTTTGAGACTTTGAGGAGCTTATTTATTTATCATTATCATTTTTCGGTGAGAGTATTTGCTATGCTTCGTTCCATTTGGAATTCAAACTTTAATGCGTTTATCTTTAACTCCATTTTCTTAAATAAAAACATGGAACTGTTGTAAGAAACTACATAGGCAATAATTATCAAAAAAAAAACTACATAGGCAATCCTGTTTTTTAGGAATTTGAATTCGTGTATCTAAGTCCGTGGAAATTCCGGTAATTTCTAAAAATAATGTAACTTAAGAGAGCTCCCATCTTAATCTCCCATATGCGGAAACTTAAGAAACTAATTAAACATCAAAACATAGTTTTCTCCAGCAATGTTATACTCCACAATTGATGACATTCAATACCAAGTAAAGGTATACATGGTCGGTATCCAGGTCATAAGTGTGGAACAGTTCTTACATATTATGAGAAATGATGATCCGTGTGACATATTAGTTACATAAGTGATACAAGTATCTCTTAATTCAGATGAATCTTTTTTAAAACCATACTTTTAATGGTCCATAAACTGAACTTCTTCGTGATCAATAACCCATTTTTCCGATGCAGGGACTTCTTTGTTCTCCTTTTTCACCTGGTTTTCTTACTAGTCCAGAGCATTGCAGCATGTTGCTATTGCTGCAATATCAGCAGATGTCACAGCTCTGACTCAGTCAGACTAGGTCATGGGCATGCCACATGTGGCATTAGCTTTGAACATATGATTGATCCATGCACCTAGATTTACCCAGGTTTCCCCTTTACATCAAAGTCAAACGGGAAGGACTCACAAAGGTGAATCCTTCATCTTAAGAGGTGAGACAAAACAGTATGTAACATTGATGATCCAAAAAGAAAAGCAAAATGTAACATTTATTTTTCACTCCTCTCACACTTTTAGATTCAACATTATCTATAGAAAACACACGCAGACAATTACATGAATCGAAGGACCTGTTTGGGTGGACAAAGAAGAAGACTGAAATATCGTATTTGATCAATTCATTAAAAAACTTAGCGGTTGATGTTTCTTACTGATTGTCCCCTGTTACATGTCAGTAAGGACACATTAAGGTTTCTCTTGGTTTCCAGCAATGTGAATTACCAAAAAAGTTGCTTGTACTGGAACCATATTGATTTAAAATTTAGAATAATGTATTGCTTAGGATTTAAGAACATTTCGAACAATGACTCATCAAAAAGCAAATAGGAGTGCTTTGAGCACATGTAGGATTTTGAAGTTTGACAAAAATTATATGATATCTCAGGGTGTAAATCAGTTGGACTTTTAGGGCTGACTTTTGTTGCAAATGAAATTTGTACAAATTTTATTGCTTGCATTAGCATTATTTTGAAAAGATGCTTAATTTATAGAAAGCCAAGAACACACAGCTAAATTGACCTTAGGAATTAGGCAATGATCAGATGGCAGAAAACCACAAGTGCTCCATTAGGGATGAAATTTTCTTATATGTTTGTTGTATACATTTCTGAAGGAGTTAAGGTATGAATTTGGATCCTTGAGGCAAAGTTTGGATGCATATTTACAAGGAGATCTTGAACTCTGACATGTTGCTAGTTTGGGGATTAACCTTGAGGATATACATTTTTCTTGCAAGATTTCAGTGAATGGTCATAAAAGTTGCACTTTTAATTGAGATATATCAGTCTTAGGCATATTTCAAAGAAATGTCTATTGTTTCATTGGTTTGAATTTGTGATCTATGGGCTCAGCCATTCTTATATGTATGGTTAAGACAATGCTCCTATGCCTTTAACTTATTTTGGTCTTTGCATCATAGATCCACTTTATATTTCTTTCCACGATGAAGAATGGGGTGTCCCAGTCCATGATGATAGGAAGCTGTTTGAGCTGCTTGTCTTATCAGAAGCATTAGCTGAACTCAGCTGGCCAACTATTCTTAACAAGAGAGACATATTCAAGTATATGACTCTAGTGCCTCCATTTAAATTCACGCCTTTATTGGGTGTATGTTGTCTGACATTTATTGGATCTTTTGCCAGGACGCTCTTTGACAATTTTGATCCTGCAACTGTTGCACAATTTACTGAAAAGAAGGTGCTATCACTTAAAACAAGTAGCAGCACCTTGCTATCTGAGCCAAAGCTTCGCGCTGTTGTAGAGAACGCCAGGCAGATAATAAAGGTAATAAACACTTGTGAAAAGACCCCATCCTCTGCTCACACTCATTTTTCAACTGCATCATGTGGATCATACACACTCATTTTTCAACTGCATCATGTGGATCATATAGGTGTGGTAAAAAATGGGACGTTGCCTTAAAAGATTTTGATTGAATGAAGAGGTTAAAAACTTGAAGCAAAACTTCAAATTTAATACACTTCAGATTGTCTCTTCAACTTAGCAATTGTGTGTTTTTTGTTTACACGCATAGAATTTATTTCGGACTCAAATATTGCATCACACTTAACACAACCAAAGGATGTTTTTGATCTTATAATTTGCTCCTCTTCTGCAGGTTCAGCAGGAGTTCGGTTCGTTTGCCAACTATTGCTGGAGCTTTGTGAATCACAAACCTTTGAGAAATGGATTTCGTTATGCACGGCAAGTACCAGTTAAGACACCAAAGGCCGAGACCATGAGCAAGGATATGATGAGGAAAGGCTTCCGTTGTGTGGGACCCAGTGTTATTTATTCATTCATGCAGGTAGCAGGGATTGTAAATGATCACCTTGTCACCTGCTTCAGATACCAAGAGTGCAACTCAAACATCCAGAAGGATTTAAAAGCCAAGACTGAGAATATGGAAGTAATGGCTAAGGCTTTGGAGAAAACATGTTTATCTAACAACTGAATTTCCGTGTTGCCTATTTCCTGCAATCAAACAATCTGTAGTATGGAATTCATCAAAAAAAAAGAAAAAAACAATCTGTAGTATGGAAGATGTAAAAGATGTGATGGGATTGTTTTTTTTTTTCTTCTTTTTCCAGTCTCCGGGGACTGGGGAGTGTATCTTTTGATGTTCTGTTACTGTTAGCACGTTTCTTCATCTGTTGTGTATAACTTGAACCACCCAAAATAATAGTTTTCAAGGGGAAATTTGTATTTAATCCATGTAGTTGAGGAGGTTATGCTTTTCAACGATCCATCAAAACCGCTGTTGCTTTGAAATCAAATATTAAACCATGGTCCTATTACTGAAAACTCTTGTAGATGGTCTGTTTATATTTTGTTTTGAGAAATAAATGGGCTACAATAAGCAGAGCATGTTCGGTCAAACTGAACCCTTCAATTTTGTATGTCTCGTGAACCTGAGAATGTTGAGAATCATCAACTGGTCTTAATGCCAGGAAAATTCTCCTCCTGCTCCTGCATTTCCAGAGGGGATGCCATTGCGAAACCCAAGACGTTTGTATCATGATCTCAGCCGTTGGATCCTGATCCCATCCATATTAGCACATGCTAAAGAGTTGTTTTATTACAGCAGATAAGCAGAACGAATGCAGTGATTGTGGTTCAATTGTCATTTACATTTGCAGTTCTGTGATTTCTGTCCTAACAATCAAGCTCTTCTTTACTTGGATTAGCCTACCCAAGATACAGAATTGCGATTGTTGTTACAGTAGCAGAGCGATCGATCTCTCAAGTTGAATTTTTCATGGCTATTCACCATTGTTTAGCGACAGAAAAATCCCCAACAGGCCTACAGCAAGAGAAGGGGAAGGGACTGTACCATGTACATTAAAAACAAATAAGCGTGGTATTGGTCTCTCGCACAGTCTCTCACATGCTTCCATGAAAAAAGAAAACATATGTCACATGGGGAAGGGACCGCAGGCGAGGCGGTCTTTTTCTGTTCTGAAATGCCCGTTTGACCAAAAGACCAAGAGTAAGGGCAATTTAATAGAAGGCTCGGGCAATTTAATAGAAGGTTCGGCGCTCTGTATTGCAGATGGATAGATAGGATCCGGCCCACCAAGTGTGGGGATTTCTACATTTCATTCAGTACCCTTCAAATCTGAGGAAAATGACAGAGTAATAAGCATTATCCGTCTGATTGAAACATAAGTCCCAAAAGTGCTGTCAACCATCCGATTGGAATTTTCAGAAATTGATTTAATCAAACAAATTTTAGTACTCAAAGGCTGTATTGTATTAGGGGCCATTTGGCAAATTTTTTCATTTTTCAAAAAAAAATGGCAAATCTTTTTGGGAAGATCTTCTGGTAGTTCTGACAGTCAAAAAACACATTGAGTTTTGAAATGAAGATCTGAACAGCCCGAAGCTAGTTTGGCTATCGCACATCTTTCCATGCCATTTTGCATGAGAATAAAGCAAGAAATACGTGAAAATTTCCACTTAAAATTTCTCAAAATCAACCCAAAATGAGTTTCTCACATCTTTCTTGTGCACCAACTTTTGGCAGCTAAATCTATTATGAACCAAATGAAAAAAGACCACGGTGCGATCTGCGACACTCATATGCCCGACTTGTAAACAGTGGATACAGAAATACGTGCAAAACGGAGCCTTAGTCTGTCTGCTTCTGCATCCATGTTCGTGTCTGTGGCTGTGGCTATGGTGGGTATGTAATAAAATGCCAGTCATGCTCGTATATCATATGGACCACCCCAATGCCTCGTGGTGAGCTGCACCCCCAGTCACAGTGGAGTCGACTCTGGAAGTGTGTGGAGTGGTTAAATTGGAGAATCACAGGCATGAACTCGTAGTAGTCTCGTACTGACCTCTTAACTGCCCAGATGAAATGTAACGAGGGATGAATACATAGGACCAGTAACTTTTGTTCTTTTCTTTTTCTTTTTTTTTTTAGTTGATTTTTTGGGGCAAAGGGGGACCAGTTAGGCCCATGATTAGACACTGAATAATGGCTCATTACAACAGTTAGTCCGCTGATTGGACATTGAATAATGGCAGTGGTTACCATTTGCCGAACTACTAATTTTGCATGGAGCTCGTGGACATGACATTGCAACAAATAAGCAATGGTGAGTGGATCCATAAGAGTTTTTGTTCCGCTTGGAATAGTTCTGAGTTTTCAGCTACTTCCTCTCCTCATTAGTCAGTCTGGAAAGAACCGCCACCATTTTTGACCAACTACATGAGCTTTAAGGATTTGAATTCCTTACTTTCCTCAAAACCCTTTTTCTCATCGATGGGTGACTTGAAATATTTAAATGAAAAGGGCTACCACTACAAGTCTGTTTACATTGTTTTTCTGGGTTGAAGTGTCAAGCGTTTATTATCTTTTCCCAAGTCTGTTTACATTGTTTTTTTGGGTTTAAGTGTCAAGCGTTTATGATCTTTTCCTCTCTTGCCATCGTCGTACAAGGAGTAAGGATCTTATATTATATAAGCGCATAAGTTCCTAGGAGGGTTTTTTTATGTTTATTCTGTAAACAGTTCCCTAGGAGGTTGGGCATGATATTTGATTTGATGCAATGTATCTTTGACTAATTTGGAACCCCAGGCAGAAATTGTTATTTTAACCAAAAATATAAATGTTAGCCCACAGTTTTTGCTTTCAGACTTGCGGGGTTTTTTTGGTAAGAATGATCATTCATTCAGCAAACAAACTTAGGATTGAAGTTTGTGTTTCTTACACAAGCATCCACACGATGGAAACAAGGACTCTGTTTATTTTTATTTTTCTCTACATGTACAAATGTAAATCAACGGTTGCAGGGGAGAAATACGTCTATCATCAACGTCTCTCAACCTTCCATAAAGGCTTCTGACTTGTGTTTTCTGGGTTTATTTGAGGCGCAATGGGGAAATGGAAAACTGCCATGAAACCACAACACATGAACATATCCCTTTTATCAAACTAGTTTTATGTTTCTTTTCTCCAACTGCGTTGTCCAGCGTCCAGAAAGCAAACAAAACAAGAAGTCCTCGCCTTCAACGCAAAGACTGTTTCTTTGTGGATAGAAAGGAAATAACTCAAAAAGCGACTGAGATTGTATTCCTACAGATTTGAGTCGTTACGCAAAGAGTAGAAAAAAAAGAAGTAGCAACTCTATAACTTTTTGAAGTAAAATAGTTCATTTCTACATTTAAGCTTTCAACCTAGTTGGATCGTCTGATCACTACAAGTTCAAAGGAAGAGAAGAACACAAGAAACCTATGAAGAATAGAAGAAAATGAAGCTCTAGCATCCCACCTCACTCCCCTTGTTCCTTGCCATTGAGAAAGCCGTCAGCACTTCCCTGAAACATCGACCTGACACAGAGATGGAGTCCATCTGCTCGGTAACCAGGACTGTTGATTATCCTCCAATAGGCCCTGAATCTGGGTTCTGGCGCTGGCATTGTGATTTGGCCCAGAACACAGTGAGTGAGAACAAGATGCATTTGGGCACCAAAGCATAAAAACCACCACGCCGCTTGCCAACACCTGGCCGAATGAAACCAACATCCAATTACATTGGGTGGTGAAAATGGCTACCAATGGGAACAAGCTCTTCTTTTCCTTTTTAACATCTTCAGTATCCCCCACTGAGTTGCTTAACTCCGAGTTTTTCCACTCCCAAGCGTGAGTTCTAGATCATCCACTCCTATTTCGTGAATCCTCTCTCCCTCCCAAGGTTTCACCCTTTCACTTTCGAACTCAAACTCTGCTGCCCGTCCCCTGTCAGCTGCTCCCCAGCTCATCCCTCCGGGACCTACAACAGCATCCTTGCTAGAGTTTTGCTCGGTCACAGACTTCACAAGGTTAAATGTAGGCGAAGATGGAGAAGCGACAGGACCAACTGTTTGAAAACTGACCCATCGACCAGAATCAACTGTGGAAGCATCAGACTCATCACACTCGGGTATGGTGGCAGGTGGCTGATGGTGACGGCGAGTAGGGCTTGCAGGAGCAGAGGCAGCAAAAAATGGGCGACGGAAAGAGCCCAAGGAGCCGTTGGAAAGAGATTCCCAGTCAGGGTTCAGTTTAGGAGCTCTTGAAGTTGGAGAAGACAGAGGAGGAGTGACAGGAGCACTGTTAGAGATTCGGAGTGGGGGGAGAGATGAGGGAATGGCAGCCAGGTTGCGGAGGAAGGGCAGAATGTAGGAAGATGGGTTGGCATCCATTCTCGATGGGCTCGGGAAGGAGGAGGAAGTGGGACTGGCATGGTAGGAAGGAACAGGGCTCGGGAATGAGGAGGATGCTGGACTGGGTTGATAGGATGAGCATGGACTGATGTTAGTTGAAGTGCCTGCAGCTGCATCACTCGGCGGAGGCTTGCATCCCTGCGCAAGAGACAACAACGTAGAGGTTAGGTGGAGGAAAACTAAAAGAGGCAATGTTGTTACATTGGAGGGAGTTTTGAGGATCTAAATTGATAAAGCTGCAATTTTTTTACAGAAGGTTTTCCTTTCTTTCTCAAACCCATTACCCGTAAACGTTTAGATTTTCACGAGACCATAAGTGTTTTCATAAGTACTAAATCAAGACAATTACAAAACTTGTCAGTGAATCTCATGCATGGCAGAAGGAGAAATTGAAAGAAACCAGAAGAGGAAATCATCAACAACAAAAATGGGATTATAATATTTTACATAGAAAACCCATAAAATGTATTCCAGACATCTATAATCGGTAATATGATGATTTCTACGACTTAATTAAACACAAACCAATTACTAAAAAAACAAACACAAACCCTTAAAACAACTAACCCATTTAGCAGAAGTGATTTTTAAAGGGAATCCTAATTTAGAAAAGAGAATAGTGGACAAAAACATCAAAAAGGTGTTCCATTTCAACAAATCTATACAAATACCTCGGCATCAGAAAAGAAATGCATCCGTCGTAGCTAGATGCAGCTCATTCACCCAAAAAAAAAAAGAGGAAAAGGACCAAAACCCACATTAGTACCACTGATATCCTAGAAAAAAGACAGAGAAAGCAAGAAAAATACATGAGCGTAGAAATCAAGATCAAAGCAACCCCATTTTCATAGCTAAATTGAAAAAAAAAAGGATAAATACATGTTTTAAGAAGAACAAAGACCTCGGAGAACACATTAACAACCCCTGACGGCCTAGATCCTTTAGATCTCAAAAGCAACGAGAACAGAAATATGAGCGAGCCCATCAGTTGCAAACAAATCAATAGAAACCAATCCCCAAAAAAATAAAAAGAAACAGAAAAATAAGAAGAAAAAAAATTAAAAAAAAATGAAAATACAACCTTGCGATAAGTGGTTCCATCTTCTTCGACGATCCAACCAGCTTCTGCGCAGAGAGCTTTTAGGACTTCGTTGTTATCGCAGTGCTTGGGAAGCTTGTAATTCCCATAGGCCCTCAGGCCGGAATATATCTTAGCCGCGATCGCTCTCCTCCTCCTTTCCCTCCTCTTGTTGTTCTCTCTCTCCTTCCACGTCGGCAGCCTTCCCGACGATCTAGTCGTCATCTTTCCGACCACTACTACTACCTCCCAACCCTGAGAAAATCCTACTCACAACCGCTCTCTCCCTCGCACCCACACAGGACACGCGCACAAGCAGGAGAACCTCGCCTCCTCTTATGTCCTCTTTCTCCTTCTTCTATTATTTCATCTCTTTAGAAAAAAGAGATAAGTCACGAGGAATACGCTTTCTTTACAATTAATAATTGCAGTAGTAAGAGAAAATACCCACTTGTATTCTCCTCCCATCCTCACCGTCACCTCTTCTTCCCTATGCTTTCTAGAAGACAAAAGGGTAATTTCGGAACTTCATTTCCACTTACTCCTCTTTTTTTTTTCTGATGGGACCATCTCTCCCTAACGTGGGACCCCTCCATTGGGGTTTCGTGAATTGCAAATTTTCATCATCATTGATGATCAGAAAAACAATTCAATTATTATCATTACCGTAAATTTTGGTAAAGGAATATCTCTACTTCTCTAGGTTCATTAGGGTTAAAATTACGACACCTGTAAGTTTTTCATTACGAAAATACCCCTAGAGATTCTACCTCAGCCAATCACGGCGTTTCAGGACCGTCAATAAATCCGTACTCGAATATTGCCTATTTGTGGTCAATGGTAAATTATGGAAAATCATTTGAAACGTACGTTTTAACGTATATTGAACAGTCAGGATGTTCGACACGTGTAAAATAATTTTTTTCGTGGCACTCATGACCTTTGGCATCGACGAACAAATGACAGTCTAAGTGGCTAACATGCTTGCCACGTATAGTGTTAAGGAGCATCAATGCCAGAATGAGTGAGACCATGGAGGCACCAGGCCCCAGATGAGTGAATAGTGAATACATGACCTCAGTCAGTACTGAAAAAATGAATCTTTAGGACTCAGGACTCAGGCCTCCGGACTAGAGACCTTGGCATCCCAAATTACCAAATTGTCCCGGTCCTTGTTATCTTTATATGGCTTCGCTAATCGCTAACACGAGCTTCGATAACAAAAAACAATCAGATTACAAACTAATTCGGAGCGTCAGATTAGACTCACCAAGGGGATTCAGCGTTCTAGGTTTTTGTTACCTGAAACATTGTGGAATGACGCCTAGGAACCAGCGGTTAATGCGGACGAGGGTATATTGGTCAATTCAAACCGAACATTATCATCGATTTATGATTATATAATTTTCTTATTAAACTATGTACTTTTAATTGTTGATTAAAATAATAATAGGATGGGAATGTGATTATAAGGAAAACATGGTATGATTGCCGATTGCAACAAAAGTAAAAAAGCTCAACCGTATATTGCCAACTATGAAGCCGAGTCGTTTGCCGATGGATATAAATAAGGTGAACCGATGCTGTGTAAACCTAAGATAGGATAAAACGCTAGGTTCAGAGAGGAAGATCATCTGAACCGTCGGCCGTTGACATAAACTAGGGCGAGATGGAGCAAGAGCGGGGCCTTTCTGCGAACTTTTCCTTTGAAAGGTGAGGCAATAATGATAGAATAGAAAGAGGGCCACTTGGTACCGTGGGACACAGAGGTTTTGTTCAGTTTGAACGGGTAGAGATATGGACAAACAACGAGCTCAGATGGTGGAGCCCACAAACCTTGCGTCGCCTGGCCTATCAATCTCATATGGGAATCCTTGTGATATTTTCCGGTACTTTTCTTTTTTTTTTTTGGTGCAGAGAGTCAGTCAGCTCCACACGTGCGACGCAGAAACCTAGCGGGTGTCAATAAACAAAGAGTGAATCAGTGAAACACTCGACACACACCCCCAAAAAACATGCTCGGGAACAACACCTCTTTGACGTGTCGATTGCAGCAACGCCCACAGCACGTGCCCGTGGTCCCCTCCATCCCCCAAAAGCAACAGAAGAAGAATCGCACGGCTTGGCTCAGCCATCGATTCTCTTCATCCCTTGTTTGTACGGATTTAGGGCAATTTGGGACTCCCCGTTTTTCTACTGGGTCTAATTCACATGAATAAATTGCCATTGGATTGCCCTAATTAACCGCTGCTTGATCATTTGGGATATATTTGGTTTGAAGGAAAAATTAGGGAAAGGAATGGAAAGAATGAAAATTTATACAAACTTTTTCTCTAATTTTTCTTTCTTTTTCCTATTTTTTTTCTTTAAATCAAATACAACCTTAAGTTTTGGGTGAGTATGGTTAAAACCGAAATATCAAACTGAAAATTTTGGTTTTGATTTTTTTTAGTTTTTGAGTAATTTGGTTTGGTTATTTTAATTTTTAGAAATTTTAGTTTTGGTCGTTAGAGTCAAAAATTCAGTTAATAAAAAAATGAATTAATCAAAATTTATTATATAGTATACTATATATTTAATATTTATATATTAATATATTATAATAGAATTCAATTTCATAATATATATTATAGATTATAATATAATATTATATATATATATATATTAATTAAATTCGGTTTTTAATCGAAAACCAAATCAAAATTTTCGATTTACATTATTTCAATTTTTTTATAATCCAATGTTGACTCAATTTTCATCTTTCATTTTAGTTTTTAAAATTTCAATTTATTCAATTCAATTTTTAATCCAATAGATCGAATGCTCACCCTTACTTAAGTGTAATGTAAAAATTATTTGGACAAATTGCAGTGTTAGTGTTTGTTGACGTTTCAATTCAATTTATTCTGATAAAGACGGTGGTAGTAGATTTTAACATTTTCTATGGATAATTTATCTATCCCAGGAAAGTATTTATTACTCAACATGGCGGCAAACAAACGAGCCCTTAATTGACTACAAAACGGTGGTATATCCGGGAAAGCAGAAGTGGATAGCCCTCCCACGAACCGAAAAATAGTAAAATACCCGGTATCCCGGTGAAATCGGGGCTCCATCTCACAACAAACCGGCCACGGCCAAGAAGAAGATAGAAGCTGACAATTAAAGAACTATCAGAACCACAGGGATTGCTTTGACCATTGACCAACGGAGTGCGTTGTTATTTTTGGTGAGATGCAACAGGGTCGTGGGCCCATGAACAGTGGAATTCATCGAACTGTGTCAAGTTTCAACACTAGTTATATACTTGTATACAAAACAAAGCCACTAATCAGAGTTAAACTCGTCTACGGTTCCACTCCCACAACTTGATCAATCACTCGATCCACCGTGTCATCTCCGTATACGTGGGTTCCACTCGCAGAGAATGCATCAAAAATTAGTAAGCTTTTACGGGTCCGGCGCGTACAGATGTGACATTTGTAATCGTGAAGAGGCCAGTATTACAAATGCAACTGTAGACGATTTGAACTACCCATGAGATCCCAGGTCTCCGTCATGTCACCTTTTTCTTCCTGGTCGATTGATAGCAAATTTGTTTGATTGCTTTTTGGTAAAGTAGGTTACAAGTTCGAAGCTCATTCATCCACACAAAGGCAAAAATACCATGACCATGAATAATCTTGAAGTTCTATGCTCCTATTAGGACTAATTGCCAATCCTCCCGGTTTTCACATAACATTTTTTAGACGAGTTCAAATAAACCCCCGCAACGTCCCATATCACATCCCTGCCGTGTATTGTGTATATCTCGATGATGACATATTGTTTTTAAAATTATAATCAGGAGATGTTCTCAATATAAAGCGGGAATGTACATGTTTTTCGGGGGTATTGAAATGCACACCTTTTTCCTTCAAAGTGTCTTAATTCTCTTTTTTTCCTATAGCACAATACTTTTTTCAGTAATAATCTAATAATCCTTCTGCAAAGGTGGTGGGAACTGATAGTGGGGCTTGAAACCGATTTCTTTAGAGATTACCCAGTTTACGTACCAACTGAATTATCACTCGATTTTCTTAAACATTTTGGGTAAAAGTATATGAATTCAGATCTACACCCCAGAACGTCCCACAGAACATTCCTGCCATGTATTCGGAACATCTCTCAATGATAACATCAGAGTCAATGATATCATTATCATGTTCCCAATACACAACGGGGAAGTGTTGTGGGATGTTGTGGGGTGCAGATGTGAACTCGAAGTATATATTGATTAGGCATTAAATAATTTCTTCTTCTTTTTTATTTTTCTAACTCTTTTTATTTCATATTACACAATATTGGGGATTAAAGGGTGGACAGAGTAATTTATGCATTAATTCCACTTATCTTATCATAGAGAATCTGCAATTATGTGAATTTGATCCTAGGCCTTAATATTGGAAGAGATGCCAAGTGACTATCACAAATGCCAAATTTATCAATGTATCATTTTTACCAAAAACTTCTTGCCCTAAGAATAAAGCAAAAAAAAAGTGTAAACTATTTTTCATTTCCCCTCAATGAGCAGCTTCCTCCCTCCCTTTCTTCCACTACGGCTACATTTGGCATTTCTTATTTCAAGGACTTGTCCACTTTCTGTAGTAAAAAACTAAATGTTCATAGGAACATTTTAACTACAAATTTGAGATAAATCCTTAAAATTAAGGAATGCCAAATGCAGCCTAAATGGCCACAAAACATCAATTTCACAATTCTACAATTGGCTCCTTTGACAAAACTCTAAAGTATGGTTAAAGGCTGACCATTGACCATAAGCACAATGAAACAATTAAGAGGTATTTTGTAGTGTGGAAGAGAAATTGGTGGTTGTTGACTAGTCCAAACCACACCACAGTCCACAGTTGTTCTGAAATGTAGACAAACTGTGTGGACTGTTCTAATCCACACCCACAGTGGCATTCTGTAGGCGTGGTATGAACTTTGATTCCATGTATCTCATATACATTTTTTGAATGATGTACATAGTTAATCATGAATATCTAATTTTTGCAATTATATGATAAATATATTGAAAAATGCATCAATGAATTAATATTAACCAATAAATATTAATTTTTTATAAAAATAATAGTAAAATATTTTAAATTTAAAATATATATTTAAATATTTAAAAATATTATTTTATTGATAAAAACATTAAAATTTTTAAAAAATAATAAATTAAGTAAAATAATTAATATTTTATTGACAAAAATATTAAAATGTGAAACAGACAATAGGGTTTCAACCTTTCAGGGAAAGTGTAAAGCAAGAGATCAAAAATAGATTGTGGATGGGCCCTGACCACGAGTTTTTTCTATGGATGAAAAATTGAAATGTGGACGTAAACCGGTTCCGTCCACAAGATGAACACGATGCTAAACACCGCCTTAATTTGACAAAAAATGCAAATGCAGCAATCTATATTAACGTTGTAGTAAATAAACACCACAATACAAAAATTCCTATAAAATCTTCCATTTTATGGGCAATGGTCATCTAATAAATGCCTATCCTTGTTTTAATTGATTTGCCCCACCATGTGATGAATTCAAAGTGAGCCAAAATGTGTTCACTCATATATGGACACCATGAAAATTATTGATGGCATTGGTATAATACTTTAAGTTTTGGACATTAATCTTAATAAGTACCACAATATATTCAAAGCAAATTAAAATTTGTTATGTAATTAAAGATTTCTGATTTCATTAATATAATTAGAATGACGGGTCATGATCGAGTATTTGAATCAGAATTGCCCCACCCAATCACCCTATGAGACATGAATTTATAGTTTCAAACATTCAATAGTGCTTTATGTGAATAGGGGAAAGGCTGATTCAACCTCAATAATGTCTCATCTTCTTATTATTGGTTGAAGGGCCCTGCCACAACGGTTGAATTGCTCCATTGCAATGAGGACGATCAGGATACAAACCTTGGAAACAATTGGCTCCATTGCTCCATTGTCATTTGTAATACAATCTGATGAATTAATTTTTGGTCATTCGGTATGTTTCCAAGTATTAAATTTTTGTGGTAAGTATTTTGTCATTCGGTATGTCACCACAATAGGTGACGAGCTGACCAGAGGACCGAGTTGCCTATTAGGTGCCAAGCTGATCAGAGGGCCGAGCTGCAAATTAGGTGACGAGCTGTCTAGAGTGTCGAGCTACCTATTAGGTGACGAGCTGACCAGAGGGCCGAGCCGCCTATTAGGTGTCGTGCTGACCAAAGGGTTGATCAGGTGCAGAGCTGGATTGATTGTTGAGGTTCGTAGTTCTTTAGAGACCTGCATGGAATCAATGTCAGAGGACCTAGGGTGGCTAACCTTGCGAGGTTGCTCCGATGCCTAAGTCAGTACTCTCATGGTAGACTGCGAGCTAAAAATCATAGAGTATGAGAGCTAGAATATGCTTACTTGCTCCCCTATGCCATTGGGGTTGGTGCCTTTATATAGGCATAGTTTGGTGTGGGCTTCACGCATCGTATCCGAGATTTCCAAAAGGTCGCCTAAGTGGTATGAGATTCTCGGAGGCAACCACCATGCAAGTTGACCACCCTCCAGATCGTTCGTTACGTGGGCCAACTTCCAAGGATCGTGGGAGTATTGGGATATGCATGCCCAATTTGTCGGCGAGCAAGTCTCACAGGTCATCAGTTCGGCGCATGTGCTAGGCCACCAGTTCGGTGCCTGTGCCAAGTTGCCAGGTCGGCGCCTGTGCCAGGCTGCCAGGTCGCTAGTTTGGTGCCTATGCCAAGCCGCCAATTCGGCGCTTGTGCCAGGTCGCCAGTTCAGCGCCTGTGCCAAGCTGCCAGATAGGACACCATCATCTGGCTAAGGCAAGTTGTTGCCTAAGTGGTTCTGGATGTCACCTAGTTGTCCCAAGATGCCATGTGTCACAATGTCATTAGAGGGCCAAATCTGCCCTCATCAATTGCCCCCCACTCCCACGCTGAAAGTAACTCGGTGAAGGGAGTAAATTGCTCCTTTTGGCTTGGAATGACTGATTCGATGAGCTCGTAAGCGTCGACCCAATTTGCTTTTCAAGTCGAAAGAGTCCAAGCGTTTGCAGCCTTGTGTAGGACCTCACCATCTTTATTTTTGGGGCATGAGAGCGAATTCATCTGCTTGAAGAGAGGTGGAGCAGGTACCCCGAGGACATCTACCTTATTAGGGATGTGACCATCAAGAGGTTCTGCGATCCGGCTAAGTACCTCAAGAGTGAAGCTTACCATGCCATCCTTAAGAGGGGCTTTGTGTAACTGCTTTATCAGGTCACTCCACCTAGGTAGACTTCGACGCAGCGTTCTTCAAACTGGCCCTAGTCAGTGAGTTTGATGTGGAGCCTGCAACCGAGGTGGAGGTTGGCTATGAAGAAATCAAGTTTGCATCCGCCATGGTGCTGAGAGCGAACTAGTCTTTCTTTTGTTTTCTCGTGCTGAGTACAAACTGCTTTAGCCCTTAGGCTCTGGGAGCGACTCGTAGTCCACTATCCTTTCCCTTGGTTTTTCCCATGCCGAAGAGGCGACTGGGTCTTATGTGGTGCCGAGATCTTTTATCGGCTCGGTACTTTAGCACTTGGGCTCTGAGAGCGACTCGCAGTCCACTCTCCTTACCCTTGATTTTGCCCATGCCGAAGAGACGACTGGGTCTTATGTGGTGCCGAGATCTTTTATCAGCTTAGTACTTTAGCCCTTGGGGTCTGGGAGCGACTCGCAGTCCACTCTCCTTACCCTTGATTTTGCCCATGCCGAAGAGATGACTGGGTCTTATGTGGTGCCGAGATCTTTTATCAGCTCGACATTTTTAGAGCTATGGCTGCGCTGCATCAGCCTCGTTAGTGACGTCGGTCACTCACTCCTACAAGAAGCTACTAGGAGCTCGACCTAAGGGGGCAGCACTACTAACTTTAGGTCACCAGCTCACATGGGAGCCTTGGAAGGCTCGACCGGCAAGGGGTGTCCGTGCAGTCCGTTGGCCGCCAACTCCTGCGGAAGCCATGGAGAGCTCATCTTGTAGAGGGTACCTCGTGAAGAGGACTAATGAGGCTTTATCTGAGTTGAAATAAAGTTGGCAGAGCTGCTTAGTCCGTTGGCCATCAACTTCCTGCATAGTCTTTGAGTTCATAAAAAATGGAAACTAGAAAGTGAGAGCTTTAGTTCCTAAAAGGTGAGAACTTAGCTTTCTGGAAGAAGAAGACTTCGTCGTTCAGAAGATGAGAACTTAGCTTTTTGTGGTGTTTCCCACAGACGACGCCAATTGATGAATCAATTTTTGGTGAAGTATCAATTTTTTGTGCTAAGTACCTCATCATTCGGTCTGCTTCCAAGTGGCTGATGACTCAAAGGCCGAAGTGGAGAATTTTGCTGGGTGAGGACCAGGAAGCCGAGCTGACCAGAAGGCCAAGCTGACCAGAGGGCCGAGCTGCACATTAGGTGACGAGCTGACCAGAGTGCCTAGCTGCCTATTAGGTGATGAGCTAACAAGAGGGTCAAGCTGCCTATTAGGTGCCAAGTTGACCAGAGGGCCAAGTTGCACATTAGGTGACGAGCTGACCAGAGTATCGAGCTGCCTATTAGGTGCCGAGCTGACCAGAGGGCCGATCAGGTGCCGAGCTGGATTGATTGTTGAGCTTCGTAGTTCTTTATAGACTTGCAAGGAATCAATGTTAGAGGACCCGGGGTAGCTAACCCGACGAGGTCGCTCCGATGCTTAAGTTAGTACTTTCATGGTAGACTGTGAGCTAAAAATCACAGTTGGCTCCATTGCTCCATTGTCATTTGTTATACAATCCACTAGATCTACTACACAACTTTATCATTTTCTATCCCACCCTATATGAATTGATCTTTTGTGCATAGCTAACTAGTTGGCTGCTTGATTTATACCATGGTGTTGCAACTTTCACTAAATAATGTGATTATGTTCTAAAAGGTATACACTCCCGCAACACTCAGATCCCTTTTCTAGGGAGTCGTTCTCATGTATTCTTTAAACTTTATTCAACTTCTGCTAAAGATGTTCTAGACTTTTAGGTTCATTCTAAAGAAAAGAAGAAAATAAAAAGCATCTTAACCAAAGAACGACCTCTTATGAAAAATCCAAGACGAAAAGAAAATGAAAAATACTTGTAGATTGCCAATAGGCTAAAAGATTAATTTTTCTGTGACAAGCAATTAAGGGGGTGTTCTGTAGTGTAGATGAGAAATTGGTGAGTGTGGATTAATGCATATCACACCCTATGGCAGTAACCAATCTATACAACAGCACAATCCATAGCTATTCTAAACTGTGGATAGATTGGTGGACCGGACCATTCCACACCCATGATGGCGTTCAGTCCACACCATACTTTTTTATTCCATGTATATCATATACATTTTATGTGAGATCTACACAGTCGATCATAGGTGTCTAATTTTTGCATTTTATATGGTAATAAATTAAAAAAAAAAGACATCAATATGCATACAACAAATGCATTTTTAAATAATTAAAAAATATTATTTAAAATATTAAAAAAATAAAAATTAATATTTTGAAAATTATTTTATTGATATAAATTAAAAAATTAATATTTAAATAATAAAAATAGAGTTGAGAAGGAGAACCGTCGGATTTGTGCTATAATTAATATTAAAATTTATTATTTTATTGATAAAATATTAAAATTTATTAAAAGATTAAATAAAATGAGAGTAATTGGACCAATGTAACACAAGTGAATTACATTAAAACTTTCCCACAAACTGTCCACACCATAGTGTGAATCATCCATGAGAAAATATTTTGGACGATAAATTGAAATGTGCTTCATCCCTATTTACACTATTTTGTGGACAGAGAGTGTCCACACAGAGCAGAATATCATATCTTACTGTGGACATGACCAAAATGGTCCTATCCATGATATTTACACACTTCCGAATGCCACCTAAGTTAGAATGTTCAATAAACAATCGTACTCACACATATCCAAATAGGAGTTTAATTACTAATTAGCCTTCCAGGTGCAATGTACCTCATGTAAGAATATTAAAAAAAATCATGTTATAAATAATAGCATTAAATGTGATATTCACTCTTATTTGATGACGTTCAATTATTATGCTAGTAAATAAGGTTTTATTTAATGTACTATTTTCTTAATGTGGCTTTGGTTTGTTGGTGGGTTAATAAATTTTAAGAGTCCGTTTGGTTTATAGTCAGAATTGGAATTGAATTTCTTTAAAATTAAAAATGAGAATTAAAATTGGAGTCAATTGAATTGGGATTTCCTTCTTATGGAAGGGGGAGAATAACAATTCCCTCAAATGGGGAATGCCATTCCACCAAGAATAAGAATAAGATTCCGATTTTATTTCATTCCTGTTCCAATTCTAGACCCCTATCCTGCAAATCAAACAGGGGTTGATAGTCGGAATCAAAATCAGAATCCAAATCCAAATAATCTATTCATCTGTTTGGTTCAAACAGGAATCAGAATGGAAACAAACGTGTCTTAAGTATTGAAATGAGGAAAATTTTCACTATATCCCTCTCATGCATATGTATGGTGTGTGTGTGTGTCTATTTGTACATGTTAGTTAATATTCAATTGTTACAAACCTATACTCGACTATCTGCACCAAACACAAATTTAACTTCTACAAATCATTGCAAATTCATACCGTGTTAATATAAATCCATACTCAACTAGTAGAAACTGTTAAGTTAGTGGGTAAAAAAATAGTACAAACCATTAATATAAAATTCATACCATATTAATGTAAATATCGAGCTAGTAGAAACCATTCAGTAAATGGATAAAAAATAGTATAAAACTATTATAAACATACCAAGGGGGTGTTCTATTGTTTGGATAAGAAATTGGATGGTATATTCTTATCCACACCACACCTATGGCAAGCGGTGGTCATGAGTCGAGTTTTTTATGAGCTATTCGAGTTTGTTTTGGCATAATTTAAACTGAGTTTTGAGGTGAGTTTGTG
The DNA here is from genome assembly GCF_056320005.1 of Nelumbo lutea. Classification (NCBI taxonomy): domain Eukaryota; kingdom Viridiplantae; phylum Streptophyta; class Magnoliopsida; order Proteales; family Nelumbonaceae; genus Nelumbo; species Nelumbo lutea. The sequence continues at coordinate 22,666,722 of NC_142688.1, forward strand.
CCTAATTTACATGCTCATTTGCTAATTGAGCTGAATTCGAACTTAATAAAGCTCAGCTTGTGAGCCTTATGAGCTTATTTGGCATAATTTAAACTGAGTTTTGAGCCGAACTTGAGCCTAATTTACATGCTCATTTGCTAAATGAGCTGAATTCGAACTTAATAAAGCTCAAATTGTGAGCCTCACGAGCCTAATCAAGCTCATACACACATACATACATGTAAAAATAATAAATATAAAAATATTAGACATAGAAAATAATATATATAATAAAAATATTATATATAAAATATTTTTATTTATATATATAATAATAATAATAATAATAATAACTAATTATTATAATTCTTATTTTTTTCAATATCAAACAAAGAATAATTTTTATATATATTTTTTAATTTTATAAAACATTTGACTCATAGTCAAGATCGAGTTTATGAGCTTTTGAGTCGAGCCAAACTTTAGCTCAATTCTATAGCTTGAATCGAGCTCGAGCCTCATGCTTTCTTGATGAGCCAAGTTTTAATAGCTAACTATTCGACTCAACTCGGCTTAAATCCACCCTTCATTATCCAGAGGGGGGCATACATTATTTTGGAAGGCATAATAGTTCCTGTTTCTTCTTTTTTTCTAGATTTGCCATTGTAAAATCATGGCTGTGTTTTCAAGAAGAAATCGTTTAGTATGGAATATTATTTTCAATTTGTACCATCAATTTGGAATCTTCAATTTATCAATATGCATGAAAAAGAGAGGGCCCATAATAGTAAATCTGGTAAAATTGGTTTGATTCAAATGGATTACATTGTGAAGTAATAAGGTTAAAGTTAATTTTGATACATCGATCGAAAAAAGGGTGATGACTTTTGCTCCATTGGAATTATAGGGAGACAATAAGTAGAAAACAATTATCATTTAGAAGCGAAAATAGTGGCCAATTCACTCACTCGATACTAACAGTATTTATTTAAAAAAAATACTTAAATTAAATAAAAAATTAAAATTATAAATATTTTTTTAAATATGTTTTGATATATATATATATATATATATATATATATATATATATATATATGTTCTTTTTGGTATATTAGTGTGTACAGAATTTGTACGTGATAATTTTAGATAATGATAATGATAGTAAATATTATATATTTTTAAAATTTTTAATAATTTTTGTATTTCTATGTTTATAAAAATTATTCTTATTTGTCACATTATTTTTTGTTTAATATAATAGATATACAGTGTTAGAGATGTATCCAAATTTTTAATAATTTTTTATATATTTTTTTATAATTCTGTATTATTACTACAGTAGTAGTTGAATTTGTATCTTAATTATATCTTCAATAAAAAATAATTATTCTTTATCGCAATTTTTCTTTAATATGGTTAATTAATATAGAATTCAATAAAATAATGAGAATTAATACCCTAAATATAAGACTTAATGAGAGGGAATTAAATGAGAAAAAATGTAGTAGATTAAATTACATTTTGTGTCCTCAAAGTTACAGAGGAAATTAAAAAATAAGGGTACTTGATTTGAGCCAAGCCAAGCTCGAATCTAATATATAGGCTTGTTTGCTAATCAAGCTGAGAAAAACAAAACACAACCCCAAAAACCTAGGACGCCCTTGATGTAAGGTTTTTGAACCGCCGTTGATTCGAACAGTCGGACCATTCAACCCAGGAACCGTCCAGACAATCGGTTCCGTTTAAGCTCAAACCTGACATTTGACCAAAAACTTTTGAAAAAGTCAATAACCCGTTGACGTGGGCAATTGAACCGTCAACATATTCAATGATTTTTGACCGTTTTTTATTTTTTTAATTTATTTATCAAAATGAATTATTCATTCAAACAACGATCAAACTGTCAATCTGAAAACCAATGGCCAAAACGATTTAATTTTCATATCGTTTTTTAAAACGTTGCGTTGATGCCTCTAAAATTGCCACTAATTTTCGAGGGAAGAATTGTACCATTGAAGAAAACTCTAGTATCATCATCAATGGTCTGAGAGAAGATTCAAGAGCCATATTGGTGCATCAAGACGCTGAGTGAGGAGTCTATATTAACCCTTCTTAACACAAATGATAATCGGTCAGGGACGACTGTGCATCCAGCTAAGCTGGAGAGCGACGTAGATGAGATGGATTTAGGCGAAGAAAGCTACGTGACCAACCACACGTGCATCTGCACGAGGACAGCCTTGGTCGTGTGGGGACCATCCGCCGCTCTCTCTGTCCTCGAAACTCTAAACCCGCTTCCAAACACTCTCTCTCATATCTCATAACTCATTTGATAAAACAAACCAACCACGTGAGGACTTGAGGACTTCATAATCCAAAGCACCTTCATTTCATTTACTTTTGTTTTCTTTTCTTTCTTTTATTCTATTTTTTAATTTATTAATTAACATTTCTTTTTGGAAGGGAGAAAATACTAAGGTGGTCTGAGGACCACAACCTAGAGCAGAGATATGATCTAATCTGATGGTAGAGTGAGTCGTCCTCGTCCATGGTGGAGTTTCACGTGATACCTTGAATTAAAGTTGTCTGGAATCACGTTCCTTTTGTGTACGAATACCAAAGCGAAATCCCTCCCTATTCACGATACGTTACTACAAACTACAAGCACGCTTTGTCCTCCAAGGCTCCAACCCTCTTCCAAGGCAAAGTTTGATATCTTCGAGGTCTTTATCTATCTATTCCTGAACGCTAGGCAACACGACCAGGGAACATGGACTGAGGGAACCCCCTTCACTTTACATCCAAGGAAAAAACAGTAAATAAGCCACGTGGCAAGTTATAATGCCAGATGGTTCACGTTCAACTTCCAGTCAGTCGTGCACACCTAGCTGTTGCCGACCAGTTCAGCTGGTTGAGTGTTGACTGTTGACCCATAATTTTGTAGTTTACCCTAATCACAATTTCCGGGGGCATTTTAGGTAATAATATTTTATATGGTTGGTAGGGACGCATCTTTCATCTTTGGCGACTAGCGTCGGTCTGATCCGACAACGACGTCAAACAGTCCTCAAGCGGCTCCCCCTTTTTTTCCTAGCCGAACCTGAGAACGATGTCAATTTCATTCACATTCACACTAGATTGAATTAAGACCTGTTTTTTTTTTTGTTGCGGAATAAACACATTATTGAGTTAATGGTCGGAGGAGGATTGAAAATTTGAAATGTCTACCAGAAGACCGGTTTTTAAAAAACGACCCGCGAACGGAATCGGCTACCGATTTCAGGGTCGACGGTTTGACCGTTCAATTTGAACGAACAGTTTATTTTGATAAAAAAATAATTAAAAATAAAAAAGACAAAATTATTAAACGGGTCAATGGGTCGACCACCTGGGTCAATAGGTCATTGATTGATTTAACAATGTTTGACTAAAAACCATGTTTGGGGTAAAACGGAATTGGAAATTGGATCAAGAAATATCCGAATTTAAATCCGATTAGAAAATCTGGTATCCGAATTCGATTCGATATCCAACGGATATTGAAAATTAATATCCGAATTCGAATCCGATTAAATATTCGACTCAATTCGAATTTGATTAATTAATTATTTTAGATAATTAATAAATATAAAAATAAATATTTTAGTGATATAAAGTATATAAATATATAAATTATATAAAATATTTTATATAGTGTATATAAGAATTAAATAATCGATCGAATTCGAAAAATTTATCAAATCGAATCAGGTCATATCCGAATTTGAATACGATTAACTATTCGGTAAGAACATGATATCCGAATTCGACTGATTATATATTTGAATTATCCAAATTCGATTCGATTATGTCAAATATCGAATTCAAAATCAAATTTTCGAATACTGTTGACACCCCCGGGCCAAACAACCTGACCATCCAAGTCAACGGCAATTCAAAAATCATGTCAAAAGAAACAAATGGGAATTAGTGTAAAATTTATCTATCGAATCTTATTGATCGGATTAAGATCAAGTTGGAATCAGATAAGATGGTAATGGGTCATTGCCTAATGATGGTTCTAGACTAAAAAGTTTCAATAAAGTGACCACTAGAAACACCGACCATCATTTTCATTCACACTTGTTAGAGTTCAGCTTTAGTTAGGGCAAAGCACGGTCAAGCAGCTTTTATTGCCTTGCCTTGAGAATATCTCTATATTTATGTTCTTTATTTCATGCAGAGATATTCCTAATGCAAGATTGGAAAAGGATGGTAGAATGATGTAGGCACAGGTTTGCCCTCATAGAAGCCGACCTCCACTTCATAATACAAGATTTTGCCCATTCAGAATTGATTTAGAGCTTCCCATTAATAAATTGAATTAAAATCACTATAAATAATTAACAAAATGACTTCAAATTGATTTTAGTATCATGAACAAAGTGATTTTAAAATAATCACTTCAACTTATGATTTTTTTTGTTTCCATTTATTTGCAAATTGCAATGCAATTATATATATATATATATATATATATATATATATATATATATATAATGTAAATTAAAATGGCGTAAATTTTGGTTTATTTTTAGGTCCTCTTTGTTAGTTTTTTTTTTTTTTCTTTGAGGGAGGGAGTTTGGTCAATGGATGGAAAAGTTGATCAACCTTTACATATTCTTTTACTAATGAAATTTGAGTCTTATAAAAACAAAATTTTCCCATATAGGTCTCGTGGAAGCAAAACTTTCTCTTTCTCTTAGATAAGTTTTTAGCAGCTTAATTGAGAAAGTTTTACCCACCAGGGAGGTAGATAAATGATTGATGAAGACTTAGTTTGGAAGAGGTATAAATGCAAATATATAGAGTGCATAATCTTATATTTTGTATATATTTATACTATACATATTTGTATTTTACTCTTTTCAAAACTGTTTAGGACAAAAATTAAAGGTCTTTTAAGAAATTTGCTCACTTACCCATCTAACAAAAAACATAAATAAATATATTTAACTGAGTTTTTCCACATAACATTTATCCGAAGAAGTGCATATAACTAAATAAATAACTTGCCACAAAATGAACAGGATCTTAGTTTTGAATTTTATTTAACTTTAAGCTTTCTATTATTTCATTTACACTACAAATAAACAAAACATAGTAAAATTTATAAAAAAAATAAATCAAAAATTACATTCAACTCATTTATATTCCCGTACCTTTGTACCGGTGTAAATAAAATTCTAAACAGATATAACAATACCCGATGACAATGCCATTTGATCATCGACTGTCACTGTAAGAAGAAACAAAGTAATCTACGGCTTGCTTATTTATATTATGATATTGCACAAGTGGTGGTTCATTCAGTATCATTACAACTGTTCCTTGGATACTAAAAATTTTCAAAAAGCTCTCGGTCATGTGGCAAAACAGTAATTTTGATTTGAGAAATAAGAAAATTAAAATCAAGGGCTATTGCTAATAGCGCATTACCCGTAGAGAGTATTGAGTGGAGAGGATCATTTTCATTTGTCACGCGGGCCATTACCTTCAATAGCAGCAGCAGTATAGAATTTATAGATCCTCCCTAGTCCTACTGACTTGAATGCTCACAGTGACGGAATAGAAGAAGTCAAACTAGACGGTTCAATTCATTCAATTATCCTGTTAAAGCAAGGCGTGGTTCTATTTTTGCCAATGGTACCTCGGCCTGCACTACTCTTGTATCTTATACCATAAGGCTTAAGAATGAAAGCTTTGTGAATTCTCTCTCTCCCTACTAAGTCTGTATTTAGTTGTAATTATGGTTGAAAGTATTGATATGATACATCTTGTATCGGCTATATTGTATCATATCTTTTGGTTTGGATACACTTATTTACAGGTGTTTTGAAACTCTTGCTTATTTCAATAAAAAAACATTAAAAAATATCTTCAAAAATCAAAATTTGAAAAAAAATAAACCATTGAATGGGTATTTTTTAGTATCGATATGCCCTTGCCGATACATGGGCGTATCAATACTTTGAACCATGATTGTAATCTGAATTTATTTGTACCGATGCAAAATCATAACAGTGTAAATGATTTTAGTATAAATTATGATTTATTTTTATTTCAAAATTTATCTTATTTTGTTTGACTGTAGTACAAATCAATTAAAATAGGACTTGAAGTAAAATAAAGTTAACACCCAAAACAAGATTAAATCAGAATTTGCATTATTTTCATTAGCATTCCTATATATTTATACTAGTACAAATAAAATTGCACTGCAACCAAACATAGCCTTACCGTTTCTAACAACTTGTTAATTTATATTTTCTATTTTTACCAAAAACTTTTTAGTTGATAAATATAAATTCATGATAGAGATTGGCGCTTCAACTATAAACGTCATTGATCAGTCCAATACATACATTTTTTCTAGCTGAGGTGACTCATATGCCCTGTGATATCAATTCAATATGTACCAAATACAACCATTATAACCACGGCTTGAAGATTAGAAAACACCCAGGTTAAGATTAGACCTTTGTTTATTAGAAAAGAAACACAAGTGAGCTTGAAGGTAGATTCAACGGGCCAATGAGAGACACTTAATGGCCTAAAGTATTTTATTGGATTGGATTCCATCTGTAATGGGATTGAACCAATACTCAATCCATTGATAGAAGATAAGAATGCGGGTGTCCATCGGTCAAGTTCAGGTTGGAGCCAATCTAATTTAAAACCAATTTAGAGAGAATGGAGGGTCTAGACTTTGAGTTAGATTAGTTCAAAATAGTCCAAAGTATTAGGGGTGAGCAAGAAAAACCGAATCGGTCGGTTTAGTTTCAGTTTGGTATTTAAAAAAAAATGAAGGTATTGGTTCAGTTTCGGTTAACAAAAATAGAATACCGGTGGTTAATCGGACCGATCGATATATATATATATTTTACGTATATTTATGTATATTATATATATTATATATTTTCTATACATTATATATTTATAATATATAATATATTATTTATTATTTAAAACATATTATTATATATATTTATAATATTTTATTATATATTTATATTTTTTAAAATATATATTACAAATAATAAAAAACCAACGAACCGAACCAATGGTTAACTGATCTGCTTTGATTCCTCTGATTCGGTTTTAAAAATAAGCCCACAGTTCAGTTCAGTTAACTTAACAGTGAACATCCTACAAAATATTCATTGGATTGAGCTGATTCATTTGTAATGGACTCATATAGGACTGGGTTGGGTTAAACCAATATCCAGCCAATGCCTTACTTGGCCTAGATGGTAAAACCTCAACCGTGTGTCAGTCAATGTCTCAATGTTAATCAAGAAGCATTAATTACATTAAGGCTTAGTTAGTACATATACATACAAAATAATATAAAATACAATGTTTTACACTCTATATATCAGATTTGTATTTGTATTCCTTCCAAATTGAGCCTAATGTTGTGTTTGACTGCAATGCAAATTTATTTGCACTGATACAAAATTATGGCAGTGCAAATGTTTTAGGTGTAAAATTTGATTTATTTTTGTTTCAAGTTTTAACTTACTTTGTTTGGTTGCAGACTTGCAGTACAAACGAAGTCAAATAAGACCTGAAGCAGAATAAAGTAAAATCTAAAACAAAATTAAACCAAATTTTGCATTTGTTTCATTTGCTCTTCCATACATTTGTATTAGTAAAAATAAAATTGCACTACAACCAAACACAGCCTAAAGTGTCAAATTAGCCTGGCCCAAATTTGACCTGAGAACCTAATGTATGGTGAGATTTGGGTTGAAGATAATAGTGCCTGTTAGAGAATTTGCTAAAAAAAAAGTGCTTTTCAAAATTATAGGAATGAAACAGGAGCAACTACAAGAGATAATGCATTGAAAGTAGGGCAAAAGCAAGGTTTAAAATATAAGAAGTAATAAGTGTATTGGAAAGACAAATTTAAGAGACGTATCAAGATATGTTTTAGATACGTATGGATACAAACAAAAAATTAAGATACGCATATAAATGCATAAAAACACTATAAGTACTCCAATAAATTATAACTATACATCAATAACATTAAATATAGGGCCTAAATGAACTATATATACATAAAAATCACATTCTTTATAGATTTTTTATGAAAAAAAAATGCCATAATCAACATATGGAAACTTAAGGGTATTCTCTAATAATGTTATAACTACAAAATATAAGCTGAATAATTATTTAATGAAACATTTTCTATAATTTTTAAACAATTATTTATTTCTTATTCAAACAATTATTTTATTTTTTATTATAAAAATTATAACAAAAATTAAAAATAAAATATAACAGAAAAATAATTTTATGGATGTGGTAGATCATCCATAGATTTACTACATAGTAAATATTATGGTTAGATCACACAAAAAACTAGAAAAAACAAATATTACAAAAATAGAAAATAAATATTTTACAATAAATTTCAATAGATCTATGAATTAAAAATTGGAAAACAATTATTTAAAATTAAAAAAAGTATAAAAAATAAATATTTTTAGTTTTACAAAAAATACTAAAATTAAAAAAAAATAAATATTTTTGTTTAAAATATTACAAAAAATAAAAAATGAATATCTTAGAATTTCAATAGATCTATGGATATGGTACATCACCCATAGATCTATGACACAATTATTCTTAATGGGCACATTGCACCAAAAATATAAAATTTTGTGATTATATATATACTATCAAATAAATTGAAAAAAGTATTTATTTTTGAAATTTTTGTAAAAAGTTGAAAAAAACCCTAAAAAATCTTGAGTTTTAGAGGTTATTTTTGGGTTTTTCTTTTAAAGATTTTACAATCGAAGAATGTATCCATACATTTCCATATTTTTTGTTTGTATCCATGCGTTTCCAAAACGTATCCGTGTCTGCATCTGTATCCAAGTTGTTTGACATGATACCCAATACCGATACTTTAAAACTTGCTAATGCTCTTTGTTTTTTCTCTTTATAAAATTATTTTAATTTGAGTTGGGTAAGATTAAAAACACAAATGTATGCAGTGCAACTACAAGGTTTAGAAATACGACATACAAGATTTTACACATATACATTTGCATTTGCATTTCTTAAAATGAGCCTTCGGACTTGGGCTGAGTTTGGAAGGAGTACAAATGCAACTATGTAGAGTGCAAAACCTTATATTTTGTATTATTTTGTATGTATTTACGCTGCACATATTTGTATTTGTACTCTTTCCAAGCCGAGCCTTAGTTTGGAAGGAGTACAAATACAAATATGTAGAGCGCAAAACTTTGTATTTTGTATATATTTGTAGTGTACATATTTGTATTTGTAGTGTTTCCAAACATATGGACTCCATTTAGAAAGAGTGAAAATACAAATATGTACATGGTATTTCTAAACCTTGTATTTTCACTCTTCCCAAACTGAGCCTATAAATAATTTCATAAAAATTGTTAGGCTGCGTTTATTTGTGATACAAACATTGAACCAGAGTAAATATGTACCTCAGTTCAACTTTTGCGGCTGTTTGCTTGAGATGGAAAAATGTACTGAAAATCAATGCAAAAATGTAATTAAGTTTGCATTTCCATCAACAATTATGTGATAACACCAATTCCAAACAAAAAATTAACACTTACAACTCTACATGTCCATTACTGTTTTTTTTAAGAAAACGATACGAAATTCCCAACACCAATATCAAAGACCTACTAAATCTGTTCCTCCGAACTGGGGACGGAAAGGGATCGGAGGTGAGTTATAGTTCAATTTCGGGGGCTGGGGGCGATGAACATTGAACAGTGATTTGGGAGAAGTTTCGATTTAAACAACCATTCATATTTTTCATTCTCTTTGTTATTGTTCATATCCAAATTGGATGGGTGCAATTGAATTTCAAAATCTGGTCCTAGTTCGCTGAACCTCCATATATTATAAATGTACTGTTCTGTTTTGCGTTTACATCACTAACAGATGCAACCTTATATCGAAACAAATTAAAACAAGAAAAACACAAGGACCAATCAGGACAAAGGAGTATGATTATCTCTCTGGTTTTATGCCAGGTTTGTTCTAGCATATCTAGGCCGACTCGGGCCTGAGTTTGACATTTTTCACCCATTTTCATTCTGGGCCAGACAGTTCATTAGTCCAAGATGTATAGGCTCTCCGGCCATTGGACTGGGTCGAAGAAACGACGTCAATCTAATTTGGTGTCCAATAATTATTGGGCTTTGATAGGGATCCTGTATTTGCTAAACTCCTTTTTCATAGTCATAGAGTAGAAGCAAATCTGAACAAGCCTCTCAGGTGTGGGTTACCGGGATGCCAATTGCCCGGGTCAATTCAAACAGACAAAACCCTCTTGTCCTGCTACATAAGGTCTAGGTCTATATTTTCAGTCCTAATTATTAATAATCACACTAGTTTTGGGTTTATACTTTTTTCAAATTATTAAAAATGTTTTTGCTTCGTGGGGCCACACAACGGGGTAGCCCATCCCTCATCCCCTTAACCTTTGTGGCAGCAGGATTTGATCCAAGATCTCTGCTACAATGAATCAGAGATTCTATCAACCGAGCCACCACCAGTGTTTAATATCTTAAAAATGTTGATTTATTCAATTTTATTCCAAATCAACTAAGGGTGTTCATGAAGAACCAAAAAACTGAAAAATTAAATTAAATTAAGAAAATCAAACCAGAAAATGCGGTTAATTGAATCAATTGATTCGGTTTCAATTTGGTATTTTTGAAAAATCGAAGGATCAGTTTGGTTTTTAGTTAACCTATAAAAAACGATGATTAACCGAACTGACCGATATAAATATATATATATATATATATATATATATATATATATATGTCACATATTTTCTATATATTATATATAAATATACATATACATTATATTTATAATAATCTATTTATAAATATATTATATATTTGTATAATATTTATAATATATTATATATCATTTATTATTTATAATTTAATATTATAAATACATTTATATATTATATATTATAAATATAAAAAACAAAAAACTGAAGATCCAAACTGGTCAAAACCAAAACTGATGGACCGCTTAACCAATGGTACCGGTTTGGTTTGCAAAAATTGCCTATGATTCAGCTAACCAAACTGTGAACACCCCTACTGAAAACCAGATTGAAAATGAAACCATTTTGACCACCAGTCCCCAGATCAAATGGTTTATGATTCAAAAACTGGACCTGGACCTATGATCAGGTCTTGGGTTAACTGGTCCAATTACCCAGTCTGGTACAGTTTTCAAAACCATGCTTCAGATACATATATTATGTTAGTAAGTAGGGTTTCATCATGATAGTGGAAATATACGATATCATAAAAACTTGTAACCAATCAACTATGAGAGAAATAGTAACCAATCGGATGGTATTTATCAAGATTTGCAAGGGGTTTTAATTGATCAAAGCTCTTTTAATATCACGTCTTTATAGCATTATAGCAGCATAGTTTTTTCCTAGTAAGAATTGTAACTTATAATGTTTAAAAGATAATCAATAATTATTTTCTATTTTTTTTCATCTTTCTGTTTCTGTTTTGCACTATGAGAACAAACTGGACCATTGGCAAATGACCCAATACCGAAATGATTCTACATCCAATCTGACTGAGTCGAACGTTACTGATTCCAATTGTAATGGGGCCAATATTGGGTTTACCTGTTCCAGCCTAATCAAGACCCTGACGATTATGTATGTACATTGGTAGGATCTTATGGAGTAAGACCTGATAAGTCTGGTTAATTGGATAAGTTCTGGCCCTTGAACGATTTGGTTTTTGAATTGGGTCTGGTCCGTCTATTATGGTCAGCCGATACCCGAACCAGTTATAATCATATCTCTGGTTGGGTGAAGAACCGAAGACGATCATGACCGACCACCGATTAACTGTATTATGTAAGGAGTACAACCTACGGGTCGGTCTGGGTTAGGTTAGATTGAGGTTAATTATAGTCCAATCCAGGGTTTTGAAACCTCAACCCCAACCCTAATCTATCCTGACCAACAATCTTTAACTCTAACCGAACCTAAAATCTCTCAACCCTTTGGTTTGGGTTCGGTCATCATTATCCCTAACTCTGATTTTAATATAAATTTCCATCCCCAACCCCCACTCTATCAGGGATTAGTTTATATTAGTTTATATTCGGTTGTTTTGAAACCTCAACCCCCACTCTATCAGGGTTTGGGTTCGATCAACATTAAACAACCGAATATTCATATTAGTTTATATTCGGTTGTTTAATGTTTTTATTGGCTTTTTAGTAGGGTTGTTAATGAATCAAGTTGAACTTGATGGACTCAAACCAATTGAGCCAATTCTAATTCCTAATATATTATATCAATTCTTATTGGTTTGGAACCGGTTCCATTCAGTCCTGAATTGATTCAGATCCAATTGAAAATATTATATATATATATATATATATATTGGTACTTTTCAGTCCTGAATTGGTACTTTTTTGAAAATATTCAGGATTTGGAATCAAATCAATTGAAAATATTATATAATACTAATTTATTTAATATATATTATATAATATTTTCAATTGATTTGATTCCAAATCCTGAATATTTTCAAAAAAGTACCAATAGATCAACATAGATTTTTTATTTTCACTGCAGAACTATAAATATTCAAAATAGCAATAACCACATTCTATGCATGGACGCATACATATGAATTAACATCAATTCTGAACTAACACCTAACTCAATAGTATTTTGGATCTACAAATTCTGACACGAATGAATCTCATTCTCCCTAATATTCCGTTCTACCTGGACCCAATCCTTTGCATCCCTACCTTTTAGTACAAAAGTGAAAAATGGCAGCTTATTATTGAGGTTGATTTAAAATGGATATAAATGGTTTATTATAATTCAGTCCATCTGATCAGACACAATTGTTTCCATAACTGATCGATTTGATTATGGTTCTAAAATTAAGGTAAGATTCGATTCCGGATCCTTAATATTTATTATTGAGTTGGTCTCTCCAGTTGTAGATTGGCCCGATCCGTTGACATTTTAATACAAAAGTGAAAAGGGCAACTTTATTACTAAGATTGGTTTTAATAGAGATCGGCTTAAGTCAGTGTAAGACCCGTTAGAACAGCCATCGGAAACATCTCCGCACAGGGCTTTCAGCTGTGCAATGACTGAATCCGGTTTCGGTTTTTAATAGTTAAGACAAATGGATATAGCAACAGTAGAGGTGGGTTCCCCAATCCAAAGTGGAGTTGGGTTAAAACAAAACATAACCCTCCAGGCTAACCCGGCCCAAGGACGAAATGGCAATTCTTATTAGCTGCATTGATCTCCACTTGCCATCCTACCTCCGACAGTGTGATTGGCATCCTTCAAAAAAAAAAAAAAAAACATAAAACCGCTGATCCCAACGTCTTGTTTGACTTTGACAATCCAATCCAAGCCGGAGAGATTTCTGTGCTGCGTCATCGTTTTCTTTGTTTATTCCATCCATCTTAACATCACAATCGGTCTATGCATGCTTCATCTTTTGAATATTCTTTACCCGAATTTCCGGATGTGCCCCCTTGGTCTCAGATTCTTATACAGTGCCAGGTAGAATGATTTTCAGACTCATATATGTTAACATTAGTTGATTAAAATACGAGAATTCCTGCGAAATTTTGCGAGAGGTTGTTTTGGTTACTCTATTTCAGTATTTCTCCACGTAATGTTTTGTGCTGAAAAAAGGAGAGATCTTTAAATAGGATTTTGCAGATAGAGTGATATGATATCTCAGAGCCATGAGCCTTACTGGTCCCTCATGAGCTTTGCTTTTGTTCCTTCTTGCTAATTAATTAAATATGCGTCTAATGTTTTGCAAGCCCTCGCACATAACCTCATTCTTCGAGGAAGGTAGTTGCTTTATTATCAGCACAGCTTTTCTGATTGGTGTTTTGCCCATGAAACTGACTATCTTCAAGATGCATTGGCCTGGTCAATGTTGCATGGGCACGAGCACAGAGTCGGAATTCGACGTGTGTTCAAGAGTCTGACTCCACAATATGAGCAAACATGGATTTACAGACATGTCTATGGACAAGTATATACTATTAAAATGATTCATATTTTTAGAACTCTAACATTATATGCCTGCAAAAAAAAATGTTGCCTTTGTTACTAAGCAGCATTTGATACAAAAATTCGCATTCATTTTGTACATTAGATATTCATTCATGACAAATAACTTAGGACATAAAAAAGGGAAATTGTTACATTTATAAAAAAAGGGGGGAATTGTTACGTAGAAATATCTTCAATAATCTTGGACTGTCGGGATTCAATGCTTGCCCATTTAGCAGAGACTAGGCAACACTGGGCCTGGTACTATTTCAGTATAATGCCTCTATTTCTTGTTCCCAATGGTTAACGTATCGGCGGACAAGGTAGGGTGACAGTTATTTCTGGAAACAACATCATATCTGTGGATTTTTATCATTCATATCATTATTTCCTTCATCAAAGCAAATGAAAGAAACAGAAGCATTACACATGGAAAGAAAAACAAACAATTTACTTTCACATGTTTCCAACCATTTTCCTTTTATAGAAGTGATAAACTTGGCACACTATACTCTACCAAGCATAGATAGATTGTTTTTCTATCATCTGTTCAATATCTTGGCCAGCCTTTTAAGGCACTAGAATGCAGAAGGCTTCCACTGGTCAATATGGGAAATGGGCCCCTTCAAAATTCGCTGCCTTCCTCACAAGAAGGCACACTTAAGGTTATTATGTTGCAACTTTGATCAAATGCATCCGTTTTTCCTTTTAGAAACTGGAAAATTCCCTAGTTGATTTTTTTTTCACAATTAACCAACCTTCTCTTGCAAAAGATGCTACCCACATAGATGAACAAAAGCTTTAGAATGTGAGGTACTCACTTTTGACGACTAAACAAATGCAAACTTTGATTTATTCAATATTCCGATATAGGAGATGACTGTAGGATATCTAGGGTCTTTTGAAAAAATAGCTATTATAGCTATGATGTCCAGATACAGATAGGCACAAATTTGAAAAATGGATATGCAACTCTTTTTCCTAAAATTTCAGATATAGATAGAGGTCTGGGCATTCCATCTGATGTGCTTATATCTAATTCTATATGTAGATTTTGAAGCCAAGTGTCATTTCTTAAAATTTATATATTTCTAAATCTAATTGAACTTCGAATGTTTACATACTTTTTATACTCTTATTTGTTAGAGCATACCATTTTACATATTCAAAAGTGTTAATGGTATACTGTTATGTACTCTAGAAGTATCTGTACAGTATCCAGTATCATATGAGATATGTATCAATTCCACATGCTGGCATGTATAGCTATTTAGGTATCATACCAGAGCATTGTGGTAAGAAAGCACTCTTAACAGATCGAAATTAAGAATATTTCCTTTATAGATCCTTCTTTCTTTCACAAGAAAATTTAGAAATTCATAGATGCAGGGAAGAGAGTTAACTTATATAGAATGGTATCTGTTTTCATCATCTGGCTAGTCTATTTATGCCTATATACCTTCAATAATATGTTTCTGGACTTTCTCACTGCTGAACTATATGCCATGCCTTTTTTTTTCTATGTTCCAGGAAGTATTTTGAAAAACTTATTGTGTTTGTGCATTGTCTTCCATATGCTGATATGTATACTTTTATTGGTTTCTCACAGAACAAAGAAGATATTTGGAATTTCCCTCTCACTTATTCTTATTAACATGGCTGCAATAATGGAACGTGCTGATGAGAATCTTCTCCCAGCTGTTTACAAAGAAGTTAGTGAAACTTTTGGTGTTGGACCTACTGATCTGGGATACCTTACATTTATCCGGAATTTTGTTCAGGCAATGTCATCACCCTTGGCCGGGATACTGGTTCTTCATTATGACCGCCCCACAATTCTTGCAATGGGCACTGTATGCTGGGCATTATCAACAGCCGCAGTAGGTGTCAGCCAGCTTTTCATGCAGGCTGCATTCTGGAGAGCAATAAATGGCCTTGGACTGGCCATTGTTATACCAGCACTTCAGTCTTTCATAGCTGATAGTTACCTGGATGGTGTGCGAGGGACTGGATTTGGGGTGCTGAACTTTGTTGGTTCTGTGGGTGGAATAGGTGGTGGTGTCCTGGCAACAGTTATGGCTGGTCAGGATTTTTTTGGAATGCCTGGATGGCGCTGTGCCTTTGTTATGATGGCATTATTGAGTTCACTAATTGGGTTCCTTGTCTTTATTTTTGTTGTTGATCCAAGAACGCATAACATTAGTCATGGATCAAGTGAGAGCTCTGAGAGGTACCAACTATTTTCTTGAGCTTCCTGAAAGTATGGGATCTGATTAACCATTGCAATCTATTTGCATTAGTGCTAAGTAATTTGGATACTCAATGCAACTAACCCCAACTCCAACTATTTGGATAAGCTACAAGAATCTTGCTCCACAATTCTGTCTCTTCTTACTGCTTCCGTCCATGTCCTTTTTTTGGGTTTCCCCATATTCAATATATTCATTTCTAATTTTGTTCTCCCAAGTGTTGCCACTCATTTCTCGGTGAGATGTGAGAATGTGGATTCAAGTCATTGGCCAGCCAGTTCATGCTAAAATGCTCAAGGTTAGGTCTGAATCCAGTCCACCCCTCCCAAGGTCCTAGATAGCCAAGAATAACATTGGGTAATGGCCTTTGTTCAAGTCTTGCCATGCATCCATCTTAACACCCCCATCTTTGGTACCCTTTTGCTATGTAGGCATAGTTGTCAAGGTGATGCCTAGGCAGACGCCATTGGAGTCTCACCTTTGCATAATCGCCAAGCAGTTTTCTATAGCGCGTTATAACAAACTTTTATATTCTAAATTTTTTGAGGTTATAATTATAAAATAGACATTTTTAAACTAAAATATTCATTTTGTATGTTTATATACTATTTTCTTTTTGTTATTTTCTTATTTGTTAGGGTTTAATCAACACAAACATTGCTAAATGCTGTATTGAACCCTCAAAGACTTCAAAACCTGAACCAATAAGTAAGAAAGAACATAAAATATTGTCCAATCAACACATTTTCTTCTTTTTCTTCTTTTTCTTCTTTTCTTCTTTTCCTATAGCAGAAATAGGGGTTCAGCCCCTATATTTTCGGATTTTCTTTTCTTTCTTCTTTTTATTCTCATGAATATGTTGGAATATTTGATTTTCTGTACGTTAACATGAAATTTATACTTTTCTTATGAAAATTATGGATATTTATTAAGGAAACATGATTATGGAACCTAGGGAACTACCCTAGGATACATGTTTTTACTTAAAAAAAAAATCCATCACCTAGGAGACTAGGCAACTAGGCGCCCCCCTGTCGCCTAGCCTCGCCTTGGCGCCTTGAAAACTATGTATGTAGGTATTCTTAACATTTTGATTGTATAGCATGCAGATTACTATAGTATTCTTTTAAGATTTTTTAACCAGTGTGATTTGTCACATAACATTGCAAAAGTACACATTCACTTCATTCATGTTTCTTTAATCCTATGGCAGCACTCTTAACCTTGCTCACTTCGTGGGTTAATTGAACCTAGCATTGAAAATCATGATGTTGGGGTATTTATTGAGCCGAGTGTAAGTATGGAGGTGAGGCTAGGTAGGGTGGTCTCTTTGAAGGACAAAGAAGGATCAGGACTAAGGCTGCAAAGGGGAGATGATGGGTATGCTTTCGCTTGTTGAGAGTTTCAACAGAGTCGGGGGTGTGAGAGCAGTAAGAGAATGTGTTCCAATTATACTTTGTTCCCCTCCTTTTATAAGGGGGATCCCAAGACTTTATGGATAAGTATTCCAAAAAAGGTTTGATTCCCATTAGGAAAGGGGATCCTCCTCTTTATGTCGGTTATCAAAGAGATGCCACTAGGGTTTTGCCATGTGTCTAACGAGATCCTTTAAGGCGGGACTTGGGGTCTAACTAGCGTGTTTGGTTGTGTGCTCAATTGTCCTCGAGGCACTGCATCACAACTTCCTCGAGCCTTAGGTTTAGGGAAGCTCTTTGGGCTCATAGCAAGCTCAAGATAGCTTATTGAGCTTATTGCAGACTCGGGATGGCTTTCCGAGCTCACCTCAGGTGTATATGTGGTTCTGTTTCAATGCTTTCATCATGATTACGGCAATGGAGGATTACGTGTACTTACACTGAGCATCAAGTCTTATCATTTACTCATTCATACTAATTGTTTACTAAAGGGTGCACTCTTTATGTTTTTTTAGCTTATCTTGAAAATTTTTTGTTCTAAAGCACCTTCCTGTGGACTGACCCAGGTTAAGGGGTCAGCCAAAGTCTAGATCATCGAACAAGTTTTGGTTTTAAGTTGGGCCAGGGTCCAAACCAAGCTGAATCTGTTGAACCTGTATCCAGCCCTATCTAATAAGATGGACCTTAGGCCATGGTAATTCTTCAAGGGATGGACCTAATGGCAGTATTACAAGGATTCAAGCTGGCAAAATATTTGACTTTAGAATTATGTTAGTTAAAGGAGATTCAAAAGTGGTGGTGATCTGGCTTAAAAATTATATCCTAGTCCCATAGCAGTACAAAAATTATGTGCGACAGAAAGGGATATGGTTATCAATATTAATTGGATACATAGATCAGCCAATAGGCTAGATGGCATTATGGCAAAATATTGGGTTAATAGAGAACATCTGTTTTGGGGGTTGATGGGGAATATGTAATGTAAAAGGATTTGTATAGTAAATAGAAAAAGAAGGGTGAGGTGGTAATGCCTAGCTTAAGATGGGGGGTGCCTAGCATCTTTGTATATATCTCATTCTGTACTTTCATAAAATTCTAGTTGCCAATTCCACTCTATCAAGATCTATATTCTCTGTTGAATTAAGGTCCCACAAAATATTTCTCACTGCATTAACTTGTGTCCTTTCCGCCTCCCTCTTGCTCTTCTAGAACCATCAACTTGCATAAGACCACTTATTTTTGGTGCATTAGGTACTCTTCTATGCACATATCCAGACTATCTTAGTCTACTTTCATAGATACCCTCATATTCTCAAAAATATGCTCATTTCTAATCCTATGATCCCATTCATTCTAGACTTTTGGGTTTTGCACTTATCGACCTCAACATCCACAACTCTGCTCTTAATACCTTTATTTAATTTTTTCTATATGTGATACATCTACCTATATACATATAGATGTCAATGTACAGTCTGTATGTATCCCACATAAGATATACTAAAAACTACATATGCGTGTTTATGTAGGTTGTCTCAAGGTCAGCCAAGATCAGCAGGGGCCTAGCCAAACCAAAATATAGTCTATGCAAGTTAGGCTTTGGCCTAGCCTGGCCTAATTTACATCTTGCTTCTACCTTGTGTATTTAGCCCTCTAATTTATATAATATGTATCACGTACTCACTACTATTCTTTAGAGAAGTCTAAACAATGGCTTGGCTAGTAATGGGTGAGATTTGAAAGAGCTTCAGATCTCTTATGGCTGTGGACTGTGGAAAGGCATATACAAATCCAATGGGGGAGAGAGCCAGTTTCAGGAAAGACTCTGTGTGCTGATTTCCCCCTGAAGGACTTGTTTCATTCTCTGTTGCAGGCTGGCAGCAGTAAGGATATCTCTGTGGCTGATTCATACAGCTTTTAATGGGGGTAGACTGGTGTGGAACCTTATTCAGAAGCCATTTCAACGATTGGGAGTTAGGGCAGGTCGCATCACAGAGGTGTTTTTTCAGTAAGCTCCTACAAGATGAATCTATCTAGAAGAGGTTAGACTTGGTATCCTATGCCCTCTGAATGATCAGCAGGCTGAGACATCTAGCCTTTTAATTTTGCATTGTGGTTTCACTTGCAGGGTGTGGTAGCATTACTTTCAATGTATTTATCTTGTTGGTTGCCATCCAAAATCAATGTCGAACACTATAGAATGGTGGGATATAAAGGGTATATGTAGAAGGGGTAAAATTTGCTGGGCTGCAATTCCTATGGCTGTTATTTGGGCTGTGTAGATAGAGAGGAACAAGGGGGTGTTTCAGGAAAAGGCAAACTCTGTAGAGGCTGTAATTAATTCATCCTTTGATTTACTAAGAGACTGGTTGACATCACAATTTCTTTGTTGATATTACGAGCCACAGTTTCATGGATTTGGATTTAGTCTCCTTAGTTGCCCTATGACTCTGTACAGATCCTGATTGTACAAAGGGCTTTAATTACTTTATTTTTGTGAATAATATAATGAATCAAGAATTTTCTTATTACATTAATACAGTTTGACCCATACATTCCCATGAAAATTCATTGTCCTTGCGACAAGTTTTAGCACACTAATGGGTTGTAACATTAAGCACTTTTTTCCTAGGAACAGTTTTGCAACTAGGTCATTAGCAGTTCATGTGGCTACATTGGTTGAGGGCCTAAAAGAGCCTTGCATGTTCCTTTGACCATCTCCTACTCGTATAAGTTTCAGGGCTTTTGCCGATACATACAGAATTAACATTGTGTTTTTTTTTACCAAGTGGCTGCTCCCATACCTGTTTTCTGACACATATCAGTCTGAAGTTTTATCATTAGACCAAGCAGTGGACCCTAGACATCCTCTTTCAGGGCATGTTTTGAATTCAAAATTGGAAATTCTGACAGTTAATTTCGTTTGGGAGGTCTCCAGTACAAGTTAGGGTCTAGGCTCTAGGGTTCACGTGGAATGCTGGAACGAACACATTATCAATTCAAAGGGGTCCCTTGTATCATCTGAGTGTTCTGGATTGGTAACATCATTCTTCCATGAGGCAGAAACAGAGGTGGGTCTTGTAAGCAAAGGCTATTTGATCCGACTTATGCTACTAACTTTTCCATGTATAGACATGTCTAGATAAATATTATTGATCAAGTAGATCTTTAACCTTCTAAAATTATCTAATATGGCACTGGTATTGGTGCAATGAGTATGATAAGTCACTGTTCCATTTGCAGGAATGATTTGGTAGAGAAGGGCGGTGCTAGTACATCATCAATTTGGGTTGATTCCTGGATGGCCATGAAATCTGTTATGAAGGTTCAGACATTTCGGATCATTGTATTGCAGGGAATTGTTGGTTCACTGCCATGGACAGCCATGGTGTTCTTCACAATGTGGTTTGAACTAATTGGTGAGCATGGCAATATCTGGCAAATGGCATTACTAGATGTATCAAGTGCAATAAAAATTGAAATTGGAGATGATATCTTGCTACAAATACACAACAATCCAGATTACCTCAATTAGAGTAAAATACTATAACAATTATAGTAGAGTTAAAAAAAAAATTATACTAGAGTTAAAATAATGTGATGAAAATTATACAATTCTTGAGATAATGCTAATCCTTCTAATTTCTAAATGAGAAGCATTATGAGAATTTTTCCTAGTGTACTGATTTCATCCCCAGAATCCAAGTTTTGGAATGGCAGATCCTGCTCAAGATACTTGATCAATTATAAGAAGAATACGTTAGATCCTTTGGACATGCTACATTATATGCTGTTGCATACAAGAAACAAAAAAGAAATACTATCTGTCCTTCTAAAAAGATTACAGGATTAAGAAATCCTTGATGATTCAATCAGCAACATAACTAGGATTGTCCAATTGATCCATTTTGACCAAATGCATGTACATTGCAGAAGATGAATGTGCAAAATTCAGTTGTATGCACATTTTGCATAAATAATCTTGCATCAACTATACTGTACATATAAGATATTTGCTTAACATATGATTTCATTGGATTCTTTTTTGCAGGTTTTGATCATAACAAGTCAGCTGCTCTCCTCAGCCTTTTTGCTATTGGATGTGCTATAGGGTCCCTGCTTGGTGGATTAATGGCTGATCGGATGTCAAGTATCTATCCACATTCAGGTCGTATCATGTGTGCCCAGTTCAGTGCTTTCATGAGTATACCATTCTCATGGTTCCTCCTTACAGTGATCCCACAGACGGTAGATAGCTGGTTCACCTTTGCCACCACTCTTTTCCTGATGGGACTCACCATCAGCTGGTGTGGCACTTGTGCAAATAATCCTATATTTGCTGAAGTGGTCCCTCCAAAACATCGTACCATGATATATGCATTTGACCGTGCCTTTGAAGGCTCCTTCTCTTCATTTGCAGCTCCAATTGTTGGAATCCTTGCAGAGAAGACATATGGGTATGATCCCCAATCTGTGAATCTAGTGTCAGGGTCCAGCAAAGAGGCATTTGCACTCTCAAGGGGGCTTTGCTCGATGATGGCAGTTCCATTCGCTTTGTGCTGCCTTTTTTATAGCCCCTTGTATCTCACTTACAGGCGGGACCGTGAAAATGCTAGAAATATAAGCTTGAAGGAGCAAGAAATGACATGAGAAGCTTTACCCGCATTCCACGGGTATCGGTATTGATTATCTTGTTGTAAAATGAGTAAATGACTGGCGTTAGATGTGGATATGCTCTAACTTTTTCGACTTCAGACTGTCGTCTCGGAGGTGGTGGAATTGCAAGTATCCCGTACATCTGCGGAACTTTTGCATTATTTGCTGAGATCCAGTAGCGGATTTGTGATTTTATGTTTTCCATTTGATGGTAAAAGTGAGTGCTGTAGGTGATCATGTAAATTCAGAGGCAACTGTCTTCTGATCGTTGAAATCACATTTTATTCCAGGATCTCGGATTCTCAGGTAACAATGATATTTCAAATTATCCCTTGTACATACAGCAACAAATAAAGCATTGATTTCAACTCCCCCTCCCCGGGGTTTTCCATCAACCCCTTCCAAGTGTAACACTATAGGGTCCACAGTAAGTGATTACCGCTTGCGTGAACCCAATAATGTAGCTCAATCACAAAGGAAATTCTAGAGATGTAATTACAGGAAGGGAATCTGAAGCTGAAGTGTATAATTTTATTTGCCTCCACTCAATAAACTAAATTTGTTTTTAGATTATAAGCAAATTTGTTCTTAGAATACAATAGCCTCAAAGAAGCTTCAAGCAAGGCTGCTAATAGGTGTAGAATAAAAGAGCAACGAACCAAGTTCGGTTGAACTGAAACGGCAACTATACGTTTGTAGCATGAAAGGCATACAAGCCTCCTCTTCTATTTTCTCAAGCCCAAATTTTCCCCATGCTCCACTTCCACATGATGTAAACAAAGTAATAGGAAAAAACGTCTTTCCCACTTTCCTAAAACCAAATAATTGATAAATCGTTTATTGATATAACTTTTATTTATTTAATAAAAATTTGTACTTAATTTGTCTTCAAAACCAAACACTTGATGAATAAATAAATGCTTAACAATTGGGATAAGTGTTAAAATGAAGTTTCCCCCAACAGTTTGGTGCATACATAAATTAAAACCCACATTTGTGAATATAACAAGTATGTATAAATATGATAAGAAAATGCTGATTTGGTGGTCATAGCGATGTTTTGATAAACGCTTATCACGAAACATCCATGGAACAAAACGCATGCATTATCACAAACGTTTAATGAAATTACATCAGGGCATTCAAACACGTTTCTGTGAGTTTCAGTTGTGGGGGCTTCCAGGAAGTTGATATGCCTTACTTTCATACAGGAAGAAAAATGGCCATAGTGGAGATGCTTTTCGACCAAATTTACAGCCTCTGGAGCTTGAAGCATTGAAACTATTATTTCAACTGAGGCTCGATGTCACCACTCACCACTGCTACATGCACCTAGAGAAAAACGTCTGACCCACATATCCACCAGCCATTGCCCTTCTCACATTGGATTCAAACATCTTAGGATTGTCCCTCAAGACTGCAGCTGCATCATGATTCAGGGGATCCTCATGATTGGGTTGCTGAAAACAGAAACGCAATCAATAGGTTAGTGTGATGACAACCAGAAAGACCAGTCCGGATGAGCTGGAGACAAAATCATGCACACTGGGTTGGGCTACCTATCACGATTGAACACACCAGCTACTTATCATCTACTGAACACAGGCATGACGGCCCGGTTTGCATGATTTTGTCTCCAGCCAACCCAGGCTCCATAAAGACCAACGTCTACAAGAATCGCATACCGTGAAAAGGTGATTTAATCCATAGATTATAGTATTTATATTCAGAACTGGTTTCCAATCTTCACGAAGAATGTTGAGACAGACATTTCCCTCCAAGTCAATGTTAGGATGGTAGACCTGTAATGCGGATGCTTTAGAATACCATATCATAACAATGAAGTAACATTGAGACAACACAGAATTTATTGGAAGGACCATGCATCCCACCTTTGTCTTGCACTTGACCTTTGGTGCCTCATGAGGGTATACAGGGGAGACTTGGAAAGTGAAAACAAATATACCACCTCTGTGTCAACAACAAATATTTTCAATTATTATATGAAAATAATACAAAAAAAAAAGTTACATATAACATAAAAAAAGGCTACCTTGCACTGAATTATTTAAAAAAAAAACTATGCCAAATAATTAAAAGGCACAAAGGTGCCTGCAAAAAATGAAACTCACAAATAATATCCTTCATCTGGCCGAATGGTTATCTCAAAGTTCATCAGGTCATCATTTCCGTTGGGGAATGATATGGTAGTTGTTTTGGGTAGGTTCAGCTCACTGATATCTATGACATGAGAAATGCTAAACCCAAGTAAGAAACGTCAATACGTTACAATCTGATATTAGGAATTAGAAAGGTAAGATAATAAGATGATTTTGACAACATCAAGGACATGTATGAGGTGATAATAACTAGCAACTATAATAACCTAATAACACTTATTGATATAATATGAATGCTCTCATATTATAAATGTATATATTTCTATGGGAATAAGGCAACCGACTCGAGAGTTTGGCCTCCAAGAACCAATTTATTCATTGTGATAGTTTTCATTATCAGCTTCAAGTTAAAAAGGATTTGAGAATGGACAATAGGAGGAAGAAAGGGCATGGATTAAGGTATTAAAAATATCAAAAACCACAAGGGGAATCTTCATTTACCCCCACCTCATAAATTTTTACTTCGCTGTGCAACTGGGAAACAGTGACACTAGGAGTAGTGATGCCAATACCCCTGTATTGGCATAAGGGGGGTATTGGAAGTTTTAAATTGTTGAGTGTATGGTGAAGTAAAAATTTGTGGGGTGAGTTTCAGTGAGATTTTTCTGAAGCACAATTTCTTAGAAGAGATGGTCCTAGATCAACTATGAGAATGAAGGAGAATTCATGCATCCCACCATCCCAAATACTTAACTAATAATGGTGACAATGATATTTCCAAGTATGCAACCCAATTTTGGCAATGGAATTTCAGAAAAATAGGTAGGCCTAGTTGATCAAGAGATGATGGTTTCAGAGAGCATTACGACTAAACAAAGACCGAATATAAAATGTTTGCAATCAAAGAAAGGGGACAGAATTGAATGTTTCTCATAGCCAAACTGCTCTAACATGTGGAAAACTGCCTAAGCTCCGTTTAGTTGTGCAAGAAAAGAAAATATTAGATTATTTTTATCCCTAGCCACTAAGCCACTAATCTGATATTTTTATTTTTCTGGCTTGATAACTTCCCTGCACTACATAGACTTCCCAATTATTGAGCCAAAAAACAACTTAATTGGAAAATATGAGTTATATACATAAGTAGATTACACCATACAAAACTCCTTTTCTTTGCAAAAAAAAAAAAAAGACTATTCAATGCACCAAAGAAGTGTTTTCTTGCATGTCCCAGACAACCAAATGAAAACAAAAAATAGAAAATTCAAGTTACAAGCTCTTGACGACATAATTGCAAGAAAGACAATACTATACTAACCACTATATATGGTAATTATACTTTTCCGTATATGCTTTGTAAAGAGTAAACAAAATGGTCAGCTATACCTTTCTAGGTGTTTTTTGTCCAATGGAATTTCCTTCATTTAAAAAATTAAACTACATAACATTACCTTTATCTAACAAAAGAAAGGAAAAAAAGAAACTACAAGTGGCACCAAACTAATGTCCACTAGAATGAAATCAAGCTAATAAAAGTAAAATAATTAACTACCAGAAGATTTTCAAAGCAAAAGCAACATATGACAGGAACCATAGCTTGAAGGGTAAGGGTTCAGTCACCAACTCCTTTTCGCAATTATGCCATAGCAAGCAAATAAGGTTCTTGGAAA
This sequence comes from Nelumbo lutea, assembly GCF_056320005.1. Classification (NCBI taxonomy): domain Eukaryota; kingdom Viridiplantae; phylum Streptophyta; class Magnoliopsida; order Proteales; family Nelumbonaceae; genus Nelumbo; species Nelumbo lutea. The sequence goes on from NC_142688.1 coordinate 22,692,969, forward strand.
AAAACTCTGACATAAAAGCTTTTCAGTTACTGATAAAAAAGAATCTTGAAAATATCCTTATTATGGTTGGCTAAGAAAGCAACTTTCTAATATGGGCAACAACAACACAGACCCTGAGGGGCCATCCCCGCCCCCCCCCCCCAACAACAACAAGGAGGCCCCCCTACAAATCCCAAAAATTTTTTAGATTTCAGCAGCACAACCAGGTCTTGGTGCTGGAAATCCTTTACAACCAAAACCCAGGAGACAAGTTTAGCAAACGACAAAGATATTAGCTCATAAACTGCAGGAATTGAATGCCAAACACATTTTCCTTTCTTATTCAGGCTCAGAAGGGTCCAGATCCATGACAGCTCCTTGATGGACCTTGGCATAGTCCAGCACACCCCTACAGCTTTTAGGAAATGCCACCAGAGTTGGGAAAGAAAAGGGCAATGAAGAAAGAGATTATCACAATCTTTTTTTTTTTTGATAAATGAGTAAGGTTTTATTAAACCAGCAAATAAGTAGAGATTATCACAATCTTCAGTAACAAGATCACAGAAATTACAATTCACATCCTGAATCTGTACCCCCTCCCCCTCATTACCAAACTATCCTTTGTCACTTGTCAGGCACCTATTCAGCACAGCAGCCCAGACCAAGACATTGATCTTTGTGGGGGAAAAGGTTCCGGACCCTATTTGATGGAAAGGTTACAAGATTGTTCTCACTTCTCAGACAGCTTGTGGGCAAGAGACTTCACAGAGAACATACCATCAGAACTCCAACTCCATCTCCAATCACCTCCTTGGCTAAGGTTTACAGATTGACTAGAAAGCTGAGTAAGCATCTCAGCAAAGAACTCCACCTCCCAATCTTGAAATCTTCTTCTAAACTTTGGAGACCAAATAATATTATTACCTAGGGATTCCACACAATCAGCAACCATGGCTCTTGGTCTTCAGCAATTTCAAACAAAGTGGGGAAGGTTTCAGCCAAAGGGGTATCTGAACACCAGGGATCTTTCCAAAACTTATTCTAGTTCCACTATCCACCTTATAATTAATACCCCTGCAAAAGCTAGGGAAACTTTGATAATACCTTTCCAGATATAACAGCCCAACATTGGCAAAGAGGATGCTGTGGCCTTTTCAGCAATCAAACTTCTCCACCAGCTATCACTTTCCACTCCGAACCTCCACAACCATTTACTAATAAGGGCTTACTTAACACTTCAATTCTCCTGATACCCAGACCTCCCTTATTTAAAGGAAAGCAAACCCAGTTCCAGTTAAATAGGTGGATTTTCTTCTCTCCCCAACCCGTCCAAAGAAAGTCTCTTTGCAACATTTCTATTCTTTTAGCTACTTTCACAGGAATTGGGAAGAGAGAAAGAAAATAGGTTGACAGATATGCCTATGTGCTCTTAAGGAGAATGATTCTTCCACCAAGTGATAAGTACTTGGCCTTCCAAGAGGTGAGTTTCTTTTTCAAACAGTCTAATACCTGGCTCCCAAATAGCAGCGGATGTACATTTTGCACCCAAAGGAAGGCCCAAACACTTAGTTGAAGAGTGCCCACTTAACAAGCCAGAGTATCAGTCAACTCCACATTCTCAACATTCCACTCTTAGACCTGAATCTTCACCCTCCTCACAGACCTTGTCAAGCTGGCACATAGCCACCATGAGTTCCTATAACTCTTTCCTTCTCTCCAGCAACCCCCTGACACCTCACTCTCTTCCCCTTCCACTAATATCACCATTGTTTTGCTGGTCTCCGGTCCCAACCCCACAACTTGGCCCCTTGTCTTCCACCCCATCTTCTTCAAGCAAACTCTTCCTTGCTTCCACATAGGGTTTTCTCTCCTGCCAAATCCAGACACAAAAGGAAGCCTCTCCTTCTCCTACCACAATCTCTACTTTCTCTAGAATTACTCCTCCCCCCCTTCACCTTAATGTGTACCCCATTCACAAGCTTTTAACTCCTCGGGGGAATCATCGGTCCCCAGGAAACCACCACAAAGATCCCCTAAAGCTCTCATGACACTCAAGCACAAAAGTAATAAAGGTAGACCAAACACTTTGATCTAGATGTATTTTGATTCATAAATTTCCTCCATCTCTAGGAAAAAACAACCTGCACTTGCCGCTCACTAGTATATCATAAGAGGGTTAGTACCCATCTTCCAAGGACCATTTCTCAGCACTCAATCTGCAACTTCCCTCGAGGGGAAAATGAAAAGAAGCAGCCCCTCAATCAATTTCTTCACTCTTACTCTTGCCTCCTTCCCCCACACTCTAAAGGCCCAATTCTCCACTTCTCTAATTCCCCACACCATACAATTCATCAGAAATTCTCTCCTCGCATTTACTCCCTTTTCCTCCATCTCCAAGAAGGCGCAACCATTCACCTTTTTCAACAAAGTTCCCCGAAAGCTCAACCAAGCTCCCATTGTCTCCTCACATTCCTGTAGGAGAAGTTTCATTAAATTCCGACTCCATTTCTCCTGGAGTTGTACAATGAGTCTACCCCCATCTTCTATCTCTATTTCTATAACCCTGAAAACCTCCTCTGAATGCCATGAAAACCAATTGAAATCAGAGCAATGATAAATTCTGAACGCCGAAAAGATAATCATCACAGCTGGAAAGAAATGAAACAAAAATTTTTAGTAACAGCGCAAATCAATATTGTGTGGAGATAATCAACCTAACATGGGTTTTCTTTGGAACAGAAGGTAGAAATGTAGCAGAAGAGAAAGCTTCGCTTAGTAAAACAAAAACATGTTTGCATTCTAAGCATCTAGGGGCTTCGGCTTTCCAAGAATGAGTAACACGAATAAAGTCCTTTGGAGAAAAAGTCATGGAGATTCCAAGAATTGGCAATTTGTATTTTGGAGAAGGGTGGTTGCTGATAAATATAAAGAATCATCTAATGGTTGGGCAACCACATTAGTGTCTTTTATAATTCAACTTATGGTGTTAATTTTTGGAAAGGTATCATGAAGATCTATCATGATTAAACTCACCTAACAGAGTTTAAGATGGAGAAATATGGGACCAAAATCAGATACGAGGAAGATGATTGATGTGATACAACTAATCACTGTTTTCTTTGTCCCAGACTACATAATTTCTCATGCTTAAAGTCCTTAGAGATGAAACATCTTGGAAAAAATATCCCAAAGGAAGCTTTCTGTCCATTCCTACTATGTTACTAGGATAGGGGTTTAAACAGAGAACAGATTTAGGATGCATTGGGGGGGAGGGCATGTGGGTGGTTTTTATTGATAAGGAGCTTATGATTGATTTTTATACTAAAATAAATTACATCAAGAGAGAGAACTCAAAACTGATCGTCTAAACAAAACAATAGGGGTTTGCAGATCCATAACTGTTGTGCAATGTGCAAAGCAGCTGAAGAATTGGTCAATCATCTCTGTTGTTTGTCCAGCTACTTTATTCCTATGTGAGCTTTTCAGCTAAATATTTTAGGTTTCTTGGGCTTGGTTCAATTAAAGGAAGCGATTCAGGTCTAGCCTTTAGTTGCAATTGGTAGTTGTTGGGGGGGCGGGTTCAATTGACCAGTTTTGGTTTGGATCCAATCCGATCCAAAACTTATCAAATCGGATTTGGACAGTTCATTATAATTATTGGATTGGACCAATCCAAAATAAATTGGTCCATATTCTTATTGGTTTGAATTGGACTTAAACCAAATTTCCAATAATCCAATCATAAGGCCAAAATCCTGGTCCAATTTGAAATCAATCAAAACTAAAGCCAGCATAAAATCACTGTTATGAAAGTACTTTTGTGAAAACACTTTTACGAAAATAAAAGTACTTTTACATGAAAGCACTTTTATGAAATCACTTTTATGGAAGTACTTTTACGAAAGAACCTTTATGGAAGCACTTCTACAAAAGTACTTTTATAAAAGCACTTCTATGAAAATACTTTTATAAAAGCACTTCTATGAAAATACTTTTATAAAAGCACTTCTATGGAAGTACCTTTCTAAAAATGTTTTTACAAAAGCACTTTTACAAAGTACTTTCAATAAAGTGCAAACACTTCTATGAAAGTTCTTTTAACAAAGCACTTTCAATAAAGTGCAAACACTTCTATGAAAGTACTTTTATCAAAGCACTTCTACAAAACTGCTTTTTCAATGCCAAAAGTGCTTTTTCAATGCCAAAAGTGCTTTTAAATAATTTTTGATATTTCATTCAGTTTGGATTGGATCCAATCCAATCCATTTACATTTTAATGGATTGGACTGGTTTTGGACTAGATTGGGTCCAGTCCATTTGTAAGTGGACTCACATTGGACTGGATAGGGTTGGACCAAATCCAGTCCAATTGACACCTCTAGGGTGGACCATAGATATCTGCTGTTTTATATGGAAGAAGTGCAAGGGAATTTTTTTGAAAGGATTTTAGGGCCATGGACATTAGCAATTTTTTTTTTTTTGAAGATAAATAAAAAATAAACTTTATAGATGAAGAATGGAAAAGATAATGCAACAGGGTGATAAGGAATCACCCAGCAAATTTATCATGTACGGGGATCGTGTCCTTAGTAACTTCGTCTTTCAGGGATAAAGATTTTGCTTATAATTGGTTAAATCTTCTAGTGTAGGAGCAGCATACTACACTATCCATTGGTTAAATCCGCAATTAAGTTGGGGTGTTCATCCATTTCTAATGGATTTGGCTGCCCTGTCCATTGGTTAATTTTTACATTTCAATATTAAATTTGTATTTGTAAATCCAAGGAAAGAGGGTATTCAAAACCAACCTCAATTTTTTTACCCAAATAACCAATAGAACAATCCTAAAGAAATAAATACAACTCACCACTCACCATTCACCAACCAGAACTTCCTTAGCTTCATAACTAAAACAAAAACCCTTCCAAAATTAATTTCTTTTGTCAAGTTCTATTGCCATTTTAATATCAACAATCGCTGCATCAACAATAAAAATGAACTTCCAAAAATAGAACAGTATGATTTAATACCATGGTTTCAAATGTCGCTAATGTCGCCCGACAAATGTCGATGTCGAGGCTCACCGATATGAAAGTGGATGGTAATATAAAAATTACAACATGTTGGTCGACATTTCCTATATTTCGGAAATGTTGACCAAATCGGTCCAAATAACCAAAAAAAATACAGTTTTTCCTATTATGTGGACAAGATGTCGACTAATGTCGATAGGATGTCGACTAATGTACATTAAAAATATAATATATTAGTATATTATATTAATATAATACAGTATATTAATATAGATTACTCCATTAATATTTTCTATTTAATATTTCAAATAAAATATTTATAAAAAGAATTAACAAAATATAAAAACAAAAGAATAAATTAATTACTTTATAATATAAAACATAAAATATTTTTCAAGTAATAAAAAATTAACTAGTTAGTATTTTTTAAAATATCTATAAAAATCAGAAAATGTTTCTTAAATTTTATAATAAACCATATTCTACATTTAATATAAAAAAATCAGAATAAGTTTAATAAATTTTATATAAATCATAATTTATTATAAAATTAGTATTAAAAATCATAATAAATTCATTAAGTTTTATAAGAAATCAGAATTTATCATAATCTTAATACTACAAAAGGGAGAATCAGTTTATTAAATTTATAATAAAACATAATGTATTATAACTTTAATATTTAAAAAATCAGAATAAATGTATTTCTATTTACTAGTGTGAAATAAATACATTAGAATTTATAATAAATCAGAATTAAAAATAAGAAAAGAAAATACCAGATAACCTTGTAAAAACATCAAAATGCATAATAAATCAGTAAATCGTCATTTACTAATTTGTTATTGATCTTAGTTTCTTAGCTTTATATAATGGTTGGGAATAAGATAATAGTCTAGAAATATGTATTAATGCTTCTTTTTATCATTTTACAAAATATCTTTGCATATTTCCACATATTTCATAATATTTCCACAATGTCTCTAATTTTTACAATATTTCCCCTCGACATTTCCGACATTTCCAACATATGTCCTATATTTTGGTAAGCGATATTTCCATCGACATCGACATGTTAAACCTTGTTTGATACTGCTAAGAGTAAATAGAATATCAGCTAATTTATTATACAATTTTTCTAAAGATAAATAAAAAGGTAAAGTTTATAAAAGAAGACCTTTATGAAGACGCAATTCCCCTGCACTTTGCTTCTTGACAGGTGCCCTTCCATTGGCATTTTCAGACATTTCCCTTTGCTTTTCCTTGACTTTAAAGAGCTTAATCATTGTGTCTACAACTAAAAGAACAAAAATTAGTCCCTAAAATATCCCAGATACTTCTGCAAGATAGTGCACTTGTGCAGTTTATACACTTTGATTTTCTTTCACTTTGGGAAGTTTCTTTTTTTTTTTTTTTACTTTTAAGAACAAATTATCTCTATAAATAAATGGAGTAGAATAAAGGGAACCACAATTCTTGTACAAAACAAACAACAAGCACAGTACAATTCAGAGAGTTCTAATTAGGACTCAAAAGAACAGAAGCAAAGGAAAACATCATATTCAAATTCTTATCATCATTTCTACAACTGACAGAATTAAAAATAACAAGTACATGACAATGCCTCTCTCCAAGAAAAGTGCAATGTACCAGCAGCAAGTTTAACATACATGCTCAAATGAGCAAAAAAAGTACATCCATGCCACAAAAGATTTTTATAACTTCAGCAGAGACCCTTTCAAGCAAAAATATAAAAGAGTGGATTAATCAATAAATTAATTAGAATAGGTTCAAAGCAGAAGGTGCAAATTGCTATCATGAACAACAACACTAATAATATCATGTCAATAAGACTTCTTAGCACAGACATTATTTAAGCACAGGACATTACACCAATCATAGCAATATAGGGCTCCTAGTGGCCCATATAACTGCAGGTAGCCAAATAATTTGGTTCCTGAATCAACTAACTAGTTCTTGTTCCTTTTTTTTGCTGTGTCTTATCATTTTAGTTGTTTGGTTTTGATTTTCATGAAAATTGGCACACCAAGACAAGTTAATGATTGAATCTTGCAAAGGCATGAGGATATTAGGAGAGCCTATGCTACCCGTATAAGACCTGTGTACTGAAATCTAAAAAAAAATGCATGACAATGCTATACCTGCAGAAAGCCTATTTTAATAATTCAAGAATGAGAGACATGCGGACTTCTATAAAGCAGTCCTCAATTGGACAACTAATGATTATGCCACCTATGCCCTAGATATTAGCATTTTCAGAATTTTTAGATTCACGTCCAAGCAATGTTAGTCATTACACAGCTGATGGCAACTTGGCGTTGACTTTCCTGACAGATGAGATAAAAGCCAATATTAAATATTTAATTTCCCCCTCCTTTCTTTATAAGAAAGGTAATAAATTCTAATAAATGAGGCAGGGAAAACCAGTGTCAAACAAAATGTAGCCACAAGTGGTGTTCATATGTAGTGACGTATATTTGTCATCCCATCCAAACAAAGAGATGCTCTCAAATTTAATCTTTCAAAGTCTTTCATAGAAGAACTAAGCATGAACTTTCTGATGCCATAAACCACTTACAAAATATTATGTTTAATTATAGGAACCCTAACATTCTTCTCTTTCCAAATGCCATAAGCAGATAATTTCTTATCATAATTTTTTTTGAGAAAAAAATATCATAAATTGCAGCAACCCCTAAATGATCATTCCCCTCAGATTAAAGCATAGGCTTTACATCTTAAAACGAGCTCCATCATGCTTCTTAGTAAAACCCAAGTCATGATAAATAAGTTGACAGACATAAAGAACATCAAATGGTCTTTGAAGAACACCATGGAGGAATAAATGCTCCACTGACTCAGAATCCATGTTGCACATAAAACATATATGGATATGAGCATCTATTTCCTTGAGATGAGGTTATCTAAATCAAGATCTGGTCAAGCAAAAAAGTCCACATAATCAAAGCCCCATTAGAAAAGAGTTCCATACAAATCCAGATGGATAATACTAGTGACCTGTTTCAAAACAACAAATCCTTTAGAGCCTAAATCCAATTAATTCAGATCATCTACATAGATCCTGTTTCACAATTCCACTCTATGCAACCTTGCAGCAATTTAGCCTTTCTCACCATTACCAGACAAAATGCATGTCTGCACCACACATCTAATTCACTGTTGGATGCACTAAATTACACGACAAAGCCGAAAGAAGGCACCAAATATATACTTGACACTTATTAAACACAGTCAATAAAGATACTTAATTGGCTTTCTAGTGTTGTTTACTTTCCTTTTCATGCTGCTTGAATTTCAGGCTTTGTAATCTGACTATCTGAGGCATTTATGGATGAATGAAATTTGCCTAGCAGGATTCAATAATAATAATAACAACAACAAAGATACTGAATTGACTCTTCATACAGAATTCTTTAAGTTGAACACTCCAAAATTGTGGAATATGCCGTAAATCAAATACAATAACCTCTGAAACTATATATCATCATCATCCAAGCCTTATCCCAACCATATGGGGCCGGCTACATGAATCCTGTTTCGCTATTTCATTCTGTTTAATGCCATATCCATTGTTAAATTACGGGTGCAACCTCTGAAGCCATATATAAATATTATTCAAACCATTAGTCAAACATAAAACCCATCTAAACGAGTAGGAAATATTTCCTATTATCGATCAACCTCAGCACAAATAAACAGTATAAACAGATCATCCAACCAAATCTATCTTCTAATTTTATCATTTGAAGAACTAAGAACACATAAAGCAATTAAACGAATAATGCTAACTATCATAACAACTTCCATCATAAAACCTCCAAAACAATAAATAAATAAATAAAACAATAAAGATATGAACAAGATCAAACTACACAAACAAGAACTCGATAGAGTGTATTATGGAACGTAATGAAAACCCTAAGGAGACCATGAAACATAGCTCCGGAGGAAATATAATAACAATTAAAATGAACTTATGAACCTGAATCGTTTTGGCGGCAGAGCGTTGTCAAAATTTAGGGTTCCGAACAAGCATACACAAGAAATACCCAATTGGAAGCAGTGAAAAAGTAATCGAATAAAAATATATGAGAGGTCCCAAAGATAATAAATAGGAGGTGGCGCTAATTACCTGGTTGAGGAAACACCGCAGATAAACAAGGGAGAAAGGACAGAATCTAGAACGCGGACGACGAGAAAAAGGTGGAAGTTTTGGGAAGCACTCTTGAAAGAAGTCCGTCTGTGTGTGTTTAAATAAAAAGCTTTCTTCTTCTTCTTCCTTCTTTCTCCCTCTTGCCTTCTTCTCTTTCTATTCCCCTCTTTTTTTTTTTTTTCTTCGGTATTTTATTTATTTTCTCCTCATCAATAATCGACTGGTCATGTCATCCACCAGAGCAATTTTTGTTTCACCAGGATCGCCCTAACATTTTTGTGCAATGACAAGAGTGCCCCCTCCCAGTACTCACTTCTCAGGTGAGCATTCCGTTTATTCGATTAAAAATCGAATCGAATAAATTAAAATTTTTAAAACCGAAATAAAAATAATGAAAACGAAATTAAAATCGAATTATAAGAAAATCGAAATAATCAAAATTAAAATTTTCAGTTTCATTTTTAATTAAAATCGAATTTAATTAATATATATAAAATGATATATATTGTATAGTATAATATATATTATGAAACTGAATTTCATTATAATATATTATTATATATAATATATTAATATATAGCATATTATATATTAAAATTCGGTTTTTTTATTAAACGAATTTTTAATTCATCAAAAATGAAAATTAGAATTTTTAAAAATCTAATTAACTAAAAAAAAAACAAAACCAAAACTTTCCATTTAATTTTTCAATTTTAACGGAATAATGCTTACCCCTTGTTCCCACTTCCACAGTTTCACTGTTGCGCTGGTCCTGGTCTGAGAACAATTAATGGTTCAGAGTTCAGTCGATGTTTGCTTTGATAGAAAACAAGAGATACCGAAAATTGTTTAGTCTCTCTGTTCGATAATAACTTTCCCTCAATGTTCTGTTTCTTTGGTATTTTCTATCAAACCAAACACAGTCCCAAGAAAAGAAAGGAATCATGATTAATGTATTTTGGGAGCATCTCACAACGTTCCACGGCATATCTCCACTTGTGAACATTTCCCGATGATATATCTGCCGTGTACTGTGAATATCTCATCGGGAGGAGATGTTGTGAGGAGCAATCTTGTGGGGATGATTTGAACTGACGGATTGGAATTTTAGAAGGGGCCCACATTAATATACAGTCCAATCAAGACGTCTCATGATCTGATGTCAGGACGGTGTCGGAGTCACGTGACGTCATTTCCATTCGGAGGGAATCCTCCTCCAATAATTGAAAGTTTGAAACAACGTCGTAACTCGTAAGGTAACCTTCATGCTGGAGCCGTTAGATTGGAATATTTTCTTACGAGAGTTGATTCAGTATATCGAACCATGATAAAAAGGGAAAACAATACTGTAGATCGTATCTCAGTTTCTTCACTAGGCAGTAGGCACTGTGCACTAGCTGCTGTGAAGAAGTGTAGAAGCCCATCCAAGCACATGATCCTCGTTCACTGGCCCTAGTCATTTAGTCAATGGTATTATGCATCTCAAAGGGATTTCTGATTCAATCATCTACCATGATACTATCTTTCATGATCATCTGATACCTTTATTTTACATGACATCATGCTCAGTTGGCATTTCCAATGTTTTAAAATTCGGCCCGGAACCGAAATTGCTTTATTCACCGGTTTAAGTTAATCGTCCGATCTAAAAATAACAAAATAATTAAAATAAAAATAGCAAAAAACTGAGATAATGATTCCACCACCTAATCGAATGAATAGATGAAATGATAAATCAACAATTTTTTACAAAAAAATAGGTTATGGGTGAAAAGAAATCGATTGTTTGAATGAATTTTAAATGGTTCAACCGTCCAAGTCATTAAAAAATCATCAATATTTCATCCGAAGCCCATCCAACCATGTACTTAAAATGAGAATGCTGAGGGCATAAAGATGAAATCCCAAACACAAACAAACAATTGATGAAATTGATGTTCCTGTGATCATCCTTGCATTTTTGGACTGGAGTAGTAGACTTTTCCCACATGATTCTTTTGGACAGCTGTATTTAACTTTTTTAATATCTGTTTCTCCACCATTGTAGATTTTCCAATGTTGCGGTGCATGGAACAGTGATATTTTGATTTTAGTTTATTAATATTGTATACTCATCAATATAATTAGATAAGCTTCTGTTTGAAGAATAATGACACTAAATGGAGCAGAATGGTCACTGATAACCGACTCATATAATTGGGATTCCGAGTCATCTGAAAAGTAGATATTCTAAGAAAATGGCATCTATCGGCAATCAAAAATTTCTCTTTTATATACAATGGAATATTATCATGTGCTGCTTTCGATGTATTCATATTTATAGAACTTTTACTTTTCAGGAGATCTGATCTTTGTAGTTGAGATAAGGATTAGATGATGATTTTATGTTGAAATGGATATAAGCTTAAATATTAATGATTTCATTTTTCTTTTTCTGCCTCAACAAAAAGTGGTTTAAGCAATTAAATGGCAGCTCAAATACCATTGCATCGAGGAAGGAAAGAGGATTCTGTCTAGGCATATGGTCACATGAAGATTCTAGGGCATTACTAAACTTCTAGTGACGGTGGATTTTGGAATTTTTGTACTTTAGAATAAAGTATTTCATTATTGCTAAAAAAAAGAATAAAAGAAAAAGAATAAAGTATTTCATGCTTTTCACAATAGGTGGCAAATTCTTAACTTTCGCATTGTGGTGGGAGGTCTTTACTCCTGGAGCTGTCTTGTGTCCTACCTTTGAGAAAATCTATGATGGTGGAAAGATATTATATTCTAAAGCCTCATTCGTTTTTCGGTAAGTTTCTTACCTAGGTAAATGTATTATTTGGGTAAGTTTTTTCTAGAAAACACTTATTCGAGTAATTGCATTTACCCATGTTCTTTTATTTCTCATGTAAACAAGGCAATGACCATTTTAGCCATTAAAATCCATTTATAAAAGGGGCATTTTTGTCCCATTCAAATGTTGGCAAGTAAGTGATACTCAAGAAAATAAACTTTCCCTAATCCCCACATAAATCTAAAAAAAAAACATGGGTTTGACCAATTACAACCCTCATAAATTTTCCTAAAAATTCGCTTGATTGTTTCCTATTCCTATGATCCAAATTGCAGCCAAGGGAGAAAAATGGGTCATATTAGGATCATTGATTCTATGAGTGCATTAGCTTGTCGACAAGTTTGGATTGGACATGGGTGGCAATTCTTAAAAACAAAATTGTTCCTTGCAATCCAAATTTTCTAACAAAGGATAGCCACCTAGAGTAACCAAACTTTTGGGTTAATGGACGCACTTCTATTTACTTTAACCATCCAAAGTAGCCACTCATCGAAGTTTCTGGTATAGGAGTTTTGAGATTTGATGTTTACCATGGAGGCAATCCAAACTGCTTTAGCAAAATCACACTGGCACCAAGCAATGCAAAACAACATTTTGGCAAATTTGACAGAGGCCACATTCTTTAATTTTCTTTTGATGAAGAGAGTTGTTAACAACCAAGGTGTTTAGACATGCACATGATGATGCGCGATCTGGTCACTCCCTGTTGGAAGGCAGTTCAGACGACGGACTGTTGTGGCTGGGTCGAACTGCAAGGCAAGAAGATTAAAGTTCCTAGGTGCTTTATCCGGTGTGAGCACTTCGATGTTTAAGTTAGCGAAAGAAATTGTAGAGAGTTGATTGCTTTAAGAGTATTAGATTGCAAGAGATAAATCACACATACCTTGTGAGGATAGAGGTGATGCCTTTATATAGGTGAACTACCATGGGCCTCACGATGCGTGTCTGAGATCACCAACCCGTTTAACCCAGAGTCAGTTCCGCACCCAAAGATGAACTTCAAATAAGCTGATAAGACTTATCCAGGTTTGTCCGATTTAGGCGGGATGAAGATAAGATCCATTGACGTACAGCTGAATCTCGAAGAGATTTGAGACAATTGGTTCGCTTCTAGAAGGAGACTATGTGGTATGGTAGTGGCTCCTCAACAGGTCGATGAGTGTGGCAAGTTGCTCGGGCCCCAGTCTTGGCTGAATGACCCGAGGTGCCTGAGGTGAGTAAGACTGCTGAAATTCTAGCACGCCATATGAAGTTTTTGATTTTCATTTGGGCCTTTCAACTTTCATAGGTGCTTCCACATCTTGATTTGATCGATGTGATCATTACTAGCCGCCAAGTGTTGTCTATTAGGAATTATTTCTTCATCTGAATTCCATGCTAAGTGATAACCAAACCTTACAATATACTTTTCATCAGAAGTAAACCTCCCTATGAGTTTATCTTATGATTCAATCCTAGAGGAATATTAATGAAATTCTAGCACTCCCTTCTATTGAACAAAGATCTGATTAGTTGGGTATTCCAATGTCTAGGCCCATCTAAAACAAAATACTTAACGATGTTGACATTACAATTTGGAGGCTTTATGGAAGTAATTTTATAGTCCAGTAAGTTGGGAACTCAAGGATCGGTCCACGAGTCCATAAAGCAAACTCGTCCATCCCCAGGAGGGGGAACTCCCACGTTTAACCTAGAGGAGGGAATTGTGGGGATAGTATATGCGTTTGATCATAGTAGCCCAAGCTAAGGATTCTCCCTGCAGTAAATGCCAAGCTGATTTGGCCAGCAGTGCCTAGTTAAAGTGGTCTAACCATCTGAAACCCAAGCCTCCTCTAGATTTTGCAGCACAAAGAGGGTCCCAGTTCAACCAATGGATGTGATTCTTCTCCAGCCTCTAGCCCGAGAAGAAACTTGCCAATTGAGAATTTAATTTATGGCAGATCTTAAGGGGGACTTTGAAGTGGTTCATTGTGAATAAAGGAGTCAGCGAAGCCACTGCTTTAATTAAAGTTTCACGCCTTGCCTGCGAGAGCGAAGCCTACTTACAACCCTTGACTTTACCACATGTCTGGTCCACTATATTAGCAAACACATTTGTTTTATTTCTCTCGATCTGAGTTGGGAGACCTAGGTATTTTTAAACACTTGAGCAAACTTTCATACCTAGAATTCTTGCAATGATATGTCTGAATCTATGAGGGGTATTTCAACTGAAAATTAACTCCAATTTGTTTAAGTTGATGATCTAACTTGAGGTTTCACTATATATGGTGAGGATCTCTTTCAACTTTACTGCATTTGAAATATCTGCTTAAAAAAATAAAATAGTCATCCATAATGGAGTTGAGAAATGGGAACGGTAGATCTTTTGATCTTCATGGGAGTGAGGGGACCCTCCTCGATTGCTTCTGAAATAGATGAGGAAAGAGCCTAGGCAGCAAGGATGAAAATATAGGGGAGCAAGGGGTCTCCTTGTCTAATTCCCCTCATAAGAGTCACTCTGCCTCATTGGGTTCCATTAACATTGAAAGCGAATTCAACTAAAGACAAGCAATTGTGAATTAGGTCCCTCCCATGCTAATTCATGCTTAACTTTCCTAGGACTTCCCCAATGAATTGCCATCCAAGGCAATCATATGCCTTGTTTAGGTCCATTTTAATTCACATAAAAAAATGCTTACCTTTTTGTTCTAGTATGAAAGGAATGAAATGCCTCGTGTGCCAACAAAATGTTATCAGTGATAAGACGGTTCTTAACAAAGTCGCACTAGCTTTGGTCAATAATACGAGGAAAACAATCACACAACCTATTCACAAGGCATTTGGCAAACACCCGATAAGCCACATTTGTGAGGCTTATAGGCATGTATTGAGACATATCCTTCGAGCAGGGACATTTGGGAATCAGAGTGATGCTTATAAAATGAACTAATTTTGGAATCTTCTTTTCCTGAAACCAATTTTTGCATTCATGGATCAAATCTTCACCAATAAGTGCCCAGTAGTTTTGGAAGAAAATAGTGGGGTAGCCATCAGGTCCAAGGGCCTTCTGGGCCCCAATAGTGAACAAAGTTGATCTGATTTCACTCGAGGTCAATGACTTTTCTAACTCCCGATTCATTTCATTAGAGAAAACGGGTTATGGACCCCAATAGTGAACAAAGCTGATATGATTTCTCTTGAGGTCAACGACTTTTCTAACTCCCGATTCATTTCATCAGAGAAGATTGAGAATGCCATTGCCAAGATTTGGGTTAGCCGAATTAAACAAATCAGTAAAGTAATCAACAATTACCTTTTAAATTTCTCCCTCCAACTAAACCCATTACTAATCTTGGTTCTTAATGCAATGAATTATGTTCTTTTGCATTCTGATAATTGTAGTTTGTAAAAAAAAAAAGGTGTTGCTGTCACCTTCTCTCAACCACTGAATTCTTGACTTTTGTTGCTATAATTGATGTAGCGTGATCTGACTGTTCCCTGTTGGAGGATGATCTAGTTTCTAGTCGGACGGCGAGCTAGGTGAATATGCAAGACAAGATCAGAGAACTCGGGATGGCTAACCTGGCGATGTCGCTCCAATGCTTAAGTTAGTAATCTAATGCGAGCTGAATAGCTTTGAGAGCTTAGAGAGCTAAAGAGTTAGAGAGCATAAAAATCACGCGTACCTTGAGCCATTGGGGTTAGTGCCTTTATATACTGGAGTAGACGTAGGGCACACAAAAGAGCTATGGGATATCCGGGGTGTGGAGATAGAGTTCGCTCCGCTTCCCAAGGAGTAGTATACAGGTAAGGCTTATCTCATTCCACTTCCGATTCCGACGGAGTCAAGATAAATCCTTATTGTGATCTTGGAAAAGTTGGGATCTGTTAACTCATCGTGATCTCGAGAGATTCGAAATCCGTTGGAGAGACCTCTAGAATTGATTACGCGGGAGTCAGTTACGTGGCGATTCAAGTTGTTGGTTCCAAATTGGTACTTCGGTTTTTTAGTTCCAAACTAGCTTGAATACCGAGGTGCCTCAATGCCAAGGTGAGACTTGCGCCTAAGTGGCCCTGCACCAAGGTGAGTCTTAAGCCGATGCGGCTTTTGTGCCGAGGTGACTGAATACCCTAGTTTAATTATTGCGAACTAAACTTGTAAGGATGAATTGCCATCCCTTGATGAGGTTGTGTCCACGTGTCCCCTTTTTACTAGGTTGGGCCAAATCACCCTTCATCAATAATGTTTATTCTCTTTTCAACTCTTTTTTGAGCTGAGTGTGAAGCATCTTCTGCATGTCGTTGTTGTACATGTTTTGAGATTGGAGATTCCTAATTTATTGTTTAATGGTCATGACCCTGTCCCTGAAGTAGCGGAAAGTGGTTCTGTTCCAAATCTTGAGCTTTTCTCTACAAATAATTAGCCTTTTACCAACGTAAGTTTCCCTGGATTGGTCTAAGGGTGGTTGTTCCACGCTTCAGAGACTATCTTTTTCGTAATCAGGGTGGTCTAACCACATGACTTGGAAATGGAAAGGACAATATCCTTGCCACAATTTGGGGGAGGTGTGCAAAATGATAGGCCCGTGGTCTGAGCCATGCGTAATTTCATTGAAAACGAATACTTTTGGGTACTTTTGACGCCATTGAATTGAGGTCATCATTTTATCTATTCATTTTCTTACCAAATGCCCTACACCTCGCCTGTTGGACTAAGGGAGAACCAGCTGCCCCCAAATCCACCAGTGCATATTCATCTATCAAGGCATTGAAATCCTTTATTTCACGAGAGTAAGAGGTGGACCCGCCATCCTTCTCGGAGAGGCTGGAAATGGCATTGAAATTGCCACATATGAGCCAGGGTGGTTACCATTTTGGGAAATTTGAGGGATGGTATCCCAAACCAACCTTTTATTTCTGTGGTCAGAGTCACCATAAAGGAAAGGTGCATCTCCAAGTATCATTTAAGCTGGGAATAACTATGATGGTATCAATGATTTTCTTAGAGGATGATATAATTTGGACCACAATTCCACTTTCCCACACACGCTAATAGTACCACCAGCAATACTAGTGGGCTCCAAAGCAAACATGTTATGAAACCCGGCTGTCTGCAAGGGTCTCCGCGGTCTTTGTAAACTAATTTTAGTTTCATAGAGGAAAACAATTGAGGGTCAATGAGTTCTTAAATGGTCTTTCAAAGCTCTAATTACCATGGGCCAACCCAGCCCTTGGCAATTCCAACATAACAGATTCATTGCTCTCGGTGGCCCCAGTTACTAACTAAGGCGGCCGATGTATCATACCGGTGGGGAGAGGGGAGGAAACGCTTCTCCTAGCATCTTTCATTAGAACTTCTTGGCTTCTCATCTGCTGGGTTGGGTTATCATTGTAGTTTAGAGGCTAATAATTTGTAACTCCTTCTAATCTCTTATTGGGGGCCTCTTGTTCTAATTCCATGGGCCTTTTATCTTTTTTAAAGTAAACCTCCTTTTTGTTATGACTGGACCTAGGTCCATCGTGCAATTGGTAATAGACCATTAGAGCAAAAATATTTATAGTGGCCTGAGAGTTATTTCGGATTTGGGATGAAATTTCCCGCATTTGCGAGACTAGTGGGCCTAGAGTTGTGACAAAGATGTTGGATAGGTGTTCAATGGCAATGGATTGGAAAGCTGTCGTTGGTAACAGTTCTTCTTTTTCTCGAGCCACAGTTTTCCTTGGCTCCACATGGGGCATATCTGCTGACATCTCAGATATATCACTCGCACCCTTTCTGCTAGTGCCATCTGTCTAAGTCGAAACTGTCATTTGCAGGTTTTGTCTGCTAACCTCTGTCCCTACAAATCTACTCCGGTCTACTTCTCCGGCACCAATGTGGTTTCTTGGTTGGTTTCTCCTCTGTGCTCCGATTCATTCTGTTTTCAATGTCCGCAATAGCCTAGAGATACTTGGGTCGATTCCCAGCGTTGTCATGAAACTCCGCTAAGGCTAAGTTCTTTGTCTTCTTCCATGTCACTTCGGTCTTCATAGCAAAAGGTCACCAGTCTTTATAAAGGGGCTTACACGCTAGCGCGGTAAGGGAGGCAGAGGACCACAAACGCTGTCGGGAAGGACGAATGCAAACCAGGAGCAGTGCACCTGTAGCCGGGTTGTCAACTCATGATTCATTTAATCATGCCAATTTCCTTTTCTTTTTTAACTCTGAAATTTAGGCTTGGAGTTTGAATTCTACTTTGTTGTGGGAGTTCACTGGTTGAATTGGTTTATGGGGAATTAGATCACTTGCCAATAAATACGTTTCAATACTCTACGGACACAATTGGATACCATCTCATACATGGCTGGGTCCCAATCTCGTTTTATGCTGGGTCCCAATCTCGTGGTGAGATGTGCGTTGCATGTACGAGCCAATTTCATTATCAATTTTATCATTCGTGCCATGGTATCATAAAGTTCAAAAAGATTATTTCTTTAACCAAAAGAAGGTCAAGGTATTTATGCTTGTACTGAGATGATGAGTCAAAACTGGCCACTTTATTCTCTTGTATGCGTCTCCTTTTATATGCATTCTCACTGCAACTTGCAGTTAACCTGGGCAGATGAACTCGAGTTGTTAGCTAAAAAGGAAAAAAAAGAAAAAAGAAAGGCTTTAGCTACCAGAGTCGTTTCTGCAAAGCATTTGTTCCACACTTCCATATATGCATCATATAAGCATCTTGTTTTCTCTCTCTTATTGGATTGAGCATTTTATATATGTTTCATATTTTGTAAATCACTTTTGAAGAAAATATCATTTTAACATTTCTTGCAATGAGAATAAGGTTTTAGCCTTTTACCTAACTTATATAGCACCTAATGATACATTGACACCTATCTAGTTTCAAATAACTATATAAACTATAAATAGAACCCAAAATTACTTTATTAAATTCAAAAGTATGAATATTGTCCGAAAAATGATAATGATATCAAATACCACCTTTAACTATTTGCACTTTTCTATACTTACTATTATGCACTTAAATTAAATTCTATCAGATATCCCAAGACATAGAAGCGCATGTGGTATATGCGAATTTTGCATTCAGTTCGATTTTGCGCCAGTTTGTGGTTGTAAAAATCTCATGTGATCCATCTCATCAAAATTATATTATTGAGCTAATTACTACCCACCACATCATTTAAGCTATGAAAGCTAATGACACAAATAATAGTGCTGTATGAAATAAAATTTCACATGGTGTGTCCGGACTCTCGCTATTATGATAAGAACGTTAGACAATTGCAACTCCAATCAACCCAAAATTCCAATGTCTTATCGCCATCACATCTAAAAGTATTGACAATACCTTTATTAAAATTAAATAGTCATTTTTAGTCCATCGATATAACTAGTTTGATTCCTTTTTTTATAAGCAAGCCCCTAAATAAAAGTAGATGAATCTGACCAGGTTACAATGGTAGAACTATATTCTTACAATTAAAGGGTGTTTAGTTCATGATTGTGGTACAATCAGCATTTTATATCAGGGGTGAATAAGAAAAAATTGAAAAACCGAATCAAAGCTAGTCAAAACTGAACCGAAAATTCGGTTAATCGAATCAGTTTGTTCGATTTTGGTTTGGTATTTTTAAAAAATCCAAGGTATTAATTCAGTTCCAGTTAACTAATATAGAAAATCAATTAATATACATATCTTTTTATATATTTTATGTATATTATATATATTTTTTATATTATAAATTAATAAGTATGCATTATATATAAATATATATATATAATATTTTTTATATTGTATATTATAAATATAAAAAACCAAGGAACCGAACCGATGGTTAATTAAACCGATCGGCTTTAATTCAATTTCAATTGCTGACTTTCCAAAAACCGATAATATCGGTTAGGTTTCAAAAATACCCCTGTTTTATATGCTATTTGTATGCTATTACTCATTTTAGCTAGAACCAGAAAAATGACATTTTTTAGCACAATTTTTATAACTTTCTTGTGGGAACATCATTATGACTCCAGTCATAATGTCGTCTCTATTAGATGATGCCCATGTGATAAAAAAGAATGATACTCAACTTAAACTAATTGTTTAATTAGTGCAAGTACATGTACATATGAATCATGCAATAATACTCAACTTAAAACTCTGTTTTCTTTGTTGTAATGCAATACGTACAAAATTCTTCAAATGAAGTCATTCCTTTGTCTTGTTTAGTATGGAGGATTCTTGCATGAGAATGGGTGGATATAAGGAGTCCGCATCTGAAGGCCACAACACTGATCATGTTCACCCAACTGTACTTAAAAAATGTCAATGATGTAAAATAAAACCAATATTCCAAATGTGCGACTTGATGAATGTGCAGATCAGATGATTCAGATATCGAATGCAAGACCTGTTCATGACTGGGCTCGACCTTAGCTCTTTGCAAAATCTAAGTGTTGCTGGTCCAAAGTCCAAAGCAGTATAAGATACTCGTGAGCCCGGCCCATAAACAGGTCTAGTGGATACAAGTGACAATCACCAACCTAAGTAGTTTGGCTGCAATGTAATTCTTTGTTTCAATGCAAGAAGCAACACTTTTATAGCAGTCATATAACGAATAAGCAATATCTACTTTAACTTAACCCTATGTTTGGTTTGAAAGAAAAGGTACAAGTCACTAACTTCTTTTTATTTTATTTTACGGTTACCTTTCGAAATTGTTTGGACCATAAAGAGCTTGACTTATTTTATTTTACAAAAATAGTGTTTGTTAATTACATAAAGTCCATTTGTGAGCACGCTTGGTTATTATTGCCTATGCATATAATTTTGTTTGTTTTTTAATTTTAAATTTGTTAACTTAAAAAAAAAATTGTGGGACAAGCACTGCGATCTTCAACTCTTATTATCATAATTAGTAGTAATGTAGCTTTCAGATGGTTTTGATTTTTGAGTGAATGTGTATGATCAGACCGCAAGTCTTCCATGCATTTCTCTTCCTTTTTTTAGTTATGTTTATTGACTTATTAGATGGATCAGCATGTGAGAACTAAGGGTGTCAATGGACCGGTTTTGGATTGGATCCCGTCCAGTCTAAAATTAATTTGGATGGATTGGACAGACCAACAAGGCATATTGGATTAGACTAATCCGGTCCAAAATATTTGTTAGATTGGAGTGGACCTGGTCCGTCCGTAACAAATTTATATTAGATTGGATTGGATTAAGCCAATATCTGGTCCATTGATATAAGATAAGAATATGTGTCAATGGAAAGTATTTGGGTTGAAACCAATCTAAATCAAAATGAATTTGAACATATTGGACTGTCCAAACATTGAATTAGACCGATACAAATTGGTCCAAAACATTAACGGGATTGGATTGTACCTGGTCCATTTATAATGAATTCACATTAGACTAGATCAGACTGGACCAATCCAGTCCAATTGACACCCCTAGTGAGAACAGCCCACCTTCAATTGGGATTCACAGACACGATTCCCTTTTGGCTAACAAATTGGATGATCTCACTGCCCTCTTATAATTTCCCTTTTGTAATTTCTTTTTTTTTTCTACCAAAAATAAGGGATTCACACAGCCTAATTTCCCACTTTGTCTCTTCCTTAGCATTCATTAGTAAGCCTTTGTACTTGACAGGACAAAGGAGAAAGTTTACTTAACAAAAGAAGCATTAACAGTGACTTTCACTGAATTTAAACTCCGACAATAGAAAAGCAAAATAAACAAATAAACAAAACAAATAAACAAACAAAGTTTTGAAGATTGTTTTTGTTTTTTATGTTTATCTATGAAATAATTTTCTTATTTGTTTTTTAATCTCTAGATATAATGAAACTGTTCCATGTCTATTTTTCTTTCATTTTTTGGGGGTGGGGGAGTTCAAAAATCTGAATCTTTTAATCTTATAGTATTTCTTTTACAGTTTTACCCTTTTAAATAGATTTCAGCACTTTGACCCCTACTCCATTAATGGGGTTGACATTATGACAATGAAGGTAAATTTACTAAATCGTGCATTTGAAATTCCATGGGCTTAGAGAAAAAAAAAATATATATATATATATATATGAAAAATGACAAATAAAGTATAATATTTTATTCTTCAACAATGGTTTAAAAGAAATATTGTCGTTGAAGGGAATCAGGGATACATCGGGTGATTGGCAGAGGAGACTTTTATCTGTAACCAGCTGCCGGCAGTAGAGGTGGAAGCAAGATGGGAGGAGAAAGAAAGAAGATGAAGGGTATAGGAGGATTTGGTTTCTCGAGAGAAGATAAATTTTGATCAAGAAAAAAACTGCAAAAAGAAAAATAATATTCTGAACCAAATATTCTCTCACCCGTCAGCTGAGCTCGCACATGCTAAATAACATTAACGTGCCTATATAATGTGGAAGACTATTATTGGTTCCACAGCCCTCTTCACAACGTTGCCCATTCACCTAATCTGGACTCCTTTTCTTAGCCCACTGTATTTGGCATTCCTTATTTTAAGAATTTATTTCCTTTTTATAGTTAAAAATTTATTATTCATAAGGGCATTTTAATTACAAGAAGGAGATAAATCTTTGAAAAAGAATGCCAAATGCTTGGTGGGTAAAAAATACTCAATATTCAATTATTCATAGGGTCATTTTAACTACAAAAAAAGGAATGTCAAATGCAGCCTAAACCTTGAATGAATAATTTAATAAAATGGGATTTGGTCCTCATAAGACCGTAATTGCATCATTTGCATAGTCCCTTGCAGCACCTTTCCATGAAAAAAATGTAGAAGTAGGGAGATATTCTCAATATAAGACTGTAAAAGACTATACAAACTATGAACGATGTAAACAAGTCTTTATGAGCACTGAATCCCATCTCCAATTTAATTATTTTACCTCCTTCAGACCAGTAATGGAGTAGGGGGCAAATTGCAGAACTCCAGAGATTCAGGAGGGATTTTTGCACCCCCCCAATGTATTAGGGTGGCAGTCTGTATTCTTTAATTTAAATGCAATGTAGGTTCGATTTATTGTTAGTGTATGAGCAGGTGATTAAGGGAATAAACTACTATTGACTTTGGCAATCTATGTCTTCTGTCCTCTAAGTAGCAGCCTAATGAGACATATGAGAGAAACGTGATGCTGTCATTCATAGCCTAGTCCCTAGGGAATTTGAATCTACACACAAACAGTCCATCCAAAACTGAATTGTATAAAGTTAATTTACACATGTGCTCAGTCCGGAAGGATTACAAAAACAAATATGTAGAGTAAGGTTTAAAAAATCAACATGGAATCAAACCGTTCTGGCCATCGGTTTTTAGTTTGATGGTTTGATCGTTCGGTTCAAGTATATAGTTTATTCCAACTTAAAAAATGATAATAATTAAAATAAAAAATAGTAAAAAACCATTGAATGGATTAATGGTTCGATTGCTCGAATCAACAGTTTTTAGCCAAAGATTATGTCAATGTTCAAAATATCGATACCCCTATATTGATGTATCGGGTGAATCGATACAGCTTTTGGTATCCTTTTTTTATTTTTATTTTTTTCACAACTGGTTCAGGGGAACCAATTTAGGCCTCTCCCACACCCTGAACCAGTCAGACCCCCAATACGCCCATTATAAAAGCACATTGAAGGGGTCTCGAAGCGATACATCAACTGATACAGGCCAATACATATTGATACTTTAAACCTTAGACCAGATTTAAAATGAAATGGAACTGATTGTTTAAACAATTTCCATGCCGAACAATCTAATCATATGAATAAAAAACAGTTTAAAAGATTGATGGAAAAAAATCTTATATTTTATATTATTTTGCATGTATTTGCAATGTACGTATTTATATATTTATATTTATACTATTTCCAAACTGAGCCATAGGTTAAATATATGACGCATCATTAGATTTGGTAAATCTTACTTTACTTCCCAAGGAATGATCCATTAGCATGTTATCATTGAATAACGTGCAATTGTCATCATTGTGTTTTGAAATTTCTCGAGTTTGGGTCGAAAATATGATTCTACCATACTGAAGTAAGAAACCTTAGTCTGTCATTTAATAGGGTGGCTGACATCGTTATGTGGATAGTTTACCGGTTTACTGGATGAGAGGAATACGAGCTAATAATTGGGTTGTATTGTTAGATTTTACCTTAAAAACTCACATTTTTTAACTTGCTTTGGCTTGAACTCAACAGGGAGATAGGCTTCGTATAAAAAATTAAGAATGATTTCTTTCATGCATTTAAAAAATTAAGCTCGTGAGTTTCTTGAGCTGGGCTTTATGCTATGTTTTAAAAATTGACCTAGAAGCTATTTGCCTTTGGGTTGCGGGTCTCCGGTGAACGGGTTAGATTGCTTTATGTGTATATAAATACATATTTTATTAATAAATAGTATGTAATTATGTTATATATATAATACATGTATTATTTTACGTTTAATTTATATGTATATAAATACATGTATTCATAAATAGTATGTAATTGTGATTTGAGGCCAAAAGATGTTATTTTGTGTAAACAGCGGGACAATGTGCCTATGATATATTGGGACACATAGATCTCGAAAAGTTACCTAAAATAAAAAAATCACCTTATTCAAATATCGGAATACAAAATTATGGCCATCGAAAGTTTGTATATACATTGAGTGTGCAACCCGTGACTTAGTGACTAGGGCGAATGGGTCAATGCATTAAACTACCCAGATCGGATGGTTTTTGGCCAAGTCAACATTTTTTGATTGAAGGGTGGATTTCAACAGAACTATACTTAAAATTAAAACCAGATAATGGTTCAAATGGTTCAACCATTTCGATCAACGGTGGATTGAAAATACTGATTTAAATTTTGACTAACTTAATGATCAAACATGTATATTAAGCTCAACTTCGGCACAAAGCTAAATTTGGATCGAGTCAAATCAAAATTTTCATGAATCAAGCTCAAATGCCTCACAAATAACTTGGTTCGTTTCACTCGTCTGGTACCATCCAAGTTGATATGGGGCTAAGATCGTAATTGGGCGGATTTGGACAACTTGGGTTTGGGTCGATTTTCAGCCATTCATCTTGTCTGTATACCCATTAGTGACCCACTTTCATAGAAAGTGGCCAAAATCCGATCTATATTTATTCTAACTCCTCCAAGTCATCACCATTTATGATACAGGGGATGATTATGGGTTGGACCGGGTTGGGTATTTACATGGGCAATCAAGAAATTAGGACTGCGTTTGGTTGCAATACAAATGTAAATATATACATTACATATTTATCCATTTTTTGGTTCATGAATGCAAATACGGTTCACATTTTAAACCATTTTTGCATTCATCCTGTTTGTTTGAAATCGGTGCAAAGGTGTAGGCCCATCATTAACTGTTCCAACTATGCTCCAATACCCCAACTTTGATAAAAAAGTTAATTATCAAATAAATACAAACTTGTATATAAAAAATAGGTACAATAATGCTCTATTTTTAGAATACAAAAGTGTCAGAAAATACAATTTTACTTTGATAATCATTACTTTTTTAAATAAATACTTACAAATACGAATCGGAGTGAATAAATACCCCGGTTCGACGTTTGTATCGCAAACAAACGCAGCTTAGAGAAAATCTAATTGAGTCATTGACACATGATTTGTTATGCAGCCTAAAGTCCAACTTGGGGTGGGCTAGCCTTGCCTAGACTCGTAAATGTTGCTAATCTTTGCGCTTACAATTTGCCCATTGACAACAATGTAGCAACCAAGCCCAAACTTACGAGCCTAACTCCATAGGCCCATTTTCAAAGTCCATAAGTCCCAAGTCCTGGTTCCCGCTGACCGAGGGGAGCGATGGGATGACTTCGTCAATTTTGGAAAAATATAAGGGCATTATCGTGATTATGTACGTTGAAATCGATTCATTTAAAGTCTACGATCCATTTCGTGTCTTCGGGTAAGAGCTCTGCAAATCTCGAGCTCATAAACCCTAGAGGCAATGGCGAAGCTCTTTGTCACTTTAATTTTACTGCTTCCACTTCTTTGTAACTGTTTCTCCTCAGAGAACCCTACGGATCGACGTATTCTCGTATTGCTGGACGATTTGGGGATCAAATCCTCGCATTCAATTTTCTTCCGGTCTCTGCAATCTCGCGGATTCGAACTTGATTTCAAGCTCGCAGACGATAAGAAGATCACTCTACAGAGATACGGCCAGTACTTATACGATGGCTTGATTCTGTTTTCTCCGACTGTTGAGCGTAAGTTCCACATTACACAATTATAGATATTTGTGTTTTTCTGCAATCAAAAAATTTTATTTTGTGGAGAATTTGCTATCTGTTGTACACGATCCCCAGCTTTTTGGAATTTGTAATGGAAATTTACCGGATTTATATTTAAGTATTATTATTACACATTCTCTATGGCCAACGTCTTTCTGCTTGCTCGAACTATCAAATTTCAGGCTTTGGAGGATCATTGGATTTATCTGCTGTTATGGATTTCGTTGATTCCGGTCATGATTTGATCATTGCTGCTGATGTTTCCGCATCTGATCTGATTCGGGACATCGCCACTGAATGTGGAGTTGATTTTGACGAAGTGAGTGTAGCACTCATTCTTTTTCCAGACATAGAGCCAATTACTTCACTTTATCTCGTTTCTGTTCTAGTATTTTTTTTCTAGATATTCTTCTACATCATTATTGTTTTGTTTATTCGTGGTAGCAGGATCCCGCGGCAATGGTTATTGATCACACCAGCTATGTTGTTTCAGAAACTGAAGGCGATCATACTTTGATTGCTAGTGATGATTTTATTCAATCTGATGTGATCTTGGGCAGCAAGAAGATTGAGGCAAGTTCTTAGCACTTGCAAGATGGAGATTTTGCATATCATAATTGAATTGTTCCCATCACCCCCCCACCCCCCATGTCCATGCACATTAACACCAACATGATGGTAGTTCCACTCGAACTTTTATATGACATTGTTATTTTGTCTTTGAAACCATGTACGTTGGAACAAGCTCATGCGTATCAGCACCAACATAATGGTGGTTCTGTTTGAATCACAAACTGATGTTGACTGCGGCCCCCCTCTCTCTCTCTAATCTAGTTTATGTAATTTGGGTTTTCTTTGTTTCGATTACAAACTGATATTAACTTCAGGTACCCCTCGTAGTTAATTTATGTAGTTCACAAATGTGTAGTCTTTCTCTTTTTAAAAAAGTGTCATGACACAATCAATGACCTGTTCCAGATTTTGGCATTATATTGATTGATTTCTTAATTCTTATAGACTTATGGATGATCATAATATTATTGTGAGCTGATTCTTTCTGAAACATGACACAGGCTCCCGTACTCTTTCAAGGAATTGGCCATTCGCTAAATGCTGCTAATAACCTGGTATTCTGAATATGTATATATATTTTCTTTTTTGGAGTTTATTTACTGTAAGGCATACTGGACATCCAGTCGCAAACTAATTTCAATTTCTCATCGACTGCACCTAAAGTCGTTCTTCCTTTGCTTTATGACATCTTTAGGTGTTAAAAGTTCTTTCAGCATCTTCCTCAGCATATTCTGCTAAACCTGGGGCCAAGTTGTCAAATCCTCCATCTCTCACAGGATCTGCCATATCTCTAGTCTCAATTGTGCAGGTATTTTGACAATCTCTGGTTATATAATATGCACTTGTGAGATGGTTGGGAATAATAACAGGAAAAATATTATAGTTTTATTGGTAGAAGGAGTTTTATCAACAGTACTGATGGGATAGAAAAGAATGAAAAAGGAATGATTGCAAACAGATAAACATACAAGAGGCCCATGGTAGAAGGACCATCTTGGCTTGCTTTTAGCCACTAAATTAGCCAACCTTGGCACTTCAGAGAATGGGAGTTTTGAAATTCGTTGACATATATATATATATATATTTTCATTTTATTGGTATGATGGATACAAGTTGTGCATTTACTTTTGAGTTTCTAATATACACAAGTTTTGGTTATTTTCAAGAATCTATTTGGTGCATGCATTTTTCTCTGATTAATCAACAAGTAGTACTTCAAGGCATTAGTTCTACCATCTTTATTTACTGGATTGTAAGTGCATTCTTTATTAGTAATTTAGTACCATAACAAAGATATACACAAAAGAAACAAAGAAAAGTAAAAAGATGGTTGCTGCAGTAGTTTGTCTTCATTTTACTAGATGTTTTCATAAATTTTCTTTTCAGTTTCTTTTTTTCCCTTGGATGTGTTAAGGATTTCGAAACCTTATTGTGGATTTTGTTTCCCATCTGCCCAACATGTTTTTTTGGGATTGTATTTCTGTGAACTCTTGTATTTTATCAAGGGCCGATAACTTGACATTATTGTAAATTTATTAGGGGGTGAGTAAAACTGGACAACCCAAAGGCTAAGCTGAAGGAGGTGTTATATAATAAAGAATACTGGCTTTTCCAAAAGAAAAAGTGTATATGATCCAAAATGATGTTAGTGCATTTACAGACTTGATAATTAGAATTTGAGCCAATATGGTAATATTATTACATGTTTTCATTACCAATGCTGAAGTTTCCCCTGGTTTATTGAAAGAGTGTATAGATTATGGTACTTATGAAATTCTGTTCTCTGATGTTCTTGCATTTTTAGTTTTTATCAAAAGAATAACTTTAATGAGGTTGCCCCTCAAGTAAAGCTAAAAGGAGTGATAACATGTTTTCTTTTATCATATGAATATGATATCATTGTTTGTTGTTGGGTATTTTTAACTGTTTAGAATATTAAATCTCATACCATCATATAGGAACTTTGTTTCTGGTGATAATAGTTCATTCATATCGCAGGCAAGAAATAATGCACGGATATTGATCTCTGGCTCTTTAGCTTTGTTCAGTAACAGGTATATGATATTTTTCAGTTATAGATTTGTTCTCTAAGACATTCATTTTCACTGATACACTATTGATCTATAATTCAGGTTTTATAGATCAGATGTGCAAAAAGCTGGAAGCTCAACCAGGTAATGGAGTTTGTTTTGTCTTTGCTTTATGTAGGTTTGCTTGGTTGATTTTTCTGGTTATTTGATTCCTGAAGTTCATGCTTTTTATTTTCATTTTAAACAGATTTATTATGTTTTTAGGTCAAGTAGGGAGCTTCCCTGCACAATTTGCCACATCTTTCATTTGGGCTGATGATGTGGGTAATCTGAGCCATCAACCAAGTAGAGACCCTCTGGATTGGATTGGTCATCTGTACAGTCCTCCAGTCTACATGAGTCCTAGTCCCCACCTTTTACTAGTATTTTCTAGCAATGCTTTCTAAGCTCAAACTTCCCTTATTAATTGAGGATAGTGAGAGGAACTTGTGAGGCCATTTTGGACCAAATCAATTCACCACGTGAAAATGCTTATGTTCTCCAGATAACAATTTCAGTCAATACTTAGTCTGCTATTATATAGTATGATGCTATTATCCTCTATGAAGGACTCAGATGCTTATGAGTTTTGTTGAGTTGCATATGAGTACTTGGAGTTACTTGATGTTGCTATGTAGATAAATTTATAATATTGCGATTCTAAAGTTTAAGTAGGGTTGAATTAGATCTGAAACTTGTAATTGAGTTTTGTTTACTTGCCATAGATGGTAACTTGCTAGGTAGTGTTTTACTCCAAATAAAAACTATTCTTCTATCTTGGGGCAAAACCAACCTGTTGGCTCAGTTTTCTGGAGGGTTTTGCGGTATTTTCAGTGTCATTCCTTAATGCTACGAGGCATTTAGAGGTTTAAGAATAGGTTCTCTTAACAGAAGGGGTTGTAGGGTGGTGGTAGGATTGTTTGGGTTCCAGAATTTAGGAGGCTGCTTTATATGAGTTTTTTTCCCTTTATTTATTTATTTTGGGGGGGAGGTGTTCCTTTCCTGCCAGATTTATTTGAAGCACTCACATCCCCATCAAATCATCTTTCTTCATGCAGAGATTGTATGTTTTTTTTTCTTGAGATTAAGCAACTTACAAGTTACAACCAAAAGAAAGAAAAACTGTAACCCACCTAGAAATTTAAAAAGGTAAAGAATTTGCACTATACAAAAAACCCTATCCACCCCCTGATGGAGGTGAGTAAATCTCTAAGGATCCGACTCTTTATTGGTAACCCATCCTATAGTATTCTTGGAGTCCCCTTCAAGAACAAGAGAGCTGACCTGGATGGATTTGGCAATCCTCAAGCTAACCAAAAGAGCTCTAACTTCAGCTTCCAGGGCATCAACCACTCTGGATGGCCCACTGAAAGCCCAAACAACACCAACATCAGCTTTGAGGATTATTCACCACCATCACCACCACTATCATCATCCAAGGCCTTATCCCAACTATACGAGGTTGGCATTTTGTTTCACCATTCCATTCTATTTAATGCCATATCCATTGTTAAATTATTGGCGCCTAAATCATTTCGTACTACTACTCATATCCTTTTTGGTCTACCTCTAGCCCTTATATCCCCTTCAACTTGCAACAAAGCACTTCTTCTTACGGGTTCTGTTGATGGCCTTGTATGCATGTTACCAGACCATCTTAGTCTACTTTTTCCTCATTTTATTATCTATTGGAGCTACCACTAGGTTCCTTTGGTAACTTCATTTTTAATTATATGCTTCTAGTTTTTCCACTCTTCCATCTCAGCCAACATTTCTGCAACACTCATCTTTTGGACACGTTTCTTGACTGCCCAGCACTCGGCTCCATACAGTATAGCTGGCCTACTGACATGTGACATCAGCTTTGAGGATTAAGCCCCTAATACCAGTAGGCCCCAAGCAACCAGAGACACTTCTGCAACTGCCATCAAACTTCAAGATAAAATCAGAAACCGGCCAAGGATTAAGAACAGCTCTGAACTGGGGATCAAAATAGGAAAAGTGCAGTATTTCAATAAGATTTCAGTCCAAGTCACCAACTCACCATAGGAAATCCCTTTGAACTGTTTTCCAAAGCATCCACAGAAAGATCTGAGACCAAGATATAATTTCCCTCCAAGATCTTCCAGGGGGGTGGACTTAATCTCAAAGATTCTTCTGCTGCACTCGTAAATACACCACATAACCACATAACAGCATGTCTAGTAAGATTTCCAAAAGATTTCCCCTAGATCCGAGTTTGTGAGCAGGCCATTGGATGAGAAAGCCCATGTTTGGGAGTGCTTATTGTTAAAATAACTCATTATTGGGTAAATGCTTATTCAAATAAGCACGTACCAGTGTTTGGTGAAAAAGTGCTTCTTTCAGACGGGTAGCATAGGTATTTTAAAAATTACGTGGAGGGCCAAGACGGGTCAGAAAGCAATAAGAGCTTAAAAATAAACACCTTCTTGGGTGCTTATTCAAAATGGGCTTGTTTCCATGAATAAACACTTATTTGGATTGGGGCTTATATATCAAGCGCCAATAAGTGCTTATTGGTGTGGACCTGGCCTCTAATAAGTGCTTATTCCAATAAGTGATTAAATATAATCACTCCCAAACATGTGCTAAATCAGAAACTGAATTGGGGAGAACCTAATACAAGCTGCCACCATGGATGAGATGAAGGAAGAATTGCCAATAAGGGACAAGCGATCACATAATTAATGAGAAGATGACTTGTTTGGATAAGATCTTGGCAATTGATGACTTAATTTGTAAAAGATGCATTTTCCTAAATTCTTTTTTTTTTTTTTGATCAATGATGCATTTTCCTAATTTCTGGAGCACACTTTGTATTTGAAGAACATACAAAATGTTTGGAATTAGCAACATCTAAGAGATATTTGTTAATATTTAATTTGAAAAGTGTAGAAACTGATGATTGATCCAAAAAAAGTCTAGAAACTGATGCAGATAATATAGTTAATGGGTGGATGCTTGGGAGGGGAGAATATCCATGGTTGTACTGCTGTTTCAAGTAGGGAGTTGAAATGTCAACCATTAAAATTAACACCTTGTCCAGATAGCCTTAGCAGATGAACACCTTGTCATGTGTTATAAGGTGAGCAAACATTTTACCTGATAAACTTGCTAGAGAAGGGAATCAGGGATACATCGGGTTGAGTTTTACTGGGATCAAGGCCTTCTTTGTAGGTAGTGAGAAATGTTTGTATGATATTGGCAAAGTGAGGATAGCAGATAGGCATAAGTTTGCAGTTGTAATTCATGATGTTATGTCCTGTTTATTGTTTGGGGTAGAAAAATTTGACTTTAGGCCAGTAAATATGAAATCAGAATTCATGGTGGCATCTATGGTTAAGCAATGATGCAAATGCATACTTAAAGTGGTTGCAATTTACCTTTTATGTGGGAGATATGTTAAACTGCAGCCTTTCAGTTGTAGGGGATTAAAACTTAAATTAATATACATAGGGACTCTTAAGGCAATTGTCATTTCTCATTATGGGAAATTGACTTTTTGTTCTTGATTGATTTTGTAAACAGGAGCTTTCTCATAGGAAATGTATACCTGCAACTATGGTCTATAGGTTGGCATGTTGCAAAGCATCTCTGAAATTGACATGTTGACATTTCATTGAGTTGCTTTCTTCTACTTTTTACAGACACTGCAAGGATTCCCAATTACACTCTTGTCAAAATGGAAATTTGTATAGAAGATTGAAGTTAAACCTGAGTTTAGTGGTTTTGATCCTTTGAGAGAGAATGAAACATTAGCTAGAGGCTCATGGTTTGGTTCTATAGAGGAGAAGACATTTTTGAAAGTATCAGAGGGGATATTCCTAGGGTCGCTTATTTTGTGAGTGGAATACCTTCCAACGGATGTTAAGAGCTTCTATAATATGGGCCATAGGTCCTCACATTGTAAACTTTCCATGAGCTTTATGTTACCACTCATGTTTGTATTTTTCTTCCTCTTTTCCTTTTTGTGAACACTTCAATTAAACCTTTTCATTATCAAGTATGAAATGAAAGAATACAACATAGTTTTCTATTCTACTTTGCACCATATTATCCCTTCTCCTTTGTGAAAGAAAAATTAAATCTCATAGATTCTTTTCTTTTCTGACTACTAATTTCTTTCTATCCAAGGACAATCCTTATTGCGGAGAAGCTGTTTCTAACATTCTTAAAGTTTTAAAATAGAACACTTCAAGCTATTTGGGGTGTAAAAGAGAAAACGGATTTTATAATGTTCCCCAATCTGATCTTAACATGCCTACTCCTAAGAAATGGTACATATTTTGGTATTGCACAAAAAGTCCTAGACACTTTGTAATGCTTGTCTTGTGCACAAGAAACTCATGAGTATCTATCTTGTGACAACAGACACGAGAAATCTGGTAATGAACAGTTTGTGACTGAACTTAGCAAATGGGTCTTCCATGAAAGAGGTCATCTCAAGGTGAGACATTTCAAGCAACAATCTTATTAACTCTCTTATTTTGACTCTTGGATCTTATCAAATTCTTTGGATGCTGATAAGAATAGTGATCCAAAGAAAAGACTATAGATCAGACAATTACAGTCACTAGGTTGCCTTAAGTTCAAATTTTCATGTATGGGTAGCTAATTTGTTTTTCTAGTCATTTCTGTATCATATTAAGTCATCCTTATGGTTTTTTATATTATAGGCTGTAAATGTTCATCATCACAAAGTTGGGGAAACGGATGAACCTGCAATGTACAGGATCAATGATGACTTGGTAACTGCCTCCCATTCATTTAGATGCCAAATCATAAACACAAAGCAAAATGAACATCTATAAGCTGTCTTGTTGGTTGTTGTATTGCTCACTGCTTTTATCTGATTGAAGGAATACTCTATTGAGATTTATGAGTGGTCTGGAACGAGTTGGCAACCATATGTGGCTGATGATGTCCAAGTGCAGTTCTACATGATGAGCCCCTATGTGCTGAAAACTTTGTTGACTGACCAAAAAGTACATATTTTGATCCCCAATACCATTTGCATTTGCTCCTGCACCCTGTTGTAGTGTTGTTCATGAACCCCCCCCTCTCTCTCTCTCACTGTTCATCTTTTTCTGCAGGGACGGTACTTTACATCTTTTAAGGTCCCAGATGTTTATGGAGTTTTTCAATTCAAGGTTGAATACCAGAAGCTTGGTTACACAAGCTTATCTCTTGCAAAGCAGGTATTTACTTCTCTCTAACAATTTGCCCCTTTATAATGCTTAACTGAACAACCTGAAACCTAGATTGTTCATTTGTTAACCAGGCTTGGTTGATCATATCTTTCTGTTATTAGTTGTGCATACTTGCATGGAACTTAGTACTTCTATGATAGGTTTAACGTGTTTATCACCTGTTGAAATATGTTGATTGGGGAAAAGTGCTGTTTTAATGCTTTATATAAGCATAGAAGAAAATAAGAAGACTTACAGAACATTGGTGGTCTATGTAGTATGTAGGCCACCTTAACACCAGCCATTTTATGTAGTTAAAAGGTGCAAGAAAAATATCACGTTCACATTGTTTCACTGTTATTTGCTAAACCGCATTATTCATCATGTGAGATGGACTGTGGACTTGATGTTGAATCATATGGTAGTAGACTTAACGACCATACTGGCACTATTTTTCTCATCTTATTACAGCTAGCTTGTGTGGGATTCTGTAATTAGTTGTGGCAGTTGAAATTATTTTCCTATATCTAGATGCACCTCTTCATTTTACTGAAGAAAGATGAAATTTTTGGACTGCAGATTCCAGTCCGGCCCTTCAGGCACAACGAATATGAAAGATTTATAACAACAGCTTTTCCCTATTATGGAGCCTCATTTTCTACGGTACTCTCTCTCTCTCTCTCTCTCTCTCTCTCTCTCTCTCTCTTACACACACACAGCTGTTTTTGGTAACTTGGCAATTATTCTCACTTGGGTACTGGTTGCAGATGGCAGGTTTCTTTGTCTTCAGCGTTGTGTATCTATACAACAAATAGCCATAGAACATGTCCTTTTGGAGAAACTTAGGTTGAGAATGTGGAAATACTTCCATTTCGTATTAACATGTTTTGGCTGAAGAGGAATCACACAATTGTTTACAAATTTTATTTACAAAGAGGGTAGTTGAACCAATTAAATGCCTTCAACTTCCATTTCATCTTCACTGCTCTTATAATCCTCATCATCACTTGCTTCTTCTGCATCGTCTTCTTCTTCCTGCTGTCCTTGGATGTCTTCTGGTTTGGCATACCTGGCACAGTGTTCTGTTGCCGGGAACAAAGCAAAGGACATACAAGTCAACCGTCAGCATACCCTAAAGTCTATCCCTTATGAAAATAATGTTCTCTGCTTCATGGGTCGAACTGGGTAACTATAAACCGACTGATTTGGCAACACCTAACAATGTGGTCTTTCGGAATCTGTTGACATTATTTCTCCCTCGGGGGGATTGCCCGGTCTGTTCTTTTATATTCATATTGTCCCGCACAGCTGAAACAACTGCTGCTTTCTTCTGAATTCTGATAGTGGGCTATATGGTGCTGCCTAAAATGCCCGGGTGGATATCTAACGCTTCTTGTGGGATTGGCTTTTTTGTAATTTACGTACATGAAACAGAGCCACCAGTTTGTGTTCAGATATCAAAATGGTGTAAAGGAGCTCAAAAGTGTAAAACTCTCAAGTAGTTCTGTTTTTTCTCGAGAGGGGTTATGTGGTTTTGCCTAAAACATCCAGGCCTATGATGCGTTGATTTAATGAGTTTGAACACAACGTACCTTTGACTTTTTGCTCGTAAACCTTGCGGTCCCTCATCATCAGAGCTGCAGCTTCGCCGTTAAGGGGATCCGTGGGATTTGGATAGAGTAATAGTTGGGGAAGAAAGACCTCGAATATATTGATGAGATCTGCATGAAGATACTAGGCATTCAGATTGGTAATCGATGGCACGTCTGGAGTGCCAGTGGCCCAGTGGGTGAAAATGTGACGCTGAGAATGGACCGAAAAGTAAGGAAAATAGTTACCGAACATGGGGCTCCATGTTTGGTTGATAACATCGAGGCAGACGGAACCTGACCTGTTGAAACAAAAAATAGGGGGTCACTCGTGGTTTTATGAGAGATGTTTGGTTTTGTTTTTGATGAAAAAAGCAAGTCCAAAATGGGAGGGTGTTTACATCTCGTCGATGTTGGGGTGGTAGATGCGGTTCACAAAGCCAATGGATGGAGATTTGTAAGGGTAAGCGTCTGGCAGTTCTACTCTCACCTTCCAAACTCCGCCACTGTACAAGCCTGTCATTAAATTAAACATCATATTCAGTTTGTCACTTGAAAACCTAAAAAATCAGTTTGTCGATCAATTAAAGAACCAGAAAAATATTGCGTGCTACATATGCAAAGGATGGACAGCGATAGAAGCTAGGATCTCTGATTTATTTAGCAGAGACCTGGACCAAATCCCACTGCCACCAGCGCACCAGGGTTGCGGAGGGGGAGGGGGAGGGGGTGTTAAGGGATGCTATCCCCGTTGCGTAGCCCCATGAAAAAAAAGTGCTCTAATTCTTTAATAAAAGAATGGAGTTCTACCTTAAAGACATGATATGTTAAAAACAAGGTTCAAAATATCGATATGCCGGTAGAGGCATATTGGTAGGTTTTTTTAGTATCTTTTCAAATCCAGTTCAGAGGGACTGTTTTAAGGTTTGTCCACCCCCCAAACTGGTCAAAACCCTGGTACACACTCTGTAGGGATGTATTAGGAAGCTCCCGACATGATATGTATCAGTTAATACGTATCGATACTTTAAACCTTGGGTAAAAACTTGTAACTAATTAACTGATGCCATAGAAGTGGTAACCGGCGAGTTAGGGGTGGTTTGATTGGTCAAACCCTTCCCAGTATCATGTTTTCCGATACGATATGATACATATCGATACTTTAACATTGATTTAAAAACTTGTAACTAATCAACTGATGTCATAAAAGTGGTAACCAGCTAGTTAGGGGGTGGTTTGGTTGGTCAAAACCTTCCGGTATCATTTTTTCCGGAATCTGCACTATTTTTGTATTAGCATTTCCGTAAACTAGTGTAAATGCCATGTGTACAAATATAAAGATATAAAATGGCTTCATTTAATCAAATATAACTCTCATGGCATGCACCAAAACCTATATTTGGAGAAATATTCTGATGCCAAAAACCCTTTTAGATGACTGAAAATTTTCATGCGGTAGTATGTCCTAGTCCAAGACCCATATTTGGAGAAATATGTTGACGTATTCGTGTTTTTGCACCAATAGAAAATTCCTTTTCCCCTTGTTTCTGCAAAATCGCTAATGCAACATATGCTCTAAAATGTAGGGTTGCAAATGATGTCCGTTTGGCCAAAATTGGATTTAAATCAATCCGTATAATGTGATATGAATTTGGTCTGTTTTCAATTGGATTGGTTATGGATGTACTACAATCACAATGCGATGCAATGATATTTAAATTAAAAACATTTACATTCAAGCTCTATACGACAAAATTAATATATAACAAAGCTTGCATGTTGTGCAAGTCTTATAAAAGTTTTATTTTATTTATGGGAATACAATATTAAGATCATTTTGTGCAAGTTGTTCATAAAATTCTCTCAACTTTTTGTTTGTTTCTTATTTTATATCAAAAGCGAACATAGCCAAAAAAATCAATAAAGCATGAATGCATTCACGGTTGTGCTTCAGATGAAGATCACCATACCAAACACCACCCTAAGGTCTAGGTCCTTGATCTATTCTATTAATTCTAAACACTGGGCGATTCAATTGTTCATTCGTTTTATCCATTTCGTTACTACGTTATTGATCATTCTAGCTCTACCATCCTGGAATGGAGTATATGCCACTCCAAGGCCTTAATGTGTATACTCCAATAGTCGTCACGCAGCAATTGGATTGGAATCTTCTGTCCCCGTGATCCTACTCTAATATGATGGTGATTCACGTGATTTTATCTGTGAATAAGGGCTATTTGGGATTCTCTTCATAAATAGCTTTATTTGGGAATTGCGAGGGCTGATGCCTTGTCGAATTGTTTTCCATTAACTGCTCTTAAGAAGCTACTAAAATGAGCTTCAATGCTCAGTGGAGACTTTTAACTTTTTTTTTTTTTTTTTTTAAATAAAAGAGTTAGCTAAATTTGATAGATGTGTGATGGGCTAGAGGACCAATCATTACGCTATGGGCCTATGGTTTAGGTTTTCTGGATTTTCCACCAAATATGTTTATAGGCTGTTCAGGTGAGGCCCACGTTGCAAAAGTAGAATCCACAGGCCCACCGCTGGGAGGTTCTCCCAAGTCAGGGATAGACGTGGATTCCACATGTCCAACGGTATTCTGGTGGGTGTCATCGTATCCATATTCCATACGTGTGGATATGGATTTTTTGGATAAGTCATAACGAGAGAAGATCAGGATTCAGGCAGTGATTTCCAATCCGCAGCCACGAAATTCGACATCTGGATTCCACTCCAAGAATATTTGGTTTAATACTACATCCAAACACGTCGTTTGCCCATTTGTTGAAACTTTTCAAATTTTAGGTACAATACCCTAACACAAAAAGGAGAGATTCCAATCCAATCGCAAAGTGGAATTCCGAATTCAGGCTCTTCAGATGGGATAGAAACGTTAAAAGAGGACAAAAGGCTTCCGTATATCTATATGCCATTGAATGGAATATGGAATCATCATACATACGACACTGTGTCATTTCTATTAATAATATGATGATGATAATGATGTGGGCCTGGAAGGAATGGATATGAGATAAAACTTACTGTTTGGCGGGCCGTTGAACTCAACAAAGAACTCGCTGACGGAGTCGTTAATCGTCTCCACTTTATAATCTGTCATCATCCTGTTGTCATTCATCATTCACCATTTCCCAGGTTAATCACACCAGATTACCAGAGGAACAAAAAAGACTCGAGAAGCAACAAAAGTGGAGAACCCAGAAGCTAATAAAAGTAATATAAAGCAAAAATAGAGGAAAGATTTTGTAGAAATTTACAGTTTCATGACATCCATATCTCTTCGTTTGCTTGGAGACGACATCTTCTTCTTTCCTTTATTTCTGAAAGGACCAAAACACGTTCCTGAGCCTTCGATCTCTATCCGGATTGTCCTCCTTCACAAATTTGGGAAATTTGTATCTCCTTATAGGAGAGAAAGAAACTAACCAGAAATAGATTCGAGAAAGAGAGAATCCAAAGATCTAGTATATATGATGTATTTCGAATGTCCGTTCCCTTTGAAATTCTCCTTCGGATTAATCAAAGATTTCAATCCTCGACCACCGGTAAAGCAAGAAACAGAAATTCGAAGGGAAAAGACCTAAAATTTGAGGATGCAATGAACATATAGACGAGTAAAATCACAATGGAGAGAAGAAAAATAGCTTATTAACTTACCACGAAGATGCAAATTACAGTAACGTCGATAGATAGCTGGCACAGGGTAGGAGAATGAATCAGGAAGGAAGAGAGCTAAAAAGGTTGAAGATTTCTGTGAGGAATCTTCAACAATAATCTGACAAGAAATTCTAGTTTGACGGAATGGAGTTGCAAAAATTGAATATAAAAGGAAAGAAGGAAGATGGAATAAGAAACGTATTAAGAGCACAGCAGATGGGTTTAGGTTCTTTGTCTGCGAAGAAAAGAATTAAACAAGAGAAGAAGACAAGTAGTATTATATCGAATTTAAATTAAATTTACGGGAATAGCCCTTTCACCACAATTACCGAAATGGCACAAGCTGCATGCTTCTTTCTCTCTCTCTCTCTCTCTCTGTAGCCAGAGCCTCCTAAGGAGCAAGGACCACCAGGTTACCCTGCCGACGTCTCTGAGAAGGCTACGCTAGGCCTAGGAGAGCTGCACGTGATGTTAAATTCGTGATTATAGACCAAGTACAGGGTTATTTCAGTAAAAGCAGACTAGGATGATTGAGAGCTTAGTATATATGTATGATTAAATTGATCAGTAGTGGATAATAAAGGTAGGAGCATTGGCAAGTAGAGGAGGTTAGTCAATTGACGTTTCTTTATTCCTGAAATGCCCCCCTATCAGACAAATTAAGACATAAAACTACCAACCAGCAACCACACGGAACCATTAAAAAAGGACACATTATTTATTTATTTATCGGTAAACATCATCTGAATATGAATTGAGAAGAAGTTGTGAACCTGAAACGCATAAGCAAACAAGAATCCTACTCTTGAAGAGTATTGTTTAGTGGGAGGCTGGGAGGCTGGGAGCCGAAGCCAAGACCCAAGACTGAAGAGGTTTCCATCTTCCATGCGTTTGGGTAATTGGGTCGTCATTGATAGGCGAGTGGTCAAGAGTTTCAGCCTCTCATTACACCACCGAGCTCTTGTCAATTATCAATTCTCAAATTATAGGATTTAGGAGTAGACAGAATGTCAAATAACTACCGTCTATTGGTGGAGAGGGTCTGCCTGACGGAGCATGTTTTGTCAAGCGATGGATTGGCCAATCCAAGGGCAAGAGGTTGCTGCCGATGGTGATGGATAAAGCCTGCCTAGCTATTTAATTTGCCATGTAGTTCAGTAGAGGGGAATCGTTCTGCTTGGATTCAACTTAATTAGCTTAAACCTACTCTTCTACCCTACTTGGTATCTTGGTCAATCACCAAACTGTGTTCCTATCCTTCTCGCAGGTCCAACCAAAAATCAATATGGAACCGGAACCGCTTTGGCCACTGGGGTTTTCAAGTCAATGGTTTGATCATTCCGTTTGAATAGATGGTCCATTCCATTTTAAGAAAATAAAGTAATAAAAAAGGTCAAAATTATTGTTTATGTCGAATGGGTCAATAGTTTAACTGCTCAGGTTAGCGGGTCTCTAACCAAGTTAACTTTTTTTGTCCAAGGAGTGGGTTAAGGGTGAAGCCATGAAACAGAACCAATTGCTTAGATGATTTTCAGACCAAACAGTCCAACTGTCTGAATCAACAACAGTTTTAAAATACTAGACCCAACAATTCAATAGGGAAGCGTTTATTTGTAATACAAATACTGAATTAAGGTATTTATGTACCCCAATTCGGATTTGTGAGTATTTATTTGTTATACAAAAGTGCAATGATTTAAGAGGCCAAAATTGTTTTTTCTGACATATTTGTATTATGAGGAGAGCACATTATTGTACCCATTTTTTGGATACAAATTTGTGTTATAAATGGACTCATAGATTGGCATATTTGACCAAAAGTTCAAGATAGAGAAGCATTTAGTATTTGCTCTCACAATTTACACTGATTTTAAATAAACAAGAAGAATACAAAAAAGGATTATACTATAAAACCCTCT
Organism: Nelumbo lutea; assembly: GCF_056320005.1. Classification (NCBI taxonomy): domain Eukaryota; kingdom Viridiplantae; phylum Streptophyta; class Magnoliopsida; order Proteales; family Nelumbonaceae; genus Nelumbo; species Nelumbo lutea. The sequence goes on from NC_142688.1 coordinate 22,734,343, forward strand.
TTGTATTCTTGATATTTATACAAAATACATTTTTGTGTTTGTATTACAATCAAGTGCAGACTAAGGAGAAAAAGATACAGTTTTACTTTTACAAAGTGGGTAATGCTTTTTAGGTGCTGGGACTTAATTTCCATGCGGAGAAGAGTTCTTTCTTCCTGCCAGAGTTGGCGTACAATGGTACAATGAGTTAAATGACGTCTCTATTTGGAAATTTCTAAACTTGATTAAATGATAATATGGGGGGTGATGGTGACTTTAGCATCCACAAGAAGCCCACACGAAAACATGAAGAATTCAAAGCTTCAGCTTTAGTTTAGCACCAATACAATGGACGTAAGGGATGATTTGCAGTTGAGAACATTTATTATATGTCTCACTCACACAAGTTTTTGCCAGCATGGCTAAACCATTTTTTCAAAGCTACAAATAGTCACTTCATAAGTTCCAAAGAGCATTTGCCAATGCTGAAAATTTGATTTTATTGAATTTAATTTTTTCCATGGATGGAAGAAACTAGTTATATAGCAAAAAGTGCATTTATATCAATATTGTCCATAATGCCCCTACGAAGCATCTAATTGATTCAAGAGAAACTTCATTTAGCAAAAGAAAGGCAATTATCAACCTGAATTGGGGGTTTATGGTTAGGGGATGGGTTATCTTGGAACTCTGCCTCAATTACACTTCCATGACTCCCAAACTTAAACCCTGTGCATTAAAAAAATTAAATGATCTTCTTAGAGAAACATACAACACCAGCATCCATGGTATTATTGATTATTCCCCATCACAAATCACCTTATAACAGCCTGAAATTGAATAAGGCAAGGTGATTTATTGCTTTCTTTGCTGTTGAAGATTCATATCACATTTATTGAATTTTCTTTTGCTGAAATATTAATTGATTGCGACTGTATCAGACAAATGAAACGGATTAATATCCATCCACAGTTGAATTTGGACTCTAATGCTTTGATGAAGAAGAGATTCAATAAAATTCATTGAATATTGCAGCAAAATTCTTGACTTCAGTTCGTTTTCAAAAGAAAATAATATATGTTGTCATTTAATTGCTGATATGGCAGCGCGACTTCATACAATAGAGGAGTATTATACATGTCTACTGACCCAACCATATCATGCCAATTCATTTAAGTTCAGGTGATATTATAGATATCAGATTGGTGCCCCACAGCACCTCTTGCGACTATTTTTTCATGGGAGATATTCTCAATGCACGCTGAGATGTGCATATAGGGCGCTAATGTGATTTTCAATATTCAGGGATTTTGTCTTTATTCATCTCACATTTAGGCAGCTAGTAGAGAATCCTTGTCAGACTGGCCTGAAGAGGATTTGGGGTGCAATAATGGCGAGACTGGATCTGCTCCTCACACAATGCTCCTCACACCGACATCACAAGCACATCCAAGTCCAACTTCAGTCAGAGCAAAGCTTATTCCAACAATCTTTACAGCCTTGCATTGAGAATATCTCCCTACTTATGTGCTTTATTTCATGGGTAGATATTCTCAATGCAAGGTTACAAGAAGCTGTTGGAACAGTGTGAGGATGGACTTACTCTGACTGAAGCCAAACTCAGCACTTTGTATCATGAATCGAAACATCTCCAATGCTTATGTGTTATTATTCATGGTAGATGTTCCCAATACATGGGGATGTGCCTTTGAAGTTGGTGTGAGGAGCGGATCCCATTTTGCAAAATGACATAGGGATTGGTGTATGACTTTGTCAGGTGCACCCATAGGGTGTGGAGCCTATATGTACATTATAAAATATATAAAATAATATAAAATTCAAGATTTTGCAATCTACATATTTGTATTTAGGGTAAAATACAAAAACCTTCCCTAACGTTTCTTATAATCATAAAACCTTCCCCTATAGTTTCACTTTAGCAAAAACCTCCCCTGAAATTTTAAAGAATTCAACAAAAACCTCCCTTCTAGCAATGACCCAGACGGAGAACGTTGTACTGGTGCATCAATTTTGTTCCAAATTCCTATTTTATCCTTTTGCAAAGTTGTTTGTATACATTTTTACTGAAATACCCCTACTGACTTGTTATCCTCTTTACCTCTCCCGTCAACCTCTTTTATCCTGTCCTATCCCTGAATTCTATCGTCTAAAGAGGAGGAAAGTGTAAGCTCTTTTAGTGGCTGTTTGGCATTGTTGCCGTTTCTTGGAACGACAATGCCACATCAGCACCATGTAGGAAAAAATGGTGCTCCAGGAAACAACCCTAGAAAATGGTGCTCCACGCCACGCCTTGAAAATCGGGAAGGCATGGCTTGGAGCAATGCCCTAGTGTTTCTTGGAGCCGCAGCTCGTTGCTGCCAACAGAACAGTGATGTGGCATTGGATAATAGGTAGAAGTGTAGAAAACGTTTCTTGGAGCATTGGTACCAAACAAAAAAAGTTGTTGTTGCTTCAGGAAACGTCATACTTGGTAGAAAAGATTCCAAACAAAAAAAAGACACCGTTTTTTAAGAAAATGGTGCTTCTAATCCACACATTAATCTTTCATCCAAACCCAAACGGAACACAGTTTTTTCCTTTTTCTCCCTAAATTTTTTTTTCTTCCTCCTCTTTCAATCTCCCATGAATCTGTAATTTTTTGTTCAGTTATGTTTCTCCTGTTTATTGCCCTACTTGACTTGGAATAAAAATATATTTATTGAAGCATAAAATTTAATGTATTTTGGAGGTATGAACCTATTAAATGATATAGAGTGTTTTTTCTTACAAAAAAAATCTTAAAATCAGCAGCTGTTTGTGCTAATAGAATATTGTTTTCAGCACATAATTAATTAATGTTCACCATTCATTGGCGTGGCCGCTTGGCAATGGCAGCTCCAAGGTGATTTAAGATACATATGCTGGGAACAGTAATACAGGATGATATTGATCATCCGTATGAGGTTCCTATATCCAACCATCCACCATTACCAGTCAAGGAAGCTAATGGGACTGATGACTCATGCTCATGAGTTTTTTTTGTACATGGCCGGTTTCCAAATCATAATGCACACAGTGTGTTGTATATTTTTAGCCCCAGAATTTTCTATATACAAGTTTCCAAATCATTCTTTTGTATAAATGCATCACTTAAGTCATTTGTATATAGATTTCACTTCTAGGAAGGAAATTATTTCCAAAATTGGATCCTTTAAATAAAAAAACATCTCATATAGCCATAATCTACTATTGCAGCTGAAGCGTTTTCTCTTCCAAAGTTATGTGATTCCGAGTTTCAACTGAGATAGAGTAAACAGAGCAAGATGAACGATTTGATAACGAAATCCTTCCTCAACTACGTGAATCTGAAGAAAGAAGCGATGAAAGATTTGGATGCTGGCAACTAGACCTGTTCATGGGCCGGGTGGCCCGACGGGCTGGCCCTGCCCGACCCGACCCCTGGACGGGCTTGAACAGGCTTTTTGGCCCGCGGGCTTAACCTCGGGCCAAAAAGCCCGATCCGCATAAAATTCGAGCCGGGCTCGAGCTTTGCCAAAATAGCTCGGCCTGGCCCGACCTATAATTAAACCTAAGTAAAAACCATATGTGATGTCCATTTGAATAAATTTTTTGATTTGAGAGGTTGTTGATTCACTTATAGGCCCATTGTTCATTTAAATAGGGGAAAAAAAATCTGAATTAAAATAGATAATGTCTATTTGAATAGGGAAAAATTCAAATTTCTTTTATTAGGTTGGGCTTCGGGCTCAGGCTCGGGCTTCGAGCTTTTCATCAGGGTCGGGCTCGGGCCTAACATTTTTTTGTTAATAAAGAGTCAAAGCCCAGCCCGAGCCCAGCCCGGCCTATAAATAGGTCTATTGGCAACGCCAACTTGAAGATGGTAGCACCGGCGATGCAAAATCAAATAGACCATAGGAGGCTGAGATGGTGAAAGGGATTAGTTTCATCAAATACATCATTGGCCGACTACAGCAAGCCAACAAAGAGAGCAAGTGCCTCCACAAGCCGAAGGCCCGAAAAGCCCTGCACACACGGACCAATGCCGATATCGTGGCTGTGCTTAAAAGGTGAAAAGCATAAAGTCTCAACTCGAGGATATGGACTGCACCAATGTTGCCAATAGGAGCTTATGGACTTGCAGGACTTATGGATTTGCAGCGGCAGTGGACCGCACAAGGACTTCGGTCACCATCTGGCTGCGAAAGAAGCTAAAGGAGCTTCGGTCACCATCTGGTGGGCCATCGATATTCCACGGTAACAGGGGAGTACCCAAAGAAAGAGGTGATAGAGAAGATTATATCAAATGGGGCAGGAAGGGGAGGGGAGGAGCTACTACAGAGGGCGGTACAAGAGACAGGCGCGACGCAATGAAGGAGATTGAAGGAAAATATGGTAATTTATAAATTAATTGAATGACGCTCAAGATAATTTTGTAAATATTGACCTTTTCTATCTGGTCATGGAAGGAAGATTTTTGCCAAATTCTTTAAAAATCAGAGGAGGTTTTTAATAAAATAAAAATGTAGGAAAATATTTTATGATTGTCAAGAACTTCAGGGAGGTTTTTGTATTTTAATACTCCTTTTGAGCCTAACGCACTATTACTGTAAAAGTGTTAATTGTTAAATATGAAACTGATGGACAACATTTTTTCCACGACTCATGATGGCAGCCATGAGCTGAGTATTTTTTTTTTTCCGAAGTACTAAGAAGGGTGAAGACATCGCAGATCGCACAATTAAAATAAGAACCTATTTATTGACCACCGGCACCGATTCCCTTCTTAAGTGCAAGATTTTTGTCGGGTGAATCATGGTTCGAAGCATCGATGGATGCGTCCCTTGTTAAGTGGAAGATTTTTGTCGGAGGTTAGAAGTATTGGATGTATCGTGTTATATCGATATCTCTGCAATTTCTTTTTTAAAAGTTTTTTATATGGGGTGAAATTTTTGTATTTCCCCTAAAATTTCATACAATCATAAAAATTTCTCTTATAACTTCATTTTAACAAATACCTCTCCTAAACTTTTAAAAAATTCCACAAAAATCTCCATTCCCTTACCTTTTCAGATGGAAAATGTTAAACAGATACATCCGTTTTTTCCAAGTACCTATTCTACCTTTTTACAAACTATTTTACATGCAAAATTACTGAAATAACCTATTTTAACTCAACAAAAATGTTAGAAGATGATCTTTAGAGGAAGTTTTTGTTAAGTTAAAATAGAGTTATTTCAGTAATTTTGCATGCAAAATAGTTTGTAATAGGATAGAATGGGTATTTGGAAAAAAAAACCGGTGCATCAGTGTAACACTCTCTATCTAGAAAGGTGATGAAAAGGAGGTTTTAGTCGAGTTTTTCAAAAATTCGGGGGAGGCATTTATTAAAATGAAACTACAGGGGAAGTTTTTATTATTGTCAAAAACTTCAAGGGAGATTTTTATATTTTACCCTTTTATATATTCAATGTTTTAAGCTTTAAACATCATTAAAAATGATCATAAAAGACAAAAGAAAGGTTTAAAGAATTGATACTGTGAGGGTGTATTGATAATTTGAACCTTAGGCTTAGTTTGGAAGGAGTATAAATATAAATATGTAGAGTATAAATATATACAAAATAATATAAAATGCAAGGTTTGCACTCTACATATTTATGTTTATATTCCTTTTCAAATTTCTTTTGTACATATTTGCATTTGTATTCCTTTCAAACTGAGCCTGTGGAGAAACAAAATTGAAACATCCCCCTCTCCTCACCCACCCAAATGCACTTGAATCTTTACCACAAATAATGTACATGTTTGACATCGATGCTATAGATACAACACCATTTTCTTGGAAGTACTATTTTCTGAGAAAATATATATATATATATATATATTTTGTTTTGGAAATGTTGCTGCCAGGTAGGACGTTTCTTGGAGCAACAAAAATGTTTTCTGTTTGGTACTAATGCTCTAGGAAACGTTTTCAGCACCGGTACCTATTAGTCAGTGCCACATCATGTCCCTATCACTGCCACCTAACGTCCCTCTTGGTAATAATGAGTTGTAGCTCCAGGAAACACCAACTCAGCATTGCTCTAAGCCATGCCTTTCTGATTTCTAAGGTGTGGCTTGGAGCATTGTTTTTTATGGAAAAATGGTTCCAAACAAACAAGCGTTAATTTCATGGAGCATTATTTTTCTGACATGGCACTGATGTATCGCCGTTTTCTGGAGCAATGGCATTGATGCCAAAGAGACGCAATGGAACTACTCTTTTATCATTTATTGTCTGAGAGAGATGATTAGGGTTGTCAATGGATTCCAAAAGTATGACATTTGATTTGATTATATCAGATTTTGAAGTCAAAACTTACATTTTATTATCATTCAATAACCTCGTCCACTCCCCTTAAAATTCAAGTTCAATTAAAAATTATTATTTAGTTATATTGCATAAATTACACAATAAAACAAAAAATGTGAACTATAGATTGAGACTTACTTCTTTAAATGTTATTAAAGGTGTTAAGATGACGGATAAATATATCTTGTGAAATATAAACTAATGAAAAAATAAATAAATCATATAACATCTTTTTTATGTAGTCTCATGACATGACATTTTTAATGTGGTTGGAAATGGAAATACATAAAAACTTGCAACCAATCAACTGGTATCATTAAAATGATAACTATTTAGATGGTATTTATTAAAATTTACCAACTTCCGATATCATGTCTTAGGCAGCATAATTTTTTCTATAAATATATATGTATATTATAATTACATAAAGTTTATAATCAATAAATTTATTATTCTATATTTATAGACATTTATTATACATAAATGTAAATTCAAACTAATTACTTTTTCAAAACTTGTTTTAGTTTTCCGTCATTTAAAACGCAATGAGGTCAAAGAAAATTAAATCTTAATGCTATTTGAGGATTCGGATCCAAAGATTCGGTCGTCAAATTGGATGGGTCAAATCTACATCCGATGCAGTTGCTAAATGGATGTGGATTTTAACATCGAAACCGGATCAAATATTGGATTGGATATCAAATTTCCGGAATCCCTGACGACACGAATCCAATTACAATCCTCCCTTTGATGAACTTCATCAACTACTAAAAAGTCGAGGATTTGACTTGTTTTTGTGAAGTATTTGGGATACAAGCTTTGAGGGCTTGTAGTACCTTCAATTAAGAGCCCTAATTAAGGGCTAAAGGGGATCAGGGGATGGTCCTAAAACTGAGGTGAATATTCAGTTAAATTGGTTCATTTATTTTTGAAGCGCTCCATATAAAAATCTGTTGGAAGAACTTATGCAGTGATTGAGTTGCATTGACCTATCATAATTTCACCTGAAAGTCGATTTTGAGGTTCATGCAAACCTATTTTTGACTTTCCGGTTTTTACCAAACGGGACTTTACAACTTTGCGGGTTTTTTCACGGTTCGTGCAAACGCGAGAAGCCACTGACTGACTGTCACTGAGTGACAAGGCAAAGGCATTTCTACACTTATTGTACTTTTTTTTCTAACGACGACCACTCAACGTTAGCATTGACAACTAAGAAAAAACCTTTGATTTAAAAATTTGTACACGTGGAACTCTTTAATGGCACTTTCGTCATTTTCTTTTTTTGGTGGAATGGCACTATCGTCTAAGTAAATATTCAATTCTCCACATTTGCTCAGGATCTAACGATTAGCAATTCTCCACGCGGATAATTTAAATATATAGAATGCGCAGTGCTTCTACAGGATTGAAGATGCTAGGCGCACCACCATGCTCCTTTGCCCGATTACCGTGATTATGATTGGTAGGACGGCAATGAAGCGTGGTGCTTTCCTATCCAAAATCCTATCTTTGTGTTACGTGGTTTTGGTTTTGAAATGTGGAAATTAACGGAAGAGAGATTGGAGTTTTGTTTTACCGATGTTGGTATATGATGGCGATGTTATGCTATTTACCATTCTCCAAAGGAATCTTTGATTCTCTGCTCTTTAATAACGTGTTGTTCGGCAAGTATGCTTTTAGAAAAATTTTTGATAGTCCATATGCACAAAACTGGACAAAAGACAAAAGAGGCTATTTATCACATCAAAAGGCTACAATTTTTTAAAATTTGTCATTTTTCGGTATTTCTAAAATTCCACTATGATATAGAAAAGATATGATAGCTGAATTTTTTTTAACCAAACAACTGTTGTCATAAATGTGATAGTTAGTGTTATTTATCAAAATTCATGGATGGTTTTTGATTGATTAAAATTCTTCCATATCTTATCTTTCCCCGTATCATAGATTTTCCCTATTTTAAAAGATACAACTTCAAAATTAAATTGTCTTTTTTTTTTTTTTAATTTTCTGCTTATTTGATGCTCCGTTTTCTTTTACAAAGAGAATACTAAAATAAGCGCTTTTGTTCCGTTCACTGTTTTTCGCTTGAAAGCGTTCTCTTCTCCACTTAAAATGCCGATGAACAGCGATTCAGACACCAAACCTTTCATTTGAATGTTAGCCATCTTCACTTTTCCTTGACAAACTAAATTGTAATCACAAAGCATTCAAAAGATCACTAGATTTCAAACGTTCGAGGCTATTAAGAGAGCATGGAGTTCATCAAACTGGAGGTTCTAGTATACCTAGCTATAATTGTCTCTCAGAACACAGCATTAAGGGCCTGCTTGGCAGGGATTCTGTCTTGATTGAGCTGCATTGACTCAGTCATTTCAAAGAAGTTACCTGAGGTGGCTCATTTTCGACCTTTAGGGCAATTTTTGGGGTTTAATATCAATAAAACTAATATATTTAAAAAAATTTAAAAAATAGATTAACTTTTTAAAATTAATATCAATAAAGGGAAAAACACTGTTCATCTTCATTCTTCTTGCCATTTGTATACCATAGCCGTTGTCTGCCGCCGCCTGCCTCCGCCTCCAACAACGTTGCCGGAGGCAGAGGTGGCAGCGACGACACTGGTGGTCATTTCTCTACCCGTTGCCACTGCCACATCTGTCTCCACCCATCTCCAGCAACGTTGTTGGAGGCGGAGGTGGGCGGCGTTGGACAGAGAAACCACCAGCGTCGTCACCGGCACCTCTGCCTCCAGTCATCTCCGGCAACGTTGCTGGAGGCGGAGGTGGAGGCGGTGGCGGGCGACAACGAACGACGATGACGGGTGGTGGTGGCAGCAGCTCTGGTGAACAAATGGCAAGAAGAAGAAGATGAACATTGTCTTTCCCTTTTTTTGATATTATTTTAAAAAAATTAGCCTATTTTTTAAATTTTAAAAAAAATTACTTTTATTGATATTAAACCCCAAAAGTTGCCTTTATATGATATTACCCCCTTTTTTTTTATCAAGTATGACTTTACCTCTTTCAAGGTTTCTCGGCTCATGTAATGCCACAAATTGCCACTTGAAAATCCTCCCCTTTCGGCACCAAGAGTTGGGAAATCAACAATCTCAAATAGACTTGATATTTGAACCATCGTTAATCAAGATGGTTGGATCATTCGGTCCAGGAACCGTCTAAGCAACTGATTCCATTTCGTCCTTAATCCGGTCCTTGATCAAAACCGTTGACTTAGATGATTGAAGTCTTCAACTTGGACAATGATTTTGGCCATTTTTATTTTAAATATCTTTCATTTTCTTTTATTTTAAAGTCGAAATAAGCCATCTATTCGAACTGGATAATCAAACCACTGATTAGAAATCAATGGCCAAAACGATTCCGGTTCTGGATCAATTTTTAAAACCTTGATTTGAAAGAGTTTGAAGCACACGTGTAATCATGACCTGTTCTTTATGGCAGCAATTTGGGTTTGGGGGATTTTGATCCTTCCAACATATTGCTCCCATCTTGATGTTGGGCTTGACGATAAGATTGCCCATTTGAAGTTTGCTTAGGTAAGAGAATAAAATAGGAAAAAATTGGTGAATGAATGGAAGCCAAACTCTTTGCCGTGTCTTACAATTATTAAGCTAATGCATTATATTATCTCATCCCTAGTGCCGATTGAAAGTGAAAGTCACATGGTTCCCGTTCAACATTTGTATGAAAGCTAGATGTGCAAAGGGAGTAGAATGGTCAAGGAAAGAATATTAGTCTAGAAATGTATAAAGATGCACACATGACCATTGATGCAATCTCCTCTTAACTTTGATGGAATGCTAATGGTAAGAAAAAGCGTGTTGAAATATTAAAGTACAAGGTAACTCTATCACTCTATGTTGCAAATATAGCTAAAAGACCTAAAGTGTTACTTTCTTTTAGACCTGTTCAGGGACGGGTCGGGTTATGTTATGTTCGGATCAGGTTTTGTTTATGTATTAACATAAAGCATTGAGGCTTGAGCCTGATCCTGAGCTTGGCCCGACCATCGGGCTTAGGTCTTGAGCCCAATTCTGACCTTTATATAAAGCTCGAAGCTCGGTCAGAAATTTGAAAATAGATTTTTTTTTCTTTTTTTATTTAATAAGAAAGTGTTTTATTTATATTAAAAACCTTCAAAAGTAAAAAATAATAAAAGATCTCACTATTACTTGAAAAAAGAGAAGAGGAACAAAGAAAAAAATATTGTATATATTTTTTATTAAGTAAAATATATTTTTATTATTTAATATATATTACCAAGTTTGGCTCGGTTTTGTCCGAGCCTACGGACCTAAAATTATGTCCAAACCTGACTTGGAATGGGTCGGACCGGTTTGGCCCGTTAGGCTATCTAGCCCATGAAGAGGTCTACTGCCCACAAAGTATGAGGTACATTTTTGTATTTTACCCATTATTTTGAAAACTAGTTCCGAAATGGAACCATTTTGGTCACTAATTTCCAAGTCAAATGGTTTAACCATCTGGTCCGAAGCCCGATCAGATGGTTTTGGGATCAAATCGGACATAGACCCATGATTAGTTTCTGGGTCAACCGGTCTGACTTAGACCTGTTCATGGACCGGGTAGCTCGACAGGCTGGCCTGGCCTGACCCATTATTAAGTTGGGCTTGGTCATAATTTTATGCCCACGGGCTTGGGCTTAGGCTTGGGCCTAAAGCACTAAGTCCGACTTTTTTCGGGCCGAGCTCAGTCTTTCTCAAAAAAGCCCAACCCGAGTCTGAGCCCGATTTAATACAACATATTAAAAAATAAAAAAATATATACATTTTTCTTTACTCTTCTCTTTTTTTCCAAGTAATAATGAGATGCTTATTATTTTTGAGTTTTGAAGATTTTAATATAAATACAATACTTTTTTATTAAATAAAAAAAGATAAAAATTCTATTTTCAAATTTCTGGCCGGGCAGGGGCCTGAGCATATTCTGTTGATGTATATACAAAGCTTGGCCCGAACCCAACCCAGCCCATGAAGAAGTCTAATCCGACTGTCCGATCCAATCTGATTTTCAAATCCATGATTCTATGCAAAAAATAAATAGGGTGCTAAGAGCCTAAGACACCCCTTGTAGTTTTCTGTATTAACTAAAACACCCTAAGTAAATTTGAATTACTAAGACGCCTGTTTGCACCCGGTTTAGTTATTGCCTTGTTTCCATAACGGAAATGCAATTTGACAATTTTGACGTTGACTTGATCATATTTAGCAAATAAAAAGGAAAAATTTAAGCACTGTTTAGATATGCTTTGACATTTGAATTTTTAATCTAAGTACAAAGCCAAATTTCAGCTTCGTACTTTAGACTTCGGTTATGAAACCCGTTTGATAAATATTGCTTCTAAAGCATGCTTTTTAAAGTAAAAGCGAAAATAGGTATTTAGTAACATCAATTTATTTTCGAAATTTTTATAGACACGTGCCACCAGGCTATTGAGTACAATAAAACCGTAATATATTTGCATATTAATCCCTACTAATATTATAAAAAGGTCTACATTGAACTTATTAAACCTACAAATAACAAGAAAAACAACTACTAATGACAGGAATCAATGCAAATATTCGAATATGTATTGAGTAAAAAATGAAAACATCCACATCTGATAATGAATGAAAAATAAGGAAAATATTCACATGATGCATTTGAATATTGTTTAACACGATGCAATCGGGTAGTGATGTTTAGCAGCAGGGAAAAGAATAGGGGTTAACATAACGCATTGGGCCAGTGTTTAATAAGGGAAAAGCAGGGATTTAATATTCTTCAAAAAAGACAGGTTTAAGAAGAGAAATGATGACTTCAAGTAAGGCTCAGTTTGGAAGGAGTATAAATAAACCTTGTATTTTATATTATTTCGTATGTATTTGCAACAATGTACATATTTATAGTTTGTGCTCCATCCAAAACTGAGCCAAAACATTTATAGATTCAAACATATAACCGTTAGAATGGGGTTTGAATAGTAGGAGTTTAAAACAGATGCACCAATATCTGCATACCGTATGTTGGACTTGGAGAAGAACAACATTGAACCTACAAAAATAGAAAGGGGATGCAGATAGAGAAGAAGAAGAAAGAAAGAAAGAAAGAAAAAAAAAAAAGAAATCTGTGAATTATCCAACAATGTGACTTGGAATCCATTCCTGGATGTTGCTAATTGGAAGTAGTCATTTGTGAATTAGCAGATTGAGGTTTTTCACTCTGTATGGAGATTTGGCGTGAGAAAAGAAAGGGAAGTTAAGCACCAACCTCAATGGCATAGCTTCCTCAAGCTTCAATGGAGTAACCTCCTCAAGAATGCCTTTGGACCAAGCTCTGTACGTGAGGAGGGTTTTGTATCTAAACTTGTAAATTAACTCATAATATGGGAGTGGTGAGGTGTATCTTTTGAGATAAAAAATTGTGAGACCATGCCATTTTACTATTTCATGAGTCACGTGATCTTTCCTAAACAGAAATAATACGAACCGTGTTAGCCGACTATTAAGTAAATTGGGTACAAACTATAGGGTTGTCTTAGTAATATGCAAGCTAGCTGGAAGGGGAGTTTTAATTAATACAACCAATTACAAGGGGTGTCTTAGTAGTGAGTAGTGACCCCACTAAATAAGAGATACGAATAAGAAAGTTGAAGAATAGTTAGACTAATTCTTCAAATCTATCAAAAGACTTTGCTTTCTGATTCATAAGATGAGCCACGGAATTAAAAGTGCTAGGATATATAGCAAAGACAACATTATCAAGAAAAACTTGAGGCAGTCTTATATTTTGTCCACGGCAACTAAGCAAAACCAAGGAAACTTGGAGCATTTCAGTTATGACACTTCTTTTGTCAACAACAACTTGAAGCAGTCAATAATGAAGAAAATGAATATTAAGGCGATGTTTGTAACTGTAGGCGTTTTTTAAATAAACGCTGCCACGTAGGTGCTATATAGGCGTTTGGCGGTAAAAAAAAACACTGATAAATGGAAATGGGTGGATTTTCGTGCAATGAGCAATCGGGGGAAGTGAAAAATTGTGCATTTGACATGGCACATACATGGATGGTGATGTGGCGATTGAGCGAGAGTTATCTGGTCCCTCGCAGATCACTGAGATTGTGAAGAAAACCTCCATGCCCCAAACCCTTACCACTATGAGAGAGGGACTTTTCGCAAGGATAGCCGCAGAGAGGGATAGCTGCAAAGAGAGACTTGCGCAGGGAGATTTGCTTCTCATGCTGACTAGAGAGGGTGTGCCGCCGGTAAGTTTGTTATCGACTGTTACAAAATCCCTCTCCTCGACTCCGGCCGTATATTTTATACTGACCACTACGATTTTTTTTGTCTAGCATTCCTAATCCGACGAGGTATTGCTGTTGCGTACACCGGGAAGGTGTTTCATTGTTGTTTATTTCCCAATTTGAATGATATGGCATACCTACCCCTTCCTCTAAAAGTCGATCATCCGGTGAACTTTCCTTTGCTTCAATACGATGAGAATTGAAGGGGACATGAGCTACAACTAACTACTCCTTTGAATGGTGCATCGATCAATTTAAGGTAATCTACGTGAAGCTAGTTTGGTGAGTCTGTACCAAACCAGATGATTAACAAGTACATGTATTCGTTTAATTCATATGACAATGAATATGCAAAGGGTAGTAATAAGTAAAATGCATTAGATAGATGTGTAGTAACAAGTAAATTGACTCCGAAATATGTTATTAGGATAGGATATACCATATATACATTGGATTCGCAAAGGGTATTTTCGACCATCGGCCCATACTGATCCCTTGAACCTGTCATTTTGGCCGTTGGATGTGATTTTCATCCAAAATCAACCGTCGTATTTCAAAATATGCGCTAAGGGTAGTTTGGACCATTAGCTTTCAAAATATGGCACTCAAAAGTTAAGGAGAGGTGCCACTCCGAATCACCCATATGGCCCACTTCTCGAAACACCCTTCCAAACAATACAAGGTAGGAAATGTTTCTCATCGGTGAGTTGGTAAGTACCTTTAAATGCCATTTCTTGAAACGCCTGCAAATTAGCCCAATCATATGATGAAAAAGAAAACATCTAAAGTGGCCTTTATCAAATAAACGTTTCTCTGATAAACGCCCCCCTAAGAAACTCCAACGGAATCAACTAAGTGTGTGTTTGGAAATATGGGCGTTTATTGAATAACGTTTGGATACAGGTGCATCTGCCGTTGGAGTATACTGCCGCATAAGGACTTGCAAAATTAGACTTTGGTTTATATGTGCATATGCGGTTGGAGGAAACTTTCATTTTAGCTCTTCCCCTAATAGGTACATGTTTATTCACAGTTTTGCTGTGAATAAATGAGTTCATCATTGCTTTTCTTGGTTTTTCAAACAAACCAATAACAAAACATTTGGTGAATAAATGCATTTACCAACACATACTAAGTCTAGATTACAAAAGATTTTGTATGCTCTTTCCCATATCTGCCTTTTTCCAAGATCTTTACTTTTCCCAATAAATCACTGCACTTGGGCATAGTTATCACACTTTTCTTGTTAATATTTTATATTCTTCAATTTTTAGCAACTCATAACAAAAGATATTGCAAGTCAAGCTCAGTTTGGAAGGAGTATAAATGCAAATACGTAGAGTGTAAAACCTTATATTTTGTATTATTTTGTATGCATTTGCACCGTTGTACTCTTTCCAAACCGAGACCAAGAATTTATTTAGAGGCCAATCCGTGAAACTATGAAGTTTATAATTACAATTCCTTTGGTTGATGTTTTGCAAAGAGCTCTCCCTATCAAACTTTTTTCCTTGAGGCTCAGTTTGGGAAGAGTATAAATACAAATATGTATAATACAAATTCATAAAAAACAATACAAAATACAAGGCTTTGCACTACAAATATGTATAGTAGAAAACCCTATATTTTGTATGTATTTGCATTGTACATATTTGTTTTTGTACTCCTTCCAAACTGAGTCTGAACCACTTTTTCAATGATGATTTTTATGATATGAGGCATGTCAAGGTTTTAAAAATCAACACGGAACTGAAACTGTTCTGACCACTGGTTTTTGTGTTGACGGTTTGGCCGTCCAATTCAAATGAATGGTCCATTTAAGTTTAAAAAATAAAAAAAGTAAAAAATAATTAAAACAAAAACCAGCCAAGGGTCGGGTTATGGGTGAAACAGAACCAGTTGCCTGGATGATTCCTGGGGCAAACGGTCCGATCATATCAATGATTTTTGGGCAAGAACCCGGTTATGGGTGAAATGGAATCAATTGCCTAAATGCTTCCCGGGCTGAACGGTCCGACCATCTGGGTCAATGATGGTTTGAAAGAACTACTTCGTATAACCTCTCTCCCAATTTCAGTTCAAAGAGCTTTTCTTTCTCTTGGCTGTAACTGTAAAATGGGGTTTCTCTATGAATATATCATTTAGGCTGCATTTGGCTTTTTATATTTTAAGGACTTATCTCCTTTTTTTGCAGCTAAAAACTTAATGTTGATATAGACATTTTAACTGCAAAAAGGAGATAAATTCTTTAAATAAAGAATGCCAAATGCAGCATTAGATGACTAAGATTAATTAATTGGTTTTAAGAGCCTATTTCGATGTTCTCAGGTTTTATTTTATACATGGCTTTACATTGTGCGAATTTTTAAGAGATTTTCATGACTTTTAGGTTAATTTGGCACATGATTCCAAATTTAAATACCGATACATAACAATTGATATGTATTGATTTGGAGGTTACTCATGAAATTTGGATTTGTTCCTCACAAATTATGCCTCACACCAATTTTATAGCGCATTGCAGTTGTAATATCATTTCATAAATAATAAATAACATCAATAATGAGAGCTGTTCTACACAATGAACGGCTGCGATGCATTGTGAGGTCGAGGTCGGTGTGAGGCAAGCATAAGGAGAAGTCCGATCTCAGGTGGAATTACTACTCAATTCCATTCCACCTCTATCCACCTTATCAACCAATATGATATTGTATCAGTTTGTAATGGGCTTATATCTAGCATATCGACAAATATGATAGTCTATCAACATATACGGCTATACCTTATAGGTTACAAGCATATCGACAAATACACAAGGAGTGATGCTAGAAACACATGATACCGGAAAAATTTATAACCAATCAATTGGCATCAGATAAAATGATATTATCTTATTAACTCTTTTCCATTTATTTTCTATCATCGCCTATTCACTTTTTATAGGGGTGCAAATCTGCAGGTTGGTCTGGGTATAAGCTCAACCTAGGTCGGCTGGGCCCAGGAAATGAGCTCAAGGCCTAGGATCAAAGCCAAATTGTCTAATTTGTGACCAACCTGTATTGGAATTTGATACATTTAAATTGGATTTGGGCCTGAATCGGACCCAAGTTAGATTGGGGAAAAAATGTTCACCCAATCACCCTTAGTGCCGATTGGTCTAATTGATACAAGTTTTTATAATACCATACTTATCTGGCTTCATAGATACATGCTATTCCCCTCATTTAATAGGGGTACAACTTGGATTGGACTAAGGTGGAGTTTGAGAGTGCTTATTCTAATAAGCATCGATGAGAGTTCGATGAAGAACAATTATTTCAAACAGGGGTTGTACAGGTATTTTTAAAATGACGTGGTAGATCAACATATGCCATCAGAAAAATAAGCACTTAAAAATAAATCCAAAATCAGAGTTTTTCAAATAAGTGCTTATTATTCAGGCTTATTTACAAAACACAAATAAATATTTATTGGTGTGGTTCTATTCCAAAATAAGTATTTATTTTAACAATCGTTTTTTAATCACTCCTACACTTGACCTAATTATTTATTTTTATCACTTCATGCCACTAATTATCTCTCTTCTTAAATTTATTTATTTTTTAATTACAAATTTGAAGAGATCACTTCTTCCCTTGAAAAATAGGATCAGTTGGCACGTTTCCATCGGAGTGAGTACTTTGGCCGCGATATTCTCTTTTTTTTTTTTTGAAAGAAGCCCGTAAGCAGAAGACGCAATATTCTTTTTGACCAAAAAGATAATCAACGAACGAAATGAATGAGTAAACGTGGCATGCCCAAAAACGTTCAGAAAGCCGAAGTTTTCTTTTTTGAAAATATGGCCATGCACACTTACACATGGTCTGTGTTTTGATAATATGAATTTCCTGTTGATCAATTGCTTTCGGACATGTAGAATACAGCCACACTATCGAACGTGCCTTCCAGGGTGTGCCCCTATTTTTAAACCAATTTATTGATGAATGTTGATAGATAGGAGTGACGTGTGGTTAAAATCGCTTTTAAACGTGCCCAGAGCATTCAACCAACACACAATGCCAAACATCCAAAAAGGTGGGGTTTAAATATCTTAAAAATATGTAAAAGAAGTAAGGGTGCAGTTATGAGTGGGTTTTGGTTTTGCTCCTATTATGGGATGACATCATCGCATAAATACCTCCATTCCGTTTGCAATCCAACAACATTAATTGCATTTACACATGCATGATCTGGTCCAATACAAGATTCCAATACAGTCCCAACAGGGTTGGATTTCCTCCTCACAGAAACCTATTTACATCCATCTTTGGTGCCATACATCGGAAACATCAGTGTTTTTTAAATCATATCGGATTTGACGGTTGGATCGGAAAAATTGGAAATCAGTTATTTGACCAATTCCATTTCACCCCAGAACCGATTTTTGGTTAAAAAATATTAATTTGGTCAGCCAACCATTTACCTAGAAAATTGAACCATCAATCAGGACAATAATTTTTATCTTTTTATCTATTTATTTTTATTTTTGACCTAAACAGTTCTGATGAGATGATCAAACCATTCAACCTGATAACGAGACTCGGAATGGTTCTTTCTCCTATCCAATTTTAAAAGCCTTGAAAAACATGTCCTATGCTTGTATATTGTCATTCATGTGGAGAGCTCCTAATGCACAACTTCAAGGACTGAGAGCAGGAAATCCGGATTCACCTCTAGAATACCCCACCAACAATGGATTCTGATTGCCGGCATTCAGCTCAACCACCAAAGATATCTTGGCTCTCATGTTCTTGCATGGATTCTGAGTCTGGATTTCCTCACACCCTACTCAGTTTCAAAGGAGTGTAAATGGAAATATGTAGAATGTAAAATCTTATTTTTTGTATTATTTTGTATGTATTTATATTGTATATATTTGTATTTGTACTCTTTTCAAATTGAGCTCAGGAACATCTCCCTCTCCCACACCTGTAAATTTTTAATTATGGAATATGTTTCCAATGCATGGCCGCAAGCTTATGATATTGGTGTGAGGACCCTTTTTGTGAGAAGGAAATCTAAATTCATTTATATAGAGATGTTCTTGACTGCAATGTGCTGTAAGATTGGCTTGAAGAGCGCTCTGTGAGGAGCAAATTTAATTTTGAAGGAATGTCTCTAAATTGATAGTCTTTCATTTTCTTTTTTTTTTTATTCTCTAGAATTTATATTTAAGGACAAGGCACCTCTAATGTCCCTGCTAACGACTAGTGACTCAATTGCAGGTATTCATTCGTAGTTATTGATGTAGCACGATCTGGTTGTTCTCTCATGTCAGATGACTTGGATGTCGATTCGGAAGATTCTTTGTCAGGGCTGAGCTATGTCGGGTCGAGCTGATGTGTTTTGCTAGAGAGAATGTTAGAGTGCTCGGTTTATCTTTACCTGGGGTTGGCACTCTGATGCTTAAGTCAGAGAGTGTTTGAGAGTTCTTTGAGAGAATGAGAGGGCTTGAGAGTATGTAATTGTGTGTACATTCACAAGTAAAAATGAGTGTCTTATATAGGTATCGATGGTCAGAGTCCTCTTACAACGCGTCTCCTCTTCTCGCGGAACTGTTTCTGCTTAGTTGGGCGTATTAGTATGTTGGTTACGAGATCTTTGTGGAGGTTGCGGTTAGCCCGAAGAACTTTGAGGCATGCTATGCGGTAGGCCGGTCAAACAGTTGAGGTATTAATGTTTGTAGACCTCGGGCTAGTAATGCATTGTCGGGACAAGTCAGCGGGCTCACCTCGCAGGTCACTATTGATTCTTACAGCTCGGCCAGCCTTTGAGACAAGTCGTCGCAAAGTCAGGGGACCTAACAATTCAGTCTAGCCGAGGTGGATGTCGTTTTGGGTGAGGTGCCTTGGGCTAACTTGCCGAGCTTATTTGCTTGTCTGGCGTCGATGTGTTACTTGAAGGCCACGTGTCACGAGGCTATTTGGAGGACTAAATTACCCCTCATTAGTTATGTTTTAGAAATAAGATAAGTGAGAAACCCATTAGAATGATAAGAAAACACGATTTGTAGATGGGAGATGTTCCCAATGCATGATGGGATGTGCCTCTGAGGTGCCTTGTGTGATTCATAGATCCCAATTCCTAGCCAGCAAGAAAAGAATGACCCACTTTGGAAGGAGTACAAATACAATTATGTAGGGTGCAAAACTTTATATTTTATATTATATTTTATATATTTGCATTGTACATATTTGTACTTGTATTTGATATATACAAATATGTACAATACTCTTGGCCAAAAAAACTACCCTATCATTTCTAACCGTGACAGTTTCATTACCCTACTTTATGTTAATAGCACTGTCCTCTCTTGATCCTTGTTACATTCTCGTAGATGGAAATGGGTAAAATTATCAAAATACCCAACTTAAACTTTGTCCGTTTGAATGGTAAATTTTCCCTTTCTTATTAAATTGATCTTAAAATTCATAAAATTTGTGTTTGTTCTACAATTTCTATATATTTTATTGAATTATATATATTTTTTGTTTTTAATGAATTTTATGTATTTCCTACATTTTTTACTTTTTATTAAAATATATCTTTTTGAATTCTTATCATTTTATTTGTTTTTTGCATATTTTGCCTTTTCTTACTTGAAATATATACTTTTTGAAAATTTTATCATTTATGTTTTGTTTTTCATGCAACTCTGATGTTTTGATTGAAATATATTTAAAAAAAAGTATCATTTTTATGTCTTTTAAATTTTATATTTTTTCTGAATATAACTTTTAAATTTTTATCAAATTTTGTGTCTCCTATATATATATATATATATATATATATATATATTTGTGTTTTAAGAAAAATATTGAGTATAATGAATATATGGGAATTTGGATTAATTGAACGTGAGCAATAGAACTAATGACAAAGTTTCATACTAATAATAAATTTATGGGCTCCACTATAAAAAAATGCGGCCTCCATGTCTGGCATAAAACCTTACCATTGATTCCACAACGTATTAAACAGCTAAATCATTCGACTAAACCTTCCTCGATATATGGATGAAAGCGGGTGGATTGAAGTGAGTGAGGGTTAAGGTGGATTATAACCCACTATTCAAAAAAATATTGATGACTAGTGTTGTCGATATAGTTTTTTAGTGTAAAACCACATGATTAATGTTTTCTTCTCGGAACAATCTTGACATTTAAAAATGTTGAGACAATGAAATTAACAATTTCTATTAACATACACATCTCAGCGTGTATTGGGAATATCCCTTAGTTATTCGGATGTACAGTGGGGCGCCATGTGTGGGACGCCAATCTCATATCAAATTTCAGGAGAGGGCAGTGTCGGTGTGTGAAGGGTACTGAACCGCAACTGTGAGAACTGAGAAGGGGGAGGTGGGGAAGTTTCAGCAATTTGCCCAAAAACAAAAAACAGCCTTCACATGTCCGCCCGATTCTATAACGGTCGTTAGTCGGTTTCCATTTGTGATTTGCCAATCTTCCTTATCCTCTTCCGTTAAATCGAAGAGATAGTGGATTCTTTATTTCTTTTTTCTATTATTTGTTATAGAGATGGATATTTGGGAATTTCCAATTCCTGATTTCCATACAGCTATCAGCATGATAGACAGCGAATAGCAGAGGAGACCCTCCTTCCCATCATGTGTTCGCAGGTTTGGAACCATAGTTGAACCCAAAAGGATGCAAAATCAAAACGAATTCCTTTTGTTTTTAAGATTCGTTCTCACTAATCCTACAGATTTTTAGATTCGCTCTCTCTCCAGAAAAAAAAGCAAAGGAAAACCTTTTCAGGTTTTCTGCTCTCTCTCTCTCTCTCTCTCTCTCTGATAGATAAGTAAAGCACAAACCAGAAGATGAGTACCGTCCTGGGTTCATGTGTTCAAACTTGTTCCATGTTTAACCATACAGGAAGATCCAGACCCACAACCTTCTGCACGTTTAATCCCCTGAGAAGGATGCCCACCTATTTCTTACCTGCAAGGAGAAGACGAGGCATATCTTCTTACGTCTCTATCTCTGCCGTGCATACCGCAAAGGAGGAGACTGAAGAAGAAGCCCAAGAGGCCACCTTCAATTTCAAGGCTTACATGCTTCAAAAGGCAAATTCCGTGAATAAAGCCCTCGACAAGGCTGTTTCCCTCAAAGACCCCATCAAGATACACGAAGCCATGCGCTACTCCCTTCTCGCCGGCGGCAAGCGTGTACGTCCGATTCTCTGCATTGCCGCATGTGAGCTTGTCGGCGGCCAGGAATCGATGGCCATGCCATCAGCATGCGCTGTGGAGATGATTCACACCATGTCTCTGGTTCACGATGATCTCCCCTGTATGGATAATGACGATCTCCGACGCGGGAAGCCAACGAACCACAAGGTCTTCGGCGAGGATGTGGCGATCCTAGCCGGAGATGCTCTTCTGGCCTTCGCATTCGAGCACATCGCCACGGCAACCATTGGGGTTCCACCTTCAAAGATCATTCGTGTGGTCGGGGAACTGGCGAGAGTGATTGGGTCAGAGGGACTGGTTGCTGGGCAGGTTGTTGATATCGGGTCTACTGGATTGTCTGATGTCGGCTTGGAAGAGCTTGAGTTCATCCATCTTCACAAGACCGCGGCGCTGCTGGAAGGATCTGTCGTTATTGGGGCAATTGCGGGAGGTGGATCGGATGAGCAAATCGAAAAGCTGAGGAAGTTCGCGAGGTGCATCGGCTTGCTGTTTCAGGTGGTCGACGATATCCTCGATGTCACGAAGTCATCTCAGGAATTAGGGAAGACGGCAGGGAAAGATCTGTTGGCCGACAAGATTACTTATCCGAAGTTGATGGGTCTCGAGAAATCGAGAGAATTCGCGGAGGAGCTGAGGAAGGAGGCCCTGGATCAGCTCTCCGAGTTTGATCCAAATAAGGCAGCTCCATTGATATCTTTGACGAATTACATTGCTTTTAGGCAGAACTGATAATTTTCTCTTCATGAATTTTTAGTTTAGGGAGGACTGGAAAAGCAAGAAGCAATATTTATGCTGTAGCATGGAAAGAAAAAAAAAAAAAAAAGAATCCTTCTTCGTGTTCTAGATTTCTGGTGATAATGTCTGTAAAACTGTTATTTCAATTGGATTCTGCTGTACTGCTCAAATTAAAGTATGGTTATACATGAATATCTGTAACTCAAATTCATTGTCATCGCAAAGACCAGTTCATTAATTAAAAAAAAAAAGAACAGTAGAGATCAATTCTGTAGCCAAAGGTCACTCGAGGACAACTCCCTTACCAGCACAGCAATCTCAAATGGCTGGAGCATGTTCTCTGGTCTTCAA
The DNA here is from genome assembly GCF_056320005.1 of Nelumbo lutea. Classification (NCBI taxonomy): domain Eukaryota; kingdom Viridiplantae; phylum Streptophyta; class Magnoliopsida; order Proteales; family Nelumbonaceae; genus Nelumbo; species Nelumbo lutea. The sequence goes on from NC_142688.1 coordinate 22,757,370, forward strand.
TGCCTGTCATTTCTTAGAAAATTTTTTTGATGTTACATTTTGGAGCAGATTCTGTTAGTTGTATGTATATGTGGGAGAATATGTAAAGTTTCTGGACCTAGTTTTTGCTTTCCCATTTGTTTCTGTCGAGTGATTTTAGATGTAACATTGACTTATTTCTTTTTTGCTTGCCAATAACTTTGGTTCATTTCATGGGTAGACAAGAGCAGCCATAGTTCAAGCCGGGGAAATGACTAAGCTGCTTCAATTTGAGATTGTTATCAGCTTCCCAACGTTTATAATTGCAGAATGTGTCCTCATATACTTGGAATTAGATTTGATCTGCGCTATAGTTGGTTAGACTTCGCTGCAATCCCTTTCTTATAGGAACAGTTTCTGTCATCGTAATTCCAATTTTGTTTCACTTTAAAGGCTGTTTTTGGTTTGATAAAAAAAAAAAAAAAGAGAGACAGAAAATGGGAGAAAGTTTAAAATGCAATGGTTGAACTTTTCCTTCCTGTTAGTGGCATTGTGATTTTTAATTTTTGGAAAGTAATAGTTTTGGGTATCTCATCACTTACTGAATGTTGACACCAATGATGATCAGAAATACTTTAGCGATGCCCATTTGATCCAAACAAGTCCAAGATTCAAGAAATTGTTAAGTTAAAGCTTAGAAGGAATAGATTCTATTTGGTGCAATGACTAGGGAGAAGTAGCATCTCCTTCAATTGCTTAAAGAGAATCTAGGGGACCAAATGCCATCGATAATATGAACGGCTTGATTTCATGATATTTGGCTCTGGAGACTCTATTAGAACTGGAATAACCCTTGAGCCTTGATGCTTACAAGTTAGAAATTGGAGCGGCTGCTCATGTGAACTTATACCCCTGTTCATGCTATCGGGTGTATTGATGCTTTAAACGATGTGTATAAAAAAAGAAAAGATCCATGGGTAATTTCACCATCCGATTCAATGAAACTGATAATTGACACCACTTTTATATCTGAACTACAAAACTGGTACAACTGAAAATAAGTCATTGGTGTTAAGGCTGCATTTGGCATTTCTTATTTTAACGACTTATCTTGTTTTTGCAGTTAAAGTGATTCTATGAACACTGAGTTTTTAACTACAATTAAAGTGAAACTGGAATGCCAAATGCAGCCATAATAAATGGGTATAAAAGCAGTCACAGAAACCATGCTCATCAAAGTTTTGAATTTGCTTTCCTTTGGGTATATTCTCATTCTCCATGTGGTTAGTTTAATCTTATACCATCTCATGACATGCTTACATATGGAAGTTAGGGCAACATGAACAATTAAAGTGAAACTGGATTACTCTTTCAGAGCAGGAGAAGAGAACTCACAATTTCGGAATGTTTTACCTTCGGTGCAAACACCCGAAAGTATGCATTATGGTTTTGGTGCAGGAGAAATGAGCTTATGTTAAATGAGACTGATCTAGACATCTAGTATGCATTCTTGTTAGTGCAGTAGTAATCACAGAGTAATGTCATTCATTAGCAGGATGAAGCATCCTTTATAACAGTATTACAGAAAAAATCAAGGATAGTTCATCATCTGAATGGGCGAGACAGAAATACGTCTCATTTTGCAATTAAGTCTCAGTTTGGTAGGAGTATAAATACAAATATGTACAGAACAAATCGCTGTTTTCAAAACTGGATCGGACAGGAAATAGGGTTGATTGCACGAAAACGATGATTTCATGCTTTTGGATTTTTTCATACTTTATGAAAACAGAAAGTATAAAATACACAATACAAATGTCATATCGTATTTTTCATACTTTTATACTTTCAGAAGTACAAATAGTTTATAAAAGTCTATCCAAAGCCCAGTTGATGTAATGCCTTGGATTTACTTCAAAGGCTAATGCCTTTGTACACTCGGGATCCTGTATGTTGCTTGAACACTCGGGATCGGATCGTTTATGTTTAGGGAAAATCCCATCAAATCAGCAAATTTTATGTTCACATCTGCGCCCCCACAGCACATCTGCACCTTGTATTAGAAACATCTACTGAGTACTGATAATAGTATGGGAGATGATGAGAAACAGAGCAAGAATCATCTTAACCATCCAATCCAGATGTTTAATTACACGCAGCATTCTTTGGTCGTCTAAAACTACAGAGGCTTATAGACACTAGTCCAAAGTCTGAATAAAACCAGATCTTATAGGTATTACGGCTGCAAGAGGACCTGATCATGTTATGATTATGATTTGAATTGATTGGGATTTCTCCTCTATCGTATTTTTGGACCGGATTGGATTGAAAAATGGATCTGTTTCAAATTCGGATCAGATTCAAATCACCTCCTATTATACCCCCCATTTTGTTTAATATATATATATATATATATATATGACAAAAATGATTGAAAAAAATCTTGTGTTTTTTCTTTGTATAGACTGTTTTGTTTTTCTTTTCTTATTAATAATTAAATTAGACCGGATCAAATTCTGATAGCTGATATCCTTAGCAAATTTGAATTCAAATTAATCTTTTAAGATCCATTGGTCATTAAATATTGGATTTACATTATCAAATTGGATTCAGATAATACCTTGAGTTGAATCCCATATTTATAGGGTGGTATGCGTACCTTGTGTAAGCACTCAAGGCCCATAATCTTGCGATGAACTTGAAGGATTCCCCAATCATCATTAGGGCGAATTGAAGTTGGTCATCTCCTATCTGCAGGAAGCTATTCAACCCCTGTGGAGACCTAGGAATATCATTTTAAGTTGCTTGGAACTTACAGATACGTTTGAGAGGAGTGGGGTGTAATCTTTCAGCATGTGTCTCGTCTCGTGAAACAAATCAAACAAGTAGCAACAGATTGGTTGGCTCATGTCAAGAGTCCCAATCTAATATTTTTTATTTGCTTTTTCTTGGTCTATGTAACAATATTCCATGGTCTTTACCCTATATCTATTTCTTTGGTTTTTGCGGATGTGCTAGGGGTGTAAGCGAGTCAAGTCCACTTGTGAGTTATTCAAGCTTAACTTGCTAAATACTCAAACTTGGTTTGAAGATTATATAATTCAGTCGAGCTTAACTCGAGTCAAATAGTTAGTCGAACCGCTGTAAAACTCAGTTAGAGTAACTTGAGAGCTTAATCAAACTTCTAATAAAATATAATTTTTCAATATTTTTATTTATAACATAAATAACTATTATTTTTTTGAATGAATAAATTTAGAATCAAATTTTATAATATATATATATATATATATATATATATAATATTTTAAATATTAATAGACTTAAAAGTAAAATAAAATGACTTAAAGTAAGCATTCAATAAATATTTTGAATGTCGCCCTAATAACATACAAACACACCAAACTTTAAACAAAAATCAGTTGATGTGATGTCCTATTTTTGTTTGTTAGGGAAACAGAAAAGAAACCGAAACAGGCTACACAATATCTGGGGGTAACCCTCCCCCACAAATCAACAAAAACAAATAAAAGCCAAAATCCTTTTACTATGAACAAAATTATTACTATCTTCCACATGACCAACGCTTGCCAACCAATATCGTATGTAGCTTGGTTTGCTTATCTGAAAATTTGGGAACATTGAACGTTAAGCCTCCATATTTCATATAATAAAGAATGACACTCCTCAATGATGCACTTACATCCTTATCCTTGAGGAAGTCGATCAATCACCAAATTTGAATCCACTTCAATGATATGATGATATTTCTCAACCTAAAAGGTACAGTAATGTCAATGATCGCCTAAGCCTCAGCAACATTAATACAACACTGGCCCATTTATTTACATCTAATGGCCAGGACCAGGATCTCCCCCTTTTCGTTTCTCACGACACACACACACCCCCAACCACTGTCCAACCATTAATTTTCCTTGATGCATCAAAATTTACTTTAACAAAGGAATCATTGGGGGCCATCCATCGAACCCAAATGCTCTGGGTTTCCATATCATTTTTGTTGGGAGTTATGGGATTGATAAATTCGTTCCATTTATCCCTGGCTTTGCTGAACAGCACAGCAGGAGGAACAATGGTATTCTTAAGCACATTTCCATTTCTATTCTTCCATATTCTCCTTTATACAAACACTAGAAATTTCATGGGTCTTAGATCTACTCAATGTAGAAGGTTCCAAACCTACCTAGCCTAATCACAGTTTATGAAAATGTGATTATAGTCCTCCAAGTCCCTGCAAATACTGCACTCCAACTCCATATCCACTCTTATTTGTCATAACAAACATTTTGAGGGGAGTCTATTAGCTAGAAGGAGGAAATTAAAAAAAAAAAAGTTGGACAATTTAAAGTCCATGTTTTCTTGCCAACATTACCAACGGTATTAGGGTTAAAATCACTATTTGGTAGCACATTATATGCAATTTTATTGTAAAATTTCCTTCAGGATCAGAATGCCAAACCATCGAGTCCTCTTTATCTTTGGATGGAATAACAATCATTCTTATTTTATTCCAGTATCCTGTCCCCAAGAGGCAATGGAACTTGTATTCATCCCATGTTTTCTCTGTATCATCTATATTTCTAAATTTCTCATTTGAATTTGTGATATCCCTCGTTTCAGTTGAATTAACTATGGAGTGGCTATCAATCCAATTATCCCTCCAAAGGCTTCCCAGAAGTCAATATTTCTTAAAAGTTTTAGGATTTAGTTTGGAGTGGCTATCAATCCAATTCATCCATTCACCTTTTTTAATATCCCACCTGCCATTGGATTTCAATCTACAAATGCTTCTCCATCCTATCAAATGAATAGGATGTAATGTCTTGAATTTATTAAAATGCCAACATGTTTATATTCTATTACGGGACAGAGTAAAGGGATAAGCAAATTTCTAAAATATTAGGTAGGGTTGGCAATTTTAACCCTAACCCATCTGACCTATCCATTTCCATTAGTGGGTCAAAATGGGCCAAATGACTCATTAGGGTCAAGTGAAAAAGGGTTGGATCAGGGTGAGTTAGTGTGGTTATAACACTTCTTGTTTAGGCCTTAGGGTTTGAAAATCAGAAAATCGAACAGAACCCCCTCCCTCACCCGCTCCACCTCCACCCTCTCTCACTCCACTCCTCTCCCTCCATCTCTCCGTCTCCATCCCTTCTCTGGTAAGTAGAGATGTCTCCAACCATGCATTTATATTCGCAATGGGCGTCCGCCGTTGACTTCGGCTAACGAGTTACAGGTTAAGTTGTAGATCTTCAAGTTGCAAATCAAATTTGCAGCGGCCATCGCCGGAGAAACCCCATTAAATAGCTAATCTAGTTGCAAATCTGCAATCTCTAGATGCTTCTCTTGGATCTAACGAGAGTGGCAGGATCACTTCCTCCGCTACTTTGAAAAGCTTTTAATGGCCTTGATAATTGATTCAAGATCTAAATTAATTTCCAGATCCACAACTATTCAAGTTGGGGAAGAACCAAAAAAGCGAAAATACTCCTCTTCATCTTCTTCCCAAGTTTCAGTTCTCTGAATTAATTTAATGACAAGAACCGCGATATGAATGATGAGATTTGGATTCTTATCTAATTATCTAGTTATCTTACAAATTAATTATATCTTCTATTTTTTAATAAAATTCCTTGGATTTTCAATCTTTCTCTGTCTAAATGTTGATATTCCCCAATTTAATGGTGGAGCCAACACCATGAGACATCCTATGAGTCATAAGATCAACTAAGCTGCAATTTGGTATTTTTATATATTGGTAATGAACTACAAATTTATGTGGGAGATCAACGATTCAAGCTCCCAATTTTGCATTTTCTACATTTTTTACAAAATGTATGTATTTTTTGCTTTTTTTTTTTTGTAAATTTTTACAATTTGCACTTTTTATAATTTCTACAATGTTCTAATTTTTGCATTTAATCATTTTCTCCAGAATTTTCCATTTTCTTATTTTTGGTTGAAATTTATTTTTGGATTTTCTTATCATTCAATGTATTTTCTATGATTTTTTTTTTTACTTTTTTGGTTGTATATATTAAATTTTTATCTTTTTCTGATTTTTTTGGCATTAGCTATACATCTGCCTAAAAAGACAAAAACAGTTGACGTGGTATCTTTTAACTTCTTCAAAATGCTGATGAGTTCAAGGGATTAGGGTGTTCACATTATATGTTAAATCGACCAAACTGGCCTGACCCAACCCGAGTTGATTGGTTTTTTAAAACCACAAGTTGGTTCCACTTTGTGTGAGAAATAAACCAACAATTCAGTTCAGTTTTCAGTTTTTATACATGAAAACCAAAACCAAAACCAAAACCGACCCTATATATTTTAAGTAATTACTAAGTAATACCTACTCAACCCTACTCCATATCAAAGTTAACTTTAAACTTAAGTAAAGTTATTTATTATCTTTCTAGGTTTAGCAAGCATTGATGTAAAGGAGTCTTAGAAATTGGGATGGACATACATGTTGGATTGTTGGATTCTTTATTCTTCAATTTTGGAAAGAGAAAAAAAGAGAGGTTAAGTAGTATTATTTATTATCTTTTTAGGTTTAGCAAGCATTGTATTTAAGGACTCTTGGAAATTGGAATGGAGAGATGGAGTATTTACTCTTTAGGTCCCGTTCGCTTTTCGGTAAGTTACTTATATGGGTAAATGCAATTACCTAGGTAATACCCAGGTAAGCGCATTTATGCATGTTCTTTTATTTCTTAGGTAAATAAGGCAATGGCCATTTAAGCAATAGAAATCCATTATTAAAAGTAGTATTATTGTCCCATTCAAGTGTTGTCAACTTTCCCCCTATGTGGGAAAGTTATTTACCCACCTAAGTGATGGGTATCACTTTCTGAGTAAGTGATACATAGGAAAATAAATTTTCCTTGGTCCCCACATAAAGCTGAAAAAAGAACATGAGATTCTTGGTCAATGGGAACCAAGATCCTATTGACCAACTTCCCCCCTCTCCAAATCCAAAAAGAACGCTTTCTTAGTTTTGAAAAAAGAAAAAAATAGAGGTTAAATAAACCAACCCTTCATGTTTGGGTCGATTTTGCTTCAAGATCGATTGGTTTTGGTTTAATCAATAAATAAACTGACTAGGTCGGGTTGGTTGAAGAAAATGACTCAAAGCGACTCAACCTGACCCGTGAACACCCCTACAAGGGATTCAAAGGGAGTGTTGCAACCATGGTCACAGGAAATGAAAAATCCATTAAATAAGCATTCAATAAACATTTTGATAATTGTCTAATGTCTCAAATAACATACACACTTTTTTGGAGAAAAAAAATGGAAACTACACCTCAGTTTGGAATGAGTACAAATACAAATATAGAGTGCAAAACATTGTATTTTATATTATTTTATATGTATTTGTAATGCACATATTTGCATTTGTATTCTTTCTAAATTGAACTTAAAAGTTACCCAGTTGAAACAAAACTTTAGGTCCGGTGGTTTATAACTTTGTAACTTATTATGGTAAGTGCACTTACCCAATTAATGGGTAATTTCACTTACTCATGTTCAATGGCATTTTTATACAAAAATATAATATTAAAATGGGAAAAGCTGTCTTATTGTATTTTATAAAATTTTTCTAACATGGGAAAGTTATTTATCCACATGAGAGATGGATAAGTTTTATTGGAGAAGTGAAGTTAATTTTACCGTAGGGCCCAAGGTTCAAAATATTGATATGCCCGATACGTTGGTAGAGGCATATCGTGCAGTATTGTTTTTTTTTTTAGTTTTTTTAGTTCTTTTTGAAAACTGGTTCAGAGGGGCCGGTTTAACGTCTGTTCACCCCTATTCCTGTCAAAACCCCGATTCACCATCTGTAGGGGTGTATCGGAAAGCTTCCTATATGATACATACCGGCCGATACGGGCTGATTTTTTGAACCTTGGTAATATCCATTACTAAATGCAAAAAAAAAAAAAATTATAAAATTGGTCAATAAGAAAAATATATATGAAGAGCATGTAGGTATCATCTGTCTTAGATTTTAATACAATGTCTATTTCCTTTTGCTTCAAAAAATGTCTATATTTCCAAATTCTCAATAAGCCTTTCTACACTTGTTTCAGTCCATATCTTGGATCAAGACAAAAGCCATCACCATTTTCTGATGGGAATCAATCCAAGTAAGGCTGATAAGTATAGATCCACGGTTGTAGACCTAAGAAGATTATCTAAAAATGCAGTAACGCAACAAACCCAAGTTCAGGCCATGCGGTAAGGTGGGGAACCCACTTGACTGGTGGGGGTGATGGAAAGGGCTGAGGATAATTTGGTAAGCGGTTCCTGGGTTTTGAATTTGCTAATTTCTATCACATCCAATTGATCATTATCTACAACCAATCTCAAATGGCTGGAGCATTCACTTTGGTCTCCAATGCCTGTTTTTACTTATAAAATACTAGATAATACTTTTTCCCCTTTTGCTTGCCAGTTACTTCGGTTCAATTAATAGCTAGACTAAAGCAGTTATCATTCATGCTGGGGAATTGACCAAGCTGCTTCATTTCGATATTGTCATCAGCTTGCTTACATTTGTAATTACTGAATGCGTCCCTGTGCACTTGGAGCTAGATTTGATTTGGGCTTCATAAACAATTTCTACAGCCAAAGAAGGTCTGTCTCTGTTTCAAAAAAAAAAAAAAAAAAGATGGGATTGGATCCTAAGTTTGATACCTATAAATGTCTGATTTCAGCATGTCGTAATCAGCAATAATGGGAACAAACTGAGGGTCTTTTTGAAGGTCAGACAGCTCTCCTGCTAATGATCACGCGAATGGTTGCACGAAGGAGAAGGGGTGGTCATACAAGGTTGGGACAGCTATTGACATGTTATTGGGTTTTCTGTAAGGTTTGGAGCATTGGGTTTACAGGAGCTTCAATCCTTTCCTTTCCATAATTCCATTTGTCCCATAACAGGTTCGCTGTCAACACAAGTTATATTGATGCGTTCATTAGTTCTGGTGACTCTGGCCTTTCCCATGAACCCTGATGAGCTTCTTGTCGTTGCAGAAAGTTGGGTACTCTCCTGATGTGACAAGAAGCCCAATTACATGGAATTTAGCTCCCTTCAGCGTATTGTCATTTTGCTGCTGGTTTCCTCCGAGAAGTCAGTTTACTTATACGTTCCTTCTCGCTCTAATCCTCTAGGAGAAGCACATCGTTTGGTAAACAACCCGCAACCTTCATTCTCCCTGCCAACAAATCCAGCATTTCATAGGTTTCCTTGGATCTCAATTGCGAGCTGTCTCCGGAAACAAACTCATGAACGTGGAAATTGACTTCAATGGAGCTGCATCCAGGTGTTCTTCTCGTCCCTTTCTCTTTCATCTTCTTCCTTGCTTTAGCAACATCATCCCATCTACTAGTGGCAGCATAGATGTTAGATAAGGTCACAAGATTTCCTTTATTCCAGGGATCCATTTTTGAAAGGCGTTCCATCACTTGCTCCCCCAATTCCAAATTCTTGTGCATTTGACAGGCACCAAAGAGGGATCCCCAAATAACAGGATCGGGTTCAAATGGCATGGCTTTAACAAACTCCATAGCCTCTTCAAGTAAACCAGCCCGTCCAAGAAGGTCAACCATACAACCATAGTGCTCCATTCTGGGCACCAGAAGGTGATCTTTATTCATGGAATCGAAGTAATGAAACCCATCCTTAACAAATCCTGCATGAGCACATGCACATAGAACCCCAAGAAACGTTACTCGGTCAGGCTTTATACCTTCAGTCACCATGCGATTGAAGAACTCTAGGGCTTCTGTACATTTTCCGTTAATGGCTAGTCCAGATATCACTGCTGTCCATGTAATCACATCTTTCTTTGTCCCCAGGTTGAAAAAGACCTCCAAACCTTTCTCCATATTTCCACACTTAGCATACATATCTATAAGTGCAGTACCAAGATTGGTTTCAATTGAAAAGCCAATCTTTTTTATATAAGCATGAACCCATTTTCCTAGTTCTAGTGCACCCAAGCTAGCGCAAGCAGTGAGCACACTAAGAAGGGTCACCTCACTGGGTTCGATTTCAGCTAGCTGCATCTGATGAAATAGAGCCAAAGAACGATCATAGTGACCATTTTTCACATACCCGTCGATCATGGCTGTCCAAGAAACGACATCCCTCGCCGGCATTCGATCAAAGAGCCTTTCTGCAGAGTTAAGGTCACCAATCCTAAGGTACCCGCTGATCAGTGAATTCCAGGACGCTGTATCCTTCTTTGGCATCTCCATGAACAATCTCTCTGCTTCTTCAATCCTCCCAGAGTTGGCGTACCCAGAGAGTATCGAATTCCAAGAGACAAGGCTCCTTGCAGGGGCATGATCAAAATATGTTCTCGCCAACTCCAAGCTTCCATGTCTGACATGCCCAGAAACCATGCAATTCCAAGACACCACATCCTTCAGGGGCATTTCCTCAAAGACCTTGGTTGTGGCTTTCATGCTACCTCCACACACAGAGTACATGTTCAATAGTGTGGTCAGAACATAGAGATCCGACCCAAGCCCAGTTCTTAGAATGCATCCGTGAACCTCCTTCCCGCCTTTGAGGCCCAATTTGTTCTCGAAGGCACGAAGAACAAAGGGAAATGTGAAGTTATTGGGGAGGAGATTCTCACCCCGCATTCGAATGTACAGGAAGGTGGCTTCTTCTGATCTTTTGTTTATTAAGCAACCCCTGATCATGGTATTGTAGAGGAACAGGTTGGGATTTTGGATCCGGTAAAACAGCTCGCGCGCGTAAGCAAAGCTTTGAGGTGTAACAGAAAGAGATGTGAATTCTACAACTTTGCTGACTTCATATGGGAATTGATCCAATGCAGTTTTGATCATGTGGGCATGGATTTGTTTCACTTCTTTCAAGCTGCTTAGTTTCGGAAGCAGAGAAAGGCACTGTGCGGTGGCTCTTTGTTCCATTTTTCCAATTACTCACGTTCATTTCTATATGATAATATGAATGAAGAAATAACAAGGCAATCGTATTTCGTAAATCCTTGCAAGCTGGAAATTGGAAACAATAAATGCAGAAATAAAATAAAAAATAAAATCTATTGTATTCCATCCATTTTTGTCTTAGGAATCTTATCTCTTTGGTTGCATGTATCACATAACTAGTTAATGCATCATTTTTTATGGTAAACCTTGTTATTGTATATAATAGATACTTAGATATTCAACATTTCTAATGACAAAATTATCAAATTTGGACATTCAACTTTCCCAAGAGCAAAATGGTAGATGATAAAAGGGCTTCTCTTGAGAAGTGACTTAAAGTTATGTTTGGTTTCAAGGAAATTGCAAGGAAAGGAAGGAAAAGGTAAGGAAACCTTCACAAACGTTGTATAGATTTTCTTGTCTTTCCCTTCCTTTCCCTATCTTTTACTTTAAACCAAACATAACCTAAATGCCTTTCCAGTTTTACCATCAAGTTTATTCACAATCAACCCTACATTTTATTTTCAGATAATTTACCCTATTCTTGTCAATATCCTCCAGAAAAAACAAACTCTTCGAGAAATACTGATATAGAATGATAATTTTTCTTCCTTTCCTTTGGGAGTGCAGAATTGAGGGATGTTGTGCTCAAAAAGCAACGATTTGGGTGTTGAGTGAACCTAATCTTTTGTTTGTAAATTCACTTGGTTCATATGCCTATGAGTGTTGGTGGTTCATTTCAGATCATATAAACTTATCTATAAACAAAAAACAGTGTCCGGCAAAGTTGGAGCCCAATGCAAACTTCATTTCTGCTCTACCTTCACTGTGGACTTGCTTCTGCTTCTTTTTTCACGGTTAAAATTCCCTCTTAATTTGATCTGAATAACCTGAATTCGGCTTGGTCGGTGCAATGCCCATTCAAACATCCTTTATAGTCTTTCATTAAGAATGCCTCTGTACTTGTGTCCTATTTCATGGAGAGATATTTCCAATGTAAGGTGATGAAGGAAGATTTGGCCCAACCTCGTAATCACTCAACATGTGGCAAAGGCAACAGCTCGGTACAACAACGCGCCTAAGGCACGAGCACCGAAGGGAGGAACCAGCAGTCCGAACTCCCTACTAGGAGCCCGAACTCCCTGCAAGGAGCCCAAACTCTCCCTTAGGCCCCCGATCCTCACACAAGGCAACGACCCGAACTGGCCCGCCCCATGATAGTTCAGGACACTCCCCTATCTGAACTCAAGACTTCACCTCGCTCACCACTCCAGCACTTCACCTCCAGGATGCCAAACTGAACAACCGTACCTCGCCTGACACCGAGGAAGTCCGTACCCAGGGGTGGCGCACCTGACTGACTTGGGATCTAACGCTTGATAGCTGCACTCCAACGGCCACCTGCTACCGCCATCTCTATTTGTAGAGACGGCTCCGACAAAGAGAGAAGTGGCAGTTCTGTCTCAGTAGAGGTGATAACACCCGAACTGGTAGGAGCGCATAGATAATCATACCCGACCTGGCAGAAGCTTAGGAGTGAGTGCGTGAGGTGGTTATAAAAGGCTCCCTGCTCCCCAAGAACAATGTATGTGAACTTTGCGCCATCTGGTTTTATCTTGCCTTCAAGAGAATACTAACTTGAGCTTCAGAGCAATCTCACCGGGTTCCTCCCCAGAGATTCCTCATCTTCTCTGTTTCAGGCTCCCTGTTGCTCCAGTCAGAGGCAAGGTCGTTGACAGCTAAGACCATCCGAATTGCGCACCATCAATTGGCACCGTCTGTGGGAAACGCTTCTAAAAGCCTCCCTCTAAAACTCTCATAACCTCCTCTTCTTCCAAAAACTCCAACACTCATGGCATCTTCCAACAATGCCGGACGTGGCACAGAGATGAACACCACCGGGGAAAAACTCCAAGTCCCTGTGGTGTGCATCGGACAGTTCACCATCCCCCTTCTGGTGGATGGGATCCCCAGCTTGAATGCGCCACAAACAGTGGCGCCCGTAAACCTTCTTACCATGAACGTCTCTCTTCCACTCCCTATCGAAACAACTTTTGTTGAACCAATTGATGTCCCCCTGGCGACCCGCCAGAACCAGTTTGACAACTTGATGCAATGCATGTGGGCAATGCAAGCCCAAATGCAACAATTCCAGTAGCATCAAATCCAGCAGCACCAAGTACTACACCACCTCTCTCAACATCACTATCAGCAGCAGTTCCCCCAACTACCCTTGAACCGATCACTTCTTCCACCTCGGCACCCTGCTCCGAAGCCGGTTAAGGCCTCCCCTCAGGGTGGATGCCCTCACCAAGGAGAAGCCTCCTAACTCTAGAACCCCCCTAACAGTCAGGCCTCATCCCCAGGCCGAAGGGAAAGGAAAATCACCCCCGCCTCGCAGCTCGCAGGCGGGTCAGGAACATCACTCGCAAAGTCAGCACCTCGGTGCTCCAAGCCTGAGTTCCCGCTCACAGAGAACCGATTCAACGCCCTAGCAGCAGACTACCAACATTCTGGGCCCATCGAGCTTGGCAACACGGCGGCCAGCAGTGCCAGTACTAGGCCTGCTCAACAACGAAGGCGCCGGCGAAGTCGCCGAACTGCCACCCGTGTCCTGCCCGAGCTCAGAGGTAAGGAAGAGATGAGCTCAGACGAGGTAAAAGCTGCCCCAATTCTCTCAGTTCCTTCCCCCCTTGCATCAGAACTCCTGGCAGTCCCCATGCCCAAAGACTTCAAGCTACCACCTTTGGACAAGTATGATGAGTCCTTTGACCCCAACGACTACGTCGATGCTTTCTAGTCCCAAATGCGCCTCGCTAGGGCCAGTGAATCATGCATGTGCATGGCCTTCACCACCACCTTCAGGGGGTGGCCCGCACCTGGTACAGGAACCAAGCCCCCGGGTCAATAAGAAACTGGACCTAGTTCGTGCAGGTCTTCACCGCACACTTCGTTACCATTAAGCGGTGCCCCAGAATCAAGGAAAGTATCTTCGGAGTAGTCCAAAGAGAAGGAGAATCCATCCGGGGCTACATCAAAAGGTTCAATGAAGTGTGCTTGCAGATACCGCGATTAGACCCCACGGTACAACTCGCGGCGGCCAAGAGAGGAGTAACGCACAAGGAGTTCAAATGGCACATGGTAGCCAGCCAGCTCGCGACCGTGGACAAATTCCTCAAGATCGCGAACAAGTTCATGAGAACAGAGGAAGAGATCGACCAAAGGACCGAAGGCGGGTCAAGAAAAGGAAAAGAGAAGGTAAGCCCTCCAACCCAGGTGACAGAAGAAACCCATCCCGGGAGGCGAAGCCAAGCCAGCTGTCCCGAGCTCCCTTAGTTGTTCGGACGGATTACACACTGTTAAACACGAAGCGGACCGAGATCTTGATTACGATCAAAGACGGCCCAAACGTAAAGTGGCCACCTCACCTAAAGGGGAATCCAAACTAGAGAAATAAAAATATGTATTGTAGTTTTCATAGAGATCATAGTCATAGTACCGAATAGTGTAATAATCTCCGGGACGAGATAGAGGGACTCATCCGTCGCAGATACTTGAGAAATTTTGTATAGCATAATATTAATAATAACAATAAGGCAGGTCGGCAAGGGGAGCACGGAAAGGATGCCCCTAAATCTAGTAGCAAACCAGCCGAAGCGTTGCAACGACAGCCTTCGGAAGAGAGGCCAGTTCGGGGAACCATCCATGTGATAGTGAGAGGTTCGGTGGTAGCAGGGTGTACTTCGGCAGTAACCCGGACGTCAGTTCGCGAGGCAGCTCGAGAAGAACAGAACCCTCCAAAGAGGCCGAAGACAGAAGAACCAATCTTCTTCATGGAAGACGATGCGCGAGGTGTCCACTACCCCCACGATGAAGCGCTTGTCAGAAAACTATGGATCAGCGACTTCGAAGTCAGGCGCGTACTTGTGGATTCAGGTAGTTCGACGGACATCCTCTTCAAGTCGGCATTTGACTAGCTACAGTTGTAGAGAAGCGAGCTGAAGCCCGCAAACACTCCTCTGTTGGGCTTCAGCGGAGAAGAAGTCAGGCCCCTCGGGAAGATAACAGTACCTGTGGAAGTCAGCACATGGCCTTGTGCGGTCAGACTCAACCACGATTTCCTGGTGGTCGCGACCCCCTCCCCATACAATGCCTTAATAGGGCAGCCAATTACGCATATTCTGCGGGCAGTGGTCTCCACCTTCTATCTGGCAATGAAGTTCCCCACAGACTTCGGTGTGGGGGTAGCACGGGGTGACCAGCTTAAGTCCCGCAAGTGTTATGTTGCCGCCCTAAAGGGAAAAACCGAGGCAGCCGACGACCTCGCGCTGGAGCGGCCTACGGAGCAGGGCAAGGAACGAGCTTTGCTCACAAAGGAAACGGTCGCGATCCTAACCTCGGCTACGGATCCGGATCGTATGCTACAGATCGGTGCTTCCGTCAAGGAGCCTCTACGAACCGAACTAGTGAGTTTCTTACCTCAAAATTTAGATATTTTTGCATGGTCCACAGTCAATATGCCCGGTATTGACCCTGGCCTTATAACTCACAAACTTAACATTGACCTTGTAATCAGACCCATTAGACAGAAGAAACGCAACTTAGCCTTGGAGCGCTGGAGGGCGGTCGACGAGGAGGTCGAAAAGCTCATCGCAGCGGACTTCATAAGGGAAGTTCATTACCCGAGCTGGGTAGCCAACCCAGTACTGGTGAAAAAGGCAAACAACAAGTGGAGCATGTGCATCGACTACACCGACCTGAACCGAGCTTGCCCAAAAGACTGCTTCCCCCTCCCCAGAATTAACCGCCTAGTGGATGCGACATCGGGACATGAGTTGCTAAGCTTCTTGGACGCCTACTCAGGCTACAACCAAATCAGGATGGACCAGTCCGATGAGGAAAAAACCAGCTTCATAACCGAGTTCGGCTTGTACTACTACAAGGTCATGCCCTTCGGACTAAAGAATGATGGGCGACCTTCCAAAGACTTGTAAAGAAGTTGTTTCAGCTCTTAATTGGCACGAAAATATAATGTTATGTAGACGACATGGTCGTCAAGACACAGTTCTCACAGGAATTAATACAAGACTTAGATTCTGTCTTCCAAATTCTACGTCAATTTAGCATGAAACTGAACCCAACAAATGTGTCTTCGGTGTCACATCGGGTAAGTTCCTAGGGTACATTGTCAACCGGCGCGGTATTGAGGCCAACCCAAACAAGTTAAAGGTCATCCTAGATATGAAACCACCCCGAAAAGTAAAAGAAGTTCAGAGGCTAAACGACCGCATAGCCGCTCTGAGCCACTTCATGTCCAAATCGGCAAACCGCTGTCTGCCTTTCTTTAAGGCAATCAAAGGCAAAGGGTTTGAATGGACCCGAGACCGCTAGCTTGCGTTCGACGAGCTAAAGAGCTACCTCGCTACTGTACCAACCTTAGACAGGCCCGAGGAGGGCGAGGTCTTAAACTGTACCTCTCGGCGAGCGACAGGGTGGTCAGTTCGGTACTAATAAAAGAAGTAGATCGGGTCCAACGGCTCGTCTATTATATTAGTAAAATTCTGCAAGGAGCAGAGACGAGATACCTGTAGATAGAAAAGCTAGCATATGCACTAGTAATTGCAGCTCGGAAACTCCGCCCATATTTTCAGGCTCACACCGTCATCATCTTGACTGAGAAACCTCTAAGGCAAGTCTTACTCAAGCCTGAGGTTTTCGGTCGACTGACGAAGTGGGCCATCGAGCTCATCGAGTACGACCTCCAGTATATGCCATGAATTTCTATTAAGGCCCAAGCCTTAGCAAATTTTATCTTTGAGTGCATGTTCAGCGTCGAAGCCCCTAGGCCGATTGAGCCTGAGATCCCTAGTTCGGGTGAGCCCGGAGCTCCCAAGCCAATAGAGTCTAAACCCCGTGAAGCAGCAGTCAGTGTGGCATCTCTCCTGGTTAGGCCAAATGCGAGCTGGGATGAGGAGCCCTGGATCCTTTACGTAAATGACTCCTCGAACCAGCAAGGCAGCGGGGCTGGAATAGTCCTACGCGGCCCGAGTGGCACGAAATTGGAATACACACTACGCTTTGAGTTCACGACATCCAACAATGAGGCGGAGTACGGGGCACTAATAGTCGGGTTGAACCTAGCGCAAAAGGTAAGAGCAAAGCACATAGTTATCTGTAGTGATTCCCATCTCATGGTCAATCAGGTTACAGGCGAATACGAAGCACGCAAGCTCTTTATGATCGCATATTTGGCAAAAGTAAAGGAGGCTCTGCTCAACTTCCAATCACACTTCATCAGGCAAATCCCGAGGTCAGAGAACACTGAGGTCGATGCCCTATCCTGGTTAGCTAGCACGAGTCACAACACCATAAGAATCGTGTACATAGAGGACTTACCTCGGCCTAGCATTCTCGATGGGGCAGAGGAGGTTGCTCCCGTCCTTGAAGCAAAGCCGAGCAGGATCGACCCACTCGCGAGCTTCTTGCTAGGTGGAACCCTCCCTGCGGACAGCAATGCAGCCAAGAGGGTGTAGCGCCAGGTAGCCAAATACGTCATAATAGATGAATGATTGTACCGACGACCCTACATGCTCCCCTACCTGCGTTGCTTGTGACCTGCCAAAGCCGAGCTCGTACTCCGCGACACTCATGAAGGTCTGTGCGGCGGACATCTGGGGGGCAGAGCCCTCGCCCAAAAGGCACTTCAACAAGGATACTTCTGGCCAACGATGAAAGCAAAAGCTATCGAGCTCGTGAGAAAATGCGACAAGTGTCAGAAGCATGCCAATATCCACCATCATCCTATTGCCGACCTCAAGTACCTCACCAGTCCGTGGCCCTTTGCACAATGGGGCATCAACCTCCTGGGGCCATTCTCGCCAGCAATAGGTGGGGGAAAGTTCCTAGTGGTGGCAGTAGATTACTTCATAAAGTGGATAGAAGTTGAACCTCTGGCAACAGTTACAACCCGAAACATACAGAACTTCTTATGGAAGAACATAGTATGTCACTTCGGGATACCTCGGGTACTGATCTCCGACAATGGCAAGCAGTTCGAGGATATGAAGTTCCAAAAATGGTGCCAAAATATTGGAAGTCGTCAGAACTTCACATTGGTCGCACACCCGCAGGCAAATGGTCAGACAGAGGTAATGAACAGAGCCATCCTCCACGGACTGAAAGCACGACTAGACCGAGCTAAAGGGTTGTGGGCAGACGAGCTACCAAGTGTTCTATGAGCTCACCGAACTACGGAAAAAATCGCCACGGGAGAGACCCCCTTTAACCTCACCTACGGCACTGAAGCGGTAATCTCAGCGAAAATCGAAATACCTACACTACGACTAGAAGCATATGACGATCAGACAAACGGAGATGAGTTACGTACCAACCTCGACCTATTGGATGAGGTAAGAGACCTCGCGCACATCCGGACAGCGGCCTACCAGTAAAAAGTAGCTCGGTACTACAATGCCAGAGTAAAGAAGCGGAGCTTCTGCGTTGGCGACCTGGTTCTCCGTAAGATCATGGTACCCGAACCCGGCATGGGCAAACTTGGACCAAATTGAGAAGGGCCCTACAAAGTAAAGAGAGCGCTCGGGGGGGCATACGAGCTCGAAACCTTAGAGGGCAAACAAGTACCCCGAGCATGGAACATCATCAACTTAAGGCAATACTACCTATAGACCACTAAGCGATGTGGACAAAATCGCTACCAGAGACTAAGTATTAACAGGGACATCGGCATCTCAGAGACTAAGTATTAACACCGAAACAGGTCATGCACAGTAACCCGGGCAAGAAATAGATCAGGCATATGGTCAGTTCAACAAATACGGTCAGTTTGGGAGAAAGAACAACCAACACTTAACCAAAATAAAAGTCATTCCATTTCAAATTAAGGGAGTGTACATTTCGAAAAAAAAATTATATTTCACCGGCTCGGAGCTACTTCTTCATTATCAGAAGGCACTTCAACGATACCCGAAAGCCCTGCCTCGCCCTTGGAATCTAACTCACCATCAGCAGCGTTGGCCTTCTCCTAAGTTATGCGCGAAGTTGATATGGCACAGATATCGACCTCGGGGTACGTGTTCCGAATCATCCACCGGCTCAGTTTAAAACCCCTTTTGTACAAGTCCACCATCAGGTCCTCAAAGCGTGACGAGGCGATGTACTCATCGACGACCTTCTTCTTGGCATCTTCGATGCCTTGAGAAAAGATCTGCGTCCTCTCCCTAATATTCTCTTGAAGGTATTCAACCTGATGCTGCAGATCCAGCCTCAGGTCCGCCATGTACTTCACCACTACTCCCATTGCCTCGGCACCTCTTTGAGACCTCGCTTGCCTCGTCTGTGCAATGCGAGCAGCCGCATTAGCAGCGCGAGCAGTCGCCTCAGCAGCTCGGGATGTCGTATCGGCAGCTCGCGCCTGCCTCGAGCTCCTTTCCACTTGGGCCGCCAAGGCATAGATAGAAGAGTTCACCTACCAAAAGAAAAGAACAAGTGATCAGAAGAACGACAACAAGAGGGATAAAAGCAAGAGAGCTCAACAAAAAATCTGACTTACCACCTTGGCATGAGTGATAGCACGACAGGCCACCTGGCCTCCCTACTCTTCTGAAGAGTGTGGTTCGGCGACAACACACTCCTGAATTCCCCTTGAGCTCCCGAGCCCGAGGGCCTAGCTCGTGTATAAACAGACCTAGAGTAAGCGGGAGCCCCGTTGTAAGTAGTCTAAGCATAAGGGGCCCCTGCTGCTTCTTGCATTGGAGGAGCCATCTCGGGCTCCCTGGGCGGATCCTTTGACGGGTAGTCTGGTACCTTCGGCTCCGCATCCCAGGGCAGCTCGACACGAGTTCATTTGGTGACTCGCCTCCTCCTCTTCTTGCCTTGAAACAAGTGCCCACCACGAGTCCTTTCTGAGTCCATCAGACTTGCAAAATGAGTTCGGCATCAGAAAAAACAAAAGAACAGCAAAAACAAAAAACCTCTGAGTAAGGAACCTACCCGAACTCAGGCCGGCCACAATGAGCTTGGCCTCCGTCAGATACTAATGGCATTTTAGCCCAAGCCGTGCCCATTGCCGAAGGCCCTTCACCGTCTCTTTATCAAGCGTAACACCGGAGTTAGGGGCAGTCATTCCCCACCCGGTCTGAAATGGCCACCCCAACACACTTCGCACCCCGAAGTAGTCCCGCTTCCACGCCGGGACCTTGTTGGGAATTTCATGTAAAAGTTTAAAACCCGGGCGAGGAGACAGGTAATACGCCCTCCTACGCCCGGGAAGGGGACCCGCTTGCTTCTTAAGCATCAAAATGGAAGAGATGATCTCCAAGTCTAAAGGAAAGCCCTGTTCGCAAAATAGGGAGATTGTCTCCACCAAGTTACAGATGGAGTTCGGGTGAAACTTGTCGACAGTAACACCGAAGTAGTTCATGACCTCAGCAAGGAGAGAGTGGAAAGGCAGGCGCAACCCCGCAGCGAGCTGCTCCTAAAATATCATCAGGACCGTGCTCCCAAGGGAGTAGCTCGCTGCGGGGTTGCGCCTGCCTTTCCACCTCGTCGAGGTCGCTGGGTAATAAGGGATTGAAGCCCCTTGGGTGTCCTGGTCAAGGGCCCAAACTTGTCTAACATCCGACCTCGACGAGAGGTGGACGCCAAATTGCCCGAGGCAACTCGGCCTATGGGCTCGAACTCTTCCTCAAGTTCTACCTCAGGTTCGCTAAGACCGTCGGAGGATTCAACCCGGTTCGTAAAACCAGCATCAGACCCCCTTGAAGAACTGTCTGAGCTATCCAAGCTAGACATCGGGAGGAGAAGGATTCCAGAAAAGTACTCACCTGGAAAAAGGCTTGAATGGACTGCGGAAACTTGAAACACGAGCTCAAATCTTGAGTGCGAACTAAAAGCCTAGACACGAGCTGAAACTTGGACGTGAGCTCAAGAAGCAAAGCGCAGAAATGACAAAGCGACTGGGGTCCCTCACTATTTATACCCACAGTAACCAAGAATCAACGGCTCAGATCAAAGCCAATCCGACGGCCCACAGTCGCGCTGATCGCACGTCTCCTGAGACCGAGACATGACTGGCCACACGTCTTTCGAAACTGAAAGCGCACGTCTCCTCATATTAAAGGTGGCAGCGACACATTTTCAAATTTGAAAAGACACCTGCTGTCACATCCCCTAGCGGCGCGCTCACGTCTCCCAACGGCACGCTTTTTGAATTTTTGAAATAAGGCGCGCGGTGTCACGTCTGTCAGCATTTGTAGGCAGGTCAACGCGTTTCCCGTCTTTTGGGCTCTCAAGAAACCCAAAGAACCCTGACAACGCATCTCGCGCTATCAGTCAACCGAAATTCAAAGTACGAGACAAATCCACCTGCCACCTCGCGAATTCCCCGCGCCAGGGCAAGACCCTTAGCACGAGGAGTGGGGAGAAAATGATGAAGGAAGATTTGTCTTGGCTTCGTAAACACTCAACACGTGGCAAAGGCAACAGCTCGGCACAATAGTGCGCCCAAGGCGCGAGCACCGAAGGGAGGAACCAGCAGTCCGAACTCCCTACCAGCAGTCCAAACTCCCTACTAGGAGCCTGAACACCCTACAAGGAGCCCGAACTCTCCCTTAGGCCCCGAGCCTCACACAAGGCAACGACCCGAACTGGCCTGCCCCATGAGAGTTTGGGACACTCCTCTATCCGAACTCAAGACTTCACCTTGCTCACCACTCCAACACTTCGCCTCCAGGATGCTAAACTGAACAACCGTACCTCGCTTGACAACGAGGAAATTTGTACCCAGGGGCGGCGCACCTGACTGATTAGGGATTTGATGCTTGACAACCGCACTCCAACAGCCCTTGCCACCGCCACCTGCTACCGCCATTTTCAGTTGCAAAGACAGCTCCGACAAAGAGAGAAGTGGCGGTTCTGTCTCAGCAGAGGTGATGACACCCGAACTGGCAAGAGCGTAGAGATAATCATACTCAACCTGACAGAAGCTTAGGAGTGAGTGCGCGAGGTGGTTATAAAAGGTTCCCTGCCCCCCAAAAACAAGGTATGTGAATTTTGCACCATCTGGTTTTATCTTGCCTTCAAGAGAATACTAACTTGAGATTCGGAGCAATATCACTGGGTTCCTCTCTGGAGATTCCTCATCTTCTCCGTTTCAGACTCAATGTTGCTCCAGTCGGAGACAAGGTCGTTGACAGCTAAGACTAGCCAGATTGCACACCATCATAAGGTTAGGAGAGGCTGTTAATAGTGTGAGGGCAGACTTGCAAACAACCCTTTGATGATGATGGGGGATCATCTCATTGGATGTTAAAAGATCTTGTGAGCCAAAATGAAATTCTTGTTTGTTGATAAATGTGTAGCATACTCTTCTTTTTTGTCAAGTGTACAGCATACTCTTCTCCTTTGCAGGTTCTCACATGCAGTTTGGTTTCATGCGTTAAATATGTCTGGTACCTCTTGGGCTGAACCTACGGTTATAGAGTACAGGAACTGGTTTCTTCTTAAAACCTGGAAGGTTTATCAAAGAGGGGTTTAAGTCATTCGGAGAATGATCCCCGGAGCAATATACTGATCAGTATGCAAAGAGTGGAGTAATAGAACCTTTCAGAATCAAGACATGCCAGTTATAGTTGAGAATATCTGCGGCAGAGTTGGGAGAATTCTGGTGAATCGGGCCTCTTTACATAGCTTGTTTTGGGGTTTTAAATAGTCATTTCCATAGCAATTGAGGCAGAATTACATGGGGTGAAATTTTGAAAACTTTGCTCTGTAATCTCTAATGCTGTAAAGGACCCAAAACGGGTCCATTTCTAGTGAACATCTTCAAAATTAAATTTGTATGGTTGATTTTACTTTAGTACTCAAGTTGCTTTCAAAAGGTAAATTAGAACACGTTAAAGGCCACACACACAACTGACATTGCAGTGTTTTCAATCGCAGGGCTGCAAAATCCCAACACTGAAATCAGAATAAACATAAAATGTGCATCTTCAAGAAATCAAACCAGAAAATACCAATTCCACACACGGTGCTTTTGATTTGGAGGGTCCACTTGATAGGATTAGGCTCCATTTATGAATTATCACCAGACATCAGATGGTTAAAGAGACATCTTATAAGACGGAAGTTAAGATTACGTGACGGTATGCAATCCGGTCGGTCCTAACTGTCAACGATTTTGTCTCTTACTAGAGCAGAAGGAGCCTAAAACGGGGAAAAAATATCCCCGGAGAGGGACCCGATGAGAGTGCTCCAAAGCTCAAATTAGTATTATCCTCAAAGGCAAGATAATAAACCAAATGACGCAAAGTTCACATACCTCATTCTTGGGGGGAAGAGAGTTTTTTATAACCACTTCGCGCACTCACTCCCAAGCACCTGTCAGGTCAGGCATCATTACGTTTGCACTTCGACTAGTTCGGGTGTAGTCACCTCTACTAAGGCAAACAACTGCCACTGCTCTCTTTGTCGGAGCCATCTCTATGACTAGAGGTGGCGGTGGCAAGTGGCCATTGAAATGCAACTGTCAAGCGTCAGATCCCAAGTCAGTCAGGTGCGCCACCTAAGGATACAAATTCCTTTGGTGTCAGGTACAATTGTTTAGTTCGATAGCCTGGAGCCGAAGTGCTGGGATGGTGTGCGAGTTGAAATCTTAAGTTTGGGTAGAGGTGTGGCCCGAACTGCCCTAGGGCAGGTCAGTTCGGGATTTTGCCCCTTGCGCTCCTTGTAAGGCTCAGATTCAAAGGAGAGTTCGGACTCCTTTTGAGAAGCTCAAACTGCTGGTTCCTCCTCTCAAAACTCGCACCTCAAGCATACTACCATGCCAAATTATTAGTTCTATCACGTGTTAGATGGTCAAGAGGTCTGGCCAAATCTTCCTTCATCACTACAGAACCTTCAAAACAGAGTTAAAGGAGTTTATTTGTGAATTCTTAAGACACTTGGCGTATTTAACTATATATGAAGTTAAAACTTGGGTTGATGAATCTGGAAAAAGCAATAAATCTATAATTTCTTCAATTCGCTCCTACCGGCGTATCATATTTTGAACCTTACCTCAAGTTTGGCATGCGACTTGCTTTAACACACTGACCTAATCTTCAATTCATATTTGCAAATTGAAGATAATACCTTTTTTGTTTTCTGGTTGATGGGGAATAAGTGGAATACATGCAACATCATGGATGAACGGCAGTAATGGTCCTGGCGAGGCTCGAACTCGCGACCTTTGGCTCATAAGACCAATGCTCTAACCAACTGAGCTACAGGACCAGCACTAACTTTTTAACAACTGAACCAATATATACTATCTGATGAACTAAGCAAATAAGTTACAGCCAACCAAAATATCAAACAAGATGGAATGGGTGGAATACATGCAACATCATGGATGAACCGCAGTAATGGTCCTGGCGAGGCTCGAACTCGCGACCTTTGGCTCATAAGACCAATACTCTAACCAACTGAGCTAAAGGACCAGCACTAACATTTTAACAACTGAACTAATATATACTATCTGATGAACTAAGCAAATAAGTTACAGCCAACCAAAATATCAAACAAGATCGAAGGTATTAAATTGCCAAGAAGTGATAAATTGCTTTTTTCACAAAGAAAACCTTGAAAGCAGAGAACCAAAGTATAGGCTGGTTGTACATGATAATCTTAGGTGCATTTATCAATTTGCAAAAATAAACAAAATAACTACAAAGATAATAATATATGAATAGTCTTCTACGATGTGTATGGAAAGCCACTAGTAAAACACCTTCATGAGTTCAAAAAGGTGTTATCAGCGAAACTTCATTTTTAAATTTTGGCCTCCCATGAATCAGATAAACACCAATGCAAGTTTACCTGGGATTATGAAGGCACAGAGAGTTGTTAGAATTGCATACCGGAAGAGATAGTGTGTGAGAGAAACAACAGATCGCAAACATTTAATTTCCAGTAAAAAATGAAGAGTCATAAACTATGGCTTCATAAATAAAAGTCCATAGATGCTACCATGGACAAGGCTCAAACTCACATCAGTAATTGATCAACCTATTAGATCTACACCACATTGTCTCATTGTCTGTATTCGATTATACATGTATCCCCCCCCCCCCTTTAGTTGTACTCAAAAACCAGGGGCAGCTGGCCATCCATAGAAATAGGAGAGAATGGGCATTTTAACCATCAAAGTTTAAGAAATAATAAGGAAGTGTTACACTATTACTTTGAGGAATCTAAAACTTAAAAGTTAAAATAGACCAACGGTTTAAAAGTGGGAAAACAAAAGTCTACCCTTTATATTAATTAAAAAGTTTAAGTGATTGTGTGCACAATATGTTCTGCCTAGGTACTGAACAAAAGCACCCCTTCCACCGCAAAGAAAAACAGAGGAAAACAAGCAAGAAAAATAATCATACATGTGTGGCAAGCTACTAGTAAAACACCTCCTAGAATAAAAGAGGTGTTATCAGCGAAACTTCCAGCGTTAATGTAGGCCTCCCATGAATCAGATAAAAACCAAGAAAGTTTATCTGGGATTATGAAGGCACCAAGACCCTGCTTGAGTTGGAATCAATGAGTGGTGGTAGTGGGGCATAAGAAGTAACTGATGTCATTGATACGTTCCTAGCCACCACATCCTCTATGACATGAATCCTACACTCCCAGTAGAGCGTTATTTTCCCTCATCTTACGGAAATTCAAAAACCAAGCCTGACAGATAGACAGACCATTTCTACACCCATCAAATAGCATAATGCATTATGATGAGGGATTAGGAGACATAGACTCATCAGGCATTGACTTTAGAAGTGAAAAATTGAAGGCATAGTAACAAACAGGTAGTTCTAAAAGCTTTGACCAAGATTTTTTGAGCTTTAACCAAGAGAGAGAGAGAGAGAGAAAGGGGAGCTAACCAGAAGCACTGCCACGAAACAAGCCCAAACTTTACTATAAAACCAAAAAGTCTTACCCAATCAAAGGTAAGCAAAATAAAACATCACAGACTCGAACATAATGACGAAGAATAAAGACGATAACCTCGTGATCGATTTCTACAATCTGCCGTTATAGGAGCTGATTAGATTTGCAGATGAGGAAAGGTTAGCTCCTCCTATGCGCCACTACTGCTGAAATCGACGGCAGGGTATATGATTTTGGTGGAGGCAGTACAGCAGGACTCTGTGAGGTAAGGAAACAGAAACGATTGCGTGCCGAGCCGGTGGCTAGCCGCCACCACCGCCCCTCCACTTTTTCATCCACGGTACTCTAACCCTAACTAAGCAAGGTAATTTACACATCTGACGCTATATATAAACGTAGGGTTGGTTAAACTCGAGCAGCAACAGCCGATGAATTAGGGCATACATGTAGGAAACAGGACTCCGGAAGATGTTCTCCTTTTGTGGTTGCGATGTTATGTGGGTAGAATCTGACTCAGGAACGTCCCATCGGCATCGAAAACATTACCCATACTTGTGATGATGTTCCTAATGCTCGTTTGCTCGTTTGAGGAATGGGAGCCAATGCGATTACCAGCTAAGAGTAATTACGGACTAAACCAACCTGGACCAGTTGAATCGGTTTTGATTCCAGCAATGTCGGAACTGATAGGTTTTGGTTCTTGATATTGTTTCCATTATTATTGTCATAGAATCGGTTTTACCTAATCCTAAATCGATTCAGATCTAACCTATCGGGTCTAGTTCAGTTTTGAGTCTTTGATATTTCTTGTTGGGTCAATTCTGGTTGTACCTAGACCCGATTCGATCCAACCATTGATAGCCCTACACATTAACTCCCCACATAGCGCCCCATGGAGATTGGAGATGTGTCGTCAAGTGCATTCAAGTGTGGGGAGCCAATCCAAGCTCGGGCGGGAGGTTTTATACAAGGAAACTGAATTTGGTCCTCACAAGATTGTACTCATACCGTTGTCAGAATCCTTTTCACCCTTGAGAGCATATTTTCCATGAATATAAAGACATAAGTACAGAGATATTTCCTATGCACAGAGGGCCTTAGAATGCCATGACTACAATTTTGTGAGAGAATTGAATCCACCCTCCTTTGTAAGGTAATATAACTCTTTTGAAATCTACTTAAGGATGCAAATGGATCAGATCAGATTTGGATCCTATCTGATTAGATCTCATAAATATCGATTTAAATTTGAATCTGATTATAATATCGAATATCTAAATCTGATCTAATCCAATTTCATTTAAAATAATAATAAATTATTATATATAACAGTTTAAATAAAAAAAAACAAAAAATACAAAAATTTTTCAACTATTTTTATCATATTTATACACGTTTTTACTTTTTTATCATATTTACATAGGGTGATCCAAATTCAATCTGATTTCTCCGATCCATTCCAAATATCCAAAATTGAGGTATTTAAATCCTACAAAATAAAATCAGAATTCGGATTATCCGATCTATTTGCACCACTATTTTGAGCTACTTGGGCGTGGCCCAGCCCATATCCCCAAACCTGATATTACATACCCACAAGGGGGCTGAGTCGGGTAACTACATTCCTAAATTCCACAAATTGGGTATTTGGGTTGATCTTTGAAACTTCAAAGAGATCATGTCAGGGTGGTTTTTGACATTGTCGTGTCTATGCCATAATGTGAAAATCATAAGATGTTATTAAGGGGGCATTTGTTAATGGCTGAAGTTGATGAATTGAAAAGACTTATTTGCTTAATTTTCAAGGATATATTGATCTACCAAATTTCAATTTCATTATGCTATTAACAACCGATGGTAGCTTTATTGATAGGATATCTGACTCGTTGGGGGGTTTTAGGAGATTGGAGATGTGCTACCTCCCATTATGAAACAATCCCTTTAGTTGGTTTTTAGTACTCTCCCTTTGAGAGAATGGGAAGCAATTGCTCTCTCTATGCAAATACTGAAAATTATGGTTTTTGAACTATCGTTTACTTGGACGGTTGAATTGTTCAAACTGAAAAACGTTCAGACAATTGGTTCCACTATAACCTGTATCTTGGCAAAAAAATGTTGGATAGACCAGCGATTCGCTGATTTGGGTAGTTAGACAACGGTTTTGTTCTTTTATTTTAATTATTTTTATTTTTTTAATTGGAATGAACCATCCATTTGAACTAAACGGTTGAACCATTGACCTGAAAAACTGGTGGCCAAAACAGTTTCGGTTTTGGATCATTGAAGGAGGTGGCGGTCCTTACACATTTTGGATGATAGAATAATGAGATTATAACTTTTCTAGTCTCTAACTCCACAGCTTGTCTACTAGGTTTTGGTTTAATTCGAGAAAAGAGAGAAACAAGAAGTTGAGGAAACAGGGTATTCACAAGACTACAATATGAATTATTATTTTTGGGTAAATTGCTGAAACCTCACCTGAAGTTTTTGACTATTGCTGATACCACCCTTGAAGTTTGATAGTTGCAATCACCTCTCCTAAACCTTTTCATATAATTGCAAGTAGACTCCCTTTGATAGAATATTCTAGTCATAAAAACATCCAAAATACCCATGTAATTGCCTTTAACAAAAATGTTTATTTTTCAAGTTTTCTCTTCATATGAATAATTACCTCAAACCCTTTAAATATTTTTTTTCTCTGAAATTGATTTATTTTTCAAATTTGCCCTTTATCAATCACTCAAAGGTAAATCTACAACTTTAAATTCCCTTTATTTTTGTTGTTCATAAAGTTTGTATTTTTTTTATTCCATAGAAACTAACCTCAATAGGAACTATATGGGTATTTTAGACATTTTCATACATTTTCAGCAATTTACCCTTTTTAGTCAATTAATGAATATTGATATCATGAAAATGGTAAGTAGTCAGGGTGGTTTTTATCAGAATTCATTGAGGGTTTTGCTTGGTCAATGCTCTTATGGTATTATACCTTCTTATCATTAGGAATTTTCCCTTTTGTTTTCTTATCGCAACATAAATGCTTTTACTTTCATTTGTATTTTAATTTACCTCATAAAAAAAATAAAGTAAATATACTTTGTCGATCTCTGTTTTTTAATTAAAATTAAGTTGGTTTTGTTTCAGAAAATAACACAATCATCTCTAAAATAATGTTTTTTAAAACAAATTAACAGAACCTAAATAAGCACATGAAAATAGGTTTTTTAAGGTTATGTTTGATTTAAAGGAAAATATAAAAAAGGAAGGGAAATGTCCCTGCCTTGCCCTTCCTTTGCTTACCTTTTCCAACAAACGAAACATAGCCTAAAGTATCTCCATATGAATCGAAGTTTCCAGAATATGGGTAGAAAAAATTATTATTGCCACGTGTCACGTGTCTCGATTTAACACATGAACGGTGGATTTCATTTCCCTCTTCCCCAAGCAATCTTCGGAAGACCTTGAATTTGAAAAAGTAGTCAAACGTTTGAGAATTATTGATATCGGCGATATAACAGTACCCCAGCATCAGCATTGCGAATTACGATTCGAGTATCTACGGTTACCCGATTCAGCCCCACGCGTTAGTAGACCTGTTCATGGGAACGGGATCTGCTCGTCACACTTGGCGCTTGGCATCCACATCCACTGTGCATTGGTAACATCTTCCGTGAATAATAATTTATAAGTACGGAAGATGTTCTCAATATATGGTAGGATGCGTATGTGAGGTGCCCTATGTGAGGAGCATATCAGGTCTCCTATTTATGGGTTAGATAGCTGAACAATCCGATCCAATCTTGGACGGGCTTTGACATATTATTAGGGTCATGCTTGGTTCACCGTTGTGGGTTTCATTCTCTTAATTCTTACTCATTCTAGGTAAGAAATGACAAGAATGAATAGCATATAGTATTAGGTTACAAAATTATTGCCAATGGTTACATTCTTTTAGAATGAAAAATCAACTCCATAGCATAAAATTTGACTAGCCTGCAACATGAAAAATAATAATGCCCCATCATTCTTTGAGGAAACTTTACCTATAAAACTACTTCCATAGGTGTTTATTTTTATGAAAACACTTTTTTTGAAGAATGAAATTGAGCAACATAGGACACTTGTTAGTTCGAAAAGAATTCATTTTTAGAAAAAAGAAAGTGTTTGGTTCATAATAATATTTTCTCATTCTGCCTATTTTTACCCATTCTTTTATATTTTAGAATTTCATCTTGGGTAAAAATGAAAACTGAACCAGACATGGCATAGGTTTGCAAGCCTGGGCTCGGGCCCAATGTTCTAAACTCAATTTAATTTCGAGCTGGGCTCGGAATTTTACATGAAAGCCTGACTCAAGCCCAGCCCAACAATATACAATATTAATTTTTTTTTATTTTTTATTTTGTAAATCTAACACTAATTCCAAATTTCCAAATCTACCGGAGCAAACCCCAGCTCTCACATCCTCCATTACTGGTATCGAGCAATCAGGATCGACGGTGAGTGGCTGCAGCCCAAACTAATGGTAAAGCCTTGATTGAATAGGCTTCGTTTCGGTTATCTCCCACTGCTTACTATAAAAAATGAAAATTAGTGGGTTTCAGTCTGCATCAGTCTATCAGATCAGTATCGAAGCAACGAAAATGATAATTTTACTACAACCTCAGCTTGGAACATGGTTAGAGTTAGAGATTCAGGATGAGGTTAGCTAGTCAAAATTTGTTTGGAAGCTGGTCTTCTGACGAAAATCTCAATTTTCATGTAACACTCTATGTTTTAAGGTTATTCTAATTGATGATCTTGTCAGGAAGAAGTGAATTAATCTTGTTTCGAAGTGCAGGTGTTATCGGAATTAATGCGATGCGTGCAATAGGATGCTATTATGAATGTGACAGAACAATAAATGCACAAGTTAGAGAACTTATCAACTAAGGCATGCTTGAAACATTGTCCTTAAGCAAAACTTTTTCGCCTCTAGATTAAGTCAGGTGCAGTACAAGAAAACCAACATTCTGCTCATAAATTTCAACAATCTTAAACTCAACTATGAATGATAAATGTGTTATGTGATTATGAATGTATGCAAAGACTAACTCGAGTATGGGTATAAATAGACCCATTATTCCAAGTGAGAAAAGGTGGTGACTCTTTTGAGAAATGCCATTAAAAGATAACAATGGACAAATGATAAGGGCTTGTTAAATTGAATATTGATGTACTGTGCAAAGGAAACCCGGATCCAGGGGCGGTGGAGGGATTATATTATGTGGCTTGGCTTATAGCCTACGTCCACGGGCAAAGGAGGAGTGGAAATCTGTTATGATGAAATTAGCAATGCAGAAGAATATAAAGTTGTGCACTAACAATCTCATTCACAGAAAACCTAAACCTCAAATACACTCAAAGTTGCTCGATTCTCTCTCAAGAAAAAGAGAGGTGTTATACAAGAGAAGAAACCCCCAAAATAAATATATAACTCTCTGTATTCGATCGGACCCATAAGCTGAATGTAAGCCGCAACCCAAGCCTATAGCCCACCACTAACCACTATAAAATTTTTCATGAAATGAGTCGCAACAAAGAATTCAAGGCATAGCCATAACGGTGCACTTTTTCTTTGTTAGAATATTTCAGCTTAATTAGACCGATGTCAATGTGGGATGTGATAATTGTGCTCTCGTGGATCTTATTAATAGTAATAGAATTTGTCGTTGGAATGTTCATTATCAATTTTATGAGGTGGATGATCTTTCCTCTCAGATGTTAGTGACATTTGCTCTTGTTTATAGAGAGGCCAATCAGCCACCTGATTATCTAGCAAACTACGAACACTTCTACTAATGATTAGTATCTCTCTTTTGTTTCTTTGCCCATAGTTACTAAAACCGTCCTTCGTGATCACTTTATAGTTTCTTTGCCTATAGTTACTAGTTCCAAGATTCTCTTAGTTTGTGGTATTTTTCTTCTTTGTTGGGCTGAGTGGAGTGGGATAGGGATAGGGAGAGTTTATGTACTCGGCCCAAGGTCTAAGTTTTGTGTTAAGCCTAGGTTGGATAATGATCAATCCAAACTGCACCCTTAAGCTGTGTTTTGGTTTGAAAGAAAGTTTCCCCATCTTTTTCTTCCGCTTCCTACTTTTTCCTTCAAATCAAACACAGCTTCAGTTCTACGTAGTCAATTGATGAGCGATTTAACCTGTCAACCTTGTCTAAGGTGTATCATATATGGCCTCACCCGCTCAGGCACAACTGCCCAAGTCACATTCTCTCTCTCTCTCTCTCAACAAAAATTAAAAACATTCTTTATTTTTGTCTCCCAATAAATAATAACGAGACATTCTGTTTTCCGATGCGACCAACATCCCCATTTTCTTTTAGTTCACCAGAAAAATGGAAAAAGAACAAAATCACACGCCTGCTTGTATCATCCAAACACACCCGAGCCAAAATGCTTATCTTGCAATTGCTAGGCGTTGTAGTGAGTATTGACGATAAGATGGCGATTCGTTCTAAGAAACTTCTCAGACGGTAGGTAGTCATCACTCATCGACTCGTCAGTCGTCTCCCCGATCCCAGATTATTACGCTTGACGATGACGGGGTTCCCTCCAGTGGCGAAACACCACGTAGTCTCACGTACGTATGTTAAAGGTGTAATTATGATAAAATTACGTTCTCTAATTTTAATTATCAAAAGTCAGGACTGTGGAGTTTAGAGGCATAACGATCTTAATTGTGGGCGGGTTAAAACTAACCATAGTAATTTAGTAAGCCACAGCCTCGGCAGCCCTATAAATACGAAGCCCCGGATTTACTGGGCTATTTTGTTTACTCATTTGCATATACTCAAACTCAACACACAGTCTGTCTCAGTGGCCGACAAAATGGATTGAGACAAAACACAGAAGCCTCTAGAACGGAGACACGATACGCGGAATTGCCAAGGATCGTTACTTGCTCTCTCTGTCTCTCTGTTTCTTCTTCAACTCAGAGGTTTGGGCTCGTAATCTTTGGTTCTTCGTATTATATTTTCTTTTTCTTTTTTTTGTTTCGATTTTTCTATAGTTGTTTCTGTTTCTTTTGATTGCTGAACTACGTTTAATGAAAGCAGATTTGGAAGCTTAATTGCGAAATTTATTGAATTTACTAAAGGACATATGGTGCGCTCTTTCTTAAGAACGTTCTGTGTTCTATGAAGTCCGATTTTAAAGATTTTTTTTATCGCATCATACTGGAGACTTGTTGGTTCTGTGGAGTGATTTTTAGTCATTCTCTGACTTCCACTTGGCAATGTTTCTATCTTTTGGTTTGAATTCAAAGTCCACTAGCTATAGAATTTTCACTTTTGCTAGTTTGAATGTTTGAACTATTATTTCTTTCTTCTGTTCGATATGAAATGGTAATGCCTTTCGGGGTTTATTGCAAAATGACGGTATCTCGTTACTAGTCTGGGGCCAATTGGAGTCCTTGGCATTTAGATTGGCGTGGTTTTACTCTAGTTACTATTTAAGGTTAACTAAAAAGCTTTGTAACTCTAAGCTTTTCCTGGTATCCAAATATCATATTTCTCCCTGTTTTTAGTTTATCTAGTCATTATAAGCATCTAAACAGTACTTATTGTTTGTTATTTCAAGATTTCGTATTTCTGTGGAGATATTTGTCTTTGTGGCTTCTTACAGTGGTTAGTCAATGCATTGTCTTAACTTTATGACGATCTATATCCTAGAATAGGGATTTCCAGCTTTCTGTTGATCTTCATTTATGGAGCAATCATAACTAGTTGGTTTTTTAGAAATCTTACCAACAGAATGGCCAGTGTGACCTTGTGGAGGATGGAGGCATTGAGTCTACTTGCTTAAACTGTACTTCAATTCAATCCTTTTCACCCTAGTCATCTCTTAAATCAAATTCCCTCAGCTATTTACTGGCTAGCAAAATAACAAAATAAAATCCCAGTGATATTTATAGATTGCACTTCTTTTGACTGTAATTTACATCTGTCAGACTCTGCTCTTTCCCATTTTAGTTTTATATTTTTCGTTTCCTTGTTTTTGCTCAGGTTTTCTTGGTCATTTATGCTTTAATTCCTTGTCAGTTTGTTCAATAACTGTGGTATGATGCTTGAATACTTTGGTTTATTTCTACCTACTTGTTATTTCTGACACTCCAGCAATCAACTGGTCACATACAGGTTTCTGACCCTAATTCACTCTTTTTGACTCGATTAAGAATGTGTCCTTTTGGACATGTCCCTCCTGAGTTTGGTTTCCATTTGACTGATGAAGAGCTTCTAGCGTCCATGGAAAGAATGGAAAATGGGGCTCCTACTCCAGCCAACATTATTACAGATGTCAACCCTTGCGATGTTTTGCCCTGGAATTCGCCTGGTAAGTATCAATTCTGTTCCTTGACGAGGCCTTATTGAACACAGAGTATCATATTTCAATCTTTGGTAATCTATTGGCTTAGATCTTTTAGCATCATTTATCATCCGTACAAATTTATTGTCATCAACATGTCTTTTTCTCTAGTATTCATCCAAAGCAAAACATGTTTTTTTCTCTAATTTATATTTATTTTTAAGATAATTAAGTTTTATCTTTGAACTTGCTCTTCATTGGTTGGAAAAGGCATAATATCCATGGATCAATGACAAACACTACAAACAAAATATTTTCTAGGATCTTCTGGTGCTCACCTAAGATTTCTAAGAATTTTGTAAGATCTTCTAACTTGACAAGAAGACAAATCTCTAGACAATGACAAAAAACTCAACAAGTCGATCCATAGAATCTTTTGTGAGGATATCCTTGTTAAATGTAGGAAATCTTGCTGGACAGGTGGTCAAAGCCCAAAATATTGGGCTTGTTTAAACATGATAGGCCAGGGAACCCGTTCAGAGGCCAGTAAGAGCTGTACAGGCCTAGAAACATGACTTTTTTTTTTTTTTCAGGTTTAGGCTATGCATTATTCAATCAACTTAAAAAAGAATTTCAGTTCTCTGCTTTTAGTCTTAATTCTCTCTTCCTTTTGTATTATGTGTTACTCCCACCTTGCAAAATCTCATTAACTAAAACAAGAAATCAGTCATAAATGGTAAAATATTTTTTATTATATATATAAATATTTTTATCCATCTTCTACAGGCGCATGACTGTTATAAGAATTCCAATAAAGATAAAAAGTTTGCAAAGTGACCATGTTGTTTAATTTGAGATACTGCTTGTGGAATGGGTGACTATTTTTACTGTCGAACCCGCCTACATGAGATAATGTGATTTAGGGCGGTTATACTTGTTACTATTTATGGTATGACTGTATGAGGTGCAGTCACCAACCGTTTTGGGTTTCTCTTTGGCACAATCATATGCTCAAGTGGGAAGAGGGGGCAGTTAATTATGTTTCTTACTGCCTTTTGAATACAGCATTTATGTGCCAAAACCTGTTGGATGCAGAAAATATGTGGTATTTCTTCCATTCGGATGGCCCTAAAACAACTGAAACTGGATATTGGAAGGCTACAGGAGAGGATCCTAAAACAACTGGATATTGGCAGGCTACAGGAGAGGACCATATGGTACTTAAAAATTCTCCTAATACTGGTTGGAAAATTACTCTGGAATTCTACACAGGGGAGGCCCCAAATGGGATTAAAACTAATTGGATGATGCATGAATACAGGATGAATCAGAAAGAAGGCAGCAGTGGACAGGTATTTTCTCGGATAAAATAATACTTTCTGGTTCTCAGTTGATGTTCTTCTTTATTTAAATTATCAGCCCAACTTGCTATTCAATTGCCAGTTCGGTTGCACAAATTTCAGGGTTTCAATTCACTGTGTAGAGTCTTCTTAAAACACAGTCACAATCCAAAACATGAATTGCAACGTAACCATGCTGGTATGGATAATTCCAGTAGACATCACACTCATTTAGCATCACCAATCATGCAAGACGCTGAACAAAACAACAATAATCGTCAAGATCAACCAAACAGGTTCCAGGTAGGTGAATTCTGTTATTTAGGCATTTTAACAGTGTCAATACTTAATCCTTCTGCTCATATTGATAAACATTTGTCTATTACATTAACAAGTAAAACATGTTTGGGATTGAGCTTTATAGTGAAATATTTTATTTTATTGTATTTTTTCCAGTGGCCTTTATTCAACATATGGACTAGTTATGACATGCATTTGTTTTATGTTATACTTTCTTTATTTTATATAAGTTCAGACTGTTGATGCACATGTAGGTGACAGGTCGAGTTAATGAGAATAGGCCATTGCGAGTGTTTGACAGTCATCTGCCAGACAATGGTCCTGAAGATCCCATTCAAGGACAGCATGAGATCTATGATTTCTCCATGGGGGACTACTTGGAATTGCTAGATCTTGTTGATCCAGAATCTCCTTCTTCCAGTTCAGAAAATTCTAGTTGCCTAACAATGTCCTCGGATGAGTACTTCGACTCATGGGCCCTGTTACAAGACCTTGATGCTTGTAATAATCAAGACATTCAACAGAAAAATCCAAACTGCAAGCTTAATGTCTTCAAGTCTGTTGAATCCAATAAAATAGTTATCAGGTCCTCCTCTTCAGGTATGTCCACTATATTCGTTATATGGTTGTATTTCTGGTACTCAATTCAACTCAAGAAAACCTTATTCGAACTAAAATAGGTTGGCTCATTTTGCATTTTTATCTGTGTTGTGCATGTATATATTTCTTTTGAACTTTTGGAAACTCAGTTCCCATAAGCTATGATTATGGTCCATTGACAACAGAAATCTTAATTTCTATCTTTCTGGCAGCCCTAGTTGTGGTCTGTCAACAATAGAGATGGAAGCACTTGCAGGTTGGGAGCCACAACTTGATGGGACCTTCTGAGGGGACCTATTCCATGTTGATGTGATTTCATTAAACACATTGCTAGAAGGATTGCTAGTGGTTATTTAATAAATATCACAGTATCAAAAGGGGAAGCACCCGGGGGATGTGGGCGGTACCCTATATGCTATTATAAGATAATGGTAATATTGACTGCATATACTTTGCAGTCAACTATATGCTATCATAGGATAGTGGTAATATTGACCCCACATACTTTTTGTTTATTTTAGCTCCCATCCCCACCCTTTAATGGTGATCATCTGAGTTATGTGGGACCCAAATTTTCATGGCCTCATCTGGCCCAGTTGCACAATGTTTTCAGATATTAGGCTTGTAGATTTTCCTTCTTTGAGGAATTCCATATATGTGCTTTGTGTTGGCTGCACCATGAAAGTCCCCCTTACAATGAATATTTGCAGATACTACTGTTTACAATCTTCATGTTTATGCAATTTTTCCCCATATATCTTATTGGTTGTTATCTTTTCAGTTGGGGAATTGTGATATTTCTGACTTCATACATTGTGCATTGAGAATATTACATTCTCTAGTACTTTTAGACCATGATACTGCACATGTACATGTGTCTAGGGAAGGGATTCATGATTGATCAGTCAAAACGATCATAACTATTTTTCTAGATGATGAAGTATCATTTTGTTGGCTTCACTTTTACCTGAGAATTCTAGGTAGTTGGACCATTTGTTGATGGTTACTGCTCAATCCCATAACTATCACAATTGCTGTTGGTTGTTTCATTCTGTAACTAACATACATCATGAGAAAAGCTTGGCGATTTGGAAAAAACAGATTGGGCTGTTTTGAAGCTTCCTATACATGGCACATTACCCAATTTAGTTCTTTATTTGTCCTTTTAATTAAAAGAATATTGATTGCAATTACTCTTTTATGGTTTTACCCAACACTGATGCTTAACTTGTCATGCACATGAAGCTTCAAAACAGCCCAATTTGTTTTTTTCCAAACCGCCTAGCCTCTCCCCATACATCATCATTGAACTTTCCATCAGCCCATATAAAATAAAATAAAAGAAAGGAGGAAAAAATATTACCATTGCTTGCTTTATGCTATTGGTTAGAAGAAAAAAAAAAAAAAGAAAACCACCACCACCAAAGATAAGGAAAAAACAAAACAAAACAAAACTTGTTACTGGAATTTGGTTTCTATTGTTGTTTAATATAAAAAGCTATGGGTGAAGGTGTCACAGATTATGTTAGAAATATGAAACCCAACAAAAATATTTCACTGTCAAAAGGAAATGTTGAGCATTGTTTTATGCATTACAAAATTTCAAGGAGATTTAATAAATCAGCATTTTACCTTACAGATTGATTGTAAATCTGCAAAAGAGATTTTAGAAAAAGATGTAAAAAATCTTGTTTCAAAGCAGATTTTTGGCTAATGGCAAGCAATTTTATCAATTTTTTATTTTGAAATAAAATATATTAAAGGTGTTGATAATGCTTTGTTTGATCTCTTAACTAGAGAATTTCTCCAAGGACAACTAAGTAAAGATGGCAAACTGCAGCAGAGATCTTCCTCCAAGCCCTAATCAGAGGCCACATAATAGGACTTATCAGTCCAGCCCTATTTCTCACAGGACTAGTCAGTCCGACAGATCTGATTCTCCCTTAAATAGGGATCAATCTTCAATAATTGATGAGGCTGATATTAGCCAATACAAGACCAATTCCTCTGACTTTGTACTAATAATAAGTCAAGTGGAGGCATCAATGGTCTTAACCTCCATAGTTGTCGATGGAGCAATTAACGGACTTGTCTCTGAATATTTAGAGGGACATCATTTCACAGTCTGTGGTCTGAATAAAGACCAAAAATATTATGAAGAGATCCTTATTCACACAGGATCTGCTAGAATCCAACATTATTATAGGGATTCCGGTAAAACAAATATAGCTTATTCAAAGCTAGTAGTTGTTAAATTCATGACTTAAGAGTCATGGGGAGACAACAGGCTTAAATTTATCACCAGGCCAATCAATCGAAGTCCCATAGCATTTAACTATTGGGATTATCAAGATGCATGGTACAAAAGTGTTCTTAATTCAGAACACAGTGTTCTGACATTCTTGGTTCATCAGATTCTCAGAAGAATTTCAAGGCCCATATCTAGACTGGGTTTATGTCTGGTGGACGACTTGGGGAGCATCTGATGATATATTTCCCAAAAAAGAATTATTTGATAAATATACAAAATTTGGCCAAGGTCTGGAGCATGAACATGTTAACTAGTTCGAGTTTTTCAAGACCTATCGCCTTCCATGGATCCTATGATGGAAATATCATCTGCCTCCTGGCTCCTGCACTTGAAAGATCTATAGAGATTAAGTGGTGGGATAAATTCGATCTAACTTCCACTGTAAAACTAGTTCAAGAAGACGAGGTATTCCAAGCCATTTTTGAGTCCTATCAAGAAAAGCTCCAGACCAAGTTTCTAGATCCTGACTTTGTTGAGCTAGAGTAAATCTCTCTTCGATTTGCCAAGAAAGTGAAAGGAAAAAAGCAAATAAATGACAAAGGACTTAGACACTAAGGCTCGATAATGCAAATTTACTGTTGATAAATTCACCGCTTTCTTCAACAGTAAAGGTTTGCTATCATTTTGTCAGGATAAAGCCGAAGATAAAGAATCATCTCCAGATTGACAGCTTGTTTAAAAAGACATTAAAGATAAGAAGGCATCTCAGTTATAGAGGCCGAAGATAAGATCGAAGCTGAAAAAATAGATGATAGATTTCTCTAGAATCAAGCCCTTCCTGTCTATAAATAAGGCTTGGATCTCATTTGTAAGGTGTGCTTTGGGTAGTGCCTGAAGGACTGATTTAAGTATGTGCTTCTAAGTTCTTTGAATGTCTTGTGTGAGATTCTTCTTCTTTTGTGTGTTTTGTAATCTCTTCCTATTTTTCTTCTGAGTGCTCATTGTATGCTGTGCAACTGCTTCCCGTATTTCACAAGCTTTGTTAGTTTTTTAAAAAATGCTTTTTTCCATTTCAGTTTTTAAAGATATTATTTTCTTGCATTGCATATTGATAACCATCCCAGTTTGCCTAAGGTAATAAGGCTTCTTGCTTTTATATGAGAGAGAGAATGATTATTCCCATAGATTGACACTAGTACCTGCTGTATGTAACTGTCGCGGGAGATCCCCCTCTCCCCCCTTTGCTCTTGTATATTGGGTGGTTTGGTTCATGAGCTAGTGACTAACTGTTGTTTTCTTCTGTTTTGTTTAAATATTATAAACATTAGAGGGATAAAATTTTCAGATGTGTACTAATTCCATCTTCTTCCTCAACAGGTTCTCTTCATGGGTGCGACAGAAGTAACCTGTCCAGAAGACCAATGCTTATCTCAGACCCTTCACTTCCAGGTTCATCAGTTGAGCAGAAGTTTCTCAATAGTGAGTCATCAAAACATGAGCGATGTCTGCCCAAGTTAGGGGATACTGTTGAAGGCCTTTCATCCACCTTAGAAAATGGAGTGGCATCATCCAGTGGCCTTCCAGCAGCATCTAGAGGCAAAGGGAAGGCTGTCAGTAGGATGTCAAAGCTGAAGAAGAAATACTGGTGCTTTATGCCATTCTAGCTTCATTATTTTCTTACATAGGCACTGACAGGGTGTTCTGTTTAGAATATTCAGTGGTGATCAGATGAGAACACTCTCAACCCTACCATGTTCATCCATTGTCTAAAAAAACATATTAAGTTGAGACCTTATTTGGTGTCTCGATTTCAAGCCAATGAATGATACCACAGTAGGGGTTCTAAAAGGTTAATGGGAGCGTTCTCATCAAATCATCACTCTTAGACACTACAGCTTTGGCTCCCTAATACGGGTTCCTTTTTGCCATGTGGAAAGCTAACATGGATTATCAAAACCACTTGTATTTGAAATCTGATTGATCAAGTGAACAATTAAATTATCTACATTACAATAGGTTGTTCTTTATATAGTTCATAATACACGAGAAAGGAAAGAAAAGAAAATTGTCTAAAGAATAGGAAAGAATGTTAGTACTGTGATGAAATGTACTTATGGAATGATAATTGGCCATCTTGCTTGAATGCAATCTAGTTTGGAAAAGGTGCAGTATCTAAATTCAGACCATATTGGTAACTTTTGTTTTGTTTTTGACACATGCAAAAAGAAAAAAGAAGTTACAAATAATTGCATGCTTTTTGGCTACCAACATAACATTTGGAATTAGGAATGACAACGGGGTGGGGATGAAGTCATGATACCTTGCCCCATACCCATTCCACCACTGGCATCCATTCTCCATTGGGGATGGGGAATCCTCGAATTTTTCTCGCTTCACTTAAAAATTATCTAGTTTATGGACAATTAATACATAGGATATAGGAATTTGGGGGTATTTTAGAACTGAATTTATAGTATTTTACAGGTAATTCAAAAATTAAATTATGGGATCTTAGGATTTTAAAATTTTAAGAAAAACATATTTTAAATATCAATATTAAACTTAAAAATATTTTACTAATTTACCTTTGGGTTTGGGGAATTATATACAAAACCTGTTCCCGCCTCGTATCCTGTTCGGGCAAGATGGAACCCCAGTTTTACGAAGGAAATTGCCATCTCTATTTGTAACCTGAAATTTGGTGAAAATGGTTAGGGGTACAAGTGTTGGGTTTTAGGCTAAATATGGATGGCTGGGCCTGAATTTCAATCACGCTGAGTTGGGCCTTGTGCCCAATCAAATCGCAACACATGGTAGGTCCAAGGTTGGCCCTCTGTTTGATAGAGCAAACGACTTTGGATCCAGCAAATTGACCTTGTGTGCTTTCATTCTTTTTCTTTTTGTCCAGAAAAAAAGAATACGTGCCGAGACAAGGAACAAGAAAAGAGGCAATGGTAGTAGGCAAGGCATCGCGGCGCGTCGCAGAGAGTGCAGACATCAAGCGAAAGTCTGCTTGAGGTTTAACTCATGATTACGTCCAACCAAAATTGTATTAAGTCTTGAATGTTTGAATTTTTTATTCAGGCTGACGTCGAAGTATGGTGTTGGTGCACTTAGCAATCAGCATGCGAAAAATAAACACCATGTCAACCGACGCCCCATACGCTTGAATTTAATAAAAGGGTCATTTAAAACACCTCCAATCTTTTATTAAAAACACCCCTATAATTTGTAATAATCGATATTTAGTGAAAAACGATAATTTTATCCCCAATGTCTATTTGAATAAATTTAATAAAAAAGAAAATAAAAATAAAAATATAATTTTTACCCCGTATAAGAAGTATTATGGGTATTTGTGAAATAAACAACCATAAACCGTTCTCTTGAACATTTTTTCATTCAATTTAGGTTATAACGTTACTATTTTAAGATGACAAAACAAACACTTGTTCATGAAAAGTCGATTAAGTAAATAGGTTGCAAATTATAGGGGGTGTTTTAGTATACCAGCAATTATAGAGTAGGTTTAAGTAAATCCATAAAACTATAGAGGGGGATTCTATCCTTATTAGTATTACCATCATGATTTATTTTAGGGTTAAGAGAATTTACTAGAACACCCCCTCTTATAGTTTCATGGATTTATTTAAACCTATCTTATAATTTTTTTTTTACTAAAGCACCTCTATAGTTTGTAATCAATTTATTAATTGACCTTTCATGAAAAAGTGTTTGATTTGCCATCTGAAAAATAATAATATCATCACCTAAACTGAGTGAAAAATGTTCAAGGACATGGGCACATCATTGTTTATTCCAAAAGTACTTCTAACACTTCTTCATACAAAAAAAAAAGACCAAATAAATCCAAATAGAGTGGCTGTTCATGCTTTATTAGGGGCGAAATGATATTTTCTTTTTATTTTTTATTAAATTTAAACAAATAAGCATTAGGATCAAAATTGTCATTTTGCAATGTTATGTAATAAAAAGTTGATTAAATAAATCAATTACAAACTATAAGGAATATTTTAGTAAAACATAAATTATAGGGGAGGTTTATAATAAACCCATAAAAATATAAAAATATAGGGGATGTGTTAATAAATGACCTTACTAATAATTTGATTAAGTTAGAAAACATCTAAAAAGTATGCATCCTCGGACTCTCAACTCTTTTAGTCTTCACGCAAGAGTAATACCTGCAATACTAATCCAACCACATATTTTTTCCGTACACTCTTTGATATGGTATGTTGTGCACTCTGTACTAATTTAATATTATATGTCTTAGTTTCGATCTGGTAGAGGGTTGGACGTGGGTCCGGGCTGTCCCTGCCTGCCTTAAAAGAATTAGGGTCGGGCCTAGGCCTAATTTAAAACGCAATCAATGTCTACATCAGATTGAGTCAGGCCCGAGGACCTAATGCCCGGCCCAAAATGATTTTGGGTCGAGAAACAAAGCGTAACTAATTTCAGTCCTTTCTTTCATAGATATTGTATCAATAGATTTTGGTCTAAAGACTAAAGTCAAGTCAGTAGGAGCCCATCCTGAGGCCTAAATTTGAGTTTGGACTAGAATCCTTGGGCTTAGTTCAGAGTCAGGCCTCGCCCAAGTCCAAAATTTGAGATCGGGCGAAACTTGACTAGGAAGGGCCTTCCCCAATGCCTCTTGGGCGCCTTGGGTTGGGCCCTTGGCTCCAAAAGACTGCCATGCCAATGCCATCATATCCCATCAAACCAAACCAAGCCAGGTTGAGGTTGAATTAGACGAATTTCATCATGTGTACAGCAGCTAAACCAACTAATAAGGCACGTACGCAATTTGCAGGTTATGCACTTGGATCAGATACAAATATACTTCGACATGTGCAACCCGAACCTGACTGGATTATTAATAAATGCATAGTAAATAATGTGACTGACTTGCTTGTATAGACATAGAAATTCAGCAAAGAAAACTTGTATTAATAAATGCTGGGAGTCTAAAACTAAAAGTGATTATTAGTAGGATGCACCAGGAAGCAGTAACAGGTTTAAGGTTTTGATTTGAATGCATACGCACTCAAGCATGTTCATGTTGAAGTCTAAGTTACGCACAAGAAAGTGATAAAATAAAACTAATGAATTTTGGAAACAGAAAGGAAGAACAAAAGGAATAAAAAAAAAGAAAAGGTGTTATGGTTTGTGATTGTGAAGACTGAAGAATCCCACAAAGCATTCCACAGATTTTAATACCCTTAAATATAGCCATTGGAAAGGTTGTTTGAATTTGTAAGTAAAAGACGTGTGCCTGGCTTCTCTCAATTCTGCTGCCTGTTGGTCTCGGAGTCGGAGGGTTCCATTATTGAAACCTGTCGGACCAAATTCCAAATTCCTTTACTGCGCCAACTCATCATCGAAATTCTCAGTAGCCGCGAAATTCCTCCTCAAAGGAATTGGGCTGGGATGATGGGGCGGTGAGTGAAAGGTGATGGAGCAGAGGCAGAGGCAGAGCGTTACGTAACGACAGAGAATGACGTAACGTAGAATTTTAAAATTTGGAAAAATTTGTAGTCAAATCATTGAAATTGAGACACGTAGCGCCTATTCGTAACGTGCCGCCCGCCCCCACGCCGGCAAGTAAAGAAAGAGCTGAGCCTTCCTCGCAAAGAGAAGAGGGCCTTGAAAGCACGCGGGGGCGGGGCGAGGGAGAGATGGAGACCAAGGAGGAAATGGTCTCTGAACTATGACCCCTGGTTCCTGCTCCATGGTCACTGGCTGAAGAAAACCCTATCTGCTTTATTTTCTTTCTTGGGTTGTCCTCGGATTTTACGGTTTAGGGAGGGAGCATTAAGTTTCAACTTTCAACTTTTACGTGTTGTTGGTTAGACCGGATCTGCTCCTCATTCATGGCGCTTCCCACCGACCTCACAGGTACATCCTACGGTGCATTAGCAACATCTCTCATGGGATGTGTCACCGAGGTCGTTGTGAGGCATCCTGTGTGAGGAGCAAATTCCATTCCAATTCGTTGTTATTATATAAAATCATCATTCTCCAACACCCAAAATAACGTAATTGCCATCATTAATAACCTGAGT
This sequence comes from Nelumbo lutea, assembly GCF_056320005.1. NCBI lineage: Eukaryota > Viridiplantae > Streptophyta > Magnoliopsida > Proteales > Nelumbonaceae > Nelumbo > Nelumbo lutea. Next base: position 22,802,201 of record NC_142688.1, read on the forward strand.
TTGTCTGTCTCAAATGCTAAAACCCTAGAATATTCTTTTTTTTTTTTTTTTTTTTTTTTTTATCGTTGCCCTTTACAGTTTTACATTTACTAGCTAAACACACTAGCTGTTTATACAAGTGGCCACGAGCTATTCCAGCTTGGTTTGGCTCGATTTAAATCGAGCTTTGAGCGTAGGTCCACTTGCTAATTAAGCCAAGTTCGAGTTTATTAAAAATTCGACTCATGAAATTCACGAGGTTAATTGAGTTTAGTATAATAAATAAATAATTTTTATTATACATATATACATACATATAAATATATAATAAATAATTTTTATTATATACATAACGATATATTTTATATATAATATTTTTATTTTTATTTATAATAAAAATGATTTTTATAATTCTTAATTTTTTGTATGTAAAATAAAAAATATATATTTTAATATGTATAATTTTTTAAGAAAAAACTTGTTATGTAGTCAAGTTTGAGCTGAGCCGAGCTCGAACCTGCAAGCTTTTGAGTCGAGCTAAGCTCTACCTTAAATCTCTAGCTCAAATTGAACTTGAACTCAAACCTAACACTATTTATGCTAGTCAAGCTTGAATAACCAAGTATTCAGCTTAGTTCCACTCGAATCCACCTCTAACCGTTCAATAGCTATGGAGCCAATTATAATACTCCACATTAGTCAATACATGGGCCCACAACCATTCAACCTCTTAGCATAGGTCCCATGTATTTTATTACTGGCGTGGGGCAATATTAAAGGTCTCACAGCCTATTACAAAGTTAAAGCATTCAGCTAATAGTGTTAGGTTTGAGTTCAAGTTCAATTTGAGCTAGAGATTTAAGGTTCTGTGCACAACATTCAGCTGCGTGTGTAGAGTTTTTGGTCATGTTGGGTTGAATTTTTATTCTTGTTCATTCTTTTTAATAATAAAGTTATAGAATAAACAAAAATGGGTAGAAATGACCAGAATGATAAACTGTTGTTACAAATCAAACTTTTTTTTTTTTTCAAAAAGAAAAATTCTTATTGTAGCAAAAGTAAGAATAAATTTTGAACCATTTGATTACAAATTTCATTTTCAATCATTTTTTCATCAATCAAAATGGTACTCATTAGCAAATATATAGTGGACACATGCAAGACCCACACCAACAAAACACAAATCAATTATGTGAGCCCCACAAATCAAAAAAGCTTTTGCATTTGATTGCATAGAAAAATATACAATTAGCACCTATTGAAAACTAATTGAAAGGAAATTAGTTTGTTGATTGAGTACACAGTTATGCAAATGAAGAAAAGAGCTTAGAATTTCAAAATAGAAATGAAATTTAAAAACTATAAATTAAAAATAAAATTAATAACATGAAATACAAAATGTCTAACAATTTCATCAAATTGATAATAGTATAGTTAATAAAGATAATATAATAAGAATGTTAGAAAATATAATCAAACATCATAAAATTATAACTCATATTGCTCCTTTTCAATTTTCATAGAAGCTTTGTGCCGGTATTCATAAACCGTTGGCCTAGGTCTTAAAAACCATCGGCACAGTTTTTACTAACGAATGGCTGACGGTCAATGTTTGTCAGCATAAGTTTATTACCGTCAGCATAAAGCTTCGTCGAAGAATGAAAAGCAGCAATATGGGGCTCCATTATTTTTCATTCTATAAATTTTTCTAACTTTTATGCCATAGACTCGTTTTTCATTCTAAAATGAATGAGGCTTGAGGAAAGAATTCTGTAACCAAATATTCTTATATTATTCATTCTTACCCAAAATAACTAAGAATTGAAAAAATGAGGCCCATAGCAGCGAGCCAAACATGGCCTTTTTGCTTCTAGGAGATCTCATCCCACAAATTTCTTGTAAGTTGCAGAATCCATAATAGTCAAAGGTATTAATAATAAAAACAATATACAAAATATTCAAAAATAAGTAACACAATATGGTGTATTTTTTTTTTTAGAAAAAAAGGTATCCACATGCTAAGCCATATGAAACTATGGGTGTCCATGGTACGGTTAATGGAACCATAAACATTTTTTCAAATTGAACCGGTCCTATTGGTTTTTTAATTTTTTATATTTATAATATATCTTATATAAATATATGTATAATATTATTTTATAAATAATAAATGATATATAATATATGTATATATTTATATATATAATGCATATATCTTTATATATTATATATAGGTAATATGTGATATATATTAAAAATATATAATATATATAAATATATACCAGTTGGTTCGGTTAATTACCAATTCTTTTTATATTAACCTAAAACGAATTGATTTAACCACATTTTCCAATTCAAAATTTTCAGTTTGGTCTGCTTATTTAATTATGAACACCCCTAAAACAAACTACATTCACATATTAGAAAATATATATTTTTCATTTCTTGTGTGAATTTCCACACCCACAAGTCCTGATGAGCTGAATCTAAAAGTGGAATAGACAGTATGGCCTCGACTTCAACAGAGTTGAAAAGCTTAACAAGAAGGGTTCCATTCCATATGTGGGGTGTATGTAGTAAGAGACTGAAACATAAATGCATTGATAGTCGGTTGCATCCGAAGATTGGATTTAAAAGTTGGGGAGAAATGGAACCCAAGGATCCTACCATACTAAATTCTCGAAGATTCACCACTCCCATTCCTCCAAAGTTAGGAAGGATTACTACCGGTGCTAGCATTGAGAAAACAACAATTTGGAAAGCATCGACCCTTCACAATTTTGCACCAGAAGTTCAGTTTGAAAAGATTGTAAATACAAATATATACAAATAAATATATACAAAATATAAAGTTTGGCACTTTACATATTTGTATTTATACTCCTTTTAAATTGAGCGAGAGGGAAGCTGACCACTAAAATTTTTTAGGTGAATTTGGTTAAAAGGGCAATATTAAAATACTTAAGTCTTTAAAACCTAGACCTCCTTCGCTTTTGCTATCACAAAGACGGAATCAATAAGCTTTTGCTACACAAAGACAGAATTAATTGACCTACGGATAATGTTCCCAATGCACGGTGGAATGTATATGTGAGATCGTTGTTAGGTGCCTTGGATGAAGATCAAATCTCAATTTCAAAAAATGCGACCCCTACAAGTTTTTACTAAGCATAGCAACCAAACTAACTGTACATGCATTGGTAAATAGTATTTGCTCAAGGACTGACACGAGGAAGGGTCACTCGAGCCCACCAAAGGCAGGCTTTGAATCCAATTTTATAGTCATATAATAAGAACCTCCTTTCTTCTTAGAATTAAGATAAAATAAAAAGCCTCAAAGTAGACTGATTTTAAGTGATGACTTTAGAAATTATAGGCTTTGGGCTGTTGACAATGCATTTTGATAGGATGTGATATTGAACATTAGTCAGGATGATGGGCCTATAAATCTTAAAATGTCAAAAAGCTTCGTGCCATTGAAGTCATTACTGATGCATCAATAATTAATACAACTTTGAACCATCAATACGATGTCATTCCCCTCGAAGAAGTCATTACTGATGCATCAATCTTTGTACCAAATTATAAAATACCCTCTATATGTAGGGAGATCAGGATCTAACATTTTTGGATGATAAAACCCAAACCCAACTGAATCTTGTCTTGGGTTGTCGAAGTGCCAAGACTTTCACCCAACCCTATAGATCAGTTCAAGCAGAGTTTACCATTTAACCCCACCCATTTACATCCTTAGGATCAATTGTGCCCTCTTCTGTCCCCACCCACATAAGCGTCCAATTATTTGTGTAAGCTAAGTTTGGCAAGAGTACAATAAAAAATATATACAGTGCAAATTATGGTTTTTGAATCATCGATAGTCAGACTATTTTACCCAAAAATCGTTCAGGTAATTAGTTCCGTTTTATATAAACCTGATCCTTGGTCAAAAAATACTGAATCAATCAACAACCTATTGATCCAGATAATTAAACCATTGACCATTGATTTGTTCAATGATTTTAATCTTTTTTTATTTTTTATTTTTTAGAATGAACCATCCATTCAAATCAAACGATTGAATATCGGCCAAAACCCAATGGCTAGAACAATTCCATTTGTGGATCATTTTTTAAAACCATGATGAAAATACCATCTAAACTGAGCCATAATAAAAAATATATATCAATGAGACTTATGCTAATAAAAGGCAATTAAAAGGAGAAAAACAAACAAAGAAAGTACTAATTGTTTGGAATGTAGTGTTGCACGTGGATAGTAGCCGGTTTGGAATTGGTCCCGCAAAACTTATAAGCAAACCACCGCAAAGCACGTAGATAGACCTCGCTCTATCTATGGAGGATTGGGACAATTAAGTGGGGGGCCATATAAAAATTCTTGATCTCCAAATCCACATGATCCCAACTTTAAATATAAGTTAGTTCCAAGAATAATTAAAAATGAGACGATCCAGAATATACATAAACTTGATGATTTGCTGGCTAAGCGATCTTGATTATTAGACTAGAGACCATACGGTGGGTCCTGGATTTTTTCCTGGCATGTTATGCAACAGTCAACTGGGGTGCTGTTAAAGACTTTCTTTTTGTTTAGCCCCAACCCTCTGGTGGCAGCGGAAATTAATCCCAGGTCTCTACTTCGACGAGACAGAAAACCTACCAACTGAACGGGTTCTGTTAAGATTTGACAGGCCGTTTGGGACATTTGCGTTGATCGAGCCCTCTTAAGAAAAATTACGTGAGATGGCTTCATTTTGGCTCACAATTTCATTATACATTAGTCATTACTTTCCCGATCTATCAATTGATATAACGCCAAAAGCATGAAAACCCTCCCAGACGATTCCGGCTTTTTTCAGCGCAGACTGCCAGAGTTAGCGCGCGTACCGTTCGCACAGCATCCGGTCCACGATAGTCCTGATCGCACAACCTGGCTGATCACTTTTTTTGCATTAACTACTGTTGTGCTGTGAGTGTGGTAGTAAGGTTACATATGGGTCTTCTTTAAAGATAAGGTTTGAGGTTAAAGGGTAAGTTAAAATCTAGGGTGAATAGAATGATAAAATGATAAAAAATATTTTTGTTATGAGTTAAATCTCTACTTATAGGAAAACATCATGAGGTATGGAAAGAATAGAGTAAAAAGTTTTTATTCTCATTAGAAAATAAAATTTTTGATTTCATGTCAATTATCGGAAAATACAACTAGGGTTTTGTTATATGTCTTATGAGTTTCAAAAATGAATTTTATAATACGGATACTAATTCCTTTTGTGAATTTTTCAAGACTGACATGGCGTGAATGACATCAATATTTTTCTTATATGTCTTTTCGTCTTGCCAGGTGCTTTATCACGTGCAGTGTTAATAAATCACAACCTGCGATGGTACTGGACTCATTGCAAGTCTATGATGAGTTTGAGCTCATCGCAAGTTTGCAGTAATTCTAAGTTCATTATAAGTCTGCAATGGATCTGAGCTCATCGTAGCCCTGTGATGGCCTTATGTTCATCGCATGTTCATGATGGTTCTGAGTTTCTTTGCATTATTGAGGTTTTGGGGTCTATTACGAGCTTGTGGTGGTCCTATACTCATCACAAGCCTATTTCAAGTTTTGAACTCATTGCAAGTCTTTACAAGTTTTGAGCTCATTGCGGATGTGAACCGAGTCATAAGCTCGTCATAAGTGTGTCGGTTTAACACCTTCTATGTCCTCAGTCGTGACAATCGACATATACCTGATAACCAGTTTTTTATTGACGTCCTCCATCGTGTTAAGCAAAAACCGGTCGGACCTCAACCAAAAAAGAGACAAACCTCTTTCAAGAATCCGCCATTAAATGCCTGGCAGAGCTCAAGAAAAGTCCCAGGAGAGAGAGCCCTGTAAATCAGATTAGGTGGCTCCATCAACAAAGATTCTGCTAACTTCGCAGAAGGCGACTCATTGATAGCTTGAATTTGACTCTGCGGCAAACCAATGATTGTTGGAACAGAGTACGAGCTAGAGCTGCACACCTCGAAGCTTCCTATTGGCCCTCTAACTCTAAGCAATGAAGCCACCTCATGAGCCGTCGACCGGATATCATCAACAACGAAGCTTCCTCATGAGCTTGCCAACCGCGGTCTAATCTGCAACGCCGCAATGTCATAGGCAGTGGGTGCCATCTTCCGCGTTTCGAAGTTGTCCAACCAAATTCTCGTTTTCTTCCCCAGCTCATGTATCTCCAACACCCATTTCCCCATTTCCGCCTCCAAACGGCGAGGGTTGTAGCAATGGTTTCGACGGCGTTGTTGTTTGGGCGGTGGAGATTCAGGCAGTCGTTGCGGCGGTTTGATACTATGTAGAGACGGTGGGGAGGAAAGATAAGAGAAGAGAACACCGGCGACGGTTCAACACATTACGTTATAAATTTACCCCAAAAAATCGCTTTACATAAATTCATTTATTTCCCTCTCTTCTTATTCTGGCCCAGATTTATTTTATTTCATCTACCAATTTTCTCTGGTCATCGGAGATAGTTGTTGGTCGCTACTGATCGGAGAGGGAGAGAATGAGAGTAAAAACGGTGGGTTCGATTCGGTATGGCAAGAGAGGTGAGAGGAGTAGGGGTGAGTATCCAAAAAAGCTGAAATTTTCAAAATCGATTTAACAAGATGGCAAACCAAATCGAAAATGAAATATGTAAAAACCAATTAAACTGAACTGAATTTTTTTTTATTATTTTTGTTAAAATCGAAATTAAGTTAAGCCTTGTTTGTTCTATAAAAAATGGAGGAGAAGACGGCCTCTGCGGCAGCCGATAGCTATGGCATTCGGCGACACTCAACAGGACAAGGAAGACGCCCTCAGCCAGTCAGCCCCTCACCCAACGGGCAGCAACAGCATAGTAGGCCACTGGTCAACCTATTCGATTGTATTCCAAAATCTAAACTTCTAAATACAGAGAGATTAGAGAGAAACTAGAGAGAGTCAGATAGATTATTGAGGAAGGAAGATGCTTAGAAGATGCTTAGACTCCTACACCAATAGTGTCGTTCACTCTTTTGAGTTTTGTTTTTCTTTTATTTGTCTTTCATTCTTTTGAGTTTTGCTTTTCTTTTACTCATTTGAATTTTACTTTTTTTGGAAATTTAACTTGACATTAAATGAATTAATAATGTATATTGCATAATATATTAAATAGGATAAATCTCTTAAACCATCCCTACTATTTAGTTAATTGACATGAGTAATACTATGTTTAGCTATTGTTTTACGTACCCTTAAGTTTTCGTCCATCTTCATCTCTGTTCAGAACTACCATTATCGGCAGCTGGCTTTAGAAGGTTGAAAACACTTATTGCCTCCTCAACGACTAACGATTTGTCGTAGCTGGATTGTGAAACCCCTTCCGGTGGTGGGTCGTCGGTTTGAGTGATGAGAGATGCTACTACTGGAACAAAACCAGCAATTTCCATGCTTGCTTTCAGGGTGCTATTTTGCTGACCCTATCAAACTAAAGCAAATCCAAATAAAGTGGAAGTCATGTTATACCAGCAGAAATCGTGAAAATTTAATATACTAAATTGTAAATTACAATAGCTATCACAAACGAAAACTCCAGAAAACAAATTATTGTATTAAACTGGAAAATCTTCCCCGTTAGTTGTTTTAGTAGACAAGCATACTTATCCGTCTCCAAAATTGTTTAAAAGGATCAGAAAGAAATAACTTTCAGGAAATTGCAATTAATATTTCAAGTCATTGAGAGAACACTGGACTAGCATATGGAAGTTAGGAAAAACGCTGATGCTTTGACAATAAATTCAGTTTTAAGGGGGCATTCTTTTTTCAGATTTTGAAAGGGGGGAATTCCTAGGAATTCATTGTTCTTTTTTCAGATTTATATTTATATGAGGATCATTGAAGGTTTATTTTCTTGGGTACCCATCTCTTAGGTGGATAAATAGGCCCACACTTGAATGGGATAAAAATATATTTTTTAATAATAGATTTTTATAACTAAAATGATTAACGCCTTATTTACATAAGAAATAAAAGAATATGGGTAAAATAAATGTTTCTTAGGAAAAACTTATCCAAAGTAATTGCATTTACCCGGATAAATAACTTAGTGAAAAACAAACGGGCCTAAGGCGTAGACGAAAAAGAGCCTATATGCCTGAAAATCACTTTTTCCCGGAAATGAGTTAAAACAAAATTGAGAAAGGAAGAAAAATCAACATGAGATCACGCTCACATTTGTCCTGTAGGACATCAAAAACCACATACAGCTGATCCACAAGCACGAACTTCACAATCTTTCCCATTCGCACTAACACGAAACCCGACACTGATATCAAACAGAGAAAAGCCTTAACGAAAACCCTAGTTCATTCTCCACAGGGAACAAATCAAAATACATAAGTAAAAAACAGAAAAGAAGAAAGAGCCAAGGAGCGTAGATCCAGCAAACCTTCAGTGAATTCCTTCTCTAGTGCCCGATCGATCATACCAACAAGCTGTCTTCTCTAGATCTCGTGTATGAACCATTGGATTCAGTGGAATTGCTATCCCCGGAGCGAGGCAACTCAGTTTCAAGGAGAGAGAAGGAAGAGAAGTGAACACAGACCATGGAAGCGAACTCAGCTTTGTGTACTTCAACGAATGAGAGACAAAAGGCGATAAAGGCGAGGACTTCAGAGTGAACGAGAGTAGAGGATTTTGGTGGCCCATCGTCTTTGTTAGCTCAGGAGCTCAACGGAGTGACGGGAGTTTAACTGTTCATCATCTTTGTTAGCTAGGAGCTCAACGGAGGGTTGATCTTGATAAAAATGTTAATTTGGGAACCGATTTGGTGTTGACGGAGAAGAATCTCTTTGTTAGCTCGGGAGCTCAACGGAGGTTCCTCTCTCTCTCTCTTCGTCCTCTTCATTCTCTCTCCCCCGTTCCCTTCGTTCTCTCTCCCTGTCGCCCTTGTTTCATCAGTTGCAGCAATGACAGACCCCTTCACATCCCCTCTCTCTCTCTCTCGGTTCCCTTCGTTCGTTCTCCTTCCTTTCCACACCCGACCTCGTGGAAAATTATGATGTAGAGCCCTCTTCGCCGGCGATACGGTTGTAGAGTGGTTCGCTATAACTGCCACCGGGAGGGATGGTGAAGAAGAAAGGAGAGGGACCAAAGGTAAAATTGGGTTTTGAATAAAATTTATACATCGTATCACGTGTGTATGAATTTTGACGAAACATTAATAGATATTAACAGCAGAGAGGAGGTTGGACAATTGTTAAAAATTTATGGAACGGCAAGACATTAGCTATTATACGTCAATTAGCTAAACAGTAGGATAATTTAAAAGATTTAATCCTATTAAATATTAATATAAAATTATAAATTATAATATTAAAAATATATAATTATCAATTATGATAACTCAACTCTAGAGGGGAGTGCACTTAATTCATCTCGCACGCGTTTTAAGGATACGTAGCGCGTTTTCATGCTGCGCGAACGATGCGCCCATCAACTCTGCCTTTATAGAAGGCCGGAGCCCTGCCACTTCCGCCGCCCCTTCATTTTTAATGCCATAAATTTTAAATTCTAAGCTTGTCATTTTTTTATTGCCCCAATACACACACGGAGACAGACTTGTGACTTGTGAGAGTGGGCGTCTAGTGACGGCGGCGCCGGTCTCCCCCGACACTTTTCTTACAAATCTACATTTGCCGATGCCGACGTGTTATGGTTCAATACAGACTTAATTTTGTCAGATTTTTGAGAGAATTGATATTCTCTTCACGCATATCACGAAAAGTTTAACGTATTTTTGGAGGACGGGTGGTTGGCATTCTTGGGTGTCTAACTTGGCACTCCTAAACCTTTATCCCATGTGGGGTGGCCCTAGTTAATGGCTAGCATGGATACTAGGATTCTTCATGGGCGTACACTTGCTCACAGGGACAGTGTTGGATCGGCACTGCGCTACCGACACTCAAGGGAGGCTTGGCATGCAGGCCTGACTCAAGCATGATCCTTCACCTCGCCAGCCCCTTGCCCAAGCTAATTGAGCTATCCCGTTGCCCCTAGTGCACAGGTGTGTTTCGGCCTAAGCGGTTGCCTATCATCATGGCACACATGTGTCTGTCATCCTTGGCATACAGAAGACCCTTCACATTGGTGCCAAGTCACCTCATCGGCACATGATCACCTTGCATTATGGTTGTCCCCCTTTAGCACGTAAGCGGCGCCTCCCATGGATCGGTCTAAGCCAGAAGAGTGCCCCAGTCATTGGACTTGAGGTCATGATCATGTGCTACTAACTTTGGTGGAGCCATCCCATCAGGCAAATCCTAGCCTCTAAGCACATAAAGGCTTGTCCTGACCTACCTTAACCTGGACGTCGCACGGGTTTCTTCCGCTGTAAAACTACCCCCGTGACAAACGCATACCGAATTTCCTACACTTTTTACATTAACCAACCAATTATTATGTGACAAGTGTTCTATTATGGTGCATGAAAGCGTGTGTATATATATATATATATATATATATATATATATATATGTGTGTGTGTAAAATAATGGGAGAATGACCATTCAGTGAAGGGTTAGAATTAATAGGCCTAAAGTACAATTGGGGACGGTGCGAATTGATGCCAATTTTTGGGCGAATATAGGTGCATAGGGTGTGGTTTTTTAACCTTTTAAATATTTATAGAATTGCAGCAGAATTCAGAATTCTACAATAGACCTGTCCTACTTCTCCATTTTACAAATATCTTGTTCACCGCACCAATGCAACATCTACTGATTCGCATATATAACTATTCTTGGAACTCCAAATCAAACAAACAGACATTTTCTCAGAATTTAAAAGTAAACAAAATGAAGTGATTGAAACTGTTATGTAAAGAAAAGTGAAAGTTCTGAAAACATGAAGCATTTAGAGAACTATTTATTAAGAGATGCAAGTAAGATTTAGAGGATTATTTCTACCATCCCCAACAAAGATGGCCATGTATGTCAATAATAATATCCAAGTAAGATTCACCTCTCTTCAGTGTTGATTTGTCAATTTGAGTACAACTTTTCTCTCTAAAGATTTGTTAAAATATGCCAGCATTTATTGTTAATTAATGAAACTAACTAGATATACCCAAACCCATCTAAAACTACTTAATCTTAGGTCCAATTAGCTGTCAATTCCTTGTAGGAGTTCATCGTTTTTTTTTTTTTTTTACTTTCTTTTTTTTGCAAATTCTAAATAGTCTGAAACATTTATTTTTAGGTGGATTTCTTGCCCTAGTTCTGTTTTCAATTCAATGAAACCCTGATACAAGTAATAAAAGTATGGAATAAGTAGACTTTCAGATTAGTGATTTCAAGTAGAAATCCAGGTATATTCTATCCTATTTAGCATATATCAGAAAAACATTGTTTTATTTATTTATTTTTATATGAGACATTAATGTTGCCTTTGCATTTTGGTTACAAACTTTCTTAATTTAGACTCCCTAACGAATTCACTATTCATTTGTATCTCTCCATAAATTTCCTACTATATTCCATTATTTCTTATATCTAGTGCAGCAAGATTTGATCATTTCTTTTCTTTGAAATTTGTACAGTATGACTTCATATTGTCTAAAATATTTGCACCTTCATTTATACTTCATTTTGATTATAAACTTGCAGTTGATATCTTTGGCTGTATGTAAATGAAGCTAACCCATATGAAATGAGGTCCAATCAATTGCCAATTCCTTGTAGGAACTTTATTAGTTCTTCTCTTTCATTTTAGCACAAAGTGATTGCTTAAGAAAATTTTACATTTTATTTTCAGCCTCCATCTTTTCTTGCATATGTTTTTGCCAAGAAAACTGGGAAAGACACCCACGTATTGATCTCTGCCTGATGTAATCCTTTAACCTATTAAAAATTTGAATTATTCACATATATATTTGCTTATTATTATACTTTGCACAGTTACCAACACTGGTTCAATTGTTTACGAGGAATAGTCTACACTATACAAATTCTTAAATTGCAAGTGTATATTAACCTGAATTTGCCTGACGACAATCAATTAGACAATAGCAAATCTTCATATGAACCAATCCTTGATACATTGAGGTGTTGGGGCTGAATCAGGACCCCCAGTGCTTATTGTGGTTAATCAACCATTGGTCTCCTTGCACCGGACGAGCCATTCTACCATTTTCTAAAAGAGAGGAATAAATAAGTATAAAAAGGCATCTCTAAAGTCCGAGTAAATTCAGTCCGAATAAGGATAATTTAGTCATTTTAGATGAGAATGGCAGGCTTTGTTGAAGAGTTGAAGAAGACTCTCAGTACCTTCCCCACATTTGCCTCTGTGTTTGTTTCAATTCTTTCTTGACTCATTGGTTTATTGACTTCAACTGGGAGGACTCCCCATTCTTTGCACTGCCAGAGTCGCCCTTCTCTCGTCTGACTGAGTCTTAAAGAAGGGGGGACTCCCCACTTTTATGATCCTTTTCCTTTAAGCCCCCAGTTTATTTGGTAATTGTCCCTTTGCGCCTTACAACTGTAAAACAGGAAGAGAGGGAGAGAGAGAGAGAGAGAGAGGAGAGAGAGTAGACATTTGCTTCCCGCATTGTCCATCCCTCCTTCCACTCCGTTTCTCATGCGTGCAAGCCATTATCAAACCTTCTCTCAATCTCTTAGTCTTCTTTCTAACGGTTTTAATTATCTGCAAGCATCTCCTGCGTTCCTCACCCGAAATTCTTTGTCTCTTTCTTCATTTTCTCTGCTTTCCTACTTATATAAGTCGATCGCTTCCTCTTTCTCCAAAATTTCCATTCTTTGATCCTATTCTAGTCCCATTTTGCCTTTCTGTTCTACAGTATTTCTGTCTGCCCGTCTGGTGGAAGAGTCTATAATCTCAAATGTGTTTGGTTGCAACAACCTTCAATATTTCTGGTTAGGGAATCTTGGGTTTGTTTTCTTTATATATATATATATATATATATATATATATATATATATATATATATATATATGATTCGTATTTGAAGGCAAAGTTGTTCTGTTTATATTTGCCTTTTCCTTTTGGAGACCGGATCTCTGAGAGGTTTTAGTTGGAGTTTCAGGAGATTTTCTGATAATTATTAGCTAATGATTATTGGGTTCATCTCAAAAATACAAGTTTTGCTGGAAATCAACCTTCTTTTGTGCTAGAAAGCCTCGATTGAAGTAAGAAATCTAGTTTGAAATTCGTCATTTCTTCAAGCTGAGATTTACATTACTAGCTGCAGCTTTGAGGGATCTTTTGCTTTGGTCTCAAGTCTGAACTTGCATCAATGGGAGGACAATTTAGCAAGAAGACGGGTGAAAATCCGCCCGTCCTCCAACTAAATAGCAACTTCCAGTACACAGCCGAGCTGAGCTCCTATGAAGCAGCATGCAGGCATGACCCTGAAGTGCAAACCTTTGACAGCACCCTTCAAGCCCGCACAAACCGCGTCATCAACACCCTCGCCCATGGCGTTGAGGTTCGAGCGCTCTCCTTCAACTCGCTGAGAGAAGTTACCGGATGCCTGCTTGAGATGAACCAGGAGGTCGTCAAGATCATCTTGGAATGCAAGAAAGATATCTGGAAGAATCAAGAGCTCTTTGAACTCGTGGAAGAGTACTTCGAGAACAGTTTGCAAACCTTAGATTTCTGTACCGCCATGGAGAAATGCCTCAAAAGAGCCCGGGACAGCCAATTGATCCTTCATGTCGCCCTCCAACAGTTTGAAGAGGAAGATGGGGTAGAGGGGCAGAAGAAGTATTTGAAGACATCGGAGGAGTTAAAGAATTTCAAAGCTGCAGGAGACCCATTCACGGAGGAGTTCTTCCAGGTTTTCAATTCGGTTTATAAGCAGCAGGTACTGATGTTAGAGAAATTAATGCTTCGAAAGAGGAAACTCGATAAGAAGTTAAAATCTGTCAAAGCATGGAGAAAGGTCTCAAGCATTATCTTTGCTGCCGCCTTTGCTGCTGTTCTCATCTGTTCGGTGGTGGCTGCTGCAATGGCGGCACCCCCTGTCGCAGCTGCCCTGGCAGCTGCAACTTCAATTCCTTTAGGGTCGATGGGTAAATGGTTCGATTCACTGTGGAGGGATTACGAGGTTGCACTGAAAGGGCAGAAGGAGGTAATACACTCAATGCAGGCAGGAACTTACATTGCAATAAAGGACTTGGATAGCATTAGGGTTCTTGTTGATCGGCTGGAAATAGAGATTGAGTCTCTAATGCAAAATGCCGATTTCGCACTTCAAGAGGAGGATGCCGTAAAGATCGGAATAGAGGAGATCAAGAAGAAGTTGGGGGTCTTTATGAAGAGCATTGAGGATTTGGGTGAACATGCTGACAGGTGCAGCAGGGATATAAGGAGGGCACGGACGGTAGTCCTGCAGAGGATTATTAAGCATCCCAACAACTAAAAGCTTTTTTGAAGCTTGCTCCTTCTTTGGGTAAATCTCATGCGACTTCATACTAAATATATGTTAAGCAACAACAGCTAACTCTGGATTTTTGATCCATTGAATTGGATATCTCACCTTATGGAGAACAATTTAGGAAAAGTTGATACTTTCAGGTCTAAACTTGGATGTCTCTGTGCCCAATTTTTATCATTCTTAACTGTGGGAATAAATTTATTTATTGTTTTGTACTTTTATATTGCCCTCTCATTCAAAGTTGTATTAGAGTTGTAAAGTCAAAACTTTTATGGATATTGTAATTGTTTTTGGCTTGATTATAGCCTAGAAAATTTAATAGATGCCCTACTGTCTACATATGTGACCTGCTGGCCATATTTGTAACTGAATCTCTGCATTATGCAGTTCTTTCTTCTTATCATAGTGGATTTAAAGTGGGGAAGTTAGTTGAAAGTGAAAATTCATATCTATTTCTTCAAGTCATTCCTTGTGATTTGTTTCACTGCACGACAACAAAAAGATTATGGAACACAACCATTCTGCTCATAAAGCACTGTTATACTTTCACACAGAAGCTCAGGCATCTATAATCTATAGTTGAACTCTATTGAATGAAAACCAGATTAGTCCTAGCAGTCTATAAACAGTTTATTTATTGTATAGTGTCAGGTCTCAATGATGGAATTAACAACAGTAGTTTTGTTTCTTGCTCTGTCCTGAAATAATGCAAATAAATCTAACCAACCCAAATAGGAATGGTAATAATAACAGTATCGGTCATTATCAGACAAGATAGCATTGCTTATGGTCCCGGCAGTTACCTCCTCCACTTAGCTATAAGTTAATTGACGTAAAAAAAAATAATACACATCAAATAATTAAAATAAAGCATGAAAAAAAAAACTGAAGACATGGTTGTCCTGGTTTTGTAATTTGTTGATGAGTACACCACATTGAATTGAACCTTCTCTTCTCCCTCAACAAAGGAAGACAGAAGCCATCACAAACTAGTGTTGTGCATGTCCAAGTGTTATCTCAACTACTGATGGTAGAAATCTTATCAGTTCCAACTTGGTGGAGATATTGAGTAGGAATAGCAATGGGCTTTCCATCAGTTAATAATGTTCAATGCTTAAGTCTCAAGACTGATGTCAATCTGTTTTGTATCAGAAAATCAATGTTTTTTCCAAGTCCTAGGTGTCAAAATTTAGCAAGAACAGATAGAACAGCATGATGATGCAAAGGTTGGACATTGAGAAGGAATCATGATAATGGTGTCCAAAAGCCTGTTTGCAGTGTTGTCTAAGGGAACCTAAAGTGTCCCAAATTTTAATGGTTGAATATGTGGTGCTGACATGGAATCCAAAGCATCTTTGCTAGCTTCCAATCCTTTGATTTGAGTCTCACTAACCAGAGGAAGGGGAAGGTGGAGTTTTAGCATTAGGAGAAGTCTCACTTCTGAACTAAAAAAAGTTGTTGAGCAGATAAAATATTCATTCATCAAAAAAGAAATTAAGGAGTACAGTTCCTTTTATACGAGAAGGCTAGGTTGTCATTTCAAGGCAAGAAAAATTACAAAAACACCCATTAATATCCTAGTCTTATCTCTTTGTAATATGCCTTAGTTCTCCTTTTAGTTTCTTCTGCTTTGAGTCTAGTAGAGTGGACTTGATACAGGCTTGCGTAGAGCCTGGCTGGGTATTGAGATAGACTTGTAGGAAAAGGGCCAAGAATGTTGGTTATTAGACATGTAAATAGACAACCCACTTTAGTTGTGGATACAAGGGCATTGATGGAGTTATGTGGGCATGGGCCTATTGCCATGTGGTAGCTGCATCAATATATTTTATTTACAAGTAACAAGTTGTCTCAAAAAAGAAAACTCACTGAGGCTTGTAGACTAACTCAGAAAAATACATAGAGTTTCAAGTAGGAGTCAAGTAGTGGAGAACATTGAATATATGGACTAAGAGTTTATGAAGAAAAATACCTGATAAGAATGTCATTGCTTCTTATTATATGCTCAGAGTTAACCAGAGGAAGGTATGATCAGTATCTAGGATGAAAGATTTACATCGAATAAAAAGGGAATCCACAAATAGGTCAAGTGGTCAGCAAAGTGAAGCATTGGAACGAATTAATTTTTTAAAGAAAAGAAAGTATAGCCTTGGATATGAAAACAACTGAAGTGGTTGCAATATTTTATGAGTCTGAAGACTTTGAACTGCCCTGCTTCCTTCATTGCTGATTTGGAATTATGTTGTTAAGAAATTGTAACTTGTGGATCTAATAGGACTCATGCTATGTTTATTGATAAAAAAAGGGACTCACGCTATGTTTGACAATGCCTGGTTCTAGAAAGAGCACCAAGAGACCAGGAAGTTCTATAATTGTAACCAATATTGCCTCGTTAAGCCTAGAGGCATCTGCAGATAAAGTTGTACCAACTGATTAATGGGGCAATTGCTAGAGTTAAGTTTACATGGTTTTGTGGTCTTTCTTATCTTCAAACTACTGTCTTAACTTAGATGATTGTTAGATATAAACTTATTCCTATTTACTGCTATTTTGTCAGCTACCTAGTTGTGCAGAAATGTGTTTGTGGGTTTGATGGCAAAATCAAAAGTAGAGAGAAAAAAAAAGAAAAAAAAAATCCACATAAGAATACAAGGTTCATGTGGTTTGACAATATGTTTATGACCACGGGTAAAGACAAATAGAAAATCCACTGATGTTAAAGCTGACTATGACTACAGTGGAAATCCAAACCTGTAAGAGTCAAAGAGTAACCTCCCAAGAGGAACATTCTTCTGATTGTAAGAAAAAAATCCCTTGTACAAAATCTCAAACTTAGAGAGCATCCACAAAGAAACTCCAGACAAAAGGTATTTGTAAACTCCCCTCACAAGAAAAAAGAACCCTAAAAGACAAAACCGGAAGTTCTCAACAGTAACCTAAATATCCTTGCACTCTTACTTTCCCTTTTTTTATACAATATAACCTTAAGAAAGGCTTAAAATCACTCGTACATGAAGAAAGGGCCATTACCCAATGTTGGTCCCAGCTATCTGGGGTCTTGGGAGGGTTACACTGGATACAGACCTACAACCATTATTACATGAATCTCTAAAAAAATGTGAAAGAGAGATCATTTTTTTTGGAGTTGTCTTCAAAATTGAAATGACTCTTTTATGTGTCCAATTATTTTGTGGCCTGTTGTTCAAGCCATCATCTGAATACACAGATTGTAAGGCAGTTTGTTTCCAACTTTCCATAGAATGTTGTTCCCACATAAAAGTAGATTTTTTAATCTAATTAGTTTCTTTGAATCACTTCTAGTTATTTATGTCACACAATCCTTTCCATCTTGAGCAGTCTGGAAGAAGCTGGGGAGCTCAGTTGCAAACAGAGATGCCATTCTATTGTTAGCAATGCCAAAAGAGCAAAGACCATTATCCAATGTTGGTCCCAGCTATCTGTTTTGGAGGGGTGGACTGGACATGAACCAACCTTTGGGACTTCTTTGCACAAAGTGGCTGCTCTCATACGTGAACTGAACCTGTGTTCTCACTCCTGTCAGCCCAATATTTTACCATTACACCAAGTAATGGCCTTTTGTGTAATTCTATAAAAATATGAATTGGGCCGAATACCAATGATAGAGAGTGGCATGCAGTTGTAACTTAGAGATCATCTGTTTGAATAACCATCATAGACAGCTATCACAGTTAAAATCACCTGTATCATTATTGAAACCAACTGATAAGAATGCTTAATTCCATCTCTTTTGGCTATAGAACCTGTTGAAACAATTTTCCCTATACAAAAATGATCCTTTCTGAAAAAAGAGTCCAAACTTCACCTGGTTTCATTTTGTGCATTTTGAAACGGCTCCTTTCTTCTATCTCTTTCACAATGTTGAATTGTAATATTGCTCCTTTTTTGGATCCATTGAACCAGCTACCCGTACATGGAGTTACTTTCTTAGGACTGGACAATGGGAAATTTGGAGTTTTATTCGGATGTGACAGTGATGGAGATAGCGCTTCATGTCATGGACATGGGGTCACATTAAATTAGGTCACAATCTAGTATGTTTAGAAGAATTCATTACAAATGCGTTTAGAGAAAACTTGTTTATGGGAAATACGTTGTCTACTTTTTTTTTTGGTCTTTCTTTGGGAAGGATACAGTTTGACTTTAATGTTGATATTTCTTTTGATTTAGGAACAACTTTTCCAGTAGTAAACCATTTGTTCTTAGAGTTTTGGATGCCCAAGGAAATTTAATTGTCAGCCATCCTTCACTTCAGCACATACAATATTATTCTTGGAAGTAGCAAAGATCAATTCTTATCTACATATTTATTGGGCAAAAAGGTAGAGTGTTGGCTACAGCATAGTAAAAGGCAAATGCTAATGTGTAAATAACACTGTCGACTCTATGCTATGAAAATGGATTGTGACTATACAACCCCCCATTTTATTGTCACGCGTGCTACTTTGTGGCCCCTGGTCGTACTTGATGACCCCCGCTCCCATGAAATGAGAAGCTGAGATATTCCTCTACCCTATGATTCTTATGGGGCCCCAATATTTGTCACTCAGAGAATCAAGAGTTCAAGGCCCACCACCATTGAATGGATCCCATAAAGTTGATTAGCTGCCCTAAATTAGATTGAGATATGACTGCAATAGTGCAACTGTGTGTTCTTAATATATACATTTTAGCTGTGTACATGAGATGGTTGATTGTTGATGCTGAATTTTGGTTGGGACCCATCCGTTGGTTGGTTCTGAGCTTCTAATATGACCAAATGATGGAGGGCGGATTGGTAGGCTGAGAACTTAGATGCAGGAACTAGGCCCAGCCCATTGGTTTATTTCCATCTAGATCCAGTGTGACAGAGAATGTGCATTCAGTGTGGATGCAATCGAATCTTGGTTTATATGCAGTTAGGACTTTGGAGACAGAAGTCCCACCACTTTCGCTTACATCAGCGGCAGTATTTTATAAGAGATTTGCTTATTATTAGAAGTGGGAACCCAACATTTTGGGATGGGGGAAAAGGGTTAAAGCTACAGTCTGTCTCCTTACGGTTTTTATTGGTTGGTTCATCTCCTCTATTTGTAATCAGAAAAACATAAGGACAATCTTAGTGTTGCTTCAATTCAATTTTTCCCTGGTTTGATTTGAAATAGAGGCTTAGACCTGCTTGGTCTTGGGCTACATTACCTCCATCCATTGGTACCTTCTCATCAAGTAATAGAGGCTAAGACCAGTTAGGCTTCCTGTTTTGAGGCTGTTTCTTTTGTGAATGTCTTTTATATTTATATTTAGAGTATCGAACCAGGCAGCTCGCTTCTTGTCTAAGGCCATGTTTGGGAGTGCTTAAAACTAAGTGATTATTCAAAATAAATATTTATTTGGGCCATTAAGCACTTATTGGTATTTGGGAAATAAGTGCTTATTTTAAAAATAAGGGCTTATTTTTTTAAGCCCAAATTTCCAGTTTTTTTTAAGTGCTTATATAATTAGCACTTATTTAATTTTTTTCTTCCAAAATGATACCTAGTTGAATTTTAAAATCCACTTATTAAATTATCCCTAGTTGAATTTTATAGAAGCACTTTTATAAAAGTATTTTTATGAAAATATTTTTACAAAAAGCATTTTTATAGAAGTACTTTTACGAAAGCACTTTTATGAGTACTCTTGTGAAAGTACTTTTATGAAAGCACTTTAAAAAAAAAATACTTTTATAAGTGTTCATAAAAGTACTTTCACAAAAGTGCTTTCATAAGAGTACTTTCTTAAAAAGTGCTTCGTAAAAGTACTTTTATAAAAGTGTTTCATTAAATCACTTTCATAAAAGTGTTTTTAAAAATGTACTTTAATAAAAGTGTTTTCATAGAAGTAATTTAATGAAATTGCTTTCGAAGGGTATATTTTGAAAATTTGAAAGAAAATGAAGGACAAAATAGTCACAAATGCTTATTTAAGTGCTTATTAGAAAAAAAGACTACCGAATGCCCAATATAAAATAAGTGCTTATTTTAAAAAGTTGGGTGCCAAACGCAGCAATTAAGTGCTTATTTGAATAAGCACTTGTTTTAAGCAATTATTCAATAAACACTTATTTTTAACTTAAGCACTCCCAAACATGGCCTAAATTTGTGAATGATGTAAAGGAATACATTTTGCTGCCTGATTCTTTTCCATTACCCGTCATTTTTATGATGTTAAGTTTATTTCATTTCATTTCATTTTTAAATAAAATAATTATAATTTACAATTCTATTAAAATAGATTCAAAATATATTTAATCATATTTTAAAAAATATCCCCACGGGGCAGGATTGCTATCTTTGTCCCTGACCTCATTCTTGTTCCATGGGGAAATCATCTCCATTCAAATGGGGTAGTTTTCCAGTGTGGATTGAGGAAATGGAGAAAATTGTCATCTTGTTGGACCTGAGTTTGACTCCCCTACATTTTATCATATATCCACAAAATTTCTTGTACTTCTATATGTAGTAAGAGAGGAACGTAGTTAAAACATGAAGGATTTCCATCAGGATCCTTGTATCATCCAACATGGTGATGTTGTTCAATATGTACATTTTGTTTTTCAAAACAGAAAACAACCATCATGTAAATACAGTAATGATTGTATTAAGGGTGTGTTTGCCAATATTTAGGGTTTTGTTTTGTAAACTAAGTAAATGCAATGCAATGCAGCATACATCAGCAAAATCAAAGTCGTATACAGATTTGCCCAAACCTCCTAGATTGCGAGCCTCAGGGTTACTTCTCATGTTATACAATTTTGCGAATCTTCTAGACTCCCTATCTGCTAGCAGCCTAGCTAGCACCATTTACTTCCAAGTCTTGCATTACATTAAGGCCCCATTTGGTTTGTGGGAATACAGTACTGGAATCAGAATCGAGATGGGTTATTTCGATTTCAACTGCTTGGTTGAGTGGAATCGGAATCCCATTTTCATTGCATTCACCCACTTGAGATTCCCGCTGATTTAAATTCTCATTCTCATATCTGTCGGAACCAAACAGACTATAGGAATAGACTATTCCAATTCTGATTACAAAGAATTATGATTTCAATTCCAATTCCAACTGCAAACCAAATGGATCCTAGTTATTTATTTTGCTACCAAATCAGCTTAATTGTCTTCTAAACATATTGGCAAAGCATTGTAGTGTATTTTCTATCTCCATCATCTATTAGAACTACTTCTAGGTTAATATTAATAAGCTTGTTTCTAATTTTATTCGCATAGTCTTAACACCAATCTTTTTATTTTATGCTATTTCTTTTTCTTACGTTTAGTAGGGAACTTTCCCTGCACGACTACTCAGCTTATTTCTGCCATGCGTGGAGATGATGATGATATTATATATCCATCTAAACAACTATCGGTTGGATGGGATTAGCCACCTACCTTCTGCCACCGTCTCAGTTAACCCACACCACACCTTTGTATTGATGTTCGTTTTGCCAATGTAATATAAGGCTAGGAGTTTTTCTTTAATGAATTTGAAAGTAGTAACATGAAAGGAAGTAATCCCAATTCCCAAGTCTCCGCTTTAACGGGTTAAGATCTTACCAATCAAGCTAATTGCCACCTTCCATTTGGCACTTCACTTGAGAGAGGATTTTTATTTAGCTAAAGGATTACGAGGGAAGAGTCATAACTCATAACTGGTAATACATTGACAAACAATCGTGGCCTGTCCAAATGAGAAAGAGAGAGAGAGAGGGAGAGAGCAACAACATTAGGGTATAACGTAGATTGAAACCAATCGATGCACGGAACATCCTCAGAATCAAATTAAGCACGCCTTAGTCAAGGCTATCATTGTCTGTTTCATGCGTTTGATCAGTCTCAAAACCATCCAACTTAGTATAATTTGAGACCAGAGCTTGAAGCATAAGATTGGCGTGCCACACGTGCACGATACCCAACAAAATGATAGGGCAAAGGATTATTAATCGAAAGATAGAGATGGGTCAGTGCTTGAACCGGATACACCATTTGACTCGAGCAAGTTCTATGACTTTATTCTACGTTTTATCCTTTCTTACATGAAGAAAATGGTCCAGCCTTTTAGTTTAGTGTTTAACACTAAATGGAAGTTTATTTTGCGTTTGTTTTTTGCATCTAATTAAACGTTTGTTGAGTAATCGGTAATCTACGTATCCCAACTTAGATTAGTTGTAATGTGAATCGGTGGGTTGACCCATGACCCAATCCAGTTTTTTCGTGTTGGATTGGGTTGATTCATTCTCAAATTCAGATATTTAGATATGAGACCGTAGTCCTATTTTTTCGGATTGAATTGGATCGAATCCCAACTTTTTGCCAGATTTACATATTGGCATGATAGACAGTGATTTAGGCGCACCCATTTATAAAAAATCAGGCACATCGTTCATGAAAAGGAAAATAGCTCTAAGAAGTGGTGGTTGTATTGGATAGACGAAGGAACGGAAACTTGAGAGGATGATAATAATGAAGCTAGCTGTAAGGGGTGAAAGATGAGTGGACGATTTGAAAACCCTAATAGGGCTCTATTTGGGCTAGGCTAGACAGCTTTTCTCCATTAAACAATTCTTAGAGCTCTTTTCGTTAAAAGAGTAACCTATTGATGTTTGCAAATCAATCAAAAGATTATTAGAATGAATCATTTCTTGGCCCAATTCATAAGCATAGACCTAAAAAAAGCGTGGTTTCAATATGTTTTTTTTTTTTCGTTTTCATACTTTCATACTATATTTGATTTCTTATTAGAATTCCCATACATATAATGATAGTATTAGCGTGAAAGAAGATTACATGAAGCTTCCGTTTTTAAGTAAGTAGATTGCATTTCACCTCAGAATTTTGAATTAAAATGCAGATTTATAGCAATTCAAAATTATAAATACCTTCATCTATAACACTCATATCCACTCATAAATTAACATCAATTCCAAGTTGGCACCTATCCCAAATGCACCGTGGAACTAGGATTTCTGAGGGTGGGTTGAACAGTAGAAACCCCTTTTCATTTTGGTTATTTTGTGATGTATGCTTTTGTTTTCATTTTGGTTATTTTGTGATGTATGCTTTTGTCTTCATTTTGCTTTTGGGTGTTGGGGTTGAGAGGAGAAAGTGGGCTACATCGTCCCCTATGCTACACAATTGATTTTGATGTTGATTGATTAATAAAATTTTAAGGCGGCTGCACCAAAATTTGGTATTAAAAATAAATAAATAACGCCAATACCAATGATACACATTGGGTGCAAATTTTCCATGATAGAGTTGGGATTTTGTCAATATTTCGATGGGTCCAACCTGAAGCTTGAGCCCAAAACAATGTAAACTGTTAACTTGGGGAAACCCGACTTGCACCCTAGCTTACACCGTTATTATTGTTGGGCCTAACAACTTGGCTTGATGCTTGTGAAGTTTTGCATGGTTTTTGAACCACTATTGACCTAGATGGTTGGACCGTTCAGCCTGTGAACCGTCTAGGCAACTAGTTCCGTTTTACCCCAAACCTCGGTTCCTAGCCAAAAACTGTTGATTCAGTCAATGGCCTATTGACCTGGGCAGTCGAATAGTCGATCTGTTCAACAGTTTTTGGCTATTTTACTTTTTAATATTTCTATTTTTTTTAATTTTTTGTCAAAATGAGCCGTCCATTCGAACCATTGACCTGAAAACCGGTTGCCAGAACGGTTCCATTTCAGGGTCATTTTTTAAAACCATAGTTGCTTGCATTTTTTTAAGGTTGTGTTTGATTTAAAGGAAAAAGTAAGTTGTGCTTAGTTTGTAAAGGCTTTCCTACATTTCCCCTCATTTCCTTACTTTTTCCTTCAAACCAAACACAACCTAAGTGGTTGGGCTTGGGATGAGTCCTTGGATGGTTCAACCCTATTTTATCCCCATGAGCACAGCTGTGTTTGGTTTGAAGGAAAAAGTAAGGAAAGGAAGGGAGAGATAAAAAAACCTTTACAAACCTTGTATAGGCTTCCTTACATTTTCCTTCCTTTCCCTATCTTTTCCTTCAAACCAAACATAGCCTAAAGATAATTTCATCAATCAACTCAATTCGAGGGACACAATATCAGCAATGGCATCAGGCAAAAAAAAAATCTAGAAAACAGATTTTCTAAGTTCAGTTTCACACTTGGAAAATCATATGGGAAGCTGAGTTACAGGATTTATTACAATAACGGATTCAGCAGGAGGGAGAGGAAGCTATGAGTCCTCTGCAACCCGCAACCAAAGTGTTGAGTGCGCCATGGAGAAGCCAAATTCTCCAACAGAACTTTTGTAGTATGGGCCATCGCCTTCCACTACAACGTTGATTAAGGCCCAACATTCTTTGAATTGCTAGTTATGGGCCTTACTCTAGCCCACCACAATGTTGAAAACTCACCATGAGTTTTCAATATTTATGTTAAACTCACCACAACTTTTCAAAATGTTTAAAACTCATCAAGCCAATAAGTTTTTATTTTTCAAAACTTACATTCCGTTAGTGCACCGTTAATGCTTCTTAACAGAAGTGTCCATGTCAGCATAAATAACAATTTTCATGACCAAATTACTCTTGAATGGCGAATTAGAGGAAAAATGGTCTTTTTCAGTTTTCAATTTTCTTGTTTCATTTTTTTTTTCATTTTTAGTGTTTTGTTATAATTTCTGTTTTTTACAGTTTCTATTTTCTACAATCTATACTTTTTCCTATATCTTTTGTTATTTATTTGTAATTTCTGGGTTTAACCTTCTATAATTTTTGGTGTTTTCTACGATTTTTATTTTCTGATTTTGTTTTTCAATTTCTATAGTTCCTATAATTTGAAAATAATTTTTTATTTTGTTTGCAATTTCTATAATTTTTTATATTTTTGTAATTTCTAAGTTTTTATATATTTTATATTTGAAAATATATTTTGAATTTTTTTCTTTTTTTCATATCTAAATATTAAAATGGTAATATATTAACACCCATTAATTTATTTTGTATATATTTTATATTTTTCTATGAAGGTTAAAATGGTAATATATTAACACCCACTAATCTGTTTAACATCAAGTTAACAACACGATGAATTTTAGACATTTTGAAAAGTTATAATGAGTTTAGAGAAATACTAAAAACAGATTGTTAGTTTTAGACAATTTTCGTAAACAAAATTTCGTTTTCTTTGGTCAGAAATTATTGCATCCAACGTTAGATTCAATTTATCATTTGTAAAATCTGTGGTCTCACATAAGCGGTTATACTACAGTGCAATATGTCCCACATTAATAATTTGCTCAAAATTTGAGATGGGCAAGCTGGGGCCTTTAGGAATCAAAAGTCAAGCGACATCCTATTTAAAAGCGGGGCTATAAGATAAAGCCATGCTGATAGTCTGATGCTACAGGATGCTACAGGTAGAGGCCAAACAGGTAAATATCTCATCCGAAACCTAGTACAAAATTAGGTGGGCCTTAAATTCCACGGTCTATTGGCCCATTTGAAACCATAACTGGGAGTCTGGGAGTAGGTTTGTCAGTTGTCACTTTGGTAGCTCTTTCGTTTGCCCACCTGTGATTGATGATTATGAGAATCAATCTTTAGAAACAGTCCACCTTAATTCTAGCTTGATTTTCAAGGTTCCTCGAGTAAGACGTACATCTATACTGCTGGCCCACCTGTGGAGTAGGCTTCTTTCTGATTGGTACTTTCTCACTCGATTGATTCCTCTACAGGTTTGGTTCACGTTTGATTTTGAGACCGTTTGGTTCTTTAATTGGAATGAAATCGGAATGATCTATTTGCATGGTTTATTTGGTTCAGATAGAAATAGGGGTGGATTTGAGTCCAGTTGAGTCAAATACTTGGCTGTTTGAGCTCGGCTCGTTGAAATTGTGTTAGGCTCGAGCTTGATTCGAGTTAGAGACTTGAGCTCGAGTTTGGTTCGGTTCAAAGCTCACAAATTCAAGTTCAACTCGACTCAAGCTTAACTGCAATCCATTTTTCTAAAACATAAAAATTATACATATAAAATTATTTTTTATTTTGTATGCAAAAATTAAGAATTATAAAAATTATTTATTATTATACATATAAAAAATAAAAAAAATATATTTTTATTTTACATACAAAAAATAAGGAATTTAAAAATTATTTACTATTATACACAAAAAATAAATACGTATACGTATATGTATGTATACAATAAAAAAAATATTTATTTATTATGCTAGGCTCGATTACGCTTGCGAGCCTCACGAGCTGAGTTTCATAGGGCTCGATTTCGACTTGATTAACAAACAAGCCTATATATCAGGCTTGAGTTAAGCTCGAATCTCGTTTAAATTGAACTTTTTACAAGCCGAACTCGAATAACTTGTAAGAAGCTCAGCTTGTGGCCACCCCTAGATAGGAATTGGAGTCGGTTGGAATAAGATTTTATTCCCAAGGACCCTTAAATGGGGAAATGCCATTTTCAATCAAAAATGAAAGTGGGGTTCCAATTCTATCCAATCAAACAATTGGAATCACAATAGGCCATTCTAATTTCAATTCCAAACTCTTATTCCCGCAAACCAAACAATACCATATATTGGTAAGTGATCAAGCTCTTGTGGACAAACCTCCATGCATCATTTCCGGTCCAATTATGGCCATGAATTCAAAGTTGGCTCCAAAATGGTTTAACCTAACCAAAGGAATGATCGAAGTTGGTTGGTTGATCTTGTTGTCATCTAGAATAAACTTGTTCATGGGTCGGGTAGTTCGATGGCCTGGCTCAGCCCGCACCCCAGTCGGGCTTGGTCATGTAATTAGGCCTACAAGCCTGACCTCGACCTAACATTGTAGGCCCGACTTTGTTACGGGCCAGGCTTGGGATTTTTCAAAAAAGCCCAGCCTGGCTCGACTCAACATTATATAAAATATATAAATAATATAATATTTGTTGAAATATATATGTTTATAACTTAATATATACATTTTTTATTTTTTTTCTTTATAATTTCTCTCTCACTCACTCTCTCTCTATTCAGTTGCTTCAGCAATAGTAACAGCATGGGATAAATTTCGGACTCGAACCCAGACCCATGCTTTGAGCTTTTTATGAGGGTTAGGCTCGTGCCCAAGTTGTAGGCCCGATAATCAGGCCAAGCTCAGATTCAGACCTTAAAAAAATCTATAAATACAGAGTAAAAGCTCCGCCCGAACCCAACCCATAAACAGGTCTAATCCATAATGTACACATGGTTGATAGTAGGCATTACAATTATGGTGGTTGGTATATAAGATCTCTTTTACTTAATAATTGGCAACTACTATTTCATTCAATGATATTGGCCACCGGTGTGTCCTCACTCCACTAAGCATTTTTGTTCATGCGTATTGGCTTAAGCATCAACATATATAATATTAAGCATATTTGAATATGGTAGAGTGCCTTGCTTTCATCAATTATGAAATGCTATTTGCTAACAAACAAGAATATAATCGACTTCTTCTGTTTATTCGTGCTCTTTCCTCGTGCTGATCCATTTTTTGTTATTATCTCTACTTTCGTCCATTTTTATTTGCACATCACATTGAAAATACAAAAGAAACCCTTAGGCTCAGTTTGGAAGAGTGCAAATATAAATTTGTAGAGTACAAAATTTTATATTTTATATGCATTTGTATTGTATATATTTACTTTTATACCTTTTCAAACTGAGCCATATTCACTATAACAATAATAAAAACTGTATCGTGGGAGTAGTTTTGTCTCTCCGTTTTTTATTAATACAGTTAGGGTGGTGGTGCCCTTTCCCTGTTGGCTACTGGTATGGTTCAAAGTATCGATAAAATATGCCCTGTATCATATCGTAAAAGCTATATTAGATGTATCGTATTGTATCTTTTGAAAACGATACAATCCGATACGCCTGTTTCCAGGTGTTTTGGATTTCAATTTTTTTAATAACAAAAAGCATGTTAAAATCTTTTCAAATAACCAAAATTTGAAAAAAAAAAAGTAAAAAAAAAAAGAGCTTTGGTTGTTTCTAAATGCCGATACAATATGGCCAAAATTTGTATCGAATCGATACTTTGAACCTTAGCTACTAGGAATTACCTTAATTCATCTTGTGGAGATCCGCTTCAGTCAATGCAAAACGGTGTTCAAACAACTTTTATAGCCTTGTGATGTAACCGTTTTCGGCCACGTACCAATGTTTTGTGATGTAAAATTTTTTGGCAAAGTACCTCGTTATTTGACCCAGTGGTGGCGTGCCTTAGTGACGAGCTACTTGGTGGTGAACTCCCTGGGGGAGAACTGCTTGGTGATGAACTGCTTGATGGCGAACTGCCTTGGTGGCGAACTGCCTGGTGGCGAACTCCCTGGTGGCGAACTGCCTAGGGGCAAACTGCCTTGGTGGCGAACTGCCTGGGGCGAACTGCCTTGGTGGCGAACTGTCTTGGGATGAACTGCCTGGTGGCGAACTCCCTGGTGGCGAACTGCCTGGGGCGAACTGCCTTGGTGGCGAACTGTCTTGGGATGAACTGCCTGGTGGCGAACTCCCTGGTGGCGAACTGCCTAGGGGCGAACTGCCTTGGTGGCGAACTGTCTTGGGATGAACTGCCTGGTGGCGAACACCCTGGTGGCGAACTGCCTGGGGGCGAACTGCCTTGGTGGCAAACTGCCTGGGGACGAACTGCCTGGTGGCGAACTGCCTAGGGGCAAACTGCCTGGTGGCGAACTCCCTGGGGGCGAGCTCCCTGGTGGTGAACTGCTTGGGGGCGAACTTCCTTGGTGGTGAACTGTCTAGGGGCGAACTGCCTGGTGGCGAACTCCCTAGTGGCGAGCTCCCTGGTGGCGAACTGCCTAGCGAACTCCCTAGTGGCGAGCTCCCTGGTGGCGAACTGCCTAGCGAACTCCCTACTAGGCCGGCGATGCCTTAGAGAATGTTGGAGCTCCCTGGTGCGGCGCAATCCGACTGCCCTGAACATGAGGTGGTCTTCTTTCCTTTGTAGGCTACGGGAGATGAGGGACCTGCGAGAACTTCATCTTTTCCTCCTCTTTGTAGGTGGCGGGAGCTGAGAGACCTGCGAGAACTCCATCTTTTCCACCTCTTTGTAGGTGGCGGGAGCTGAGGGACCTCCGAGAACTCAACCTTTTCCTCCTCCTTGTAGGCAGCGGGAGCTAAGGGACCTCCCAGAACTCCATCTTTTCCTCCTCCTTGTAGGTGGCGGGAGCTGAGGGACCTTCGAGAACTCCATCTTTTCCTCCTCCTTGTAGGCGACGGAAGCTAAGGGACCTCCGAGAACTCCATCTTTTCCTCCTCCTTGTAGGCGACGGAAGCTAAGGGACCTCCGAGAACTCCATCTTTTCCTCCTCCTTGTAGGCGAAGGGAGCTGAAGGACCTGTGAGAACTGAATCAGAGGTCCCGGGGGCATTTTCCCGGTGGGGGCTCTCCGATGCTTAAGTTAGCACTCTTATTGTAGAGAGCTTTGAAGATAATATGAGAGAGATAGAGAGTAGGGTCACTTCTCTTTCTTTTTCTTCCCTCCCCTTTTGGGGGTGAGGTCTTTATATACCGGAGTCCTCGCGAGTTAGGTGGGTGAAAAGCCTCCAAATGGTAAGACTCGTCGCATCCTGTCAGAACCGGGGTACGGTGGTGAACTCCTCGAGGTCGTCAAGCTGGCGCTTGTGTCAGGCGTCCAGGTCGGCACCTGGGCCGGGTTGTCAGAGGGGTGCCTGCGTCAGTCGGCGGGTCAGTGTCTAGGCCAGATCATCAGGTCGGCGCCTGTGTCAGTCAGCGGGTCAGTGTCTAGATCAGGTCGTCAAGCTGGCGCCTGTGTCAGTCGGCGGGTCAGTGTCTAGGCTGGTCCAGGTCGGCTAGGTCGCGCAGGCCGCGCACGTGCCGTGCGTAGTTCACGTAGGCCGCGCGTGCGCGCCGTGCAGGTCGCGCAGGCGCGCATCAAGCCGCGCACAGGTCGCGCCAGGCTGGCCAGACTAGTGCCCGGGTGGGTCACCAACTTCGTAAATTTATTGGCTGGGTGTTTTCCTAGTTGTCACGAGGTGCCACGTATCACAATTTCACTGGAGGGCCAAATCTGCCCTCATCACCTTGCATTGGAAATATTTCTATATTTTTGTATTTTATTTTATAGGAGATATTCCATTGCAAGGGTTGTTGGAGCGAGCCTTGCATTGACTGAATCCGGGTCCCATCTTGTGTTATTTACATGGAGTTCGAATCTGGTCCCAACAGAAGAAAACCATGCCACCTGTCATTTAAGACGTGTAGTTAAGTTCTCATTCAATATGTTCTGTAGCTTGTTGGGCAGTTAGATGCGAGCATTGTTGTGGTTCGGCTTAGTCAATTTATCTGCACTAAAAAGCGATATGCATGTATATATATATATATATATATATATATATATATATATATATATATATATATATATATATGAATATTTATATTTATATAAGTATGGTTTATTAAAGAATTTATAATTGGGTTGAACTAAGGTTAAAGCTATTCAAGAATTAGGCTCGAACCCATCTGAAAAATAAAAAAGCACAAACTTTCCTCTTTCGAAGAAAAAGGGGATTGAAGTTGGGGATTAAACTGTGGGTACTCAATAAAGAAAGGGATAATCTCTGAGCAAGGTATATAAACTCTTTCCCTTTGCTTACAGCCCTAAGTCCACTGCCTGGGCATTGTTTTTAGACTAAAACAATGATGGATTCATGGTTTCTGCTACATTTGATTCATTGATTCTTTTAAACCAAGAGCCTAGCCTGGGTTTGAGTTTTGTTGCACGCTGCCGTCACTCGTGAGAATACTGGTAAGAAGAAGGAATGAGGGTTCAGACTTGAGAGTTTTTTGAACTTTCAAACTTTTAAAGCATGGATGAATGGGAAAGAATGCTGTTACTATAACATGTTTGTGGCTTTTGCTCGCGTTAAAATGGGATGGTTTTTGGGATTCTCTTGAAAGCAAAAATCGCGTATACACTGAAAACACATCCGGCCTAGGAGATATTCCCAATGTGCGGTTCAAATGTCAGTGTTATTAGGATGTTTCTTTCGAGATCATACTCTAATCTCCCCTACTCATTACTCAAGCAGTTGCGAGTTGTGACATGTATAGATAGGAATCTGTTGAAAAAAGGGAGGCCATCATGGTCCATGGAGGCCGGCCCATACTCGATCAAATAAATCCAACAGACCATATGGTATGGTCCATCAAATCGTTATTACTTATCGTGGAAGAACACTTTGAAAGTTGAACCGGACGCTGAATTAAGAAGAAGATCGGTTCTGTCCCGTCAAGTTTTGTTTAAAAAAAATATATCCAATAGCAAACCGCTTTAATAGAGATGAAACTTGCAAGGTTTACTCCAGTTTATTGGTTTTTGGGCTGGTGCAACTTGCAAGGTTTAATATATAGCAAAATAAAACCACGAGGGGACGGAAACCGACAAACAATGGATCGGTCATTTCATTTGGTTAATTGAAGGAGCGAAATAAGTTCATCACGCTCTCGGGATTGATGGATTGTGATATGCTTAATTAATTAAAGAAATTTACCACGAGTGAAAGTGGTACTAGGTGCAGGTGTAGGTGGTAGTAGACATTTTAAAATAAATAATCGGATTGTTATTTCTTGGTCACTGGTCGGTGGTGTTGGCATCCAAATTCCAACATTGATGAATGGGCGTCCATGATCTAGGACCATCCACACTTGTTTGAATTTTGAACTACAAAGCACTAGTTTTAGTTTATAAAACCCCAGGCCCAAACAAACTCCGCTAGGCCTGACCATTCTGTTGATTTTTTTTTTGACAAATTTACCCATCGACTTATTTGTTATTGTCCCAAAGCCGAAGGGACAAGGGACCCCACCCACCCGATTTAAGCAGCAGATGCATCCAAGTCAAGATTCCATTCCATTGTGGCACACACGGACACGATGCCGATGGGTGATATTATTATTATTATTATTATTATTATTATTATTATTATTATTTAGGATCACATAATAAAACTGAGAATCAGGCAGCGGTAATGGGCTCTCGTGAACAGGATCATGTCAACGCTGTCTTAGGGTTTAGCAGTCAGGTATCTGACCTCATATATGAAGGGGGCCCATGCTGGTTTGTCTGCTTTCGCTATCGGTTATTAGGTGGGGCCCGCTTGCTACTGGCGCACCGTACCGTAATTGCCTCCAAATCCAATCCCATGGACGTTGTATGTATTCGCTAAGTTTACAATTTACAAATTACAATCGTTAGGTTCTTGCGGTAATTATGTGTGAACCGGAGGGCATTACTTTTTGCTTAAATCAATCATCATCTCATCCCGCAATAATTAATGCATAAACAGGACGGGTTCATTCAATCGCGTCGGGTACTAAGCTTATTAAAATGTTCTGTTCTATTCTACATGCTGAACTGAAGCATTTGAATTTTGAGTGAGGTTGGGTTGCCAGTTGCCAGTTGCCAGTTTGCCACATAAGAATTATAGAAATCGTAAGAGTCTCCAATCCATGGGTTAGATTTTTTGTTTCCCGCGCCAATGGACGGTTGGTGTTTTCCTCATCTGAGATCGATGGCTGGTTTTTGTTTATCCTGTCATTGGCGGGAAAAGCCATATATAGTAGAGATATTTTTATACTAGTTGGGCACATGGGTGGAGTTGGAGGCGCACGGTCAGTGGGCCCCGGTTTGTCGGATAAGGCCACGATGAGGTCGGAATCGGAGCAAAAAAAAGTGAAAACGTCCCCCCTCCCCCCTCGTGGGCCCTGCCTACGCATTTCCGGTTTCCGTTACGGTTCTCGACGTTTCTCTTTTTCGGCCAAGGGTATTTAAGTCAAATTAAAAGCCACTAGGCACATGTGGTCAAACAGTCAAAACCATCTATCCCCTCCAAACATAACCCCTAGCGGTCTTTGCAACGAGCTTCAGCTCGGAGCGCTGTATTAACGAACCCTTGGGCCTTACGTGGCAACAAATTATTGGAAACATTCGGGTCGTCGGGATTCAGAACAGGAGAAAAAAATAAAGAAAACAAAAGGAAAGCACAGTCACTCCCATTTCTTCCCACAAACTCACTCTCTCTCTCCCCCTGTCTAACTTCTTCTCCTGTCTGTGTTTTTTCTCCTCTAAATTTCCTCATTTTCTCCTCGTTTTCTAATTTTTTTATTCCTAAAAAATTCAATTACGGATTCTTCAATGCACGATCTATCGGTTTCATGCAATTTAGAGCTCTGATCGCCGATTTTGTTATCTGATTTTAATTCGTTGTGAATTCGATAAGGTGAGGCCACAAGAAATGCTCGAGCCAGTTGAGAGTTCAGTGAATGGAGGATTTTCGCAGTTGCAGAGCTGCGGAGAAAGCAGCGAAGAGGAGCTCTCTGTTCTTCCTCGTCACACCAAGGTCGTTGTCACTGGTAATAATCGTACCAAATCCGTCCTCGTCGGACTCCAAGGCGTGGTCAAGAAAGCTGTTGGGCTTGGCGGTTGGCATTGGCTGGTAAATTCTGTTAGAAATTTGATATTTGATTTATGAATTTTGGTGTTCCTAGGGAAATGCCTTTCCTTTTTGGGTTGAGACTGAATGTAGTTTCTCAGAGAAGTTTGGGGGTTTTGTTCGAGAGGTTTGATTTGATGAGTTTTGTGCAATGTGGGATAATTGGATAGAATTCACATTGATTTTTCATTTTAGTATTAGTTGGTTCTTACTTTAGTTATTTATTTGGATTTGGTGCTCCTTCCACTGTCGCTTTGATTTTGTTTTGTTTCTTGCTGTTGCATTCACTTATTCTGTATTCGATCAATTTGCAGAATTTGGTTTCTTTCGTTACTTTTCTTATTGCATGAATTACATTTTCTTTTTATGACTTAATCTTTATTGATATTGGATTGTTCATTTGGGTTTGGTTAACATGTGGGTTTTATACGTGGATCTGGATTTCTATATGTGGACTTTGATCAAGTCCTAAAGATTCATGCTTTTATCCTTCTAATTTTGAGTTCGTGGTATATTGGACTAAATTTCTCCTGGATTGATGTTTCCATGCCCTGTGGATGGTCTTGTTTTTTTTTTTTTTCCTTTTTCTTCATTTCCTTATTCTCTCTGTGTGCGTGGGGGAAAGTGGGGAAGCATCTGTTGCTGCATGGATATCCGCTACTCATTTCAGGGGCTTTTAGGTTTTTCTGGTCACTAAATTATTCTTTGTTAGTATCTAGCTGCTGGAGTTTCTGATTGAATATTGGTGATCTATTTTGGGGGTTTTTATTTTCACTGATATAAATTTCGGGAGTGCTCAATGATAAAGTGGGTTTGTGACAGTGTAACAGGCATCTGCTTTTATTTCTGGATCATGGACTTGTTTTGATTGAACACATGTAGGCTATTCTTGAGGCTTTTGATTTCACTAATACATGCTACAGAAATGTGGTCTCATTCAATGGGTTCTGGATTTTGATGATGCTTGTTTCTGGGTTTATTCTTCTTTTCGGATTTGTTTGCCTTTTTTCCCTCCTTTTCTGGTTGATGTTTCTTTCATGTTTCTTGCTAATTTCCCTCCTTTGGAAATTGCTTTGCTTCTTGGCTTATGGTAGATTTACTGGATTACTGTAAAAATGCTCTTTAAACTTTTAATGATTTGAAAAAAACATGATTTGCTTCCCACAGCCAATTGAATTTGAGTGTGGTCTATATGATTATCTTAACTGTGGATAGGTGGCTTCATTTGAATCAATGGTATTTTTGCAGTTATTTTCATTCTTCAAATTTTGAATTGTTATGTTTTTCAAAGTGATTATTTATATCCACTGGATGCATGTTTGTGTAATTTGTCACTGCCCTAAAGCTTTTTAGTCTATTTATTTTGTGGTAGATTGGAGCTTGTTTTGTGGATGATTTCACCTGATTTTGATTTTTGATCACCGGTAGAACTTTTTGAGTTGTAACCTAGATGTGATCCCTAAGACAAAACCTAAAACCTCAGCTTTTCTTTTCTTTTCACACCTGTACTTTTGTTTTTGTTGTCCTCTATGGTAGGTTGCGATATCTGTCCATATATCAATATCCTTTTTGAATTTTTGGTTTTGTGTACTTGGACTCCTGGAGTGGTCTTTCATCTGTCTGAATTCACTAAACTGCAGGTTCTTACCAATGGCATAGAGGTGAAGCTTCAGAGGAATGCCCTTAGTGTGATTGAAGCACCAACAGGTCATGAGGATGATGATGA
Organism: Nelumbo lutea; assembly: GCF_056320005.1. Lineage (NCBI taxonomy): Eukaryota > Viridiplantae > Streptophyta > Magnoliopsida > Proteales > Nelumbonaceae > Nelumbo > Nelumbo lutea. Next base: position 22,837,919 of record NC_142688.1, read on the forward strand.
CCTGGAGTGTGAAAATATGCAGTGGAATGGTTCAGATTTAGGTAAGTTTCTTTGGCTTCATTCTCATTGGTTCATATTGAGGGACCAAATGAACGAACCTCCCAAACCCTTAAACAAGAAAAAAGAGGAAAAAGTGGGAATTTTCAGTGGTCTTGGCCTTAGCTAGTGTGGCTGAGAGATCTAACTCCCCTTGTTTTGTTTGGATTACCATGTGATCTGCCTGCTAGGAAACTTTCTTTTGAGGAAGAGGAAAGTAATTGTCCTTGTTACTTGGGTATAATTTGTCTGTACTATGTACTTTGTTTTCCTTCATAATGTTCCCAAAAGTTTGGTTTGATTTTATTACTGTACCTTTCATAGTGCTCTTGTGCACCCCTTTCTTTCGTTTAATTTTTGTATTTTGTTAATGCTTTGCAGCATCTAATGATACCCAAAAGTCCCACAGATCCAGGCATCGCTCACATAAATCAGTAGGTTCATCTCAGAAGACCATGAGTCGGTCTCTTTCTTATGATTCACAGTCCAAAGGATCTGTTTCACCTGCTCGAAGTGCCACGGTGTGTGTCTTTTTATGAAACTTCTTATGATGTCTATTTATTTTGGTAAATCTAGAGCTAGAGAATTTAGGATTCACAGGTTATAATAAGTCTCAAGCAATTTCTGTTGTGTGTTTAGTGAAACTTCTAATGATGTCTTCTGCAGAAGGTTGACCTCAGCAAACTTGAAATGACTGCATTATGGAGATATTGGCGACACTTCAATCTTGTAAGTTCCATTGTGCTGTTGCCAAGTGGCTAGTTACTTAATACCATATAGGAATAAATAATTATTTGTTGTAATTTGTGGACATTTCTCCCACAATTATTGAATAAAATTTGTTTCTTCTATAGGTGGATGCCATCCCCAACCCATCAAAGGAGCAGTTGATTGATGTTGTTCAAAGGCATTTCATGTCACAGGTACTCATGCAAAAAATCTCATCTGTTCTTGCACCCATTGAATAATATAACGGTTTCTAATAATGGGAATAACCATTCTTTGAACTAGTAAACTGTATAGATTAATACTGAAACGAAAGGAAGGTCAATTTAGGCATGTCCTTTACTCTTTGTGATGAAGGGGTAATAGTCAAGAAGCACCCATTTTAAAGGATAAAAATATCTTGGAAAAAAAAGAAATAATAAAGATCAGATATATCTCCTATTAAAGAACTATATCAATCAATGTAAAGTCTGACTTTTCTGAACTCAGATGTCAACACCCCTCTTTCCTTGAAGGAGCTTGCTTTGTCTCAAAATTCATTTGAAACCGAATTAGTTTACTTTGTTTATGCAGCAATTGGACGAGTTGCAGGTTATAGTGGGGTTCGTCCAGGCTGCGAAAAGACTGAAAACTATGTGCAACTGACCTTGAAAGAGAAGCATTGTATTTGGTTGTCGGCGCTAACAGATAATCGTAGTTATATGTCCTCTTCCGTCAGTTTCTGTAACATATGTATTTCTCCTTGGCTTATTATCTCGTTAGGAATTTGGGTAGCTGGGTTGTCGGAGTTATGGTAGTCCTAATTATGTAGATATTGCAACTAATGTGACTTTGAACAACTCCTCGTAACTAAATATGCTTGCCCAAGTGCATTGCTCACTGTTTGGGGGAAGTTCTACTTTTTCCTTTTTCATTTTCACTAATGTATATTCTTAGCCGAGTTAGCTCTTATTTTTCGCACATTGATCATTGTTCAGCATCGCTCGAAGCCTTTAATCACTCCACCAATTTGTGTTCTGCTTTACTGTTGTGGGTGGGTATCTATGTTAAACGAATGAACGCACTACATATGTACGGGAGAATGGATGTTATGTGAGCACTCGGCAGAGTTTTTGCGTAGCACTTAGCAGGAGACACAGGTTCCTGCACTTTTGTCGAGTACTGACTAATAGTAATGGGCTTTTTTATGGTTCACTGACTCGATTATCTACTTTTCCTAAAAAAGTAAAAAATAAAACTGGATCCACTTTTTACGACGTGGGTTTTAACTTTAACCTGACCTGTCACCGACCATCCTACAGCTACAGGGTGAAAAGATAGCTTAGATGAGATAGAATTATCTGAGTCCGTTGGATGGTCTCTAGAGTATTGTTATTGTGGGGCTCGTCCTATCAGAAGCCCCAAAAGTTTTTAGAATAGGCTGTTTTTGGAGCTTTTTCTCGGCATGACAATTGACACCTTATTCCATTCAGAATTCAATGCTTGTTTCGTCTTTAGAATATTAGTTAAGATTACTCTTTTACCCAACGTCCATGATAGCGTGTGTCGTGCATGGATGCAACTCAAAGTTGTTATCATCTTGACCTTGTAAATAAATGGTAGGACTTAACGCCAAGTTTTTCCAGGTTGATCTCGCGTTCCCTAATTGTATTTCGTTTTCCAAGTTTATTACTTTATTCCGAAAAGGCATGACATCTGAAAAACGGATAACCGAGTATTATACTCTCTCCCGTGAGTTTGGACTTGGATGGATAGATTATCACTTTTAAGATACCGCTTAATTTGGTATAAGATTGTTTCGGTATCGAGTCTCCATCCAGTAGATAGATGAGCATCGCTCGCTACTGTTGATTTGGGCCATGCAACTGAGACCATAAGATTAGGGTGGTTTCATTAGGGTAGGAGCAGAAGTTGTTGGGTTCGTTTAATTATCTTGGCTCTTGGGCAGTGCTTGCATTGATGCTGTAGGTGTGAGAGCAATTTTCAAATTTTGACTTGTTGAGGCTGATAAGACGACGCTTGTAAAGTTGTAGGTAACAAGTGAAGGAATTAATGTGTTGTTTTACAGCTACAGGCTTTTCTTTTCTTTTCTTCTTTTAACGCAATTCCGTTCAAACGACAAAAATAGGGAGTTTAAGCGAGAAATGACGTGAAACAAACAAGAAAGACGAAACAATGAAATCTGAAGGTGAGTCAAACCAACGGTGGCCTTGAGAAGAAGAGAATGTATGATGAACTAGCTAGCAAATGGGCCATTGCATTTCCATCTGTATGGTGAGAACTCGAATGAGGGCTTTGCAAATATTTTCTGGAAAATGTATCTAATAAGCCAACAACAATTTCAGTTATAAAATCCAATATTAATGAAAGGGATAATTTTGTCCCATCCAAGTATTGATAATTAACCCAGGTCCCAAAGTTATTTATCTGCCTGATGGGAATAAGTGATACGTAGGAAAAATAAATTTTTCATCAACTTTACATAAATTTAAACAAAAAACACGAGTATCTTAATCAATGATAACCAAAATCTTATTAGCCCAACTTTTCCCACTCCCAAATTCAAAAAACAAGCAGGCCCTTAATAAATTTTGAGCAGCCTGATGAGGACAAGTGGCAATTGCAGCATCAGTAAACTTTTCCCGCTCATTGTTGAAGTAATTGATAGAAGTGGAGTACCCGATGATTCTCCCCCAGGATTGTCCTTTTATAAGTTGGTGGTGATGAACTTATCTAAAACATACTTATCAGAGTCTACAAGCTGCATGCATATAGAGGTTGAATGTATTGGTAATTTGGTAAGGGAAAAGACAGCAGACAAACTGTGAATCAAGGCCCTCCACAGTCCACTCCACCTTGAATTGGTTGGAAACTTGGAATCGTTTCCCACGGCCACGGGTAAGGCATGGTATTAGCCTATTAGGTAATAGGTAATGGAGTTTTCTTCTTTGCAGTTAAATTTGGCTAACAATGCTTGTAGTAGATTCTCGTTGGGTAATTTCCTGATTCGCTAGACGCTTATTAGGTATGGTGGCATGGTGGGTTTTAGGGAGAGGGGATTTTTCCTCACAGAGATTGGGTTTGGGGGGACATTGCCTGCCACAGTGGACAGGGCTTGGGATTAACAGTTCCCGGGATAACTCAGCAATGTCTTGTCCTGAAACAAAGATGGTGGGTACACGAAGGTCTCTGTATCAGATTTTTTTAACGCTCAGTTTGAAAAAAATACAATACAAATATATGCAAAAATTGGGTCTTAATATTTTACTCTTATTCATGTCTATCATGAGATAGACAGAGAGAGGGTATCTAGTATCCTCCTTAGTCTCCTACGGCCTGAAGTGGGTCAGAAAACCAAGTCGTCCTAACATTGTCATCGGATTCCCACCGCTCAGCATGTGCTTGATGTCTTGCAGCAGGTTCCAATCGGTGGAATCTGGAATATAGGGCAAAAAAGTCCATTTTGGTGGCTGACCAGACTTGCCCTTTACGGCGGTTTGTCCTTTTATTTCTTCACTGCTTGAAAACGGAGCCATCTTCAATTAGTCTTCATTTCATCTCATTTCAATGTACACTTAAAGTTTTCTTTTTTGTTTGTATGGCTTACAGTATTCAAACATCGTATTCTAGATCTTGTGGATCATATAAACAAAATAAAAAACAAAAGAAGAAGAAAAAGCGAACAAATCCATCTATTTCACTATTTGACTGGTGTTAATGGTTCAACATCACTTAAGGGCTGTCAGATTAGGATTCAAGTGGGTGAATTGAATGACTTAGGCTTCGTTTGGTTCACAGGAATAGGGTCTGATTATTTCAGTTCTAGCTGTTTGGTTGGGTAGAATTGCAATTCCATTTTCATTCTTGGTAGAATAATATTCCTGCATTTGAAGGAATGGTCATTTATTTTCTTTCATTTGAGAATGAAATCTCATTCTGTTAATTCTAATTTTCATTCTCATTCTAATTTGAATCAAACAGATTATGTGAATAGGCGATTGCAATTCCGATTTCAAAGGATTTCGAATCTGATTCCAACACCGATTCCCACTGCAAACCCAACATTATATTTTTCATTCAGCCATTAAAGAGTATATATTTAACAATATGTAAATAGAAACGCAAATGAATGCGATGTTATTTAACCCACACTTACAGAGTTGATTTACATGGAACTATCGCTCTCTGTTTGGTCCTCTCCCCCTAAACAGTCTGTCTGTCTGGACTCCAATTAATGGGCACTTTGGCCTTGGAGGGAATAAGGGATCATGGCCTGCGTGTGATATGATAACAGGAGTACAACCTCTTGAATGTGTTTTCCCAGTAACCAGTTTAATGCATGGTACTACATTCAACTTGGTTCTCTCATTCAAATTCAATCTCTCATTCAACTTGGTTTTCTCACTGCCTCACTGGTACGCCTCTCCAGGGTTTGTACAGTTTGAGGACTGTGATAGTGGGATCATTGCAATTGTTTAGATAGACTATTCTAGCTAAGGTAGGTAGGTTTGGTTGGACACCCAGCTCCGATAGTAGCTTATCTGTTTATGTTTCAAATTGCTAGGTTGCAATAGGGTGTTTGGTTTTATGGGCGTTTATTCAATATTATGTTGATGTAGAGTTTAGTGGTGCTTAATTGTCATAAACGATTATAATTATTACTTTTTTCGGTTTTATAAACAAATAAAGTATAAACCTTGAATGAAAAATATAAATGAAATCAAACAAATACTTGATTTCCTTGAAATTTTGATTAATCAATGTTTGTAATCAACACAAATACAATGTATACTTTAACTGGCATTATATATTGCCTAGGGCTAGGGAGGTTATTTTATTCGATGGGTATGTTATATAAGATGTGTGTAGATAGTAGTTTAAGTTCACGAAGTTGCACTCAAGCCAACAGAGTTGAAATTTCTCAACAGTTTGGCTTTGATCCAGCCTTGCCAGTTGTGTGGAATCCCTGTTTTCCCCATACATTTTGAGGGTGTTTTGTTCTGTTTACGTTTATTCAATAAATGTTTTGTATTTGTATGATTGTAAAATCGAGAAAAACAATTAATAAGGTTATTTATGACACGTACGCGCCATTATGTCACGGGGATAATTGTTGGGGCCCCGTGCGGCACTCGAAAGGGGAGAGTAAGTCTATGTAACAAAGCAAATACACACAAAAAGGCAACAAGATGGAACGCGAATTAGCAAAAGGCTATTTGTATTACAGTAATCAGTGGCAAGCACAAGCATACAGTATAGTGTCGAGGGGATTTCGTGCTTAACCTTTACAAGCTTATGAACTCACTCGACTACCTACCTCCCCTCAAAGAGTACGTTAAGCTTTTGGGGGAGTGACAATAAAAAACATCAAAAAGGTGAAAAAAAAATACTACAATATTACAATAATGTCATTGGCAATACCTCATACAAAAGTACATGCATAATACACCCATGGCACACACTTGGACGTTAAGCTTTTGGGGGAGTGACAATAAGAAACATCAAAAAGGTGGAAAAGAATACTACAATATTACAATAGTGTCATTGACAATCCCCCATACAAAAGTACATGCATAATCCACCCATGGCACACACTTGGACGTTAAGCTTTTGGGGGAGTGACAATAATAAACATAAAAAGGTGGAAAAGAATACTATAATATTATAATAGTGTCATTGACAATCCCCCATACAAAAGTACATGCATAATCCACCCATGACACACACTTGGACGCTAGAGTGGCGGCTGTAGGCATGGTGGTTGGCACTTGAAGGCACGGCGAAGAAAACACTTGTTACAATTAGGCACTATATAAGCAAAATGAATAAATGCCTATATGTTTTAGGAAGCTTCAAAATGAAGTTTCCTAAAACAAGAAAGGCGCAGAGAATTTACAAACTTCGTACACATGAATACAATAAATGAGGCATTTTCTGACAAGACACCTATGTGACACTATAAATAAATGTAAACGGAATCAAACATATATTTCATTATTGCATAAGGATTAAAATTGTACAAAGAAGTTTATATCCTTTTTCCTCATTTTCATCATCGTCGTCATAGATCTTCTTTAATAAGAAATGAGGCCTTATGGCTCAGTTTGGAAGAAATACAAATGCATACAAAATTATATAAAATACAATATATTTATACTTCTTACAAACTGAGCCTAATACAATTCATACTCATAAAAGATCAAGAAAGAGATTACTAAAAATGTTGGTTCTATCATTCGTTCTCTTTATTCAAGTACAAGCCATCTCATATGTAAAAGTCAACGTAATACAAGTGTTGAAGAGGATAATGTTAGATTGGTCGAGGAAGGCCGGACCGGAAACCCATGAATTTGTTTTGTCGATCAATGACATTTTCACATCGGAGAAGTTTCTGATCGTTGGTTATTTTCTTTCATAGTGGCCCGTAATTGGTGGCTTTAAATCCAATTTTTTTTTATACTTCACCTACTCCACTCAACTGTCAAGTGTCAACTGTCAACATAAACTTAAAGAGAGAAGGAGAGAGGAACTTGGGAGGCTCCCTAACCCACAATTGATTGACCTTGTTTGGATTTCGTTACCGAAAAGCCAAAAGCGTGGATTGATAACTATACTAATATTTTATCAGAGACTGGGGACTATATTACTTTGGTTTCCACTCGCGGGCAAAGGTCAAGATCATGAGGATTTGCTTAGGGTAGTGGTGGGCTTGGGTTGAACATGGATCAATCCTTCGGACTTCGGATTAAAGGCATGTTGTGATTTTCATTGTTTTTTTTTTTTTATTTTTTTTCATGTTCACTGGTTTTTAAAACTGATTCAGAGACTGAACCGGTCAGGGGTCCGGTTACTGGGTCGAACGATTAGCCCATTCTAACAAAAAATTAAAAAATTAAAAAATTAAAAGAAAATGAAAACTAGTCAAAACCGTTCAAACAATTTGAAAGATTAACCGTCCGGATCAATGGTTTACTGACCAAAATCAATAGTTTTTATGGAAAATCTGGTTTTGGGCCGACCTGACCATCTAGTCCGGTCTGATTTTGAAAACGATGCATTTATATAAGATCTATGAAAAAATAGACATCAAAATTATCCGGTGGATAAACAACTTTTTCAACTTAGGAAAAACGTTAACAAGGCATGCATGTTGAAATAATTTTGCTCATTCTGAGAATGACTTTGAATACAAGAATCATTATATAATTTAATGAAGATAGTTACATGAATAAATGAAGTTACACTGTAAATAGCTTTCAGAAAAAAAAATTGACGCCGCCTTAGCGCTCAAAGGTTGGTTAGAAGAGTTAGAGGGGCGGCATTGTTGCATTGATGGTTAGGGTGAAACACAGTGGGGAATAGCTGAGACGATGCCTAATAAAACCCATCTTAGGGTTGTCGTTACCCACTCACTCCAATCAATGTGCGAAAGGTAAAGGCTAAAAAGCTAGAGAAAGTTCACACGCAATGATCATAAAGGTGTTTGGAAGAATTATGACATGCTAATTTTCTTTCTCATATTATGCACCCTGGTTTCTCAAGCCACTCCATCAAGTCTTACCCTATTTAATAAAGGGCAATTTTTTTAAATTATTCTTATAATTTAATTAATTGATTAATCCTATTTTTATTATTTATATATTATCTTAAAACATTTTTAAGGTTTCTGACAATTATCGAAAATCTCGGTTGTCATTAATTTTTCGAACAGTTTATCAAATATGTGAAATGGCATATACATTTTTTTTTCAAAATTTTCAAAAATACCCTTTCAAATCTCTCTCTCCTCACCTCCTTCCCCATAGTTATGTCGCCGCTGCAACCTAAAGCGGTGGTTCTTCTCTTCTCTCTCATCTCTCACTCTGATTTCGTCCTCCGTTCTTCTCACTCTGATTTCGCCACTGCACCCCTGATTTTCTTTATTGGCCGAACTGATATGGTGATGGTGGTCATCGGTTAAATCTATTTTCTTCTCGTTCTTCTTTCAATCAAAATTCCCACCTAAAATGTCGCCCTTCTTACTAATCTCCTGGTTACAAGCCCGAGTGAGCATTGCAGTTTGAGAGGAAAAAAATGGTCCAGAACGATAATATCTGAGACCCCCTGTTGCAACGGTCGTTTTAGGCCAAAACACGATACAAATTTACTGAGATGACTGATCATAGCCATACTTGGGCAATAGTCATCAATTCTATCGTTGTTGCAACACTAGCTCCGAAGTTGGTGACCTTGATGGGAGAGATAAGCCAAAGGAGCTTAGGCGTGCGTCTGTGAGTTGTTCCACTATAAAAGAGGCCTGCCATAATTTACATCACATATTGTCCAAAAATTGGGGTTTAGGGTTTAAACCCAAAAAGGATATGTCAACAATGAAAATAGAAAGAATTTAACAAATTATTGATTAAAAAATAAATAAAAGCAAAGCAAAGCATCAATGCTTACCAAAAGAAAAGAATCGATTTGATGGTTCAATACCCGCACGGGAGAGAGGGATTTCGTTCTATTTCTACCTCCCCTATCCCATCTCTCCCTGTATAATACTATACAGGGGATGAGATGTTCTCCATATATATAGTTGCAGTAAATATGGGCAGAGTTTTCGTGAACAGGAGATCCGGACTCCCTTATCGCCTGGTGGACGTGCGATTGGTGGGCGCACCCGGTCCTACAGTGGTTGGGGTCCTACAGTGGTTGGTTGAACTCAAATTTGGGAGAAAGAGATATAATCTATAGCGGCCGGTGGACGTCCCCGCTCCTTCTACCTCCCCTGTTGCCCTTGCTCACTTCGTCACCTCCATCCATTGGACCCCGAAATCCCTCCACTGTGACCTCACTTCCAATCTCCTTTTAGCTGTACGCATGTAACAAAAGAACGACTCAGCCCCGTTCTTCCTCACATTGCAAAACCGCTGACACCGTAACACAAGAACGACTCAACCGCATTCTTCTTCATATTGCTGCCACATCTCTTTCCCCTGCTTCTCCCCAAAGTTTGTCAGGGAGGAATTGGAGCATCAAAGATTCATCCATTCATATTCAAGGATGTGATTCCATTCTCTACTTGATGAACATAGTCGATGGCAACTGCAGCGATGATTCCATTGGTTGATGTTGTCAAACCACATAGGTTTGATTATGCAGCGATGATTCCATTGGTTGATGTTGTCAAACCACATAGGTTTGATTCTGCAGCGATGATTCCATTGGTTGATGTTGTCAAACCACATAGGTTTGATTCTGCAGCGATGATTCCATTGGTTGATGTTGTCAAACCACATAGGTTTGATTCGGTTAATGTTTCATTTCAAGAATTTGAAAAAGAATGATAAGTAAAAGTCTTTTTACTCTTTCTATTAACGGACTTCAATGGCAAGGAAGACATAATTAATTTTCGAAAAACTCAAGGGTAGCCTTAAACAATACGTAAGCAGTAAGAATAAAGTTAATCAATTAACTAAACCATAAGGATAAGAATACATTAAAAAATTTGCCCTTAACTAAAACCCACTTTTTCTAGCTTTCAACCCCACCACTGTTTTGCAAGCTATCTATCATCTTTGACCTAAAAATAAAAAATAAAATGGTTCTTAGTTCTAAAGGCCTAGAGCTAATTAGATTAGCTTAGAGCTAGCAACAGTGGGAACACATAGAGGATTAGCCCTATAATAGAGTCAACTATTTTAATTTGTTGTACTTGAGTAGGAGCATTAATTGCTTTTAATAAGGAGTAGCCCATTTATAAATCATATATATTTATAGGATAAGGTGATCAAATCAGCAGTCATAATTTTAAAATAACCAATTATATTGAGATAAATTATTGCTCATTATTATAAATAGTGTATGGAATTTGGGCTGCACCTAGAGTAGAGTAGAGGCTATTACTGCGCCACCATTTGTAAAATTTTATGGTTGGGTGTGGGTGGAGGAGACTCCACTTTCAAAGTTGAGTTTTCAGTGTTTACCAACTCTACCTCTTTCGCTCTTTATTAATTGTTGAATGCTGTAAATATCCCTTAATTCAGCATTCAATCTCTAGTTCTTCCATTCTCAAATATGCCTTCTCACATGAAATTCAATTGGGCTGGAAACATAATTAAGCACAGGCCCGTTTATACCTTATAATAAAGTTTAATTAATTGTAATGAAGGCAATGAGGATAAACCATTAGATTGATTCTGATACCATCTCAAACCATTCAATCTAAAAATTTAATCTGGGTAAGGTCCCTGAATCACTTTTTATTCTCGAATAGAAGAAGTGCTCATGTTGAATAAAGCGTATGAACACTAATTGCTTGTTTAATGTCTCAATTTTCAGGTCTATGAATTAAAAACTCATCAGAACTAGCTGCCACCACTTACTAAACCTGACCAGATCAATGTCATTCTTTATTTATAGCTGCCTTTGGTAACCTCCCAATGGAACATCTGTGTACTCTGGAACTAAACTAAAATAAAAATCATAGTTGTCTTATTATTCTCTTAATTTTGTCAAAGAGATCATGCCAGATACACTCAACTTGAGAGCTAGGACAGGATGGTTTGGTTATCGCTGCTCCCCAACCTGCGCCCTAATCTGGTTGCAACCTTAGCAGCGCTACAAGAGTACTGATGACCCGGCTGGTAAACCACCACCTAGCTGGTGTCAAACTGGGGTCTACAAATTAGATGGACAGACTGCCGGACGGACCTATGAGATGTCCGTCAAGGGTTTTGTCAGCATCCGGTTTGGCTTCCAAACCCCAACGCTGTATCAGGTACACAAGTTGGAACTTGGAAGATAGACCCAACTGAATCTGGCTGAACTCATGTTTTAAGCATGGAGAGGTCGCTAACAGCATCTGGAATTTGGATGTCGAAGAATGTATTCCTCCCTCTTTTCATTTTATTCACTCAGTTATCCATGTTGCTTTACTCATACCCTATCCATCACTACAGCTCTCCTCCCCCTCTCAACCACCATCATCACTTCATCTCCCCCTCCTACAAATCGACATCACCACCACCTACATAGTACATGGTTCTATTTCTATTCTCCTCCACCTCCCACTCCATTTTCTCGGCACTATTCCCATCCACCTCCGCCTTCGCTATCGTTACCATCAAAGAAGCAAACCTCGATCTAGCTTTGCATGAGAACCGAAAAGCCATTATGTAGCATCTACAAAACCAATTTACTTTCGCAGGCAACTTGAAACAGATGTTTGAAATTCTCTGGTCTCTGAGGGTTATTCTTTGGTAAAGGGAAATTTCATGCAGTTTGTTTTAGATCGATTTATGCTTATAATGTGGGCTAAGCTAATTAAGCCGCTAAGACTACAATGTGTATGCGTAGTGTAACTATGTATCTTCTATCTTGCATCAAAGTGATCAGTGTTTTGTTTTTTTCATCCCTATTTCCCTATCATGTCTTGTGCTGTGCTTGACAAAGCTCAATAGAATATAAGCAAGTTTCACACAAGTGTGCTGATAAAGAACAATTCAATAGCCACACCATCCACCCACATTGCTAGAAAAGAGGAATGATCTTTTCCCACTTCTTTCACTTACAAAATCACAAAAGGGTCAAAGAAACGAAACGAAAGAGGACCGACTCACTAACTACACTTGTAGGTTATTTGTATGTTGGAATTCCAAAATCAGACAGGGCAGATCAATCACAATCACAATCAGGAAGGATCCTATTTGACAAATATATTGAGTACCATATATATATATATATATCTAGTAGTGCATCATGGAGTAACCTTGCGGCCGATCCAGATATATATATGTGGTCCATCAAATAAAGGAAGCTGATTTAAATCGGCTAAATGTTCATACCCTGACCTGTAAACACATCAGCCTCATACACCATGTTGTACAGAAGAACTATGATTAATTTATAACCCCATCCAAACTAATGTCTGAACGTGGTAATTTCCTCTGACTAAATAGCCATAAAAAAAAAAGTTGCCGGAAACGGAAACTGAGTCTGAGAGAGCGGAAACAAAGCTTGTCATTTGCAATTTCATTGGAAATGTAAAGCAACAATCACCTTTACATGTAGCTAGGAGACTCCCAAGTCCCAACCACCTTTGAGTTGATTGGAATAGCTTCGTACCCAACGGGATCCTTGCACAATCAGCCTAAGCCCTGAAGGCCCATCCACCAAAATGGGAGATGGTTTGGTTATTTATCAATTGGGCTTCCCGGATAGACCAGGAAACCCGCGAAATTTGATGTACACGTGCTAGCATGCATACAACTTTGGGCCAAAATGTAGGTCCTTGGGATTGAATAATTCAATCGGAGCCCAGTATAATTTTTTGAGACCAAAAATTGAGAACGGCCCATCTCAACATGTACACTAATAAATTGGGTTTGGTTGGGCTTTCTGAAAAATAATTTAAAGCAAAAGCACTTTAAAAAAAATCCATTAGGCGTAGTGTTTGGTAACACTGCTCTCAAAATCCTCACCATCGGTCTTATGACAACGAAAATGAATAGAGGGCGTCTTCTAGTTGCCCTATAAAATGGAAGTATGAGTAAGGCACGAGTTAGAAAGATTTCCAGATTTTAATTACAAGAATGAAATCTCGAAGCCAGAAACCTCAGTTGAATCTTCATATCTTGGGCGTTATTTGGGTAGCTCAGTTTGGAAAGAATACAAATTACGATGTAAATACATACAAAATAATGCAAGATATGAGATTTGTATTTGCACTCCTTCCAAAATTGGGACGTGGCCTCGAAAGAGCACGTTATCAAATCATAAAATGAAACATCTTCTTAATCAAATGCCCAGTCACATCCGGTTCCAACATCTGCTGAAAACAAAAATTTGTAAAACGAGGGCTACGCGATGCATTGTTTTGTTTGTAACAGATCCCGTGCTGCCCCATCCTGATCAAACTGGGCCTCTATTTGATAGTTTCCAAGAGCTTGTGACAATCACCAATCCCTCGTGAACAGCATTCAGAAACAGAAATAATGAAACATCCTGATCCTATACTTAAATGAAACTTGCGGGCCCGATGAAGGTTCGGGCACTGAGCCTAAATACAAGATATAGGCCCAAACCTGAAATTTCTGGGCCAGAACGAGCGAGGGGGAAAATGATCATCCCTAAACTTCCATTACAGTTACAAGTAAGTCCATGTTTGATCATGCTTATATGATAAATAAGTGTTTATTCTTGGTTGAAAAAAAAATACTTATTTCAAACAGGGATAGATAGTAATAGTATAGGTGTGGTCCCAACCCAATACTTATTTCAAACAGGGCTTAAAAATAAGCTCAAAATAAATATTTATTTGGGCTTATTTCCCAAACTTAAGTAAGTGTGGTCCCAACCCAAAATAAACAATTATTTGAATACATTCTTGGGTGTTTCTATCGAACTTGGTTTTGGTTTTGTTATGAAAAAGCGTAAGGCACTGAGGGACCGTCCTTTTCGTCTGCATTCATTTAACCCATTTTATCTTGTTCACTCCCATCAGAGAAAAATCAATACCTTTCTCTCTCTGTTGTCTTCTTTTATGCAAGTTTGTTGTGTTCGGATTTCTACATTTCCGTCCTTTTTCATCCATGTTCATCGGTTCATCTCCACTCCACACCCAACCCATAGTTCCGTAAATCCTTTTCGAACCCCATTACAGAAAGATAACCAAAAGAGGCTCCCAACGCCCTACCCTTTCGACTTGAGTGAGCCACACCACCTCCCAAACCCCATTTTAATTTATTGAATCCGTGTTGTCATTCCCAGTCAAAAAGGTCAAAGATGCAGCATCATCTTGGGTCAAAGATTCATTTGTTGAATCCTCAAGGTGGGTCTGCATGTTCAGTCTATCAACCTCAAGGAGCAACCTTCAAAAAGAGATGATAGCTTCACAGATTGGACGTCTGGTTGGTAGCTGAGATCCCATTTGATAAAACATTATAATTCATTTCTCCAACCCCTAACAACATTTAGCCTCCAGTGTTCCACCATTCAATCTAAAACCTATAATAGTCCTTGAAAAGCAAACTTTTTGGTTTCTTTATCGACTCATCCTGGATAATGGGGAGCAATCAAATTAAAACATTATATTCTCATCACTCTGGCATTAAGAAAGAGAAAATTGACTGACTTGATAAGAAGGGCCATTAGCTAGAGTGATAGGAAAAAAGAAGGGTGCAACCACCAAAGCATTGCTTGTCTCATTAGTATACAAGCATCTCATCTCATCAGTGTTCCACCGGCACAAAATTAATTAGTTTATGCATTAATTGTTGCCACTCTTGAGGCACTCACTAGCTTACTGACATGGATGTCTATATATAGTTACAAGAAGACAGAAGAAAGGCCCCATTTTGACTGCTTTGTTCAATATGTGATAATGCAATTCTCAGAGAATCTTTGGATCCTCTCGTTGATTTTTGCTTCCTAGATTAATTGGTTCCGTTACCAAATTCTTAAGATGGATGACGTATCAGTTAACACTAATTTCTTTTAAAATATTTACAAACGCCAAAACCATTAAGACTAGAACTACTCGTCGGTAAAAAGTAAAAACTAAATCTTTCTGCTTAATTCTCTCATTGATTCGATACCTGGTAAATAAATGGCAAAAAGAAGATGGTGAATAGTGTTTTCGTTTTTTATTGATATTATTTTAAAAAATTAATATATTTTTGATTTTTTTTAAACATTATTTTATTGATTTTAAATCTCAAAAGTTGCCCTTATATGCTATTACCCCAATTTAATATCAGATTGCAGCAGCTGAATCTTCAACGGAAATTCAAAATTTGAGTTCTTCTGATGATAATTTAGGTAAGGGCAAGGGAATGTAAAGTAATTACAAAATAAGAGGACCAATAATAGGGGTTTGTGATTTGGGACATTGAGTACATACTAAACAAGCTAAGGCTGTGTTTGGAAGCGATGTAAAACGTTATCGATGAGATTTTATACTAAATTGTAAAAAAAAATTATCATTAAACTTATAAAAGCATGGAATTTTTACATTGATTTTATTGATGTAGTATGATGTAAAACTTTACTTTAAATAAAGCTTTACATTGATTTACGATATAAAATTCCACTCTCTCCAAACACTAACAAATCTAAAATGGAATAGAATTTTACATTGATCTAGATTTACATTCTATCCAAATGCCGACAAAACTAAACTGATGTAAACTTTTACATGGATTATATTTTACATCGATTTCAAATGTAGCCTAATTATCATATTTTCCTTAATAATTAACCTAATAACAACTCTATATTGAGTGAGTACTTGATTGAGATGTAGTAACCACTTATTTTTGTTCTTAACCTAATCTCGTTATATATATATATGCATGCCAATGACTGATCAAAATATTATTAGAAAAAGAAATCTGACATCAAAGTTGTCGTTATTGTGACATTAGGTATTATTGGGACATCTGATCAGAAATCTAGGAGGATACATGATTCCATCATAGTCCACTAATATTGAAAGAGATTTAATGAATTAAGTTTTACCATTGGAGGACACCTTTTGGCATCGGCTACCACAAACTGATCAAAGGTAAAAGTGACAGCACGTCATTTCCCATTACTCAAATGCTCAGCTGTTCGGGATACAGTTCATACGTTTCAGACTTCAGACAAAAATGGAGTTCCTATCATACCTAGAAGAAATTATTTGGCTCATATTTGATCATATATTTCAGACCAAAACACTTTAATAGCTGATTCCTGACCGCATATATTATACGTTGCGTGGAATTCGTTTTTACGTGGAAGAGAGATTTTTTACTCACTTTTTTTATCCATTCTGTTCGTCTTGAGTTGGAGTCACACATCTCTCAATTCATAATAAAGATGTGGACTTCAAGACTGTGTTTGAAATCATGTAAAACGTTATTAGTGTAAAAGTGTACCGATAATGTTTTACACTGAACCATAAGTCATTGTTGATTTTTGAAAAACATGATGGATGAAGAATGTAAAGTTTTGCGTCAATAAAATTGATGTAGCATTTAATCGATAATCGATGTAAAACTTTACATTTGTTAGGTTTTACATCAATTATCGACGTAAAACTCTTCTCCATCCAAACGTACATAAAATTAAATTAGGGTGGAGTTTTACGTCTATCATGATCACACTCTCTTTTCAAATGCAGACAAAATCGAATTAGTATAAACTTTCATTTACACCGATTCCAAGCACAGCTTAATTCACGACAAATAGAAAGTGTGTAGGAAAAGTGAATAAAAAATCGATGACTAATAAAAACACACATTTTGCCCTTTAATCTGTCTGATTCCATAGAAGAGTTTTATAAAAGTGCAAAAGTTAACAAGTTCTAAGTTGTATACGGATCGAGGATTAGAACCAACAAAAATAAACGATGCCGGGAGCGGATTAACTGGAGACAAATACACATGTATACACCCGGCTGAACTACCTCTCACGGTTGAACGCGCTAATGTTCAATACAGTTGGGTCTCAGATAGGGTCCACGGTGAGAAATAACGTATTCAACCGTGATAGATAATTCAGCCGGGTCTGTATGATATTGTTTGTCTCCGGTTCATTCTCATTGAACGAAGCCCTAAAACATGATACCGAAAAAACTGTCCATTAAATTTGCATCATAGAAGTGGTAACCAATCGGTGGTATTTAAAGGATAGGGGTTGCTTGGTCTTTCAGCAGCTCACATGTTAAATAGCAAAATAAAGAAAGCCTTTTCTCTGTCATGTAATATACTTGTTTATCTTGCCTGGCTTTGATGGAGATTGAAGAAAATGAGGGTGGAGAAGATTGTTAAATGAGAATCTCTCCCATGGCCCAATTTGGGCATATCTCCACATAGGTGTGTCAATTGGACTGGATTAGGTCCAATCCAATCTAATAAATGTTTTGTATCAATTTGGGTCGGTCTAATTCAATATTTGGACTGTCTAATTTATTCAATTCAATGTTGGTGTCAACCTAAACCCGGTTCATTGACACATATGTTCACTTATCTTATATCAACGGATCAGATAGAGTCCGCATTTCTTGCATATTCTGATTAACGGATGCTGGGAGAACTTTAGTTTCTTTGCTTTTATTTTTTAAATATTAAAAACATTAAAATAAAAAAGAGAAAAAACCTTTTTTCCTTCACTAATGGTTATGAGATCGATTTCTCTAAGCTCTTTTTTCTACGATAGAGGAGAAACAAAGTAAAATCTGTTTTTAACATGGTTTTCGAAGCACCGTTTGACTCGGGAACCATCTAAGCAACCGGTTCCGTTTTACCTCAAACCCGATCCCTGGTCAAAAACAATTGTATCGGTCAATGACCCATTGACCTGGGCGGTTGGATCGTCAACCCGTTCAACGATTTTGGCCATTTTTTATTATTATTTTTTTAATTTTTGTTATTAGAACAGGTCGTCTATTCGAACCGGACGGTTGAACCGATGGCCAAAACGGTTCCATTTCCGGGTCATTTTTTTAAACCACGGTTTCTAATATGCAACAAAGGGCAAGCAACAGAATTTGTTCTTTATTTACATCATTGCATGTTTCGTCTCTCCATTTTCTTCTACAACCGGAGAAGCAACGAGATCACCAATACCTTTCCGTGCAAAATACCTTGAAACAGTGTGTCTCCTCTGGTGGAAGCAAAATCTAGGCTGAACTTTCCAAGTAACCACAACAGAGAGAACCTCCCATCACGTGGTTAAACTTTATGCTTGGTTTGGGCCTGGTCGGGTCTTCTATATTTGGCCAAGGCTATCTTTCAAAGTGCTTGTAGTCCTCCAAAACGATTAAGAAGATAAACTCTCAAACTTGCCTAAATCATTGTTGTTGTATCTTGAGTAAACCGTAGGCATCTCCTTCTTCCCATTCCATTTTTAACACTTTCAACCAATCCTCTTTGCAAAATCCTTCTCACAGCAAAAACAGAAAATATTGGTTAGAAATTTTTACATAAATTTATCTTCTTAAAAAGAAATGGCATTAAACCCCTCGAAGAAGAAGAGTGTTTTCTAATTTTTTAATATATTTTAATATTTAAAAGTAATGAAACAATACAAACGGATGCTCTCACATCCGTTATCTAGTTATTGAAATTTAATGGGTTTCTAGCAAATAAGGGCAACTTTTTGCCCTAAATATCAATGAAAAGTAATAATTTTATAAAATAACTAAAATAAGATAATTTTTAGAAAAAAATATAAAAAAAAAATAACTAAAATAAGATAACATTTCTCCCACGTAATGCAACAGTTTTTAATTGCATCATTCGACTTAAGGTTGGACCAAAGCCAAAAGAGCCTTGTCAGATAGTTGATCCAGCCACGTGGGCGAGCCCATCAGAAAGGAGCAGAGTCTCGTATCCCTTAATGCATGTCTAAATCGAATTTGATTTAGCTATTCAACGAAAACGCCTCACACTAACCTCATTGCATGTAAAAATATCTACCCACGAATAACAACATCCAAAGCACAAGTAGTACTTGTGAGATTGGTGTGTGACGCAATCGGAATTGGACCAAATCCAAACACAGTGGGCCACCTTCTTGTTAGCCTGTCTAAAAGACCGTGACGTTTGTTTGAATCATCATATTCATACCCGCCCAACAATAGCTTGGAAGCATTGTTGTAAAAAGAAGAATCAAAGCACCACCGTCCTCCACTTGTGCTGTCGTCACCTTAATATACCCTTATGAGTTTTGTCTTCCTCCATTCTCCAAGCCCATGCTTATAATGACTTTGTGAGCAAGAGGATCATTCAACATAACAATAAGCTGTTCTTCTTTTGATAATTCATAATGTGTAACAAATAATTAAGAAAAAAAAGCTTTTTCTTAAATAAATGTATATAGATTGACATGGACCAGATTAGCGTGTGCCTGGTGGACAAATCCACATACCATTTGGATTTGCTTGCTGGGTTACTTTTCCATCTACTCAGTCAGATAGCCTAATCGAATATATTTATTTATTTGTGCATGGACCTCGGAAAAATTCCCCAAATCCGATGCTGTGTATCAATATTCTTCTGTATAGTTGACATAGGATAAATGACCTGGGAAGTGAATAATTAGGATTCCAGTGATGTCCAAGCTATCAGTCCCACTCATTCTCTGCAAGCATCACCATTAATTTGTGCCTAAAATTTGATAAACAATGCCAACCACCCCGGCCCCCAGACCCGGGTATACGCCGATCCGGCTCTAACTTTGGATTATGCGGGTCCCAACTCCCACCCACAATATATAAAGCCAAATGGTATGAAAAGATGCAAGGGGCATTCCTCTTCCTTCGGAAAGTTGGTTCTCATCGCATTCCTGACATTGACTTGATAACCATCATACTCCATAATATTTGTATTTGTAGAGATACTAACTGGCTATACATTTATCGCTTAATTTGCACTTTGCAGTGTCCTATTCCTATGGCATCGTAAACCTACCGACAACTGACATTTATTTTCATTAAGCCTCTCTCTTGTAGTCTTGTGCATCTACTGAATGCACGAGGAAGAAAAAAAAAGTTCGTCTCCACTTAATATATAAAGTTCAGTGATTGGGTACATTAGGATTGCACTAAGGAGCGCCCTCTTTGACGTATATAATTGAACTAGACTAGAAAGATGGGCACTCCAGTATGATGAGCTCGTGTGGGGGGACTGAACCAACTTTGCCAAACTCCATGGCTTTGCTTTGAATGCATTAACTATATAGATATGAAAAAACAGGAAAAATAAAAAATGAGATCATCGGGTGTTATAATTATTTGGAGGGGTGCATTTCAGACTTGGAGATTCCGCATGGGATTGGACCTCTTTACCATCGTACCACGTCATCCATCTACCAAATTCCGGCCCATATAATATAATACACTTAGTGGCTTCAGTGGAGGACATCAAGAGTACTAAAAAAGGCTTGTATTTGTCTTCCGAATTCCGATACATATGTCAGGTCAGGCCCTCTCTACTTTTGGAAAGTGTAAGCACCATTCTTAGTGGGCTAACGCACAAGCCCTACCTTGCTTCCATGTGGGACTCTCGGGTTTGGGTCGTCAAGATTGATCGGATTCGGATTCGGATTAGCAGTCTCTCCTCAACCCCCCAACTTGGAATAATAATCGAGCTAATGTTGTGCTCGAGTCTGCAAGCACGAATTGTTCCATGGGATTGATTTTGTCTGCTAAAATGGCTACTACTTCCATAGGAATTGGGAAATGGGATTGCAGTAGACACTCCACTAATAAGTTGAGAGATACTCAAACCAACTCGATTCTTTCAATTGCAATTGGTTTGGATTCCGTTTTTCTGGTATGGTACGAATATATCAGAGTAAACTAGTAAATTAAGGATTCTTGGGTGAAATTCGAATTCCATGATACCCATGGCAAGGATCCTCCAAAGAGTCGGATTCATGTGTCATGTTTATTCCCTCTGCCGTCCCTGTCTCTCCCATAAGGCTAGCTAGGAAGCAGAATTTTACTTATGCACGATCAACGCAACGCTGTCCACATCCATTCTTTTGCTCTACCAATTAATACAATCCTTCATCTGCCAACTATTGAGCATGCATGGTTGCAACTGCAGGCTTTGGTTAATCACAGATTTGAATTATATGGGCAATTAATATTCTTTGCGTATCAACTACTTGTGATGACTTTCATTCATATTTTACTGATAGAATCCAGATGTCGACAACCCCCCAACCCTTTAAGAAAACAAAAAGAAAAGAAACAATGAAAGATGGCATGATCACAAGATAAAGAAAAAAAACTGTGAAGGAACTTCAGCTCTGTTTAATGGCACAGAGAGAGAGAGAGAGAGAGAGAGAGAGAGAGAGAGAGAGAGAGAGTGAGAGAGAGAGCGGAGACACACCCAACATCGCATCCAGAATTCCAAATACCTGGAATGGGAAAAATAATCCAAGCTTTACCGGTTAGACTGGCAACTCTCAAATCGAAGCACAAGCATTGTCATTTTTCTAGGTCCTGTTTGGCGTTTCTGAAATCCAACCAGTCATGGGTCCCACCAACTGTCCCTTGTACTAGATCACTCTGATTACCTTATCCGACCAACCTGCACCGTATTATCGGAATGGTAAATTTCGATTCATTTCTTTCTTAAAAAATGAAATAGAAAACAAAACACCAACTGCAGTTGCAGGTAAGGAAGTTGATTGATTTATCTTTTTTTAGAAAGAAGAAGAAGAAGAAGCAAGGAAGTTGGGACGCCACTCATTACTACACAAGTATACAAACTCCGATTTTTTATTGATTAATAAATAATATGTCGAGTTATCGACTTATCTGTAAGTACATTTTGGTTTGCAAATATATTGTTATGAATGCTACCGAACCAAATATGTTCCTATAAATAATGCAATCGTTCTTTCTTCCCTTTTTTTTTGTTTGTGTGTCCTTTCATAAAAGAGAGTAATGGAAAATTAAGATATGCCCATTTTGATCTTGTGCATTTTATAATCACAGCTTAGTTGCTTAGTTAATTAAAGTCATCCAGTCATCTGGTTTTAGTGTTATGCCGGTACCAGTCACCTAACTTCTTTTGCATACCCAAATAAACAAAAAAGCAAAGAGCATGCAACATGGATAGAACGGATGGAGATGGACTGAGACAAGTAATTAAACAGGGAAACTAAATTAGGATGGAGCAGTCAACTAATGCCATGGAAGGTTTGATCATGTCATAGTAATTGAGATATGAGCAGACACAAGACATGGATACAACGGAGGCAGAGATTGAACAGAAGGCCATGCAGTCATACTGCCAATTGAAGAACGGACCTCCTCAGCAAAGGAAGGGAACCTGCAGCTTAGCTTAGAGTAATTAGAAGTTTGACCATACCATCCACACAGAAGAGAAATACCAAAATTAAGATGAAAGGGACGGACCCATTAAGGGCCGACCGAGGCCCGAATAGAATAGACCAGTCTCTGCCTTGCTGCAGCTAGGTCTCATCATGAGACCGCTCTCTTCTTCCATGTCTCTGTCCGGCACTACAATCACTCAATCGGTTTCAGCAATGCCCAGCTCCTAGCTTCCAAGTTACAACTCATTTGGACCAACTGTTCCAACCAACGGTTGAATCCTTCAAAGTTCAAACACGACTTAATAATGTACAAATTAATGTCATTGGACACGACAGTCAGACTCCAGCTTACACTGGGTAAAGATAATAGATGGAACGGAATCTGGGGAATTAGATATAGATTTCGACTCTATATTAAATAACCCGGCCCACTGTAGCTGTAGTACCCACACGGTTCCATTTATAAATCGACCAAATTCATATAAATAAACCGAAAAAAAAAAAGTGTCTTGGTCGCTTCAATTTGGGAAGTGGGACTGCAAATGGGTCAGATTGAAATCGGAAATACTTGGATCCAAATCTTTCCAATCAGATCATACTCATCAGGTTCAGTGGTCTGTCGTTCAGAACAGACTGCCATGCCATCACATTCAAATATATATATAGTATATTAAATAATAAATTAATTGATTGAATTGGCTATGGCTAGAGAGGATCTTCTTATCAACGGCAATCTCCGGCAAACGAAAATTGAAGCCAATTGGTGAATGGTGATTGCTGCCTCGGGGCCGGCGTCGATAATGTTCTCCCCAAGGTCTTGCAATGGAGTGGGCCATAGTTTAGCCAAACCGGCTGTTAATCTTATCTCTGTAAAGATGAGATCGATGTAAACCTAACAGGGACCTCTCTTGCTATGCCACTTGTTGTCTATAAAGGATATTTAAGCTATGTTTGGTTTGAAGGAAAAGGAAGGGAAAGATATGAAAACCTTTATAAAGTTTGTATAAATTTTCCTATCTTTTCCTTCCTTTTCTTACTTTTTCTTTCAAACCAAACACAGCCTTAAAGTAAATTCAAGGCCAATATGCATGCTTTTCAAACCAAACACATCTACTGTTCCAAATATACCAGAATACAAAGCAAATTTTTTCCAAAAATCTTGGCCAACCCTTGTGGATTCTTAAATCTTCCTGTGTTCAACCATTCAAGAATTATTTCCCTATCTATCCCCATTGGGTTTTGATTTTTTAATGGTTTCTTCTACCATCGTCCTGGTTGGCTTTGGGATCAGACAATGCTTTAGAACGTGATTCACATTTTCTACTTCTCCACACAGAAATGATAGTCCGGGTGCAGTCCCGCCATTATTGATATAACAAACCACAAAGAATTTTAATATCGGAGGAAGAGGAATAACAAGTTTACTTTTTTTTTCAATTCACGGTCATCAATTTACCTATCAACAAGCTAGAGAATATGAAGTCCATTTCACCACCCAACTCACTACCTATAAAAAAACCCTTGAATTCATGCTTTTTAAAAATGACCCCGAGACGGAACAGGCAAGCGGTTCGGTTACGGGGTTGAACGGTCGGCCCATTCTAGCAAAAAGTTAAATAAATAAAAAATGGTCAAAACTGTTCGAATAGTTAATCGCCCAGGTCAGTGATTCGCTGATCAAAACCAACGGTTTTAGGCAAATTTTTTATTTTGGGGAAAACCGAAACCGATCACTTGACCGGTTCCCAGTTTTCAGTTCTAACCATCCGTTTAGTCCAGTTTTGAAAATCATGCTTGACTTAGCGAATAATCTGGTTTATTGTACGTGTTACGAACCATTTGACCCAATCATCAGTTATGGGCTTTCTATATTTTTAATTCCCTTTTTCTTCTATTTTTTGTATACTTTTAACAGTAGATATAATGAATGTATAATGGTAGATATATGCCTTTTTTTGTAAATTTTCTTAATTTTTTATATATTTTATTTTGTTTCATTTCATATTTTTATTTTTCAATTATGACATCATGGATTGATCATTTTGATCTAGATGGTTGAAAAATCTATTCCATTTTAGAGTTGGTTTTAAAATAATAATTTAATCAATCCTGAAAAAGAAAAGTTTTAAAAGGATTAGATCAACCAGTTTTAACTCTCAAATTATGAATGTCAATAAATGGCTTAGCTCAACCAAACTACAATCCTAAGGCACCTAAGCCCGACCAAAACCAACTAAATTAAGGGTATCAATGGACCAATTTTTTATTGGACCCCATCCAGTCCAAAATCAATTTGGACTGGATTGGATGGACCAACAAGATATATTGGATTGTACCAATCCGGTCCAAAACATTTATTAGATTGGATTGGACCTGGTCCATCCATAATAAATTTATATTGGATTTGATTGGATTAAGCCAATATCTAATCCATTGATATAAGATAAGAACATGGGTGTCAATGGATCAGGTTTGGGTTGAAACCTATCTAAATCAAAACGAATTTGAACTAATTGGATGGTCCAGACATTGAATTGGAACGGTGCAAAATATTCATTGGACTGGATTGGACCTAGTCCATTTATAATGGACTCACATTGAACTGGATCAAATTGGACCTAGTCCATTTATAATGGACTCACATTGGACTGGATCAGATTGGACCAAATCCAGTCCAATTGACACTTGTAAACTAAATGAAATAAGGCTGCATTTGGCATTCCTTATTTTAAGGACTTATCTCCTTTTTGTAGCTAAAATGACTCTATGAACACTGAGTTTTTAAGGGCAAAAAGAAGAAGAATCCTTAAAATAAGGAATGCCAAATGTAGCCTAGGAAATACAAAAATATGGGGTCTCAATCAAATCGGACCTTACCCATGAACAATCCCTGTTCTTAGTAAATCTATACATAAAATTCTCAATATATAACTATATCACCTATCATAGAAATTTATATGTTTCATTGTGAATATCTATCATTGGGTGTATACTCGTATTATGATCCACCAAGGTTTTTAAGACCGAATAGGACAATGAATCGGCCAAAGGTCCAGTTCTTGGGTCGAATGGTTCGATCGTTCGAACCAAACAGATAGACCGTTCTAGAAAAAAATAAAAATAATTGTCAAAACCGTTGAATGGCTTAAATGGTTCAAATACCTGAATCAGCGGCTTGCTGATGGTTTTTGACAAAATAACGGTTATAGGGTAAAATGAAACCGATCGCCTAACCAATTCCTAGTTTTTTCGGTCCAACTGGTTTTGAAAACCATGTGATCCACACAATTTTAGGTTTCACTTAAAGGAAAAGAAAACATGGTTAGAGAGAATTTATTAAGTTGTGTGGCACAATGCCACCAAATTATGGGCTATTTTGGATTAGATAGAAAATAAGAGAAGCAAAAAGTTGAGGAAAATTTCTTATTCAATTCTGTGAAATTTATTAAGAAATAGGATGTATTTGGTTTGTAAATAATGGGGTGTTATTCACCCCATTTAAGAAACCATTGTTGGGTATTTACTAAGAAACTGAGAGAACTTGAAAACTGATGCTAAACAAAACCCTTTTGTGGCCGAGAATACCGTTACTGAATGGATCCATCCTTTGAATTCCGTGCTTCCATTATAAATTATAGAAGGAGAAGCTCTTTATCATCATCATCAATATTCAAACCTTATCTCAATTACGTGGAGTCACCATGAATCCTGTTTCGCCACTACATTCTATATCCATTGTATAGCTCCAAAAATTATAGAGTTAACTTGAATGGTTGCATTTAATGTTATTTGATTATATCGACTTCTTCAATTTCTATATAATAATATGCATTAGACATACATATATTCATTGCTCATTAAACGACCCGGCTAGCAGATCTGCTCCCTACTCCCCACTTGTTAAATTGTAAGGTGAGTTGAATTTCTGGATACCAAACGTGAGGTATTTTGAAGCAGAGAAACGGGAGGGAGATGAGGACAAAGAGGCCGTAGATGCCTCTCAGTCACAACTCACAAGCCAATACTGGAATCTGAAATGTCCACTGCATGTGAGAGAAGCGGCTCAGTCGCATGTGGAGGGGAGCAGGATGCAGGAACCTTTTTCATTTATTACCTACTTATCCTCTTTTTTTTTTTTTCTTTTATTTGATGATTTGATCAAATAAAGCATCCGAAAAATTCTATTTCTATCTCCTCTTCTCTTTAATTTTTTCACTTTTATTACTCCCAGTAGCGTAGCGGAGTAGCGGGTGAAGATATTAATTATATTATTTTTTTAATACATAAATTGTTGAAATATTGAACCACCTCACCGCACACACACATGGCCATTTGACACGTGGCAACACATTTAGGCAGGCATAAATAGACGATACTCGTCAATTTTGAGCAACGGCTGGAGACAGCCGTGGTTCGGAAACGGAAAATTCACTATCGTCCAGGATTTGTTTACAAACTCATCTTTGACCACATCGCATCATAGCTGTCTGATCCCCATCACCCTATTCACTCATTTGTCAGCTCCAAAATCGGACGTTTGAAATAGAAGGAGCTGCGACACACGTGGATCGTGCAACACTGCTTCATTGTAATAACTTGCAGAAAACGGTTACTCCTAGACCCGGCAATCGGATTGGGTGGATCGGGTTCGGGTTGGGTCGATGTATTTCGGGTTGAATTTTGGGTTAGGTTGTCAAATGCTAGATCCTAGTCCTAAATGTTCGGGTT
Source organism: Nelumbo lutea (assembly GCF_056320005.1). NCBI lineage: Eukaryota > Viridiplantae > Streptophyta > Magnoliopsida > Proteales > Nelumbonaceae > Nelumbo > Nelumbo lutea. Next base: position 22,865,225 of record NC_142688.1, read on the forward strand.
AGGATTGACCCATGGGTCAATTCGGGTCATCCTAAAAAATATTTAAATTTTAAAAATAAAAAAAATATTATATGAAAAATATCAAAATTAAAAATAATTAACCTTAAAATTTCAAATATAAAATAAAAACATGAACATTTAACAATTTAAAGAATAAATAATAAAAAGTAAAAATTAAATAGAAAAAATTAAAGAATAAAAACTTCTAATAATGCATAAATAATCCTAATTAGACTCGACAATCGAATCAGCGGATTGATCCATGACCCGACCCAATCCAATTTTTCGGATCGGGTATTTTTCACATTCGAATTGCTAAATATGAGACGCTAACCCTATTTTTTCGGGTTGGGACAACTTTTTGCCAGGTCTAGTTTCTCCTATCGTCTTAAACCTTCTTCCGCCGCTTAAAGAAACATGTTTCCCGTCTTCTGCCTACCGAAATAACAAGAACAGTTAGGAGTGTTTTCCGTCTTTAAAAAATTTTAGCGGCCTGTACGATTCCCCATACACGATTACATTTCTATTTATGATTTCTCGCGATATATGATATGATTGACGATAAATAGCAATTCATTTTCACGCTAGTCGAGATGGCACATCCCATTTTGATAAATGATAAATCAAACTTTTCTATATTGAAAAGACAAAAATACCACTGCTGTTAGTTATAAGGAAAAGCTAAAAGCCTAAAACTAAATTACCGGGGTATTTTCCATTTTTCTTGTTAATTGATGGAATATTCGATGTTTCCAATTTCTTCTCGCCTTGTCTCAAATTGGCGCGACTCATACGATATTTTCTCTTCATCCTCTTCCCTCCGTCACTCTTCATTCTCTCTCTTCCTTCGCTTTGGGACCTATATAAATGAACTCGAACGCCTCCATCGTCCATGCAATTCAAGTTCAAATAAACGAGGGATAGGCCCTCAAAGATCGGAGTTCCTGAGACTCAGAGGAAACCCACTCCACCTCCCTTTATTTATTTATTATTTTTATTCTTCTTGTTTCTACTCTTTCTCTTCTGTGCATCAATGGCGTTCAGGAAAACCCTAGCTCACCGTCTTTTCAATATAACCAAAATCTCCTCCCCTAATCTAACCCTGACACATGCCTCCGCCTCTTCTCCGTCGTTTGAATACGTGATCCCTGCCAACCCCGCCAAAACCTTCCGCCGAGATTTTTTCAGCTATCCGGATTCCGGTGAAAATGGCTTCTTCCGGAGATTTCTTCAGAAAAGAGCGATAGTTCAATCGGCAATGTCGCCAGAGTTCCTGTCTTTGCCAATCGGAGACAAGTTAATGGAGAAGCTGAGAGGAATGACCGTTAACAAGGACCGTCTTCGATTAGACGGCTTGGCTCCTCCGGCCACGAGGTCCGACTCTCGACAAGGAATTTCAATCGAAGACGCGCGAAAACTGCTCGTGTTTTCTCAGTTGGAAAAGTTGAAATCGAAATTGAGACGGATTCCCGATAGTAGTATTCCGTATTCGGAGTTTGTTCAGATCTGCATAGAAGGTTGCTCGAGTCCCGATCAGGGACGGGATTTTGCAAAGATGTTGGATCAATCTGGAGTCGTTATTGTCCTGGGAGACTCTGTCTTCCTCCGGCCAGAAGAGGTGAAATTGTTTTCATCTTTACTTTATCTTCCACCTTCTCTTTGTTCAATTAGATTTTCTCACAGGCTTGAGATCATGAACCTTTACACCAGAAAAGAAACCTCAACTCAAGACGCAATTTTGTTTTTGTTATTTTTGTCTTCTTAAACTACCGACTACCGAGTTCTGATATTCTTTTTATTATTTTTTCATGTCTTCTTTTCCACAGGAAACCCTACTTCGCCAGATCTAAAAACGTGTACAAAGGTTACATGTTTGAGACCTTAACCTTAGGTCAAAAGAACAAGAAAACTCTCACTTCTTTTAACAAGATGGATTTCTCATTGGTAACCTTTTTAGAGTAAATTGACAGACTACTCTAATCTAATATTTTTACCAAAATTTTCATCTTCAACTATTGCCTCTCCATATATTACGCGAATGGTTCCATGACTGATAATATTAGCCCACATTCTTCCCTGGCGGAGAGAACTGTGGGCTGGGCTGGGCTTTCTCATGGTCCAGACAGCTGGGTTCATGAGGCTCACTTTTTGGGAGCTCTCCTGGGACGTAATGGAGCCCATTTGTTTCTATGTCACGTCAATATACTTTATGCTGGGCTATGCCTTCTTTCTCAAGACATCGAGAGACCCTTCTTTCGAAGGATTCTTTGAGAGCCGTTTCAGCGCGAAGCAACAGCGGCTTATGAGAAACAAGAACTTTGACATGCAAAGGTTTAACGAGCTCAGGAGAGCCTGTTATCCTTCGTCGACATTGTCTTCAGAGCCGGCTTCATCGTTTGACAATTCCGAAAGGACGTTGTTGGGTGCTTTCCATCATTAATACAAGGGAAAATATATATTATATTTTGAGAGAGAGAGAGAGAGTTAAAAAATGAAGAGATACTATAGAATACATACAAAAAGAGTTTTGCTGTTTTCTTAAATTTTTTTATCAGATTTTTGTGAAAGATAGGTGAATATTACAGATTTGCCTGTGAGAAATGGTTATTTTCCCACAGCACACATCCTAACCCCTGTATTGGGAAAAAAATGCTTAATCGATATTGTGATTTACTTTCTTCACTTCTTCGTATGGTTGACATGACACAAGTTACAAAACAGGGGATAACCCGTCCTCCATGTCCCCCCAATTCGGTGAAGATGGGAACCGGATCCCAGTTTCTCCTCACAGACATGACCAACCAGTTGGCATGGCACCCTTAGTTGTGAATTGCGATGCTGTGAGTAGATTAATGAAGAGATTACATGCAAAAAGTAGATGAATTATGGGGTTAACCTTTAACTAGAATGGCTTAATTGAGACTAGTAGAGAGGCGAACTAGATGTTTTGTTTCGCAGGACTGCGTAATATGGTACAAAAGAAAGAACAGAAGCTAAACGCTTTGCTTCGGCAGTGGATTATTTGACACTCAAAATCATTAAGTGAAGTTTCAAGCCTTGGTGCCTTGGACCTTGGGTGGAGCCACTGTATTGTATTTGTATCATCATACGCTCGTGAACGGTGGCAGGCAAAGATGGATGGTCTTGAAATACTGAACAAAAATGAGAACGATGGGATGATGACGTTCCACCTGATCCCTTCTTGATTTTGATTTCAGTAGCTTTTTAGCTTTTGTTAAACTCTTTTCCACCCTTCAAATAAATAAATTAAAAACACACACACACACAAAGAGAAAGAAAAAGAACCCCCTAAATTAAATTTCTCCATTGACAACTTCAGATAAGGCATTACATAAAAGTATTAAACACTCCCAGATGTAAAAGATGCTAGCGGTTCAAGTTTCTGTCCTTCTTGCACCGAGAATAAGTACATCATACATATACACCAAATCATTCAGTCCACTTTTTGTACTACACCTAGGGAATCTGGGTCATTCCCTTGGTGTAGTATGGACTTTTGTACTGATATAGAAAAAAATTGCACATTTGCACCACTAGCATTTATCTTCTAGGTACAAATTATTTTCCCCAAGTGAAGATGTTCTTTTTCAAAAAGAGAGATTAAAAGAGGCTACTATATAATTCTTTGTGGAATGAGGTTTGCATTTGCAGGTCAAGAAGGGTGCTTCCCTGCATAACCTAATTTATCTCCACTAAAACTAGGGTCCACGGGCCATCCATCAAGTAGGGCACATTTTGGCTAGGTTAGGTTAAATCTCCAACCCCAGTATTCACCTCAGCCCTGAAAAAATAAAAGCATCCACACATTAAAAGGAATGGGACATATTTGGTCAGAATCTCCAAGCTGGGATTTCTATTTTATGGACTTTCAAATTCATTTGGGTTATGTTTGGTTTTGTCAGCATTTATTGAAAAAATGCTATCACATTAGCATCACTTAGGCATTGATGTTTAATGTATATAAAATCATTATTTGGTTTCAACATTTACCAAATAAATATTTAAAAATATAAATCTTTGGATTTATGGGCATGAATCCAAGGAACTTCAAATTCTAGTTTCTCCCAAGGTCCCAATATTTACTTGAGCAGTATAAGCTAATGTGGAAGATAATTTTATGACGTATTACTTGAAACACCCAACTAAATAACAAAAACAATAAATATTTAAAGTAACCATTTTCAATTAAACATGAGACGCATGCAAAGTTTAATGTGCTACAAATGGATCGAGAATCCAACCCTCAAGCATACAAAAGCACAAGTCAAAGTGACCATTGAAATAAGCATATTCGTGGCGCCTAAACGCACCATCTGATTGTGATTTGTGACAAACAACTGAGAGCTTACAAGAAAAACATTAATTTAGTAGCATTTCATTCAAGGCACATCCAAAACAATATACGACCAAATGCATGCCCTCCCTGCAGAAGTTGCAATATTGCTCTGATCCAATCCACTTGACCTATCCAAGGCATCCACTTTTAATACACCCAAACCCGCCCATTTAAAATGTTGGAATATGGGAGTTAAGTCACCAATTGCATTAAGTAATTAGGAGGTTGGGTTATGGTTATCCAAAGCATCTCTACACACACTCTCTCTTTCTAGGCAATTACTATGATGCTTATATTTTGATTACCATTATTATGATATCAATTGATTGGTTATTAGCTTTTATGGCAATATGCCCATTTGGTATCATAATCTAAAGTGTAAGTAAATTAATCATGAGATGAGAGGACTTTTCATTCTCTGGTACAAGTTTAGACCCTCTTCAATCTTTACAGACAGAAAATTTATCTCAAATTGGTGATGCCATTGAATCCCCAAAGAGAGTGCCCCATATGCACACCACAGCATATTTCAACTGTGCATTGAGAACATCTCAGTGTGCATTGGGCACATCTCCCCAAGGAATGTGCTGTGGGAGCCTATCTAGCTACTCAAATTGAGTATATATTTTTTGAAGCCACAAATTGGGCATATATTTCCTCGGCTAATAGTGAAATGCGTGTTTCTTTTCCAAGAAGCCTATATGCAAGCCAAAATCATACTTAAAGAAAATATAATCTTTTGTAAATTCAAGGAAAGCCAAAAGCCTATATACGAATGATCAATGGTGGATTCGTGATCAACTATTTAATCCTAAGAAAGTTAAATCTATCGCTCTTAACTAGGGGTGTAAATGGATCAAAATCGAATAAGATCACGTAATATCTGAATTCGAATTCGATTAAATATTTAAATATTTAATTCAATCTGAATTTGATTAATTAATTATTTTAGATAATTAATAAATGTTTTATTGATATAAAGTATATATATATATATATATATATATATATTATATAAGAATTAAATAATTGGCCAAATTCAGAAATTTATCAAATCAAATCAAGCCATATTTGAATTTGAATCCGATTAACTATTCGGTATGAATAGGATATCCAAATTCGACCGATTAGATATTTGAATTATTCGAATTCCATTCAATTATATCAAATATCGAATTCGAAATCGGATTTTTGAATACCGTTGACACCCCTACTCTTAACACGCAAATATATTTTGTCACTGTCTCAGAGAAGGCAATAGCTGTGCAAACTATCATGTCAATATGAGTAGACATGTTCATGGGCCGGGCCGGGCTTTGACTTTTTATTAACAGAAAAATGTTAGGCCCGAGCCCGAGCCCGACCCTGATAAAAAGCCCGAAGCCCAAGCCCGAGGCCGACCTAATAAAAGAAATTTGAATTTTTCTCTATTCAAATGGGCATTTTCTATTTTAATTTAGATGTTTTTCCCCCTATTTAAATGAACAATGGGCCTACAAGTGAATCACTAATATTCTCAATTCAAAAAATTTATTCAAATGGACATCACATAGGGTTTTTACTTAGGTTTAATTATAGGTAAGGCCGGGTTTACTTAGGTTTAACTATAGGTCGTGCCGAGCCGGGCTATTTTGGCAAAGCCCGAGCCCGACTAGAATTTTATACGGGCTGGGCTTTTTGGCCCAAGGCTAAGGTCGCGAGTCGAAAAGCCTATTCAAACCTGTCTGAGGGGCCGGCCCATGAATAGGTCTAAATATGAGGATTAATGAAGGCAGGTTTGACATGTTTAAAGGTGGTTCTCGCCTTCCAAGAATGTTCTCTAGAGGATTGCATGGGAATGCTCACTCTTCATATTGGTCGATTCTCTGTTGTTTTGTGTTTGTTTGTTTGTAATGTTTATTTATTTATTTATTTTTTGTTGGGCAGGGTTGAATGTGCGAGAAAGAGCTCTTTGTACTCTTTGGGTTTGGGGCAAGGCCAGCTATGTCCTCCCCTGAATTAAAATTTATATTCTTTTAGGTGGCCAACTCTCATCCTAAATTAATATTTATGAAGCCTGTCCCACATGCAGTCGTTAGGGCTGGCACTAAGCAAATAGACCTGTTCACGGGTTCAATTTTACACTGTCTCAGGCTCGGATTTTAGGCCGAGCCTATTAGAATTTTGAAAAAAAACCAAACCCAAGCCCGACTATAAACAGATCTACATGCAAAGTGATATATAACTAATTGAGATTGTGAATAGGGAGTAGTTCTGATTTTTGAACACTGAACCATCTCAATATCTAGCTCCACTTATTACACTTGTTGGTTGGAGTCGTGTAACACATTATATCTAATTATAAAGCACCTAATAATAATTTTACAAACTGAATTAAGCTATCAAGTTCACTGAATTTTTTTTCTTCATGGAGCTACACAACGGGGTTAGCCCAGTCCACTGAAAAATGTTGTATGTTGCTGATATAATTGTCGCTGATAAGAAAGATGTATGCATGAATTAAAAAAAAAAAAAGTATAATAGGAATTGCTTCAACAAGGCAACGAAACAACCTTGGAAATGAGGTTATTGTCATTTGGGGGGTTTACGAAATTCTAGAGTATATTGGCCATAGGTAAGGAATGCCGTAAGGAGTAAAACGTTGCTCAATAAAGAAACAATTATCTAATGCTAATACAATAAACGTGTAGCTAAGAAAAGGATAGATGATAAAACCGATAGTGCCAACTGCCAACTAACAGAGAGAGAGAGAGAGAGAGTGCATTCATGTGAAGTTAGTGATGAGGAAATGTCAATTGAAATGGTTTAATCGTTTTATCATTTTATCATGTGCATAGAAGACTAGAAGCTTGATATCTATATGAGATGTAATTGAGAAGGGACTTCATCAGTAGCTAACAATTTCCTCTTTTTTCTGAAAAACAAAAGTAACCAAGAATTTGACTTTAAGGCATGTTCCTTGATGACATAATTGAATGGAGAATCGGGATTTACTTCATAAAGCTAATCGGGGTGGGGGGCGGTGTATGTATTGATCCAACATCAGGAAGAGTTAAAATCAGCCCTCCACAAAATAATTTCTCATAATGTCAAACAGTATATATTTGCCGTGTATTGGAAATATCTCCCGATGATGCTTCATCATTTTTTATATTATTATTGGGAGATATTCTTAATACATGACAAGGATATATTGTGGGCTGTTGGGGGAAAACCCTACATCTTTAGTCCGTTTCACGGTGGACCTGACAAATTTATATCTGACCCGAGCTAAGAGGCAAGGGGCTCTGTAGATCTCAATTTTTTTATTTTTTTTATTCACTTATCCTGCTCGTTCATTGGTTATATCTTATATGGTAGGTGGCTCGTTGTATGTGTGATATCATGTTCATTTGCAAGTAAAGGTCCACACACTTGTAACGTGAGTGCAGATGACCACAAATATATGGGAGTTTGGATCTTTTGAAAACAAAAATTGGGTAGTCGGTACACACTCTGAAGTCATGGTATTCAGCTGTACATTGGAAATTTCTCCCAAGCTTATATGTTATATGTTAAAAGGGATTGTAGTCGATAAAGGCAATGTTTAGGCCCTAATATCAATAAAAATAATTTTTTAATTTAATTATTAAAATAGGCCGACTTTCTTTAAAAAATATCAAACATGGGTAAAAATATTGTTCATCTCCTTCTCCCCCAAGATTAATAAATATTGATCATAGATCTCTAATTTTTTGTTTACATTTGTATTTGCTGGCTTGCTGCAAGCAAAAATGGCAAAGACCACTCTCGCGCTTTTGAATTTTGTTACGTGTATCTCTCTTCTCCACTTGGCATACTTATATACTTCATCAATTCCGATTTTCAGGCTTTAATGGCATTCAAAACTGCTTTAGATACCTCTAACATGCTTAGTAGATGGAACCAAAACACTGATTCGTGTACTTGGTATGATGTTCATGTATTCTTCTAACTGCTTCAGAAGAATAACTCATTGCAGTTTTGTTCTGAGTTTAGAACAACTCAGATGCAAAGAAAAAGAACAAGAAGAAGAAGAAGAAGGGAAAGAGAATGTGTGTGTGTGTGTGAAAGAGAGAGAGAGAGAGAGAGAGAGAGAGAGAGAGAGAGAGGTGGAGAGATTTGTTCGGTGGTATAGAGGAAAATGGAGATAAATAGTGTTTCTACCCCTATTTGATATTTAAAAAAAGTTAGTATGTTCTAAAAATTATGTTAAAATGATTATTTTTATTAATATTAGGGCCCAAAAGTTACCATTATCAGCTATAATCCCTATGTTAAATTATTAGGGAGATATTCCCTACACATAGCTGGATGCCCTAATCTTCAGGTATATACATTATTTTTACTTTTTCAAGAGGTTCATGTCAACTCCAACAATTAAACCAGTTCGCTACCTCATTTGCAGTCAGGGTGCAAATGGATCTATCCGATCAGATCTAAAGTCCGATCCTATATTTTTGGGTCGGATTTGGATCACTCTCTATCCAATCTAAAAGGATTTGATCCAATATATACATGTTATTTATTTATTTATTATAACATATACGTTATTCATTTTATAATATGTTAATAGTCCACTTTTGGTTGATTTCCTAGAAATCGACATAATTGACCAAACAAACAAGAAAACAAATCATTGATTCTTCAAATTCTGATGTAGATCCTATGTGACACCAATTTCTGGTCATCAATGCAAAATATCACCTAAAAGTTTTCCTAAAATCTCTCTCTCTCTCTCTCTCTCTCTCTCTCCTCCTAAATTTTCTCCTAAACTATCTCTCCCACCTAACATTCCTCCTAAAACACCTCTTAATCTATATTACATGCCCATTAAACCATCTAAAAACTAAAAATGTGGTTAAATTAAATAGTTAATTTAATTTATGAAATATTTTTTATATTTTCAATAATTACTGATATTATTAAATATTATTCGGTAAATATCAACACCTAAACTATAATTTTTCATGATTTTGGTAAAATGGAAAATTTAATTACTAAAACTTACCTACTAAAAATGACTGATTTTGGTAATTTAATTTTAGAAAATTTTGAAAATTAATTATTAAAATCAATAATTACTGAAAATTAATAATTAATTAAAATATTAACTAATAATTAAACTTTTATTATAATAAATATACTTTTTTACATTTTTAGTATTTTTGATATTATCAATAAGTAGTTATTGATATTTTTAGTTTTATTAATATTTATTTTTATTATCAGATAATAATTAAAAAGCTAGTTATTGATATTTTTAGTTTTATTAATATTTATTTTTATTATCAGATAATAATTAAAAAGCTCCAGTAATTTTTTAGTGGAAAATTAATTCCAATAAATATAAATTTATTATTTATATTTTTTGTAATTTTGATATTAACTATACTTTTTGAGCAATAATTAGTGTTTTGGTACTTTAATTACTAAAAATTACTGATTTGGGTAATTTAATTTAGTGAATGTTAAATTATAAAACTTCCAATTGTTCAAATGAATAGTTGGAAAATTTTAATAATTTCCATAATTATTGGATACTACATTTATAATTACCATAATTATTGGAACTATATTTATGGGTTTGGGAGGCATAAGAAGTTTGGGGGATGACCCCACGGGTAGGAATGGCAGTGGGCGGTTTCTAGGTGGGGATCATACTCCTCGTTCCCACCCCAAGTTTTAAATTAATCCCCATTGGGAAAAAAATTAGCATGCATCCCCGGTCCCCAACGGAGATGAGTTCCCCATCGAGGTGACCTGAATCCCTAAATATTTTAATTAAAAGTTTGTTTTTAGAAAGGTATTTATTTAAAATAAAGGAAGAGTTGAAATGCAAATAATAATTTAAATATATTTTGATATTTAATATAAACAATACTTAATTTAATAGGGTTCGACTATGATATGGGAAATATATGATATCTGAAAATTTTCTTACTAGTCAATTGGAATCATAAATGTGGTAGCCAATCATGTTTTATTTATCAAAATTCATAGGTGGGTTTTGATTGGTCAAAACATTTACCATACCATGTCTTTCCCACATCATATATTTTCCCTATTTAATACAATATATATACATATATTTGATATATATAATCGTGGTCGGGCAGGTTGTGGGCTTCACTCCCCTTCACCGTCCCCAATTAGGTATTCCTATTAATACCATCCCACCCTATCCCCATTAAGGCAGTCTTCTTCCCCATCTCTGCCTAGTTGGGGAGGCCAAATACTTGGCAGGGATGGGGAAAATTGTCATCCCTACCCTAGGTTGTGTTCCCTAACTTCTTTTTCCGATGCATTGCATAAGAGCCTTCTAATATATACAAATAATGGAAAATAAAGATGCCTAATAAATGCAACAAATCCAATCACTCCAAACCATTACCCAAACATACAATGCAATTTTGGAGTCGATGAGAATCTGCTACTCTTATTTCCAAAACTTCCATACAGTAGTTCCCCAATCCAACATGATCAACGTTTAATACCTCCAATAAATAAATTGAAAGAATTGCTTTTCAAGTGTAAACTAACTACCCAAGTCCTCCGGTTCCGGATTAAATTTATTGTTCATAGTTTAAGTTTCCTTTTAATGGGGGTGTGTATCCAGTCCGGATCAGGTAGTCACAATGTTGTAAGCACGTTTAATGTGTATTTAGAAAATTTTTTGACACCTGTCTCTTAAAATACCCACAACCTATCCTTGTAAAAGATTAAAAATCTCTTTTGACAATTGTCAGATTATTCATTAAGTGCTCATTGAACATGCTTATTATATTATGCCTACTAGATCTGGTATCGGTGTGTATCACCCTTTGATGACGAGTATGATGTGAAAATCCATGATATATAATTCAAATTAAAAATATGGTTAGGTACTTAATCAGGTTTCATGTCCTGTGTTTGTTTAACCTCATTATAACTTTTCAAAACCTTCATGAGTCCCTTGTCATTGATTTTTATTATCCAAAACTAACATTCCGTTAAGATTTATGTTAATGACCATTTATAAAAAAAAAAAAAAAAAAAAGTTATTCATAAAAGTATGTCTGCCTTGCTAAGTATAAGATATAGAAATATTGTTTATAAGGTTTTGTACTCTATATTTCCAAAATGGGAAAATTTGTATAAATTAGCAAGGTAGATCAAATCAAGTTGATTATATATTCATAGCTGATTGAGACAGCCCAAACCAATTTAAGTTGACATCTATTCATGGTGGAGGCCAAGCAGATGTTTTAGTAATTGGTATTGACACACGGTATTATGATTGATGACCAAGCAAACCAAAATTGAATCCTCATCTGAACTGAATGGTCTTAAACGTAGCAAGCTCCAAACAACCATCCAAGGGAATACTGAACTCTCAAGGCAATAACAGTTAACAGATTGTCAACTGTTGAGCAAATTCAACATGTCTCTTTCAGCGTATTTAATCATTATCTGGAATAGGATTATATAGGTTTAATCTCAGAGATGAAATGTGCATAATATCCAAATTAACTCATGTATTGGATGGGTCCAATAAATCTCAGATCTTTTGTTGTCATTTCACCTTAAAAAGTAGGGTAAATTATAGATGGGTACCCTGTAATTTGGGGGAACAGATAGGTATCTCGAACTTTCTTGCATTCTATAATATTTAACTGACGGAATACTAATGGATGGATTCAGGTGTCTCTTTTTGAGAGTTTAAGGTACCTAAGTATTGCATCTGAAAGTTTGAGGTACCTATCTATTACTACAATTTTTGTTTACACAAACTGATTCTTGGGTTTGTTGATCTCTTCAAATTGGATCCAGAAAGAGAGGGTTAATAGCTTGAAAAGTTCTGTTTTCAAGTTACAATTTGTGGAAAATGAGTGAAGACTATTAGAAAAGCATCCGCTCTCCTGACTTCTCCACAATCCCTAGCTATCAACTCTTCCCTACAAACATTTTCTCCACCTTGGCCTTTTTGCTTTTCAATTTTGGCATACCATGTCACCAGGAAAGGTCCATGCGTAGTTCTTCAGCTAGTAAGATTCAACATTTCGAATATAAGACATAATTAGACCCCCTTTTATTTTTTTTTTTTCCCTTTTGTATATTTTCGAGCAAAAGCAATTTGCATTGTCTGAGTCCCTCTGAATGAAGTTGCATTGATTTATTTCAAGGATCACGATTCACAATGTTGGTGGAAAACAGTTGCTTAAGAGGGACCTAATGTCGAATTCGACTTCAGTCAGGGCAAAACACATTCGAACAGCCTTTACAACCTTGCATTGAGAATATCTCTGTACTGATGTGCTTTATTTCATGGGGAGATATTCCCAATGCAAGGTTGGGAAAGGCTGTTAGATCGATGTAGGCACAGGTTTGCCCTGATGGAAGCCGATCTCCCTAGTGTCATATACAGGATGGGGGCACTAGGAAATATTTGTGCTGTTCAAGGAAATTTTTCAATAATAACAATAAGGGTTCTCAATAATCTTAAAGGAATAAAATTTATCCATTGTCCCTTCCTTGTCAAACATAATTCAATCCGGGTACAATTCTACTTAGATAGGTATCAAAACCCAAGCTAATGTCTCCAAAAAAGAAAAGAGTCTCTGTCTCAACCTTGCGTCCGATCACGGGACACCAAATATAATCAACTTTATGTTTGTTCCTCATCCCGTGAAAACTACAACTTTTATCAATAATTGTCTTCTGGGTTCATACAAGATGATAGAAAATGATTCAAAAGCCATCACTCTTACATGAAAAAGTGTTAATATATGTCCATTGGATCAGAGCCCACATAATAAAACTACCCAGTACCCAATAAAAGTTTCTATCATTGGACCGGATATCAACTAGGTAGTCTAGGTTAGCTTCCCATCCAACTGGTTATACTGATTCAATCTGTAATAGCTAATAACATGCTTTCTGATCACTTCACAGTATATCATCACTGCTTCCTCCAACAATAGAATGATTCCTAAGTTTATATTACCAATACTTGAGATAATTTATCAATGTCTGAAAATTCCAATTCCACGAACATTCTTCCACCACCACTACCATATCACATGCATTATTTCTCTTCTTTTTCTTTTTATCTTTTCTTTTTTTTTTTTTCCAGGCCAGTATACAATGGAAAGAGTGGTTAAAACTTAAGAGATAATATTGAGATTCCATTAAAGCAGTGAAGAGTCCTCACTCTCCCACAAGGAGATGAAATATATTCGCGTGATTGTGCTTTCGTTGAATGGAAACGTATACAAGTATATATACCTAAAAGTGCCTTACATCAACAAAGAATACTGAAAGTGTTCCCACTTCCCTCCCATTTTCAACGTTACAAGTTTCAGATGCCTTGGACTTGGAGATTGGCTGGGTCGGATGAAATCTTTCCATTCTCTCGTGGAAAGTGGAATATCGAACCCCAATAACGCCATGGATGTAAGGTGGTCGAGCTTTCATTCCCTTCATCAAAATCGTTATAGCAATGCATGCAGAAGGACTACTCTTCCTTCCAATGTTCTATCAACCCGCGTTAGTGCGTTACATAATTCTTCTTCCTTTTCTTGTTTGAAATTACAATTAGCTCTAATATACACGTGGCAACAAATAAAGGAAGAATAAATATACGGAAGAATAAGTTCTTTCACACGTACTGACACACATTTGGACAGCATGGGAGGGTGTGGTGGGGGCTGCTTTTCTGGAAGCTTAGTGAGAGAAAGAGGACTGGGCCGAGTGCAGGATATCCTAAGCCCACCTAAACTTGAATAATCTGCGCAATCTTTTAATGCTCAAAAAGCATATAAAAGTGGAAGAACAGAAATAATAAATATTTCTCAAACACTTATGCTGAATACTGCAATTTAGTTAAAGCCAGAAAAATATAAGTTGGACCCGCCAGAAGAAGGGGTGATTAAGATTAATTTTGATGCTTCCCATAAAAGTAATAATATGTGTTCGGTTGCTACATTTGCTAGGAACCACTTAGGGAAAATTATTGGTTATAAGACATATTCTTTGAGGCTTGGGCAGTATGGGAAGCTCACAAGGGCAATCATTGAAGGGGACTCAAAGCTAGTGATCTTGTTCTTAAAGAGTCGAACATTTACTCCTTGGAACCTTAGGAATATTATATATTCAAAATTGCTTGAGGATCAAAGAGTGCATAGATGGTAAGGTGACCTACAGGCATGTCTACAAAGAAGCTAATCAGGTTGTGGATTGGATGGCCAACAAGGCTCAAAATAGTTTGGGGTGTTTGTCTTTAAATCTATATAATCTTCATATGCTTTGATTTCTATTTGTAAGGATGACTTGTGGGGACGTGCTACCCGGTCAAGCAAAGGGAGACACATGATATTTAACGTGGAAAACTCCTCCAATGTGAAGGGTAAAAACCACAGGGCCAATGAGACTCAACCAAAAATCTTCACTAATAACTTGAGGTAACAATTACAGTAACTCAAACACCACAAAATGCTCACAAACATAGAGCAAATACAGACTCTCAAACATATAAACGAGAATACCAAAAGTTGTGAAAAAATAGTCAGAAAAACTTACAAACGCGGCTACTATTCAGGCCACAATATGGAGATCTCCACTGCTCCAAATCGGATCTTCACCGTTCAGATCATATTTCTTTGAGTTTCGAACAAGAGCACCAAATTTCAGCCAAATCGGACCAAAAATGACCCTTGATCAGAGTAATTGATGAAGACTGCCGCGAGATATTTTCTTTTTCCGACCAATTACGAATTGCTTCTGTTCGACCTCAAATAACCGGAGATTCAGAGCTCCGATCAAAAATCCGACCGTTCAGAATGAAGAAAAATGAATCACCCACTTACTATTCAAATTTCAAATCGATCGGATGGTGGATCGAAAAGTTCTGATCGTTTGATGAACTCTACGCACTGAGAAATCTGCACAGTATTTCGATTTCTCTCTTCGACACGCCAGGCGCAAAAAAGGTCTAACTCCAGTTTTTTTTGTTAAAAAAACAATTGGCTGAAGGAGAATGAGCTATAATATGGGTCAATATCCCATAATGGGCTGGACCCAACATTACATTCAGCATAAACTTAACTCAGGCTCCATCAAATGTACCAGGAACAGGTCTCGGTTAGATGGCAAAATAGTGCTTTTGTGTTGTTGCCCTACTTGGGTTGGGTAGGGTGGGTTTAGCCGTTTAGGAACAACCCAAACCCATTCCATCCGTAGGAAAAGGAATCTCAAACTTAACCTGATGCAAAGGCTGACTCAGTCCGAGCGGTCGGACTTGAATTGAATTTGACCCAATTTTAGTTAAGAGCACACTCATTTGCTGGTTCTCAAACTCTAGTCAGACTGAATATGAGAGTGCAGATGTCATCTTTTCCCAACATGAAATGTTAAAATTGTTTGCCTCACTCTCAACGTGTTTCAGTTCAAAGGATGGGAACCAGTCATTGAATGGATCCCTGGTGACTATCAAAAAGAATGGATCATGGACTGATTATTAATCTAACTTCAGGGCATTTTTTATTTCTACAAAGTGGACACTTCCCCAACATCAGGCTTGGAAAATGAGCCGTCTTAAGGGTTACAATGGGCAGACTAAGCTCTCTGGTCCATCCCAGACCAGATTACCAGATATTGGTTCAGGATGGGCCTTGCGTTTATCTCAATAAAAACTTGGAGATTCTGCAACTTGTGTGTGTAATCACATGGAGAATCGCCAATGAACAGAGGTTGTATGATTTTGTTTTCAAAAAAAAAAAGAAAAACACTCATGTTGCTGAGCACCCCTTAAGGTTGCATTTCAGGATTTGCTCTTTCAAAGCCCATATGCACAAATTTAGGGGGTATTCCCCGATGTGAATTATCTTTTCTTGTTGTGAATTCTAAAAACAAAATACCACCAGCTGGTTTGAAAATAAATTGGTTTTTAAAACAAAATAACACCAGCTATTGTAAGAGGCATATCCTCCAATGTGGTGGGAGCCAAGTATTTTCCTATCACAACATATCATTTTTGCATTGACAGCACTAGTTGAGTGGTACGTGCAACATGAAAGAGGAGAAAGAGCAGAGAAAAAAAGAGATGAATAAATAAATGGAGAGGGAGAGGGAGAGGGAGAGAGAAAAGAAATGAATAGATTTGATTTTTGGGAATAGTGATGTCAAAGAAAAGCCCAAGGCAAGAATGCACATTACATAGTGAAGATTTGTTCCAAGCTTCTGCCTCCAACTATTCCCATCCCCCAAGTTGAATATTTATATATGCAGCAATTAAACATATACTTTTATTTATTGAAAACGACTATCCAACCCCATTTTCTTGCTACTGCGATCCCTTCCTCAAGAAAACTATGTGACCCACAAATTTGTCCATTAACACGATTGCTGATTTATGATTTCACGGGGCCAGCCTCACCAATTAAACACTTAAAAACTGTTGAAGGCTTGCACATCCCACTATTGCTGGGAAAATCCTTATCCGCTAACCAGGAGGCTTAGCTAGAATGATTTCTCTAAGATTCATTGGTTTTCCAGTTCTTGAACTTGCTATTGATGAGGGAATGTTTCAATTAAACTTGGGAAATTTCTGGTTGGTGAAGCATACCTCGTATCATCAACCAATGAAGCCAGGTCTCAATTTGTTATAGTAAAATACTAACCTTCTACAAGTTAATTATAAGTGACTAATTAATGATCATAAATACCCTCAGTTTTATAGGTTACATGTTGGATGGAGCCTACGAAAATCCAATCGATAATGATCTGCACCACTTGTACAATATAGTATAATGACTATGATGATAACATTTTATCATCCCATTTATCCTTTTACCAAATTCAATACTTGGAAAAAGGAAAAGCGCAAGGGTGGTTTTATTGATTAAATGCCCAATATTGTCCTCATCTCTTTAAGAAAAGAAAATAGGTAAATCATTAACCCAAACTCTTACAATCCTCTTTCTGAAAATAATGTATTTTTCAAATTTGCCCTTCATACTAATCATTCAAAGACAAAGCTACAACTTTAAATTCTCTAATTTTTTGTTGTTTATAAAATATGTATTTTTTTTCTTTAGAAACCGGCTACAATAGTAATTACATAGATATTTTCAACAATGGTCAAAAACTTCATGGGAGGTTTCAACAATTTACTCTAGAAGTGGTAAACTGGTAAGATGCATCCTAATGTAATGGCCCCACAATTAAATGTACCTTCTCAAAGCTTATCTTCATCATAAACCGATGGTTTATTTGATTAATAGGTTGCTTATTTGTAGGGGTGTCCACAGTTCAATTAATCGAATCATGCCACTTTTTGTAAACCGAACCAGTGGTACCGGTTTTTCTAATTCTCCAAACCAAAACCAAACTGGTACCACCGGCTAACCGGTCCACCGCTTTCAGTTTTTGACCAGTTCGGTTCTTCGATTTTTTGGTTTTTTATATTTATAATATATATTGTACAAATATATATATATAATATTATATAATAAATAATAAATGCTATATAATATATTATAAATATTTGAAATATATAATATATTTATAAGTAGATCATTATAAATATAATATTAAGTATATATTTATATATAACACATACAAAATATGTGACGTATATTAAAAATATATATAATATACATAAAAATATATATGCCGGTCAATTCGATTAACCATCGCTTTTTTGTAGATTAATCGAAAACCGAACCGTTCCTTTATTTTTTCAAAAATCCCAAACTGATTGATTCGATTAACCGCATTTTACAATTCGATTTTCTCGATTCGATTCAATTTTTCGGTTTTTTAGTTTTTTATGGACACCCCTACTTATTGGTCATTGCAGGAATGATAACGCCTTTGGGAGGGCCTTCACAATCACGCACAAGGTAGTCCCCACATGGAAAACTTAAGCTATGTTTGATGAAAAACTCAGAAAGCCTTATTTTTTAATCCTTCGGTTACGTATTCTCAAAAAAAGAAAAAAAAAAGCCTTCAGTTATGAAATTGACTTTCCACGAAAACTAGTCTTCAACCCTTTCAGTAAAAACAGTTGAATCAAATTTCAAATTTTAACTCCCCCATTAGCAAAGGGCCAAAGACATGTAGATAAATACTTTGTATCCTATGCTACAAAGCATTTAATATTAGTCATTTTATTTCAACTAGTTTCTTTGTGATGCATGTCTAGGAGTAGGGATGGCCACAAGCTGAGCCTTTCATGAGCTATTCGAGTTCGGCTTGCCTCGATTTAGTTTAAATCGAGCTTTGAATTGAATTTGAGCCCCATATATAGGCTCGTTTGTTAATTAAGCTGAGCTTGAATCTAATAAAGCTCGATTCATGAGGTTCACGAGCCTAGTATTAAATAAATAATTTTTATTATACATGCATATATACATACATATAATAAATAATTTTATTATATATACAATAATATTTCTATTAATATAATATTTTTATTTTTATGTATAATAGAAAATAATTTATATAATTCTTATTTTCTTGTATGTAAAATAAAAATAATTTTTTTATTATTTTTTTGTATATATATTATTAAGTATTTTTTATAATTCTTAATTTTTTGTTTGAAAAAAAAAATTATACATATAATTTTTATTTTTCAAAAAAAAACTTGGCTTATAGTCGAGATCGAGCTGAGCTTGAACTTGCAAGCTATGAATCAAACCAAGCTCGAGCCTGATACTATTCTTACAAGCCGAGCTCAAATAGCCTAGTATTCGGCTTGACTTGGCTTGAATCCACCCCAACCCAAGAGGCTACTAGAACCCCCCACATCAAGGTTGAAAATATTGATACGCCTGATACACCGATATAGGTGTATAGGGCAGTTTCAATAGCTTTTTTTAGTTTTTTTTTTTCAAATCTAGTTTAAAGGGGTCGGTTTAAGGTCCATCCACCCCCTGAACCAATTGAAATCCCGAAACACCCTCTGGAGGGGTGTATCAAGAAGCCCTCGATATGATACGTAGTTAGCCAATACGGCCTGATACGTATCAAAATTCAAAACCTTACCCTAGATGAGTAATATTGAAGATTTTATTGACTGGAAATTGCTGGACGGAGTGGATTAACATGGATTTACATGGCAGCTGATGATGTGAGTAAAATGGGTAAAAAAAGAAAGAAATAAAGAGTTTCCTCCACCCTATAAAGAAAGTTTGAAGTTTCAATTAATATATGTTTTAATTTTGGGAAAATCTATGATACCAAAAAGATATGATACTAGAAGAGCTTTGATCAATCAAAGTCCACCCTTAAATTTTGATTAATACCATTTGATTAGTTAATATGTTTATGATACAAATTGATCCGTCACAAGTAGGGGTGTCAATAGACCAGTTTTGGATTGGACCCTTCCAAATCAAAATCAATTTGGATGGATTGGATATATAGACCAATAAGATATACTGAATTGAACCATGCTAGACTTAATAGTCCAAAGCATTTATTGGATTGGATTGAAACTAATCGATCCGTAATGGATTTATATTGGATTATTTAGGTTGGATTGAATCAATATCCGATCTATTGATAGAAGAAAAGAATACATGTGTCAATGGATCAGGTTTGGGTTGGAACCAATTTGAACTATTTGAACAGCCAGACATTGAATTGGACTTATCCAAAATGGTCCAAAAATATTCATCAGATTGGATTGGACATGGTCCATCTGTAACGGATTCATATTGGATTGGATCAGACTGGACCAAATCTGGTCCAATTGACACCCCTAGATATGATACTAAAGAGAGCAAATTGGCCAAACAAGACGACTCTATATAATTAAAATAAGGCTTGAATGATGATGATGACGATAACTCCGATTCTTTATCCATAATACATGGTTCCACACACTGTTTTTAAAACTGGACCGGATCGGATGGTCGGACTAGAAAAACCAGGAACCCGTCACTTGACCGGTTCCGTTTTCCTCCAAAACTGTTTTTTTCCCCAAAATCGTTGATTTTGGTCAGCAAATCGCTGAACCGATTAGTTAACCATTCTAATGGTTTTGACCATTTTCCACTTTTTCAACCTTTTTTTTAATTTTTTAATTTTTTAATTTTTTTGTCAAAACAAGCCAATCGTTCGAGTCAAATGATTAAACCATTCAAACCGATAACTGGACGCATGACCGGTTCGATCACCGGTTCATTTTTAAAAACCATGGTTCCACATTCCCTTCTTTTGGGCCAGTTTGTCTTTACCTATCAAACGCCTAATAAACAAAAACAGTAGTTGTAATAGCTAGAAATGCAAGGTCAATGATTGGATTTGGGGATAGAGAACCTGAATACAAGTTTGAGGGTCCTCAAACTTGCCACCTTCCTATATTTTTCGGTATTAGGGCCCACTATCAATTAGGTTCCTTTTATAAAATCATCTACGTGGGCCACATATTACAATGCGAACATCAAAACCCTCCAAATTTATTGCATTTAGTGCGCATTTGGAGGACTTTCATTCAGCAACTTCTGGCTAAGAAAGGTGGGCCCACATAGAAATCTTAGAAGGTATGTTCAATAAAAAAACTGAGAAAACATTTTATTTAAGGAGCCTAAATCTCTTTAAAACAGAGCGAATGCATCCTATCCGTGAATTGATGCCAAATTTGTGGGCATGATGTGGTTTATAGGGGGAAGAGGGCTAGTAGTAGGGGGGCTAAAATTCAGAATTCTGCATCGTGTGTATCTGTACTTATCTGTTTTTTTTTCTTTTTTGGCAAAAGAAAATCATTCGATTAAAATGAAAGTCACAAAGAGCGATATGCTGTGATCATACACAGTTATACTTTATATTTATATGCACTATAAACAAGTTCATGAGCAGCAATAATGCTGTTCAGTCAACATAGCTCAATCAAAGCTGAAGTCCTACCAAATTCATTCTAGTAAGATAGTGAAGTTGGAATGGTAATTTTAAAAAGAATAGTGAAATAATTAAAGGCTTGTTTGATTCACAGGAATAAGGGTTTGAAATCAGAATCAGAATAGGTCATTCCAATTCTAATTATTTGGTTGGGCAGAATCAGAATCTCATTCTCATTCCTGGTGGAATGGCATTCTCCTATTTAAGGGAATGGTTTGATTTCAACAGTGAACCATATGGACCCTAAAACTCATCTGCATTACCATTGTTTAAGTTTGAACTCTCTCATCGGATGGGTCTTGATTCCTGATACATCAGACATGTGGCAAGTTGTGGATTTCAGATCAGCAACCCACAGAACGAGCCCCACATACACATCCCACTATCCCAGCATTTGTTTACCCAATTCACAGTTGGGATGTGCTGTGATGCACATGCGGGGCACACTTTGTGGGGAAGTAATGGAGGTTCTAATCTTATAAACCAATGTACTTAAGCTCAGTTTGGAAGGAGTACAAATATAAATCTGTAGAGTGTGAAACCTTGTAATTTTATATTATTTTGTATGCATTAGTACCATATAGTGTATATATTTATACTCAAGGCTCGGTTTGAAAAGAAAAAAAATACAAATATGTACGATGCAAATACAAGATTAAAGATACAAAATACAGGGCTTTATACTATACATGTTTGTATTTGCATTTTCCAAACTGAGCCTAAAGTTCTGAGTAGAGGTAGAGCCCAAACCGAATTTTCCTAATCCATTGTCATTCTTGCACCGTTATGTTTAATGAAGGCACCAAATCGAACTAACAAGGTTGAATAAAAAATTCTGATTAATTGAATCGGTTGGTTTGGTTTTGGTTCAATATTTTCAAAAAACCAAAAGTACTGATTTGGTTTCAATTAACCAATATAAAAAAACCGGCAGTTAACCGAACTGACCGGTATGCATATATTATACATCATACGCATATTTATATATTGTATATATTTTATATTATCTATATATTATAAAATTATATAGATATGTATTATATACAAATATATATTTATTTACAATATATTATAAATATAAAATTTTAGAAAACCGACGAATCAAACTGATAATTAATCGAACTGGTCAACTGATTAAATAATTAACTTTGATTTGGTTTTGATTACCGATTTTCTAAAAATCGATAATACCAGCTTAATTTGAAAAATAGGCCTTAATCAAACCGTAAACACCCCTAACAAATCCTATTAGAATGATACGTTTTTAGATTTATAACCTTTTCAATGTTCTTTTTCCAACTCAGATTATAACAGCTATCAAACCCTAAACTAAAACCAACTCCGTAGGACTATGTTTTATGAGAATGATTCAATATACACCGAATCCTATTATATCATCTATCAAGTTTCCTAAACTAAAAATCTTTTTATGAATCCTAAGAGACATAACCTTCCATCCAAGAAATTATGTTGCATCGATGGAGTGATGTAGAATCAGGATTGCCCTACGTCAACTATATATTCATTACCTGTCCCGTAGCTAGACAGGTAGGGATGATTGTGGATGAATCATTGCTCGGATCAAAAGAGCATAATGATTAAAAGAGCATAATGAGACATTAACCCAATGGTGGAAAAGAATGGAAGGAAACAATGTCCATATCACTGCCCAAATTTTAGGGAAAGGAGTTGCTTTCTTCTATGGTTTATACTTTATATGGAAGCGCAACGTAACGAAAAAGTCCTTCAGGGGGCCCAATTTAAGGGTGGCATCCATCCAACATTTTTACCAGCTATTCGATATCAGTTCGTGAAAAGTTTGGTTCAGTTTGGTTTTAATTAAGTTTGGATTCGAATAGTTCGGTTCGTGAAAAGTTTGGTTCGGTTTGATTTCAATTAAGTTCGAGCTCGAGTCCAATTCAGTGGTTCGATTATTAAATGAGTCGAGTTTGAGCCTATTAGAGCTCGGCTCGTGAGGCTCGCAAGCCGGTTCGAATATATATATATATATATATATATGATAATTATTAATTATTATAATTCTTAATTTTTTAAATATAAAATAAAAAAATAATATATATAATTTTTATTTTTATAAAATATTTTTCTCAAAATTGAGCTCGAGCTTATGAATTTTTTACTCGAGCCGAGCTTAAGCTCAAGATTCTAGCTCAAACTGAGCTCGAGCTTGAGCTCAAGCCTTGTAGAACAGTCTAGAGCCGAGCTCAAGCTTGGTACTATTCGGCTCGGCTTGACTCGAATCCACCCATACGGCCCAACTTCTATTGTAGAAAGAGCAACTGTGGCATTAGTGTTCGTGAAAATCATTTAAGAATTTGGACAAAGAAAATCGAATTAATAACCGAACCTAGGTTGAGATGAGGTGATCCCCCAAAAGGTTCAATTTCAATCAAAATGAATTTGGGATGCCTCAGCTCATATTTAGATCTTCAACCCACAGGAACCCTATTCACACCTACCCATGCCTCACTACAGTTGTACATTGAGAGCATTTCCCTTATTTGCATGTTATCATTCATGGAGAGATGTTCAATATACAACTGTAGTGTCATGTGGGTAGGTGTGAGTAGGAGATCTGAATTGATACAATTAGTGGTAGATGCTCTCTTGAGTCACAATGGAAAGATTATATTTGCTAGTGCAGGATACTTGAACACAACCATCAAGATAGAATAAATTGGGAAGCAAGGAAAGTTCATGAACTTATAGTGTCAACCAACCGGCTTTTCGGTAGCTGATTCACTCTAACATTGACCTGAAATTGATTTTTGCAACCACCGATTTGGGGAAAAGGGAGGTTATTAGTGGTGTGTGGCACCAAATACCAAAACAAAGACCGAAAGAGACTCAAAGATTGTTGGGATGTGCATATGCAACCCCAGCTAAGCAATGCAAGAAAATGGACAAGAAATGCCGAACGGAGATCAGATATTCCCAGAGTTGAAGAAAGAAGGAAACCAGACTGCTTATTGGCTTTCTCACTTTGATCAAAATGGTGAGTTGGGGACAGAATCTTCACCTAAGATTTCCCCTAGTATCTTCGGTATATCTGTAATATGGATATGTGGGGCAGAACAAAAACGTAATATATTTTACCACTCTCGTTAGGTGAAAAGTTTCAACCCAAACTCAGGAGTTTGGTTTCAGTCAGGGCAAATCCCGTTTGAGCAGTCTTTATTGCCTTGCATTGAAAATATCTCTTTACTTATATGCTTTATTTTCTGAAAAATATTCTCAATGCAAAATTGAGAAAGGCTCTTAGAACAGTGTGGGCATAGGTTTGCCCTGATAGAAGCCGATCTCCAAACCCAGAGTTCCTCCAAGTAAAAAATTATGTATATATATCATTCAGCCACACATTGGAAGCATTTCCTGTATGTGTATGTTTATTTAATTTCATGAGTATATATAGTATGTATATAGTTTTTACTTGCAAAGAATCCCATCCCGACCTGAACTGCTTATTCATGACATAGTAAGGGTGTAACTTGGAGGATGGGTTTAGGTTCAACTTTTGCAATGGACCTAATCTAAAACCGAAGCCTGAAACGGTATAAAATGCTCCTTGTAGTCCTCTCTTTGTTTTTAAAGCTCAGTTTAGAAGAAGTACAAATCATGCTTTTTAAAAGCGGATCAGACTGTACGGTCAAGTCAGAAAAACTGGGAACCAGTTAGGTGACCAGTTCCATTTTACCTCAGAATCATTATTTTCTCCAAAACCGTTGATTTGGTCAGCAAACTGCTGACCCATGTGATTGAACCGTTCAACGGTTTAGTTGGTTTTTATTTATTTTTTAAATAATACTTTTTATCAGAACAGATCGTCTATTCGCTTGGAACAGTCAGACCATTCGACCTAGAAACCAGACCCCAGGTTCGTTGTCCTCTTTCTAAATTGAGCCTATTAAAATTTCTATGATCGATGGAGTAACTTGCAAGGGAATTGTATTGAACTTTTTTTTTTTTTCTTTCCGGCGGGGTGAATGAATCAGTTGTGGTCCAATTGGCAAAACATTGCATCCACAGTGTGGGAAAATAAAAGCCTTTTTAATAGTAAAAAGTTAATTTGCAATAGCGACCTGGGCGTCCAACACATGGTCCTTTTCTTTTATGAGTTTCCCCCAAGAGCAAGATTCATGAATTGGATCACACCAATCGACCGGGCAGTTCAACTATTCGACCTGCCAACTCAACTCATTAAAGTTTTGTACCGTTTTGGCCACACGAATTCTTTATATTATGTTATATCATTCTATCCAACAATGTTATCTTTATTGTTAAAATATGGGCTCTCAAAGAGTTGACATTCTAGGAAGCTTTCTTTATCTTGTTCACTGATGAACCATTCCTCATTTTTCTTGCATTTTTAAGCTTTCTTTCATCTCTAATCCGCATTCTTCACTGAATCAGTCATCTAATCCGCTAGGCTGGATAACAGAGAGGCTTCTAACTTTATAAGGTGGACCCCATGTATGATATAATTAAGCTATGTTTAGTAAAAATAGTTCAGGTTCATAATATAATTTTAGGATGCATATGAAGACTATCAAAGGTTTTTTGTCAGGGTAATGTGGCTCTTTATATTCGGGTTTAGGGATAAGGTGGATTGCGTCTCAATAATTTTTTTCCTCACTTTTGAGAGTGGTTAATTAATGAAATTTTATGGTAGTAGCCCCTCACCTAAAAAAACTCGTAATTAAGGGTGTCAATGGACCGGCTTTGGATTGGACTCTGTTCAATCTAAAAATAATTTGGACGGACCAATAAGATATATTGGATTGGATCAATTCGGTTTAACATATTCATTAGATTGAATTGGACCTGATCTATCCATAATAAATTTATATTAGATTGGGTTGGATTAAGCCAACATTTGATCCATTAATATAAGATAAGAATATAAGTGTCAATGAATCAGGTTTGGGTAGAAAGCAATCTAAATCAAAACAAATTTGAACAGATTGAACCGGTCCAAAATATTCATTGGATTGAATTGGGCTTGATCCATTTATAATAGATTCACATTGGATTGGATCGGATTGAACCAAATCCAGTCCAACTAACACCCCTACTTGTACTAAAATGTTAGTCAGTTAAAAGGGATTGTCCACTTCAGCCTCTTTGAATAGTCCATTCAGAACACTTCAGAGCAACTGAACAAACGTAGAGTCCATTTAGGAAGGCTTTTTGTCTTGGACTGAGTTGCCTTTACGAAGTCACTTTGAACAAAACTATTAAAACTAACTCGATTATTGGAAAGTCAGTTAAAAGAGGTTGTCCACTTCAGCCTCTTTGAGTAATTCATCCTGAACCCTTGAAAGCAATTGAACCAGTTTAGAGCCAGCCCATTTAGGAGGATTTTAGCTTAGACTAAGCTGCTTTTATTAAGTCACTTTGAAGAAGCTAATAAAACTAATTTGATTGGAAAGTCAATTAATTTCATGATTGAACAAATTAATTAAAGTATATTATTATATTGGGGTTTTCTGGTTTTTCCACCAAACATATTTCATGATTGAACAAATTTCATGTGGGGGCCACCTTGTAAATTAAGCCACGAAAGCCCTTCCAGAGGGGCATTTAGCTGCACATTCAACTTGGCCATTATTCCTAACGGGCCCCAACCCAAAAGCCTTATTAATTGAAACAGTTAGTTAGCGAACTGATTAATTTCGTGAACCATTTCGAAAGCATTTAACTGGACTATTTATGATAGTAGAAGGTTAAAAGACTCATAAAAGAAAAAAGAAAAAGAAAAGGATAACGTAAACAGTGGTTTTGCATAACTTAACAAATTTCTATTTCTTAGTGGGGAATAAACTAATTAATTGTGAACTGCAAGTGCAAGCATGGTGGTGGACAACCTAAACGGCATTGTGGTCCTGCTGAAATTCAACCCAACCACCATTTACACAGAGCTCTGGAAAAAGCGTGTGCATTATAACAAGCTACGTCATATCACTCCAAAGACTCCAGCTTTTGGTTAGAGACCTTTTCGACATGAATGAATGCCAAGGACCCATCAACCCAATTTTATATTATGAAGTCGGCCGGAGACGGGAGTGCTTTTGGAATGGGAAAAGGATAGGATCCCAGATATAGATATTTCAAAATTGAGATCTCACAAGGCACAACCTAACCCTTTGACGATCGATGATCGAGAACTCGAGATATGGAAGAATTAATATTGTTTGGTTCAGCTAATATTTGCAAAGAATAATTAGAAAGATAATGTAGTAGTCTCATCTCATATGGTATCTAAGTGGAGGAGTGCAAATGGTATCTGAAAATCCGACTTCATATTCAGGATTTGACATGATTTAATTAGAATTTGGATAGCTTTTAATATGATCATAGGTTCAGTTGGATTCAGATATTAAAATTATACTGTTTAGTTTAACGGATCAAATTTGGATATACCTGATAGTGATAAATTTATCTTCATATATAATCTATTTCATTCTAATAAAATTATATTATATGTTATATTATTTTCTTAATTAGATTCGAATTAGGATATGAATTGCTTGGCTTTAAATTCAGAGTTGAAAACAAAAAACAAAAAGGAAATGTTTGATCTCTACATCCATGGACGTCATGAGATGTTAACACTCAACTGTTTGTCACTTGGAAAAGAAATCTTGGGATGAAATGAAACCTCTCCTCTAATTGATCCAATGGCCATCTGTGTCAACTTCAGTTGCCTCCTTGGAGCCAACATCTGTAACAACAGTCAAAGTACGTAGGTTGTTTTGTTTGATGACTTTCATCTTTGGTGTTACTGTAGCAGCTTTCATTTCGTGCATTGTTGTTTATAAGGAAGGGGGAGGGAAAGGCAAACAGGCAATAGCTCGTGGACATGACATGGGCTATGGCCTATGGGGTCTGCCTCATTAATGCTTCTGGCCCCAGCCTTTATCCTTGTTATTTAACTGGGTTCCAAAACCAAAAGGAATCAGGATGCTTTCCTCCCCTTTCTGGTTTAGTTTCTATGGGTTGGGATGAAAATGTAATGCACAGCTGCTGCACAAATCACAATCACCTCATTTTAAATTGTTAATGCGTCAAAATGGAAGGAGTAGAGTAGATGATCAAACCCTCGCATTAATGTAGTCGGTGTAAAGCTTGTATACGTGGATTAAAATCACCAATAGTTGGAAAGTGGTGAGTATTGTGTTTGGGTTCTAGATCCTATTTTCGCTCTACAAACAAACAGAGAGATTAGGCAGATGACCTGTAATCGAACTAACTTTGGTTAACAAACAAACGGAGAAAAGACCGAGTTTATTTTCCAAGTTCCAACCAACGCTTTCATGCTAAAGTCATGTCCAATAAACAATTAAAAGGATTTCGTGGTGGCTGGTCTTGGGTGTTGGGTCCTTCTTTGCCTTTCTCACTCAGATAGGAATTGTGCCAAACCAAACACCCGGGTTGAAGTAAGCGATGGGTTTTCTCCCAAGGAATGTTGATTGTTGAATGGTTTTCTCTGACATTCAAAACCCAGTCAATTTACATGCTGCTAGTGCTAATGCTCTCTATCCCTCAACAAATATTTAATGAACAGTGATATTTATAATTTATTACCTGGGAATTAATGTAGCCTTGGAATTACAAAATACAAATCGTGGGCGTTCCCGTTTCAATTTCTTGAGACTCTTGAAGTTGAATATATTATCTTTTAATCGGTATTCATTTCAAGATTTCCCTATAATTAATTAATTTTGAGAAGTAATTTATATGTGTATCGTACTATTGTAGAGTGTAATAAGTGATCACAAGAAGTGTCAAATGTATCTTCCGTACGCTGAGCCTGAGGTTGACAGAAATTAATACACAAAAATGTTGAAAAGGCTGAGAAGTTTTTCAAAACGGGTTCTAACTTCTAAGAGGCCGAACGATAATGAGTTTGTTGGATAAATAAAGAAAAAAAAAAGAGAGGAATAGAAAATCCATGCCGTTGCCGCGTTGGACGGAATTGAGATTCCCATTTAAATCCATTAAGTTTCTGAGAACGTCAAATCAGTTAGGTGGCCCACCCCACCTTGACCTCCGCCCAATAAAATAACAAAGGGTTCGATCATCAAACATCGCTACCGTTTAAATCCATTAAGTTTCTGTTGTTTTAACATTACGTTCAAATTGGCGGGAATTTATTACGAGTTTCCTTTTCTTGGAATTAAAAAAAAAAAAAAGATTCCCATTTGAGGTTGAGCGCCAGAGCCCCATGTCATCGGTCGATGCAAACTTGCAAATGCGGTTTCTGCCTTTTTTCTCAAAAGCATTGCTCCCTTTTTCGTCCTTCTATCCATGGAAACTTTCGCCGTTCATCCATCCAAATGTAAATGTAAGATTGCAAATGAATCGGATGGGATTTGAATCGATTCAACAGTATGTAAATCAGATTTGATCCGATCAAATATGATTGGACTCGATTTGAACTCAAATTCTATTGGATGTCTGAATCTGATTTGATCCAACTTATTTTGTTTAAAAATTAATAAATTATTAAAAAATAAAATATACTAATTTAAATAAAATTTATAAAATATAAATATATTTTAATTATTTTTATCACATATATATATATATTTTTTTTATTTATTTATAAAAAAATAAATAATATAACAAATTTATAAAAAATACAATATAAATAATATATTTATAAATATATAAGACATTGAATCGAATAGGGGGTGATCCAAATCCAATCCAATCCAAAGATTCAATCAGGAGTGATCCAAAATCGACCAAATCAGATCTCGGATGATGATACGATCCATTTGCACCCCTATCCAAATCCAAGTCCAAGTCCAAGTGAATCTCTTTTCCTTAGTAAGAAGATTGATCGATCGATCTTTCATGGTATGGCATACTATAGGATATCATACATGCGCACATCTAAGATGCAATGATCAAGTGTCCCAGGTCCAGCCGTCCAGGTCCATCACTTGTATACCATAGATTATTGAGGCCCGGGCCCATTATTAATAACATAATAACACTTACAGTCTTACACTTCGGTTGGTTGCACAGATTGCAAAATCCCAAATCTTTGGTCTCTCTCTCTCTCATTTGGGAAACAAGAAGCTTAAAACTTGGCGATTGGCAAATGAGGTAGTGACGAGATGGGATATGCTCCTCACACTTTGGTGCCTCACATGTACATCCAGCATGCATAGATGTTCCCAATACATGGTAGTATGTACATGTGAGGCGCGTGTGAGACGCCATCTGTGAGGAGCAGATCGGTCTCGGGTAATGACTAGGGAAGACTGAAGAGAGAGAGCTACCAAACTCTGTGATGGGTGTAATAATAATGGCAAGAGTGGAGACTGAGAGGAATGTGCCCCACAATGAACCGGGATCTCCTCCTCGCATGGGGGCACCTTACATGCACATTGACCATACATGCTAGCATCACCCGTAAATAATAACTTATGGGAGCAGATTCGGTCTCCCCGTTAACAGTGTAAATATGTTACTGTGTGGTATTGCTTTTTCAACCTCTCAGGACAATGATTGTAGCATACACTACACACATGGAGCATGACTGAGTGTGGGACTGGCCGTATCATATTGGCTCTATGCCCCCCCCGGGCATTTTTATGGAGAGGACCGAAGAGAGGCCTTTTTGACTGTTCTGATATCATTTCATGAATTACATGTGTGGAATTCAGCCTCCTCCATCTCCATATTTAGGAGTGCTTAATTACGTTAAAAACAAGTGTTTATTCAGTTTTTGAATAAGTATTTATTTGCATTTGACATTTAGTTTTTTCAAGCATTTATTTTGTTTCTCCGACAAGTATTTAAATAAGTAATTGGGACTCTTTTGTCCCTTTTTTTTTTTTCAAGACATCCAATTCAAAGTGAATGAATAAAAGTATTTTCGTAAAAGTACTTTTTGTAGAAGTGTTTTTGTAAAAGTACTTTTATAAAATCACTTTTATGTAAAAGTACTTTTACAAATGTGCTTTCATTAAATTGCTTTTGTAAATGGACATAATTGGTATTCTAAAAATTTACCATGGATAATTTTGGGAGTAAAAATTTGAATAACTGCTTATTGTATGAACACTTAAAAAAAGGTTGGAAATATGGGCTTAAAAAATAAGCCCTTGTTTTTTAAATAATCATTTATTTTGGGCTTATTTTCCAAGCACCAATAAATGCTTAATGGTGTGGTCCCCACCCAAATAAGCACTCGTTTCGAATAAACACTTATTTTTAAGCATTCCCAAACATGGCCTTAGATTCTTGCACCCCTCTCTCTCTATTTCCATGTTTGTTGCACAGTTTTATTGTTTGTCCATGTCATGTGGTCAAGCCACTGTGTGCTTAAAACACGCTTCTTGTATTTCAAATTTTAATCCTAGTCTCCCAAATCAACAAACCCATCATCCATAGGTTGTGTTTAGTTGAGGTGTAAAATCAAACCATGTAAACTTTACGCCTTGGTTCGATTTTGCAAGCGTTTGGATAGAGTGTATATTTAAAACTCCATTTTGAAATACTTTTACACCAATAATTGATGTAAAAAATACATCAAAATTATCTATGTAAAACTACCTATTTCTACCATCGAAGTGAAATTCCTCTCACTCTAACTCTCTCTTCTCCATTTCTCCGTCTACTCCATCTCAACACCTTGCTCGTGGTTTCTCTCTCATCGGCACCACTCTTAGATCTCTCTCACTTGGTAGTGGCATAGTTGGCCTTCTCGACAACGACCTTGGTCACATTGACAACGAAAGCTTCAAGCTTCTTTTTAGCATACAAGGTGAAGTGACGACAGCTACTTAAATAAATCCCCTCGCAACCATGGTCGTCGAAGGGAAGGGTAAAGTGCACCGTGAGCCACACCTCTTGCTTGCTGCCCAAACAGCCTCTTAGATGCATCCGTTTAGGCAACCTTCACTTCCTCCCGTCTCATCTTGTACGCCTTTGCCATTTTCTCCGATCTTCATTCCTCTACTCTTTCTCTCGCGTTCGGTGCTTTGCAGTAGAGCGAACTGTGAAGATAAGCATCGAGAAAAGAGCCATAGTCTATAGTCTACAGGTAAGCAGACACATCAAACCGTTGGATCGGGATTATTGCATCACATAGGATTGTTGTGAAGTGCATATTGGTGTATGGTTGGATATTTACACCGACGCCTATCGACAAAAAAAAATTTTAAATTTATGCCTTGACAACCAAACATGATTAGTGTAAAAATTCAAAAACAACGGTTTCAATTTCTATTCATCACTGAAATGGTTCATATTTAAAATTGAATTTACACCTAAAACAAACATAACTTTAAGGGGTGTTTTATGACGTGAATTGTTTTTCTTGTTGTTACTCTCAAAAACAAAACAAAACCAACTTGTTGAAAACCAATTGATTTTTAAAACAAGGAGCACAGAAAAACATGGCATTCTTTTTGTATGTCTTTTATGTTTCTAAAACTGAAACCAAGAAAATATGTTATTGAACTCCTGTTTCAATAAACATGTTTTTATATGGTTATTCATTTTTTGTTTCTTTTTTCAAACCCCAAAGCTGAATTCATTCAGCAAGGCATGGTTATAAAATCATATAATTTGTATAGTCTGAAGTTTGTTTTGGTTTTTGGAAAGCATTACTTCATGATTTCAAAAACATGTAATGAGAAGCAGTGAAGTAATTTTACCTCGTATGGGTTAAAATAAAAAAAAGCCCACACATGTATCATTTTTTAAACAAAACTAATTTATTTGTAGTTTTCAAAACAAAAATACTGGTCAACAATTAAAAAGAAAAAAAAAACAAAACGAAAACAAAAAATTCATATCATAGAACATTCCTTTAATTTCATTTTTCACTATCAATCAAATTCAATATTCCCATGTTGCATTTTTGTTAGGATTTCACAAAGAAAGTATCGAAGGGTCCATTTGGTTTGTAATTGGAATCGGAATTATCCATTCTCATAATCTGTTTGATTCATATAAGAATGAAAATAGAAATTAAAATCATCAGGAATAGAATTTCATTCTTAAGGGAATGACAGGAAATGGCCATTCCTTCAAATGGAAGAATGTCATTCTAAGAGGAATGAAAATAAAATTCTAATTCCACCAAACCAAACAATTGAAATTGAAATAATCCATTCTGATTCTGATTCCGATTCCAAACCATATTCCCTTAAGGCAAACGGAACCTAAAATTCTGTGCTCCGTTTGGAAAATCCAATGGATGCAGATTATTTTGTTATCGTCTTGTAAACTGTTTTACCTTCCCATTAATTCCTTATCTTCCCCATTAAACAATTAAATAAAAATCTTTCGAATATCAGAGTTTATGTTAATGAAGAAGATTGAACGGATGAAAATTTGAAGGCGAGAGAGAGAAAGAGCAAAGAACAAAAGAAATATAAGAATCTTTGTGTGAGTTCAAGATAAACTACTACAAAACATTATCTGTTTTAGTTGTTCAATGTAAACCGAGATGACACGCAAATTTTATTTTCAGTGTCAGATGAGATGACCCTATTATATTAATTTTGACGATGAATGGCTGCTTTCGTAATTTTGCTAAGGAGACGAGGGTATTTGGATATGTTACAGATATTTTTTTAATTATATATTCAAAAATATTTGCAAAATTATTTACCCACTCTCAAGCAAGGTCCCAAGGTCCCTAAAATAAGTCCCTTCCTCATACACAAAAAATGAAAAATAAAAATACAAGACAAATGGCTATATAATTTTTCTCGTCTCTCTTTTGTTTCTCTCCCACCTTTATTGGGACTGATTTCTCTGTTCTCTTCTGGTTATATCATTCCCATTAACAAAGCACAGTTGGTAAAGATCCTGTAAGGAAATCTAGAGAGGCATCCGCTTGCGCTGTTCCTCTATTCGTTTCTCTTGTTTTCATTCCAGTGGAAGGCGACAGGAGAAGGGTTTATAAAGTTAAGATTTGTGTTCGTGTTCGCTGCTGGTTTGAAAGTTGAAATGCTGACAAACCAGCGATTTTTCCGGGTGTTGGAGCCGATCGGAAAATCGCTGGTGATTTGATGGAAGAGCTGGTGAGAGGGTTCCATTCGACTCACGCGGCATTTGATGGAGGTGAAAGTCTCGACCCGATGTATGGTTTCTCCGCAATCTGGGTTTCGAAGTTCGATTCTATTTGCAGCCCTTGTTTTCGAGGTAGCCTTTTACTGTTTCCTTTCTTTTATTTTGTTCTTCCCCTCTTATTTCTTTCATTGCTTAAGTTCAAAAGTTGATATTTAGGGTTTTCTTTCGTCTCCGGGTGCTAGGAATATGTTAAAAATGGCTGAAATAAATGCTTGGCTTTAGTGGGCCTCTCTTATGAGTTATGGCTTCAGAACTTTCGTTTCAAAGATGCATTTTTCTTTTTTATCTAACTTTTTTCCGTTATTTTTGTTGATCACTTGACTTCATATTGTAACGATTATTTGGTTTTTGAAGGTTATGAATAGCTGAGACCATCTTTAAATTTTCTTCCGATTTCTTCCCTCAGTTTAAGAAATGTGTTGTTGTTGGTTTATTTGGAGCTTCTAGTTTACTTAAAAATTTAGGGACATTTGCCAGCTATACTGATGCCTCTGGGTTATTTAGACCTTTGAGGGTTTTCCTGGCAGTTTTGTATAAGAAAGTCTTAATTTTATGTTCTAGCTCCCTTTCTTCTTCTTCTATGCTTTTAATTCGTTTTATTTGTAAGTCGGATTGGGTTTACTAGCCGAGGGTGAGACCCTTTGTGCCGTCCATTTTGCATCTTTTATCGAAGGGGTGATTTGGAGCTTCTTCTTAGTATGTGTCTAAAAGTGGGTGCGTGAGTTCATGTTCTATAGCATCAAAGAGTGTTGTTCCCGTTGTTCTGGAAGATCTTTCTTTCTTTCCGTAAATCATAGAATTAAGGCTTTATTCTGCTTGGCGTAAACTAGAATAGCTACTTTTCATTTTGTTGATTGATTATAGTGTTTTTAATGCTTGTAATTCTCTCTTTCCTTTAGATTGTATTTACCCTAGTCTCGATTGAAGCTGCTAATGGCATGCCCCAAGGAAATCAGCTGCAAAGGCAAGGCCTTGACCTTGAAAAAGGGAGTAAGGACATCCTCTCGCATTCCTGCATTCATGATCAGCTACTTGAACAGAGGAGGCGGCCCGGTCGCAAGGAGTATTCTGTAACCCCACAAGTCTACAAGGAGTCTGGTCTGAGTGGTCTCTCAAGACCCCTTCATCGCAAGGGAAGGGCATTACTTGGAATTTCCCCCTTGTCAGAGTCACAAAAGGATGCTAGACAACCTATCAGAATATATCTGAATTATGATGCTGTTGGCCATTCGCCTGATAGAGATTGTCGAAATGTTGGTGACATTGTGAAGGTGGGTATTTTAATAAGTTGATAAACTTGAAACTAGTCTATACATGCAGAATTCTATTTACACCCATTTTGATATCATGCTTCTCTTTTCTCTTTCTCTAGCTTGGAGAGCCTCCTGTGACTTCTCTTACAAATACACCTGCTTGCAATCCTCATGGAGATCCTCCTATTTTTGGTGACTGCTGGTATAACTGCACTTTAGATGATATTACTGGGGAGGACAAGAGGCATCGCCTTCGTAAGGTTTGATTTCACACCTTAAATCTCTTCTTTGATTTTATCTAAATCCATGAAACATTTTCAACATGATTTTTCTCTTACTAAACATAAAATATAAATAGTATGAATGCTGCTTTGGGTACCAAGTATCATCTTAATCCCGTTATGCACTTAAAATGTACTACTGAAGAACACTTTAAATTATCCTACTTTGTATTAATAATTAATAAGCTGATATATTATGAAATCTTTATGCTTATAACATAAATATAGTCCTCAGTGCTTCGTTTTCTTGCAATTCTATTTTTTCAATACATTATCTATCAATTATGATATTGGACTTTCAATCCGTAATGATATCAATGAGATTTTAAGAATATTAAAGTAAGAGAACAGTATAATCACTTATCCTACCCAGGGAGACAGATCTAGATCAATAAAATCCTTACATAAGAGAAGAAAACTATTCACAACAATAAGAGGAAGTAGCCCCAGAAAGTTCAAGGCCCCTAGCCATCTTTGAACTATTTTATAACAACTCGAGACCCCTGGCTTCACCTACTCTGCACCAATTAATGTAATCAATGTAAGAGACTAGGACCTGTCTCTGCACCAGTAGGGCTTTGACTTCAACTCCTCGAACCAAATCTTCAGACCCGTCTCTGTATTACATAATGGAAATATGAGAATCCCCCTCTACCTCCAGTCCTCTGCACTAATAGAAGCCTTCATGATGAGACCTTGCAATAGGGCCTTAACCTTAGTTTTAATCAAGTCTTCAGACCCAATGAACCTGAACAAGCCAAAATAATCTTCCATTACAGTAAAAGGGCTAGGTTTCCCATAAGTAACCATCCAAATTAAAATTCATTGTGTTTTTGTTCTGAGAGAACTAGCTCTGAGGAATAACCATCATGACGGTGGAAGGTCTAGAGATGTCAGACTATCATTGAGCCACATGGCTGAAAGAAAAACTCTTGAGCTCCAACATGATCATAAGATCTAATCATCTAAGCATTGACACATCAATTGGCTGTTTATTGGAGAAAAAAATATTAACTGGGTTCTCCCCACCCCTCTTCCAACACCACCACCAAAGGAAAACAAGAAAAAAAACAAATGACAGTCCAATATTGTATGTACTTTTTTCTTAATCTTTCTAAATGGAGTGCCCAGTACACCCTTGTTAAATAAACATTCTAATTTCAAAAGCAACCCTGCACAGGCCCTAGGGCAGACAGCCGACTGGTTTAGAAGAGCTTTAGCTGTTGAGCCTGTGAAAGGGAACTTGCGGTTAAGTGGATATTCTGCATGTGGACAGGATGGTGGTGTACAGCTTCCACGTGAATATGTAGAAGGTAATTGTTCCATGAAGAATTAATTTTTATTTTTATTTTTTTGTTTGATTTTATTTTATCTTGCTAGGTTGATTTGGGGTAGTAACCAATTACATTCTGTGCAGAGGGTGTTGCTGATTCAGACTTAGTTCTTTTAGTCACCACAAGGCCTACTACAGGAAATACTCTTGCATGGGCAGTGGCATGTGAACGTGATCAGTGGGGTCGTGCAATTGCTGGTAACACTATTCTGGATAAATTCTTTGGGCAGTCTTCTGCCCGTGCAAGTGTGGGATACATCTATTCTGGGAACAATAAATGACACTATTCTATGTACTTGTGTAGGGCACGTGAATGTTGCTCCACGACATTTGACAGCTGAAGCAGAAACATTACTTTCAGCTACTCTTATTCATGAGGTTGGTTGTTGAGTAAATAAGATGGAAAAGAGAAAATAGTATGCATTTTTTGTGATCTAATTAGCAAATTCATTTTTCCTAGGTCATGCATGTTCTTGGTTTTGATCCACATGCCTTCGCACATTTTCGGGATGAGAGGAAAAGAAGGCGTAATCAGGTAGATAAAATTATTATGACATACATAGTCCAGAAAATGCAAAAGTATGTTCTTTTTTCTTTTTTTTGGAGAAATCACCTACCACTGGTGGCTTTTATGTACACAAAATGTCTGGAGATGCATGCTTCACTTGTTAGTCCCATTCCTAAAAACATTCCATCCCCTCATATTATTAGGGTAGGATGATGCTTTCTTTTCTTAGTATTTATTTTCCCCCATTTCCTTTCTTCTCATTTATGTTTAGCATGTATTAGGTTGGATTCAACCTGTTAACATACAGTCCAAGTCCCTCACAATGTCACACCATTCATTGAATAAAAAAAGAAAAAGAATGGAAAAAAACGCTATAGTACTACCAATTTGTACAATGCCAACATATTATACTAATGTTTAGATATCTTAAACCAAGTTACATTAGGTTTTTCTTTTAAGCACCTTTGCGTTGCTTTTTTCTTATGTTTATTTATCTTATGAACTTGTCTCAAGCATGGGAAAGAGCTTTTTTTATTCTTAGTTCCCACGGTCAAATCAGTTGTTTTGTTTATAAGTCCAACGTCATGTTTAATTTATTTGTAAATCCAATTTGTTATGGTAAATTACCAAACCTCTTCAAGCAATGCTTCCACACAAAAACACAATTTCCCATTTTTGTATGTTCATGGTTTTCCTTCTCAAGAGTAGTACCAGTTAATTTCGATGTAATAGATAATTTCCATGCTTCTCTCTATCCACCATTCACTTTGTCAGGCTATCGTTTCAATCTTTACAATTCAATTGATGGGTCAACCTTTTGGAGGACGGTTAGAATAAAGAAAAGAAACTGTACTGATTTGATATCGTGTTAATATGTAATTTTATTTATTGTGGGAAACTCTTTACAGTTTCTGGTTGGTTTCAAAAAAAAAAAAAAGAAGACAAAGCAGTATGGGATGGATGAGATAAAATAGAAGATGGTGATAGTTCTTATGTTGGACTATATTGTTTAATGCCTTAATTTTGGATGTCTTAGCAGTCTGTTATTACATATTTAAAATAAGTTATATGAAAATTAGCATTGACTGAACAAGCATGGGCAATTGTGTGTTGTACATGGTATTAATAAAGATAAGAGGTCCGTCATAAATAGTTTTTCTGTGTGTCATAAGCCTCTCGCAGAAATGTGGGGTATCTGCTTTCTATGATAAGAGATACAAATCTGTAGCCTGTGTATTTTGATATCCTCAAATAAAAAAAAAAAAAAAACTAACAGGGTTTTGTAATATCTATTTGCAGGTTACTGTACAAGTTATGGATGAGAAGCTTGGGCGGATGGTGACTCGTGTGGTTCTTCCACGTGTTATCATGCATGCACGATACCATTATGGGGTTTGTTGAACACTTCTGAACTATGTGGATATATATATTGACAGAGGGTGCAATTTTTTGTTTGTCTTGTGTTCACATTTAAAGTTAAACATTTGATGTGTGCAGGCCTTCTCTGACAACTTTACTGGTTTAGAGCTAGAAGATGGGGGAGGACGTGGAACCTCAGGTCTCTCTCTCTCTCTCTCTCTTGGTAATTTGGTAGAGACATTATCTAAATATTTTGGTTGCTTTACTTAGATACAATGTCTAAATACATTGTGTATTTTGTTTCTTAAGCATGTTATTTTGACAAAGATGGCATTAATCTATTAATACAACATCATACCATTCTGTATTATCTAATTCCACCCATTTGCAGTGTTTTCTTGTTATACACCCTTGCCGTTCATTGTTTTCAGGTCTTTTACACAAAATCTGTTGTTAATGATCAATATGCATGGCTATTTGCATGCAGGATCCCACTGGGAGAAGAGGCTTCTGATGAATGAGATTATGACAGGATCAGTGGATACAAGATCAGTTGTTTCAAAAATGACGTTGGCTTTATTAGAGGATAGTGGATGGTATAGGGCTAATTATAGTATGGCAGACCGTCTGGATTGGGGACACAATCAAGGGACAGAATTTGTTACTTCTCCTTGCAATCTTTGGAAGGGGGCATATCATTGCAATACAACACAGTTATCAGGCTGCACATATAACAGGGAGGCAGAAGGGTATTGCCCAATTGTCAGTTATAGCAGGGACCTCCCCCAATGGGCCCGCTACTTCCCACAGTCAAACAAAGGTGTTTCTTGATGCTTCTGTTTTTCCACAGTTACATTTGTTGGTAGAAAGTTCATGCTGTTTTGTTTACTATTTGTTGTCAAGATGCTTCCTTTCCTGCATTTTAAGTGTTCAGCGTTCATTGACTTCTTTTCCCTAGCACCCATGATCATGCCATGACAGCTATCTGTCATTAATTTTGAATGCTTTTTTACATTTAATAGCTCAAAGTGGAAACTGTGTCATAACTGATACTACTGTCCTGCATGCATGCTTCAGGACAAACCATTAAGATGTTTCCCAGGATGCAAATCATCCTGGTCAAGAACCACAAAGAATGGACCTATTGCATTGTCTTAGAATCTGGTTGTGTCCAGCAAAAAAAAACCCCATGGTTGCCAGTCAATTCCTGAGGGGAGATCTTGTATGTCAGACTTGTCAATGTCTCCAACCTTTATGGAGGTTCTCCAAAAATTCCATCTATAGCTAAGATTAGGGTCTACGTATTACTCAAAAGAATTGGATGACCTTTTTATGGGTTTTGAAACATGTAGAGAATGCACAGAAAAATTACTGACAAATCATTATTAATTATTAGTTGACTTGTGCCAACTATCTTCTGATATGTGCAGGTGGGCAATCATCACTGGCTGATTATTGCACGTATTTTGTAGCTTATTCTGATGGGTCATGTACAGACACAAGCAGTGCACGTGCACCTGATAGAATGCTGGGTGAAGTGCGGGGGAGTAGCTCCCGGTGAGTTATACCCATGGAAATTTACTTCACAAAACAAGTTTCATCAATTGATATAGGCTTATGACATTTCTTTTATTTGTAATAGGTGTATGGCTTCATCTTTAGTGCGTACTGGATTTGTCCGAGGGTCCATGACCCAGGGAAATGGCTGTTATCAACATCGATGTGTAAACAACTCTTTAGAGGTATGGTAATCTTGGTCATATCTGTGGTGTTCCCTTGTGTGAAAAGTCCAATTCTTTGTGCTTGAACGTTGAAGGTTGGATGCCCATGACGTGAATGCAGAGGAGAAAGCAAAGAACTGGCCAAAGTTCTATTGAAGTTTTTTTTTTTTTTTTTGATAGTCAACATCAAATTCATGAAAAACCAGCATGCTCAAAAAATCAAGCAGCTGGAAAGATGGTAAAAGCTCCAAGGCTTGGAGCACAAATTACAAGCCAACAACTATAACAAAAGCAAACAACAGTACAGACAAATAAAACAGCTCTTGAAGAATTTCTTTTACCACATGCTTAACTTTCATGTTCCATATGACCTAAATTCTGGATTCTCTGGAATAGGCAATTTGGGTTTCTCTTACCATATGCTCCTTTCTGGTACGACTGAATTTGTCTTATGTAGGTTGCTGTTGATGGTATGTGGAGAGTATGTCCAGAGGCTGGTGGACCAATTCAGTTTCTGGGATTCAATGGTAATTCTGCATGCTACTGTCAAAAACTGTGGACACTTCTGTTTTCATTTTTTTTATTGGAAACGGTAACTTACTGTTTTCATGTTCATGAAAGTTTTTGGTCTTAATGTGTGCAGGGGAGCTTATATGTCCAGCTTATCATGAACTATGTAACACCATATCAGCACCCATCCCTGGTCAATGTCCCAGTTCATGTAATTTCAATGGAGATTGTATTGAGGGAAAGTGCCGCTGCTTTTTAGGGTTCCATGGTCATGACTGCAGTAAACGTAAGCCTTGGCCATTCCTTGTTTCTGCTTTAGATTGTTTTCATGTTTGGTCTTGAGCATAAAGGTAAACATGCGGTGCCAAAACCATGTGGTCATAGGTTGCCTAACCTGACATACAGAAAATTTTGAACCATGAAGTTGTCACTATTATTCCTCAATTTTTATAATACCAATACATAATAACTCAATGCTTCAAATTTTGGGAACATTTTCTTATAATCGTCAATGGCACATCACTACATCCACCATGTTATCCTCTTTGTAATTCAGACCATGATTGCATGATCTTCATGTTGTTTATTTTTTTCAGATTTTTATTAAGGTTTTTGTTTGCAGGATCCTGTCCAGGTAATTGCAATGGACATGGTAAATGTCTTCCTGATGGAGTATGCAAGTGTGAAAATGGGCGTACAGGCATTGACTGTTCAACAGGTAATGTGCCCTCTGTTCTGAAATTACTTTGTTTCTTTTTACTGATAATGTCACTGGTAATTTTACATTATCTTGTAGAGATATAATTTAAGCTTACTGTTCCTTTTAGCCTCATTTCAAGCAAGCTTTTGTTTTCATGAACAAAAGATAAATTAAGTTTCTATGTTACAGACATGATCTACTGAATTAGTAGATGCACCTTTGCCAGGTTATTGCCGTAGTGCAAATTATCTGATCCTAGGATTCAAATACATGACTAAGATGGACATATCTACACACGGTTGTGTTTATGGCATCTACAATGTCCCTACTGACTTGACAAACCCGGATCCCCTGAAAGCAATGTACGCACCCTGAGAGCATAGCATCCAGCCGCACATAGGCAATATTCTCTATGTATGGTATGTATGACTGGATGCCATGCTCTCAGGGTGTGAACATGATTTTTGCTTACTTCTATGCACAGGTGGCTGAGCCACATGTCTTTTCACAAGGTTGTGAAAACATGTGTTTTTTGCATTATTTGACTGTTTGCCAAATAACTCCATACCTTTTCATTGCCAAATAACTCCATACCTTTTGTATGATTGCAGCTGTGTGCGATGAACAATGCAGTCTACATGGTGGGGTCTGTGATAATGGAGTCTGTGAATTCCGTTGCTCTGACTATGCAGGATATACATGCCAGAACAGTTCCATGCTCCTTCCGAGTCTGTCAGTTTGTAGAGATGTTCTGGCAAGTGATGCAATTGGGCAACACTGTGCACCTAGTGAACCAAGCATATTGCAGCAGCTAGAAGCAGCTGTTGTCATGCCTAATTATAACCGGTTGATTCCCGGGAGTCGAACATTGTTTAATATTCTTGACAATGGTTATTGTGCAGCAGCCGCAAAGCGGCTAGCCTGCTGGGTAAGTTGTTTTTCAGATGTCCCTATTATTTTGCCCTCCTTCCTTATTTCTTCTCCTTTTTCTTCTGGTGTAATGCAATTGTAGAATAAATTGGTGGTCTCCATGCTGCTGACTCATCTCTCCCTCCAATTATGTCACCCACAGTTTTGCATAGCATGTGTTTCAAAGGCACACCTGTGTCCTTTTTCTTTTCAAAATTTTAGAGGGGTCGGTCTTAGGCCTGGCTACCCTGAAAGTGGTCAAAGCCCTAAAACAATGGATATTTAGCATATTGATGGGCATACCATATCGACACTAACCTTGGATATAGCCTGAGGTTTTTTTATTACTAATCGGAGTTGTCTGGTGGATTCTTTATTTTCTTCAAGAATGGCATGGCGGTCTAGTAGAAATTTCATTTGTTGGATGTTACATATATGCATGCTTTGATGGTGGCGAACTGTGATCTACTACCCTTGTTTTGTTAAATAGTCACACTAGATATGATTATTCTTTCACTAAATAGAGAATTATAGTGCTAATCTTCATTGTATGAAGTCGAACGTTAATTTTATTGATTCCTGAACTGGCAGATCTCAATACAGAAGTGTGACAAAGATGGCGACAATAGGTTAAGGGTGTGCCATTCTGCGTGCCGATCATACAATGCAGCTTGTGGAGCATGTCTTGATTGCTCGGACCAGACCCTCTTCAGCACCGAGGAGGAAGGTGAGGGGCAATGCACAGGCTTTGGTGAGATGCGACCATGGTGGC
Source organism: Nelumbo lutea (assembly GCF_056320005.1). Lineage (NCBI taxonomy): Eukaryota > Viridiplantae > Streptophyta > Magnoliopsida > Proteales > Nelumbonaceae > Nelumbo > Nelumbo lutea. Next base: position 22,908,955 of record NC_142688.1, read on the forward strand.
TAAGACGTTTCCGGAGCTTTTATTCCTAGTAAAAATAGCATGTAGGGAGTAGTTGTAAAATATGGGCCTGTATTTTTTTTAGCTGTCCCTTTTTTTTCTTTTTCTTTTTTGTAATTTTCTCTAGGGTTTAAATTGTAGCAAAGATAGCACGTGTAGTGCGATCATCACATGTAGGTTTTCCTTGCGCACCCAGCTGAAGGATTTGGGTGCCATGTTCTCCCATCTTGGGCTTCCAAAGATGGAAAGCCTAGAGGTGGAGAAATTTGAATGTAGAAAAAGAAAGGGGGAAAAAAAGAAGTAAATGAGCTTTTTGTACGAGATTAGCTAACAAAGAAATTGCACCAAGGCATTCGAAGGATGTGCCTTGGTTATTTCCTTCGTCTCTTACTTTATTAATTCCACTCCATCTCTCTCCTCAACTTGTCATGGTGCTCTACAATGAAATCCCGTGATTTCGTTTAATTGTAGGGTTTACAGTTCTCGTTTGTTGTCCCAACTCCCAATCAATTTGGTGGACCGATCACCCATGTTCCTCCAATCCTCCCTTTAATGCAGTATTAAGAAATTGGTCGACTGAACAAGATCATGGAAAAAAAAGGACGTAGAGAGCGTTTCTCTTCCCTATACATCACGGGGGAGCAAGTCTCAGCTATTTTTCTAAGATATGACGTGTAGCATTTGGGCTTGATTTAGCGGTAAATGAGGGATTTGGATCTCGGAACAGCGTGAAAAAATGTTTTTTCTTAAATTATATACACACACGTGTATATTTGAATGTGTATAGTTGGGTCAGGTTCTGGCTACCTAAGGGTTAAGCCCGGGCCTTGCCCGAAAAAAAAAAAAGGAAAGAAAGACTTCTTGGGCCCGAACCCATCCTTAATTGACACCTACCCATGAGACATTCCATCCGCACATTGGGAATATTTCCCATACTTGTTATCCATGGGGAGATGCACCCAATGTACAGCTGTAGTGTCTTGTAGGTAGCAGATCTAGAGTCCTTTTTATTAGGATATGTTTGATTGCAATGCAAGTAAATTTGTACTGATGCAAAACTATGGCAATGCAAATTCTTGGAGTTTAAATTCCAACCTATTTTTGTTTCAAATTTTAGTTTATTTTGTCTGATTGCATTTTTTCATTTGCACTCCCATGCATTTATACTAGTGCAAATAAAATTGCACTGGGACCAAACGCAGTCTTAATGTTATGTGAGCATGCTGTAATCTAAATGCTATTGTGCTAGCTTGCACTATACAGAGTTGCAGACGCTGGCCATATCTTGTGCACAACACATGACCACCACACATCGAGAACATCTCCCCCATGAATTATTACATAAAGTAGATTAGATATTCCTCGTGGTTGCAGAGTCTCGTGCCGAGCATTTGTAGTTAGTACTATTAACTCTTCTTGCACTTGCAGCTTTTAGGTATAATATGTTTATGACTTTATGCATTCGTTTGGCTCTCTCTTGTTTTTGGTATCCATAGTGGTGTGTTCCTGTTTCTTACATCATGTGAGTGTCACATATGTAATTAAATTTCGATGTAAGAAACATCATCAACATTATCATTTATGTCTTGTCCAACTAAATATGTTTTGAATTATGAAAACATATTTAGTTGAATACCGTGTTGCATAAATTTAACTTAAAACAGAGTGGAGTTATATGTGGCAAAATAAAGTGCGGGTGCTACCCAATGTATAGGAATTTTGTCTGCATTTTAGATGCTTTATGTTTTCAACGAAAACAACTTACTTTGATGATACTCCACCGTTCATAGTTCACACCATCTCAATTACTATTATCACAGCCACAGGCCCATAACAAATATTGGGCCAGCTCCAAGTTTGGTCGGTATCTCAAAATATAAAAGAAAGATATTGAAAAAAAAAACATAAAGAAAACACCGTCAGTGGGACAAGGCAGGATTCGTAATTTGGTTTTTGTAGTTACGTTTCTTGCTTCTTTTTTTTTTTTTTGTCTTTTTCTTTTTGATTAGTGTCTAAAAGATTCCAAAAAGTACATGGTTTTGTTTATTTTTAATAATAAAAATATCGTCGTTATATTTGCAAGGAGAAACGGCATGGAAATATCCTGGTTATATTTCCAAGATTAATACTTTTTTTTTGTTCGAACCATGTTATAAATGCAGAGTTATAAGGCAGAGTATTGATTAACTGCAGCTCACCACAATATAATAGATGAAAAACCAATACTACTAGCCAACACCCAGTTAATAAATAATAATAATATGTTCCCACACAAATTAAATGCCAACACTACCCTCCTAAAATCAAAATCCAATAATAAAATTATTTTTTTTACAAAAAAAGGACGACAATGGGGTCTGGGTTACTGGGTATCATCCAAATTTTAATCACGATCCGGTGGGGCAGAACGTGATCAAGTAATCAGATCCGGTGCAGGTGCACGTGCTGGATGCATCATCGTATGCGTAACTGTACGCCGTCGGGCAGGCCCTCTTAAACATCTCCGAGTAGCGGGTCGGCGAGCAGGTCTGCGGCGTGGAGTGGCCTCCAGTGCAACAGAACTCCGGCGTGTTAAACGCTGCACATGCACTCTTGCATGCTACCACGTTGCCGGAGTCGGTTACTTGCAGTTCTTTTGGACAGCTATGATTGAGATCGGCAACACAACCAGCGTACTGGCAGGCTCCTGTCCCACCCGACGCCCTTACTCCCATACCTACATTGTAGCCGTCCACGAGGCTTACGTCGTAGAAATCCATATTGTTAGTGCCGCTGACACCGGTAGTGAATTCGGCGAGTGTAACGGGTGGTGCGCCACCTCCCGCACACTTTAGTCCACCGCAGTCTCCGGTGATGCACTTACCGTTTCCCGAGTCGTCAAAGTTACATCCGGTGCGAGCCCAAAATCGACCAGACCATCCGGGTGGTGCGGTGAGCTGTACCGATGCACCGGGTGCCAAAGAGAAGCCACCCACTCCGAGGACGGCACCACCATTGCCGGATAATGTTCCTGGCCAGACCATGTAGGCGCAGTGGTTTTGGAGCGTGAACATGGTTGCGGAGGCTGCACTTCCTGCGATTAGAAAAATAAACTATCTTGTGTAAGAAGAGAAAGTGAAGATTCAAAAATAAATAGTAAAAATTAAACCAAATTCACTTGACATTACATCCTGCTACAAGCCTTAAAGCCAGAATAAAGGGTGAAATTTTGCCGGAGAAATTAAAGATAATAGTCAGAGTTACTTACCTAACAGGAGTGTTAGAAGCAAAGAAACAATTCTCCAGAATTCCATCAGCTTGTTTTGATTAGGATCTCTTCTCGGAAGTCACCTCTGAATTCTGAGGGAGGGATTAAGATATATTTATTTATATAAATAGATGCGCAAGTAGCAAGCGGCCTTGATGGAATTAGCGAAATTTTTTGTGTGGGATGGGGGAATGAGATGGAGATGGAAGTTAAAGAAAGAAAGCCACCTACATATACATATTTTAATATTTATATATATATATATATATATATATATAAAATATTTTATTTGTTCAATTCAACGAAGACTTTGGTTGTCCACGTTCGACCGTCTGGGCTGTCTATACTCTATAGAACTCTATGGCTTATCGCTGTGTGTGATTGTGACTACGTTACAGTTACTTCATCCAGCGCTGATGATACTATTATTATATATCAAGAATATTCAAGACTGTATCTATGCGAATCGAGGAGATCTCTGTTGACAACCCAACAACCCAACAGCCCAGCCACCCAGGCTATCTAATTTAGAAAGCCAAACTTTAGCTGTTTGTATCTGATTTCTTACCGGATCTTCGGTTTGGGCAGTCTGCCTATAAGATTAGTCCCTCGCCGTCGCCGGTTTTGGTACCTTAGTTGGATTTCTAGTTTAGGCCTACCTTACCTCATCAGGATTCAGGACTTATCACGCAAATCACGTATAATTTTATTCGGGTTCCGCTTGAATTTTCCGTCCTCGGGATGGGTTGGGGCGAGTTTTTATTTTTTTTAGGCTGAATCCGGGTTAACTATGAACTAGGCCTGAATCCGGCCCAAGTCTGACTCAACTATACATATCTATACTTATATACGTAAATTTTGCATACATATTACATATTTGTATATATATTTATCTATTTATATAAATACGTTATATATATATATATATATATATGTTTACATATTTGTATAAATATATATTAGGGTTGAGCAAAAAAACTAAAAAATCAAACTGACTGAAATCAAACCAAAAATTAGTTAATTAAATCGGTCGATTTGGTTTCGGTTCGATGTTTTTAAAAAATCGAAGGTACCTGTTCGGTTTCAGTTAATCAATATAGAAAATCGATGGTTAACCAAACCGATCAGTATACATATATTTCTATATGTTTTCATATATATTATTATTATATATATCGGCCTTGGTCTGGTCTTGGGCCTTAAGTCCAAATTTTAGGATTGGGCTTGAGTTGATCATAAATCTGACCCAACGTATTTGACTTGCACTCCTAACCTTTTGAGTCTGAATCTGCTCCTCACATACCACACCTCACAATGAGCTCACAATATATACTAATGACACATTAGAAACATTACCTATACTTATATTTATTATTCATAGGGAGATATTCCCAATTCAGGGTGGGATGGAGCTGTGAAGTGTAAGGTGTTGATATCATTAGTGGAGAAGTGGTGGTGATGGGATCTGCTCCTCAGCCCTTTTACAGTGACCTCACACCCACATCCCACCTTATATTGGAACATCTCCCATTTCCATGAAGTGGAGTTGATAATGACAATGGTAGCTTTGGTTCTAGAGCATGTACGATTTATGATGAGAAAAACCCTCTAGAAGGCTGAGAAGTGGTATATCTAGAGGATCAGGATCTCCTTCTCCTATCATGTGGACGGTCAAGATGCAGAAACTTGTCGGATTATCGTCTATCGAATTCAAACGTTTTTTTTTGTAACACCACAGTGGCTGTACATGGAGCGTCACGTGGCAACAGTTAGTTTACAGGGCAAAGAGACGGTGGAAGAGTCGGTGTCTCCTGATCTCCTCCGTGTCGTTGTCAGTGTCACTTGTCAGGTTGCTTCATCGATCACGTGAGAAGCAACGCTTCTTTTCTAATTTATAGTGGGGCCCGTAACACGTTCGTGGTCGGTTAAGCCAACGTGCTCCACTTCCACCGTAAGGTAGGATGCATCATATTCCAGTTCCACAACATTAGCCTACACCGTTGTGACACGTCATTGGATTTATTGAGGTTGGCGACCTACTATACCGGTTTCCTCCCATCGCGGCGATGATCATTATGGTTGGAGAAGACTGATAACCGGTCGGGCACGTCGTCCATTTGCCCCCAGCTGTAGTTCACCCAACTCAACCAAATCCAACAAAACGGAAAGAATTCAAAGATATAGACTGGACAAATGTAAACAAATGGCACCGGCCAAGTGGATTGCTTCCATTTCAGCAATATATAGTATAACGCGTTTTTTAAGGAATGGATGTGCGCTTCACTGATACATCCACGTAATAAATAACTTATAGATATGAAAGATATTTCCAATGTATGATAGGATATACGTGTGAAACGCCCTATGTGAACAGCAAATGTGGTATCGTTTTTTAACAAATATCTTATAGGGCAGGGCTGACAGATTCACAGCCCATAAACAGTCACAGCAGAGAGCAACCACAGTAGTTCCTCCTATAAGGATCAGGATCAGGATCAGTTAGACAAAGGTGTGGTTTTGGTGACGATGGAGTCTTTGAAACAGCTGCACGTGCCAGGTGAATAAACCTAATACGATAAGGTTTGATTTAGTAATAGCAAAATGATAAGGTTGGATTAGGATCAGATCTGATATCGTTTTTTAACAAATATCTTATAGGGCAGGGCCGACAGATTCACAGCCCAGCAACAGTCACAGCAGAGAGCATGTGAAATGGAAATATAATAGCAATATGATAAGGTTTGATTTAGTAACTGATGACAGAGTTGGAAAAGGGGGGGTGAACAGTGAACATAACAACCACAGTAGTTCCTCCTATAAGGTTCAGGATCAGGATCAGTTAGAAAAAGGTATGGTTTTGGTGACGATGGAGTCTTTGAAACAGCTGCACATGCCAGGTGAATAAACCTAATACGCGGTGAAGAGTTTTGTTTTGTTTCCCCTTCGACCTTCGTTTGTTTGCATTGCAAACCATCTACTTGTTTCAGAAAAAAAAAAAAAACGAAAACCTAATACATTGACTATATGTAATATAAGAAAAAGTTAGTTAGTTCTTGATTTATTTGTTTGTTATGTTTTGTTAATGATGCCACATTTTCTTCCAATATAATATGTTTTGTTAATGATGCCACGTTTTCTTCCAACATAACCAAATCCACAAATCAACCAGGATAACGTCGTTTTTGTGTTGTGGCCTTGCAATATAGAAGTGAATAATCATTTCAAGAAGAAAGAGGCTGGGAAGAGTGGAAATTAAGCAAGGGTTTTATCACTTCAGGTTCAGGGATTTGCATGGGTTTCTTTCTTCTTCCTTTTGGACGAGGCAGCAGTAGGTATACTTTCAATAATTTTATGGCTTCCTTCACTTTTCGGTAAGTTATTTACCCATGAAAGACTTACCCATTTAAGTGTATTTACCCATATTCTTTTATCTCTCATGTAAATAAGGTAATGATCATTTTAACAATAAAATCCAATATTAAAAGGGGCATTTTTGTTCCGTTCGAGTGTTGTCAACTTCCCCCCAGCCCCAGGTATGAAAGTCATTTACCCACGTAGGATATGAGTATCATTTATTCGGGTAAGTGATATCCAGGAAAATAAACTTTCCCTAATTCCCACATAAATATGAAAAAAGAAAATGGTTTCTTGGTAAATGGGAATCAAAATCCAAAAATAGACACCCCCTAATAGTCTCTTTTATGTAGGCGCGCATGGCCTTATCCCATCACGGGCCTATACGTGGCAAGCGGTGCAGTTCAGAGTAGACCCAATCAGGGTGTGTGCACGACAAAGTTCAGCAGGTTTTGAGGAGCCAATGCGTGGAGTCACCTGGCGGCCTCGAATGGCCACGCTCCTCGTGTATGGACCACATCAAGACTGTCCAAGCTCACCTACCTCCAGGTGGCCTCAAGTATAAATAGGAAGCGAACCCTCTAAGGTAAAGGATCAGAACTTAAGTTCTCTATCTAGCACTTGAGAACTCTGGTGGCCTCATCTGAGTGTATTCCCCTCAGACCTCGTCCACCTAACACTCCTAATACTAACATGACCGTCGGAGCCTCCGCTTTGGGTCCTCATTCGAGGCCTCTGATGTTCTCCTCTTCGCAGAGTCAACCTACTAGTCTCTAGTCACCTCAAACCTCGAATCACTCATCGACACCTCGGCTTAGGAGCGAAATTATAGTGTTGTTTTTCGCTCATCCTAAGCATCAAATATATATATATATATATATATATATATATATTTTATATATATACCACGTATGGGCCTCTTGCACATTCAACCCATCCCCTCTAGGAGCAAATTTTGGTGGATTCACATCATGAGAGTCAAGAAGAGATGCATGAGAGAGGACTTTGACATTTTCAGACATCACTTCATTGAAATGGTGAAAACAACATTACTTCAGCATGAAAATTGGAGATACAGTTAAAACTACACGAACCATTCAAACACAATTCCACCTCTTATCGATGTACAGGAAAAGCAATAGAATGCCCTTCCTGCATGCCCTCAAGCTACAAATATTATAAGGCAGGTTTGATGTTTCAAGACCAAATCTAGCCCTTTCTGCAGTAAGCTGGTCAGCTTCTTTCTTGACCCAGTTACTCAGATTTTCTCCGTGCTTTTACTAAAATCAGTAATGGTCGCTCTTCTTTTTCTATGTTCCCTTTAAACAGTGGATTGATCTTCCTGGGAAGAAAGATGATATACACTGAAGCTGACAAAGGAGGGAAAACAGTAGGTAGAACTAGAATTCTGGATATGTTTGCAACCTTGAGACTATTCACTTTTATGGGCCTAAATTCACATGGTCAAATAATAAGGATGGCTGGATGGGAGAGATCATGTCAAAGAGAATTCATTTGACTTTATACAACAGAAAAGAAAATTCTTATTTGAAGATGCAAGAGTTATCTACTACTGTTCAGCAAGGTCCGATCATATTCCAATTGTCCTCAATACTTCCCCTAAAATATATGAAAGAGGACTCATTATGTAAATCCTTCTGCTAATATTGAATGAATATCCAGGTTTGTGGAAAACACAAAACGCGCAAATCCAGATTTGAGAGGATCCTTGTTAGATGGCAACCAAAGCTTGAGGAAGATAAAGTGGTTTCCCACAAATCTAGGATGGATTGGCTGAATGTGGAAAGTTGTTTTTTGAATTTCTTTTTGGCATTGCAACTAAAAAGATCGTGCAGGTGTTTGCAGAATTTTACAAGTGATCATCATTGAAGGTGAATGACTGTAAAGCCTTTATGTTGTTAGAGAATATCAACCTATTCAAAACCTCATCTAACAGTTTAAGTTTTTAGGTTGAATAGTTCTTTAAGATGGTATCAGAGTTAGATTTGACCAAGTGGTCTACTATTCATTCTCATTACCCCTATTATAATTAATTAAGTTTCAACCCAAGGTATGGATGGACTTATGCTTGTTCACACTTCAAGTCCAATGGGCTTTAGTGTGAAAGGGTGTGTTAGAGAATATCAACCTATTCAAAGATCTCATCTAACAGCTTAAGTTTTTAGGTTGAATGGTTCTTTAAGAATCTGCATATCTTCTCTATATGCAACTTGAAATGAGAAATCTGTTTTTCTTGAACAAGGCATACCAGAGAATGGGCTGTCTCAGATAAGCTCTTCTCTTTGGTTGCGAAGGAAAACAATCAAGTTGCTCACCATATTGCTAAGTGTTCGGAATTTAAAGCTCCTAACTCCACCATTTTAGGTGATTGTTCTGCCGCGATTGATGGTTGCGGGTGGATGTTCATATGATTGTTTCTTTTGATAACGATGGTTAACAAAAATTTTAGTTTGTTGTGTCCGTGTTGTTGTTTGTTTAATTAGTTTATATTGTCTGGTTTGATTTCTCTGGTTATTTTATGTTTTCCTTTGCCCTCTTAGTAATCATTCCTTTTTACTTGCCCAAAAGGAAAACGCAGCTCCCAACGCAATGTTAGTATCCTTAAATCAAGGTTTTAAAAATTAGCCCAGAAATGGAATCGTTTTGGCCACCGGTTTCATCATCTGGGTCAAACAGTTCAAACAGTTTAAACACTTTAAAAGGTGATATATCATCTTACCCATTAGATTGAAATATTAGGTAAGATGCATATAAATATCATGAGAAAGAATGTTGAATAATGAGAGAAATTTAAGAAACCAGTTAAAAGAGTTCAGAAGAGAAAGAAGACTGAGAAGGAGGAGGAGGAGAAAGTCACTTGCAGCAGTGGCAATGACGACAGCGACAACAAACCATAGTGGCAACAGTGGCAGTGAACTACAGCAACAACGGCGACAATGAAAGTAGACCTGATCTCTCTCTCTCTCTCTCTCTCTCTCTCCCTCTCTCTCTAAATTGCTCTCCCAAATCTCTAAACCTGAGATCTCTTAATCTAAGAGATCTAAAGCTTTCCATTCTTGTTCTGTCATAAATAATAAACCATGAACCATTGTCCGGGTCAAACAGTTCAGCAATGAAACCATTTAGTTTTTTTTGTCCAGGGACCAGGTTTGGGATAAAACAGAATGGTCACCTGGATGATTTCCAATCCAAACATCCGGGTCAATGACAATATTGCCTTAAATTATTCAATAAAATAATTTCAAATATGCAAGAAATTTTACTTTCAGCGTAAAAGCACTGCTGGTAAGATATGTTTTACAATATGCACGACTGCTTACCAAAAAAAAATAATAATAATTTGCACTACTGGTAAACTCTCTTTCAAGATTGTTCGAGCAAGTAGAAGTGTAGAACTTTATAATATAATATGGTCAATTAAGCCTCTTTAGATGAATTTCATGAGAGAGAGAATGGATATTTATTATGTCAGTTTTAGGGTGATTTTTATTTGTTTCCTCTTGCCAATTGTTTCTACAGATCACATTATAAACCATAATAAATGAGAACATCTGCTTAGTGATTACAAGAAGCAAGCACCTTACAAACAGCTCCACCTCTCTACTACCGCAATTCCTCATCAAAGCGAGATCGGCTTCGGTCAGTGCAAGGCTTGTTCAACACTGTTCAAACATTCTTTACAGCCTTCTATCAGGAACATCCCTAGTTTCTTCTGATGTTCTACTATCATCTCCATTCTTCCTTCTTCTAATGTTATTTTCAAAGGTAGGTCTTCATCTTCCAACCGTATGAAGTTTATAACTGTTGATCGTGTTAAAGAAAATCCCTAGCTTCTTTTCCAAGATTGAGAGTTCAGTTAATTCAGTCCAAGAAAGCTTTTGAACTATGATTAACCTCCACCCCCTCATCTACCCCTTCAATTAGGGGTGTTTACGGTTTGGTTAATCGAATTATGGAGTTAATTTTTAAATTGAATCGGGTTACTGGCTTTTGAAAAATCAGTAATCAAAATCAAGCCAAAGTTGATCAGTTCAATTAACCGTCAGTTCAATTGATTGGTTTTTCAGTTTTCTATTATTTATAATATATATTATAGAAAAATATATAAATATATAATAAAAATTAGAAATATATATAATATTATATTTTAAATCATAAATAATATATTTTATCTTATATATACAATGCATATTTATTAATTTATAATGTATAAAAATAAAAAATATATAATATACATAAAATATATATAAATATATGTACATCGACGGTTCAGTTGACCACTGGTTTTTTATTTTGGTCAATCGAAACCGAAGTTGTAACTTCAATTTTTTCAAAATACCAAACTAACCAATTCAATTTACTAAATTTTCGATTCGATTTCGGACACCCCTACCTTCAACCATTCGAAATGATTGTCCTCCAAGTGGCCAAGTCATCTATTCAATCCGAAACCACCTACCCACCCCCCAGTATAAGCTCAAACTTCCCTACCTCTAATATCATAGCTAAAAGGAACATCCATTTACACAGACCTACAATTCTTGTCCTCTCCAAAAGTGCCTGAGCAACTGAGGTCATATTCTGAACAGGACGGCCAACAGCTAATCTCCTTGAGAATATCACTGTTTTTTTTTTTTTTTTGATCGGTAACCAATCACCACCACCGGCATCATCATCATCCATACCTTATCCCAATCAGAATTTATTAATTATGGATTAAGAATTGTGTTCAATCAGAATCTATTAATTCTGTACAACTGAGGTCGGGTCTGAACAAGTGAGAAGATAACTGCTATTTTGATTGGCAACCAATCAGAATTTATTAATTGTGTACAAATTCAGAGTGTTCCAAGCACCCCTTCTGATCTTCAGCACATGACCCACTTTTCCTTTTCATTACAATTCCTATAAATTTCTAGGACACATTCCCCAAATACAATTGGTCTCCTTTCGGACAAGGCATCAGCTAGACAATTAGCAAAGCTATAGAAAGGACAATTACCCAATGTTGGTCCCAGCTAAGGTTTTCAATCTGTTGTTGACCCTTCCTGTTGAACCATTCAAACCATTATCGGTCAAAAACACGGGTCTGTTTCATCCTAAACCCGGTATTTAAGAGAAAACCGCCAACCCGGGCAGTTAAATTGGTAAACCGCTTGAACTGTTCGCAGATCGTAGTCCATTCAACCCAAAACATGATGTCTAAAACCCTAGTCTCTTTTTATTTTTCCCCTTCTTCTTCTTCTTTTATTCTCGCACCAACCCATTGCATCTTTACAGAAACCATTATTTTTTTAATCTCATTTATATTCATAATAATCTAGTAACTACATTCGCCCACCATTGTAGATTTGTTGCCACTACCATTGCCTCCACGCTGAATATCTGATATGCGCTGCCGCTGCTGATATGCAACTGTCATAGATCAGTTGCCACTGTTATACAACCGCTAGAGAGTACAAGAGGGGTTGCCGGCGTGAGTTGGGAAGAAATGTCTCTAAGCATGAAGATACTCAGTTGCTGCTGCTTCTCTCTGCTCTTACTCCCTGAAGATACGAGGTGTTGTCGTGGTACTATTGTAACCACTGAAGAGCCTATCAGCTTCTGGCTATGGCTAATGAGCCTTTATCCTCCCTCTGTTAATCTCTTTCTTCCTTGATCTCCCTTCTCTACCCCTCATATTTTCTTATATATTCAACAAACCTAGATCCAAAGGATGATATTCAATGTTCCTAATCTAACGGTTAAAACATTATTACATGTTGAACCGTTGGCCCATGACCCGGAGGAAAAGACAGTTTCGTTTCCAGGTCCGGTTTTAAAACATTGGTCCCAGCCATCCAGGATCTTGGGAAGGTGGACCGGATACAAACTTAGGCCTCGTTTGAAGGTTTGGTGTCTAAAAAACTTGCTTTTTAAACACTAGATTCGTTTGGTATTGTGTCTGAAAATCGATCTGAAATTTTAAGTTAATAGTCCGGCACTTATGCGTTTAAGCGTAATTGAGAGGTGTATAAAAGACATAAATGCCCTCAAAAAAATTTTAATATTACATGTTTTTGTTCTTCATTTAACTTGAATCAAACCTTCACTACGACTTACAAAGCTACATCGCAGGTCCCCCACCACCGTCGCTGCTCTCTCTCTCTCTCTCTCTCTCACCATCGCCACCGTCGTTAGCGGCAATTCAGTGAGTAGAAATAATAATAATATTATTAATTATTAATTATTAATTATTAAACATTATTTTTAATTTTTTTATTATTTATTAATATTTAATAATTATCTTTTATTAAACATTATTAATTGTTAATTATTTTTATTAAATAGTCATTTTTAATTATTTCATTTTTTATTTGTGTAAATTATTAAATATTAATTATTTTAATATTTTTATAATCATTAATTTTTTTAATTTTAATAATTTCTTTTATTAATTATTAATTTGCTATTTTTAATTTGTATTGTTTCAATGTTATTTTGAAGTTGAAAATTAATTTTTTATGAGATAATGTAAATTGAACTCAACATTTGCAAATAATATGTTTTATAGGTAAAATAGTAAAATCAATAATTCCATATGATAAAGGGTTGATCTAACACAAACAAGCTTATGAATTCAGAGCCCGTAAAAAATAGAAAAACATCTATGCCTCTTTTCCGATTTCAAACACTTAATATATTTTTAACTTTTCAGATTCGAATTTTCAGATTTATCAAACGCCACCTTAACCTTTGGCAATTTCTGCACAAATTGACTGCTATCAGACTTGAAGCTGCATTTTCACACTTGTCAACCTGAGATCTGACCATTGCCTTCGTTGCACCAAGCAATGGGCAAATCTACAAGTCAAACTAAAACCTCGTACTTAGCTGCCTTGCCAACCCATCTTACTTCTCTCATGAGATGTGATGTTTCTATTGCCAAGGCATTGGACTATCATTTTGGAACCATCACATGACCACCTCAGAATCTCCGCATACTACTAGATTCCCATACTTCAGAGGATGACCCAGAATTAAACCATGCAATAAGGGTTCTACCCCAGTGGAATCACCGAAACCAGCTATTCCTATGAAGATGATCATATTCTATCATCATTCCAAAGAAGCATCCCCAACACCTAATTGCCATGCATCCACCAAAGTTTTAACTTAAAAAAGGACCAACTCCTTAGAGATAATGTTCCTTTGCGATAGATGGAGCCACAATATTCCACATTTCCACCAACCTCTAACGATATTTGTGGTAAACGGGAAAAAACCGTCCCCAAATTATTGTTGCCATTGTACATAGGATCTTCCTCCTCTTAGAAGACAAGGAAGCTTTGAAGAGACCACCTAACTCAACCACAGGCCTCTACCCACAAGCTACAACCAAATAAAGAAATAAAAAAACTGCATATGCTTGAGAAAAAAAAATACAGGAAATTGGTAGATGGAAAATGGTCTCACAGCTTGCTATGCACAAAGGGCAAATACTATGTGACTATTTAAATTTGGTTTTCTTTTTTGCAAGCTCTCAGTAGTATTAATCTTCATGTAATAAACCTGCCATCAAAAAGCCCTAATTTTCAGTGGTACCAGCTCTTGTCAAATACCTTTCACTGGAAAATCCAACATGGATTGGAGAGATTGGGAAAGAACTCTGAGAAAAGAAGCACATGAAAGCAGAGCCCACATGAGTCAGCTGACCGATGAAAAGATTATTTGATTCCCATACCACCCCCTTTATGTCAACAATGATATACTTCAAAAGCATAACATTGGACTCTCTTCTACCCACTTCCAAGTTCCAACCTCTCCCGAAAATAATAAAAATAAAATCTTCCATAGTAGATAGTGCATGAGGAGCTTCATCTATAGTGAATAATTTGGCCAATTAATTTCTTTCACAACTCTAGAGATGGCAAATTGGTTGAAATTTACCCAGATCTACCTGCAGTCATCAGAGGCCTGTTCTCATGGATGAAACCGGGCTTTAAACCAAAAAGGGCATTTCCAGCTTAGACAAACATTTCCACAAGGTGCAAAAAGTTGAGTGATTTTTCTTTAGCTGTTGTCTTGACCGTGGAGTTGAAGCACAAGCACAAGGATTAATATTATTAATCAATATAATTAATGAACTAGTTATCTTATGCATATTTTCTCATGGATATGACTTTTATATCCCCTCCCTATAACTACAACAACAACAACACTTTTTTTTGACAAGTCAACAACAAAAATAATTTCAAAGTGGCTCCTCCTCAACCTCAAATATCTGGCAACTAAAAAAAAATCAAAAACCTTGGACAGAGGAATGACATGACCACGAAATCGGTTCTAGCATTTTTTTTCTTCAAATACTGACCAAAGAGTTACTGCTCTCAAAAACCTCTACATGATTTATCCTTTGTTTTCCCTTTTATTACAGGAAAGCCAAAATTGTGACACAAAGGAAACACCCCATTCAGATAAATCCTTAATCAGATAGCTCTCTCTCTCTATATGATGCTAGCAAGGGAAGATGTTGGGAGATCTATATTTTGGTTCATCCCTTCCTAGATAAGGGGGCTGGTGATGGTCAAGTTTTAGTTGGTATATAATTATCTGTCACTCTGATTGGACTGATACTAGGAAAGCTCAAATTTCATGGTCGCCCTTAAGTACTTAGAAAACTTGTTTTTTGTTTTCCTTCTTCCCTTTGCCGAAAGGAAGCTGTCTTGAATGCATGCCTGCACAAACTCAAGGAAGAGCATCATTCCTAGAATGTGGCTGAAAAGTTGGCAGAAAATTAACTTCATAGGAAAAAAGCACCATTGGAGAACTTCAGAATTGCTGAGTTTTTAGCTGTATTGCAGGGTGCACAGCTTGCTAGAGAGATGAATGTGAACAGTTTGATGATTGAGGGGGATTCAAAACTGGTAGTGGGTTGGTTGACAGATGCAGAAACTAAAATCTGGACCTACAGGGAAGCTATGAAAAGGTTTAAATGGTTAACCCACTAGCATGAATGTAAGTACTCTATGGCAAAGGAGATTGGCCAGTGGGATAGCTGATTATCTAGCTAAACAAGGAGTGCATAAGGAGCATTTGTTTTGGGCACAATTAAAATCTGACTTGTAACTGAGGCTACATAATTGTAATCTGACTTGTAACTGAGGCTGCATCTTGCGCCTCTCTTTGGGAAACCTCATTGTAGAAGTTACTTGTTTGTTTTATTTAAAAAAAAAATCTTCACTTACAAAAAAAAAAGAACTTCGGAATTACTTAATAGTTGTGGCCAATGGTTAAACAAATGCATTGCATGGTCTAAAATGTCCATAAATCCCCTAATATTTCCAAGATATATGTCCATTTCTATAGGTAGCAATACGAAATTTTACCAGAATCAACCTATTCCCCAATAAACATTACCAGCAGTATGTGGAGTACAAGAGAGAGTTTCCACAACATATTTCCATTTCCACTTCCACGAGTAGCAACATAAAATTTTATTGGAATCGACATATTCCCCAATGAACACTACCAGCACTATAAGGAATACAAGAGATAGTATTATAACATAAGTCGGTGACAATATTGGAGATATGTTGAGTAACAATGTTATTGCTCACCTAACTTACTTGATCACCACTCCCAGCTAGCACAATATTCATTTCAAACATGAAGTTAAATATTAGATCATTAGGTTTTTTTTTGTGTAATAAATTATTTGGTTGATCTATTACAACCATTTACATTCCTATAAGTTTAAATTTTGCTTTAACTCATTCTTTCATGAAGTTTTGAATCTTAAGGTTTACAGGACAACTTCAGAAACGTATTATTTTGTCTATAACCTTAGTTTCTTAGCGTTGTTTTATGATTTGGAATAAGATAATAATTTAAAAAGGTGTCTATGCTTATTTTATCATTTCATAAAATATCATTCTATATTTTTTGCATATTTTACAATGTTACCACTATGTTTGTAATTTTTACAATATTTCTGACATATTTCCTATATTTGGACAACCGACATGTCCACCGACACTGACATTTTAAACCTTGATGCATTGACAATAGCACGTGATAGGTATTACTCTTGTTATTCTCATAACCCAACTTAAGAATATTCTAAATGATAATTGTAAGAAACTACCCAGTCTTATTAGTTGAACAATCATGACTTAGGCTTAGGTTATAAACCTACTGTAGTACCCTCTCTATTTTGCATATCAGTATGCTTACATCTTGATAACAGAAAATTTGCAATGAGAACCCTTCAATTTTCAACAACACCATTCAAGCATTTCAATCATTTCGGTTATCATTTTCAGATATCAGCTTGCGGTTTAAGGTTCCTTTTGTCATTTGTTGGGTTGTTGAGAAAGAGAGGAAAAAAGAATTTGAAAATCTCTGCTGATGTTTGCAAACTCTTTATGGATTCGAATATCCAAAATGAGTTTTAGGAGAAGAGAAACATATTTATGTGGGTTACGTAGAGGTTGGTATACTTAAGCATTGGGCTGTGGGCATTTTCCTTTGTCAATTATACTCTTGAATCATCAGTAAAACTTTTTTCTCCATTAATCCATTAAAAATACATCATTCAAGCATACATCTTGAATAAGCAAAGCTTTCCAATGGGCTATTAACTAGAAAATGAGAGTACTGAAAGATATTTTATAAACCCTTCTAACAATAGGAAGTATATAAATTCCACAGTCAATTACATCTTTGTGAACGGTTGTACTTAGATTGGAAATATTGGAGCCCAATGACATGCTCTTTTACTAACTGGATTTCTTGCAATAGAACATGGATCCCTTGGAGCCTAGAACTGGTAATGGTCGGATGTTCATATTGGTAGCAGATGCAAGATAAGCACAGCTTAGAGCTACATATATTTTAAACCAGATGGATGAAAAAAATGTGACAAACGTACAGATGCTGGTCAGTGCAATTACCAAGATAAAATTTTTTAGGCACTTCAACGTAGAGAGATCTCCTTCTGTTCCTTGATGAGGAAAATAACCTTGAGCACTAAAATCAGAGAGCAACTGATCCTTCAGTTGAAAGTTATCCATCAACCAAGCAGTAGCCCCATCTTCAGATGTTGGAATCTCACTGAGAGGGATACGTCGAACATGAATGTGAACCTCAGAAGGATCCACACCAAAAACATTGTCCATAAAGAAAGGACACCGATACTTGTACCCAATACTGATGTCATAAACTGCAGTTAATTGAAAACAACAGGGGGAAACACGCAGAGCAGTTAGAACAAAAAGATTACAGAGAACAAGAAAAATGAAATTGGAGGTTAATAGAAGTGATCTCCTTCAGTAAGAAATTAATAGTAAGGTAATCAGAACTTTTGCCTTAAAACTGTGTTGTGTTTGTGTGTGTGTGTGTGTGTGTGATTGTTCAGACTGGGCCATTTGATAACTGAAGTGGCTGAGCACAATACCAATGCATTGTTGTCACCTGAATGAGTGATGTATCTTAAAACTTATTATTGCCATAAGATTTAACAAGAGTGGTTTTATATGTTCCTGATCCTAGAATCACATGTACCAATTATTCCAGATACTGTTACCAAGTAATCCAACATTCTTGGATGGGCCTGCTTACCTACGGAGAAGTCAGAAAAAATTTAGTTTGATGGAACTCTAACCAGGCGGTGGCCAGAACAAGGCTGCCTACACTGTATTGAATGGGGAAAAGTATGGCAGCCACATGATCAAAGGCAGTGTGACAACCCTATGAGACCAATTTGGGTATCATTCACCACCTTTGGTGTCATATATTCATGTTTCCTAATGTCCCTAAATTTCCTAATGTTTCCACAACATATTTCAATTTCTATGGGTAGCAACACAAAATTTTACTGGAATCGACATATTCCCCAATGAACACTACCAGCACTATGCAAAGAACAAGAGATGGTATTATAATATAATTTGGTGATAATATTGTAGATATGTAGAGTAGCAATGTTATTGCCCGTCTTACTTGCAGGATTACCACTTTGAGACAGCTTGATATTTATTTCAAACATGAAGTTAAATATTAGTTTTTTTAAGAGGTAAAGTATTGTATTAGATTCAATTCAAAAGTACAAGGTTTTGTACAAAGAGAATCTGCACAAGCATGACCAGAACTAGGAATCCCCAAAAAAGTCCACCCTCAAAAAAGAACCAGAAGTATAAGCATCCCTACATACATCAGAAAGAGGTAACCAGTCCCTCAGCTCTTCTATTATAAAATTAATAACCCCAGCCTCAGACTAGGCTTTTTGCCCAAAAACCCTATTGTTTCTTTCCAGCCAAATAGCCCACTACACTGCAGATGAGATGACAGACCACACTTGTTTCCCTTCTTTAGACATGCCAGGCACTTTCCATCCAGCTAGCACAGAAGAGACTGATTCTGGCCAGCACCAACTCAGATTAATGGCCCTAAATATTAGCTTTTTTGTGTAATAAATTATTGGGCTGATCTATTAAAACCATTTGCAATTTCTATGAGTTTGAAATTTGTTTCAACTCATTCAACCATGTAGTTTTGTATCTTAAGGCTTACAAGACAACTTCAAAATGTATTCTTTTGTCTATAACCTTAGTTTCTAAGTTTTGTTTAATGATATCGAACAATATAATAATTTAAAATATGCACCTAAGCTTTTTTACCATTTCATAAAATATCATTCTATATTTTTGCATTTTTACAATATTTCCATAGGATATTTCTGACATTTCCAACATGTTTCCTATATTTGAATGACCAATATTTCCACCAAAACCAGCATTTTAAACCTTGTATATTGTAGAAGCTAGATTTCTGAGCCTGTTTTTGTCTGGAAAGAAACTACACCTCTTCCTAAAATTTTTTTTATTTGTTATGGATCCAGCAATCTATCATTAAAAATATGCAGGTTAATTGGTAATGCAACTCTAGAAATTCCTCTAGTAGATGCTCTAGTGCGGGTCCATAAAATGGGAAATTCAAGGAAATTTCAACAAATTTTGGAACAATCGAAGTCCATGGATTCTTATCGTGTTTTATCAGGTTTTCATCCCATCATGTGCATCTAATCCTCAGTTATTCAAATATATATTTTTAAAACCAATTATAACAATTATCAAATATGCTTTGTCTGCAACTTTTTCTTTATCATTTACTATGTCTACAAGATGAAATGGAAATTATTACAAAGAGTAATCACAAACAAGCTCTTTTAGTCAACTAAACTAAATTCATTAAATCCATGTCTGAAGTAGTTGCCATTGGCTACATAGAAAATTTTTCATCATTTCTGTCAGGACCTTATTTTCTGTAAATTGAGTCCATTCTAAACAAAGCTCTTAATAAATAAATTATTGATCATGTGGAAAATCTGTCAAACCATGAAAGAAGCAGGTAAGCATACTGAAGCTTATAGAAAACATATTTCCATTAAAGAGAGAAGGTGCTTGTAAAGAGATAAGATTTCAATAAATTGGTTAATTGACAAATGTTATCTTTGTATAGTAGCCACTGAAATGGCTTTTTAATGTAGCCACGATCTCAATTTTGCAGAGTATATCAAGTCAGTGAGCTGAACCAGCTCAGTGCATATTACCAGCATCCCTAAACCAGAGAGACAACAAACTCTTAATTTCAGAAATTGAAGATTAGACAAATGACTCTTGCGAGAGGTTGCAATATTCTGACTAAACACAATAAACTACTTTAAAGCAACAGAGAACCAAGAAAGGAAATAACCTGCATCCAGGGAACCCCTCAGAGCTTCCAAGCAAGCACAGAAACCCCTTGTTTTTGGAAGAAGAACATTTTTCAGGATAGGTAAACCATTCTCAGCTGCAAACTTTTGACTACGTATGCATTTCTCTTCTCTGTAAAGAAAGCAAAGCAGAATCCTAGGTGGGCAATATAAAAGTATTAAAAAAAAAACTACAATGCAAAATGTGCAAGTTCAATGAGTTTTTCAACAGCTAGAAATAGACACTGAGAATTAGCAGGTTAGATATCCTTTGACCTGCAATTTGGAGCCTGTGGAAAAACGTAAATACATTTTTCTAAAAGGCAAAGAAAAGTAGCAATAGCTATATTACAAAAGATCCTAAAGATGTGTTTTATCACTTGATAGATAATTTGTGTACATGGGATGCAATGTGATATAAAAGGAATGTGAGGAATTACGTATAATCAGTGCCCTCAGGAAAAACAGCAAGCCAGAGGGGATCTTGAGGATCAGTAAAAGTTGAAAGCATTTGACGCATGGATGATTCATCAAGTTCCCATTTCCTCTCTACTGAAATAAACTCCATAATGTGAAATCCCCAACCAAAGACTGGTAACTTCATCAGACTGCTCTTGAGAACATACTTAATATATCCCAGGCATCCTTTCCGCAATGCAAGGTCCCACAGATACATCCAGTCAACCTCAGTTCTATGGTTAGCAATGAGCAAAACACGTTCTTCTTTAGGAACAGATTCTCCAGAAAAAACAACTTTAGTCTTGTTTATCTTCTCAAAAAGAAAAGGCCATAAAGCCAACCAAGCACCAAAAAAGAAGGATGTTGCTTTCCTGCTATAGTGTATGCTGAAAAGTCGCAAAATAACAGCACTGACAGGGCCACAGTACACTAGCATCATAAATGCTGTTGAAAGTAGCACAACTAAACAAACAACACCCCTTAATAACCTAAAGAGAGTTAAGGGATGGTGTTTCGGTCGATCTTTTGAAATTAGAACCTTGTAAGCGTCCATCTGATTCTCCAAGAATATTCAAAGCCACTTAATCAATAGGCCCTATACTGTTCGTGCTAGATAGATTTGCCCTAAGATCACTTGAGATGGTGTCGAACAACAAGAGCAGGGTCACATGTCCATTTCCTGGGTGCAGTTCACCAAGTAAATCTTGACTGTTGAGAAAAAGTATCAGATGACCAATCTACTGGTTGTAAAGGAGCACTTGATCTTGGATTTAAAACTTGGAATAACTGATACGGAATTGTAAGATCCTGAGTACTTTAGCTGTATCTTAGTTAACAAAAGATGCATTTAGAAGGCCATCGGCACCAATGACTTTCAAAACGGTAAAGATACAATGGAAGAAAATGGACAATTATCTGTTAACTAACAGAATATGGATTATTTACATTTACCTGCACAAAGAACATAATGGTGGGATTTAGCAATGACAAGTTTCATATAACATATCAAAGAAATAAAGATCATGAATGCTGAGAAAGAATGAATAACAGTATCTCATCCTAGTAACCAGAATCATAAACAAAATTATTTAGCATGGAGCATCTATTTGAAAATACATGCAGGATAGAAATGTTAACTGAGTAGCCAGCATCAGTGTTTAGGTAATTCCATTTTTTTTCCATATAGAGCAGAGTGTTAGTCAAGAAATGGCATGCCCAAAAATGAGTGTGGCAAAACACATGCTGAGATGGATGAGTGGAAAAAAGGTCAGAAATAAAGTTAATTGAAGGAACTTGGGAGTAGACTCAAATGCTGATAAAATGAGAGAAAGTAGATTAAGATGGTTTGGTTACATGCATAGAAAAAGACCATTTACAGCACCTACAAGAAGAAGCAATCTATTGCAAACTGAAGAGGCTAGAAGGGTTAGGGCAAGACCAAAAAGGACATGGGTTGAAATAGAAAGAACTGATTTAAGCACTTAAAATTTAACAATGGATATGGCATTAAACAGAACATAATGGTGAAACAGGACCCATGTAACTGAACCCATATAGTTGGGACAAGGCTTAGGTGGTGATGATGATTAACTAACCATCAAAAGTTCCAATGCAGAACGATATGGCACTTTTGTTTTGTTTTCATATAGAGGAGCTCTTGGTGAAGTGATGTCTCTCCTCTCAAATGCAAAGATATACATTGGGCAAAGGCATACACGAAGCCATAAGCCAAAGAACCAGCTAGCTGATAAAACCAGAACTCTAGGTGTTGGGATGAAGCCAACTAGAATGGAAATACCAAATAAGAAAGGACAATCTTCTTTTAAGTAATACAAGGAGGAAGAAAAATATTTAGGTCCATTTGGTTCAAAGTCAGATCGGAATCAGAATCAGAATCGTCTATTCCCATGTATATTCTCTGTTTGGTTCAGACGGGAATCAGAATGGGAATTGGAATCAGCTGGAATGAGATTTCATTCCCAAGGGAGGGGGAAGGAATGGTCATTCCCTCAAATGGGGAATGTCATTCCACCACAAATGGGAATGGGATTCCGATTCCGTCCAACCAAACAGTTGGAGTCGGAATGGCCCATTTTTTATTCTGATTCCAAACCTCTATTCCCTTGAACCAAACAGGCCCTCAACTTCTACAATACTGATCCTGTTTTCTGAATGATCCAATTATCCAAGTATCCACCCAAGGATGAGAGATCCCAGAATGTCCATGGCATAAAACAATGAACTCTAAAATGATGGAAAGAAGCAATTTATATTCAACTTACAAAATCACGACAGAGCATGAACATTTCATGGTCTTGACCGCTTTTAGATTGAAACGAACATCGTCCAATGCAGAGTATGAGTGAAACGAACGTTCCGTGCTAGATAGATTTGCCCTAAGATCACTTGAGATGGTGTCGAACAACAAGAGCAGGGTCACATGTCCATTTCCTGGGTGCAGTTCACCAAGTAAATCTTGACTGCTGAGAAAAAAGTATCAGATGACCAATATACTGGTTCTAAAGGAGCACTTGATCTTGGATTTAAAACTTGGAATAACTGAAACGGAATTGTAAGATCCTGAGTACTTTAGCTGTATCTTAGTTAACAAAAGATGCATTTAGAAGGCCATCGGCACCAATGACTTTCAAAACGGTAAAGATACAATGGAAGAAAATGGACAATTATCTGTTAACTAACAGAATATGGATTATTTACTTTTACCTGCACAAAGAACATAATGGTGGGATTTAGCAATGACAAGTTTCATATAACATATCAAAGAAATAAAGATCATGAATGCTGAGAAATAATGAATAACAGTATCTCATCCTAGTAACCAGAATCATAAACAAAATTATTTAGCATGGAGCATCTATTTGAAAATACATGCAGGATAGAAATGTTAACTGAGTAGCCAGCATCAGTGTTTAGGTAATTCCATTTTTTTGCTATATAGAGCAGAGTGTTAGTCAAGAAATGGCATGCCCAAAAAATGAGTGTGGCAAAACACATGCTGAGATGGATGAGTGGAAAAAAGGTCAGAAATAAAGTTAATTGAAGGAACTTGGGAGTAGACTCAAATGCTGATAAAATGAGAGAAAGTAGATTAAGATGGTTTGGTTACATGCATAGAAAAAGACCATCTACAGCACCTACAAGAAGAAGCAATCTATTGCAAACTGAAGGGGCTAGAAGGGCTAGGGCAAGACCAAAAAGGACATGGGTTGAAATAGAAAGAACTGATTTAAGCACTTAAAATTTAACAATGGATATGGCACTAAACAGAACATAATGGTGAAACAGGACCCATGTAACTGAACCCATATAGTTGGGACAAGGCTTAGGTGGTGATGATGATTTACTAACCATCAAAAGTTCCAATGCAGAACGATATGGCACTTTTGTTTTGTTTTCATATAGAAGAGCTCTTGGTGAAGTGATGTCTCTCCTCTCAAATGCAAAGATATACATTGGGCAAAGGCATACACGAAGCCATAAGCCAAAGAACCAGCTAGCTGATAAAACCAGAACTCTAGGTGTTGGGATGAAGCCAACTAGAATGGAAATACCAAATAAGAAAGGACAATCTTCTTTTAAGTAATACAAGGAGGAAGAAAAATATTTAGGTCCATTTGGTTCAAAGTCAGATCGGAATCAGAATCAGAATCGTCTATTCCCATGTATATTCTCTGTTTGGTTCAGACGGGAATCAGAATGGGAATTGGAATCAGCTGGAATGAGATTTCATTCCCAAGGGAGGGGGAAGGAATGGTCATTCCCTCAAATGGGGAATGTCATTCCACCACAAATGGGAATGGGATTCCGATTCCGTCCAACCAAACAGTTGGAACCTGAATGGCCTATTTTTTATTCTGATTCCAAACCTCTATTCTCTCGAACCAAATAGGCCCTCAACTTCTACAATACTGATCCTGTTTTCTGAATGATCCAACTATCCAAGTATCCACCCAAGGATGAGAGATCCCGGAATGTCCATGGCATAAAACAGTGAACTCTAAAATGATGGAAAGAAGCCATTTATATTCAACTTATAAAATCACGACAGAGCATGAACATTTCATGGTCTTGACCGCTTTTAGATTGAAACGAACATCGTCCAATGCAGAGTATGAATGACCCGAACCTACCAGAGTTTGGATTAAGGGGCGGGGGAGGAGAGCACAACTGTCAATAGAGTTCACAGCCAAGTCCAAAATCCAAAAATGCTTGTCATCCGACTGGTCTGACAAAGTAGTCCTTAGAGTCCACCAAAGGAGAAACAAGATCCCATCAGATTTCTTCTGAATGTCAAAATCCAGTATTATTCAAACCACTGCAATCCCAAAGCTACTGAAAGCCCCAATTTAACAAAGTTGATTTAATTTTTCAGCAAAGCAAAAAGATCCTAATAAGCGTTGATGTGCACCATTTTCTCAAACTTGTGATAAACAAGACAATATTTCAGGACCAAGTAAACAGAGGGCAGGGGAAAACCCACTTGCAGAAATGACCATAGACAGCATGATTCTTTACAGTTTAAATCTTACTAGAACGGAAAATGAGTTAGATAGAAACATCCTAACCTAACAAAAATCAGAATATCTACAATCCATGAATTTCTTGAAGACGGATGACTGTAAATACAACAGACCTGAACGTTCTCTGCCACGTAAGGTAGGAAGGATGCTCTGCAAGATCCTACCACTAACATTTAAAGCCGGCGTTTACCGAGACAAGATCTTGTCTTCTTGTTCTTGGCTCTGAGGCAAAATCGTATGGGACCGCAATACACCCGCCCCCGCAAGAAAGAAGAGAGAGAAAGAAAGAGAGAAGCAAGTGATAAAAAAAAATAAAGAAAATAAATTTTATTTCCACGACTCATTCGTGAGGTCGAAACAAGATAGAGGCAGACCATCAGTCTCCACAGTAGAAAGGCATATAAAACTGAGTTTGGTCAACAGAAATGGTCAGCGTATACCAGCCCACACTATCCTCGTATATATAAAAATTAAAAATAGGCAAATAAAATGGGGGAAAAGATCACCTAATTCCCATTTATTAGAAAGAAAGAAAAGGCAGCAACTATCGAACAATACATGACCCAAGCCTCGGATGAACAGAAAAGTAAGTTACATACACAATGAAAGAGCTACGATTTCTAACTCATCGGGCTTTTATAAACGGCGGATACTCTGAAAAAAAAAAAACGACATAATCGTCGTGAAAGCAAGAAAAAAGCGAAAGAGAATCACTTACGTCAATGAAACTTTGGGAGAGAATAATCCCTTACGGATCAAACGAGATTCCAGAATTCGGGGAGTTTGATCCCATGACTCTTGAGCCTCTCTGTAGTTTAGATGAAAGACAAAAGACAGCTACAAAAATACGTGGAGACTTGAAGAAATAGCGCAACGTTGTTGCAACTTGCAATAGAATACAGCCACAGCCACACCCAGTGAAGTGGAGGGGGTATATATAATTGATATTTCGGGCCGGGTAGCCGGTCTGCCCGATCCCGACAGTGGGATGCGGGTGGCGGGTGCATTTTTTCAAACTTTTTTTCTATCCATTGCCTTCACTGACGCACGAGTAAATGTTGGGGCGGGTTGGGTTGATATTTGTTATACTTTGTTGGTCTTGGTTGGATTCATTGAATTGAGGTAATTAGTCTAAGTGTCTAACCCGATCTTCATTCCAAGGTTAGGCCTATTATAAGTTTATAACAAAATAATAATTGGCTCCCATAAGACATAATATACACAACAAAAGAAAAGAAAAAGGGGCAGAAGGATAAATGGTCATCCGCTCTCCTCCCACTATCTCACACTCACATATACATGTCGCCATTGTCGTTTGAAGAATGATCTAAGAATATTCGATAGGTTATATTAAATGCTCGATTATTTTTAGACTCCATTCCATTTGTAAAATCTCGGCTTCAAATTCCTAACCACATGTCCGGAATTATAATCTATTTATTTATGGAGAACTACTTTACGAGAGAAACACATGGTCTGGTTTTCAAGCACGCAAGAAAAAAAAAGATTAAAGTATACATTGGAGAATTGCATTTGTCAAATTATACAAATCCCCACTCATCTGTCACATCATCCCTTATGGCCGGCCTCACGTGACAGAGATTAGAGTTCGTTGTGACTATGCTCTTGCTCCCTAGTCAGTCTCTACTGCAGCTGCAGCTGAAGGGAAAAGGAAATCAAACACAATTCAAAAGATTGCTGTCCAAGTCCAAGGAGGCGTAGAATTATTGCTGGATCAGTTTAAAAGGATTTGTATTTATACTCTTTCCAAACTGGGCCTATATGTGCTGCTTCTTCAAACATTACAATTATGAAAATAGGCGAATATAGACCATGATCAATGAAAACAAAGGCAATATATGCATACCATATCACAATCATGAAATGAAAGAGAGAGAGAGAGAGAGAGACGAGCGAGCTACAAGACATATAAAATGACCATCAAGTACGGGTTCTGGACTGAAATTGTAACTTATTTGCTTTACTGGGTATAGACGAATCATTTTGTTCCACGCAGCCATAAATGTAAATGATGGAATTAATGAATCGTCTCTCGTAGTTATAGCCCACAATCAAGGTTTGCAATTTATTGAATCGTCTCTTGTAGTTATAGCCCACAATCAAGGTTTGAAGTGGAACCGCTTTAGCCACTAGTTTTTAGGTCAATGGTATGATCATTTGGTTCGAACAAATGGTTCGTTTCAATTGAAGAATTTAAAAATAATAATTATTATTATTATTAAAATAAAAAATGGTCAAAACCATTGAATGGATTGATGATTCAACCACCTGAGTCAGTAGGTTACCAATAAAATCATTGGCTTTTGGTCAAGGACCGGGTTGAGGGTGAAGCGGAACTGGTTGTCTGGACAATTCCTGAGCTGAACGGTCTAACTGTTTGGGTCAACAGTTATTCAAAAACACTGCCCACAATACCAAAAAAAAAACATCATGGCAGCCCTTGCATGCCAACATTGTTCAAATATTAAGGCTGGCAGGTAAAATAACTGTATTCTAAAAATAAATTAAACTTTAAAATTATTTAATAAAATAGGTAAGTTTTCAAATTTTAGAAGTTATGGAATTAATAAAATTCAAAATATTGTATTTAAAAATAATAAGAAGAAGAAAAATATTTGATAATTAATTGCTAATATATGATTGGATTATTTTTAAGATTAATAGACGAAATTTTAAAACCATGTAATAATAAATTTAAAATTAGTTATTACTAATTAAAAATACATTTAAGTTCCACTTAAAATAATGATATTAATAAAAAATAATTTTAATCATTTCGTACAAATTAAAATTAATTTTAGAATTAAGATGGTGCAATGTTTTAAATAAAAATAAATATACCACAATTAATCAAAAATGATAAGTAAGGTGATATATGCTTAAGATAAACTATTAAAAATTAAAATTAGCATTTATTAATTTAAATCCATTTTAAATTAAATAACTTGAATTTTTAAAAATGATTAAAACACATATAATTAAATTTTAAATTGATCTCAAATTAAAGTTTTAATCAAAATTAATTTAAATTTAAAATCAAATTCCCTTATACATATCAACTACATGGCAATTATTAAAACGTGTCATGCTTGCAGCTTTTCTTTTAACATTTGTTAAAACATTCTTTATTGGCTACCATGGCATTACTAAAACCTCTCTTCTTAGCCCACACTTATAATATTCTGCTTGCATTCGTTATATTAGATAAATTTGATGCAATGCATGCATCCCTCTTCTTAGCCCACAATGCAATGCAATGCATTACCAACTGCCATGGCGATGATTGTAGAGAGTCCCATACTAAAGTTTATTAATTTGGAGTTATAGCTGTTTGTTGGACAGTTGTACATCACATCTATGCAAAACAAATTTTCATGGCCTTGAGGTCTATGCACTAAGATTTAATAGGTAGTAATCTGTTCACAGGCCTGGCTTTGAGTTACATCCATTCAAATTTTGGCAGAAGTCAACCTAAACCTGGCACCATGAACAGGTAATTCATCTACCTACCAGCATTTATTAATACTAGTAAGTGTACATTGTTTTGTACATGTCGATTTTTTTATGATGATGACAATAAATAACATGTTTTCAATTTCTTTACATTTTTTATATTTCTGTCAATAAAAGTTTATTCTTATTTTCCATGCTTATTTTTGTTTAATATTTTTTATTTTGTATTTTATTTCTATAATTAATAATTATTATTATTTTTTATCACACTTGTTTTTCTTTAATATAGTTAATTATCATAAGATTGAATGAAAGAATAATGAAACTTAATACCCTAAATATAATACTTAATGATGGGAATCAAATGAGAAATGTAGTATTTCAAATCACATTTTGTGTTATGACAATTAGAGAGAGACCAAATTCAGATATTCTAGTTAAAAATAGGATTCAATGACTGTAAATGGGAGTTAATATCTTACGACTTAATGAGATGGATTTTTTTATGAAAAATGAGATGGATTTAAATCAGGATATAAGTGGTTGTTCAAATTTTTATTTTGTCTTAAATACAATGAAAAACTATTGCTTTGTCCTTATAATTAAAGAGCAACCAAATAAAAAATCATGGTATTTTAGTCAAACAAAAGTTTTACATTCTCACTCACACTTTTAATAATAAGTAGTAAGTGTGTATGTGCTTTGCACGTGGCAATTCTAAATGAACATAATTATAGTAATAATATATCCAAAATTCTCTGTAAACTTTATGGTTCTTTGCTTTTATTTTTTTTTTTTTTTGTTTTTTATTATTAATCATATGCAGATTGCAAAATCCAAATCTTATTACATAAACACATCATCCAAATATGTGATAATTATATCAAATTGTGAAGTTTCAAGTATGATTGACAGTCCTACTTGCTTGGCTATATTATTTTTTTATTTTTTTAGTGTTTAATCTTTTTGGCATATCTATGATTTTTTGTTCATTTATCAGAAAACTGTAAGATTTAAATAGATGAAATTGATGAGGTGGAAAGTAGTAGCTCAATTTACAATTTAAACATTTCAATTAAATAGGGACTAAATTTAGAAAAAGAGAGAGAGTATTTTAGTCATTGTTTAAAAAATCAAACTAGACCAAATAGTCGAAAGTGTTTGGTCCGAGAACCAGTCAGCTCACCGATTCTATTTTGACCCTAAATCAGTATTTTACACAAAAAAAAAAAACGTTGAAATGGTTAAAGAACCACTAACTCAGTCGTTTTAACCATTAAAATGTTTGACCCAGTTAATAGTTCTTAGGCCTTCCAAACTAATTCCAATTTTTTTATTTCAATAGAAATTACAAAATAAAAAAAATAAAGAAATTAAACTTCCATATCTCATAATCCTATTTGGTTATTCCCAATGGCCAAAATTAGTTAAGGTTTTTAGTTTTTCCATTTGATTTTGAATTTTCTCATTTATGTGTTTCTTTTTAAGTTGTAACAACAAACAAATTACAACTCTAATAAAGAAATAGATGCAAGAGATGAGAGATTAAACATCAATTTTATATTAGAAGTCTGAGATACACCAATGAAACAAACGATTTGGAATTTGAGAGAAATTCAGAGAGACAAGAGAGATGTAAGAAGAGGGCAAATGGTGTTTGTAGCGGCGGTGATGATGAACATGGAAATAGTTGCTGGTGATGGTTTATTCTTCTTCTTCGTCTTCTTCTTCTTCTTCTTCTTCTTCTCAGCTTTAACCAGTTGCTTCCTTCTCAAAGTCTCACACTCCCCTCTCATAATACACACACACACACCGATAGACTTTAACCTAATACTAAAATAACAATCAAAATAAAAAAAAAGTTACATTATATTTTGCATCTTACTAGTTTAACCTACTCAAACTAGACAATTGAACCGTTGACTGAAAACCATAAGCCAAAAGTAGTTATGTTTCTAGGCCATTTTTTAAAACCTTGGTTTTAGATGTGTTCAATTTTTCTATAAGTCTTTTGTATTTTTATGTATAAAAATAATTCTGATATGTTACACTTACTTTTTGTTTAATATGATAAATATATGATATTATACATGTGTTCGAATGCTTTTTTTACAAAATTTATGTATTTTTGTATTTATTAATTTTATCACTTACTTATGACATTAAAGGTTAACACATTTAACCCAAAAGTTGGACTATTCATTATTAAATAGTTATAAGTTATGTATTTCATTTTCATTATCAATAAAAACAATTATTATTTATTATACTTATTTTTTTAATTTGATCAATAAAAATATTATAAATGTGTTTAATTTTTTCTACATTTTTTGTTAAAGAATGGTTATTGAATTGCTCAGCCACCACTTGGATAAAGAATGGTTTTATTTTTTAGTCACTTTTAAAGTATATGGGTTTATATTGTTAAAAACGTTGACATAAATCAAATTAATAGAATTTATTAGTGAAAAATAACTTAAAATATAGGATTTAATAAGAGAATAATGGGATTTAATACCATAAGTATAAGACTTAATTAATGTGAGGGAATTAAATGAGGTAGAAAGTAATAATTGAAGTTACATTTTTAACCCTTACAATTAGAGATGGATTAAATACACAAATATAACCATTTTTGTA
Organism: Nelumbo lutea; assembly: GCF_056320005.1. Taxonomy (NCBI): domain Eukaryota; kingdom Viridiplantae; phylum Streptophyta; class Magnoliopsida; order Proteales; family Nelumbonaceae; genus Nelumbo; species Nelumbo lutea. The sequence goes on from NC_142688.1 coordinate 22,940,420, forward strand.
GCCATTAAAGCTATAATAAAATGATTTTTATACCCTTTATCAAACAAAGAAATTGAGGGTAATTTTAGTCCAAACAAAATTTCACAATGCACCCACACTATATATTAATAGCAAAATAATAATAAATGTTAATAATAACAACAATAACAATGATAGTAATAACAATGGTATAGAGAGTTTCAAAAAATCATTAGTAGGATAACATTCTAAGCCTTTAAACCATATAGTCCAATATATCTCTTTTTTTGGGTAAACTACAATGACCCCCTATGTTATGGGGCCAATAATAACTACCCCCTAAACTTTCATTGGCGGTAAAGACTCCTGAAATTTTACTTTGTGACACACTAGAGGATCGTCATTTAATCAGTTAACTTTGAAAAAATATCATCATTCAACTATTTTTTTTTTAAATCCCCAAAGTACCTTTGACTTATTTATTTCAACAATTTATTATTTGATTCGTTTTCTAAGTATAATATTAAACCACCTGGGTTGCTCTAATAGATCCTTGCATATTTTTGGATGGATTCAATATTCGGATGAAATTTTCATTTTAATAGATATAAATTGAAGGTTTCATTTGTTTATTTTTTTCTTACTTTATTGGAGAAAGGAGTGGATATTTTTTTATATTTTAAGATGAAGAGAGACATTCATGTTAGTGAAATGATTCTTGTTATTTTAACCGGGTTAGCTTGGAGAAAATGGACATATTTGTTGGGTCAATTAGGGTTTAAGAGAAAAAAAAAACAATGAAAAGAAAATAAGTAAAGTTCAAATGGGTACTTTGGTAAATTAATGCATTTTATCATTTGACCTAACAAGTTAGGGGGGTATTTGTCACAAAGTGAAAGATCATGGAATCTTTATCGCAAATGAAAGTTAGTGGGTAATTGTCACCGACTCCATAGCAATGTTTTAAAAAATGACCTAGAACCAGAACTAAAGCCAATATTGCCATCGATTTTAGGGTTGACAGTTCAACTGTCCAATTTGAACTTATGGTCCATTCTAATAAATAATTGAAAGCATATCAAAATAAAAAAAGATGGTCAAAACCGTTAAACAGGTTGAACAGGTCAACAATTCAACCACTTGGGTCAACGAGTCGTTGATCAATTCAACAATTTTTAACCAAGGACTAGTTTTAGGATAAAACGGAACCGATTGCTTGGATAGTTCCCAGTTCGAACGGTTCAACTATCTGAGTCAATTACAGTTCAAAAACATTGCTCCATAGTGTATTTGCAATATACCATTTTTACCTTGCATTTCAAATGCATAGACTTAATGTCAACTGGCTATCTATGTAGTCATAGCACAAATTAATCTTGCTAAAGTTCTAACCACATAAATCATAAATGGATCGGGGTCTGCTACCAACTAAACACTATCAACCCCATCCCAACAAGCCAACAAGCCACTATAGCCTCACATTAGAAACATCTCCCTTGTCATTCATGGGGAGATGTTCCCAATGGTCGGTTAGGACTTTATTGGCACCGTGTGTTGTAGCTGATCATAACTCCATATAAACATGGCCAAATTGATGTTAGGTTTTGAAAGGTCAGCGCTGTGTTAAGCATCGTGTCTTTCATTTGTATGAAAAAGAAAATGCCACTACAAGTCTCTATCCAATTTAATATAGCTAAAGCCAAATCATATTATAGTCTATGAACACCTACTAATACTTTTTAATATGTAATAACAAAAGCGTTTGTATTTGGAAAGAAAATAAACAAAGAGCAAATATTTCTCACTTTCTTTATGTATTTTGAACTTTTTTTTATATAAACATTTTGGTCTTTAATTACATCTAGGCGATAATTGAGTTTACATATCAACTAATCGAATTATTTAAACAGGTAGTGTTATTATTATTCTTGTTCTTTACTTCGAACATAAAATTAAAACTAAATAAACTGGAATGGCTTGTATGAACGTAAGATTGATGCATCTCTTTTCTCTCTCTCTCATTAATTTATCAATTTATCTAGTACTTGCTTATTATTAAAAAAAACTCCATTCTATCAGCCTCTAACCACCTAATAAATGAAAAAAAAAAACTACCTAATAAATGCTGAGCTGGGATCACATGCCAACAAAACAAGTTTCAACACCGTACCAACTTGATTTGACACTGTACATATTGCCATAAAACTAGGACCCACTATAAAAGTGAGACCCACCATATATGAGATGTGCGGTGTCAGATGTTGTTGGTGGAGTGTTGGAACATATTTTGCTAGCACGTGATCCAAATTCCTAAATGCTTGCCCACCCGTTCCAAATCCATCACCAATTCCATTTAATTAGTACCAATCTGGTTATGTTGGTAATGTTTTCAGGGTCAATTCATAAACCAAATCCATTGCCCTATTGAAAAAAGGAATAAAACTTCCATGCTTGCAAAGAATAAGAAAGTTGCTTATTTCTCCTTTTTTTATTTTGATTTTTTTTAATCCATGTCATTTTTATAAACAATTCAATAAATACTTCAATTTCCCTCTATCTTTTCCCAAAATTATATCTCTAACAAAATAGATTCCCATTTATACTCTTAACTAATCAGGTGCACTTGCTTTGCATTGCATGTGACAATTTTAGATGATGATGATGGTAATAATAATGTATCTAAACTTTTTTACAAAAATTATGTATCGTTTGTTTTTATATATTATTTTTTATTTAATTATGGTATTATGGATTAACCCATTTGAATTGTATGGTTGAATTGCTTACTTGCCACATGGATAGAATAAGATTTTTTTTGGGCCATTTTTTAAATATGAGTTTTATATTATTAAAAGTACTGGATATAGATCTAATTAATAGAATTTATTTATGAGAAAAATATCTTAAATAAAGATAGAGCAATATTTAATATCTGATATGAAAATATGAAAACAACACTATTTTAAAAAATATTAAAAGAAATGTCCATTAGATTCAAAGACAGATTAGTAAGCTTGCCAAATAATTTTCTTTTGTCACTTTTGTTTACAACGCTCGACTTTTCACTAAACCTGCTCATATTCTACCCTAAAATGTTAGACTTTTGATTGAATGTTGTATATGAAAGAGCCTCAACTTGTAAGGCTATAAATGAATTGGAATTGGATCAGATTGAACAAAACCCAAATTTGATCCAATTATTGAAAATTTGCATTTGAATCCAATCGGATATGTATTAATTTGACTCTGCACTCATTTGTAAAATAAAAAATAAAAAATTAATTACTTTTTAAGTTTTATATATAATCAAATATTATAAATATAACATATTGAATTTATTATTATATATAAATTCATATATAATGTAATTTATAAAAAATATATTTTTTATACTTGTAAATATAATTATATAAATTTTATATATTAAAATCAACAAATATTACGATATATTCAAATTCATATTTTAATCCGAGATCGGATAGAGTCAAATTTGAATTCGATTTTATTATTGATTGGATGCATATTGCAAAATCTGAATTATAGATGTGTTTAATTTTTCTATAATTTTTACATTTCTATCTACATAAACATAATTATGATATGTCAAACTTATTTTTTGCTTAATATGATAAACATACAACATTATACATGTCTCCACTTTTTTTTACAAAATTTATGTATTTTTGTTTTTTATATTTTATTAATTATTAATATTTAATTGTGACATTAAAGATCAACAAATTTGACCCAAAAGTAGAACTATTAATCTTCATAAATCAGGAAAATAAATTCATTTTTGGTTAGTTTTAGATTATGTATTTCATTTTCATCGTCAATAAAATATTTTTTTATCGCCATTATTTTATTTATTTTGACTAATAAAAATATCATAAATATGTTCAATTTTTCTTTTTTTTTTTTTGTAAATTTCTATATTTACTTCTATTTGAAAAAAAAAAATATTATCTAACTATGACTTCATGGATTATTCAATTTGATTTTGGATGGTTGAATTGCTTAGTGACCACTTAGATGAAATAATGGTTTTGTTTGAGTCCGTTTTAAAATAATGGGTTTACATTGTTGAGTGTATTAAAATAGATCTAATTAATAGCATTTCTTAATAATAAATAGCTTTGATATAAGATTTAATAAGGGAGAAATGGAGTTAATAACTTAATATAAGACTTAATGAGAGATGATTAAATGAAGTGAAAAGTAATAGTTGAATATAGGGTTTAAACCCACACAATTAGTGATGGACTAAAATCACAAATATGGGATATTTTAGTCAATAAAACTTTCACAGTCTCAATAATACTTTTATTTTGTTAAGAATATTGACATAGATCTAATTCGTAGCATTTAATAGTGAAAAATAACTTAAATATAGAATTTAATAAGAGAAAGTGTAAGTTCTCTTCATCCACACTTTTATATATAATATAGATTATTAATGCAATTTCAACCATATTAATTAATGTTTTATCAAAACAAGCATTTACCATGGCTTAAAAAAAACACATTTACCCCTTAGATAACTCAAGTTGGAGGGGCATATTTTGTTAAATGAAAATTCCAGAAAACTACACCCCATTCATACTTTTATAAGTAGTGTATATGTGTATATGTGTATGTGTGTGTATACTAGTAATTACGTGCATTTGCACGTGAGAAATTTTTTAATACTAATTACTTGAATTTTTTATATATCATAATTAACAAAAGTAACAATATGATTAAAAATAAACTCAAATGCTTGTAGTAAATGTGCATGTGCATTGCATGTGAAAATTTTAAATTACAATAACAATTATTATTATTATTACTATTGTTATTATAATAATAATAATATTATTATTAAAATTTGTATTCCATTTTTTCCATAAATAAAAATAAATTTTATTTTAATGATTATTTTTATTTATTATGATGAATATATAACATTATAATTGTTCCCAAATGTGATAGATTTTTTTGCTTTATCATTGTTTGTATTATATCTTTTTTCTAAATATTTATTATTCAATTATGACAACATGAGTTTCTTTTAAAAGTTGGATCATTGATCCACCATCTAGATAAGTAAATAGCTTTACTTTCGGATTTGTTTTAGATTATATATCATCTACATTATATAAATAATCTTTACTTATCATACGTAATTTTTGTTTGACATAATTAATATATAATTTTTTGTATATTTTATTGACGAATTGTACTTTTTATTTTTTAAATATTTTTATTTAACTATCATATCATCGGTAAATGCAATTGACCCAAACCACTAATCCACAACCCAAAAGGAAAAATAACATTAGATATGTGCCCAAATTTTTTATATTTTTATTTTTGTTATTATTTATATTTATATTTTTAAAGGTTTTATTATTTGACTATGACATCATTTCATTTATAGGTTGATCTTAACTTTGGCATTCCATTTTTATCATTCATAAAATTACTTCTTACATTTCATACACATTTTTTTAGTATAGTGAATATGCAATATTAGATTTATGTCTAGTCTTTTTTATTTTATATATTATATTTTTTTATTTAATTATGATATTATTTATTAACCCATTTGACCAAAAATGGTTAAATTGCTTACCCACCATTAGAAGGGAAGAAAATATTTTTTTAAATAATTATTTTTATAATATTAAAATTAATTTTATGAATTTAATAATAGAATATACCTTAATATGAGATTATAATATGAAAATAATTTTATTTCTAATTGGTTTTAAATTTTACATTCAATTTCCATAATTAATAAAAACATTTTTTTTTATTTAGCATTTCCAAATAGAAAGTTTCTCATACTCCAATTTGGACATCTCATCCTCCTGTACTAAAATATTCCTAGAAAGTAAATACACATATCTATTAAAAATATGCAACTCAAATTTCTAGATAGCATAATAGATGGATTAGAAATCAATTTAAATCATTAATAACCTTAAAGTGAACACATGAAAGTATTTACCCCCCCCCAGTACAGTAATTACCTTGACTTTCTTATTATTGGAATAGTGGTCATAGGCCCTCATTTGCTAATCCTCAACATGTTGGAAAATCCAATGCCCATGTGATAAGCCACATGTTGATGGAGAACAAGTCATTTCTATGATACACCCTCTCTCACACACACCCACAACCAAGTCTTTGTTATGTTATTACTTATCTATTTTTTCTATAAAATAAATTTATTTGATTGTTTGGTTTTATTAAAATATTTTTGCATTGAGAGAATATTGTTGTAGTACTAACTAGATCCACTTCAACTCTCACTGGGTCAATGGTATGCCATTTTGCATAGTCATTTAAAAAAAGTGACACTACAAAAATTAATACTAAATAAAAATATAGTAAAAGTAAAAACAATTTAACAACAAATTAAATGAAAACTAATACAATTATGAATGTCAAAATGCTCATATGTTGGGGTGGGGATGAAGGTCAACCCAAGCCCAACTCAAGGTTAAGCTTGAGTTTACCAACCCAAGTCCAACCTGAGTTTAACCCAACACATATCAAGATGGGCTTGGACTTTGACATGTTGAGCTTTATAGCCCAATTTCTAGCTATAATAAATTGATAATGTTGGGTGGGCTCAGATTCTATCGGGTCAAACTTGGGCTACCCAAGGCCTCAATCTAAGCCTAACCTAAGTTTAGGTTATGCCTAAGATTTTTGGCCCAAGCCTAGCTTGAAGTTTGAAAACTCAAGCCCTTGTGCAAAATCTTTGGTTAATTCAAACTCGGGTTAGGCCCACCTATGTTGCATCCCTAGCTCATTTTTCCTAATTCTTTTAACAAATCTCGTGCATTGCATGAGTTCCCCTAATAAAAAAAAAAAGGTGATGGCAGGGAATATGATCTCTACATCGAATCCTACCTATTGCCATTCCTAAAGATCATTATTTAACCAAATTTGGATGGACTCCCCATAGAGCGCACCTCACATGTGCCCCACAAGCATAACCCACCCACCCAAGATTTGAAAGGCTAAAAGCATATTTGAGGTATAATGGACCAAAAACGTGGAGTGTAAACCTCAAATTTAAAGAATAAAAGTAATTAAAGTTTAAAAGTAACATATAATATACCAAATCAAAATGATAGAAGGTATAAATGCCCATGAAATAAATGTTTATAATCAATATATTTCAGTGGTTAAGCATTAAATAAGATAATAATGAATCAACTAAGAATTGTAAACATTTTACATTTCATATATCAAAATGCAAAGTTATCAAATAATTCAAATGACCAATTTAGAATAAAGGAAACATAAGAAGAATCATCCATATAATGGGATATTAGATTTATGGTCATTCATTTTTTTAGAAGAAATAAAATAACTTAATTAATTTGATCTATGCAAAAAAGCAATAAAAGAAATGAGAAAAATAACAAACTTGGGACGTTAGATTTAAAATAACACGAAAAATCATTTGATATATCCAAGAGAAACTAGGAATTTGATTGGCTCTTTTTTGCATTGAATTCTCTGAAAACACTTAGAGAAACTAATAGAACTTGATTCCCATATTGGTTTTTCATTTTTACTCTTTTTTATTTATTTATCCCATATTTATCGAAGTGTCTATTCTATATTTTTGAAATATAAAAATGCAAACAAAAAATATAGATTTTTTTTGGCACTGAACCACTAAATAATCATTGACACTTGAGTCTTTTTTTTTTCTTTAATGACTCAAGCTACGCTTCAAGCCTTAAGACCTCAGGCTTATGGTTCATTTTAACAAAGACTTAAGCCTTACATCAAAGTTTTAAAACTTAAACCTTGAGAGGCAAAGGCCATGTTTGGTTCAATTCTCATTCATTATCATTCTTACCCAATATGAAATTCTAAAATGGAAAAGAATGGGTAAAAATAGGCAGAATGAAAAAATATTGCTATGAACCAAACACTTTTTTCCTGAAATTTAATTATTTTCAAACTGACAAGTGTCCTTTGTTGCTCATTTTCATTCTTAAAAAAAAAAAAATTATGCCGGTATTCACAAACCGTCAGCCTAGGTCTCCAATAGTCAATGTTTACCAATTGGCATAGATGTTTTGTAAAAGTACTTACGTAAAAGTGATTTTATAAAAGTACTTTCGTAAAAGTGTTTTTATAAAAGTACTTTCATAAAAGTGATTTTATAAAAGTACTTTCATAAAAGTGATTTTATAAATGTGTTTTCCTAAAAGTGCTTTTATACTTTCATAAAAGTGCTTTCGTAAAAGTACTTCAATAAAATTGCTTTTATAAAAGTGTTTTCATAAAAGTACTTCCATAAAAGTGCTTTTATAAGAGTACTTTCGTAAAAGTGTTTTTACAAAGTACTTCCGTAAAAGTGCTTTCATAAAAGTGCTTTTATAAAAGTACTTCCAAAAAATTGCTTTCATAAAAGTACTTTAATAAAAGTATTTTCGTAAAAGTGCTTTTATAAAAGTACTTTTGTAAAAGTGCTTTAGTAATGTACTTTTAAATAAGTGCTTTTATAAAAGTACCTTCATAAAAGTACTTCCATAAAAGTACTTCTGTAAAAGTGCTTTTGTAAAATTACTTCCATAAAAGTACTTTTATAAAAGTGATTTCGTAAAGTGCTTTTGCAAAAGTAAACATCTATGGCAACAGTTTTATAGGTAGAGTTTCCTCAAAAAATGAAATGAGCAAGATGGGGCATGATTCTTTTTCATGTTGCAAGCTAGTCATTTTTTGTGCTATGGGGCTGATTTTTCATTCTAAAAAGAATGTAACCCTTGGCAAGAATTTTCTAACAAAACACTATAATGTTATTCATTCTTGCCCATTATTGCCTAAAATAAGCAAGAATTAAGAGGCATAAGCCAATATCACGTCTCGAGGCTTAAGCCTTTTAAAAACAATGCATCCACTGACCTGACTTGCTCAGCCCTGAATTGGTATCACAATTTAACCGAATTCACATGAACTCCCCATAAAATATGCTCCACACGTGCCTCACAGGCCACAACCCATCCCCTTGAGAATTGGAAACATCTATACTTGTCAAGGGGAGGAGATGCTCCTAATACGTAGAGTGGATGGGTTATGGAGAGCCCATCCGAACTCTGTTAACCAATAGAATTGTCTCTTTAGGCTACATTTTTTTATTGTACAAATACAAAATCAGGGTCGTGAGTTTGCATCACTCACAACCAAAACGAAATCGAAGAAAAAAGGTATAAACTTCGATTTGAATAAATATTACCTCATAAAATGCATTTTACTAGTTGGCTGTTGGGAAACTCCTTCTTATATCCGGTCATCAGAAAAAAAAAAAATTCCTAAAACAATTATTTCCTATCATGTAACTTTTTAACCAGTTAGGGGGCCACCTAGATGGTTTTTAATACCATTGTGTTGCACGACTATTGTGAAGGTAATAAGGTGGCTGATAGTTTAGCAAAGTTTGGTTGTGTGTCATGTAACTTTTTAACCAGTTAGGGGGCCATCTAGATGGTTTTTAATACCGTTGTGTTGTATGAGTATTGTGAAGGTAATAAGGTGGCTGATAGTTTAGCAAAGTTTGGTTGTGTGTCATGTAACTTTTTAACCAGTTAGGGGGCCATCTAGATGGTTTTTAATATTGTTGTGTTGCATGAGTATTGTAAAAGTAATAAGGTGGCTGATTGTTTAGCAAAGTTTGTTTGTGTTAATGGTTTTGATTCTTATTTCAATAGTTTTTTATGATTTAATTTTAGAAACCTTTTTTGAAGGCTAAAATCAAATTTCATTCATTGAAGAAATTGATATAGGAACATAGAATTGCCAACAAGGCCAATAAGAACCCAAATACAATTTTTTAAGAAGAACAAAATATATAAATGGATGTAGGAGAATAAATGAACTTTTGCAATTCAACAAAGGTGAAAAAATCACCAATAGAAGTAGAAAAGCACAACTACAATCCACCATAAATAGCAAGAGAAAAGATAGGAGAGGTTCCCAAAAGAGATTGCAAAGAGCCGGTAATAGCATGGTTGGGGTAGATTCGCAAAAGAGGATAGAGCTCCAAACATTACAACCGATACCAAATATGTAACTGCTTTCCAAAATGGCATTTGCCAGAGAATTGCAATTAGAACTGACCATGAATTGCTTCTGCCAGAGAACCACAAACGGACTTAACCATGGATGGCAAAAACATAAAGCAACACCCATCGGTATCGAAAGCCCAATACATGATCCAATAACAAGTAACCCTTTTGTCAAAATGCTTGCAAAAAGAAGAAAAAAAAAACAAGAAAATAAATGAGAGAATAAAGGAAAATGGAGGGTTTCAGGGAGCGGTTCAGTGAAGGAGTGGTTTGAGAGTGTGGGGGGTTCAGAGAAGGAGCGGTTTTAGAGTACATGACCTCCATTGCAATTTTGTTTGGATTTCCGTATACATATATGGTGTATATAGGTTTTTATTTGTTTTTTTTTTCCATACATATATGGTGTATATAGGTTTTTATTTGTTTTTTCTCTTCAGATACCATTAGACATAGGGCTTCAAGTCGGGCTGGGTTAGGTCGAGTTGAGGCCAACCCTATGTTCTAAACCCCCAACCCTAACCCTAACCCAACCCGACTTACCCAACCCTAATCCTAACCCAACCCGACCTACCCAACCCTAACTCTAACCCTAACTAATTCCTTCAACCCTAACCCAACCCGATGACAACTTTGATTTGGACCCAACCCAACCTTCCCATCCCTTAAAATCTAGTAGAAAAATAAGTATTTATTTATCATGAGTTATGACTTGTGATAAAATTTTTATCAAAAATATAAATTCATGGAATCAATAATAATGAAACATAAAATTATGGAAATAAAATCACTAATAACAACTCATATGATCAAGCAAATAATTTGAACATAAAAATTACAAGACAAAAGGAAAAGACAAGTAGTCAAGTACCTGTGTGGCTGTGAATAACTTAAAGAAAGGCATGATAGTATGTAGGGGGCTATACGACTATCATGCATCTAAACAAATCAATGCATGTTATATATATATATATATATTATATATATATGACATGTAGTAGAGTTGTAGACTAGTAGTTTAGTACTATATATATATGACATGTAGTAGAGTTGTAGACTAGTAGTCTAGTACTATAGGGGGTCGGGTTGCCCGAGGGGTCAACCCTAACCCTAACCCGATCATCAACCCGGCCCAACCCAACCTGATTTTTTTTCAGGTTGGGTTTGGGCCAACCCAGCCCAAGTTGCAGCCCTAATTAGACAATTTTGTTTTATATGAGTTTTTAGTCTCTTGGTTCATGCAATGAAAAAAGAAAATTAAGGAAAAATTTTTTTATCATAAATGCCACTAGGCACCACTTGACTTGCATGGCTGGGCTTGGGATGGATCCACATCAATTGAAATTCAATGCAAAGCAAATTAGCCGGTTGGCTCAACCAAGGTTTGACCTGGACCAAAATCAAGGCTGATTCCAATTTTGGCGATATAGGGTTGGGTCAAGAACTCAAGGTTGATGTACCATTTAAGTGGACCCATTTACATCCATAGGTATGCAACTTAGCTACTTGACTTGATTTAGGTCGGCTTTAGTCCAGTCCAACTTAATAACTCAACTAAGGTTGCAATTTGGGCTGAGTTAGTCGGAGCATAATTTGAAAAAAAAAAGTTTGGGTTGGGTTGAAATTCAGGTTTTGAGCCTATGATTAAAAGTCCGACTTAACTTCAGGATGGGTTAGGATTGAGGTCTTGTCCAATTTGAATCAGATTGACTTAGCTTTCTATCTTTATGTATAAATATTACATAAATTTGTGTATTCATATCCATATCTATATTTCATATTACTATTAAAAACGTGGATGAGGGTATAAATTCTTTTTTCTTTGACTAAATCACTTATATTTTTGCATTTTTGTGATTTAGTCTCTATCTAATTATAAAGGTTGAAATGTAATTTGAATTACTAGTTTTCACTTCATTTGATTTCTTCTCACTGAATCTTATATTTAAAATTTTAACTGATTAACTCCCATTCTCTAACATAAAATCCTATATTTAAAGTATTTTTTTTCTCATTGATTTGCTTGTAATTCAAAGCAAATATTTTCTTTATATTATAATAATACATTATATATATATATATATATATATATATGCTATGGCTAGCAATGTTTGATATGACACGTGAGCACGACACGAAATTAGTGGATCCTTAATAGTGTTTGTATCAAAATCATGTATGACCCATTAACATGATGAATAAATGTGTCGATTTTAGGTTGATTTTTTTTTAAATGATTTTAGGTTGATTGACTTAACTTGAAAGTGACCTATAATTTATGACCTATTAGATCATGTATTTATATCTGAATAAAATGCTATTACGATAGGTAAATATAACATTGGGATTTTTTTTTTATGAATTTATTTAGCTAATGGATGATAGAATATTTATTTTGCCATATATATATATATATATATATATATATATATTATGTTAAACTGGTTAATCATGTTTATATATGTGTTATTTAGTATAGAATAAAATGGATTAATCGTGCCAATTCGAGATACATACACGAGTCATGTTGTGCTGCATCATGCATGTATAATAACATAAGTCGTGTTCATGTTTAAAAATTGACACTATTAATTAATCGTATGATATTCGCGTCAACTTATACATTTGAGTAATCCTATCTCGACGCGACAAGACTATGCCCTGATAACACAAATTGTCACCCCAATTTGGAGGTTATGGGTTTGGGGGATGGGCTATTCATAGGAATGCAAATGGATTTGATAAAATTCAAATAAGGTATATTTGAATTTGATTTGATAATACAAATTCTATATTTAATCTCATCTGACAATTTTACAAAGATTAATCAAAATCTGAATTTGTTAATGACGTTGGATATTTGAATTTATTTCGATTGGATTTAATTACTCATGGGCTTATAAAATTTAACAAATTATTAGCAAGAAAAAAGAAAAGGGAGAATGATCGATAACCCAAGGGTCAGAATTTATAGGCTCAAAGTACATTAGGGGTAAGCGCCAGCTCGAAATTGATGCCAATTTACGAGCGGGTATGGATGCAAAGAGTGTGATTTTTAGATCTTCTGAATATTTGTAACTTTGTAGTGAGAATCAGAAATCTGCATTAGGCCTGTCTATACTTTTCTAGAAAAAAAATTATAAAGCAACATAATCATATAAAAAATCAAATTATATAAGTGGTGATCTGATTTTTTTAAACGAATCATATTTTCTCGATCCAATCCAATCCGAACATTTAATAGGGGTATCCAATTCAAATTCAAATTAGTCATGATCATGATCAGGTCCATTTATACCCCAAGGATACCCTTTGTTGTGTACCCCGTGAAGCAAAATAAAATAATCAAAATGTATGATTTATGTATTTATATATGTACTAGTGTATTTACACATATGTCTATTTATAAATTATACATGCACAATAACAATTTTAAATTTAAAGGGTGGCCCCAATTCAATCCCTTTACAATTAGACTAGCAAAGCGGCCCTTGCTTCATGGGGGCTGGATTGGAATTGTATCATACTGCACACAATCAAATAAAGTGTACAGTAGAAGAAACCTTTGAATAGTAAAAATTCAAAAGCATAAAAAAAAACAATGATTTTTCCCCAATCCCAGTCCCTAGACAAAAACCATTGAATCAGTCAACGACCCATTGATTCGAGCAGTTAAACCATCAACCTGTTCAATTTTTTTGGCATCTTTTTATTTTTTTATTGGAAACCATCCAAGCAACCGGTTCCGTTTTATCCCAATCTCGATCCCTGGCCAAAAATCGTTGAATCGGTAAATGATTCATTGACCCAGGTAGTCAAACCGTTATTGTCAATCCAGAAACCGGTGGCCAAATGGTTCCGCTTTCAGGTCCTATGAGTCACATGCTCGAATGACATAACACGTAGGGTATTGCTTAATGGACCTCACACACTCAATTTTTTGCTTATAATTTTTTTTGTCAAAACAGGTCGTTCGTTCAAACTGGATAGTTGAACCGTTGACCCAAAAACTGGTGGCCAAAGCAGTTCCGTAATTTTTTGCCTTTAATTTTTGTTGTAAAAATGGGCCATCCATTCGAACTGGATGATTGAACCGTCGACCCGAAAACTGGTAGCAGTTATATGTATATATATATATCTTATAAGCTTATAAACCAGTACAGTTTGAGAATTTTCATTGATGAGTTTTCATTGAATTGCTCGTTCTTGTAATTTGAGAACCGTCTACCCAAACTGTGTCCGTTCTTATAATTTTCATTGAACCGTTGAACCGTATTGCCATTTGGCAAAAGGGAAGACCACCCATTTCCCTTTAATATATAGGAATAAGTGGATTATAATCCATCTCAAAAAACTGAATTGCAGCCCCTTGTAAAACTGCATCTTGGTCATGGATTTGGCATCAATCTACGGGCAGGATTCAGTCCACCCCTAGAAATCTTAGCTCATAATGCATGATCGCCTTGCATTATGGTTGTCCCCCTTTAGCATGTAAGCGGCGCCTCCCATGGACCGGTCTGAGCCAGCAGAGTGCCCCGGCCATTGGACTTGAGGTCATGATCCGATGCTATTGACTTTGGTGGAGCCATCCCATCGGGCAACTCCTAGCCTCTATGCGTTATAAAGGCTTGTTCTGGCCTGCCTTGGCCACGACGCCGCACGAGTTCTTTCGTTGTAGAACTACCCCCGTGACGGTTGGTATCAGAGCAAGTTGGCCAATTGCAGCCATAGTTGGTTTTCAACAGATTAGCCCAGAGCCAGTTGAAGCGGTCATTTCGACAAGTAGCATTTTGTGGGGTGCGGTCCCTAGACACTTCCACCCAGGATTGAGCAGAATTAAGATCAGGCCTAGAAAGAGGCCATTTCAGTGTTCGTGTCCCCATTCCAATGACACTAAAACAGCTTCCCTTGCGGGGGCAGACGCATTGGTTGTTGTCCTCATGCGGGGGCAGACGCGTGGGCCTTGTTAGGAATGTGGTTACGCTGGCCATTGGATTATGGCGGCCTTACACCAGCAAAGTTACAGGTGGACATGCTCAATTTTCTGGTTGAACACTTGCAGCAGCAGAAGCTCATCACAAGGCGAGTGCGTGTTCGGCAACTCATGGGTAAAAGTTGTGACACTCGCACAGATTGCGGTCAAGTCTCCTTGAGGCAGTAGTAGTGGGGCCCCCTCGGAGTGAAGATGTAGCCCGAGTCGGCGAGGCGAAGCGTAGTTTCGAGGGCCAGGAGAGCATAAGCCATGGCTAGGTTTGAGTAACCCGCACAGGGCGAGGTGAAGTCTGCAGGGCAGCATGGTGAAAGGGTACCCAGGTCATCGCCAACATGAGGAGTAGACCTATCAACGTGTTCGGTAGCATCACTGAAAAACTACCAAGAAGACGGTTGAGCCTTGAGGTAAGATGATACATGGGGCGGACCTCCGTGAAGCACCACACACATTTCTTCGAGGGCCCTTCTTTCACAAATCAACGGCATAGCCATTGCACGGTTTGAGTAACCTCAACATTGGAGGGGTGAAGTCCAGGCAGGGCGGCATGGTGAAATGGTTTCGTCCCCATAAATGGACACCAACATAGGCGAGACCCGGGTTGACCAGGTGAGCCCAGGAACTGGTGGAGAAGTGGATGGCGCGGGACACAGACGCACATTCATGTGAAGACCATTGTCGAGATCGATAATGGATTGAGTGGGGGAGCCTATGACGGTCTGACACAGGCTTAGCCTTGCCTACGCTTGGCAGGCTTACGTTAGGGACATGCCCGTCATTTTTGCTTGTAAGATTTTTGGGAGAACTGATGTCATCTTCAGGCAAACCACCAGAAGCTTAACGTACTCTTTGAGGAGGGGTGGTCGACCTCCTTGGGTGCCTAACCTTGGCACTTCTAGACCTTCATCCCTTGCGGGGCGGCCCTGGTTAACAGCTAGCATGGCTACCAGGGTTCCTTATGGGTGCACACTTGCTCATGGGGACAGTGTTAGACCGGCACTGCGCTGCCGATACTCAAGGGAGGCTTGGCATGCGGGCTTGGCTCAAGCACGTCCCTTCACCACGCTAATCCCTTGCCCAAGCTGAGTGAGCTATCCCGTTGCCCTTAGCGCATGGGTGTGTTCCGGCCCAGGCGGTTGCCTATCATCATGGCACACAGGTGCCTGTCATCATCGGCATACAGGAGACCCATCACATCGGTGCCAAGTCACCTCATCGGCGCATGGTCGCCTTGCATTATGGTTGTCCCCCTTTAGCACGTAAGCGGCGCCTCCCATGGACCGGTCTGAGCCAGCAGAATGCCCCGGCCATTGGACTTGAGGTCATGATCCAGTGCTACTGACTTTGGTGGAGCCATCCCATCGGGCAACTCCTAACCTCTATGCGTTATAAAGGCTTGTTCTGGCCTACCTTGGTCTGGACGCCGCACAAGTTCTTCCGCTGTAGAACTACCCCCATAACACTCTTTCACCTTATTTATTTATTTTTTTGTGTGCTGATGTTTTATCTAAACTATTATTGTGGGACCTTGAAGATGGACATTTGCACGGGGTTAAACTTGGGGCAGGTGGAGGTGTGCTGAACCACATAATGTAAGGAGCACTATGCAGTAAGTCAGCTGAATTAAGGAAATTCTAGACATGTTTTGTTCTTGGTCAGGTCAACAAATCAGTTATGATAAATCATCAATCTATTTTAGCTCTAATGCCCATAGACATTGTCATTGAATGTTAATACGATGAGGGGTGACGAATTATATTTGGGTTGTAGTCTTCATGACATTACGAGTTGTAAAGAAGATGGTTGGAGGGTGATTGAAAATGTCAAATCAATATTGGAATGATGGAAAGGCCATTGTTTGTCTCATGCGGGTAAGGCAATTTTGCTTCGTAGTACAGTGTCTGTTCTCCCTACATGCATCATGAGCACTAAACCGTTCACATCTTCCCATTGTCAGCAACTTACATATTTGTCCCGCAATCTTTGGTGGGTTTTTCTGCTGATAAGAAGCATTTATATCTACGCAAGCGGATTGATATTACTACTAAATTGTCATGAGGTTTGGGTTTTAAAGATTTTCGTCGTCTCAATATTTCCCTTGTCTCTAAATTATGTTGGAGATTTTTTATTGAGCATTCACATCTATGGTAAAAGTTTTAGAGTCCAAATATCTTCAATAAAAAAATTGTTGGACGATTTCTTCCAAAAGCATAGGGACTTATATTTGGACGAGTATGCTTAAATGTAGAACTTATCTTAAGTGTGGTTGCCAATGGTGTATTGGGAATGGTTGGTCTACAGATGCCTTGGCTGATCCTTGGTTGCATAAACATTGGACTATTACCAGTACCAATTTCTCTCTCCCTCATGAGATACTTGTACTACGTGTGGCATATTTTATTGACCCTCACACTGGTTCTTGGACACTTACTCATCATGGGAGGTTTACAACGTCTTCCATGTACAATCTCTTGTCAACTGATGATGCACACCATTCTAATGCATGTTATGCTTTTGGCACAATAACGTGGAAGAGCTTTTGGAGTATTGAGCATTTGCCAGCACGAGTGCAATTCTTTCTTTGGAGATGCTTAACGAATGCTATTCCTACCATTGGTCGATTGGCTAACTATATTATTGGTATTGACCCTACTTGTCGCTTATGTGGCACTACTGTTGAAACCATTCACCATCTATTTTTTGGTTGTACGATGACCAGATCAATTTGGTTTGCATCATGTTTAAACCTAAAAGTTAATGAACATATAGACTGGAGTCTACAGGATTGGCTATTTCATTGGTTTAAATTTGAATATTCTTTTAATGAAAGTCGATTATCTTATTTTACTATTGCAAGCATTTTCATGTGGTAGATATGGAAATCTAGATGTAATATAATCATGGAAAATCGGGCATTTGAACCTATGATAGTTATCTTCAAGGCCCAGTCCCAAGTGGAGGAGATTCGATGCTCTTTGTTAATTAATGGGGATATTTCTAATACTACCATCTCAAGGCTGGATGACTCATCCCACTTTTGGCAGAAACCTATTCCTCCTATGTACAAAATCAACTTTGATGGTGCTTTTATCGTCTTCATATGGGGGTTTAGGTGTTGTGATCCGTGATCACTCAGGTGCTTTTATTTATGGCAGATCCATTAAAGTTCCTAAAGCTTATCCAAAGAATTAGAAGCAAAAGCTGTTCATGCGGCCCTTTTGTTTGCTTTAGATCTAGGGCTTTCTTCCATCATTATTTAGGGAGATTCTAGATTTGTGACTACAAGTTTGTTGGAGTTTGGCTCTCACGCTCCTTGGTGGATTACGATTGCAGAATTTTTATTAGAAATTTATCCCCCTGCTCAGTAAATTGGGTTGCTAGTTTTAGTAATATGGCCGCTCATATGTTGGTCAAACATGCCATGACTATTTGTCATTTGCATAAATGATCTTTGTGTCCATCTTTTTTTTTTTTATATTATGCTATCTTTCAAGATTGTAATCATGAGCGGTTAAATTAATAAATTTGGTTATGATAGTGCCTCATAACCTATGGACGTTCAAAAAAAATTAATATAAAAGTTACAGATGATAGATTTTAATAATAAATACGTGAAATTATAGGAGTGTCTGAAATCTGAATAAACATCCATTTATTTATATCAGTTCGGACCCGATATAAGTCCAATCGGTAAGGTCCGATTAGAAATATTTTTTGGTAGAAACTAGAAAGATTGAAATAGAATTAAACAATAAAATTTGGATCTAACCATATCCGCTTCGATTCGAGCCGAACTTAAAGAATAAAATTTGCATCTAACCATATCCGTTTCGATTCGATCCGTTTAAAGCCCTAATTGATGCGAGAAAGGGGTTTTTAATAGATGAATTGGGTGGATGGTAATACCTGTTACCCTGTATAAGGGAGACTTGCAAAATTACAATTTCACACCTATGGAGTCATGGACAAGGCAAAGGATGCGCGCTACAAATCCCATTCACTGAGACACTGACGACTGTCTTTTGTTTCCGTCATTTCATCCACTTTACTTGCTGAAACTTCTGCTCCGTGATCCCTGCGGGGATACAGAAGTGCAATGGAAGCCGAATTCGGAAAGTATCGTCTTAACTGCGAACTCAGAGGTCACGAAGGCGATGTAAGATATCCCACTCATTGAAATCTTTGCTCCATTTATGTTGACGTTTCTCATTCGCCATTGGTGTCATTTTTTTTTTCTGTTTTCCTTTCCTTTTTTTTTTTTTTTTTTTTTAAGCTTCTGTAATTGAGTAAAAGTGCCATGATTTCTACTACATCCTCACATATTTTGTATGCGAGTAATTGAGTATGTATATGATGTGCATCCACCAAGTATCATCTTGGTTTACTCCCTCCTCCCCCTAGAGAAACAAGAAGGGAAAAGAAAGGAAAAGGAGTAAGAAAATCTTCAACCAAAATAATCCCGCAAACTAGATTTATATGCTGGCCTGATGACATTTAAATGCTCATTAGTTCCCTTATCAACCATTTCTTCTTCTTAACTGGACGGATGACGTTTAGATGTTCATTGGGTTCTTTATAAACTCTCTGCTCTGTTATCTGGGCGAACAGAGTTTGAACACTCCTTAGTTCCCTCATGGACAACATTGTTAATTGATCCATCGCAACGGAATTCTCTGTGATTTCTTCTCCATTTGATGGATGTAGACCCACAATATTGGTGGATAATAGCTGAACTGATCATCTTTATGCTCAATACAAGAGCAGTATCTCAAATATTTAGTATTGCACGTTAGTTTATTGGTTTCACCATAATAAATTATCATTGCATGCTACGGCGTTACTTGTTCTTTTACTAGAAGAAGATTAAATTGGGGGCATTTTGAGGTTGCTAAAGTGATGAAGGCTACACCAATTTTAGCATCTGGCAGCTTTATTCTTGAGCCTGTGTTAGAACCTTCACATGATTAAATGTTATATGTTCATTGACTTGAAACCATGATCATCCAAGAGTAGGAGGACCATGTAACCATGGCATGTAATGTGAGCATTGGGCTTCTTCGGCCCAGCAAAGAAGCTGATTACTTGCACACATAAAAAATTTCAAGTGCTTTTATTTTTTTTATTCCATATATTGTTTTTGATAAAAGTACAATGAATGTATCAAAATCCAATCCATTACTTTGGCAATGAAAGAAGGCAAATTAGGGTTTGAAGTACCAGAATCCCATTATCAGAGCACTATAGTCCTACATGCTTTCAATATGGTTATCTTATTTATTTACAACATAGAGAATGATTAAGTGAAGATCAGTCAACTGAGTTGCTAGTTATAAAGTAGATAATTCAAGAAAGACAAAGGACAGTCAAATTAGTTGCTAATTCTGGTGAAGTCCAAGATCGGAAAGATTAACACCTGTTATGTGTTGCAGAAAAGAAGTCCAAATAAAAGCCTTTCCTCTCATATGTGTCTCCTCTGCAAGGACAGTAGTGAATCTGTTTCTCATATCTTTATATCTTGTCCCCTTGTGCTTTGCATTTGGAAGCATCTTTGTTCTCTAATTGGATACAGATGGAATCTTCCTCAGGATGTGGTGGGCATCTTTATCCTAACTTCTTGAGGCAACCAAAGAAAAGAGGAAGACTTCTTTGGATTTGGAAAGCAGTAAGGGCTGCTGTGGTATGGATCATTTGGGAAGAAAGGAATGGAAGGATTTTTAATGATAAAAGCAGGACTGAGGAGGAAATTACTGATTTAATCAAATTAAAGGCTGTACTTTAGGTGAAAGCTATGGAGACTTTCCAAATTTTTTCCCTCAATGACATTTTGAGGTCATGGAAAGAGGTGGCGCTCTCAGATCAAGTCAAGGTGAGGCAAGTCATGGTTTGGAATCCCCTGGCTCAAAACTTCTTAAAGCTCACTTTTGATGGAAGCTACACTGGTAATATGGCTATGGCTGGGATAGGGTGTGTTTTCAGGAATTCAGAAGAAATGGTGGTGGCTTTGTACTCAGGACCATTGGAACACAGAGATGCACTGACAGCAGAAATGACTAGCTTATTCCATGGCTTAAAATTTGCAAAACAATTTGGCTTATACAATCTAGAAGTGGAAGGGGAG
Organism: Nelumbo lutea; assembly: GCF_056320005.1. Taxonomy (NCBI): domain Eukaryota; kingdom Viridiplantae; phylum Streptophyta; class Magnoliopsida; order Proteales; family Nelumbonaceae; genus Nelumbo; species Nelumbo lutea. The sequence goes on from NC_142688.1 coordinate 22,961,562, forward strand.
TCCCAGGTGGTTATCTCCTTGACAAGAGCAAATTTCCAAATCCCTTGGGTCTTCCAGTAAACATATTGGGAGAATGAGTACTTAATAAGGGGGCTAAATGTTTCTATCAAATGGGCGAGAAGAACAGCAAATGGAATGGCAGACACTATCCAAACAAGGGGCCTTAAGAAAACAATTATTCTGGGCTATTCTGTGAAAATTTTGGGGTGGATCTTGCACAATTCTGATTGTAATATTTGAGATACATTAATAAAATTTCTTCAACTGATAAAAAAAATTCTGGTGAGGTCCAAGATCTGCAAATTCTGTTGTAATTAGCTTACTAATGGAATGGTAAACAGGTCTATGTTTCCTTTTTTTTGATAAGTAACGGGGTCTATATTTTATCAAGGAGCATTTTTTCCCAGGGTGATGTTGTGTTCCTTCTATCTTGTTTCTGTTCTGACAGAGTGACTGTTATTCTATTACCCTCAGCGTTAAGGTTTAAGGAGGAAAATTTGTGGTTGTAATTATACCACCATCTACACATCAATAAACTCTTTTGATACTGTTACATATAAAAAATTAATAAATTTCTGTTTGAGTTTGAGATTTTTTTTTTTGTCGCCTTTTGCACATTGCTTGTTATATATATATATATATTATTTATTTATTTATTTATTTATTTATGTGTTGCCAGTCATATCTCATGTATCCATCCCTCATCTTGACCATATAGGGGGCAGGGTTTTACAATCCATAGTTCTTTGATTGTTGGTATTGATACAAAATATCAACATACCACTTGCCTATAAAAAATGAACCCTCTTTGGTATAACAGATACCTTTTTCAGAATATGATTATCCCACTCAGCTTGCTTATTAATAGAAACAAACTTATTGAGAATGTAAAAAATGCCATTCCATATTCAATGAATAGAAGTCCCTTCTGGCTCATGTCATTTGACCTAACATGTTCTTCCAACAATTGGAGTCTAAAGAATATCTTTCTCTTAGTATATGGTAGTGACTTTGATTAGTTATAATGGTCTACAGGGGCAATAGGAAAAATGTCAAGATACTTTTTAGATGATCTACCATTCCATTTCTATGTTAGAATGCTGAAATGGGGTCATTTGTGATCTCGAAAATTTGTGCTATACTGTGTTCCTAATTTTGTGTCAGTTGGTCTGGTACTGCAACTCACCTGTCTTGCATGCAGGCTGTATTCAAGCAGATGGATGTGCCTGTTGGGATACTTTCAAGAAACTATTTGTGTATTCATACTTCATAGGGATAACTGTATGATACTATTTATGATATAGTTCAGATCTTTCAAAATAACAGCAGTGTTCTGTGGAGCTGAATCTGAACTATTGTAATTTCACGTTGGTAATCCAAAATCTAGACGCTTGTGGTGCATCATCATGTCCATGTGAACACATTCATTTTATATATCAATGTTATCGTTATTCCTGATTGCAGGTGCACTGGATCATTATCATCATCTAAGCCTTATCCCTACTATATGGGGTCGGCTACATGAATCCTGTTCCACCATTCCGTTCTCTTGCTTAACATAAAAGCCATTATTATTTATCCCATTTGAAAATATATGGTGATGATCTTGACACTTTACTTTCCTATTAGGCCCGTGGGATATGCATTTGCGGTGATGCTGGGATAGCAACCTCCTCAAGAGACAGAACTGTCAGATTCTGGTCCGAGAATCCAGATAAAAAGCACAAGTACATGCTGTCTAAAATAATGTTGGGGCATACCAGTTTTGTGGGTCCATTGGCTTGGATCACTCCTAATGAGAGGTTTCCAGAAGGTGGACTTGTATCCAGTGGCATGGACACAAATGTGTTGCTTTGGGATTTGAAAACAGGAGAGAATGTGCAAACAATGAAGGGACATCAACTGCAGGTTACTGGTCTCACCATAGATGCTAGTGGAGACATTGTGTCCTCGTCAGTTGACTGGTGAGCAAACATTTAGATTAGTGTTCTGAATGTAGTTTCCAGATGCATTCTCAAAATCTTCTCCTTGCCTTGCTTATGTTCTTGATGTGTGTGTCTTTTCATTTTTACTAAGTAGTTCATGATGGAACAATTATAGATACTCTGGGAGGAAAGAGAGGATGCAGGAAAGTCAGTAAGCCCATCAAACAGTACTGATTTGTATTCACTCTTAGTATAACCCCCTCCATGCGACGAAAAGAAAAGCAAATTAGGGCTGCAGTATCAATTGTCTTGTTCATCTGAAAAGTTTGGATCACATAGTATTGTTCATCACATACATACTTTTTGCTCTTTTGAATACCCTTCAGAAAGAAATCCGTGCCCTTGGGCTGGGCCCATTCAAATTTCAATAAATGCTCAATCTGAGCCCACCCAACTTGCAGCCCTATGGACTATTTTAATATTTTATACTTTTCTATAGATGTGTCTGTGCATGCTTGTTTGTTTCTTGCCAAGTCAGCCTCTTAGATGCACATCAGGTTTTGATTCCTGTGTTTGTGTCCATGCAACACTAGTAAATGGAAGGTAGCTTCGCAACTTGCTCTGCTTAAGAAACAGTCATGAGGTGAAAGGTGCTAATTTTGTATTCTTTTTAGAATATTCTGACTAGTGTTGATTTTCACAAGTATTACCTCCCAACAAAACACCCTGATCTTGGGTGGTACTGGTCCTCCCAAACTGCCTCCACTAGGAAAACCATTTGGGGAGAGGGGATCAGTCTAGAGAGCCATAAAAAGGACAGCCAAAAATAGACCTGAAGAATTTACAAACCAAATTCTGCAATCACTCTTGGCTCTATAAAATAAAACGTCCAAAGAGTGAATGATTACCATGACCTTAGAAAGTTAACCTTCCCATAATCCTCTCCTAATGCCCAAATCCCATACAAACCCTTGTTCAGAAAAAAAGGAAATGCAATTTTATTGTTACAATGCTAGTAAGTTTCTTATTTGAAGGTGTTTATTTATTGATTATTTCTGTATGAGGTCTTCTGGACCATCATTTGGTTTATTTTATGTATTGTCTTTTTATTTTCTTGGGCTTCTGCATGATAGTACTATACGCTGCTGGAGGAATGGCCATGCTGTTGAGTTTTGGGAAGCTCATAAGGCAGCAGTCCAAGCGGTCATAAATCTACCATCTGGTGAGCTTGTTACAGGTATGATCCCTATTTTCTGATATGAGCCCATAAGTTTGTTTATCTTCTAAATCTTTTCAACTGCCTTCCCGATTTTATTGGACAAAGTTTAGTTGTGAGCTTTGGAGAATGAATTCACTTTATATGTTCTGTAACTCTTTTGTTAATTTCTTTGCCATATTTTTAATGTATTCTTTTTGGCTAACTAAATGGAGACCACTGAAGTTAAACGTATCCAAATACTTTTTTAAACTGTATAAAAAATAGGGCAGAATAGAGTAATGGTTGATAAAGTTTCATTGGAATGGGAGATTTTGTTATAAGATTAAAGGCTTCGCTGTCAAATTAGAATCTAATATCTTTGTTATATATAGGTTGATTCATCATTTCACTGGGGGTGATAAGATATCACCCTCACACAAGAAGAGAATGATCCTTCGTCCACACCCCAAACAGAAAGAGGCCCACATAAACATATCTAACAATTCACTTGGAAAAACACAAAGAATGGTATGCCCAAGACTTGACAACATGATACAAAGAGCCTAAAACATCCCAATTCAGATGCTAAGGTATCCTCCATCTCATCTCAAGTCTCAGCAAAAATTACTTTAAAGTTTGAAACACCTATCTTATACTTGAATTAACTCCACTTCCCAATAAAATCCATCCTATTCAATCATCTCTTATATCTTTAGCAGCCAATCAATTCAAAACCAAAACTCTATTCTCCTTGATCCCATGTCAAAACCATATAGAAACCCATGCAAGCAGTTTATATTGACTTATCTCTTCCTCTTTCTTGATCTTCTAGTTCCATGACAACTTTTTCTTGCAAGGTTTTTCCCCTATAAAGAACAATACCAACTTGCAATCTCAGAAGGTGATTGGGAGTGGCCATGAGGCGAATGGGATATACCCATTTGACATGCCTGGACAGATTCAAGTATCGCCTCAGAGAGTAGCTTTTGGTTCAAATGTGTCAGAGTCAGTTAGTCGTATTATGTTATGTCATTATCATTTGGGTCATATTTCTTTTTTTTTTTTTTTTGTTGAGTCTTTTGTTTCCAACTCTGTTTAAGGAAATTAAGTTGTTAAGTCTACATTGTGAGTCATGCGAGTTGTCAAAGCATTGTAGAAATTCTTATTCTACAAGTAATGAAAGATCTATAGTTCATTTTCATATTGTTCACTCTGATGTGTGAGGGCCATACCATTTACTTTGCATGGGTGGTTACAAATACTTTATTCTATTTATTGATGATTTTTCTTGTTATACCTGACTTTACCTTATACTTTCTCGTGCTAAAGTACCCAAACTTGTGATGCAATTTCGTGAATTTGTGCTTACTCAATTTGATATTTGTATTAAGATATTCTAATTAGACAATGCCAAGGGATATTTTGAGAAGGATCTTGATTCATACTTTGAGAGGTTTGGGGCTATACATCATAGTTCTTGTCTTCGTGCTCCAGAGTAGAATGGAGTGGTAGAGAGAGAATCGACATGTTGAAGTAGCCAGGAGCATCCTTTTTGCCTCTAATGTTCTAGTGAGATTTTGGGGTGATGCGGTCATGACAACTACCTATCTTATTAATTGCATGCCTTCTCGAGTCTTGGAGTTCAAATCTCCCTTTGCTATCCTATTCTCTGAAGGTGAAGTATTTCCTATTCCTTTGCATGTTTTTGGTTGCACATGTTATGTTTATGTTCCTAGCTCTCCATGGATGTCACATTTGTAGAGTTACTTCCTTTTTATGGTCATTCGTCTGAGGGGGAGCATTCCATTGAGTTGTTTGCTTCACTACTTCCTCTGACTTTTCCTGTTGACCTTGGGGTTGAATCTCATGTAATTCCTTCTGTTTCATTGGCAGGGTTTTCGTCTCCTAGTTTTTCCATTCCTGCTCTTGCTCCTCCTCTTGTTAGTCCTCCAGTTTTCACTAGTCATCCTATTGTTCAAAGGTGGCACCAAAGATAAGGGCTACAACATGAACATGTTGTCCCCCCATCTATTTTTGAGCCTTAAACATTCCCAATTCTTGAAGAGAGGACAAGTCCTTCATCACCTGCTCCAGAACCTCCCTTCCCAGACAATTTTCACTGTCTTACAACATGTTGTCCCTATCTTATTATTTGTTCTTATCCTCTATTTTCTTTTCAGCCTATACCTAAGTCAGTTATAAAGGACTTTTCTAAGCTAGAATGGAGGGAGGCTATGAGAACTGAAATAGAAGCACTTCGCATAAATAATACTTGGGATATTGTGGATTTGTGTCATGGGAAAGAATTAGTGGGATGTAAGTGGGTGTTTACTATTAAGTATCATGCTGATGGCACCATTGAGAGGTATAAGGCTCGACTAGCAGCCAAGGGGTATACTCAAGTATATGGATTTTCTTATATGGAGACCTTCTCACCAGTTGTAAAAATGACCTCAATAAGAGTTTTATTGTCCTAGGCAATGAGTTATGACTGGACATTACATCAGTTTGATGTTAAGAATTCTTTCTTAAATCGAGATTTGATTAAAGAGGTTTATGTGTAACTTCCCCTAGGCATGTATGGTAAGGAAATGCAAGGCAAGGTATGCAAGTTGAAGAAATTCCTTTTATGGCTTCAAGCAATCCCCACGAGCTTAGTTTGATAGATTTAGAGCTGCACTTGTGGAGTTTGGCTATACACAGACACAGTCTGACCATACCTTATTCGCGAAGAGGAGAGGTACTTAGGTTACCTTCCTTATTGTTTATATTGATGATATTGTGGTTACAAGGAGTGGTATAGAGAAAGTTCAAACACTCAAGACCTTCCTTAACTCAGAATTTGAAATTAAAGATTTAGGGGAGTTGAGAAATGGGAGTCGAAGTTGCTAGGTCTAAAGATGACATCTTCATCTCCTAAAGGAAGTATGTTCTAGATCTTTTCACGGAGATTGGGAAAATTGGTGCCAAACCTGCTTTTACACCTACTGCTGCCAACCATAATGATGGTGATCTCTTGGCAGTGTTCTAGAGACTTTTGGGGATGTTATTATACCTTTATATGACACGACCTGATATCTCATATGCTGTTAGTGTGATTAGTTAATTTATGCATGCCCCTAGAGACACACATATAGCTGCTGTAGAACGGGTTTTGTTACTTGAAGGGAACTCCAAGAAAGGGTATCCTCTTCTCTAGGCATGGAAACATGAATCTAGAGGCTTAAAAAGATGTCGGCTGGGTTGGTAGTATTGATGATAGGAGATCTACATTGGGTTATTGTGCCTTGGTTGCAGGGAACATTGTCTCCTGGAGAAGTAAGAAACAGTCAGCTGTAACTAGATCTTCAGTTAAGGCAGAGTACAGGGCAATGACACATGAAGTTTCAGAGTTGTAATGGCTTAGGTCACTCCTAGAGGAGATGGGTATTACACATGATAGGCCCTTAATGCTGTATTGTGATAACCAGACTGCGATTAACATAGTTTTCAAATTTCAACCCAGTTCAACATGATAGGACACACCATATGAAGTTGACCAGCATTTTATAAGAGAAAGGGTGGCTTTTGGAGAAGTTTGTCTTCCTTTCATTGTCTCTAAGCAATAGTTAGTAGATGTTTCGACCAAGGGTGTCCCCAATAGTAGGGAGATGGTTCAGGAAGCAGGAAAGGTAATGAGTGTTGAGAAAGTTAAGAGGACAGATGAAGAAGAAGGAATGTGGTCCTTTGTGTTATATTTATTCTCAAAAGGCCTCCTATTTCTCCCAATCCATCTTGACCAAATCATTGCTTCCAGCACCACTCCCCATATGTTCTTCCCTTTTTTGGACAAACCTTTTTGCTGCCAACCCCCTAGCAATGCCTCCAGATCCTTTGGAAAGCATATCTGTACCTTAAAAAGTCCCAATGGTTGTACCCATAGCTTCCTTGCAAACTTGCAATGGATAAATAAATTGCCTGCCTCTTCAGTAGCTTCTCCACACATTACACACCTGCTTGGTTCCACCAACATCCCTCTGCTAGCAAGTTTGTCTGCTGTTAGACACTTTCCCAAAGTGGTTTTGTCCATATCCAAAAAAATAGCTACTTTTGTGCTTCAAAAATTGTCGGCGGAGACAAAATTTTTCATTTATAATTGTTTGATGATGCCTACAGATTACTTATGGATTGACAACTTGTTGTAGTGATTCCAAAGGTTTCCATAGGATGGATTTATTTATTTATTATTTTGAATTGGCATGCCATTATGAGTGCAAAGGGTGGTAAACTGTTATGGACGCCTTCCTCGGGAAGATGTACCATCACCGCCGACAGCAACAGGCACCTGACCCACCGCCAGCAGCAGCAATGATTCAGTGATACTCATCCTATCCAGTTCGGCAACAACAACCTTATCTAGATTAGATTAGCTCATTTGCTTGTTCTTATTTTATTGTTCTTATCTCTTATCTTATCTTGTTAGTAGCTTATCAGATTAGGATTAGCTTATCTTATCCTTAGCAAGATAGCACTGGAAGTCTCCCTATTCAGCAAGGAGACTCCCTTGATTAGGACTCTTGTAATCTCCTATTTAAGGAGACCCCATTATTGAATGAGATATCGAATACTCAGTTTAAGGAGTGAGTTAGGAGAGTTGGTGATCTCTTGAACAAATCACTAGAGGCGTCGAGATAGGTTCATCAAGAGCAGGAAGGAACAAGGGAAAACAGGAGGTTTTCCCCGTGGATCGACTCGTGACGAGATCCTATTCCCGGGCCCTCAACAACTTGGTATTAGAGCAAGGCGTCATGGGTGATTTGGAGCAGCTACTATCCAGGGTCCACGACCTCGAGCACCAACTAGTGGAGACCAGCTCTGAAGTCCGTGAGATCAAAGAAGAAGTGATGGAGCTGCGATGCCTGATGGAGCTATTCCTTTCTAGGGAAGGGAACTCTGAAGGAGGGACAACCGCCAATGGCCGCCGACTAGATCTGCCAGAGTCTTCTGGCGAGCAGCAGTCTGTTAGCCAAAGAACCGCAATCATCCCCAAGTACAGCAGGCTGGAATTCCCGTCGTACAACGGCAACGGAGACCCCTTAGGCTGGCTGTATCGCTGCGAGCAATTTTTTCGGAACCAACGGATAGATGACCGGGATAAGGTAAGTCTAGCCGCCTTTCACTTAACTGAGGAAGCACAACTTTGGTTTTATCGGTTAGAGCAAGAAGAACCCAGGCTCAGTTGGCCCCAGTTTAAGTCCTATTGCCTTCTTAGGTTCGGACCCCCACTGACCAACAACCCACTGGGTGAGATGATTAACCCTAAACAGACCGGCACATTCGTTGAATATCAGCGACAGTTCCAAACCCTCCTCGCGAGGGCATCCTCCGTGCGACCTGATCAGCAAGTGGATATGTTCACGACAGGGCTATCAGAACCTCTGCGGGTGGATGTCGAGATGTAGAATCCCCCAAATTTGGTCACAGCCATGAACTTAGCCCGAGCGTTCGAGCGCAAACTGCAGCTCAGCCGCGGAATTTTTAATATGGGTTGGCCACTGAACTCATGGGTACCCCCAAGATCAGCAGCAACGACCCCCCCCTTTTGCTACCAGCCGAGAACTAAAATCTCCCACCACCACTGCCTCTAGACCAATGACAAGTATAGGTAGCAACATGGCCGCTCCACCCATTAAGCGTTTGACCAGGGCAGAAATGGCAGAACGTCGAGCAAGATGCCAATGTTTCAACTGTGATGACCTCTACTCGGCAGGACATAGATGCAAGAGGCTTTTTTGCCTCCTCATCGATGAACAAGAGGAGGAGGAAGAAGAACCAGTCACATTCAAGCCAGAGATCTCTCTCCATGCGATCACCGGCATTAAAACTTCTTAGACTATGTAGTTACAGGCACAGATAGCAGGCCAACTGGTGTGCATTCTCGTCGATTCAGGGAGTACACACAACTTCATAAGTGAACATGCTGCCCTTCAGTTAAAGCTGCCAATGGAGCTTCGACCACGACTACAGGTAGCCGTCGCAAATGGTGAGAGAGTTCACAGTCCAGGAATTTGTAAGGACGTGCCGGTACAGTTCAATTCTGAACTGTTTCTTGCTGATTTATCTGTACTTTCATTGGATGGGTTTGATATTGTTCTAGGGGTCAAGTGGTTAATTACCCTAGGGCCGATTTTGTGGGACTTCAACACACTCACCATGACCTTCCACCTAAATGGGAAGCAAGTTTCATGGCATGGTTGCAGGGTTAAAGAAAGGACACCACAGGTCCATGCACTTCAGACAGAACCAGTAGCCATGGAAAAACTTCTTGTCGAGTTTTCAGATATGTTCCAGGAACCCAAGGGCCTCCCCCCTTCCCGAGCTTGCGACCATCGTATTCCTTTGGTGGTGGGTTCAGCACCAGTCGTTGTCCGGCCTTATCGCCACCCCCACTTACAGAAGGACGAGATAGAGAAACAATGTACAGAGATGCTGAACCAAGGAATCATACACAAAAGTCACTCCCCCCTCTCTTTGCCGGTTCTGTTGGTGGCGAAGCAGGATGGATCGTGGAGGTTTTGTGTTGACTATAGAGAACTCAATGACCGGACGATCAAAGATAAGCTCCCTATTCCCGTTGTGGATGAACTGCTGGACGAGTTGCATGGTGCCCAGTATTTTTCTAAGTTGGACCTCAGGTCCGGATACTTCCAAGTTCGCATGGCTCCCGGTGACGTAAAGAAGATTGCTTTTCGCACCCACCATGGCCACTTCAAATTTTTAGTCATGCCATTCAGACTCTCCAATGCCCCATCTACATTTCAATCACTAATGAACGAGGTATTCCAGCCCCATCTGCGCAAATTTGTTTTAGTTTTCTTTGATGATATCCTCGTTTACAGCAATTCATGGGTAGAGCATGTCCACCATCTGAGGACCGTTTTCGAGATCCTACGCCAACACAAATTATTCCTGAAACGGTCCAAGTGCTCCTTCGGGGAGCGACAAGTTCTTTATCTCGGCCACGTCATCCATGGGCAGGGTGTGGCAGTTGATAGTTCCAAGATTCAGGCTATAAAAGAATGGCCCAAACCTCAATCAGCCAAGGCCTTACGCGGGTTCCTCGGTTTAACGGGTTACTACTGCAAATTTGTACAGAACTATGGAGTGTTGGCAGCTCCGTTAACCAACCTGTTGATGAAAAACTCCTTTCAGTGGGAGGACGCAGCAGACGAAGCTTTCCTAACACTGAGAAATGCCCTGTCTTCCACCCCTGTCTTGCAATTACCTAATTTCGCCCTCGAATTTACAGTCGAGTGCGATGCTTCCGGAGTGGGTATCGGGGCCATACTACAGCAGCAAGGGCACCCGATTGCTTTCTTTAGCCGCAGACTGGCCGACCGGCACCTGAAGCTTCCAGCCTATGAGCGCGAATTAATTGGCCTAGCCCGAGCCATCCAGCACTGGAGGCCATATTTGTGGGGGCGGTCGTTTGTCGTCAAAACTGATCATTACAGCCTCAAATACTTGTTTGAGCAGTGTCTCACCACTTCCCCTTAGCAGCATTGGGTTAGCAAACTGCTCGGGTTTGACTTCCGGGTGGAATATAAGGCAGGATCCTCAAATTGCGCAGCTGATGCCTTGTCTAGGCGAGATGAAGACGCGATGGTTCTGTGTAGCATTTCCCAACCTCGGATCTCTCTGTTTGACGACATTAAAAAGGCATCACCATAGTCCCCGGAATGGTCGCTGTTGCTACAGAAGATCCAGTCCGGCACCGCCGACCCCAATTGGTCACTTCAAGACGGGTTGGTACTGTATAAGGGACGAGTCCATCTTCCACTAGACTGCCCGTTGATCCCCACCATCATCACTGGCATCCATAACTCCACCCACGAGGGCATTCAAAAAACACTACACCGCGTCGGACTGATTTCCATTGGCGAGGTATGAAGACTTCTATTCGAGATTTTGTCCAGAATTGCTCCACATGCCAACAACACAAATGGGAAAACCTACACCTGGCAGGCCTCCTTCAGCCCCTCTCCATCCCGACACAGATCTGGGCCGACGTCTCCATGGACTTCATTGAGGGACTACCCAAGGTAGGTGGCAAATCAGTTCTCTTCGTGGTAGTCGATCGCTTCTCTAAATACGCCCACTTCATTCCTCTATCACACCCGTATAGTGCCACTTCGGTTGCTCTCGCCTTCTTTACATATGTCTTTCGCTTACATGGGATACCAGAATCCATAGTCAGCGATAGAGACCCGGTTTTTACTAGTGCTTTTTGGAAAGAGTTTTTCCGGCTACAAGGCACCACCCTGGCCTACTCATCAGCTTACTGGCCACAAACCGACGGTCAGACGGAAGTGGTTAACCGCACAATCGAGATGTATCTCCGCTGTTTCGTAGGCGATCAACCACGACGGTGGGTGGATTGGCTCCCTTGGGCCGAGTACTGCTACAACACAGCTTACCATTCTTCTCTCGGCATGACTCCCTTTCGCGTCGTTTATGGCAGCGATCCTCCCCGCTTGCTGTCCTACGAGCTGGGTTCTACTCGTTTGGAAGCAATTGATCACTCCTTACAAGAACGCGACGCCTTCCTAGCCGACGTCAGCCTTCGCTTACAGCAGGCCCAGCTCCGCATGAAGCTCCACTATGACAAGCACCACCGGGAACTGTCATTCGACCCAGGACAATTTGTTTGGTTGAAGCTCCAGCCCTACCGACAACGTTCCTTGCGCCACAAGGCTGCTCCGAAGCTGGCCCCTAAGTTCTATGGGCCCTACAAGGTTCTAAGACGGGTTGGCAGTGTGGCTTACCAGCTGGAATTGCCTGAGACCAGCCGGATTCATGATTTCTTCCACATCTCCTTGCTGAAGCCATTTACGGGTGTTCCCCTGGACCAAGTTCCCTCCCTGCCACCCTTGAAAGATGGGAAGCTGGTCCTCCTACCTAAAGCTGTCACCCGCTCCCGTTTCAATCGTGGAACCCTTGAAGTCTTGGTGGAATGGTGTAATTTACCATCAACAGAAGCCACATGGATCCCCTTGGCAGAGTTCCAAGCCACATATCCAGAGTTCGAGCTTGAGGACAAGCTCGTAGTCCAGGAGGGGAGTAATGTTATGGACGCCTTCCTTGGGAAGATGTACCACCGCCGCCAACAGCAACAGACACCTGACCCACCGCCAGCAGCAGCAATGATTCAGTGATACTCATCCTACCCAGTTTGGCAACAACAGCCTTATCTAGATTAGATTAGCTCATTTGCTTGTTCTTATCTTATTGTTGTTATCTTATTGTTCTTATCTCTTATCTTATCTTGTTTGTAGCTTATCAGATTAGGATTAGCTTATCTTATCCTTAGCAAGATAGCACTGGAAGTCTCCTTATTCAGCAAGGAGACTCCCTTGATTAGGACTCTTGTAATCTCCTATTTAAGGAGACCCCATTATTGAATGAGATATCGAATATTCAGTTTAAGGAGTGAGTTAGGAGAGTTGGTGATCTCTTGAACAAATCACCAGAGGCGCCAAGATAAGTTCATCAAGAGCAGGAAGGAACAAGGGAAAACAGGAGGTTTTCCCCGTGGACCGACCGTGACGAGATCCTATTCCCGGGCCCTCAACATAAACTATAAAGTCACAGTCTCTGTTTTGTTCCTTTACATCCTTGTATAAATCAGTAGATAACTGGGTGCAACTCGTTTTCAAGTCTAATTTCAACAGCTAACCTTTTGTATTTAGTCACACTGTAATCGGATCTTTATAGCTATCTCTTTGTAATTAGTCATGTAGCATTTAGAAATTTTTGTATGGCTTGGAGGGAAGCTCTCCCTCCCTCATATTTTGAGTATTACTACAAATACTCTTTATCACTTATCAAAAAAAGGCACTATTTCCAAATATCCCCAAAACCTCTCCAGTCATGGTGGAGGGGAAGTATGAAGCATCAAACAAATCTTACTTTTATGTCTTATCAGTTACATATATATGATTTTTAAGATGGCTCCTTATGAAATTAATGATACCTGCCTATGCTTGTTTGAGCAAGAACCTTTCCTGTTTTCCCACATGTATAATTAATGCACTTTCATTATGACTTCATTATTGTTACTAATAATGAAAAAGGTTCAATTTTTGTTCTTGAACTTGGAACCAAGAAAGCTAGGCTGATGTTTTGAATGTGGGACCACTGTGGGAGACTTGATTACTCTGAGTGATGTTTTGGCTTCAACTTTTATGGTGACGTGCTAGATTCTATGTTCATACAGGTTCAAGTGATTCCACCTTAAAGCTTTGGAGGGGGAAGAGTTGCCTACATACATTTGTTGGGCACACAGGTTTGTTTTTCTACTCTCTTTTGCAGAATCTGGTACTTGTCGATGTGTCTGTATATTTCCATTTTTTAGGCATTTTTGCTTGTTCAAAGCAAGAAGCATAACTGTTCTTTTTTGGATGATTAACTAGAGAACTTATTCGTATGAAAGATGAATAAAAAAGAAAGGAAATATCAACCAGGTGTATGGAAGACTCCAACCTAAAGTATATGTGGCTTGTACAAATGAAACCAATACAAAGAAAGCAAAACAGTAATGAATAAAAACTGTTCCTTTTCACTTTTCATTTCTATCAACTGTAGATGGAAGGTATACAAAAGAGGGGGCTGGTTCTGATTGTGGTGACAACGATGATTGTAAGAGCAACCAAAGCTGATGTCATGGATGAAAATGCAGTGAAAAGAAATCTCCAGATTGAAGTGGAATCGTTCAATATTGAGGTTCTTTTGGGTCCAAAGGGAATCTATTATTGAAAGGGATAGGGGTTTTTGGACCCAGTTGAACTTGTCTGAAAATGAAACCTCAGGACTTCTTAGATTCCACTCTAGGGTTTTAGGTGATGCTTACAATGCTCCAAGCTTTAGGAAATTCTTTGGAAATGGTTGTCATTTGATAATACATCTGACAGCCAGTGACTGCCGCCGGGGGGGGGGGGGTACATGCATTTTGCATCTTGGGTGGGGGAGGAGAATGCTAGGGGGATATGCATCCTGGAAGGCGATTCTGGCCTCGGTTGGTGATCCTTTATGAATACCTTGAAGCCTTTCTCTTTGAAACCTTCAAAACATGAATACCTTGAAGTCATATAGTTAACTTGGGGGGTAGGTAGCTTCATTATTATCGTGCACCCTACCAACCCGTTTGGGATTTGGAAAGTAGCCTTTGTCTATGACAGGCAGGGTGATATTGATTGGTATGATGCGGAGAGGGGTTTGTCTACCAATTTTCACTCTTTGGCTTTGATTAATCTTAGACTGTTGGAGAAAAACATTGATCTTGGGTTTGCAGAGTCGGGATATCAGATTAATAAATGGGTTCAGTGAAGGTTGATATTAATCTATCAAGAGAAAATTACCATGAGACAATGGTGGTCCCTCATCAACTCAGTGAAGCTTGATATCTTCAAAAAAAAAAAAACCTCAGATGAGAGCTCTCTATCTTTTGATGGTTAGATCGAGATTAGGGATCTTCTCTTTCATCTCTGCTCCGTATCCTCCTTAACAATCATTTTGCTTAGCACTTCAGCCACAAAGGTAAATAGGAAGGGGGAAATGGGACCTCCCTGCCTTAATCATCTTTTCGCTGGGAAGAAATCCTTAGATACTCCATTTACCAGAACCGAGAAGTGTACTGAACTAATACATCCTTTATCCATTTCCTCCACCTCTTGCCCAACCCAAACTTTTCCAAAAGAACTAGAAGGACTAATCCACCATATCGTAGGCTTTTTATATATCCAACTTACAAATTAGGCCTCTTTTTTCAAGCATTCAACACACCACCCTCTCTGCTTGTACCCACGTGGCCCACTTCCAGATTAGCTAATTTCTCACCATAATTACCATTTTGGCCCTGAGAATGTGCAGGCCTGTCTACTGAACTTTACATTCTTTTTAAGTAAATCTTGTCGACCACTTGTCTGCCTAGAGCTACCATCTAATAATGCTTATGCGTAGGTTTATCTCCCAAGCATTCTAATCTAGCTTCTGATTTCTTCCCCTTTAAGTTCCCTCCTCAAGGCTTTCCTTGTTCGTGAAAGCCTCCCCAAATTTTGGATGGGCCAATCCCTTGAGGCCATCTAACCCTTCGTCAACCTGCTCATCTTCTACTCTCCTGCCTTCATGCCACAGGGAAGCTCCAATTAGCTGTCATCAACCAAATAGTGTAAAAAACTCCATCTGCAAGGATATCAGTCTTTCGAGGGATATCTTCTGGTTTTACATTACTTAAACTTACTGCTGCTGAATGCAGATCTTTCACAAAAAGACCATCCAATCTAGCCTTGCATAGAGAGGCAATGGAGTGGAAAACTTCTGGTTTCCATAGGTGAAATGGCAGCTCCAAAATCCAAACAACAACTCTATCCTCAACAGTCAGGTCTTTGGAATTGTCTTTTTCCTTGTTTGGGTGTAGTGGGAATCCTACGATTGATGTTCAATGCCTTTTTGCACCAACTTTCCTTGCATGGCCAAAGAAAAGAGGAAGACTCATGTGGAGATGCTTAAGAGTGGTAACAGTGTGGACAATTTGGGAAGAAAGAAATTCTAGAATTTTTCTAGAGAAAGAGATAAGCAAGGAAGATATAATGGAAACAATAATGATTAGAGTGGCGCATTGGCTGAAGTCCATGGACACCTTTTCAAATGTGTCAATGGATGATTTAGTTAGAAAGTGGAAGGAAGTGGCTGAATCTTGCTCACTTAAGACTGTCTCTAGTTATCATTGGTCTCCACCAGAAAGAGGATTTTATCAAACTTACTTTGATGGTAGTAGTATGGGAAATCCAAGAAGTTCAGGTATCGGTGGAGTGTTTAGAGATGAGGAGGGCATGATAATTGCCCTATATTCAGGACCGGCTGGGGAAGGAGACTCTCTTAGGGCGGAAATTTTAGCTTTGATGGAAGGTGTACAAAGGGCGAAAGAATTGAACATTAGAAAACTGATTATTGAGAGAGATTTGAAATCGGTAGTGAGCTGGATACGAAGTGAAGATATGAAATTGTGGACCTACAATAATGAACAGAAGTTCAGATGGTTGACAAGAGAAATGGAAATCTCTTTCAAATGGATCAAGCGTGTGCTAATTCGGTAGGTGATGCTTTAGCCAAACTAGGGGTGGGAAGAGAGATATTGTTTTGGGCATAGTTGTAAATCAGGGGTTTTGTTGTGGGGGGAGATAAGAGATCTTGTCTCTCATTGACTTTTATCTCTTACACTTTTATTATTTCTTTTCTATGTACACTCTTATAATTATTTTTTAATAAATTATGCAGTTATTGATAGAAAAACTGCTGTTTCTTCAAAGGTAGCATTTTTGGGTAAATTGCTGAAACCGCCCCTGAAGTTTCTAACCATTGCTGAAACTTCCCCTAAAGTTTGGTAATTGCAATCACCTCCCTTGAACTTTCTAGCACAGTTGCAAGTAGACCTCCTCTGTTAGAATCCTTTAACAAGAGGCATGAAAATGTCCAAAATACCCATGCAGTTACTTTTGACCAAACTGTTTATTTTCCAAATTTTCTCTTGTATCAATCACTACCCCAAATCCTTCCAATCTCTTTTTCCGAAATTGATTTATTTTCTAAATTTCCTCTTCATATCAATTGCTCAAAGGTAAAACTGCCACTTACACTCTCTTTTTTTGTTGTTTTTTTGATGAGTAATAGTAAAATTTTATTAATTCATAACCTGATTTAGAAGTGTAATTAGAGGCTGTCTTACTATACTCTGGCCCTTTAGGTGTTGGGAACTCAATTTGGGCAGAGCTGTTAGCTGCAATACAAGGAATAATTCTTGCAAAAGAAATGGGTGTAGAGCAGCTTCTGGTTGAAGGGGACTCTAAGACAGTGGTGAACTGGTTAAGTAATCCGGATGATGTCACGTGGGACTACAAGAATGAGATAAAGAAACTGTAATGCCTGACAAGGAATATGTTTGTGTTGGAATAATGTTAAAGTAACTTAGTTGCAGTTGTTAGGGCCTGTTTGTCTAGTTAAAGTGTTTTTTATTTCGTTTTTATTTCAGTTATGTCTGTTATTGTACTCAGGGGCACAAGGGTCTTTTCCCTTGTTATTTCTGTCGCCCTATATATAGTAAAATAAACACTGGCGCCGCCAGTACTGTTACATTGCAAACCTTCTCTCTTCTCTTCTCTTCTCTTCTCTCCTCTTCCACCTATCTTTGGTCGGCTACACTGTCAAGATGGTATCAGAGCGGGAATGCTGATTAAAAGAGAGCAGATCGATCAACCCTACTGTCAAGAGAAGATCGATCAATCCAAAGAATAGATCGAACAGACTAGTAGAAAGGAAGTCTGATTCTGGACTACATAATAGCTACGACTGGTACAATTCTCCCTATTTTTTCTCTTCTTTACTCTCCTTGGTCATGTGCCGAGTGAAAACCCTATGAATCTGGGGCGGCTGAATGCTGTCGAACCTGTGTAACCCTAGTTTTCTTGGATCGTGTGATCCTGTTCATGTGTTAAGACAACTGTAGGTCAATGCTGACCTGTCTTCTCAATGGTTTGAGTTGACTATAAGCAAGAAGGATCTCTCCTGCTGATTAGGGGCTGTTAGCCATTCTGGAATTCTGGTAGGTGGGGACTGATAAATCTATACAGGTTTGAAACTGCCGAATATTACCTCAGGTTTGTCCAGAATTTGGTACTGTTTGTGCTCAATCTAGTTGGTAAACCCGAGTGTGTGGGTGTGAACTGAGTGGAGCATTGCTTTGTGGAGTAAGGAGGGGTCCTAAGTCCGGTGTGTGGGACTGATTAACTGCTTGACTATGTCGACTGAGAATTCTGCTACTTCAGAGATCTCAGGGAGCCACAATGGAGTGAGTGGGGGAATGGATATGAGCTTTCCCATGGCTGTCATTCCCTTTGATGGCCTGAATTACCTTGAGTGGTCTAGGGGGATAAAACTCTACATCCTTGCTAGGGGGCGAATAGGATACATCAATGGGAGAGTAAAGGAACCGAAGTATGGAAGTACTGAGCATGATAGGTGGAACCAAAAGAACAATATGGTGATGTCTTGGCTCTTGGTTTCAATGCTGCCACAAGTAAGGAAGACCTTTATGTGGGCTGAAACTGCTTGTGAGATATGGGAACAAGCGAAGTCCACCTATTCAAAACAGAGACACTATGCCAAGATATATCAACTACAAGCTGAATCTTCTACTTGCAAGTAGGGGGAGAGGAGTCTCTCGATGTACTATTCTGATTTGACATCAATATGGAAAGAACTTGATCACTATCAGAATGTGAATTGGAAGTGTGATGAAGATGCAAAGGCCTATAAGTCACTTGTATCACAGCAACGCGTGTTTGCCTTTCTCCTAGGGCTGAATCAGTCATATGAGTCCATCAGGGTACAGATCTTGGGTAGTAAAGACTTGCCATCAGTCTAGGAGGTGTATGCCTTGGTGCAGTCAGAAGAAAGCAGAAGAAGTGTGATGAATGGTGTAGAAGGGGAGTCAGTTGCCCTAGCGGTTCGGGGAAATTCAGATACAAATGTCGGAGGTGGCTTTAAAAGGGGTGACACTCAGAAAACAAACAGAAGATAAAAGCAAGCTTTGGTGCACTCACTGCCAGAAGACACGACACATTAAAGATACATGTTGGGATCTCCATGGAAAACCCAAATGGGCACAGGATTTGGGTAAGAAGTCAGCACTGGATCAGAGCAAGAAACCAGGCCAGCAGAATCAAAGTAGGTATTACTCAGCTAATCTGGCATCGACAGAGACTAGTCCTTCTGTAACTCAGGAGAGACATCCCAGTTCTGACCCTAAGGAAGATATTATCAATTCCTTCCGTGAACATTTGGAATTGTATGGTAGGACTCTCCGCCAGGTGGATTCTGGGCCTACTCCTTCTACCTCATTTGCGTCTACATCAGGTAATGCCACATCCTTCCATGTGTCATCTCATACTACTGATTCACCTTGGATTATTGACTCCGGAGCCTCAAATCACATGACCGGTAAGTCAAATTTGTTTCAGACATATAACCTTCTCTCTGGGAGAGATAAGGTAAGACTGGCTGATGTTTTTTTTTCTACCATAGCTGGCCGAGGCACCATATCTCTCCCACTTGGCCTTACTCTTCCTAATGTCCTGCATGTTCCGAAATTACCTATTAATTTGTTGTCCATTAGTAGTATTACTCACTCTTTGAACTGCTTAGTCACCTTTTTTCCGTCTTCATGTGTGTTTCAGGATTTGACCTCGGGGAAGACGATTGGTGGAGGAAGCATGGTGGATGGTCTCTACATGTTGGAGAATAATGCTGGTCTAGTGGCGACTGAGTCCACAAGTTCGTCGAGTGAGAGTCTGGCCTATTTATGGCATAGTCGTTTAGGTCATCTTTCTTTTGAGTCATTAAAAGTTATGTTCCCAAAGTTGTTTGAATCCTTGTCAGTGAGTTAGTTACATTGTCAAACGTGTTAGTTGAGTAAGCATTGTAGAAGTTCTTTACCTTTAAGAAATAAAAGATCTGAATTTCCATTTCATATTGTTTATTCTGATGTTTGGGGCCCTGTTACTCTACCTACTGCGGCTGGCTATAAGTATTTTGTTACTTTGATTGATGATTATTCTCGATACACTTGGGTTTACCCTATGCGATCTCGAGACGAAGTGCCACAAATTGTGAAAGATTTTCAACGCATGGTGTTCACTCAGTTCCAAATGGAAATTCATATTTTCCAGTCGGACAATGCAAATGAATATTTCCATGGTGATCTCACGAAGTTCTTTGCTTCGAGTGGGTCACTTCAGCGAAGCTCTTGTGCCAGGACACCCCAACAAAATGGTGTGGCTGAACGAAAAAATCGTCACCTTCTCGAAGTTGCTCGTGGCTTGCTGATTCATATGAATGTGCCAAAACAGTTCTGGATGGATGCAGTATTGTGTGCGACATATATCATTAATCGCATGCCCTCTCGGCTACTAAAGTATAAGGCCCCACATCAGCTCCTGTTCCCAACAGCCCCACTGTCCACCATTCCAATGCGTGTGTTTGGGTGTCGTTGTTTTGTCCACAACCTATCACCTACTCGTGGTAAACTTGACCCTCGGGCTGTTCCTTGTGTTTTTCTTGGTTACCCCTCGTCTCAAAAGGGGTATCGTTGCTATGATCCCATTGCTCGCAAGTACTATGTTTCCATTGATGCCAAATTCTTTGAGAGTCAACCGTTCTTCTCGGTTTCTCCTCAGGGGGAGAGTAGGGTTGAGGAGAAACAGGTGACGACTCAAATGCAACTACCTCCTTTACCCGATCCTCCTCCGTTCCGGGTTTCCATCGTCGTCATAAGAGCCAGCAAAGTTCAAGAGCCGTGGAGCCAGACACCATGCAACCAACATCATCGGATTCACCCGAGGCAGATCCGTCTCATCAACTAGGTACACTTGATCCCATTGCTCCTTTAAATGTTGATTCACATGTCCCCAATGATCTTAATATTCCTATTGCTAAGAGAAAGGGTGTTAGATCTTGTACCACTAATCATCCTATCTCTAACTTTGTGTCCTATGAGCATGTTTCACCTTCGTACCGTGCCTTCCTCTCCTCTGTGGATAGTGTTCCCATCCCTAAGACCGTGGCTGAAGCTTTGTCAAAACCTGAATGGACAGATGCAATGCAGGAAGAAATCGATGCCTTACACAAAAATGGTACGTGGGAGTTGGTAGATCTTCTTGAGGGGAAGGAACCAGTGGGGTGCAAGTGGGTGTTCACAGTGAAACACAAAGCTGATGGAACTGTTGAAAGGTACAAGGCTAGACTGGTAGCAAGAGGCTTCACACAGGTATATGGAATGGACTATGCAGAGACTTTTGCTCCTGTAGCGAAGATGAACTCCATCCGGATTCTCCTTTCCTTGGCGGCAAATCTTGACTGGGATCTTCACCAATTGGACATCAAGAATGCCTTCTTGAATGGTGACTTGGAAGAGGAGGTGTACATGACCCAACCCCAGGGTTCTGTGCCAAAGGCAGTAAACAAAAGGTGTGCAGGTTGAAAAAGTCCCCATATGGATTGAAACAATCACATCGGGCTTGGTTTAGTAAGTTCCATGTAGCAGTCCAACAAATGGGATTCAAACAATGCCAGTCAGATCATACCTTGTTTGTAAAAAGAGGTGAAGGTAAAATTGCAGCTCTTATTGTGTATGTGGACGGCATAGTGATCACAGGAGATTGGGAGGCTGAAATCCAGAGACTAAAAAAATTCTTAGCCTCTAAATTTGAGGTGAAGGATCTAGGCCCCTTACGATACTTTCTTGGAATTGAAGTTGCCTGCTCTCACAAGGGCATCTTTATTTCCCAACGGAAGTATGTACTAGATCTACTAGAAGATACATGCAAGTTGGGGGTAAAACCATCGGATTCACCTATTGAACCTAATCACCGTCTGGGAGACAGTCAGGGAGAGTTTTTGAAAGATGTAAAGATGTTCCAGAGACTCGTGGGGAGACTTCTCTATTTGTCTATGACCAGGCCTGATATTGCCTATGCAGTGGGTGTCCGTAGTCAATTCATGCACAGCCCGATGACAACTCACTTTGAGGCTGCAGAGAGGGTCTTGAGATATCTCAAGAAGTTTCCTGGAGCTGGTTTGTTGTTCCAGAAACACAGTCACTTAAAAGTGGAAGTATTTACTGATGCAGATTGGGCAGGAGCAGTCAATGACCGAAAGTCTACCAGTGGTTATTGTGCCTTTGTAGGAGGAAACCTTGTCACATGGAGAAGCAAAAAACAAAGTGTGGTGGCTAGATCCAGTGTTGAAGCAGAGTATAGAGCGATGGCTCATGGGGTTGCGGAAATCATGTGGATAGGAAATCTGTTAGGTGAACTGGGTTTCGTAGTAAGCAATCCTACGTCACTCTACTGTGACAATAAAGCAGCCATCAATATTGCTGCTAATCCAGTTCTGCATGATAGAACGAAACACGTTGAAGTGGACAAGCATTTTATCAGAGAGAAACTTGAAAGTGGAGAAATGTGCACACCATATGTCAACTCGGAAGAGCAACTTGCAGATATCTTCACCAAAGGTCTTCATCATGTGCGGCACAAAGATTTGTGTGACAAGTTGGGCATGATTGACATCTATGCTCCAACTTGAGGGGGAGTGTTGGAATAATGTTAAAGTAACTTAGTTGCAGTTGTTAGGGCCTGTTTGTCTAGTTAAAGTGTTTTTTATTTCGTTTTTATTTCAGTTATGTCTGTTATTGTACTCAGGGGCACAAGGGTCTTTTCCCTTGTTATTTCTGTTGCCCTATATATAGTAAAATAAACACTGGCGCCGCCAGTACTGTTACATTGCAAACCTTCTCTCTTCTCTTCTCTTCTCTTCTCTCCTCTTCCACCTATCTCTGGCCGGCTACACTGTCAAGAGTCTGTAACAGTACAGTGGGTTGGGAGATCAGCTAATGCATTTGCTGATGTCTTGGCAAAACAAGGGACAAGCAGGGAAATATTGTTCTGGGCGCAACTGTAATTTGTGTCTTTTTAACAGTCATGAACTTTTTGATGTAGTTTTGTGTTTTCTGTATGGAGAGGCAGCACCTCATGCTTCTCTAAGGGGATTTTCATGTAACTGATCTTTTGAATTAATGGAATATGACTCTTATAAAAAAAAACAACCATGGAGAGGTGCGAGCTGAGCCCCACCTAGAAGCTTACGAGTACACTAAAATAAATTGCAGAAGTCACAGTTGAGCCCAAAACATTTCTTCCCTATTTACCCTTGTTTGGCTAACACATCAGCCAATAGCCATGGCATTTGCTGATCTCCCCACCTACTGTATAGAAACCAACATATTCCTTGTCAGCCACATGACTTTCTTAATTTCATTTTTGTAGCACCAGATGGTATCCTCAGGGTTTTTCAGCATCAATAATATGTTTTTGTTGTTCATAAAGTTAATATTGATTTTTTTTTTTTTGTTAAAATCAGTGTCAATAATAACTGCATGTTTATTTTGGATATTTACGTGTCTCTCGTTAGAGAACTTTAACCAAGGGGGTCTACTTGCAACTATGACAGAAAGTTCAGGGGAGGTGATTGCAATTACCAAACTTCAGGGGGGGTTTCAGAAATTTACCCTTTTTTTAGTTTGGATGACTACACTTGGCAGGTGCTTGACAAAAGACCAGCTGGCAAGAAGAGGAATGATTCTGGAAAGTGAGACCTATTCCTTATGCAATGAATGCTTAGAATCTTGGAATTACCTAAAGGATGAAGAATTTCAGGCTTTCCAGGTAGAGTGAAGGTGCTCTGGACTTTGGGGCATTTTCCTGCTGCTATTATCTGGACAGTGTGGAGAGAAGAAATATGCGTATTTTTGAAAGTTCTCAGATGTGGATACAGTAAGAAGTAATTTGAAAGGCCTGTTATGTTCTTGGCTAAGCACTCATAAATAATTTCAGTGAATCCAGTCCAACTCTTTTTTTTGATGCTGGATCTTTTTCTTGATCAAGGTTCAAAATATCGATATGCCCGATACGTTGGTAGGGGTGTATCGGGCGTTTTGATACTTGTTTTTATTATTATTTTTTTTCCAAAACTGGTTCAGGGGAGCCGGTCTAGGACCCCTCCATCCCTGAACCAGTCAGACCCTCGATACACCCACTGTAGGGGCGTATTGGAAGGGTCCCGGAACGATACGTATCGGTCGATACGTAACGATACTTTGAACCTTGTTCTTGATAATATGTTTTGTTTGTTTTTTCATTGTATATCCTCACTGTACAGTTTCTCAATGTACATGGGCTGCTGTGTACCAAAAAAAAAAAATCCACCCCTTTTTCCTCCCCTATTGCTTGTAATCTTCTACAAAGACTCCTATGGAGCACCTAACAATTCAACTTTGTTTTGGGTATACATTCATTGCTTTCTGTAGACAATCCTTCTTGCTTGATGAATGTAATGTAACTCATGCCATTTGAGTCTTGCACAGATACGGTTCGAGGTTTAGCCGTGATGCCTGGTTTGGGAATTCTTTCTGCATCACATGATGGGTGAGTTATCTTTCTTTGTTTGTTCCATGTTGCATTGCTGGTATAACTTAGAACTATCGCTGTTCAGGTGCTTATATACTAACTGTAATCTCAATAGCCCATGCTCTTACGTAAGTATGCAGTGAAAGTTTATAATAAGTGTATTAAATAATGTAGTGACTACTAGTTTTTTATTATTGGCTATGTTGTCAGATATGTCATGTGCCTTAACTATGTTATAGAATACTTCTGTCATGTGTGTCTGAATATAAACTCAACTCAGCCTTAATCCCGACTATTTGGGGCCAGCTACATGAGTTTTGTCCCAGTATTGTGCTCTATCAAGAGATATGTATTCTTTTTGAGAAAAGATAACTGATTTCATTCAACAAGGGAGGGATGTACAAAGCCTTGTCAGCAAAAGAAAAACAAAAGACAAAGCCCACTAATAATTTGGCAATGTATGTGCACTATACAAAAAATCCCTTCCCAGCCCAGATTTAGCAAGACTATCAGCCACTTGATTTAACTCTCTAGGAATCCATCTAAAACTGCAATGCAAAAGGTAAGCTCTGTGATTTCTAACAGCAGGTGGGAGAGCTTACATGGGTCAAGAGTCTGTCCAGAGGTCCAATTTAACATTTCTTGTATCTCCTTCCGCTGCAATGAAATGAAGCTGTTGCAACTTGGCAATTCTGAGTCCTTCCAAGGAGGGCCCTAGTCTCTGCTTCTGATGCATCAGCAGCCTTGGAAGGACCACTATAGGCCCGGGTCAATTCTCCATTTGATCTTTGAACCAAACCTCCTATTTCCTTTGTCTGAGCTGTCCTCTATAGCTCTCCTAAAGCTGTCATCAAAGTTCAGAATGTACTCACATTCTTGTCTTGGGGTGATTTTAAAGAAGGCTGAGGGTGAAAGGGAGTGGTTGACAGTGGGTCTGCCCAATTCCTCTGCAGTTCACTCCGATTGATACCCTCAAAGACTTTACTATTCACCATCCAGCTGTTGATATTAGCTAGGATATGATCTCTAAGGCTTCATTGGGAAACGATGTAAAACATCATCAGTGTAAAAGTACACAGATGATGTTTTATATTGAACCGTTAAAAAGTAACTGTTTGAATTTCAAAAAGTGTGCATGAGAAAAGCGGAGTTTTATATCAATTTTATCAATGTAAAACTCTGCCTTAATGAACTTTTACATGGGTTTACGATGTAAAACTCCACTCCATCCAAACGTACACAAAACTGAACCGGAGTGGAGTTTTACAACAATCATGATTGTACACTCCTTCCAAACGCCAACAAAATTGAACCGGCATAAATATTTACACCGATGACGTTTTACATCGGTTCCAAGCGCAGCCCAAGAGTATCCACGGAGGAGTAGATCTCATCGAATAAGCTCCTATTTCTTTCCTCCCAGATGTTCCACATGTTAGCATGGATAATTACTTTCCAGAAGCAACTTCCTCTCTTGCCGAAATTAATCTTTAGCCCTTGCTAAGAACTGATAAACTCTATAACAGAATTTGGGAGAGTCCAGCTGAGACTGCCCCTTGCTAAAGGATCAAGAAAAACCGCCAAAGACTTCTGGCCACAATGCAATTGATAAAAAGATGTCCAATAGATTCCCCACCGTTATAGCACATCAGATGAATAGAAGGAGAGATGTAGAGTTTGCCTTGAAGCTTCTTTTGGAGGTTGTCAAGGTATTCAGCTTTGCACAAGAAGCCTCCCAAACCATGAAGGAAACTCTAGGGAGAACTGTGGGAAGCCAAACCTTTTTCCCCGGAAAAGGAGAGGGGGTTGGCTGGCAGTTAGATGTTGAAAGAAAGAAGAGGTAGTGAGGGAACAAAGTGGGGTTAAGGACCACATGAGCTTGTCCTTAATGGAGGGAGAGGCCCTCTGATCGTCTTATCAAGGTTGCAGAAATGAGAGCTTGTTTATCATGCACTAACCTAAAAAGAGAGGGGAAAACTTCACCAAGAGGTTTATTTCCCCACCAAAGGTCTGTCCATAATTTAATGGTATTCCCATTTCCAACTTTCAGTCTAAGAAGGGGAGAAAAAGAAGCAAAGGACTGTAGAATACCTTCCAAGGATTTCCAGAGGAATGAGGTGGTAAAGGAAGAGAGTTGCACCGTCCCCAACTACTTCTACTATATTTGGGGCAGATGACTGAGGCCCATAGAGAGTTTTGTTTCATCTTGAACCTCCAAAGCCACTTCCAATGAGAGCCTGATTGCTTTTCGAGATGTGTCCCAACTCCCAAGCCTAGCCCACCTTCTTTTCTGGCCCTACAAACAGTTCACAAAGTGACAACCTTTCTCTCCTCCTCCCTCCCAGAGGAAATCTCTTTGGATTTTCTCCAATCTATTCCTAATCCTAGCTGGAACTTTGAAAAGAGAGGAAGTAGATAGGGAGGTTTGAGAGTGTAGCCTTGATTAGAGTTAGTCTACCACCTTTGGAGAGATAGTTCCGTTTCTAGGTACCCAGCCATCTCTCACATTTCTCAATGATAGTGTCTCAAAAACTTGTAGATCGTGGGTTTTCCCTGAGGGGTAGGCCCAGGTATGAGAAAGGAAGGGATTACACCCTACATCCCAAAGCATCCTTCAGATTTGCCATTAACGCTTGGGGGGGGTATTGAACTATTGATGCCTTTAATGCTACTTTTCTCCTCTAAATTTGTCTTCACACCTGTTATTGCTTCATAACACTTCAAGATCCTCTTCAAATTTAAGAGAAAACCTTTCTTTGCTTCGACAAAGAAAATGGCATCATCTGCATATCAAAGATTAGAAATTTGGATGTTCCCATGCCCCACCAAAAAACCTTTTATAAGATCAAAATCTGTAGCCTTTTCGTGAAAGCATCCAGAATGTCTGCTACCAAAGTAAGGAGAGGGGAGTGCAGGCAGCCTTCCCTTAAACCTCTAGAGGTCTTGAAGTAATCAACTGAAGAACCATTTACAGAGATTGTGAGCCGAGTCGAGCTGATGCAACCTCTCTTCCATTTAATCCAAACTTCCCTGAAACCTTTAAGCTCCAAAACCCTCCAAAGGCAATTCCAGTCTACCTTGTCGTAGGCTTTCTCAAGATCTATCTTGGAAATTACCCCACTTAACCTTCTCTCTTTTCTATCTTCCACCACTTCATTCGCAATCAAAACCCCATCCACAATTTGTCTCCTTTGGATGAAGGCACTTTGAGTAGGGGCTACCACTTCATTCAAAGCTTTCTTTAGTCTGTTTGCCAATTCTTTTGCAATTATATTATAAAGGCTACTTAGTAAGCTGATAGGTCTAAAGCCTCTGATCCTCAAACAACCTTCCTTCTTTGGGATTAATTTGAAAGTAGAGTTTGTACCTTTATTAATTTTAGCTGACCTGTAAAAGTGTACAAACACTTCTAGTAAGT
This sequence comes from Nelumbo lutea, assembly GCF_056320005.1. Taxonomy (NCBI): domain Eukaryota; kingdom Viridiplantae; phylum Streptophyta; class Magnoliopsida; order Proteales; family Nelumbonaceae; genus Nelumbo; species Nelumbo lutea. The sequence goes on from NC_142688.1 coordinate 22,989,159, forward strand.
CGTCTTTCACAAGATCCCAACACTCATGATAGAACCAACTAAGGAACCATCTGGCCTGGGAGCCTTATCTTCATTAATGGAGAACACTGCTTCTTTGATTTCCTCTTTATCAAATTCTCTTTCCAGCCAACTTCTACTTTCTTCTGACAACTTCTCACCATTCTAGGATACTAGGTTCAGCCTCCAATTCCTATAAGAAGAGTAAAGGTCCTTAAAAAATCAACAATCTCCTTTTTGATCTGAGCCAAGTCATCCACTTGACCATTCACCCGAAGCGTGGGACCTGATTTTTTCCTACTCTGAGCATTGGCATATCTGTGGAAAAATCGGGTGCTACCATCACCCTCCTTGTTCCAGTGGACTCTAGATCTCTGTCTCCAATATCTTTCCTCCCTATCAACTAAGGTCCATTAAGATTGAACCCTAGATAGAAGTCTGAATGCTACTTTCATATTTTTGATTCTGAAGGTGGAAGGAGCTACAATTATGAGGGATTTCAGACCTATAAGCTTGTTGAACAGCTTCTATAAGATCCTGGCCGAAGTTTTGTCTGAATGAATGAAGAAGGTTCTTAACTCGGTGATAGCCAAGAATCAATTTGCTTTTGTGCCAGAAAGACAAATGCTGGACAGTGTTCTAGTGGCTAATGAACTGATTGATTCAAGGAGAAGGGAAGGAAAACCTGGGCTGCTGTGCAAGTTAGACTTGGAAAAGGCCTATGATCACTTGAATTGGAGATGCTTGGATTTTGTACTGGAAAGAATGAATTTCGGGCAAAAATGGAGAAATTGATTAAAGTATGCACCACTTCTCCAAAATTTTCAGTCATGGTTAATGGTCAGTCGGCTGGCTTCTTCAAGAGTTCTAGAGGTCTTCGGCAAGGAGACCCCCCTCTCCTCTTCTATTCATTTATGTGATGGATTTTCTCTCTGCCTTTGTGAACAGGGTGGGAGAAGAGGGCCTATGGCAAGGTTTTGAAGTTACTCCAGGTGGAGAAAAGGTACAATTGCTTCAATTTTCTGATGATACCCTATGCTTCATTGATGCTAATTTGGAGCAATTGGGTGTGCTTCTTGGGGTGTTGTGCTGGTTTGAAGTAGTTTCAGGCTTGAAAGTCAACTGGGTCAAGAGCAGGTTAATTCCAGTGGGAAAGGCGGAAAATATAGAAAACCTGGCAGAGGTGTTTGCCTGCCAAGTTGGATTCCTTCCAACTACTTATCTTGGTCTTCCTCTGGGGGCTAAATGTACCTCCTCTTTGATTTGGGAGCCGGTGGTGGAGAGGTTAGAAAGGAAACTGGCAGGTTAGAAGACCAAATATCTCTCTGGGGGAAAGAATTACTCTACTCAAAAGTGCTTTATCAAATCTTCCTTCCTATTTTCTGTCTCTCTTCCCAATGCCAAGAAAAGTAGCCCAAAGAGTGGAAAAATTGCAGAGGGATTTTTTATGGGAAGGGTGGGAAGAAGCGAAGAAGATTCACTGGTTAGCTGGGGTCAAGTTTGTGCTCCAAAAGACAAAGGTGGACTAGGGATCAGAAAAATGAAGGTTTTCAATAAGGCTCTTTTGGGGAAATGGATTTGGAGATTTGGCAGAGAAAGAGGAAGCTGGTGGAGGAGATTAATTGCAGCCAAGTATAACCCAGACATTGGGGACTGGGTTACTACCAGCTCCATGACCTCTCTTGGGTGCTTGATTTGGAAGAAAATCATGGAAGTATTCCCTTCATTATTGAGTAATGGCCTTTTGGTAAAGTTGGGGAATGGCCAGAGGATTCAATTCTGGAAGGATATGTGGTGTACTAGTAGACCCCTTGCCGAGATGTTCCCTCAGCTGTTCCAAATGGCAGAAAACCAAGAAGCCTTGGTTGCTGACTGCTATGAGGTTAGAGACAACACTTGCCTTTGGTGCCCCTCTTTCAGAAGGCATTTCCAGTACTGGGAACTAGATCAAGTTTCAGGGCTGTTGGAGATGTTATCTAATCAGTCTCTGGAGTTATCAGAAGAAGATTCTTGGGTTTGGTCATGGAGCGCAGATGGTCTGTTTTCTGTTACTTCGTTTGCCAGGATCCTTTCAACTGATCAATTTGCTGATTTCCCTGCTGATAAAGTCTGGAACCAGACTGTCCCTTTAAAGCTTAATGCTTTGATCTGGGCTGTGTCTCTGGATAAGTGCCTTACTAAGAAAAATGTGGAGAGAAGAGGTATGCAGCTGCAGGATTCTTCTTGTGTGTTCCGTAATCAAGGGGAGGACAGCAGCCACCTGCACTGTCCTATCTCCAATAAAATCTGGAGCCACTTCCTCTCCTCTAGGCAGCTATCATGGGTCATGCCTGCAACTGTTCTGGATCTCTTGTGGTGCTGGGACCAGAGAGGCTTATCTAAGTTAGGAAAAAGTGTCTGGTTCTCAACTCCTGCGGCTGTAATTAGCACCATTTGGGCTGGAAGAAACAGAAGAATTTTCCAGGGTAAGCACAACACTGTGGATCAGCTATTGTCCTGTACTGTTGGAAAACTAATCTCTTGGAATGCTGTTTCTTTAGGGGTTCAACCAAGGGTATTGGGAGCCCCGCTGAACGCTGGCAGTTTCTAATTGTATTGTTTTCTGGCTTCGTGGTCCCCAGATTTATGGTTTTGGGGCCTCTTGTACTCTGTAATTTGGTTTTGTTCTAATAAAATTTACTTTACTTTCTTCAAAAAAAAAAAAAAGGTGAACCCTTGCCCTCCTTTCTTTATCCAAAGTAGAGAGCTGCCCATTGGATTCTTATTCATCTAGCAAGGATAACTCAGTCCAAATTCTCTTCTTCTCTATAGAGATAGGATAGAACACTTCTTACTCCAACTTTTGAGCTTGTTCTTCACATATTGCAGCTTTTTTTAGGAATTTGAAACCTGGACAGCCATCAACAACACACTCCTTCCTACTCTATCCATGGCTTCCTTTCCTCCCTACTTTGAAATCTTCATTAGGCCTCATCTAGTTTCTTTCCCTGACTTCTTTTCCTCCCTACACTATCTTTGGCTTCCTTCTAGTTCAAATCACATTGTAAGTTCTTCAGTTTCTCATTGACTGCAGATGGAGAGTGTTACCTGACTCCCCTAAAAGCTCCCCTATTTCCACTTCATACCTTGAGAATCCACTGTAGTAATGCCCAAACTTCCAGCCATCTTATTAGTTTCACTTGCTGATTTCTCTGTTTTCTGTTGCTTCAAGGGATACTTTCTTTGGGCCTTTGTTTTATGATGAATGTTGTTATAAGTAGACCAGTGGTTTGGGGGCTCCTCTCTGCACGAACGCATTGACACTAAAGAAAGAGAGAAGAATTGGAAGGAAGTAATAGGAGGTACCTGGAGAGAGGATTGAAGCAAAAGGGGCAGACTCCTGGGTTGAGCTGAGTTCTCTGACTTTTCCATGGTCATAGGGAAGACTCTCTTCCCACCACTATTGCAAGGGTAATGGGCCTTCTCCTGATTTTCGTGGAAGAGCAAGTTCACTCTTGATAAGGTGCCTTCGTCATTGGAAATTTCTGCTTCTATTCTATATGATCCTGACTCATTTTTTGGTCCCAAATCCACAACTGAATTTGAAGGAAATGAGGAGGGTGCGGAGGGGCAGAACACTGATGATTTTTATTCTACTAAAATTTGAGGGGTGTCCACTGAAACTCCCGAAGGATATAGGGGTTGAAGGTGACAATAACGTGTCGGGATCATCTGAATAGGCTTCTTCTAGAAGTTGTAGACTAGAAGCCCTAACCTCGAGGAAAGATGAATATTTGGAGCGGCTATTCTCTCAGCTAGGGTCTGGCTTGTCATGAATTGAATGCTGACAAGTTGAGCCAGCTTTGCTTGGGCCCAATCTTTCGATAGGGTCTGGATGGGCCTGATGGGCCCAAATAGGAAGGCTTCGACTTGAAATTCTAAAGTCTGGGCTCTAGCAACAAGACAGGGGGCAATGACAGGCTTTCTCGTTGGCCCACACGTGTGAAGGGACTTTTGAGTCACTGGGTCCTTCTGGTGTAAGCTATCGAGGACTTGGTGAGTTAGTTGGATGAACTTGGTCTTCTCCTCCGAGATTGCAACGTCGAACCAAATATTCCTTTAATGAAGGAGCACTGATTTGGGGATTCCATGAAGGTTTCTGCAACGAACCCGGATCTTTGCAGTATTCAAATCCTTAAGGAGTCTAGTTGAAGGATGGATTGTCTCTAATTCACCGCATAGATTGCCTATTAGCTCAAAAGTCGGTCAAGTCCAAAGGTGAAAGGGGAGTCTTCTGATCTTGATCCAACCGTCAAACTTAAGAGACTCATATGCTGAACTTACCAATGGACACTGCCTGCAGAGAGAAACATCAGTGCCAAAAATATTGATTGAGCCTTGCCTAAGTCACTTTTGGATTGTTCGTTTGAATCTGCAAAGCCAATTGCCTGGTTACTACTAAAAGGGTGGAGGTCTATCCATGATTGAGAGTGGAGGTTAGCTGTTAGGCCTTGTTCCAGATCTTCCTAGCCCATATTTGATGACTTCTCACAAATAAAAGCTAGCTTCTAGATGCCAGAGGGGTTCAAGTTGTGGAGGTTAGCTATTAGGTCTCATTCCACATCTTGCCTCAGCCACTTTCTTTTTGGGGTGGGGGGGGGTGTGGTTTGTCGCACCTCTAGAAGGGACCAAGAAGGATCTCTAACCTTGCCCCTTAACACTCTCTGGAATGCAGTTCCCCTAATTTTGTCTGATCCTTTCCAAGAGGCCACTTGAACATATCTCCCCTGACTATTAGCCTTCGAATGGAAGATTGTATATTGGTTGCTCGTAGGGATCTTCCCATCCGTATGTAGCTTTTATCCGACGATAATGGCGGAGAGAAAGGAGGTCAGTTCTGAGCATTCATGGGCACCTAAGGTTATTCTTGTATAGCCTCTTCCCCTTTCTATGATAGCACAACTACCATCGGTGGAAGGGGAGATTGCGAACTCAAAGGACTTGGATTTGATGCAGATTAGTTTATGGACGCTGTGAGATGGGGGTCTCTCAACCAAAGTGGGCATGCCTGGAAAGAGAAAAAAAAATGAGGAGAAGAAGTGGAGGGGCCTGAATGGAGGTTCAGCGGATCTTCAGCAGCGGAAGCGGTACAGCGGCGGCAGTGGCAAATTTTAGTGGAGCCCAGAAGGTTAGGAGGCTTCTATGCCTCAAGTTGCTTTGTTGGTTGATTGTTTGATGTGTTTTAGATCCTCTCTACTCAGCAGTTTGAAGAGGGACTGTCAATGTGGAGTTCGGTTGATTGATATATGTGGATGATGTGTTTGGTGGGTAGTTCTCTGTGAATTGTGAGGTTAGTTGACTCGTAGAAGGAGTTGCTTTGCTGATGCTCCAGGTTTAGGAGTTGCAGCTATGCTGTTGAAGTTTTGGAACCATTAGATAAGTCGGTTGAGTGCTGTTGTTTAGGTCAGGAAGGTCTTCGTCTTGGGAGATTGGTGCAAAAATAACTAATGGCAGCTTCTGGCAGTGTGTACAAAACAAGTGTGATGGTACAACCTGATTTAATGGCTGTACAAATGACGTTGGTTAAACTTAATGGTACCAACTATGTACAATGGGCGAAGTCGGTGGAGGTAAATTTGACGGCAAGAGGAAAGTTAAAATATTTTAAAGAAAACAAACCAGACCCAGGAGCTGCAGGGTATAATGATTGGACCTGGAGAATGCACAAATTATGACATGTCTTTGGAACAATATGGAACCTCATATCAGTGTGAACTTGATGTTCTTTGATACTACGAAAGAAATTTGGGAACATGCTAAGCAATTGTATTCTGGACAAGACAATGTAACTAGAATCTATCAATTGTATCAGGAGTATTTTCAACTACAACAAGGTGATAGGAGTGTGGAAGAGTACTATGCTTGCTTGAAGAGTTTGCGGAATGAGTTGGATTCGTATCAGCCTCTTTCGATTGATCTCAAAGTGCAAAAACAACAGAGAGATCAATTGGATGTGGCACGTTTTCTTTTTGGGTTGAGGTCTGAATTTGAACCAGTGCGTGCCTAGATTTTAGGTAGCAGTGACATACCTACACTATCAGAAGTTTTATCCAAAGTATGAGGGGTTATGAGTCCACATACAAACATACAAATAGCTCTCTAGTATTAGAGAAGTCGACCCTAGCCACAACCAGAGGTTGTAGAGGTGGCTCACGTGGTAGAAGTAGCTATCCTAGAGGGAGTAATCATGGTGTGAGAGGAGGTTACAGTGGTGGTAGAGATGGGAATTTTAGAGGTCGTGGTGTCAGTGTTGCTGGTCGAGAAATGATCAAAGAATGTAGCTATTGTGGACGAGAAGGACATACTGTGAACTACTGTTATGATCTGCATGTCCCACCATCTACTTGGGCCAATCATGCTACTGTGGAAGGAGATAGTGGTACTACGGGGGATGACTCCACTGCTTTAGGTACTGGGAAGGAGAAGGAAATGGTTTCCATCACCCAAGAAAAGTATGAAAAACTTCGTTTGTCTTCTTCTTCTATCGATAATATTGTCTCTTGCGAAGTCAGGTACAACATGTCTTGTTTCTTCTTTTAAACCATGGATTATTGATTATGGGGCCTCAAATCACATTATTGGGTCCTTAGACCTATTTGCATCTTTATCCCCTCCTTCTATCACTCATTCGGTTACCTCCCGTGTTTCTGGTACTAGTGATGTTTCTTTACATTTTGATTTCACTTACCGTCGGCCCTATATGTTCCTAAATTTCCTTTTAGTTTTATGTCTGTTAGTAAGTTGACAAAATCTTTGAATTGCCCCGTCTCATTCTTTCCATCCTATTGCATTTTTCACGATCTCGAGACGGGGAAGACGATTGGTGGCGGGCATGAAGCTGGAGGATTGTATTATCTTGATGGTGGTGGATCACAAATAGATCTTCATTCCTCTATTGCACCATTGCAATGGCACTGTCGGATGGGTCACCCTTCTCTTCCAACTTTCAAGAGTCTTGTTCCAAAGGTTGTGTATGTTCGTGGGTTATAGTGTGAAGTTTGTCAGCTTAGTAAACATCATCATGTCTCATTTTGTTCCAAGGGAATCTACTAGAGTCTCGGGTCTTTTTGAACTTGTTCATTCAGATGTTTGAGGTCCTTGTCCAGTTGAATCTTATAATGGTTTTAAATATTTTATTTCCTTTGTTGATGATTTTTCAAGAATGACTTGTATTTATTTAATGAAATCTTGTACATAGGTGTTTGATATATTTCTCTCCTTTTATGCTGAAATTAAGAATCAATTTGGTATCTCCATTAAATACTTTTGATCTGACAATGCAAAAGAATATTTCTAACACTCATTTCGTATGTTCTTTGAATCTCATGGCATAATACATAATCATCCTGCTCCTCCACTCCACACCAAAATGGAATAGTTGAGGGGAAGAATAGACACTTACTTGATACTGCTCGGGCACTTTTGATTCATACGTCAATTCCAAAAAAATATTGGAGTGATGTTGCTCTTACTTCTTGCTTTCTCATTAATTGTATTCCATCTTCTGTGTTAAGTGCCTCATCTCCTTTTTCTATTGTCTTTCCTTCTCAATCTCCGTTCCCTTTGCCTCCGCGTGTCTTTGGTTGTGTTTGTTTTGTTCATTGCTTGGGGCTGGCATTGGATAAGTTGGATGCTCACACTCTTAAATGTCTTTTTAGGGTAATCTCGGACCTAGAAAGGATATAAGTGCTACAGTCCTTCCCTTCGGTGCTCCTTTGTTATTCCTGATGTGACATTCTTTGAAAATGTTCCTTTCTTTTTCTCAACTGACCCTACTTCTCTTGATCTCTATCCCCACCTCCTCTTCCCTTACCAATGGAGGAGGTGTCTATGCCTGCTCTTGTTGTTCAAGAGTCAATGCAACCACCGATCCATCGAGTGTATGCTCACGACTCTCATGGTATTGTGCTTCAACTTTCTCCATCTTCATCTCAACCATCAGCGGCTCCTCTGTTAACGGATCCATTTCATTTCAATCTTTTCATTGCGCTTTGCAAAGGTAAGCATGCTTGTACTAAAAATCCTATATCTCGTTATGTTTCATTTGCCCATTTATCTCCATCCTATCGGAATTTTGTATCCCTTCTATTGTCTGTGTTTGTTCCTAGATCTCTTCAAGATGCTCTTCTCTCTTCGGAATGGAAAAGGGTGATGGATGAGGAATTTCATGCTCTTCAATCTAATCATACTTGGGACCTCACTTCTCTGCTTCCAAGGAAGAAATCATTTGGTTGTCGGTGGGTTTACACTGTTAAGCATCTTGCCAATGGTAGTGTGGAGAGATATAAAGCACGCTTAGTAGCCAAAGGGTATTATTATAATCCAAGAAATCTGCCCATATAGTCCCAGCTTGTTATATATGTAGTCCACTCTTCCCCGACTCAATCCTTTAGCAAACAAATCTGCCCATTGGTTTCCTGTGTTAACATATGAGTATCTATCACTCCACTCAGCACCTTCTCTCTCACAAAGTGACAATCAACCTCTATATGCTTGGTTATCTCATGAAACACCGGATTAGAAGAGATATGCACTGCAACCTGGTTGTCACAGTAGAGTTTCATTGGAGTGTCAATAGTGTATCCAATCTCCTGTGGAAGATTTCTCAGCCACACTAACTCACAAGTAGTAAGTGCCATAGCTCTATATTCTGCCTCTACACTGCTTCTTGCCACAACTATCTGTTTCTTACTTTTCCATGTCACCAGGTTACCCCCAAGGAAAGTACAATAGCTTGTAGTGGATCTCCTACCAGATATAGAGCCAGTCCAATCAACATCAGTATATCCCTCTATTTCAAGTTTTCCTCCACTTCTATATATCAAGCCACGACCAGGAGCCCCCTTTAAATACCTCACAATCCTTAGAACTGCATCCCAATGTAGAACCCGAGGTTTCTGCATGAACTGACTTACCACACTAACCGCAAAGGAAATATCTGGCCGAGTAATGGTTAAGTAGTTTAGTTTACCTACCAGACGTCGGTACCTTCCAGGATCTTCAAACTCTTCACCCATATCATTACTCAGCTTAATATTTGCTTCCATAGGTGTTTCAACCGGTTTGGCACCTAACAATCCTGTTTCTTCCAACAAATCAAGAACATATTTCCTTTGACACAAATTAATACCATGCTTAGACCTTGCTATTTCTATCCCCAAGATATACTTTAGTTTACCAAGGTCCTTTGTCTGAAAGTGTTCCTGTAGAAAGATCTTCAACCTATCAATTCCCACCTTTATCATTCCCGGTAATAACAATATCATCTACATATACCACCAATAGGATCTTTCCAGCCTGAGAGTCATGACTGAAGACCGAGTGGTCAACCTAGCATTGTTTCATACCAAACTTCTTTACCACCTCATTGACCTACCAAACCATGCACGAGGAGACTGTTTAAGTCCATAAATGGCCTTCTTTAGTCGGCACACCTTACCATCCTCCCCCTGAGCAACAAACCCCTGTGATTGCTCCATATAGACCTCCTCAAGTAGATCACCATGTAGGAAAGCATTTTTGATATCAAGCTGAAAGAGAAGCCAATTATACACAGCAACAGCTAGGGATATCACAACACGGACTGAACCAATCTTAGCAACTGGGGAGGTCTCTGTGTGGTCAATACCATATTTTTGGGTGTACCCTTTGGCAACCAGTCTAGCTTTCAACCGCTCTACACTACCATCAGGTAAGTACTTAACAGTGTATACCTACTTACAACCGACAACCTGCTTACTAGGAGGAAGTGTGGTGAGGTCCCATGTATGATTATGAACTAGTGAACTGAGAGTTCTTCTTCCATTGCATGGTGCCACCCCGGAGAGGCAAGAGCTTCCCGGACATCCGTAGGGACAACAACAGAGGATAACAAGGAGATAAACTGGCAATGGGAAGTAGAAAGATGAGTGAGAGAAACATAATTAGAAACAGGATGAAGGGTGCAACTACGTTTACCTTTTCGCAAGGCAATGGGAAGATCAAGTTCAGAGATCGGGGTCGGGGCTGGTGTGGGAACAATTGCCGGATCTTTCGACGAGGATGGAGCTGGAGGAGGAGTCGGTACATGTTGGCGATGTGTATACACTTGACGAATAGGTGGCCGTTCAACAGGTGGTGGCACCAGACATTCAACTCATTACGAAGGTTTCTCATGCTAGCATAGTATTCCTCAAGACTTTGATTACCCTGTTGCAAATTAAAGTATTCTTGATATAGCTGATATACTCTAGTTGTGTTGTCTTGACCTGAATGCAACTTCTTAGCATGGTCCCACACTTCCTTGACAGTATCAAGAAACATGAAATTCATACTAATCTTGGGTTCCATACTGTTCCATAACCTTGTAATAATCTGTGCATCTTCTTGTTCTAGTCACCATACTCATGAGAATCAGTAGAGGGTTTTTCCTCCCTTATGTGTTTCACTTTCTTCTTTGCTTTAAGAAAGACTTCTCTAGATTTCGCCCAAGGTACATAATTTTCTCCATTCAACTTGATAGAGGTCATCTGAACATTCAGGTAATCTGTAGGAACCATCACACTAGTTTTACTGTCATTGTTGTCTCCCATTGCTGAATTCTGCACTCTCTACACCACAACCCTACCACACGACTACCTGAAAAACTCACCACACTGCTCGAAGACCACTCTCCCTTCAAACCACACTGGAATCCGCGTAAACCCTAACCCATTACAACCTGAATTTCCACCATATGATCTGGAACATATTCACCATTTGATTCACAATAAAAAACTGCATAAAAACCACTTACGTAATCACCAGAAAATCAAACTATACTCGACACCCACTGCACCACTCGAATTAGTCCTCTTCTCTTCATCGATTAAGGGAGGGCTTCCTACAAACCATAGCAACCACCCATGAACTGCACGACTGGAGGCATAGAAACCTCCAAGGGAAGAGGGAGATCACTCCTTTTCAGCCTCTTCCCTTATCTCCAACTGATGGCGAAGAAAAAAAGAAGAAAACCCTAGACTGGATGCGTGAAGACCAGAATTCTGGGCAGATTCGGTTTGCTCAACCTAGCTCTGAGAACCAGACTAAGAAGAAGAAGAAGAAGAAGAAGAAGAAGAAGAAGAAGAAGAAGAAGAAGACGAAGAATGTAGTACAATGTAGGGTTTGAGAGGTTCGGTAATGTAGTACAACAGTTTGGGGATGACACAATGTAGGGTTGATCATTCAGTGTTTAGTAGAGCTACTACCTCTGGGAAGATTGTGTTTGCAGTCTATGCTGATGACATCATTATAACAAGAAGTGATGAGCATGGCATTGAAAAGCTCTAACAGTTCTTACAAAGCCAGTTCCAGACTAAGGACTTGGGGCACTTGAAATATTTTCTGGGCATAGAGGTAGCAAGGTCAAAGTGGGGAATCTCTCTCTCACATAGGAAGTATGTGCTTGAAGATGTGAAGATGTTTGATAGTGAGGGGGAGCCTCTAGCTGATCCTGGATGGTACAAGAGAGTAGTTGGAAAACTGATTTATTTAACCATTACAAGACCAAACATTTCCTTCAGTGTTGGATTATTGAGCCAATTCATGCAGAACTCAAGGACAATCCATATGGAAGGTATTGTTAGAGTTCTACGCTATTTGAAGGGTTCTCTAGGTAAAGGGTTGTTGTATATGAAAGAGAGAGAACTTTCCTTGGAAGGATACACTGATGCTGATTGGGCAGGGTCGGTTACTGACAAAAAATCAACAACTGATTACTGGACATTTTTGGTAGGGAATTTGATTACTTGGAAAAGCAAGAAGCAAAATGTGGTGGCTAGGAGTAGTGCTGAGGCCGAGTGTAGAGCAATGGCGCACACTACATGTGAGTTGGTGTGGTTGAGACAATTGTTACAAGAGGGGAATATCAGTCACAAACCCCATGAAGCTATTTTGTGACAACCAGGCAACCATTCATATCTCTTCCAATCCAGTGTATCATGAGAGGACCAAACACATAGAGGTGGATTGTAACTTTGTTAGACAAAAGGTGGTCAGTGAAGAAATCATTACCCCATAAGTGAAGTCTGAAGATCACCTAGCTGATTTGTTTACCAAAGTTTTGAGTGGTTCTCGGATGAAATACATTTGTAACAAGTTGGAGTTGTATAATATATATGCTCCAACTTGAGGGGGAGTGTTAAAATACAGCTTTGTTCTAGGGTTATTTTAGTCTTTCCTCTTCTTTAAATCAGTGTTTTTTTGTCTCTATTCTCAAGTCTCTGTATACAGGGGTAGTATTGTAATTTTACTTTTCATTATGAATTAAACATACAAGGCGGTAGTTCTCTCTCTCGATTGAGACTATGAGGCTCTATTCTGTTCGACTTCTTCTTCTTCTCCTCTTCTTCTTCTCCATCTCTTCCCCTTCTAGGCTCATATCAGAAGTTTCTTTTTCTTTATTTAATTAAATACAGGCCTGATAACGTGTACAATATAAAGAAAGCTTACTGTATTAGTTTCAGTCCCTTGGGAATGTTTAATGAATGCTTCTTGATAGGGAAATTATGTCTATTGATGACTGTAATTACTGCTTGCAAGATTAAAGGGAAGATATAAAGAATTATGGGAGAGAGAACCAAAAATCACTCAATGGGGTGCCTAGAATCACTCCAAGCTGCGGGAATCACTTGTCACCCTTAGCATAAGCTGCAGGAAATCAAATAAGCTCCATTCATTCATCACTCCATGTTTTTGTACTTTAGATACACATATACGTTATTGGGGTGGCCAGTTCTACTAGAACTAGAAAAAGCAAAAACTACAGAATTGCCACTATCAAAAGAAAACTCAGTAATCATAAGCTATTTAACCATTGGCTATGAAATTTTAAATACATCTAAACTCTGATTTGGAAAATCAAACTCTCTGGGTTCCACAGGCAACAAAATAAAATGACAAAAAATAACCCTATTGTTAAAAATGCAACAATTACATGAAAAATTTAGAAATTTCCAGTTTGGGATTCTTTACTTCTGTGTCGCTCTTGCTTTTTTGGAGTCTTCTACTAGCAGCAAGTCATATTGTGTTTTTGAATATCATCATTATCGTCTAAGTTTTTTTTCATGCTCATGTGTTTAAATATAATAAAACAAAACATGACATGATTAGGTATGTATTTTTCTAATCAATGTTGTCAGATTCAAAAACAGTTGTAATACTGTTTTGGTTACAAAGTCATATGTAAAATGATCCAGCCACTGGGTTGAGCCAATGACCCTTGACATCATACTTAAGTATTAGAAAAAATATTGTTTGCATGTTTATATGTACTTAAATGATTTGTGTCTAAAGTTTCGATACTGAGGTACAGGTTCAAATCCCCTCATCTCTTTTTTAGAGTAACAAAGGTAATTACAATTGTCTCGTGTTTTTCTGAAAACTAGAAGGTTTGTGAAAATCCCCCAGTTTGTCAGTTTTGGTTCTTCTGGTGTTTCTTAAAATTAGCACTGCAATAAAAAACGAAAACCCTTACTAGCTCATGGGTTAACGGGTCTGACTTTCTCCATTCCAAGTCTGACAATATTGGTTTTAATGCCCCCACTCCCTCTACTCTGCCGATTGCACTTTTCTATGGCCGTATCTCTCCATCTCTCTATTTTTCTCACATAGATTTTACTACAGGATGGAGAAAGAGTGCAAAATACAGAGTTCTTTGCTATGCCTAAAGGTAGGTTCTAAGGCCCGAAGACCTGACTGACAGTTGGGATTGCATCAATGTGGTTTTGGTGGTTGATGAGGTTTCCTAGTTTCTATGTTTTGAAAACCAGGGAACAGCTTCATTATAAAGTATAAACAACTAGCTCCAACTAATTTTTGCTCTTGATGCAAATACAACATATAAGTCTTGAATCTATTAAAGTAGGACATGCATGGCTTTTGCAAGATCCTATCCTAATTATCCCTGAAGATTATGTTTATAGTTGTCTTCAACACAAGCAATGCAGATGTTTGTATTATGTATTTGATCCATGCAAGGGGCTTGTCCGTTATGTATATATTTTATCTTTTTGTATTTTTCTTTTATTTACTCCTGCTTTCCTTTGCCCTTTATGGGTTTCTGGTGGTTGTATGAATTGTGTAATTCTAGTATTTGTGCAATGGCAGTTCTATCAGATTATGGGCATTAACTGGTCAAGTTTTGATGGAAATGGTTGGTCATACTTCAATAGTCTATTCTGTCGATTCACATATCTCTGGACTTATTGTTAGTGGAAGTGAAGATTGTTTTGCCAAAATATGGAAAGGTTAGTACTTTTTGGTGGAACATGTTTTGGTTCTTTTTGTAGTTCATTTTCCATTTTTTCTGTTTTGGTATAATCTTCTGTGTCGAAAAGATCCAATTGTAATTTGTAAGTAGTCAAAGAATGTTCAATTTTACTTCTGTATTGTCTATACTTGCACAGCACCCGTAAGAACAAATTTTTAGTTGCAAGTTGAAGGGGTTGAAGGGCTGGGGTAGACGAAAAAGGACATGGACAGAAGTAGTAATAAACGATTTAAATGCCAATATTGACATTCAATAGAACAGAATGGTGAAGCAGGTTTCATGTAGCCGATCACATATGGTTGGGATAAGACTTGGATGATGATGATGATGATTGTCTCTGCTTGTAGTAAGTACTCATGTTGCCTTAAGAGATGGTCTTGGATGTTGCTCTTTTGTTTATTGAGTGAATTATGTTGAGATTACAGTAACCAAGCTCCTGGCTATTGATTAGAAATTGCTTATATGTTTCCCCTCATTGCTACCAAACAAAGGAGATTGCTTTTTTTTTTTTTCTATCAAGTGGGTCATATACTGGCTGGCAGATCTAATAAGGCTATAGGCCAATGTTGGTCCCAGCTATCTAGGGACTTGGGAGGGGTGAACTGCACAAACTGGCCACTCTCAGGCTTAAACCAATGCTGTCATGCTTGTTAGCTGGAGATTTTACCATTACACCAAACAATGGTCCCTACTAGATGTGAGGTCTAGCATTTCTAAGTTAGTGATCAAGAGAGCTACCAACCAAATACAAGGTTTGTTAGTTTTTTTTTTTTTTTTGTTTAAATATTTGCAGTTGATATCATGTTCAAGTTTGAGCAAGTTCTGCCTTGGTCTTTTACCTCATAATTAGGTGCATCAGGTAAAGTGAATATGATCCTTAGTTATGTGCTACTTTGATGTTTATTCCAGAGGATCTTTCTTTTTGAATCGTTTACCCAACAATATCAGTGCTGAACCACTAATTACTATGTATAGGCATTCAGTTCTGTTGTTATACTTTTCCTCCAGTCATTAATGTTTTGTCTTGTTTGGTTTAACTTGAAATGTTCCTTAAGAAACTGTTTACTGCAGATGGAGTTTGTGTTCAAAGCATTGAACATCCTGGTTGTGTTTGGGATGTAAAATTCTTAGAGAATGGAGACATTGTGACGGCATGTTCCGATGGAGTTGTAAGGATCTGGACAGTACATGATGATAGAATTGCTGATTCACTTGAACTTGAGTCTTATGATTCCCAACTTTCTCACTACAAGTTTAGCAGGTATAACTAATCAGTATTTTTTCTTTATAGAGTGTTTATAATTGATTATATGGAACCTCTGTATGTTCAGAAGTTATCAGCTTGTCTGTACTAATCGTTTTCTCTTGCTTTTTTTTTTGTTTTTTTAAGGAGAGGTAACTCATTGTATTTGTGCCAGTGAGGTAAAAATGCTGTGAAAATGGGAGAATTCGTGCCTGTATAAGCTAGGGGGAGAGTAGCAGAGGGGCTAGCTCAATGTCTTCCTATTTGAGGAGGGCTACTTCCCTTGTTTGTGCATTTCTATGACTTTATCAGTATTTTCTAATAAAATCCTGTTCATTTACCAATCAAAAACAATGTTTTAGAAACCAACCCAGATGTTGACCCAGAAAGTGGCCAGGTGGCGGGTTTGGCTGTTATACTGGTGGTTACCTGGTGAAACCAGGGATGCAACTCAGGTTGGCCCAAGTTAACATTTTACACTACTTCAGTCTCAGGCTTTGGGTTGGGCCCATTCAAATCTTGGCAAAAGTCCAACCCGAGCCTACCCAAGTTGCAACCCTAGGTGAAGTGATTGAAATTATCAAGAGGCATGACCTGGTCAGCTGTCCTGGTCACTGGTTCAGTTGCCCAGGTCAACAACAGGTTGAAAACACTGACCAAACCAGAATGAAAAGTGCAAGAATTAAAAGGAAAAATGTAATTGTCGTGATTGTGATAATTATTCTTTTTTAAGGTTATCTGGCTATAGTTGGTTGAACCCATCAACTATAGTCTAGCTATTGTGATAATTATTCTTTTTTTTTGTTTTGATTGTATGGGCTGGGGAATAAAAAGTTTGTATGTAAAAGGTTTGAGGATTGTTGGTGGCCTGGGTTGTGGGCTTTGAGCCTTGGGTGATATCTTGTCACCTAGATGTACTCTTTTTCTATTTAATATATTTTTTCTTTTTTATTTATTTCCAAAAAAAAGAGAATCTTAGCCATTTGTTTCAAGCTTTTGAAGTCTTAAAATGACTAAAGCTGTAATTAAGAAGTGAAATTCACTGTAGGTAGGACACTTAAGGCATTATGAATATGAGTAGACTTAATGATCATTGTTGTCATTTTTTTGTGTCCTATTTGTGTTTATGTTACTGGTATTTGTCTGATCATTTACTTTGCCAGCTCATTTGGTTCCCTGATTTGCATTGCCTGTGACATGTTTACTTAGGAAGAGGGTTGGTGGATTGAAATTGGAAGATTTACCTGGTCTAGAGGCTTTGCAAATTCCAGGTTTGATCCTAAGTTCTTAAAGAAAACTGCAAAATTTGACATGTTATCACAATCCAATTTCATGGATTTTTACACATAATTTGTAGGCATTGATATGCATAAAGGCCTTATCATGCAAAATTAAATGCATATTTGTGCATGCATGCACGTCTTTATGTATTGCCAAAACTTTGTATTTTGGCCAATAAAAAGTTAGAATTTTTTTTGTTGGGAAATAAAATCATTGAGATAATGTATACATACAGATGCAATTGTTGACATGTGTTTAGGTATAACAAATGTTTAGTATCTATTATTTGCAAAGTCTTGTAATGGGCATTGAGATTGGTCAATGACTGTCTTATGTTAGTAACTTATTCAATCTTTTTAACTTTTTGTTGATTAGGTACCAATGACGGGCAGACAAAAATTGTGAGAGAAGGGGATAATGGTGTAGCATACTCATGGAATTTGAGAGAACAAAAATGGGACAAAGTACTAGCTTGTTATATTTAAGAAATTATTTACTTTGTTCTTTGAATCTCTACCAAATTCAAAATTATTGAATTTTCTTCTTACTCTAATGATGTTTTCTTAAATTTATTGATATGATTTTATGTAATTACTTTCCTTCCTATTATGCATTTAAGTTACAAAATATAGTGGTTGCCAGTTCTTTTCAATTGTTTGCGCTCTCCTTAGTGCATGAGGGTGGGCCTTAGGGCAACGGGTTGGTTGCTCCATTGCGAACTGGGTGATAAGGGTTCAAATCTCTTGGAAACAATCTCTCTGTATGTACAGGGGTAAGTCTGCATACATCTGTCCCTCCCCAGACCCCACATTGGTGGGAGCCTCGTGCGCTGGGCACTCTCTTTAGTGCATCATGTTGCTTGCTTACTTGTGGGTGCCCCCTAGTAAGGCCTTCAGCTTAAGTTGAATCTGCATCCCTTATTTCTGCTAACTTCCTGCTGTGTGCTGCCATCTGTTTTGTAAAATATCTACCAATTTCAGTTGGCTTTCAATTATGGAAGTTCCATGAAAGTTATGTTTAATCTCATATGCTGCTGGTTAAGGGAGATTATTTCAAGTTGACGATTTCCTCTCCCCCCAGAAAGGACACAAATCTTAATCTAATTTGGAGTAGTGGGATTGTTGATAGTAAACTGCAATGAATTGTGACTATTTGATGAACTCCTGTTAAAATTTAATACAAAGGGCTTGGTGGTTACAGGAAGCACCTTAATATATGGGGAGATGGGGAGGGGCACTTTGATTACAATTCTATCTGGTATATTAATATATTATACACATGTCATACTGTCTCCAATAGTTTCCTCATAAAAAAAAGTTTTATGTAATTGGTTTATAAACAACACTGGCCACATATCTATTTATGTATGTATATACATTTTTTTTTTTGTCTCAAACTTTCATTGCAAATATGAGTTAAACATGAATTTACATTTAGCCGATCATTTTCTGTATCATGTTTTTTTTGAAGATAAAATAATTTTTATTTCTGTATCGTTGATTCACTGAACTTTGGCTGTTAATTTTTATTCTTCAAAAATAAAAACCCTAACTTTTCCCGTAGCATACTTTACCTTCCCTCAAAAAATATTTTTGCTGTTTGTTGAATTGCTAAGTGTGTTGGACAGCCATATTTATGCTTGGCAGGCATTGTCTCTTATATATTTTTGGACTTGGTTTCTTTAATGGTATGATTTATTTAGGTAATTATTTTAATGTAGAAGTTGTATGTGCTTGTGCTGAAATCTGAAATTGGTAGTTATGGAAAAGTCATTTCTGAAGGTTATTTGGATTCCACTGAGAACTGGTTCCATGTGGTTAACTCATTTAATTTCTAATGTATTTCATTTGCATTGAATTTCTTTAATGGTGTAATTTATTTAGATTATTATTTTAGTGTAGAAATTGTATGTGTTTGTGCTGAAATCTGAAATTGGTAGTTCTGGAAAAGTCATTTCTGAAGGTTATTTGGATTCCATTGAACTAGTTCCATGTGGCTAGCTCATTTTTTTTGGATAAATAATGTGGTTAGCTCATTTAGTTTCTAATATATTTCATTTGCATTGAGTTTCTTTTCACTTATTTGGTTTCTTTGTATGCTAATATCTATAAATGCTGATTGAAATAAATTTTGAATATCTAGATTGGTGAAGTTGTTGATGGACCTGATGATAACGTGAACCGTGCTGTTCTTGATGGGGTTCAGTATGATTATGGTAAACTTAGGCTTTTGTGTCAGTCACAATTCTTTTATTTCTTTTTATCTATTTTTGATTCCTTTTTCTAATATATGATATTCTGCTTCTTAGTATTTGATGTTGATATTGGAGATGGTGAGCCTATCCGCAAATTGCCTTACAACCGATCAGGTATTTCCTTGTTATGTAACACATGCTTTTGTTTGGTTTTGCAAGGGTTAGCTTTGATGTTATCTTCTCTCTCTCTCTCTCTCTTGTTTGTTACTTTGTGCATTTTAATTATCTCTAATTATATATGCATTTTTTTTTCATTTCCTCGCAAACATACATTTCTTTGTTATTGGGAGCTAAACTACGAAATGGTGTTGAATGATTGATGCATTCTTTGAGTTTAAGCGAATGAAAAATTGAACAGTTCCTTTTAGTGTTCTCAAGTCTAGTCACTTGGTACCTATGCTGTAGCATATGACAACCAGGAAAATTTTTGATGGGAAACAGATAAAGGGGTAGTCCTACAACTTTGAGCTCTGGTGGTTTGGTTTATAGGGTGAAGGAAGGTAATTTGGGTGACTAATGATGAATAATATAGATTGTTAAACAAGTAATAGAATTAAAAAGAAAGAGGAAAAATCTTGCTGTTAGATTGTACAATATATAGATAGATTGCTTGAGGGTGAAATAGCTCGGGGGGGTGGTTGGATGTGGCTATAATCTTCAATTACAATAACTTAGGTTTTGTTTGGATAACTTCAGGGTTTGTGCTTTTTAAAAACAACTTTCATCGAATGCTCAAAACACTTTTTGCCTCATTTTTGTTTTCCAAAGTTCAAAGCTCAAAAGCAAAAGCTTATCCAAATGGAGACTTAATTTATAGAGTGAATAGAAGGGCTGGATTCTCTCTTTATTGATTCCAATTTCAACTAGGAAACTGACAAGAATAGATTCCTAGTTGAATTGGAGCTAAGGTAAACTAATAATTAATCCATGGGAGTATTCAAGAAGTCCAAAACCCATATATAACCCATAGGAACAGTCAAATATGGTTGTCAACTCTTAAATAATCCATTAGTAATCCTGAAATTAACTAAATAAAAGATGTTAGTTCCGAGATAGATCTATAATTAAATAGAAATAACACTATAAAGATTCCATTTGGGTTGTCTCTTGATATTTAGGTTTAGGTAGATGTATTTAGTCTAAGGCGCTATTTGAATAAGCTCTTACTTGTGGACTTTAGGCTTTTAAAAGTTCGAAAAACCAAAAGTTTACTTTGTTTATTTGGTAGAGCCTGCTTCTCGAAGCCAAAATCCAAGAAGCCAAAGTGGATTAAGGGCTGAAATTCCAAAGTCAAAATAATAGATTTTGGTCTTTTGGCCTTGAACTTTTTGGACGAAACGTGACTCAAACCTCTTGACTGTCTTGACTCTCTTCATTGGTAAGTCCATTCTTCTTCTTCTTCTTCTTCTTCTCAACAAAACTCTAACCGGTTTTTCACAAATCGAACATTTGGTTCCACTCCCAAGTATGGCATCTTAAAACCCTTCACAAATTGAACATTTGTTCTTTGAAACCCCCATTCAAATGTATTTGTTGTGTTCTATTAAACCCCCCATACTCATGTATTCCATCATGCTCTACAAAATCCCCTTTTGAATGTTTCTGTTGTCTTCTATTGAACTCCCATCCTTTTGTATTATAGTGTGTTTTATTAAACTCCCATTCATATGTTTAATCTTATATGTTAAAACACCAATTTGAACGTGTGTTAAACTCCTCATTCGGCTGTGTTCTACACTCCTCTCATACAGAAACAATATCCCTATTATGTTTTAAACCCCCCACATGTTTGATGAATTGTTTGTTTATCATGTAATTTCTATATTATCTGCAATGGACTGTTTCATCTACTATTTCTTTGACCAACTGAATACTGAATGGGGAAGGATGTTAATGGACTATTTCATCTATTGTTTCTTTGACAGATTGAATGTGAAAGGATGATCTTCTTTTGATTAACTGTTTCATCTATTATTTCTTTGATGGACTGAATGGGAAAGAATGATCTTATGAGTTATGATTAATTCACTGTTTCATCTATCATTTCTTTGATGGATTGAATGGGAAAGAAAGATTTTCTTAGGATCAATGGACTGTTTTATCTGTTATTTCTTTCTTGGACTGATGGGGAAGAAGGTTAATAGGCTGAAATACAATATTTTAATTACAAGTTTACAACCAATATATTGGTGCCACCTGTCAATGAAAGTAGGAAAAGTAGTTTGGTATTACCAAACACCCAATTTGAGCTTTTGCTTCGAGAAATTAGCTAAATGACCGAAATGGAAAGCCAGAAATTAGCTTATCCAAATGACACCCAAGTTTTTGGGGCTGGCATTGTTGTGCTTTCAGTTATTTGGTTTTGTGATAGTTTCGGTTTGCATGTGGTTATGGGTGTGTACACCGGTTTAGGGAGTTGCTTTAGATATGCTTGTGTTGATTTTGCATTTTGTCTTTATTTTTGGTGGTGTTGCTGGTTTTTTTTTTTTTTTTTTTGTTTGGTGGAGGCCTGTCTGTTGCGTTCTTGGGACACAAGCTATATTCCACTGGTATATGTACTTTTCTTTTAATGAATTTTATTTTTCCATAAAAAGTGGTCCTGTTACAAGTTTATCTATTGCATCCTTTTCCCTTTATTTTTTCTTCCTTTTTTTTGGGGGGGGGGATTGGTAACTCTAAGAATTCATTCAATATAAGATATGAATTTGTGTACAGGTCAGAGAGGTTAATAAACTCTGAAAATAGCATAGGCCACTTTAAAAAAAATTACAAATGAGTATAATCATATATTCATTAATGCCTTGCCATCTATTCTTTTTCTATGGCAAACTTTAGGCATTCCTTTGAATTCTCTTGAAAATAATGTCTATTCTACCTTCTGCTTCAGATGGATTGGATAACCATGTGCATCAATTAATTCTTTCTTATTTCCAATAAGATCTATGTGAGGTACTTCTTTCACAAGCTTAAGTCCATTTAAAGAACCAGCTCTAGAGATTAGAAAATATGTAATTATTGAAAAATCCTCGTGCTGGGTTGTCCGTAATTGTAACTTTAGAACTCACCACCTTCAACAATTAACAGTTGTGATCTTCAAGTTTCTGCTGCCTGATGGCCCCAACAACTCTGCTTGTGGTGTGTCACTATTTCTTATACAAGATTGCAATGGTTTGAAAGGTTGAAAATTGGTGTACTGTTGAATTCTCAGACTTTGTTTAGAGCTCAAACTCTAGCTGAAAGTGAAATTTCTGGAGGCTGAACCCAAACCTCTATTCACTCATTCTAGCTCCTTTTTTCTGAAACTCAAAATACAGTCTTACAAAAGGAGTAAATGGTGAAACTAAACTAAACATGCTCCTAACATGATATCCAACCTTAAATGTGAAAATACTGAAAAGCTAGGATACCCTGGTATACTGGTACAATGGTGCCCCATCATGTCAGATATTTCATTTTTTTTGTAAATTCTTTATCTGATACCATGTTCAGCTGATCCTTGCCATATCTAGGTAACTCAGATGGAAAAACATGCTACCTTATCAAAAAGTAAATTTTCCTTACTGGACATACATGATAGAAATGCTAGAGACAATTAAGTTACAATGTAGGCCTTGAAGGGCTAAAGAACAAAAAAGTTGACCTGGCCATTCTAAACCCATATTTCTTTTCGTTGCTTAGAGTATCCTCAAGAGAGTATTAATTCCTATTCTACATGGCTTCCTAAATGTTTTACAGATAAATTTAAAAGAGAGAGAAAACTTCATTCACA
Organism: Nelumbo lutea; assembly: GCF_056320005.1. Taxonomy (NCBI): domain Eukaryota; kingdom Viridiplantae; phylum Streptophyta; class Magnoliopsida; order Proteales; family Nelumbonaceae; genus Nelumbo; species Nelumbo lutea. Next base: position 23,012,029 of record NC_142688.1, read on the forward strand.
TCAGCAGCATGGAAATTATTTTTTATTGAATTCATAATGTAGGCCTGGAAGGGCTAAATAACAATATAATTGACCTGGCCATTCTAACCCAAACTTTTCTTTTCCTTGCTTAATGTAACCTCAAGAAGTATTTATCCCTCTTCTAAATACCTTTCCAAATGTTTTACAAATAATTAAAAAAGAGGAATATGTACTCACATCAGCAGCATGGAGATTATTTTTTTAATCTGCATGTCTAGGCATAATTTTTGTCGCTCATGCTGCTTCATGTTTCACCTACTTTGAATTGGATGGATCTTCTTAATATAGTTTTTTGCTTATTTAGATTACTTATACCTTTTTTTTACTTCAAATGATATTTACTGTACCATCAAATGCACATATTCATCAGCTTGAAATGATTATACAATAGTGATCTATTTCCAGATAACCCTTATGATACTGCTGACAAGTGGCTTCTAAAGGAAAATCTTCCACTTTCTTATCGGCAACAAATAGTGGAGTTTATACTGCAAAATACTGGACAGAGAAATTTCACTCTTGATACATCATTCCGTGATCCTTATACGGGCTGTAAGTATTTAGAGTTTTGTGCCAACTGCCAACACATGATAGGGATAGTAGAATAGGTCCAATATCCTTATTAGCTTCTGTTTGTAATGAATGTTTATATATATATATATATTGTTGCAGCTAGTGCTTATATACCTGGAGAACCTTCAATTGCATCAGGTTTGTTATTCTTACTTTAGTTTCTTATTATCTTCCATGATCAGGATATATAACTAGCTTATCATGTTTAACCTCTACTTTTATCTCACATATTTTTGCATACTCCAGGTGTTTCAACAAAACCTGTTTTCAAGCATATCCCCAAGGTATGTTCTTATCTTTCTCATTTGCTTCTTGTTTCCATTGATGGGGAATTTTTGGGATATGGTTAACTTTATCGCAGCTTGTTGGTATTATTATATTGTAAAGATCTCTTTGGTCTTGTGAATGAAAAGAAAACAAGGAAAATTTAATTTACAGCACTCAAATATTTGAACACATGACATGATTTAGGGAGGAAAGGAGAGGTACAAAGAAAAGGAACCACATCAATCCGGCCTCCTAAAGATATTACTGTGTCAATGTTGATTGCAATCATTGCACAGGTTATAGTCAAAGAGCTGTTGAGATTGATCCCCCACAATGTATAGTATAAGTAAGTTTAGGTGATAAGAGAAAGTGAACAGTGTTTGTGTTTTGCACACATCGGCTTTATTTATTTCTATAACACAATCAGAAGTCAAATATCCACATCAATGTGTTTCTTCCCTTCCCTCTCTCTCTCTTGCTCTTTTTTTCGTCAATGCTCTCCAAAACAACCAAAACAAGAAAAAATAGTAATAAAAAGTAAAAGAAACATGAAAAAATAAAATGATGTGCCACAGTCTGATTTTACTAAAGAAAAAAAAAAGAATCTTAACATGGATTAGATTTAGGTGATATTTGGTATCATTGCCGTTTTCTCAGACAATGGCCACACCTTCAAATTCGATAAAGTAACTCCAGGTTCTATGCATATTTTATATTGTTATTTGATGCCAGATAGGCAGCATTAGGTGCCACGTAGGCAAAAAGGTGAAAACATTGTTTCCATTGCAAAAAATAAAAAGTCAAAATGATGTTTTCTTCAAAAGTTGCTCTCACAGAGTTAGAGGCATTCAAGTGTTGCTTGAAATGGCTTGAAAATGCTCAACCAAACAAGAAAAAGTGAGGGAGAGAGGAAAATGCCTACATGGCACTAACATGGCGGAAATGCCTTGGAGAAATGACTCTAGTACCAAACACTGCCTTAGGTTGCCTTGTTTGCAGTGGGAAGATGGTCGCCATCCCAGTGGGTTGAAAGATAAGGATAACTCTTGTAAATGTTTTTGCTGCCTAAGTGCCTGATATGTAGGGTGTTTCCTTGTTCATAATAAAGTGTTCAAAAAAGAAAAAAAAAGAAAAGAGAAAAGTAAACCTCTTGTAAATGTTTTTGCTGCCTAAGTGCCTGATATGTAGAAGGTTTACTTGTTCAGAACATATCTCATTATTTTTAGTCTTTTGTGGCTTCCTATTTTTTTTCTTCCTATCTTGCTTGTTTCGCTAATGAAATGGCTGAAAAGGAGATTCCAATAGACAAGTTGGCAGAAATATGAATGTTGAGATGAATGAGTGGGAAAACTAGAAAGGATGGGATCTGGCTTTACAATGTTTTGGGTGCATTTTCGTTGCTGGCCTCAGTACTGGCTCCATTTAAGTAGAAGAGGGAATGTACTTTGGGGAATTTTACCAGCAGCCATCATCTGGACAGTTTGGAGAGAAAGAAACTTGTGCGCTTTTGAAAACAACCCTTCTGAATTAGACACTGTAAAAAGCAAGTTAAAAGGTTTGTTATTGTTCCTGGTTATGCATTCAAACTCCTGTTTGAGGGGTCTGGCCTTGTAATTTTTTTGGTGTTGGATCCTTTTTTTTTGATAAATGAGTGATTTTACTAGTTCAAATAAAGAAAGTACAGTCAGCCTAGGAGGAGGCATGGGCATGAGGTGTTACCTCCCCAAGGATTGAACTATAAGCACTAAACACACACAAGCCTGAAGCACAATTACAAGGTAGCCCACAACAGATCTCCCCTTGATACCCCTTGTTTGGCCAGAGAATCAGCCATTGCATTTGCTGATCTGCTAACCCACTGAACCCTGACTGTCATATTTTTTGTCAGCCATTTAACTTTCTTTATCAGATCCCTGTAACCCCAACAAGCTGTTTCTGGACTTGTCAGCCAGCCCACTACTACCTTAGAATACTGGGCTAAAGATAGTTTGGTCATGTCCAGAGAAGACCATCTACAGCACCATAAGAAGAAGTGATCTATTGCAAGTTGACAAGTCTAGAAGAGATAGGGGCAGGGTGAAAAGGATTATGGTAGTGTGGTGTAGTTGAAGTCTCTGGGTCCAACTTTTATAGGTTAGGACAAGTTTGCACCTTCTGTGTTTAGAGACCTGGAAGAAAGTTTTGCCTAATAAGAACGAGTTGGTGATGTGCTGTCTTAAGTGATGACAAGTTTTGCACCAACTTGAAGAATGCTAGCATGTATCTTTTGAAGTTCGGAAAAACAACATGTTTTGTTTTGTGGTGCCAAATATTGTGGAGTGTTGTCTTAAGTGATGACTTTCTCTCTACAATATAGCAATGGAGAACACCAATGGTTGAAGAATGATATGAGATGGTTGGTTGAGGTTTAGAATGCATGAGAGTGATTGGGAAAATGATAAGCGTGGACCTCACATTCAGCATTTTAGAGACAAGACTGCCTATGAAAATGGGAGGGTGTGAGATTTTGATTCAGATGGATTCTTCTCACTTAAATTTTGTTTCCTTACATAGACTGGCGGTTCCAAAGCTCCCTGGCCCCTGGATTTGTGTACCCAATATCTCATCAAATATTTCCGTTTTCACTTCAATGTCATGCTTGGACAAGTTTCTAATCATAGATCATCTTTCGTCAGTCAGGAGTTACTGATCCCTCTGTGGTACTAAAGAGGAACCAGTACTCCTCTCTCTTCATTGCCCATTTCTAGTGAGATTGGTACCACTTCATCAAGCTTTTTGGGTCAATGGTTAATAGTGGACAACAGACAATCTGATTTGCATACTAGGGTGTTTGGCAATAAGGGTATAAATTGAAAGATTATTTGAAGAAAAAGGTTCTTGGGATGTGCTGTTATGGATAACATAGGATGGCCTAAATTACTTACATACCTTCTAACTAAAACAATTTCAGATTTTGAACTTTTAACAACTTTTGTGATTGCTGCAATGCATTATTTTTGTGATCCTAAATGGTGAATAATTGTTTATGTTGTGTATCTGCTAATGTTAAAAAAACAATCTTCTTTTTATATGCTTTATATCAATATTGTGCAAGACCAAGGTTTTTAAAACCGAACTGAACCGGGTCGAATGGTCTGACCATCCAGTTCGAATGGACGACCTGTTCTGACTTAAAAAAATGAAAAATGAAAAATGGCCAAAAACCGTTTTTTGGGTTGACGACATTGATTTAAAAGGCGCGCCTAGGCGCACAGGTGAGGCACATTTTAGGGTAAGCGCCTTGCCCAGGTCCTAGGCACAACACTTTCAAAAGGCGCACGCCTAGTGCGCCTTGTGCCTTGGTCCAGGTGTGCGCCTTTTGAAAAGGCAAATAAAATCATTATTTTTGTGTGAGAATTAAGAATTTAATGTTGTTCATTCATTTATCTAAATAAAATATTTGCTATTGTTGTTCATTCATTCGTCTTAATAAAATATCTTCTTAAAATCAAAATAAAATTATAAAATCATTATTTTTGTATGAGAATTAAGAATTTAAGACCCTAATATGGACTTGCCTTGAGGGGCGTGGCACAAAGGCGACTTGTAGAATTAGGAATGTAATATGTTTTACATCACATTAGCTACTTGAAGTAATGCAATTGAAGAAAAAAAGAGATTGTGGGCTTTACATTCTTGAAAATGTTTTATATGTTTGATTTTATTTTTAAATTTTCATTTGAATATGCTTTACATGTTATGCTTATGTATTTTACTTTTAGGTAATAGGTTTTTTAAAGCCATTATTTTTAAAAATTAAGTTTATATTTCTTATTAGTATTATGTTTAATATTTTTGCATTTTTTTGAATTTTCTGACATTTTTTGATTTTTTAGCATTTTTTTTGTATTTTTGCGCCTTGCGTTAAAAAGATGTGCGCCTTGCCTTGCACCTCTTGCCTTAGGTGCAAATTGGCCCTTGCGCTTTTAAAACACTGGTCGACGGTTTGATGGTTCGACCACCCAGGTCAGTAGGTTGCTGACCAAATCAACGGTTTTTGGCCAAAAAGCGGTTTTAGGGTGAAACAGAACCGGTTACCTGACTGATTCTCGGGTTTTCCGTTCTGACCATCTGGTCCGGTCTGGTTTTCAAAACCATGTGCAAGACTATCAAATTTTATCCATATATGTTATTTATCAAGGAAAGAAGATAAAAGCTATATGAAAGAAAGAACACAAGGTGTTGGATTAACACCTTGCATCTATGAACGCGTATACCTATACAACAGTGCCATACCATGTTATATGTTTCAACTTTTAGTTTAAATTTTGTATCCAACACCTTGTTGAGTTGTGCTTAAGTTGTATCCGGGGGTAGGGATGTTTATTGCTTGGTTCAAACCGCAAAACCGGACTGGACCAAACCAAATTTGTGCTTTGGTTCAGTCTGCACTTGAAAACGGTTTGGTTCGGTTTCATATTTTTCTAAGTTGCAATTTGCGGCTTCGGTTTGGTTTCATGGATTTTATAAACTGAACCAAACTGTAAACTGAAATTATATATATATATATATATATATATATATATATATATATATATATATAACAATATAATTATATAAATAAATGATGTATAGATATATAATAAACTCTTTTATTTTATAAGAAGATAATAAAATAAAGTTTTAAGTTTTAATTTTTAGGGGTGCTATTTGGTCTTTCTAATTGGGTTAAGCCCAATAGAATAAAAAATGGCCAAAGTTCCCCAAACTGTATTAGAAACAGCACCATTGCATAATAAAATGGTCTGGTTGGGTTTGGGAACTTCTCAAACCGTAATTTACTGGTTTGGTCTAAGATCTTTTCTAAACCACACTGAACCAGATTGTGAACACCCTTATTTGGGGGTAACAGAACCCAGCACACCAAAGGAAATCTGCTTTGGATAAAAAGACAAGTTCTAAACATGATTATCCACAAGATGCAAAACTTTCCAAGATTACCAAAAGCATTTCCAAAGTTGGGAAATATCAAAAACCATTCAATAAAAATGGATACATTATTCAATTCATTTGCACTTACCACATTGAAATTTTCTGCAGTCATTGTGGTGCCTCCCATATTCTGAAAGCCTCCTCCAATTTCCTCCTGTAGCCCCTTGAGAAAACTTTATGATGTTGGTAAAGAAGACCTAAAATATGTAAATGGAGTTTTTTTGGGTGAGTATCTTTTGAGTTGACAGATTTTTCTGTCTTTTAGGCACTCACTTTCTTGCTGCAAGATTTTATGTTTTGAGCAAGTATTTATAAGGTTCTGAAAGAGCAAGGAGAAGACAAAAAAAAAGCATGGTCTGAAGTGGTAAAAAATGATTCAAGTGCTTATAATTTGACTGAAAATATGGTTCTTGATAGAGACAAAATGGCAGGACAGGATTTATGGAACCAGGTCCAAATAGTTGAGATTAAGGCTGAGTTGATTTGAGTTTAGTTTCCATTCCTGGATTAACCTTACTAGGGTTAGTTCAGTACTACCTTCTCTTCGCAGTCAAAGAATTTCATTTTATGGTTTATCTGTCAAATTTTGTAGATTTGCATATAGATTTGGTAAAGGTTGCATCCATGTCTGTCAAAGGTTGAAATTTCTAGCACAAAATATGGGTTTTATTCTTCTTTTAGAAACAAATATTTCGAAGTTAGTTTGTGCTGTTTGAGCTTATATCTGTAGTTATGTAGTATGCAATATCATCAAATAACACAAATATTTCTTTATTTAGGGTGCATTTCCCTATATCCTTCTTAGTTTTTTTTTATCAGTATATATCCTTCTTAGTTTTCTAAGTAATATTTTCTTCATAGGTACACAAACTTGTGTCATCGTAGACTTAGACATTTACATTTTGTAATTATTCTAGGAGACAACAATATTGATTGTAGTGACTCCATATTTTCCAACCCAGTGGTAAGGAGCTTAGAGCTTCTAGATTTAGAATGGAACAGAGTGGCTACTTCCCAATCTGTATTTGTAAAGAGCAATTATAGCCCAGTGGAAATTAAAGAGGCTATGTTCACAATGGAGAGATCTAAAGCCCCTGACCTGAATAGATTCTCTATGACATTCTATGAGGATTATCATTGGAAGTTTTCAATGAATTTTACCAAAGAGGGGAAATTTCTTCAGGAACAAATGCTACTTTTATAGCATTAGTGCCAAAAAAGAAAGAGGCTAGGACGCAGGAGGATTTTAGACCTATAAGCCTGGTATAAAGTCTTTATAAAATTATAGCAAAGGTCCGTATTGGAAGATTGAAGAAAGTCTTGCCCTTGGCGATTTTACAGTTTCAAGGTGCTTTTGTGGAGGAGAGGCAAATAGTGGACCAAATCCTAGTGGTGAATGGATCGGTGGCACATAAGAAAAGGGGGGGAAACGGCTGATATGCAAGTTGGACTTAGAAAAGGATTAGGACTTAGTGGATTGGTCTTTCCTCAAGATCCTGGAGAAGATAGGAATGGATGAATGATAGAGAAGCTGGGTAAAGGGTTGTATTATCTTAGTGTATTATTCAATCCTGATTAATGGTGTTTCTAGAGGCATCTTTCCGACTAAAAGAGGGTTGTATTAGCTTAGTGTATTATTCAGTCTTGATTTATGCTCCTCTTCTTGTTCAAATTGATTACTGAGGTTCTAAGTAGAATGGTTATCAAGGCTGATCTGGATAACTTGATTAGAGGCTGGAGGGTAGGAAAGAATGAGGTCTCACTTGCAATATCTAGATGACATGATAGTGTTATGTGAAAGAAATGATCAAGAAATTGTGAGGAACCCAAAGGATCTAGTTAATGCCTTTGAGAATGCATCTTGTTGAGGGTGAATTTGGGGAAGAGCTGTGTAGTGGAGATAACATGGAGGTTAAAAGACTTCTAGAAATCTGTTAGGAGGAAATCCGAGAACAAAAGACTTTTGGAAACCTAGATTCACTAAGAAGCTGACTCTTTGAAAAAGGAATTACATTTTAATGGGAGGGAGAATAACTCTAATTAAATCTACAATGGCTAACTTACCCATTTACTACTAGGCAGCCTGAACAATACATGAGGGAATTTTATTGGAACTGGGGATGAGAGGAAGGACCATTTGGGAAACAGTGGTGTGGACTATATGGGAAGAAAGGAATGAGAAAATTTTCAGTGAAAAAGCAGGTCTAAAGAGGGGATAATAGAGGGTATAAAGGTCAGAGACTCAGAGTTACACATTGGGTAAACACAATGGAATTTTTTCAAACTTTTTGAGTGGTTGATATAGTTAGAAAATGGACTGAAGTGGCACACTCATATAAAGGAAAAGATAGGGTGAGCATGGAATGGAAATTTCCAGTAGATAACAGACTAAAACTGAACTTTGATGAAGCTCTTTGGGCAATCAAGGGATGGCAGGCATAGGGGGTGTGTTCAGAGATTCTTCAGGCAAGGTGGTGGCTATGTACTTGGGGCCAATTGGGGTTGGAGATTCACTCAGAGCTGAACTATTGGCAATGCTGCAAGGATTAAGATTGAAAAAATAGTTTGGCTTCCAACAATTGGAAGTGGAAGGGAACTCAAAACTGGTTATATCTTGGGCAAGGAATAGTAACCCAGCACCTTGGGCCTACAGGAATGCCTTCAGGGAGATAGAATACTTACAAGGGAGCTGAATGCCATTTTTAACTTGGTTAGAACTGCGAATGGGATGTTGGGTACACTAGAAAAACAATAGACAGCAATTGTTTTGGGCAAGAGTGTAAACTACTTTGTATTTGGGTTGGTTGGAATGAATCTGGATTCAGTCCTCACACCATCCTCACAACACTTGCAGCCCTGCATTGGGAGCATCACTCCATGAATGAAAAAATACAAGTACGGAGATTGTTGTGAGGACAATTTTTGTGAGGACTGAATCCTGTCTCAGTTGGAACACTACAACTTTGTTTGTTCTACATTTTAAATCCATAATTTATTAACATTTGTTTTGCTGATCAAAGAAAAAAAAATCATTGTAGTGATTGCAGATATAGAGAAGTTGTAATGTGGTGTTCTTTATCTGCTACCATTGTTTGAAGCCCAATAGTCTACTATTTGAAACATAGTAGATGTGATTCAGTCCTGTAAAATCAGAATAGAAATCTGGAAAAAAATAAACAGAAATAGAGAAGAGAAGAGAAACAGTGGAGGAGGAAGAAGAAAAGAAGAAAATAATAAAGAAGGGAGAAGGAGAAGAGAGTTTGGTTGGATCTCTCTCTATTTTCCTAATCTGTTTTATTAAACTAATAATCATGGATCAATTACAATCTTGCCCTTAATGGGGCACCCAGCTATTAAACATCACCTAAAAGAAACAAAAGAATGATTAAGAGGCTCGTGTGGACAAGGCCCATTGACACTAACATAACATATAAGAGAAAAAGAAACAAACTAAAGCACTAGGGCCCATCTGGCCCAGTTTCTCTACAATAGTTACTTGGTGAATTTTAGATCCATCTTGCAATGCATGTTTGCAAGTTTTCTATTTTGCTAGTGCCAAAATTTAGGTAAATAAATGTTCTGGCTTGAACCTTTTGTTGAAACCTTTTTGTGCATTGTGATCTCTAAAATGTACATTTCTTTCTTAGTTGTTCAAGATGCAAATTGTAATTTTTTCTAATTGTCAATACCTTTTTCTTTGTTTTTGTTTGGTTCCCAGAAAGGAATGCTTTACTTTGACGTGGCCCAGTTTGATGGGATCCTCAAAAAAATTGCAGAATTTAACAATGCTCTACTGTCTGACATGGTATGTTTTTTTAGGCCCAGAAGTGTGAAATGTTGTTTTATGTAGAATATCACAAGTCCAGCCTGTTTTTTAATTGGTTAATGCACTGCTTTTGCAATCACCACTCTCATGGTTTCCACCTTATCACAAAATTAATTTCCTGTTTTCTTAATATCTGATTTTGAGTGGTGTAATGGTAAAATCTTGGGCTGGCAAGCATGAGAATGCGGATTCAAGTCCGAGAGTGGCCACTTCATGCAAAAAAAATGAAGTTATTAAATGTAAATAATAACGTTTTGTGCCAAAAAAAGTTGAAGGTTAGGGCTAACATTGGGTAGTGGTCTTTTTTAAATGTAGATGGTGACATGATGTATGGCAATACTTGTTGAAGTTAAACCTGATTTTGGGTCTTAAGTTTCATTTATGATCACTTTAAGCAAAAGAAATAAAAAAAAGACAAAAGTTAGGTCTGTATTGAGTCTACCCCTCTCAAGACCCTAGAATGCTGGAACTATCATTGGGAAATAACTCTTTCTTAAAGTAAACTTGATTCTGGATTTTACGTTTCAAAATTCAAATACCATTCTTCTATTTTGGTAAGTAAAATATTCATTAAGGAGGCACAAAAGCCAAACAGGATACAGCAAAGAGATTGACAAAGAAACACTGACCTAGACTCGGACACTAAAATATCACACAAGCAGCCAGGAGCCAAAGAATGGGTTGCCACATTACAAGACCTGTTAACAAAACTAAACTGAACAGATTGTTAGAATGCTCGAGTTGGGTATTTTGGTCATTCTGGTTTATCTGTTTGAGAGTGAAAGGTCTGTTGTATCTGAGTTTAAGTTATGTGTCCCACCTCTTATGTGGGACAAAATGGTCTTTCTTGTAACTCTATGATTTTGAATAAATACAAGTGGGTCGGCTAGGGGAGAGGTGATTTCTTTCTCTCTTCTAGTCTGGCCAAACTTCTCTTCTTCATCTTTCTCTTTTCTCTTTTTCTCTACTTCAACCTAGAATCAACTAGGGTTTCCTTACATGGTATTAGAGCAGTAAGATCTTTTTCTCCTTTCTTTTTCTCTCATTGTTTCTTGCTGCTGTTCTCTTTCTGGGTTCGCCGCCAGCTTTCACAGTCATCTTCTTTTTTCGGCTGACCTGAGTGGAGGTTCGATAAGGGGCTGAAAAGGAGCTGTCGTTTTGTGGGCCTGGAGGTGAGAATGCCTCCGGTCATTGTCATGGTGGTCGTTGAAGTGGTATACTAAACCCTCTATTCAATGTACGGAGAGGGCTGAATGTGGACAGGTATGAACACTGCTGTCGTTTGTCCAAGTAAGGGACTGTGAATGCTGTGTTTTTTGCTTCAAAATTTGTTTGTTGTGGAGCTCGGTGTGACTGATATGCATATCAGTCGTGTTCCTTTGCATTTTTCCTCATATGTGTGCTGAAAGAAGAGTTGTCGACTGCTGAAGTTCACGACAGCAGTGGTGTGGTAGTGGTTGTGTCGTGCTGATTGGTGTATCTATGATTCTAAGTATATAAAAGTGAACTCCTAGACCTTGTGTGTAATCAGTTCTGCAGTATGAAGAACAAGTGTTTGATGTAATGACTGAGTGATTTCAGCCCTAGTATGTTGACGGTGAATGGTTCTGCAGTGTGCAATACAGGTGTTTGATGTGATGACTGAGTGATTTCAGCCTTAGTGTGTGGTGTGTAATGTGCATTTGAAGAAGTTGGAGTTGGTGGTGCTATAAGTGAGATAAGTCTTGTGAAAGTGTGTGAGGTTGGGTTGTATATTTGAAGGTGAAATAATTAAGATGGCTTCATTTGGAGATGGGAATGACAATAAAACAAGTGTCATGCTTTCTCCTGACTATCTAAGTGTTCAAATGACATCCATCAAGCTGAATGATGAGAATTATGTACTATGGGCAAAATCTGTGGAGGTGTTCTTGAAGGCCAAGAGGAAGGTCAAACATGTGAGAGAGGAGAAACCTCCCTCTGATTCCCCTGGGTTCAGTGACTGGGAACAGGAAGATGCACAGATAATGACATGGCTCTGGAACAACATGGAATCAAAGATTAGTGTGAACTTCATGTTCCTAGATACAACTAAGGAAATCTGGGATCATGCTAAGAAGCTATACTTTGGACAAGATAATACAATTAGGGTGTATCAGTTGTACCAAGAGTACTTCAATCTGAAGCAAGGGAGTCAAAGCTTAGAAGAGTACTATGCAAGTTTGAGGAACATCCGTAATGAGCTCAATGTGTATTACCCTCTAACATCAGACGTTCAGATCCAACAACAACAACGTGAGCAACTTGATGTGACGAGGTTTCTTGTGGGTTTGAAGGCTGAGTATGAGCCTATTAGAGCACAAATATTGGGGGGATCTGCTCTTCCCTCACTTGAAGAAGTTTTTGCCCGCCTTAAGAGGACATCCATTGAGTAGGTAGAACATTCTCTCTCTGACAGATCTGGTTTGGTAGTGACTAAAGGGGGTGGTTGTGGAAATAGAAGTGGTGGTGGTAGTAGTGGACTCCCAAGCAATCGTGGTGGTCACATGTTTAACCGGGCTGGTGGTCGGATTGGAGGCCGAAACTCAAGGGGAGGCCGTGGAAAAAGAAGAAGTAATGCCCAGAGAAAGTGTACACATTGTGGTTTAGAGAGACACAGTTAATTTCTGCTATGATTTACGTGGTCCATCCAACACTTGGGCTAACCATGCTATGACTGAGGGTAGTGGCACAATTACTGAAAGCCAGCAAACTGACCCAATCCCCTCTACATCTACTTGTGCTTATGGGAAGGAAATGGTGAGTGTACCGCATGCAGTATATGAGCAGTTCCTTCAAACATCTCAACAGAACACCGCTACACTTGCCCATTTAGGTATGGCTTGCTTAGCTTCCAAAGCTTCACACTGGATCATTGACTCTGGAGCCTCGGACCATATGTCTGGGACTCTTGATGTATTTTCTTCCCTTTCTCGCTCTTCCACATCTCAAACAGTTACACTTGCTAATGGTTCTACATCTCCTATCTGTGGTATTGGTGATGTTGATCTCTCATTGCCTTTATCATCTGTTTTATATGTCCCTAAGTTCCCTTTTAACCTTATGTTTGTTAGTAGATTAACCAAGTCTCCTAATTGTTCTGTAACCTTCTATCCTTCTTCTTGTGTGTTTCAGGATCTCAAGACAAGGAGGAAGATTGGTGGAGGGCATGAAGCAGGTGGATTGTATTACCTTGATGGTGGTGGCCCTTCAGTAGCTTTTCAATCGTCTATTACTCCTTTTCAATGGCACTGCAGACTTGGTCATCCTTCTCTCAAGGTTCTGAAGTTGTTGGTTCCTTCCTTGAGTCATCCTTCATCGTTAGATTGTGAGTCATGTCAATTGGAAAAACATCATAGAGTCTCATTTAGTCCAAGAGTTGATAGTCGTGTCTCAAGTCCTTTTTCTTTAGTTCAATTTGATGTATGGGGTCCAATTAAAGTGGTATCATACAATGGCTATAAGTATTTTGTAATCTTTGTTGATGACTTTTCAAGGATGACATGGATTTTTCTTATGAAAGACTGTAGTGAATTGTTCTCTATTTTTCAAAAATTTTATGCTGAAATATGCACTCAATTTGGTGTTCATATTAAAATTCTTCGCTCCGATAATGCCAAAGAATAAAACTCATCACCATTTCAGCAATACCTAGAACATCATGGGATAATTCATCAAACTTCTTGTGCCTACACCCCACAACAGAACGGTGTAGCTGAACGGAAAAATCGACATCTCCTTGAAACTGCTCGATCCTTGATGATCAATATGAATGTCCCAAAGCATTTTTGGAGTGATGCTGTTCTCACATCCTGTTTTCTGATCAATCGGATGCCCATGTCAATCCTTGGAAGTCAATCCCCCTTCTCCTTGTTGTTTCCCACCTTGTCTCCATTTCCTCTCACCCCAAGAGTCTTTGGGTTTGTTTGTTTTGTTCAACACTTGGGGCCTGGGGTAGACAAGCTAGATGCTCGAGCTACTAAGTGTATCTTTCTTGGCTACTCGAGGACTTAGAAAGGGTATGTGTTATAACCCTAAATCCCATAAATCGGTTGTGTGCTCTGATGTCACCTTCTTTGAATCAGTTCCGTTTTTCTCAGATGCTATGGTCTCTTCCTCTCCCTCTGTGGTTCCTCCTACACCTATTGTGGACCCTCTTCCCGTAGCTTCTATTTCTACTGCAGATGCACATCCTATGCCTGTTACTACTGAGAGGTCGCCAATCACTCAAGTGTATACCCACAGAAGTGCATTGGACCCTCCTCCACTTCAGCCCCTGTTGACAGATCCTACTACTACTCCTTCTCCCTCAGATCTTGATCTTCCTATTGCTTTGCGGAAAGGTAAACGTACTTGTACTTCTCATCCCATCTCACACTATGTTTCTACTGTTCACCTTTCTGCTTCTCATTGCAATTTTATATCATTACTCTCATCTGTTTCCATCCGCAAGACTGTCCAAGAAGCTCTTACCTCCCAGGGTGGCGGCAAGCCATGGAAGAAGAACTCTCTGCTCTACAACATAATCACACATGGGAACTCACTGCTCTTCCTCCCGGTAATCATACTGTTGGGTGTAAATGGGTCTACACAATGAAGTATTTTCCTGATGGTAGTGTGGAGCGATTGAAGGCGAGGTTAGTGGCCAAGGGTTACTCTCAGTTGTATGGGGTGGACTATATGGAGACAGTGAAGTATTTTCCTGTTTGTCACTATGGACGTTGCCTTTTTTGAGTCTACGTTCTATTTCTCTGGTGGTTCTCCTCAGGGGGAGAGTCTTGGGGAGGAGAACTCACGGTCTGTTCCTCTTCTTGTTTCTTTTGTGCCACTGGTTTTACCATCAACACCTCCATCAGTTCCGTTACCTGATCCACTACAGACAGCCACACAACACTATCAATGTCACTAGAAGAGGGTTGACTCCACGCATGCTCAACCAGTAGAACCCGCACCACTCTCCATCAGTCCTTCCAAGGCTCCAGATTTGGTAGACACATTTCCAAGTATTCCCCTTGAGCCTGAGCCTGTTATCTTTTCTGATGATAATGTTCCTGTACCTAACACTATTGTTGCAGTTGATCCCATTGACCTTGATCTTCCCATTGCACTTCGCAAAGGGAAGAGAAAGTGTACTGCCCATTGCATCTCACACCATCTTTCCTATAAAACCTTATCATCCTCCTACCGAGCTTTTCTTTCTTTCCTAGATTCTGTGTCTATACCCAGGAATGTTACTAAGGCTCTCTCCAAATCTGAGTAGAAAACAACTATGCAAGAAGAGATGGAAGACTTGGTTAAAAACCAGACTGTTGATCTTCCTCCAAACAAGGATACAATCAGATGTAGATGGGTGTTCATTGTGAAGTACAGGGCTGATGGCAATATAGAGAGGTACAAGTCAATGTCGGTTGCAAAAGGGTATTCACAAACCTATGGCATTAATTATCTGGAGACCTTTGCATCAGTTTCTAAGATGAATTCAGTTCAAATTTTCTTGTCTCTAGTAGTTACCTATTCGTGGCCCCTACTTCAGCTTGATGTTAAAAATGCATTCCTCAATGGTGATTTGCAGGAGGAGGTATATATGGACATCCCAACTAGGTTTTATGAAAATGTTGGTAAAGGAAAGGTTTTTAAGCTGAAAAAAATCATTGTATGGCCTGAAACAGTCACCTAAGGCATGGTTTGATAGGTTTAGAGGGGCACTTTTCCGCTTTGGGTACACACAAACCCAGTTTGATCACACTCTCTTTGTGAAAAGGAGAGATGCACTTGTGTCAATTCTGATTGTGTATGTGGATGATATAGTAGTTACAGGAAACGATCTGAAGGAGATTGATGCTCTCAAGAAATCATTACAACAAGAGTTTGATATCAAAGATCTTGGTGAGCTAAAATACTTCCTAGGGGTTGAGGTTGCAAGATCCAAGCATGGGATTTTCATCTCTTAGAGAAAGTATGTACTAGACCTACTACGGGAGACTGGGAAGTTGGGAACCAAACCAACTGACACTTCTATTGACCCAAATCATAGAATTAATGTTGTGGATGGTGAGTTGGTTAAGGATGTGGGGAGATATTAGAGAATGGTTGGCCAGCTATTATATTTGTGTATGCCACGTCTAGATATTTCCTATTTGTTTGTGTTGTGAGTCAATACATGCATGCACATCGGGTTCGGCACTGGGAAGCCATTGAAAGAATATTTGCATACCTGAAGAAGCACCCCAACAGAGGTATTCTTTTCTCAGACCATGAAAATATGAAACTGGAGTCTTATATAGATGCAGATTGGGTAGGTTGTTTAGATGACAAGAGATTTACATTAGGGTTATGTACCGTTGTGGGTGGAAACTTGATTTCATGGAAGAGTAAAAAGCAGGTGGTTGTGGCTAGGTCAAGTGCTGAGGCTGAATATAGATCCATGGCTCATGGTGTCTCAGAACTACTTTGGGTTAGATCCCTACTGAGTGAGATTGGGGTAAAATCTGAGGAACCTATGATGTTATATTGTAACAATCAAGCTGCAACCAATATTGCCCACCAATGTTTTAAAACGCGGAGGCGTGACGCAAGGCGTTCCACTACCTAGAGGCGTGAGGCATAGTTCAAAATGCAAGAGGTGTAAGCCTCTTGAACACAAGGAGGCGTAAGCCTCCTCCTTAAGAGGAGGGGGGTTAGGAGAAGGATGAAGAGGAAGGGGGGATTTCATTTTTTTCTTTATTTTTAATAAAAATCATTTATATTAAGAAGAATAAAGATGCATAACATTAGTTGAAAGGGGGCAAACCACTTTCTTTCCCCTTATCTTTTCTTCCCTTCCCTTCCTTTTCCTTTTCTCTTTTTTTCTTCTCTTTCTTTTTCTTTTCCTTCCTTTCCCTTTCTTTTCCTTTCCTTTCCTTTCCTTTTTTTTTTCTTTTTTCTTTTTTTTTTTTGTTTTTTTTATATCAGATGTGCATGAGGCGTATGAGGTGTACGCCTCTAGCATGTCTCATGAAAAAAGCGCAAGAGGCATACGCCTCTTGCACCTGAGGCGTACGCCTCAGAGGTGTCAATGCCTCTGGCATACACCTCAGGGCGTTTTGGGAGCGCCTTGCCTGGAGGCGCGTATGCCTTCCACACTTTTTAAAACATTGTTGCCCACAATCCAATTCGGCATGATAGGACAAAACACATTGAAGTTGATAGGCACTTCATAAGAGAAAGGGCAACAAACGGAGAAGTTTGTTTGCCTTATGTCTCTTCAGAATTGCAGTTGGCTGATGTTCTCACCAAGGTTCAAAGTATTGATGCGTATTGGCTCATATCGGCCAATACATATCGTGTTGGTAGCTTCCCGATATGCCCCTACAGGGGTTGTATCGGGTTAGACCACGATTCAGGGGTTGTGTCGATACTTTGAACCTTGGTCCTCACTAAAGGGGTTGCAAAGAACAAGACTGAACATGATTTATGCAAGTTGGGAATGTGTGACATTTACTCCCAACTTGAGGGGGAGTGTTGAGGATTTAATCAGTTTTGTGTAGATTTAACAATACTTTTTTATATGTTAATTTTTAGGTAGGAAGTGGGGACCACAGCATTTATGTTAGGTCCTTTGCTGATTGTTTTGAAGTCTTTTATGTGTTTTTAGATGCTTGCCGCCCTATAAGGGCATATTAGTCATTATACTCCATTTTATATTTTTAATATAAATACTAGTGAAGGGGGCGGCCAGAATTAAGCTCTCTTCTTCTTTCTCAAATCTCTTCCTCTTCTTCTCTCTCTTCTCTTCTTTTACAGTTTTTTTTTTAATTTAGCAGATTTCTACTATGAATTTGGTGATATGATGGTTGATTGATGATGCAACCTCTCAAAGTCATTTCAGGAATTGCTGGATGGAACTTTTCTGGATATTTTCTAAGCTTTAAAGACCTTTTCTTCTTACCATGAGTTTAATATGCAATAGTGAATTCTCATTGATATTCAAGTATCAGGCATCTCATATCCGTGCCGGTGTTCCCAGATACACATGGATACACTGACTGGGTGTATCGTATCTGTATCGGTGTACCCAGATATGCATGGATACATCAATACAAAAAAGTTTTAAAAGTTCTAAAACTTATAAAAGTAAAAAAACATCAACTATTGGTGATATCAAAGAGAAAAAAATTCTCTTAACTTTGGCCAAGTAGAAAAAAATTCTGCAGTATTTCCTGGCTGAAAAGTTGGAAATCCAAACATTGATGTGAAGAAGTTCCACAAGAAGCCAGCAACCTTACAATGAATAAAAGATGTGTAACAGTTTCTTCCTGTTCTTTGCAAAGAAAGCACATATTGGCCATGCAAAAGCCTCTGGACTTCAGGCGATCCGCCGTCAAAATACTGTCCATAGCCACAAGCCATGCAAAAGCCTCAATCCTTGGAGGGATTGGATTTCCCCAAACACCATCTATCTGAAATTGATCTGAGTCGTCCTTAACAATTGCCATATAAAAGGATTTAACAGAGAACTTCCCATTTGAACACTCCTTCCATCACAGTTCATCCCTAGTTTGTGAAGATAACTTTGTGATGCTGCTGACCTTTCGCTATTTGCTGGAACATCTGGAAAGAGAGAAACAGGAGTCTTTGAAGACAAATACTGGAATATGGAAAAGATTGTGGCAGCCATCAGTAACTCGGTTGCCGATTGGATTCAGGTCTCTCCAGCTTTTAGTCAAGTTTCTAAAGAAGATTTGAGTGACAGATTAGGGGAGATTTTGGAATATCAAATTTGTAACTTGGATGGTTTTTAGTATGTTGCTCTGTTTAGCTTTTGTTCTGGTTGTATGAGGGTGATGCCTTATCGCCTATGAGGATGTATCTTTTTCTTTTTCATCTTCAAAAGAAATATTGATACACATCAATACCCAACTTTGGGTATTTTGATCCTTGTTGATATTGGGGTCAAGATGATGCAGGAACTAAAGTGTCAAAATTGGAATTTTATGAAATTTTATGTATTTCTGTATTTTTGGACAGCAGGGGTATTTTTTTTTCATTTTTTTCATTTTTTTTGTGGGGTCCAATAATAGGGTTTGATTGTCTAGTTATAGTTTGTTTGTGTTTAAAATTTCAGAGTCATTGCATAAGTAGGATTGGAGTTATTGAGTGTTCTTTGAATTGAAATAGGATATGATAACTTAGTTTGAGTCCTACTATGATTATTGAGTCTAACAGTTTGACTCCTAAGACTATTATGAGTCTAACAGTTTGACTCCTTGGATTATTATGAGTTTAGAGTCTATAAATATGTATGGACGTTTTACAGAAAGGCAATGAATTATATTGAGTTTTCTTCATCTTATGCTAGCTATGGTGAGTGATTCCCATGCCCTAGAGTGATCCTAGGCACCCTGTGAGTGATTTCAGGTATTTTCTCTCTTCTTTCTCTCCCTATTTTCTCTCTTATTCCTTCAAGAAGCCATTGCAGCCATCAACAGCCATAAAATTCTGATCCAAGAAGACCATTAAACATTCTCTTAGGACTAGAACTGAGTTGGTCCTACATCACAAGAGTAGTAAGTTTATTATGTCATATGTGTCTACCATTTAAGTGCTGCTAATTTCATTATGCTGAACATTGGTTTTTTATTTATTTTATTTTATTTTATCTATTTATTTATTCATTTATTTATTTATTTATTTATTTTTTGCTGTGGATGGTTTGATTTCTTTAAAATATTTTGCAGGGGCAAAATTCCTTGGCATTAACAGACTTTGAGTTGTCAAAAGTGGAAGCTGTTGTTAAAATCTTGAAGGACACATCACACTATCATTGCAGTAAATTTGCAGACGATGACATTGGTTTATTGCTGAAATTGTTAAAGTCCTGGCCACATGCAATGATATTTCCGGGTGAATATGCCAATTTCCATTTCTGTCATTTAAGATAATATTATATTATATAATGTATCCATTTCCTCCATGCTTATTTATCTGTCTGTCCTAATTGTATAGAGCAAATAGGTGATAAAGTGATAGGACAAATCTACATACTAAATATTTTCTTACAAGACAACTTTTCTTCTACTAACCTTTACATTCATGTATACTTCATAAACACCTAGGACAAATCTACATACTAAATTCTCTTGGTTGAATGGAATTGCTTATCTGTTTGTCTTTTAATGGATAAGCAATTAAGTAGGTGGTTAGCTCCTTAGTTGTTGAATGGTATGTCAGGTTGAGTACTTTAGAGCTAAACATTTCATTATTTGACTATTTTATCCACTAAAGGACAAACCAATAAGCAAATCCATTAAACCTTTTTAATAGTTATCAAACAATCCCTTAATACACAAGAAGTTTTCTAATTTCATTTACTCTTTAAAATAAGAATTACTGGAAGAAATTTTCACATTTTTATTATAAAAAGTAAATTACTGGAAGGCTGACTATACAGAACCATACAACCTCCTAACAGATAGAACTCTTAGTAAACATTAGGAAAGGATACATGATAAAGAAACTGAAGAAAAATATATCCTAGAACTGGAAATTTACAAAAAAATGTCACTGACTACTCATGCTAAAGGGAAATTTAAGTTTTTTCCAATCTGTTTTTCAAATCAGTTGCCTTAAGAAGGCACTCGTTTTGTTTGACATGCCTGGCTGTGTGGTTGGTCTTGTAGGACCCACTGAAGCCCTTTGGGCAAAACTCTAGATTTCTTGTCGTTTCTCTTCCAAACTACTAGACCTGTATTATTATGTGGATAAGTTGTTTTTCTTGCATGAGGGAATATATACTTAGAAACTAATGCATTTATCTATAGGAATACATGTGAGAATTTGAGAGAAAAAATGAATTGATTGTATTGTCTTACAAGGAGCATATACACAGCTTTATATAGAATTACAGAGCTAACTTACAGGGTGATAAAATAGGAAACTAACTTTTCCTAGAAAACTAATTTCTATATCAGTGGGATTCTCCAGTTAATATCCCATGATTCTAGGATATCCCATGATTCTAGGAAACTACTTATGTATGTTTCCTAAACTGATGGACCTAAAATTATGGAGAATCAATCAAAGAGTCAATCTTCTACTTTCCAACACTCCCCCTCAAGCTGGTGAATATGCATCTTTCATTCCCAGCTTGGAGATAAGTCCTTGGAATGCCACACTGCAAAGCCCTTTTGTCAGCACATCTGACAGTTGACCATTCGTTGAGACGTATGGAGTGCAAATTAATATGCTATCCAGCTTTTCCTTTATGAAATGCCTATCTATCTCAATGTGCTTTGTCCCGTCATGTTGGACGGGATTGTGAGCAATGTTAATAGCTGACTTGTTGTCGCAGAATAATCTCATTGGACCTTCCCATCTGATCTTTAGGTCTTCCAAAATTATCTTGAGCCATAGTAATTCACATACTCCCTGAGCCATTGCCCTGAATTCTGCCTCCACACTTGATCTAGCTACCACGTTCTGCTTCTTACTCCTCCATGTCACAAGATTTCCTCCAAGGAACGTACAGTAACCTGTAGTGGACCGCCTGTCCACGGGAGAGCTTGCATAATCTGCATCGGTGTATGCCTCTAGGGCTAATCCAGTATTTCTTTTAAACAAGATTCCTTTGCCAGGATTAGCCTTTAGGCAATGTAGTATCCTATAGACCGCCTGTAGGTGAACCTCTTTCGGGTTGTGCATAAACTGGCTGGATCTTTATTTGCTTCTCCCAATTTGTGATTTGGCTCAATCGGTGTGGAGGATGGTTTGCATGCTAACTTTCCTGTCTCTCTTAAAAGATCTATTACATATTTCTGTTGTGAGATAAAGATGCCTTCTCTGGAATGAGCTACTTCAATCCCTAGAAAATACTTCAATCTCCCAAGTTCTTTTATTTTGAATTCTCTGACTAGGCATCTTCTCAAGGCTTCCTTCTCCTTTTCATCATTTCCTGTCACAATTATGTCATCAACATATACCAAAAGAGCTGTGACTCCCCTTGCATCCGAATGCTTTATAAAGAGTGTATGATCTCCCTGACTTTGTTTGTATCCGATGGCAAGCATAACTTTAGTAAATCTTCCAAACCACGCCCTAGGTGATTGCTTGAGACCGTATAGTGCTTTCTTCAACCTGCAAACTTTATTTCCTTTGAAGCCCGGAGGAATATCCATGTATATCTCCTCCTCTAAATTACCGTGAAGAAAAGCATTCTTTACATCAAATTGCACCAAATACCAATCGAAGTTAGCTGCTAGTGACAACAAAATTCTTACTGTATTCATCTTAGCCACTGGAGCGAATGTCTCCTGATAGTCAACACCATGGGTTTGTGTATATCCCTTTGCCACGAGTCTTGCCTTGTATCTTTCTAGAGAGCCATCTGACTTGTACTTTACTGTGAAAACCCACTTGCAGCCCATGGGTTTCTTTCTTGGTGGTAGGTCAACAATTTCCCATGTTTGATTCTTATCTAGAGCCTGGATCTCTTCTCTCATAGCATCTTTCCATTTCTCATCAGATAATGCCTCAGATAAAGTATTAGGAATATGAATGGTGTTTAGACTAACTAGGAAACTCCTATGTGATGGTGCGAATTTTTTAAAGGACACAAAATTTGCTAAGGGATATAAGGGATGTTTAGTGCATTCTCTTGTGCCTTTCCTAAGGGCAATAAGAAGATCTTGGTCAGATGCTAATTCAGAAGAAATTTCTGGAACTGTATTTACCTCATTCTCAGGATTAGGAGTTGAATCTTGAACCTGCACAAGATTAGGATCCTGGTCTCTTCTTCTTGAATATACCTGCAATCTCATAGAGTCACAAAGTTCATCATTCTCTGTCATGGATCTGGTATGAATGGGTGAAGAAGTTGGTTTGGTTTGAGGTGGTTCAATAGGTGCAGATACGGATTGAACTGGTATAGATGCTGAGTTTGGGTATTGAGAAACTGTAGGTAGACCAAGCGGGAACAAATCTCTGTCCTTATCTTCAATGAATGACAAGGACTCCCCCTGAAGAAAAGGTTGAGTGAAATGTGGTGTTTTTTCTTCAAAGTGACATCAATAGAGATAAAGAATTTTTTGGTAGCTGGGTGGTAACACTTATACCCCTATTGACAAAGTGTTTGCATTTGTGTTTTAAATCCCAGCACCCTCGAAGGTAATCGATTTATAATGTATGTGGCTGTAAGCACAACTTCCCCCCAATAGGTTTTTGGAACATGTTGGTGGAAAAGTAAGGCTCGGGTTGCAGCTAGTAGATGACCATTCTTCCTTTCTGCTACTCTGTTTTGTTGTGGAGTATTAATGCAGGAGGATTCATGGATAATCCCTTCTTTTTGAAAATATGGGGATAAAGTTTGGTTGAAATAATCCCGTGTTTTATCCGTTCTAAATCTTTTGATTCTAACCCCAAACTGATTTTGAATCATGTTATGGAAATTTGGGAGTACACTACTTACGTCTGATTTAGATTTAAGAAGAAAGATCCAAGAGACCCTAGTGCAATCATCAATAAAAGAGACGAACCATCGTGAGCCAGACACATTTTGAACTGTGGAGGGTCCCCATATATCACTATGGATCAAAAAGAATGGGACTGAACTTCTCTTGTTGCTGATTGGAAAGGGCACACACTTGTATTTTGCAAATTCACACACATCACAATGAAAATATTCAACACTCAATCCTTTAAACAAGGAGGGAAACATAGTTTTCAGAATTCCAAAAGATGGATGTCCTAGTCTAAAGTGATGAAGCCAAATGGTGTCTTTGTTGGATGATGAAAGGAATGATAGAGATAACTTATCCTGGACAATATTTGATTTGCATGATTCTTCAAGATAGTAGAGTCCATTCTTCCCCTTAGCAAGTCCAATCCTCTTCCCCGAATCCTGGTCCTAAAATATACAGTAAGAAGGATAGAAAAGCACATTACAGTTCATGTCATGGGTGAGTTTTTGGATGAATACCAGATTAGTGGACAATTTGGGAACGTGAAGGACATTTTTTAGTGTAAGTGATGGATTAATATGGATATCCCCAAGGCCAGCTACAGTAGTAAGGGAACTGTCTGCAATGGCTATTTTTTGATTGCTTGGGCAGGGGGTATAAGTGCTAAAATGTAGTGAGGAGTGAGTCATGTGATCTGTGGCTCCTGAGTCAATAACCCATAAATCCCTAATAGGTTCATCTGAGACATTTAGTCCGTGAGGAATGGAAAACTTACTTGAGATTGCAAGAGAGCCTGCACCACTAGGTTTCTCCAACGATCCCAGAAGCCCCCTTAACTTTTCGATCTCCTCCTTATTGAACTCGGTCTTGTCTGGAGGCTTTTCTTGGCTCGGCTGATTCATGGTGAAGTTGGCTTGATTTCGACTCTTCTGTTGTCCTCCTCGGTAGCCCCATTCCCTGTTCGATGGTTTATCATTCAGCTTCCAACACTTCTCTTTGGTGTGCCTTGGTTTCTTGCAATAGGTACACCAAAGTGACTCCTTGTTGTCCCGTGCAGAGGACAAATCTGTCTTCATTCCTTCCAGTATTTTCGGTTGTTCCATCCTTGTAGCCATGGGTGAACCTTCTAGTACTTGGGGTTCAAGCATAACCCCCTACGGCTTTCTTCAGCACGAATTAGAGAAATAGTCTCATTTAGAGATGGTACATCTTCTTTGCTGAAAATCTGGACCCAAACTTGATCAAATTCTGCGTTGAGTCCTGTAAGAAAGTCATAAACGCGATCTTTTTCGATAAAACTCTTTAGGATTGCTGCATCCGCTGCACATTTAGTCTCAATGCACCGATAATGATCGAGTTCTTGCCACAGGTTCTACAGTAAATTTGCGTACTCGGTAACTGTCTTGCTGCCTTGTTTAGTTGCTCCAGTCTTGACTTTAATTTCATACACACGTGCTGCATCACGTGCCTTTGAATATGTTTGTCGGACGACATCCCAGATCTCTTTAGCCGTGGATAAAAACATACACGTGTCGCTGATTTCAGGGTTCATTGAATTCCATAACCATGACATGATCATGGAGTCAGCTTCGTCCCATGCATCAAATCTTGGATCTCCTTCCTTCGGTCCCGTCCCTAAGAGATGGCTAAGCTTTCCTTTTCCCTTTAAATATGTTCGAGCAAACTGAGACCACTTCAAATAAATTTTCCCGTTCAACCTATATGCTGCCTGAATGTTTTGCAGGTCGCCAGATGATCGATGATTGATGGGAGGAAACTTCTTCCGATTGTGCAGTGGTATTTGATACGGTGGCTTCTGACATATTGGGCGGGCTTCAAGAAAGAGAGAAAAACAGACAATGAAGTTCTGAAAAATTTAGTAAGGGTTGGCGATGAAGGCCTAAAGAATCTTTCAGCCAATGTCCAAAAAAGGTAACTGTAATGCTCCGCCAAACTGAAGAGTGGATCGAAACCTCTCAAAATCAAAACTGATCCAAACCAAACCAAAGGGATTCAGTAAATCTGCTCTGGGCAACACCAGATCTAAGATTTCAGACTGATCCGATGTCTCTACAAAGAGATTCAAGAAAAAGGATGAATCCGATGGCGCTGCAGTCCAGAAGAAGAAAAAAAATGTAGAGTTCAGATCTGTAGCCGATCTCGAAGAAGAAGAATCAAGGACACTCAAAAACCTCCCAAATACTGTTATAGAGTTCTTGAACCAGCAGCAGCATAGATGACCGAAGAGATACTATGTGTAGATTAGGTCGTGACCAGCTTTGACACCATGTGGGAATTTGAGAGAAAAAATGAATTGATTGTATTGTCTTACAAGGAGCATATACACAGCTTTATATAGAATTACAGAGCTAACTTACAGGGTGATAAAATAGGAAACTAACTTTTCCTAGAAAACTAATTTCTATATCAGTGGGATTCTCCAATTAATATCCCATGATTCTAGGAAACTAACTTATGTATGTTTCCTAAACTGATGGACCTAAAATAATTGAGAATCAATCAGAGTGTCAATCTTCTACTTTCCAACAATACATTCTACTTGGATCAGCCTCTGTGATCAATTGTCTAGCAATAATTGATGTCTCATTAGTGTATATTTTGGAATATGATTTCATTATGTGATTCTAATTATCTGCATGCAAGGAGTTGAAAATTAAAGGTTTCACTTTCATTTTGCTAAGTGGCTAATATGGGATGTGTTTGTCCAGTGATTGATATCTTAAGGATGATCATCTTACATCCTGATGGGGCTAGTTTACTTCTTGTGCAAGTCCAAGGTGAAAATGGTAACTTCTCCATATGCTTATCTTTTGCTTTTCATCTGTGGCAAACTGGTTTGGTCGAGAACAGTTCTAGCTAGAATTTCATTTTAGATACATTTAGAGTTGTGTTACTTTATATTGAACATAATATGTTCTGCTTATAAAACTTTGCTTCCAGACAGAATTCTAGCAGATATAGTAATATAGTAATGGCATATTTTGTCATTAATCCTATTCTCCTGAATCCTGATTAGTCACACTGATCTCTTTATTATTTCTTCTTGTTGTACATCTTATTCTTGCATTTTTTTATTGTTGCATTTGATATGTAAAGACTTTTTGTGATCTAAACAGATGCGTTGATGGAGATGATTAAAAGAGTTACCATGCCTCCTGCACTGCCAGCAAACCTCTTAACGAGCATTCGTGCTTTGACAAATCTCTTCAAGCATTCATGCTTCTATCAGTGGCTACAAATGCACCGCACTGAGGTCATTTCTTAATTCTTACTCCCAGACTGGGGTTGAGAATTCAGATTCAACTATTTATTGACAAATTACTAATTTCTCACTTATCAGTTATGATTGCAAGAATGGGCCTTCTTTTAGTAGATTAAGGGTGATTGGACCCTTGACCTTAACATTCCATTCTCATATTTTCTGGTTAGTTCACAAAAGTCTGGTATGAGATAAGATATGATCCCTTACATTTTCTTTTTCTCTAAGTCAACATTTGGTTTTATTTTTGGCCAAGTGATAGTTGACCCAGTCTGTTGTTTTGTTTCCTTTTAGTTACCAGATCAAAGAGTGCTTAGTAAAAAGATAACAGAGTGCACATTATCAAGCCTACTCTCAATTGTGCTAGACCTATAAATCCTCTAGGGTCAAAGATAACACTATGTATATGCATAATCTTCATGAGTATGGTTAGACTATCTAATCTGGAAGAGTACTCCCTCAATACAACCCTGATTTTCTTATCCCACTTTATGCAAGTCTGTCAGCCAAAGAGTTGTGGATATCTGGATCCATCTGGATGATGTGTTCATGTTGCAAATCAGAGCTCAGGCCTCACTATATAGTTATGGAAAAACCAAGGTCCCTCAACAGCATCCCTAAACCATTAAATAACTACCTGTGAATCTCCCTTCACATCCACACGTGCTAAACCTATGGTAACCAACAGTTGTAGACCTGTAGTATGGATCTCATCTTAGCTTTGAGTCCTCTGAACAGATAGGCCCAAATATGCTACTAAAATCTCCTCTTGCATCCCTGAAAATTCGCCCTGCACTGGAGGGGGAGATTGCTATTACAGTTTTATAGTTTTTGTTTGGTTTAGCTGGTAAGGAAACATGCTTTGATGTGTTATTTTTACATATGAACATCTGCTAGTTGGAACGATAACCACAAATTAAAATTCCAATACTTATGAGTTGTCTAATACAAGTACCATTACATTGGGTAGGGATGAATTAGTGCTTGAGTGAGGAAAGTGGAGTGATGTTTCTCAGTCTAGTATGCAATATTGCCTTTTCAGTTGATGCTTACACCTAGAACTTTCCACCATAATCTGTAGAATTCTTCCATATGAAGTCATTGCCTTGAAAGGGGTTTTTATATGCTAATTGTGGCTGAAGCATTTAGAGATGCTAGAGTGTGCAGGTTTCTTTAATGGTTGTAGGCCTACCTCAGAATACTGTGCATATTCTGGAGGGAATTGGTAACTTAATAAGAATCAATCGTGGTGAAGCCAAAGTGCTGGAGCTAAATATCAAACCATATCTCATGGTGTTACTGAACTTCTCTTGTTGAGGCTTGAGTGCATTGTGGTAAATTGGGGGTTTAAGGAGTCAAAAGGATCTACATGTTGAAACTTGAAACCAAATATGAGAACCAATTTTTCTATTTGAGGAGGAAATAAAGGAAAAAGGACCAAAACTGCTTGGTCTAATACGAGTTATGATTCCCACAGTAGAATAATAATGGAGCTCAAGTATTAGAGCTTTAATGATGCCTTGATAGATGTAAGACCTATTATATGAATCCTTGTTGGGATAACTTTCTACAACATACTTTGCTCTGATGAAGGGACTACCTTTGTCAGCTACAGAATTTTTGTATCTAGCTGAATAGAAGCCCTTGGGATGTATAAAGTTTTCTTTTTAGTTTTCCTGCTAAGTGTCTTGCTGTGCAGGCTCCCTGTACTTTCTTCCCTTTTTAATGAAATACTTTACCTTTTCTCAAAAAAAAAAGAAAATGTGGGAAAGATATTTTTGGATTTGGATGAGAGGATCCGGTGCTAGTCCCAAGGACTCAGAAGGGAGGATATCTTTTTAGATTGACCCATGTTCCACGTTTTACTTAAGGAATTATTGATGGTTTTGATAAGCTTAAGTCCTCTGATTTTGATGATTTACTTGACTGAATTGTGGCAAAAAATCAGAAATACTGAACAAAATTTCTTCCCTGTACTTGATGTTGATGCAATTGAGAAAGGGGATTCTTATAATTTTACTACAATCTGTGAGCTCCTTCTCTATGCTCTTGCACTGAATCGTAGACATATTTCAAAAACTTATGGCATATTAGTGGTATGATGAATATGGTGCATGCATCTATAAAAAAAATGATGCATGCACTTCTTTTTCTGAAACATATATTCTATATTGAGTAATAGTGCATGGTGCTTTTCTTGTTTTCAAAAGGTCATGTTTTGCATATTTTTCTCAAGGAAAATTGAGTGTGTAAAACCCTTGGTATGGCAGGAGAGGATTAGTAATGTTCTTCATGTTTAGTGAGTTTGCAGATTCTTGATGCCCTGTCAAGTTGTTGTTCATCTACCAACAAGAATGTGCAATTGTCTTATTCCACATTGCTACTCAAGTAAGTCCAGTTTGTATTTTGGTTCCCTTATATTTATTTTTCCATTGCATATTTATTATCTTAAAAAGGGAAAGACACTACTTGTTAGCATTCAAATTATGCCACATTTAGTTGATGAGTATAAGCTAACACACATAACAGATATTGTTAAAGCAACTATTCGTTCTTTATATACTGGTTGAAGATGGAAAGTTGGAGGGGTCTGCAAATGTTTGCAGGGGAGTAGTTTGATCAGACCACTTCTGTTTGAACAAGGGGCCTGAAGGGGACTTCGGTAGTATTGATGACCAAAGGAGGCAACCTGTAATAAAATCCACTAAGAAGTAGGATCACCCTTTACAAACTCCAAATCCAACTAAAAAGCTAACCAGAAACAGCTCCTGTTTACTTTATAGTTATGATAGTCCCACATGTAACCCATGGAGGTCTTCAAGTAATGACCAAATAAGCTATATGGAAGTATAAGCAAGATAGTGGAAACTAGGAAGATTCAATTCTTGTCATCAGTTGACACCTTATCCGGAAAAATGACCATAACTTTTCCAAAACAGATAAGATTCAGAAGATCTTGGTCTCATTAGATAGGTTACTAGAAAACCTATCTATTGACACCAAAACAAGTCAAATTGACAACTTCTGAGATCTAAAACAATACAACACTCAATCTTCTTCCGCTTATCAAACTCAGAAAACAAGGAGAGGAATACAAGAAGTTTTGGGGAAAAAGAAAAGAATGATCCCTCTCAGGACAAGGATTGAAAGAGGAAGAAAAATCTAAGAATCATGCGACGGTTAGTAGCAATAGGATAAAAAACCTTTGAATTTGACTCAACACTCCACAATCACGATGGTGTTCTGGCCTTGACTGAGAGAGGTAGAGGTGCTTGGTCGAAAATCTCACTGTCAGTAGAAGAGGCAAAATGGCTAGGAGGTTTCCTTCAAGAGGCAATCAAAGATCAAAAGATTGCGATAAAAGAACAAAAACACGCCTGTAGAGGGAAGATGCTGGTCATTCAAATAAATGAAATTAGATGGGGTAGGTTCATCCGCTTAGGCTGTTGGGAGCTTGCTCAGAAGCTCAGATTCATTTGCATCCCCGAAGAAGCAAGGAAAACAGGTTGGAAATCTTCCGCTGAAGTACTAAATTCTCTTCTCCCGAGTTCTGTTTTGTCAACCTCTGAAGCTCCCCTACAAGGGGATTTCCCACCCATATTGGCTACGAGCATAATCGTTAAGTTTGGCGGCTCGCCCACATCTCCATAGCCAATTAATCGAGACCCTTCAGCAAATGGAAAAACGCTTTTGTGTGTTCCAAAACTGACGACCTATCTTGGAACGAAGTGGAGTTTGGAGTTTCAGCAAATCTTCACTCCCCAGAACTTGTACGTCTCCACCCTTTCTCCCAAAACAGAGCTGTGGGGTTTGCCTCGTCTGAAGATCTAGTCTCTGCTTGGGTAAGGTTGGAGAAGATTCTCGTCTATGGTAGGTGGGTGAAGATCGATTGGTGGTGGCCGACTATTAATGCAATTCCTTCTGGGTTAAGTTTTGATGGTTGGATCGTGTTCATGGCCTCCCGTTTCATTTATGGTCAGATGAGGTGTTTTCTTTGATAGGAAGCTTATGTGGAGGGCTAGAAGAGATTGGCCCCAAAACCAAGGACTGGTCGGAGCTGAGCTTTGCCTGTCTGAAGGTGAAAGACCGCGGAGTTCACTCCATCCCCCATTCTATACCTATCATTGATAGAAATGTCTGGTTCTTCGCCATGACCGAAGTAGAGAAGAAAACAAAACCACCTTCTCCATCCACCGAGTTAACTCGGAGCGCCAACTCACGAACTTGGGAATCCCTTGTTGCCGCAGTCGAGCCTCTGAACAGAGCAGGAAACTTTCTTGTTAAGGACAAAGAAAAGGTGGCGACTGTGGCAGAGGCGTGTAAAGCAAGGAAGAAGCAAAATCTTCCCCTGCCAAGCAAATCCGTGGCTCTTGTCTCAAAGCCTGCACCAGAGCTATTTGCTTCAGACCCAAATGCCGCCACTGGATACCCAAACCCGACCCGGTTAGGAAACCCGCCAAACCAGCGGGCTGTCACTCACCTCCAGACCAGGGCGAAGGCCACCCCAAGCGAAGCCGCCCCACCCCATTGACACCAACTTTCAGCGAAGAAATCATCCCTGCAACTCCCCCAAGTCCAAACGATCGCAGAAAGAGAATCTACTGACCCCCAACTCCGTCGCAGATCTTGACCCCAAGCTCCTTCGGAGATGAATCTGAGCCGGATGAAGACCTGAGCACTTACAGGACAGAATCTGAAATGGATACCCAGGAAATGGCCAAAAAAAATTAGGCCTCCAGCAATGTGATTCCGGAAAGGTTTCTGGTAGAGAATGGAACAGTACAAGAGATAAGGGAGTTGACCAGGTGACATCAGGAACAAAGAAAATTCTGAAAAAGGGACCGAATAGGGAATTAAAGAGGCTACAATGGGGTATAGCTGATCAAAATTCGGAATATGCAGGAGAAGGGAGTAGAAGAAAAGGTAAGGGTAAGATCATCAGAGGTTAAGATGAAAGTCCTGAGCTGGAATGTAAGGGGGTTGGGTGGAGAAATAAAGGGAAGCTTAGTAAAAGATACTTTCCGAAGAGAGAATCCTGACATTATTCTGATACAAGAAACCAAAAAGGAAGAGGTGGACAGAAAGTTAATCAGAGCAATCTGGGGTTTAAGAGGCAGAAAATGAGCTACACTCCCAGCCATAGGCACTTCAGGAGGAATCCTTGTCATGTGGAGAGAAGATGTGGTTTCAGGAGTGGAGGTTGATAGAGGTGAATTCTCTCTTTCACTGCTTTTCACAAACAAGTCAGATGATTTTACCTGGATCCTAACAGCAGTTTATGGCCCTAATGATCCATCAAATAGGAGTAGATTTTGGGAAGAGCTGGACTCACTGCATGAACATGATGAGATTCCATGGGTTGTGGGAGGAGACTTCAATGTCACGAGATTCAGTCAAGAACATTCGAATGGGAAGAGGGTAAATAGAAGCATGAGAGAGTTCTCCAACTTCATATCCAGACACAGGCTGCATGATCTCCCCCTAAGGAATGGTAACTTTACCTGGTGGAACATGCAGGAGAATGCCATAAGTTGTAGGCTTGACAGATTCTTAATTACTTCAGATTGGGAAGCCCATTACCCCCTAACCTTTCAGGAGATCCGCTCCCGATGTACTTCGGACCACTGGCCTATCACCTTAAGTACAGATTTGGTAATCAGAGGAAAAACCCCTTTTAGGCTGGAAAAATTCTGGATGGATCACAAAGATTTCTGCAAAAAGGTTGCCTCATGGTGGGAGGAATGCAAGACAGAAGGTTGGCCAGGGTACAGATTTCTGGAAAAATTTAAATATGTAAAAAGGAAGCTAAAAGGATGGGCCAAAGAGGAATTTAAAGCCTTCAAGGAAGAGAAATCAACAATCTTATCCGAATTGGCTGATTTAGACCAAAAGGAGCAGAGTAGGCACCTAAATGAGAACGAAAGAAGGAGAAGATTTGAGCTAAGAAAAGAATGGGAGCACGTAGTAAGAAGAGAAGTTTACTGGAGACAGCGATCTAGGGTCAGATGGTTAAAGGAGGGGGACAATAACTCCAGGTTCTTCCACATATATGCATCTGGGAGGCGGAAAAGAAATCTTATAACAAAATTAAAAATTGGGCAACGAGAAGTGGAGGACCCTGAGGAAATTTCTGAAGCTTTCTTATACTTCTTTAAAGATCTTTACTCAAAGAAAGAAAACAGAAAACTCTCCATAAGCTTTTGGGAAGGGTTTAAACTGTCGGAGGAGAATAGTCTGTGGTTAGAAAGAGAGTTTCAAGATCAAGAAGTGAAGGATGCTGTCTTTAGCATGGATGGAGATAGAGCCCCGGGCCCTGATGGTTTCCCAATTCTATTTTATCAGATTTGTTGGAGCATAATTAGTTCAGATTTGATGCAGGTGTTTAATGATTTCTATCATTCAGCCATTGTCAACAAAGGAAACAATTCTAATTTCATATGCTTGATTCCCAAGAGAAAGGGTACTTTAGAAGCAAAAGATTTCAGACCTATCAGCTTGACTGGGAGAGTATACAAAATTTTAGCAAAGGTTCTAGCCGAAAGACTAAAAAAAGTCCTAGGGGGAATCATTTCCCCAAATCAGTTTGCATTTGTCAAAGGGCAACAAATCATTGACAGCATCCTAATAGAAAACGAATTCGTTGAAGAGAGGAAGATGAATGGCAAACCAAGGGTGATTGTGAAACTCGGTTTGGAAAAAGCATACGACAAAGTAGACTGGGAGTGTCTCACAGAAATAATGAGATTAATGGGATTTGGAAACAAGTGGGTCCAGTGGGTTGAGGGATGTATAAGCTCCACTTGGCTCTCAGTTCTAATAAACGGGCAACCAAAAGGATATTTTAATGCAAGCAGAGGATTAAGACAAGGCTGCCCCCTCTCCCCATTGCTCTTTACTCTAGTCACAGAAATCTTTAGCTAACTGGTGAATAAGGCTATCTCTCTTGGTCTTTTGAGAGGTTTTGAAGTCGGATGGGAAGCCACCCAGATATCTCATCTCCAGTTTGCCGATGATACCATCCTTTTCCTAGAAGCTGATGAAGAATTTGTATCAAATCTGAAATGGGTCATCACCTGTTTTGAATGGATTTCTGGACTGCAAGTAAACTTCGCAAAGAGCAGTATTGCTGGCCTAAATCTAGCTGGTGCTCACTACTTGGACACTTCCACAGAGATCTTGGGATGTAAGGCGGAAAACCTCCCCTTCCTCTATCTGGGGATGCCCCTTGGAGGAAACCCGAGAAATCAAAACTTTTGGGAACCAATTCTAGAAAAATGTGAGAAGTTAGCCACATGGAAAAGGAACTACTTGTCAAAAGGGGGGAGGATCACTCTAGTTAGAGCAGCATTGGCAAACCTTCCCACCTACTACCTCTCTATCTTCCGCATGCCCAACAAGATAGCAGTTCAGGTAGAAAAACTTCAGAGAAATTTCATTTGGAAAGGAGGCGGGGAAAGGGGCTCTCACCTTGTGAAGTGGTTTCAGGTTAGCAAACCAAAGGAGGGAGGTGGATTGGGAGTAGGCCACTTGAAAGAAAGAAACTCAGCTCTTCTCAGTAAATGGTTGTGGTGATTCCCTCTTGAACCAAATGCGCTTTGGACTGCTGTAATTACTAGCAAATACGGAAAGCACGCTAACGGTTGGGATAGCAAGCTCCACTTGAATTGGGTCAAAGACACCCACCCTTGGAAAGGTATAATCTCAAACTACACTTTTTTCATATCCTTTATCAGATATAAGGTGGGAAAGGGCGATTGAATTAAGTTTTGGACTGATATATGGTGGGGTAATTCTACCTTACCCAACTCCTTCCCTCGTCTATTCAGCCTTACCATAAACCAAGAAGCTTCCCATATCCCAGGTTTTACCCCCCTCCCCCTTACTTCAATTGGAATCTAAATTTCAGGTTAGGGACCTGGAACTTAGTGAAATCACTAGCTTCTTGCATACCCTGAGAGAGGTATACCCGTCCCAAATTTCCCCAGATCTCCGTGTTTGGACCCTTCACCCATCAGGTAAGTTTTCAACCAAGTCTTGCTTCAAGGCTTTAGTTAGGGAAGATCAAGCTACTGATCAGTACCCCTACAAGAGAATTTGGTGTGCTCATTTCCCTTCCAGGGTATGCTTTTTTGTGTGGGAAGCCAGCTTAAAGAAAATCAATACTTACGACCTCCTTCAGAAAAAGAACCATGGAAGTATTATCTATCTCCCCATGTGCGCTGTTTCTGCCTTAAAGCTGGGGAATCTGTCAACCACATCCTGATGCACTGTGAGAAAACTAGAAAATTTTGGAATTTCTTTCTATCACTCTTTGAATACAGCCGGGTAATCCCAAAAAATGTGGTTGATTGCTTAGGGCAATGGTCCGGAAGAGGTTTAAGCAAAAGAGGAAAAACTTTATGGCTGTCTGCTGCTCATGCTATCTTCTGGAGCATTTGGGAAGAGAGAAACAACCGGGTGTTTACCAACAGAACAAAAAACTTTGAGGAGCTGATTTCTATAATCTGTCATAGATGTTTCTTGTGGACCTCCAACTCAATTTACTTCATAGTAGTTACTTTTGATGGCTTTCAAAGAAACACCATAAATTTTCTTCACTCTAATCATAAACAGCTCATCACTTCCCGCAGTTTCAGATCTGAAGTGGAAAGGGAGACGATCTTGTACTTTGACAGGAGTGCTTTTGGAAACCCAGGTGCTGCGGGTATTGGAGGGGTAATTCAAAACAGAAATGGCAATATCAGATGGGCTTTTAGTGGGCCGATTGGGATAGCCTCCTCAACAAAGGCCGAAGTCATGGCAGCTCTAACTGGCATCAGGATTGCGAAAGACATGGGCTTACTAAACCTTACCATTAAAGGAGATTCAGCCAACACCATTAACTGGCTTTCTAACCCTGACAGTGGGCCTTGGGCTTTAGCCCATTACCTGGCTGAAACGAGAGACATCCTCTCTTCTCTAAATGCTCATGTAGTCTGGATTCCGAGGGAGCTAAATTCTAAAGCCGACAGTCTAGCTAAATCTGGCGCTCACAGGGATTCCCTTTTTAGTGATAGTTTTATGCCTATGTAACTTTCTGAGTGCTTAATTGCTGTGTACATCTCCTCATGTACCTTTCTTTTCTTCGAATAAAGTTAACTTTTTCTTCAAAAAAAAAAAAATAGACTACAAGAAAATGATGTGATTACAGTTTCAACTTCTCTAGAAACCAAAACTCTATATGAGATCCTTTAAGTTATTTTGACTTTATTAACTAATTAATATTTTTTCAAAGCAAAGTACTCAAACAAAGACTCATCCAAATAAATAGGGGTTTTTTACAAGAATCCTGTTTTCCCATTTCACTCTATCAAGAGAGTTGTATCCCTTGTGAAACTGTTTGCTCTCAAATCATATCTTGTTATTGCAACCATTTTCTTTTTTGTTCTGCCACCCCTTTAGATCCTTACACTTGCATTCACTTCTTGCTGGTGTAGTGGTTGGTCTTCTATGTACATTCTTAAACATCTTTTTCTACTTTGTCTTGTTTTAATCCATGGTTTCTTTTCCTTTTTCATGGCTAAAACATGAAGAGCAATGTTTTGTTAAAAAGTTTATATGAACAAACTAAGGAATTAAAGTGCACATTTTTAGTTGGTACTCAGTACATATGGTACCAAATATAAGTTCGTTTAATAGATACAGCACGTATTTCACATTTTTGTACTCTAGCTTGACAGAAAATCTCTCTAATAGTTTGATGCATACACATTAGGGCCGACTCTTTTTGTGGTCACCTTGCAAATTCTGTGCCCTAAGGAATCATTTGCTATTTTTGCAGTTATGCTGTCCTATTGATTGAAAGAAAGGATCAAGAAGGCCAATCTCAAGTTCTATCAGCTGCCCTTGAAGTATGTTCCTTAGATAAGGAATTTTATTTTCTCTCACTTATCATTACTCATTTTCTAGATGTTTTTCTTTTCTTTCTTTTGTTTTTTTTTTTCTCAACAATATTTGGTTCTTTCTATTCTCTTCCTTTTTCCTATTTGGAGTATTTTCTAGCCACATTATGTTTGGTGTTAATTAGACATTTTCTAAAATGAGAATGGTGTGTTTTCCTTATCAACAATATTGTTTGCTCTTGAAGTATGTTCATTAAGTAAGGAATCTTATTTGCTCTCCCTTATCGCTACTCGTTTTCTAGATGATTTTCTTTTCTTTTTTTTTTTTTTGTTTTCCTTCTCAACAATATTTGGTTCTTTCTTTTCTCTTCCTTTTTTTCTCTTTTGGGGTATCTTCTAGCCACATCGTGTTTGATGTTAATTAGACATTTTTTAAAATGGGAATGGCATGCTTCATCACAAATGATATTTCTCTCTCTGTTTCACAGATTGGAGAAGATGGAAATCAAGATGCTGACTCAAAATTCCGGGCTCTTGTTGCCATTGGATCACTGGTACACATTGAGAATTTAATTTATGCACTCCTTTATTTGTTGCTGTTAATTTGATGGATGCTGATATATGCACAGTTTCATT
Source organism: Nelumbo lutea (assembly GCF_056320005.1). NCBI lineage: Eukaryota > Viridiplantae > Streptophyta > Magnoliopsida > Proteales > Nelumbonaceae > Nelumbo > Nelumbo lutea. The sequence goes on from NC_142688.1 coordinate 23,048,935, forward strand.
GCTTCATATGGACTTTTTTTGAAAGGAATGTTCACAAAGGGCAGAAGATGCCTTGTACTGGTATTACAGAAAAAATAAATCAATGTGATCATACCTTGGGAACTCAAACCCCCAATAAGATCAGGACCAGTAGGGGAAATGAATAATTTGATCTCTCCAATTAGTTACAGATGTTAATTTAACATCTTATGCTTTGCACAGATCAACTACTCAATACTGACCTGAGAAAAAAATTAAATGTTCACTAATTTATTTTCCCTTTTCCATCCTTGACAATTGTTCTAATACAAGTCAAATTTTATAGAAAATAAAATTTGTATATTTCCTATGTTTATCATATCTATTTCAAATTTCTAAAACAGAAAATCCATTAAGAAAATTACAAAAGCTTAGATAAAATTTGCTTTGTTAACTTGCGTCGCTAAGGATGTTCCTTGCCATGATGACCTTTTATGGTTTGTTCAGATCATCCTGCTAAATCATTGGTCAAAACCTCTAGTACTAGTAGAACTCCAAAACAACCTACATTGAGAGGTGATATGGCGAGATGAGAAATGATCTTTCATTGGTTTTACCAGAAAAAAAATCTTTCATTGCAAAATATTGAATGCTATTCCTGATCGCTGTCCTGTTTTTCAGAGAGATTGACCACACAAGATGGCCTCTTTTGGATTGAGTGGTTTATTATTATGCTAAGGTTTAGTCCAACAATGTTGGGGTTCTTTTACAGTTGAAGATGGTTCAGAACGTCAGTTTTTCCATTGAAAGCTGAAGCTATCAAAACTTGTTTCGAATGCTGCTACAGTAACCCGAACCAGGAAGAGAAGGAAGAAGAAGAGGAAGAAGAGAAGAAGAAGAAAAAAAATAAGGGTCTGTCGAAATCTGATGGAGTACCCATACAGTCGACCCCCTTAATCTTTATTAGATTCTAATGACCTTTACAAAGACTAAACTACCCTTAAAGTGTGGGGCAGAGTGTCTCTAATAAGACTGCCACATAAGCAAACTACTTAACAAACATAAGATGACTAAATTACCCCTATTCGGCTCACTTTAACACTCCCCCTCAAGCTGGAGAATATATGTCATATAATCCCAGCTTGTTACATAGATAGTTCACTTTCCTTGAGCTTAGAGTTTTTGTAAACAAATCTGCCCACTGATCATTCGAGCCCACATGTTCTGTATTTATCTCTCCAGCAAGAACCTTCTCCCTCACAAAGTGGCAACCAACCTTCTCCCTCACAGCTTGATTGTCACAGTACAATCTCATAGGTTTATCCATGTGAAACCCAATTTCTTATAGGAGATTCCTCAACCACACTAATTCACAGGTAGTGTGAGCCATGGCCCTATACTCGGCTTCAACATTGCTTATGGCCACAACCGTTTGCTTTTTACTCTTCCATGTCCAAAGATTTCCTCCAAGAAATGTGCAATAGCCTGTAGTATATCTTCTGTCATTCACTGAGCCTGCCCAGTCTGCATTTGTATACCCAACTACTTCAAGTTTTCCTCCAGGTTTATACAATAGCCTACGGCCTGGAGCTCCTTTCAGATACCTTACAATTCTAAGAACTGCATCCCAGTGAGGTATACGAGGGTTCTGCATGAATTGGCTCACCACATTGACTGCAAAGGAGTCGGGTCTCGTGATAGTCAGATAGTTCAGCTTTCCCACTAGTCTATACCTTCTAGGATCTTCAAATACTTCTCCTATATCACTGCTCAACTTAACATTTGGTTTCATAGGGGTCTCAGTTGGTTTTGCACCTAACAATCCTGTTTCTTCTAGTAGATCAAGAACATATTTCCTTTGGCACAGATTTACACCTTGTTTTGACCTGGCAACTTCTATTCCCAAGAAATACTTTAATGTTCCAAGGTCTTTTGTTTGAAAATGATTTTGCAGAAATACCTTTAGTTTGCCAATCCCCAATTTATCACTGCCAGTAATGACAATATCATCGACATAGACCACTAATAAGATCTTCCCAGCTTCTGAGTCATAGCTAAACACTGAGTGATCAACCTGGCATTGCTTCATTCCAAAACTCTTCACCACTTCGCTGAACTTCCCGAACCAAGCACGTGGTGATTGCCTCAACCCATAAATTGCCTTCTTCAGTCTGCACACCTTACCATCCTCCCCCTGAGCAACAAACCCAGGTGGTTGCTCCATATATACCTCCTCCACCAGATCACCATGGAGGAAGGCATTTTTTATGTCAAGCTGGAACAGAGGCCAATCATACATTACTGCCAGGGAAATTAGTACACGAACAGAACCAATCTTTGCCACCGGAGAGAATGTCTCCATGTAGTCCACTCCATACAACTGTGAGTAACCTTTAGCAACATGTCTGGCCTTCAGACACTCCACACTACTATCTAGAAAGTATTTCACAGTATACACCCATTTACAGCCCACAACATGTTTACCAAGTGGGAGAGTAGTAAGTTCCCATGTTTGAGTATGTTGAAGAGCAAAAAGTTCCTCCTCCATTGCCCGCCGCCATCCAGGTGAACTAAGAGCTTATTGAACATTGTTAGGTATGGAAATAGAGGACAAAAGTGAAACAAACTGGCGATGTGAGGTAGAAAGACGAGATAATGAAACAAATTTGGAAATGGGTTGGAGGGTAGAACTACGTTTACCTTTCCGTAAGGCATTGAGTAGGTCAAGGTCTGAAGGTTCAGCAATAGGAGCCATGAGAGGATCCGCAGATGAGGTAGAAGCTAGAGGAGGGGCTAGTGTCGTTCGACGTGTATACACTTGTCGGATCGGTGGTCATTCGGTGGTGATCTGCACTGAATAAGGTGATGAGTCTACTCCAACGACAGCATTTGGAATTGGATCACTGATAGGAAGAGGAAGAGGAAGAGGAAGTAAGGGTGGAGACAAAGGTGCTTCAGGACTTGAGAAGAAGGGTACAGACTCAAAAAAGGTGACATCAGGGCAGACATAGCACTTTCGGGTAATGGGATTATAACACTTGTACCCTTTTTTGAGTCCGAGAGTAGCCAAGGAAGACACATTTAATTGAGCGTGCATCTAGCTTGTCCATTCCAGGACTCAGATTGTGGACAAAGCACACACAACCAAAGACACGAGGATTTAATGGAAATGGAGATAAAGTGGGAAACAAGATAGAGAAGGGGGACCGACCATGAAGAATGAAAGAGGGCATCCGATTAATGAGGAAACATGCAGTGAGTACAGCATCACTCCAAAACCTTTTAGGAACATTCATGTGGTGAAGAATAGACCGAGCAGTTTCAAGAAGGTGATGGTTCTTCCGTTCAGCTACCCCATTTTGTTGAGGGGTGAATGCACATGAGGTCTGATGAATAATGCCATGCTATTCTAAATACTGTTGAAATGAAGTAAGAAAGTATTCACGACCATTATCTGAACGGAGAACTTTGATTGGAACACCAAATTGTGTGCGTATTTCAGCATGGAATTTTTGAAAAATGGAAAATAATTCACTTATTTCTTTCATTAAGTAAATCCATGTCATTCTTGAACAATCATCAATAAAGGAGACAAAATACTTGTACCCATTATATGACTCTATTTTGATTGGACCCCAAACATCTGAATGAACCAAAGAAAAATGACTCAACATACGACTCTCAACTCTTGGATTGAAGGACACACGACAATGTTTCCCAAACTGACATGACTCACGTTACAAAACTGACAAATGACTCAATGACGGAACCAATATCTTGAGAGCCTTGAGAGATGGATGTCCTAGTCGGCAATGCCATTCTAGAGTAAGTGAAGTCTGAAGAGCAATTGAAGATCCACCACCGTCAAGATAATACAATCCACCAGCTTCATGCCCCCCACCAATCTTCTTCCCCGTCTTGAGATCCTGAAAAACACAAGTGGAAGGAAAGAAGGTAACAAAACAGTTAAGAGCTTTGATTATCTTACTAACAGACATAAGATTGAATGGAAACTTAGGTACATATAAAATAGATGATAAGGGCACAAAAGCCATGTCAACATTACCAACACCACAGATGGGAGATGAGGACTCATTGGCAAGTGTAACAGTTTGTGATGTGGAGGTTTCAGAAAGAGAAGAGAACACACCTGGAGTCCCGGTCATATGATCTGAGGCTCCAGAGTCAATAATCCAGGGAGAGGTTTTAGATGACATGCAAGCAATACCTGAGTGGGCAAGTGTGGCAGTGGTATACTGTGAAGTAGATGTGGGAGGAGTTCGGTCTGCCTGTTTACTGTCACTGATGTCAACCTCACCTGCTACAGCATGATTAGAGAGGGCCATGTAGGTCATAACAGAAATTCACTGTGTGTCCTTCCCTGCCACAATGAGTACACTTCCTTGCAGAGTTATTCTTCCCTCTGCCACGACCTCCCTCTGAGTCACGACCACCCCGACCAATCATGGAATTGCCACGGCCTCCTCGGGAGACATGTCCTCCTCCTCTTGTACTGTGTCTACCTCCTCTAGCTGTCACAAGTGCTGATCTATCAGACTGTGTGGGATTCTCTGTCTGTCCCAAAGAAATTCTGTGAAGCCGTGAGAATACTTCCTCAAGTGTAGGAAGGGTGGAGCTCCCTAATATTTGGGCTCTAACTGGTTCATACTTTGATTTCAGCCTCACCAAGAATCTTGTAACATCTAGTTGTTCCCTTTGTTGTTGCTGAACTTTAATATCTGGAGTGAGGGGATGATAGACATTGAGTTCATTCCTTATATTCTTCATGTAGGCATAGTACTCTTCTAGTGTTTTGTTTCCTTGTTGCAAATCAAAGTACTCCTGATAAAGTTGATATACTCTTGTTGTATTATTTTGTCCAGAATACAGCTTCTTTGCATGTTCCCATATATCCTTAGCCGTATCAAGAAACCTGAAGTTGGCACTAATTTTGGGTTCCATAATGTTCTATAGCCAAGTCATGATTTGAGCATCTTCTTGTTCCCAATCATCAAACCCTGGGGAATCAGCCGGTGGTTTCTCATCTTTTATGTGCTTTACTTTCCTCTTTGCCTTGAGGAAAACTTCCACTGATTTAGCCCATGGAACATAGTTCTCCCCATTCAGTTTAGTTGAGGTCATCTGTACACCTAGGTAGTCAGGGGAAACCACCACACTAGGTTTCTGATCATTAAACCCATCTCCTATTGCTGCCATTGTACTCTTTCACAGTTGCCTCTAACCCGAATTCTCAGCAACAAGCTGACTACTGTAATTCAAAATTTGATATTCCAACACCTATAGCAACCCCTAAACACAACAGTAGGTACACACGCCTTGTTCTTATTCACACTACTGCTGATTTCACAACACCACGAACCACATAAGCATCAATTTAACACTCACTAATCACATGTAAGCCCTCTTACAACCACTCAATAAGGATTGTGCAACACAAACATCACAACATAGTCAAACCTTCCTTTGAGAGTCTCAACCAACCATTCACTGCTGAAGTCACTTTTCTTGATGAAGAAGATTATGTGCAGCAGAGAGAGACGAGCTGTGATGTTTCAGACCTAGGGCGAACCAGTTCCCTCCATTGACTGATCAGAAACGAAGGAAGAAGAGTCACGAACACTGCTGAGGTGCTTTACCAACTAAAGTAGGTCAGGAACATGGCTCTGATATCATGTTTCGAATGCTGCTACAGTTACCCGAACCAGGAAGAGAAGGAAGAAGAAGAGGAAGAAGAGAAGAAGAAAGAAAATAAGGGTCTGTCGAAATCTGATGGACTACCCATATAGTCGACCCCCTTAATCTTTATTAGATTCTATTGACCTTTACAAAGACTAAACTATCCTTACTTAAGTGTGGGGCAGAGTGTCTCTAATAAGACTGCCACATAAGAAAACTACTTAACAAACATAAGATGACTAAACTACCCCTATTCGGCTCACTTTAACAAAAGTCAAAGAGTAAATCAGGCCCTGCTTGGGAGGGCTTAAGCTTTGGTCTAGTTGTAGTTGCTTTAGATGAGCTGCTTTGAAGAAAGCCAGTGTTTCTGACATGTTGGTCTGTTCTAAAAGCCATGCGTTGTTTAACGGGCTGACCTGTTCAACCTGGATGGTTGAACTGGTGAACTGTCACCCAGACCAAAAAACTGGGTTGGCCTCTGGTTTGGTTTTAAAACATTGGAAGAAGCCTCTAAAAGAAGCTTTGAAGGAAAGCCATGTAAGTGGCTGAAAAATAGTCAGTTTGGGCTCTCTGGATTTTTCACCCAACATTGCTTATAGGCTTTTTAGGCAGACCTCAACTTGCAAAGCCAAAAACAGCAAGGCAAAAGCCCTCTCAAATGGGCATTCAAAGTGGACTGTGGAAATTTGTGAACATGGAAAGCAAGAAACAGAATTAGTGGCAGAAATTGAGTCTCGGAGTTTTCATGGATTTCTGGGGATGACAATTGTAGGAAAAGTAAAAAATCGAAGGTGTAGAAAATGATCTAGATGCTATATAAGAGGGATGGTTAATGGGAAATATAACTATAGGCATTTTTTTCATCAATAGTGTCATTAATATCCATTAGCAGAAGCTTGATAATTGATTATGTAGGTAGTTTTACAGTTCTTTTCATCAATTGAACGCCACAAACCTTTGTTCATTGGCTAATGCTGTGTTGTCAGCTAGAAAGAAATCAAGAAAGGTGAAATGAATTGAAAGAAGAAAATAGACATGGTTGTGCCACAAGGGCAACGAAAATGATATTTCCCTTTTCATTTAGAGTGACAATACAAACAGTATAAATGCTTACTTGGATCTCTCCCTCCCAATCATTTCCTACTTATACTAGAATGTAGAATGAACTACTCAATTTCTAAAGACCAACAAGAACATTTGGAAACAGCTTTTTAGATCCAATGGTGAATCTCAAATGGAATAAAGACCAAGAAAAAGGAAAGCAGCACATATTGGGATTTCTTATTTATTCCATTTTTATTAGAATATGATCCTTGGTAGCCTTGGTTGATGAAAGCCATCTTTTGCCCACTTTAATCATCACGATACATTAAAATCACATGGTTTGGGTCTCCATAGCATTGAGATTGGTCCTCTAAGTCAGCTTTGGCTGGGGTTGAGAAGTTTTGGAAGCAGCCCAGGCTTGTCTCAGAACTCCCCTTGTATTTGAATGCAGTAGATCATGAAGCTCCAGTCCCACCTGGGCTCTTTTCAGAAACTCCTTGAGAAGAATTCCTCTTGGACAGAACAACATCTGCAACCCTAAAACATACTAGGGAATTGAGGGGGTGATGAGGAATTGATGCAGAGGAAAGGAATCTCATTATGAACTTCATAGATGAAAATTGCCTAGGCATGAACTCATGTTTATTGATTACTTGGAAATGAAAAGATCTTGAAAAGATGAAGAACCTATGGTGATTTATTTATCATCTTGATAAGTGCCATTCTTATATTTTCTCCCTCTTTTTATTGATCTTTAATAAAGATTTCTTTTGTTATCAATAAAAATTAAAAATTGAACACCCTAGACTATACAACCATATTATGGATAATATTATAGTAATCTGATGGTTGTATTTGAATATATGGTGACTTGTAGTTGCTGCTTGAAAATCATAGATTGATAAGTTAACTGGATTTTTGAAACCAACTATTCCCCTTCAAAGGACACTCCCCACTATTTGATGGAGCAGAAGATCTATCATTTGTAAACTCAATTTCCCCCCTACTGATCTCAAGCTGATAAAACATCGATGAGTTTAGGGGTGAGTATTCGGTTTGTTCGGTTTAAAGCTGAATCGAAAAACCGAAATTTTAATAACCGATTTATCATGTGTAAACCGAACCGAAACTGAACTTTGTTAAAACTGATCAAACCGAACCAATTTTGTATTCGGTTATTTTGGTTAAAAACTGAAATAGAATTTCACACCCAACCAGAAGAAGAAGAAGAAGAAGAAGAAGAAGAAGAAGAAGGGCTGCAGGTTGCAGCCTTGCAATCTCTGGCATCTTGTTGCAGTCACTGCATTGCTGCTGGTCTCTCACTCTTCTGAGTTTGAACTTCTAGGTTTGAAAGGTGAGAGTGAGATCATGAGAAGAGACATTGGTCGGGAAGAATGCAATCCCAGCCTCTGACTCTCTGGCTTTCTCTGCACTCTACAAGTCTACAGTTTACAATAGGCAACAGTATTGGAGACTTGGAGTTGGAAAAAGACGTTGATGAGAAGAAGACGAATAGATCTCAGAGGCTAGACAGGTGGACGTGCTCACTAAGGGAGGACTGAAAAGGTTTTTTTTTTTACTTTTTTTAGTTTTCCCTCTTTAGTTAAGCTTCTTGAGTCTTGACGTTTAAGTTTCCTATTCAGCTCTAGAGTTCCACTTTCCACCAAGTATTTAATTACATGCAACCAAACTACAAGAGACAGGACAGAACCATAATTATTTCGTGTCCCATGCATAGTTGTCAAGGCGATGCCTAGGTGACAAGGTGCCCTTGGGGGCTCGCCTCGCCCAGTCGCCAAGCAGTTTTGTGCACTGGGTTATAAAATACTTTTATATTTTTAATTTTTTGACATTATAATTATAAAATAGACATTATTAAACTAGAATATTCATTTTATGTGTTTATATACTAGTTTCTTTTTATTATTTTCTTATTTTGTTAGGGTTTAACCAATGCAGACAACTGTTGTATTGAACCCATGGTTCAAAGTATCGATACACCTGTGTATTGGCAGAGGTGTATCGGTACTTATAACAATACTCCCTCTATTTTTTTTTTATTTCTTTGGTTTTCAATTTCATTTTTAAATATATATATATATATATATATATATATATCATTTAAAAAATGGGTCCCCGAAAACACCTATAAACAGGTATTGGGACCCCAAAGATACAATACAATACACCCGATACGGGGCATATCGTATTGAAATTTTGATCCTTGATTGAACCCTCAAAATTTTCAAAACCTGAACCAATAAGCAAGGGAAGAACTTAAAATTTTGTCTAATCAACACATTTTCTTCTTCCACATCTTCTTCCACCTTTTCTTCTTTTCTATAACAAATGTAGGGGTTCAGCCCCTATAGTTTTTGAATTTTCTTTCCTTTGTTCTTGTTCTTCTCATAAAATGTTGATTTTCTAGACTTAAACATGAAATTTATACTTTTCTTATGAAAATTATGAATATTTATTAAGGAAAAATGGTTATGGAACCTGGGGAACTACCCTAGGATATATGGTTTTACTTAAAAAAATCCATCGCCTAGGCGTCAAGGCGCCCCCTATCGCCTAGCCTCGCCTTGGCCCCTTGAAAACTATGGTCCCATGCATCGAGGTATCAAACTAAAATGTAGAAACTACCAATAATATTAAAAAAGTTATATAGCTTTAAAAAATAAACCGTTTTTTTCAATTAACTGATTTGTGAACCATGACAACCGAAACCGAAAACCGAAAAATACTAAAACCGATTTTCACAGCTGAAACTAATTAAACTGAGCCAATTGAACTGAAACTGAAATTTCGGTTCGGTTTTTCAGTTTTAACCAAATTATGCTCACACCTTTTCATGTCCTGTTTGTAGAATTTTGGACTTTCCTACCTTGAATCTTCTTTTTAGTTTTTTCTTCTATTGGTCACCCATCTTGAATTACACAAATAGGATATCTTTTGATGTAACATATGCTAAGAAAGCAGTTTTGTTAAATGAGAATTGGAGCATGGTTCTGTGGTAATAAAGTCATGTGATTGGTAATAAAGGCCTTGGTACAGAAGGTTGAACTATGGTTTTCTAGAAGTCTTGCTGGAATGTGGTGGAGAGATGGTGAACTCCATGTTTATATTTTAAAAAGCCACATTCAAATAAGACTTGCTGAAATCTATATGAAACTTTCTGCATTGAGCTTTGACCACTGATCTTTGAGAGGGGTTGGGTGTTGAGACCCAAGCACCCCCTCCAGAACCCACTAGGAGAGTGGAGCAGGTTGCCACCTATCAGCCATTCACAAGAAGACAGAGGAACCAAGCGGCAGAGCCCCAGAATTAGTTACACTCAGAGTTGGTTACTCTGCCACCTGAAGATTTTCCACCCATGTTATCTGCAGAGTTAGTTATTCAGAAATCAGAGATAATTTCCTATGAAAGGCCATCATCACATAATGAAAGGAATGAATATCCCTTAATTTTCCTCTCCCTGATTCCAGTTTCTTCCTTCCCTCCCTTCTCTCTTTTCTCTCCATCTTCTGTTTCAGGAGGTCAAGCCTCCCTCGAAGAGGTTTCCAAGGTGAGCGGAAACTCACCAAGTTGGTATCAGAGCAAGGTTGTAGACCGGCTATGCCGCAGATAAGATCCTCTACCATGGAAGACAGAGTCAACCAACTTGAGATTGGGTTCCATCAGGTACTGAACGAACTCAGGGATCTCAAGGTGGTCATCTCTAACCTCGCTTCCCAACAACAATCCGGAAAGACCAGTCATCCAACAGGGGCCGATGCCTCTGTTTCCGGTAGCCAGGGAACTGGGGGTTACCCCGCCGGAAAGGTTACTAAAATCAATTTTCCCAACTATTCCGGTGGAGATCCCATTCCTTGGATTTTCAGAGCAGAGAGATTCTTTGAGTATCATGAAACCCCTGCACACCAGCGCGTCGCCATCGCTTCCATTCACCTAGAAGGAGATGCTATGCTCTGGCTTCAGTGGTATCGAAAAACCCATCCTCAGGTAACTTGGGCGGAGTTCACAGAAGCCTTGTGCATCCGTTTTGGGCCGACAACGTTCGTGGATTATGACAAACTCCTCACTCGACTAAAACAGACCGGGATAGTAGCAGACTACCAGCTCGAGTTCGAGAGAATGGCGACCAGGGTACATGGATGGCCGGAGAAGGCTTTGGTAGGGTGTTTTGTGGGAGGTCTCAGAGAAGACATTCGCCTGGAAGTGAGAGCTCTTCGACCAGTGACAGTCATGGCGGCGGTGGGAATGGCTCGCCTACAAGAAGAGAAGATGGATAGCATGCGCAGAACCAGCAAGCCTTCCTACCCGAATGTGAGGGCTCCCCAGCGGACCGAACAGCAACCCATGAAACAAATTGGAGATTCTCAGAAGCCCATTCTGTCCAGGCCCATTGTGCCCTTCAAGCGCCTCTCATGGACTGAGATGCATGCCCGACGCGAGAAGGGCCTCTGCTACAATTGTGATGACAAGTTTGGATCGGGCCATAAGTGTCGAGTCCAGCGAATGTTTCTCCTTCAGACAGAGGAAGAACCAGAAGAAAACGTAGAAGACTGTGAATTGATCTCAGTTGAACCAGAACCGGGGGGAGCCGAGATCTCCTTACACGCCCTCATGGGCCTCAACCCTCTTCATTCCATGCGAGTAGAAGGAAGGTTGGTGGGCCGATCTGTGATGATCTTGATTGACAGTGGCTCAACCCTGAATTTCATCACTTGTCGATTAGCAAGGCAACTAGGTATGTCTATACAACCCACTCCACTCTTTTCAATCTATGTGGCTCAGTTGACATGTGATGGTGTGTGCAAGAAGGAAAGGATCCTTATACAAGGCCACTATTTCGTGGTGGATCTCCACCCATTGGATTTTTCAGGGGCTGATATTATTCTGGGAATTCATTGGTTACGTGGCCTAGGGCCGGCACTGTGTGATTGGGCCAAAATGACAATGGACTTTTATCAAGATGGTCAAACTTGCCATCTCCAAGGGGTGCGACCTCCGAGTCCCCAAGGTGATATTGTAACTTCCATATTACGGGCCTCCAAGGATACTGGACAGCCCTTATTTATGCACTTAGGCATGCAGCCCACAGCTCCAACTTTAAACAATCAAGGCTGTGACCAACCCACGGAAGCCCAACATGAGGCACTACGATCGATACTTGATCAGTTTGTTGATGTGTTCAAGGAACCAAGCCAATTACCTCCACCCCGGGCCCATGACCATCAGATACCCCTCTTACCAAATTCTAAACCGGCCAATGTGAGGCATATAGATACCCCTATTTCCAGAAGCTAGAAATTGAGAAGGCGGTAAGAGAGCTAATGAACAAAGGGCATATACAAACCAGCACCAGCCCATTTTCATCCCTTGTACTCCTAGTAAAAAAGAAGGATGGCAGTTGGCGGTTTTGTGTAGATTACCGGGCCCTGAATCAGATTACAGTGAAGGACAAGTTCCCGATACCCCTCATTGATGAACTGCTGGATGAGTTAGGAGAAGAACAGGTGTTCTCCAAACTGGATCTGCGATCCGGGTACCATCAGATCCGGGTTCACCAGGCCGACATCCACAAGACCGCTTTCCGAACCCATGATGGCCATTATGAGTTCCCGGTTATGCCGTTTGGGCTCACCAATGCCCCCTCCACCTTCCAGGCCCTTATGAATGACATTCTCAGGCCTTTCTTAAGGCAATTTGTTTTAGTATTCTTCGATGACATTCTGGTTTACAGCAGGGACTGGAGCACCTATATGGAACATCTGAGACTTACTCTCACCACTCTAAAGGAACATCAATTACATGCCAAAATGACCAAGTGTTCTTTTGGACAAAAACAGATACAATACTTGGGCCATGTGGTTGCAGCAGGGCGAGTCATGGCAGACCCAGAAAAGATAGAGGCCATCCAAAAATGGCCCAAGCCCACTACTGTTAAGGCTCTCAGGGGTTTCCTTGGGCTTACAGGGTGTTATAGGCGTTTCATTAAGGGGTATGGGCTCATGGCCGTCCCTCTAACGCGCCTGTTGAAGAAGGATTCTTTCAGATGGGCTGACGAAGCCCAACGGGCCTTTGAAGACTTGAAGACAGCAGTTTCAAGCCCTCCAGTCCTTATTCTTCCAGATTTCACTCAGCCCTTTGAGATTGAGTGTGATGCTTCAGGTGCAGGGGTGGGGGCCATCCTGATGCAGAAGGGACAGCCCATTGTTTACTTCGGCAAGGCCTTACCAGCCGCCCACCAGAACCAGTCCACTTATGTCAAGGAGATGATGGCAGTGGTAATGGCAATCCATAAATGGCGTACCTATCTATTGGGACGCCAATTTATCATAAGGTCAAACCAACGAAGTCTGAAATATATAGCAGAACAAAGAGTGCACACTCCAGAGCAGCAAAAGTGGTTGAGTAAACTGATGGGCTTCGACTACCGAATAGAGTATAAACCTGGGCCTGCTAACAGGGTAGCCGATGCCTTATCACGGGTAGAAGAGCTGGCCCAACTAACCTACTCTCAGCCCAGTTTTCCCTTGTTTGAAACCATAAGGCAAGAAGCAAGGACTGATCTGCAGCTGCAGGACATTAGGGAAAAATTAAGGCAGAACCCTTCCCAGGTTGCAGGGTACCAAATTGTGGGACCAGACCTCTTCTTCAAGGGACGGTTCGTGATTGCTCCAAATTCCAGCCACAAAACTGAACTATTGAAGTTGTTTCATGATTCCTCCTTGGGAGGACATTCAGGAGTGCTAAGGACTCTAAAGAGGCTCAGCAGCCACTACCACTGGGTAGGTATGCGCAAGGATGTGCTACACTATGTATCTGAATGCCAGACCTGTCAACGGCAGAAATAATACTCAGTCTCCCGCGGGCCTCCTACAGCCCCTCAAGATTCCAGAGCAAGTATGGGAAGACCTCTCCATGGACTTCATCACCGGACTTCCCCGTTCTTTAGGGAAGGAAGTTATCATGGTGGTAGTTGACCGTCTCACCAAGTATAGCCATTTTTCTGCCCTGCCTCACCCTTACACCGCAGCAACGGTGGCTGACATCTTCATACGGGACGTCGCCAAATTGCATGGGACACCAAGATCCATTGTATCGGACCGTGACCCTGCCTTCCTAAGTTCATTCTGGAAGGAATACTTCCGATTGCAAGGAACCCAACTGCACCCATCCACATGTTACCACCCCCAGACGGATGGACAGACTGAAGTTCTTAATCGGTGCTTAGAAGCCTACCTGAGGTGCTTCATAGGGGAGAAGCCCAAACAGTGGGCTCACTGGCTTCTGTGGGCTGAATACTGGTACAACACAACTTATCAGTCAGCAGCAGGAATGACACCCTTCAAGGCTCTATATGGCAGAGAACCTCCTCCCTTATTACCTTATGAATTTGGGTCGACTAAGATGGCAGAAGTAGAGACTCGCCTACTGGCTAGAGATGAGATCCTTAGACTACTCAAGGCCAACTTGACTAAAGCCCAGCAAAAGATGAAGGCTTACTATGACTCTCACCACCGCCCACTAGAGTTTCAGGTAGGTGATTTTGTTTACCTTAAGCTCCAACCTTACCACCAGGTCTTAGTAATGAGACGGGCTTGGCACAAGCTAGCTCCCAAATATTATGGGCCCTATAAGGTGCTGGAGAGAGTGGGCCTCGTTGCTTACAGATTGGACCTCCCTGCTACCTCGAAGCTACACCCGGTGTTTCACATTTCACTTCTCAGGAAAGTTGTGGGGAATCATACCCCTATCTCACCGAACTTACCCCAATTTACAGATGAAGGGGACATTTACACGGAGCCTGTCAAGATTGTGGATTTCCGATGGGTTCGGCGAGGAGGGCAGGTGGTGCCAGAAGCCAAGGTTGAATGGGCCGGTCTGCCTCCAGAAGAGGCCACATGGGAACCTTATCTAAGGCTGAATGAGAGGTTTCCCAACCTAGACCTTGAGGACAAGGTCAGTGCTAAGGGGGGAGGAACTGTTGAGACCCAAACACCCCCTCCAGAACCCACTAGGGGAGTGGAGCAGGCCGCCACCTATCAGCCATTCACAAGAAGACAGAGGAGCCAGGCGGCAGAGCCCCAGAATTAGTTACACTCATTACTCTGCCACCTGAAGATTTTCCACCCATGTTATCTGCCAGAGTTAGTTATTCAGAAATCAGAGAATATTCCCTATGATATTACACCTGTAGGCCAGCTATATAAGGCCATCATCACATAATGAAAGGAATGAATGATTCTCCCTTAATTTTCCTCTCCCTGATTCCAGTTTCTTCCTTCCCTCCCTTCTCTCTTTTCTCTCCATCTTCTGTTTCAGGAGGTCAAGCCTCCCTCGAAGAGGTTTCCGAGGTGAGCGGAAACTCACCATTGGGTGACTATGATTTGGGTCTTGGATATCAACATACTATTTCCTGTTTCAAGTCATATTTGGGAATACTAATTACTTGTACAATTTTTGTCTTATTTTCTTTGTTTATTGCCATTTAAAATTGTAAACTTGATAGTTATTACAAGACACGTTATGTATCATCTTCACATTCTCCTCTTAGTTGTGGTGCTTTTCTGTTTCTGTTTACTCTTTTATGAACATTTTCTTTGTTTATTACCATCTAAAATTGTAAACTTGATAGTTGTCACAAGACATGCTATATATCATCTTCACATTCCTCTTAGTTGTGGTGCTTATCTGTTTCTTCTTACTCTTTTATGAACATTAAGTAGAAACTTTATTGACAGTTAAATGGAGGAATAGGCTCCGACAAGTTGCACCATTGGAAGATTTGAATTGTTTATAGGGTTGTAATGGATCATTTGGGGCATGCTTGGTCAATCTATGTTTGGCCAGGGTTAGTAAATACCCAATTTGATATGTTTTGATTGTCAGTTTGGTTAGTATACGTCATATGACATTCAGCCCATTTAAATCAAGAGAATGGTTGATCACGTTTCATTGCTGCCACTCATGGTGGTATTAGTACCAAGTCTTCATTCATTTTGCCCAGCTAGCTCTACCTTGTTAGGAGTTCTAGCCTATATATTCAGTCTGTTACTTTTTCTGTTTTTTGTTGATGTCCTTGATTTAATTCTCAAACAACAGATGCTTGAGGGTCTTGTGAAAAGAATAGCCATGGATTTTGATGTTCAGAGCATCGCCAAAGCAGCAAAGGTCTCAAAGGAAGCCAAAGTTGCTGAAATTGGAGCTGATATTGAACTCCTAATAAAACAGAGTTAAACCTCTTCTCACCAGGCAAATTGTCATCTTAGAATTCATTGGGGAAGATGGCTAATATTTGAGTTATGACCCTCCCCCCCCCCCCCAATTTAATTCTTCAATCCAATTTTCTCCATGGTCACAGGGTTCAGATGTGAGGAAATGGTCTCTGAGAGAACAGAGATGAACAGCAGGGGATTGATACGATGATACACCATAAACATCATTGCAATTACTATGCTTGAGTATGGATGGCATGCTATCTACTTGTATTTGACTTGACCAAAGATGAATTCCTAAACATTGTTTCCAACAAATGGCGGATGGGAAAATTTTTTCTTCTAGTGAAGTGTCAATTTATAGTTCCGCCAGTGGTTTGTTGGTAATAAGACATTATCTCATTAAGATCAGTGCTTTTCGACTTCACAACATGAATTTCCATGGTTTCTTTTTCTTGTGCCTTCGCCTTTTCGTGTTAGTTACTTTGTTTCATTCATCATACTGTTTGAACATTAAATGTTGCTAAGAAAATGGGAAAAGGAAATCTAGGAGGCTTTCTTAATTTATCTGTTCTGACAAGAGAAGAAAGAAAAAAGACAAAATAGGAAGGCAAGTTTTTTCAATGACAGTGGATGATGAAGAGATAAAGCATGCTTGGATCACTTGAAGAGATAAATGAACCTCTCTAGGTTTTTTTCTTTTTTTTCCTTTTTTTTTTACTGTTATTAGTAATAGGGTTTTGTTTCAGTGAGGGGCCTTAGACACCGTTCGAAGTACCAGTCTTGCAAGGAATTTTGGAGAGGCAATATTAAGAGTCTAGGACATATATACTATGGAGAACACTAGGAAACAATGAAATACAGACAACATGGATGTAATAGGGAAATCTACATTAATAAAGACATTATACAGCTCAGCTGGGTAAAGGCATAAAAAAACACATGCTTTAATTGCATGTGTGAAAGTAATAAATTGTAATTGATATACTGGACATGAACTAATTGTAATTTATGCTTGTGCGTTAAAAACATAGAACTATTATATATTAATATGCTTAAGTCGCCAAAAATAAATAATATATTATGCACCTTAGACTGAGTATGAAAGGAGTACAAATACAAATATGTACTGTATAAATACATACAAAATAATACAAAATACAAAGTTTTGCACTCTATAAATGTGTATTTGTACTCCTTCCAAACTCTCAGCCTTAATGGTAAATCTGAAATAATATATAAACCTTAGTAACCAAAAAAAAACATGTACACCCACTGCATATATCAAATTAAATTATTTCCTTGCATATTTTACTGGTATAAACATACAACTTTGTATCATGTTTTAATTGAACTTAAAAATATATAAGTTTAATGTAACATTATATTAAAAATATGTAAGTTGTATTGACTAGTGGGTAGAGGTGGCAACAAGCCGAGCTTTTCATGAGCTGCTCGAATTCGGTTCAGCTTAGTTTCAACCAAGTTTCAAGCCCAATTTATTGGCTCGATTATGAAATGAGCCGAGCTCGAGCCTATTAGAGCTCGGTTCGTGAGGTTCACGAGTCGGTTCGAATATATATATATATATATATATATATATATATATATATTTTTTTTTTTTTTTATAAAATATTTTTCCCAAAATCGAACTCGAGCCTCGAACTATTCGGCTCGGCTCAAATCCCCACTACGAGTGGGTGTGTATGCCCCTCCGCCCAAAAACGGACAAGTATAGGTTGCTAGGTCTGAGCCTTGGCCTAACAAGAACGGAAGCTTTTCCATCATCGGTATATGTATCTCATTCTGAATTTCATGAAATCCTATCCCAAGGATCCACCAAGTAATGCGCCCAACTGGTAAAACCAGTATGAGCTCCATCTCTGCGCCAAGTTCGTTGTTTAGCTTCCAAACCTGGAGCTGGAAGATGGTAAAAAATTATGTTGTAGTCTCAGGCTGCAGTTACCTAATAAAACAGACCAGCCGTCTCCTTGTTTGCATTGTGTCCTGTGCTAGCACGTTGTATGCCATACTACCGTAGTCCAAGAGAATATTTACACCTAAGTCATAGTTTGGAAGGAGTATAAATACAAATATATACAGTATAAATATATATAAAATACATATTTTTGCATTCTATATATTTGTATTTGTACTCTTTCCAAACTGAGCCTAAAGCTTAATTTGAAAAGAATATAAATATAAATATGTAAAATACAAATACATACAATATAATACAAAATGTAAGGTTTTTCAGTTTGTACAGTTGTACTTTTTCCAAAGTGAGCCTAAGATTATCGATGGTGTAAGTAAAGTCTTCTCAATGTAAACCAGTGATTGTGCATTTTTATTTGTTTCTTGATACATGCTTTCCGGATCGTTAGGTGGTTGGTTTCATGAATCTGGGCCCTCCACTTGATGGGGCGGATGAAAGATGCACACGGAATGCACCTCGTCTGTTGCAGACAAGTGAAAATTCATGATAAGACGATGCCTGAAAATTGGAAAAAAAAAAAACCCTTAATATGGGGGTTTGAGAGGTAAGCTTTTCTTCGGGTTCTACACACTACACAGGACACTAGGACAGGCCAGATCTGACATTACACATCAATCTACACTAGGCATCATCTGTTGTGCTCTTCATGGGAGGGCATTTTAGTAATTAAGCAAACATCTTGGATTCTTTGTTGCACGCAGAGGAGAACCAAAGTAGACTTACTACCATGGTCCCATTCCCGACCAGAATGAGTTTTAAGCTGGGGATCTTTGCAGGTTGACTGGTAATTCTATCAATGGGTCTTTTATTATTATTATTATTATTATTATTATTATTATTACCTACACTTGTTTTCTTATGAGGTTTGATCGTTACGTTACTCCTCTTGTCCTAACGATCATATGTTTTGGCCTTTTGGGTACCCTATCGCACAATGTTGGCTGGGGCGCTGGGGCAACCCCACTTGTTTTCTTCTTTTCTTTCCGTTTTTCAAAGAGTGTGACTCCGGCAGCCGACGCACATCCTCCAATCTTGAGTCTTGACAAACAATAATTGACCCTGAATAAAGAATAATATGATAGTTGTTGAAATTTCAAGACCAGACAAGGGCACTGTACTCCCCCCCCATCACAATTCACGAGGGGGGGGACTCCCTACTGGACTGGACTGGACTGTTAGTTAAAGAGTGACGTGGCAAACATACGGATCGTGCTTTGGACAGCCACGTGTAATATTTTAGACAGCTGGCAAGTCACTCCTACACTAGACCTTATTCCGAACGATAAAACTGCCATCCAAGCAAGCAAAATTCCCGGGGTTGCTTAGACCCTAATTAACCATTAAATGTCCCCTCCCCTCCCACAAGGCCCCGACGTATGTTTGACGAGACCCAGCGGCCAGCGCTAGATTGATGGGAATCTGAAAACGAGAAGTCCGAAGCTTTCCTTTTTCTCTGCCCTAAACAAGCCGAAGTAGTCGCCAAAAATGAAAAACATAGAATATTAACGATGACTGCATTATAACCATTTATGAAGATTTATTTTCTCCAAAACAGCATTCAAATAATACCATAAATTTATATTCATATTCCTCTATACAGAAAAACAAAGAAAAAGAAACAAAACTGATAGATTGCAGGGGTGTTTATGATTCTTGAGCATCCCCCGGTCCCCCCCCCAAGAACTAAATTTATCAGTTTATTTTGTTTTTTTTTTGGGGGCTCAGCTAGACATTTCAAGTTTACATTTTACAACACACTGAAAGAAGAAAAAAGAAAAAAGAAAAAAGAAAAAAGAAACAAAAGACTGCAAAAGAGCAAAAGGGGAAAAAAAGGAAGGAAGAAAGAAAATTTACAGATTAAAGACCCCCGACGAAGTGAGTCGCCAAAACTTTTTGACTAAAGATCCTTGTCTTTAATTTGCTCCATATCTTTCCTCGTCTCCAAGGCAGAGCATGAATGAAATGTTGAGTTTTCATCCCGAACAGCCACAGTCTTTCTCTTTCGGAGGTGCACCCTCACATAGAAGTTCAAGAAGAAGAGAAGGATGGCACCGTTGAGGACGGAATTGAACACCCAAGCTCCAATTCCGTTGCAGCCTCCTTTCATGAAATGCAGCAAGAGCACCCCTATGTGGCACACCAGGTTGCAACTCAGCAACACAATCTGGCAGTTGATGACGAATGGGAAGCAAGCGCTGGGCAAACCAATTGCCGTCCAGAATCGGTACCCATAGACGACCGAGTAGATCAGAGTCGTCAATAGGATGCCTATCACCTGGAACGATTGTGAGAATTCGAGCCATATGAACGACATGCATATCATAATTGACTGGTTGAATAGCTGAAAGAATGTCAGTTTCCGACGGCGGAGGATTGTGAAGAAGGTTCGGAGCAAGTGGAGGAAGCGAGAGAGGTAGAATACGTAAGACCAGAAGAAGACTCGGCCGCTGGGTCTGGTTCCCAGGGGGAAGCATAGGAGCCACTGGAAAGGGGTCTTGGAGCGCCGCCAAAACCACCGGGTGTCTCGGATCTCGGCGGCTGCGGAGAAGAGGATCCCGAAGAAGATGACGACGGATATTAAAACCATGGAGAGACTGTGGATGGCAGGGATGGGTCCAAGGGGAACCGGGCGTCGGCGGCGGAAGAGAAGCAATACGAAGTGGAGGAAGACCGATAGGGTGATGTAGGCGGCTATGGAGGTGAATAGAAAAGACCAGGTGGAGCCCCAGGAATGGGCGTGACTCCACCTGAAACTGACGATGGCAGGATGCTCCGATAGCAAATAAATGAGGGTTCCCATCCTCGATCGATTTCTCCGGCGGGGTCAAAATGTGTGGAAGAGGAGGGAAAGATTAATCCTAGTTACAGGAAGAATCCTCCCTTGTGCGTCGAAGCATCCAGCTTTCTTCCTTGTGAGTCTTTTATTCTTTTAATTTGTGCTCCTCCGCCTCTGGAAGCAAAAAACAGAATTAGGTGGAGATGGGTTTTGTTATCACGGAGAAGAAGGAGAAAGGGAGGCAGGGAGCGGTCCAGACTCCAAATCCAGAAAACCGAAACCCTCCTCCTCCACTCAAAATGAGAGAGAGAGAGAGCGCGCACGTGCACGACGGTCGAAGCCCCGAGCCCGAGAAACGAAGATCGTTGTTAGGTTACGCGTAGTCTTCTTCTAGCTCTAAGCTGCTGTGGCCTGTGGCTGTGGGAAACAAAAGCGGGACAGTGGGGAGCGAATTGCGAACTGCGAACTGCGAACTGCGAACGAACGCAGGGTGCGAAGAAAGGCATGCTCTGAGAAATGAGAATTCGATCGAGAAGCAGCGAAGCGTCCAGCCGTCCACCTTTTTTCTATTTCTGTTTTATTCTTAAATTGGGAGAGGGTGAGGGTCGCTCCTTTTATATCTACTTAATACACATCATTGGTATTTAGTAATTGCCTTGGTGGGTGACTGTAGACTGTAGACGTGTAGTGTAATGTTGTTGGTCGTATTGGTTTCCTGTTTGTCATCTCTACACATTTGCCACGTGGTGAGTTATGACTGGCACAACGGTCAACGAAAGACCAACTTCTTAAAGTTTAAAGACCTTGTGATTCGTGCACAATAGCACATAGACGAAAGGGTGTGCCCACTGCCCACCCGTGAGATGATTTTATCTGTATTTCTCATTGCACGTGCCGTGACTCCGTGAGGTGAGAAGAATCGTTTCTCATTGTGAAATGATTTGTGATTTGTGAAGGTGGTGGGGTGGGAGGGTCTGGTTGGGCACATCCTCTTCTTTTTTCTTTCAAATAAATGCATTTCATCTTGTGGGTGGGAGTGGGCCGAGTGGTGTAGTATGTGTGGTTTGGTTTATAAAAACCCAAAATCAGTTCTAATCAGCAGCCATCTGACTGTTGTTATGAAGAAGAATTACCCCCCATCCTTGATAATAGTTTCTCGTTACTAGATTTTAATTATTAACTTATTTGACCAAAATCAACATTCACATAGGTGATAGATGATGTTTTAAAACTTTTTTTTTTTTCTTTTACAAAAAAATAATTCAATTACCCCCCACGGAGGAGTGAAGGTCAGCTAACGGACCTTACCAATACCAACCGATAAGGTAGTTGGTACCTTCTTATCCTCTGATTTTATTTGGACATCAGGAATGGATTTCAGTTATTTTGAATCGCAAATAATAATTGATAAAATCAGAGGGTTGAAATTAAAAACAACCAATCTCATTCATCTGGAGTCGTAGGGACCATTGGATTGGATAAGGGGAGTTTCCCCATACTTGAAATATGTGATGAAGATGGGAAAGTATTTTAGGTGTATACGAAATTACGAACAGAACGGTCCTTGTACTCAACACGTCTCCTTCCGTTTTCGTTTTGATGCATTAAGACAATAAGACTTGGGTGTTTTCCGTTGTGGACTTTACATCTCTTCTTACCCCACAACACAACAACTCTGAATTCTATTTATGCAAACCCACAAAACGCTGGGTACCTTCTTCATACATACATTGGGATTTGGGAATAAGAAATCTAGACTTTTTGTGGGTGGCTTCGAGTTGTCGTGGATAAGAAATTTAGACTTTTTTGTTTTTATGGTAAGTTAATTTTTGAATCCAGATTTCCTACACATGACAATTTTACCCATATATTCCCAATGCACGGAGGTAGAATTTTATGAATAGGCGTGGATAGAGTTATTGTTGGAGTCTTAATTTTCTCCCTTTATGAATCTTTTCTCTCTCTCGTTTGACCGTGACCACGTTCCTGCCTCCGTGTCTCTCATTCGGTCGGTTTATCTTCCCTTTTCTTTTCATTTCCTTGTAAAGTAGACAATTCTATTTTCTCTTCTTTTTCTTCTAGAATCTAATCTAAAATTACACAAGCATACCAATATACCACACATCTGCTTGCTTCTATCCACAATTTTCTTTTATAATTTACTATAATGCAGATTTCATCTTTTTTTTTACATGCATATCCTTAATGGTTAATATGGGTTTGACTATAATGCCGAAAGATATGATAACCAATCAAGAATTATAAACTGGTCAATTAAGTGGATTTTCATCAAATTTCATTGTGAATTTTGATTGTTCAAAGTCTTTTCAATATTATATATTTCTAGCATCATAATTTTTTCCTATTAAAATATATATATATATATAAAATAAAAGATCGGGAAATAAAATAAAACATATCAAAAAGGATTTATAAATATTAATATACGTAAGAACAAGTGCCATGCACATGTATAAATAAACATCGACCATATATGATATCACGTATTTGGATTTAATTTTTGCACTTACAAGGAAATCAAAGCAAATATCTGGTATAAATATAAATATGTAGAATGCAAAATCTTGTATTTTGTATTATTTTATATGTATTTATATTGTACATATTTATATTTATATTCTTTTTAAACTGAACCTAAAATCTCAAAACCATGGTTTTCAAAACCGGATCAGAGGGGAAAAACCGGGAATCAGTCAAGTGACCGGTTTCATTTTTCCCCAAAATCAGAATTTTGCCAAAAAATATTGGTTTGGTCAGCAAACTGCTGACCTGGGTATTGGAACCATTCAACGGTTTTGATCATTTTTATTTTTTATTTTTTTTAGTTTTTATCAAAACGGGCCGTCCATTCAACTCGAACGAACAAACTATTCAACCCGAAAATCAGACCCCTAACAGATTCACTGTCCGATTCAATTTTAAAAACCTTGCTCAAAACCATAATTGGAAAATAACAACAGTTGATATTGACTATAGTATCATGCTGACGGTCGATAGGGATATTCCTTATTTCTTAACCTTGAAAGGAGTAAGCAAGGTGGTAGTTTGTTTGTGTATGTTCTGCCTAATTTCATGCACGAAATCATTCCGATATGTGTATCTGACCGACCAAAAATGAAATATTTCCGTCTTCTCTTCCCTCCTGGCCAAATATCTGTATCTAAACGACTAGATCTTAATTTCTCTGCAGGTCAAATGTGCTTATCTTGATTTTCTAGTCATAATTTGTTTGGAGGTCAGGTCAGTTTATTTACTGTTTTGTTTGTGGGTTCAACTATTATATTATATTACATCAGAATGAAATTCGAAAAGACAAAGATACCTAAAAAAACTCTTAACGAATTAACCAATATTATAAGCGTGGAATTAGCTAGGTGGTATCTATCAAAATTCATGGATTTTAATTGGGCAAAACTCATTTGATAGCATATGGCATTATAAATTTTCTCGTTGTTTATATCATAAAACCCAAAGTCTATTAAGGTTTTCCGTTGAGAGAGACAATATTTGATTAATCCTTAAAACTATTTATTATTTGAACAAACCATGGTCTAGAATGTATAGCTAACGTCACCTTGTAAGTTAAATTAATATTTAATAAAAAACCAATATAACAAATTTGGGTTATTGTGAAAACACCCCTTCTTAAGGCCTTTATTAACCCCTATACAGGTGTCAGGTGGGTAAGAAAAAAAAAAAAAAAAGTCCCCAGATTAAACAGAAATCCATGCCTGTAGCCAAGACTTTACATTCAAAACTAAAATTGACTCCAATGGGAGGAGGAGGAGGAGGAGAGTGCCTTGTTAAGCACGTCCTTTGGACATAATTACATGCTTGTTACAAATTTCTCTTAAATTTGTGAATTTAAGAGAAATGATAAAAACTTATAATAAATTTTAAACAATTTCCCAAAAAAAATGTAGTTTCTAATGATATTGTCAGATCTAGCTGCTGAAGCAAAATGGAACGTTCAGATAAATAAAGAAAATAAGTGTGACTTTGGGACTTTGCTGAATTTGCTACATTATCTCAATAGCGGATATGAATTAAATGCAATTAACCAGATTGGATGATCCAAAACTGATTTTTCCTACTATATATGAGCGCAACCCAGAGAATATTCCGGTTTGCTTTTTTGCTTTCTTTTCTTTTCAACTCTCTCTCTCTCTCTTTCTTTTTGTCTATGTTCAATGTTCAATGCCAAGTCTTTCTAAGGATGATGACGACGCATTAAACAAGTATCATGGCCTCATCTTTTATAATTATTGACCTCCAGGCCCCAGCCCACCACAAGAAGTCAAGAGTTTTTTTTTACGAAACGATCCTCTCCCTTTCATAAAATACCCATCCATATCCTACCCGAAATTTTAAGTGCTGGGTCTGGGTGGGTAAAACCCATCTCCCTTATGACAGCCCGACCCATTTGGAATATGGTTATCGAAGAGCTGCTGTTTTATGAGATCATTGAAGCAGAAAGTTTGCAATCAAGGAACCTTGAAGAGCTGCTGTTTTATGAGATCTTGACACGTCTATAGTGGTGTAGATTCAATAATGTTATTGGTTGTGTGTATGTGTATGACAGTGATGAATGGCGATTGCTACTGAAAACGAAATAAATCAAATAAATGTAATTCTTTTTTTTTTTCCCAATCAGACAATCAGTACACAAAAGGTAACTCGACTGCTAATAATGCTATTCTACGCAGCAGCCATTTTAAATTACTTTTTATCTCCGACCTCCAATCTCCATCCTACTCTACCTTTTATTATTTTCCAGCAGCAGATTCCAGACAAAAGGCCTCATCAATGAGTAACTATGAGGGCCATCGGGCCATTAATTACTCTTTTACGAGAATCGAGATATATGAAAGTTATTGGAATTTTGGTGTAGTAATTAAATAGAGTAATCATTATAATAAATAGTTTACATTAGTTATAATTTCTTAAAATTAATTTTATTATACTAATAATTAAATTGTGTTATTTTCCAGAAAAATTACTAGAAATCAATGAATACACAAAATTTTCAACCAATAATTTCTTTATAAATGTCATTTAAAATTAGTTAAAATTTATAAAATTGAAAAATAAAGTCAACAATTATAGCTCCAGGAAAGAGTTGGTGGAGTTTGCAATTTGACAAACAAAGTCATAATTTTGGAGAAGAAAATAAAAAATATATTAATGTGCTTTGGGAAATTTTCTTTAAAATGTAGTAAATAATTATTGAAAATTATTGGAATATTTTGGAAATTTTATTACATTTTATAGATTTTGGAAAATTATTTAAAAATTATGTGATTTTTATTTTAAATTATTAAAGATAAATTAATGTTGATAAAGGAAAATGGAAATTTAAACCAATAATTATACAAATTATTTATGTTATTAATATAAATTAGTATAATATCCCATGGTCTTACCCATTCTGAATGGTCCAACTGATGACCTGCAACCCGGAGGCAAAATTGAATTTGTAATGTCCCTTTGGCTGCGTTGAAGGTGATTAGGTCATTTCCACTTGTTTTCATTGTGCAATTGATGCCTAATTTTCAGATATAAAGAACACCCAATTGAGATATATGTCTGCCTCATAAGAAAATAGCATTAATGAATAACATCCGAATCAGCTAGCTGTGCGGTGCCCATCTAAATAGAGAAAAAGGCTACTTTTGTAGTTGTCAATTAGCATTTGTTCCTTTTTTTAAGCATTTTTCCACGCTGCCATGCAAAGAAAAAAAAGAGTGTGCCTGATTGGCTCATTTGGTCTATTCCAAGTTTTATAAAATTACGACATCGACATAGGCTAATGACACCTCTCTCTCCTTTTGCTGTGATTATACAGGAGTGAAGTTTAGGTGACACCCTACGGATGATGTATTCAACCATTTTTCATTTTTACCCTTATTGTAAATTTTGACAGAATCATGTGCATTTTTAATTTTTCAATATAAATAATTCTTCAAAATTTTGTTGATCTTTAGGCTTAGTTTAAAAAGAGTATAAGTACAAATTTGTAGAGTGTAACCTTATTTTTTGTGTTATATTATATATATTTGCATTGTACATTGTATATGTACTCTTTCCTGATTGACCCTTAGGCTCAGTTTCCAAGAAATACAAATGCAAATATGTAGAGTGTAAAATCTTTCATTTTGTACTATTTTGTATGTATTTGCTCAACAAACTGGGCCTTGTGGAACGAGTACAAATACAAATATGTAGAATGTAAAACCTTATATTTTGTATTATTTTATATGTATTTATAGAGTATGTATTTGTATTTGTACTCCTCAGAAACAAATTAACTGCACTTAAAAGGAAAACGGATCTCACTTTTTTAAAATGATAATAATAATAGATTTCTTTTTTCAAAATGAAACCTTAAGGCTGCGTTTGGTTTGAAGTAAAAAGTATGGAAATGAAGGAAAAGTTAAGAAAACCTTTACAAACCTTATATAGGTTTCTCTACCTTTTTCTTCAAACCAAACATAGCCTAAGAGAATAGATCTATAATCTGTTTTGTTAGATCTGCACATCTATTGTTTGAATAGGAAACTCAAAAAACACCGGTTCCCACTTCACTTCCATAATATATGTTCTGTATCTGCGATTTGCACCCAAACAATGTACGCATCAGGATTCAGGAAGACATGAATAAGAAATCGTCTTTTGTTTTTGAGCAATGTTTTTGTAGTTTTCAAAAAGGTGCCCGTTTTCTTGTATATGCCAAATCTTGGTTAATTGATTGCATGTTTTGACAATGTAACGGGAACAGCAATTAGCGCCCTATGAAAATAAAACCAAATCAAGAATCACTTTTGTTGATGTTCAGAATGGTCGAGGTCAATATTGTCAATTTACCCCCAAGCTGGGGTGTGGAGCTAAGGTGCGAGGTGCCCGAGGCTGAGCTGTCCGAGGTGACCGAGGGCAGGTAGATCGGTCATGTATAGGGAGAGAGCACGTCAGAGGCCCCGGGTTGAGACCCAAGGCAGAGACTCCGACGTTCAAGTTAGTATGTTGGTGCGGGTGACCGAGGTCTGAGATATGAGGGCTCAAACAAGGTCACAAGGGAGGATAAGAAATCTCAAGAAGAGCTCGAGAGTCTTAAGTTTTGGATCCCTTACCTTGGGGGGAGGCACCTCCTATATATACTTAAGGTCGTCGGGTCACGGCAGAGCTCGGGCGATTGAGATGGAGTCTGTACGCGGGGAGCGCAGCCATCTAAGGCCACCAGGTGACCCCACATGATTGGTTCCACAAGGCCTGCCGAGCTCAGCTCTGCACGGGCCCTGATTGGTTCTACCATTGGTTCTACCCTAAGCCGTGCCGATTGGCACGTGTAGGCCCGCCATTGTTCGAACCGAATGTACCTACATCAACTTTCTAAACTAGGCATTACGTTTTATATATTCTTCACTCTACATCAATACATCATCTCTAATTCTCTAGCATTGATTCCCTTAGTTAATTGTAAAAAGCCTTTTTTTATTACATGTAAATGCAAAGTACCCATAAAGTGGGGCTCATATAAGGAGAATGACGGTTCAGCCCAGGGTCATAATTTTTAGGCTCAAAGTACATTTAGGGTAGGTGCTAGCTCATAATTGATGCCATATCACGGGCGGGTATAGGTGCATAGAGTGTGGATTTTTGACATTTTGAATGTTTATAACTTTATTGTGGAAATAAAAAATTTGTATTAGGCCTTTCCATACTTTCTCTGGGCTCATATATATCTGCTACCCACAAGTTGTTTCCACATCACTACCTATTGAAGGGACATTACAGCTGTGAATTGAGAATATCTCCCTTGTCATTTTTGAAAAGATGTTCTTACAATAATGGTGTTATGTGGGTAGGGATTTTTTTGGGTAAAAATATGAGTAGGGATGTGTGAACATTTTGTGGGTAGTAGATGGGAGAACCAAAAGTCAGGTTTAGCTTTGTTAAATGAAAGGAAAGTTACATCGTAAACCTTGACCTATGAAGAGAGGGTGGATTGTGGAGAAAGAATATTGTCAATTATCCATGTAATATTTCTGAAACTGTTGGGATCCTTTACCTAAACTAGCAAGTGTCAACATGTTTTGCATGTGGAAATTGGTTTTAAATTATATTTCATTCCAGCGTCAATAAGACTACTTATTTATTTATTTATTTTTCTGTAATATGATTAATATAAAACATTAGAGATGTGCCCTATTTTTTTATTTTTTTTTCTATTTATTTTTATTTTAAAGTTTTTTATTTCATTATGACATCATGGATTGACTCATTTGATCTAAATGGTTGAATTACTTACTTGCCACAATGATGGAAGAATGATTTCATTTTGTGTCAATTTTAAAAAGCATGTATTTTATATCGTTAAAAATATAGGATATACATTTAATTAATAGAATCTATTGGTGAAAAAGTAACTTAAACATAAGATTCAATAAGAGAACGTGAGTTAATACCCTAAATTTAAGATTCAATAAGAGGGAATTGAATCAGGTGAAATGTAATAGTTTAAATTACATTTTGTGCTTACCAAATTCTAATATATATTCTAGAGTAGGATTCAATGAATAATAATGGGAGTTAATACCTTAAATATAAGATTTAATGAAATTGAATTAAATGAGCATAAAGTGATTATTCAAATTATATTTTTGGTCTCACAATTAGAGAGTCACCAAATTAAAAATTGAAGTATTTTAATCAAATAAACATTCTACATTCACATTCACACTTTTAATAATAGTATAAATATAAACAATTTATGTAACACATATGAACCATGAACATGAAATTTTGTAGGTGGACTTTGGCTAGTTATATTTAGACTTTACGTGATTGATATAGTTGTCGACGATGATGAATCCATGAAGCCCATAAAATTGGGAATATTATAGCTTGACAATGCGTTTAGATTCTCATATACGGACCACCGACTACCATGTAAGTAGGGGTGAGAAAAAAAAATCGAAAAATCGATTGAAACCGAACCGAAAAATTTATTAATCGAATTGATCGGTTCAGTTTCAATTAACCTATATAAAAAACTGGCGGTTAACTGAACCACTGGTATATATGTTTTTCTATATATTATTTATTATTTAAAATATAATTTTTATTATATATTTATTTATTTATAATATATATTATAAAAGCCAAAAAAACCAACAAATCAAACCGATAATTAACCAACGAATTTCAATTCTTGTATGATTGGGGCAGGGGTAGAATCCTTTGGCCTCCTGGGCCACCAACTACATCTCTTCGGTATGAATCCATTGGTATCGGGTATGAACTCATTCTCAAATATTAAATAGAGGAACGATCCCAATTCCCAACAAATGAGATTTTTATTGTTCATCCTGACCGTCCCTAAATTGACAGTAGTATTAATAGCAAAAGCTTACATCTATTATTACATTAGGCAGTACGGTTTTTTCTTCTGCAGAAGGAATATCACAGACATTGAGTTCAGCTCTCTTTCGTACCCGTGGCCGTTATAAATAAATTAAAAGAAAAGATGCTTCTTCTTAGGCTCATAGCTGCGAATAAATGAAAGGGTATTAATTTTGCTTAGGCTAGCAGCTAGCTGTTAATTTTGAGGAGGGTCTTACTTTTACTTTCCCCTATGCGTTTCTGATTTTTCTCAAGTGATGTTAAAAAGCAATGTTCAATCAATTGTTTGATTTTTGTTGGTGAAAAACACTTGATTCCACTGTGGAGGCTTCAAAGTTTACTTCATATCCTTCTTCCTCGCTTACTTGCGCAGCTCATGGATCAGCACCGCATGGTCTCATCCTTAATTCTGTCATTCTGTGGTCTTGCATCTCAGATTTTTTTGCTTTTTATTCTTGTAAAAGACAACTTAATCGAAAGTGCCTGTTTCGCAAGTCTTTTCTTATAAGATTTTATATTTTGTAAATATATCTTGGAAGCTCAAAAATTATTTGGGCTAACAAATATTTCATTTAACACGTGAAATCCACATGGTGGGCCTCATATATCATTGGTAGATATATATGTGGGGCTCATATATATTTTACAAGATGGGTCAGATATTACCATTGGTGGATATACATGTAGAGTCATGTATGAACATGTATGTGGGGCCCATATACAATTTTCAAAGTAGGCCCCACACTATTGGTGAACATGTGTATGGGGTCATGTGCATTTTTTGAGATGGACCCCACACCATTGGTGGACTTGTAAGCCCACATACATTTTTTGAGGTGGGCCCCATATACATGTTTGTATGTTAGGAACAATGACACCCTAACATGGATTCCCCATGACACCCCATTTATTCGTATGTTGGGACTAAACTTTGTTTTACGTTTTGTCATATGATTCAAGGGCTTCATGACAAGGGAAAAAATACACCACAACTATATATATTTATGCAAAAAGGGCAAATTTTTTAAACTTTCCCTACTGTTTAGTTAATTGACAAACTGTATCATTGCTATTTGATCATTGTCTTAAACCATCTTTACTGTTTTTGACAATTGACTAACTCTACCCCTGTCATTGGTGTTTGTTAATGTTCTGTCAAAATTCATGCACATGTAACACCACTTGACGTATAATTTTTTTTAAATCCAATATTACCCTTCATCCTCCTCTATAAGCCAAGTAAGAATCATCATCGTAGAATCTACTATTCATCATCCTCAACCTCCTGAAGCATGAATAGTGGCAGTGGAGCACATGGAAACCCCCAAACCCATCTCACACTCAATGGAGAGAGTTCTCTCTCTCTCTCTCTCTCTGTTAGGTTTCCCGACAAGGTTTGGCTCGCCCAAACCCACCTTGCACTCAATAGAGAAGAAGAGGAGTACATGGAAACCCATCAAAGCTCAACCACATCGATGTTAGTTGCATGGTTTTTTTTGGTCTGTAGTAGCTGGTAGACCTGTTTATGGGCCGAGTCAGGCTTTGCCTCTTTATAAATAGAAAATTATTAGGCCCGAGCCCAAAGCCTGACTTGGATAGGTATTTTATAATATATTAATTATATATATTATATATTTATGCATTTAATATATGTAATACTTTTTTGCTATTAATTTTATTATTATATAATATATATTTATATTATCGGGCTCAGGCTAAGCTTATTTGGGAAAGCCCGAGCTCAGCCCAAAAAATAGTCAGGCCCTATTTTCAGAGCATGAGCCTGAACCCGTGGGCTTAAAATTTTGTCGAAGCCCGATTTAAGACGGATCAGACCGGGCCAGGTTGTTGGGCTACCCGACCCATGAACAGGTCTAGTAGCCGATAACGAGATCCGGTTTTTTCTGGTTATTGCAGCGGCAATCTACCCGACATCCCCCTTACCCGGCCACTCTCATTTCCCTCTCTCCCTTTCACTTTCTCTCATTCGATCCCCCAGTTCTATCGATCTCTCTATTTTTCCCTCTCATCTTAACCTCCCAAGTACCTACAGAGCCCTGTTCATCGTCGTGCCTAACCTGTGGTCTTCATTTAACCTATGAAGATACGTCGCATTCATGCTTCAATCCACTTCAGCAGATGGGACTCCCAGCTGAATAGAGCTCTGTCTCCATGCTTTGATCCACTTTGGCAGATGAGGACTCTTAGCATCGACTGCGAGGGTGAGCGGCAGGAGCTCTGTTCGACCCACTTCTTAGGAGCATTGCCTTCATTAGGCACTACTTCCTCGAATATGGTCTTCAGGTGTCTTGGGTTCACATTCTCCCCAACCAAAGTCAGAGAAATCAGAAAAGCTACTTCCTTGGTCTGAATTAAAGCACGTGGTGGTACTACCATCGGAAGGGAAAACGATTTGAAACCGATTTGGTCCTCCACAACGGGGACGGAATACAATGGCGTGGTTCTGAGGTTTTGGCAAACATCCATAAACCAAAATTCGGGCTAGTGAAAAATACTTTTTTTTATAAATCGTGGTTCTGAGGCTATGCACAAAATATTCACCATTATATTACACAAAAACTCTCTGTAAATGCCTGAACTCTGAAGGAGTCTTAATTAAAGTTCTAGTTTCCGTGTGCTCCACTTCTTTCTCCATCGAGTGCGAGATGGGTTTGGGCGAGCCGAACCTTGCCGGGAAACCTAATCGAGAGAGAGAGAGAAAGAGAACTCTATCTTCCTGCCGCTGTTCGTGCTTTGGGAGGTTGAGGACGATGAATAGTGTTCGTGCTTCGGTGGCTTGAATTCCTTGCGGTTGTTGGTCGATTATCAGCGAGGATCGGTTCTTGGTGGAGGGTAAATTTAATATTCTATTTTATATTGAAAATATGAGAAATAATGAAGGGTAAATTTGATTTTTTGCTTTTTTTTATCAATGTTTAACGAAAATATGAGAAATAATGGAGGTGGGGTGGATTCAAGTCGAGCCAAATTGTACGGAGGCTTGAGCTTGGCTCGCCAAGGTAGTACAAGGCCCGAGCTCAAGCTCAGTTCGAGCAAGAACTTTGAGTTCAAGCTCGGCTCGAGTCAAAACTCGTAAGCTCAAATTCGATTTGAGAAAAAAATGTTTTATAAATATATATATAATATTTTTTATTTGATATTTAAAAAATTAATAATTAGTTATTATTATATATAAAAATAAAAAAAATAAAAGTATTATATATAATATTTTTATTATATATTATTTTTCTATAATTTTATTATTATTATTATTATTATTATTATTATTATTATTATACTTTAAAAAGCACAAATAGCCGCAATAATATTTTTGGAATTTTTTGAGGACAAAATTTATCCCTCTATATTTAAATTTATTAATAAAAAATGAGGGCAAATAGGGTAATCAGTTACTGATATTAAATGAGTTAAAAATAGGTAATTTTAAGATATTCAAGCATTCAATTCCCTCTCATTAAATCCAACATTTAAGTTATTAACTTGCACTCATGTTTTCATCTAGGTGGTGGTAAGAAATTGAACCATTTTGGGTCAAATGGGCCAATCCATGTTGCCACAATTAAATAATAAAATGAAAAAATAGATAAAATAAAAAATTAAAAATTAAAAAAATTGGGAACATTTTTAATGTATATTAAACTATAATAAGTATGATAAATAACAAATGTTTTTATTAATGATGGAAATAGAATGTAAAATTTAAAACCAATTAGAAATAAAAGTATTTTTATATTTTATCTCATTAAATCCTATATTTAATATATATTTTTCTTATCACTAAATTCTTGTAATTAAATCCACAATACTAATTTTAATAGTATAAAAATAAATATTTTAAATAGTAGTTTGAAAATAAAAACATTTTCTTCCCTTCCGGTGGTGGGAAAGCAATTTGACCATTTGGGGTCAAATGAATTAATAAATAATGCTATGATTAAATAATAAAAATTTAAAATAAATAAGTATGAAATATAAGAAGTATTTTTATTAATGATGAAAATGCCAAATTTAAAATCTACCTAGAAATGAAATGATGTCATAGTCAAATTATAAAATTTTTATAAATAGAAAATACAAAGAATGACAAATTCTTAATTATATTGTTACGAAATTTAATAATAATAATAATAATAATAATGTTATTTTCTATAAGCATTTAAATTTATTTTTAATCATATTGTTAATTTTGTTAATTTTTACTTTTTATCTTAACTGTGATATATCTAAAATTCAATTAATTAATATGAAGAAAAAATTTTCACGTGCAACGTATGTGCTTAATTACTAGTATGTATGTATGTATGTATGTATGTATATATGCACCTATAAATTGGGCTCAAGCTCGACTGAAACCAAGTCCAGCCGAGCTCGGCTTGTGGCCACCCCTACCTAGAGGTACATCAAGACAATAAGTAAACACTAAGACTCTCAAGTTACCGATTTTTCAATGATGATTGAAGGGTAATTCTAATATGTTGTAATGGTATGATATTGGAAGAGTTTTGACCAATCAAAACACCATGAATTTTTATTAATAAGATCTGATTGGTTGCCAATTTACCACTTTTATGACACTAGTAGTTTGGTAGATTGGTTATAATTTAAAAAAAGTTCTGGTGTGATCAACTAAGAGGTGGCTCAATTAGTATGTTAGCTGGTTTACTCCAACATAGAGGGGAGATTCAATTCCCACAACCACCAACTTTAGGGATGGAGGGTTATTAGTCGTGCAAATCACCAAATACCCTTACTGTTTTTGACAATTAACTAGTTCTACCCTTACCATCGTTAATATTCCATCAAAACTCGTATGCACATGATGTATAATTTTTTAAAACCAAAATTTACCCTTACCATCTTCTTCTAGCGGCGGCAAACTGAGCTGGCTTGGTCCTTAACTAGCGACGGCGGTGGCTTCCTCCACCTCCGGCCTCTCTCTCTCTCTCTCTCTCTCTCCTTCTTCTTAGGGGTGTACAATTGGTCGGTTCAGTTTGGTTCGATTAGAATCGATGGTCTAACCAACTATTTGGTTTTACCATCTCTCCCAACTGAATTGAACCAAACCAAATTGAGTTTAGAACCAAACCGATCCTAACCAAATTAGATTTGGTTTTAATAATTAATTATTAGTCTTTAGTATAGGTTTAAATAATTAGTTTAGGTCTTAATGAACAATTAATACAACTACAACTACACTCATTTAATGACTATTTATAAAAACAGCTACACCCATTATTCACAAACAATTAATGAATAATTAATAATTAGTCTAGGTTTTAATACTTTAGTTGTTTAGAGTCTCTAGACAATTAATTAAAAACTAGAATAAAATGGAGAATTGCGAATTTGGCATTGGAAAAGATAATAATTATTAATTAATAGGTATAAAGTTTTAAATATTTAATAGGCATAGTTAGATACAAACCACTAGTTCGGTTTGGTTTAAAATCTCAACCAAACCGAACCGAAAACAAAAATCGATATTTTAAATAAACAAAAACCGAATTGATACTCGAATTAACCGAACCGAACTAGCTTGTTCAGTTTGGTTCAGTTCAATTTTTTGATTTATCATTCGAATTTGAACACCCTTAATTATTCTCCTTCATTCTCTCTCTCTCTCTCTCTCCCTTGTTTCATCACCGCGGCTATAGTATCGGACCCCTCCACCTCCGGCCTCTCTCTCTCTTTTCTCTCATTCTCTATTTTCCCCACTTATTCTCAAATTTGGACCTCTGACCCACCACCCCTGTTTTCCCCACGACATCAGTCTAACTCGCCGATCTTCACGATGACAATGCTTAACTTCACTCTCATGCCAACATCACCTCCCCTAGTTCAAATCTTACCTAAAATACAATCCTAGACAGGCTTTCATCGAATTCGCCAAGCCGGTCTTCTCTCTTTGAAAGGAAAGGATCCTTTGGTCGTCAATCTTTATTGCGGCATCACCGGTGAAACAATGGCGATAGTAACAACGATCATGTATTTATCGGTTTTGAGTGTGACCCATCCTAGAAGCACCGTTTCCCTCCTCATTATCCTCTTGGACGTAATCTACAACCACCATGGTCATTCGAAGATGAGCAATGCCACTTCTTTGGATTGAAACCAGCGACGCAAAGCCTTTGGAAACCCGAGTGGCACAAGGTATTGGTGATGTTTGCTTCGAGTTATCTAATGTTTCAGTCCATGATCCTTCGGATAGTCTGTTAGCTCCGCAATGGTACCGTCTCGAAAGCGGTGATGAGCAACAATTGGAAAGAACGGGTGGAGCTTCTTATTTAATTTAAAGGTAAAATGAACATTTCAGTCCTTCCGTTAATATTTTAATAATAATGATAAATTTTCAAAATAGTAAAGATAACATTAGATAATAATCAAATACTATATTTAATCAATTAGCTTAAATCACAACAGTAGTTTAAGAAATTAATCGAATATCATGGTACTTCATAAAGGTAAATCCAAGCAAAGATGTCAAAAGTAAGGGGTGATCATTTAAGGCCGTAATCAAAGTTTTTAGGCCCTACCTGAATTACAAAACTTTAAATTTTGGGTAAAATGGAAAAT
Organism: Nelumbo lutea; assembly: GCF_056320005.1. NCBI lineage: Eukaryota > Viridiplantae > Streptophyta > Magnoliopsida > Proteales > Nelumbonaceae > Nelumbo > Nelumbo lutea. Next base: position 23,085,647 of record NC_142688.1, read on the forward strand.
AATAAACGGCAACCCTGCCTGTGCCAAAGGATAATAATATTATTACCCTTCCAAGCATGGTGTGGCTATTTGTAATTTAGCTCAAAAGTTTTTCCCAAAAGTCTAAAGAGGGAAGAAACACCGAACCTTCCAAGCAAGTTTCGTCCATTTACCGCGAATTTATTCGTCTTCGTCCCATTTCCGGGAAAAAAGAGAGAAAAGAAAGAGAAAAACATGAGTAAAAGTATAAATCAAAATTCTTCACGGGTCTTGCGCCTGGTTTCAGGTGAGTGCTCTCTCTCTCTCTCTCTCTGCCTGTCTTTCTTTTTCTCTTGATCTTATATTATCTCGTATTCTTTCTTATGTTTCTTGAATTCCATGTCTTAGATCCGTTTCGACTTTCCATGTCTCCTTTTGATTTCAATGTTACACATCATATTTATATTGGGAGTTAGAAACAATAGGATATTTCTGTTTAATTTGCAGTTTGCACCATGTTTGGGTTCTTTTCTTAGTTTAGATGCGTATTGGAGTTTCCTCCGGTGGTCTTCCTGTTAGACAGCTTCATTTTTATTAGGGTTTGGGGCCGGAACTCGGAAAACCCCAGATGCGTCCTTTTTCTTTTTAAATCTTGGACGTTTTTATTGTCTTCTTTTTAAAGATGCATTAACCTAGATGTGGCAACTGAAAAGGTTCGGCATGATTCATTTGGCGATTTCTCGTTTTGTGGTTCAGATTTTGGTTCTCTAATGGTAAAATTTTCGTTTGCTTAGGTTAGTTGGTTTGTTGGGTTACTCGGCTTTTTATTGTTATGCTCTGAGTAGATTTATGTAGTTTAGAGTATGTGGAGCTTTCGAATTTGGAACTGAATCTGAACATTTTGAATTGAACAACATTGTTTTCTTTTACTGGTTGGTGTTGATTTCGGTTCTATATGATGTCTTTGAAGATTTAGGTTTTGGAGATGGCAAGTGGATTTGTGGAATCGACAAGCAAGCCACCCCAAAGCCCTTCTTGCTCAGGAAGTGGTAGCAATGATGCTGGCAATTTTGAATGCAATATCTGCTTTGAATTAGCTCAGGACCCAATTGTGACTCTTTGCGGCCACCTCTTCTGTTGGCCTTGTCTTTACAAATGGCTCCATATTCATTCACATTCACAGGAGTGCCCGGTTTGTAAAGCCCTTGTACAGGAGGATAAATTGGTTCCTCTTTATGGCAGGGGAAAGACACCAACAGATCCAAGATCAAAATCTGTTCCTGGTATTAATATTCCAAATCGTCCAGCTGGGCAAAGACCGGAAACAGCTCCTCCTCCAGATACGAACCATTTCCCTCAACATGGGTTTGGATTTATGGGTGGATTCCCTCCAATGGCGGCTGCAAGGTTTGGGAACTTCACTCTTTCTGCAGCTTTTGGTGGTTTGATTCCTTCCCTGTTTAATCTTCAGGTGCATGGTTTCCCCGAGGCTACTGTCTATGGGGCTGCGGCTGGTTTTCCCTATGGATTTTCTAACTCATTTCATCGGGGCCACGCTCATGGGTTCTCTCAGCCTACAAGTCAAGCACAACAAGCAGATTTTTATTTGAAGGTGATAATTTGGGGGGTGGTTGTCTTTGCCATCCTTGCTCTTTTATTGTAATAGGTGAACATGCTGCAAGAATTAAAATTGTGGATGGAAGTCCGAGATTTTCACTTGTTTGTAAATCTGTAGGTCAAGTACTTTGACTTTTATTATGAGGAAATTGTCCATATGATACTTTTTTCAATGCTCTTCTAGCTTGTGTTCTGTCTTCCAAGTATGTAGAACGTAACCTGTATGTTTTCATAGATGACTTAAGATCTCTCTCTCATATATATTTTGTAGTTTCTGACAATATATTAACTTTTTAATTTGAGTAACTGTTGACATGGAAGATGGTGGCTTCACTAGCGTTCTTCATGTGCTTGCTTAGGATAGTTGGGTCTATAGCTCTTAATCAGGAACACCTACTTTCAAAAATTTTCCCTTTTTCACCTTATAAATCTACAATTTGCCATTACGTGGTCTAATGGTAAAATCTAAGGTGGTCAAGTGTGAGAATGCAGTTCTAGTCTGAGAGTGGCCACTTAGTGTGAAAACAAAAAAGAAGCTAAAGGTTAGGACTCTATCTAGTCAACCCCTCCCAAGACCCAAGATATCTGGGAGGATAATGGCCATGACACCTTATAAATCCATAGTTTTACCATTAAAATTGTTATCCATGCTCAAAATCCTTGCACAAGCATCAACTTGACATTAATCCATTGTATATTATTAAATAAGAATGAGAAAACAACTATCTTATAAAATGAACCAGATACTTTAGGCTGCAATTCTTGCTTATAGTTGGGAGTTGGTCTGAAATGATTCAGGTGGAAATGATGACTCTCGGCAATGAAAATGCAATTAGATAAGAGTAAAGGAGATTTTTTGGAGACTACTTGGTCCTTTTTTTTTTTATCTGGTGGTCTTATGGGTTCCATGTCACATACTTCCAATTTTAATTATTAATTTTGTATCAACATGATGTCCATGTACTGCGTTTGTTATTTCTCAGTAATGCCAGCGATATTGATTACTGTAATTTATATTTCTACTATTTCCTTGAAATTAGTTGGTTTCTTATTTCCAGGAAAATGATATTGCAACATTTAGGCAAAAATATTGGTTTCTTTCTACTATATTTCCAGTGTTGCTACGTATAAATGATATATCAAACCATCATGTATGGAATAGATGCTTCAGATCCCTTGAAATGGGAAATCTTGTGAAATCTGGTAGAATTGCATTCTATGAAATGACCAGATCTGAATTTTGAAGTTCATAAAATATTTTGGTTGGATGTTTCCAAGTAGTCGACTGCTAGGGAATGCTCTTGTATGGGGTTGTCGAGGGCATTAGGCCTTTGAGCGGTTAGTGTAATGTTGGTTTGATTGAGTGCACTGTAATATGACAAAGTTTGAACTTTGGAGTGGGTTTTGCAGTAGGATAACTTCTAGGAAGTTTGGTGGAACATGAAATCATAAAGTGCAACCTGATGTAGGATGTATGATAGACATTAGTCTAGGAAGTTCGGACAGTTTGTTGGTTACTGGGTTTATCTTGAACAGTTTGTAGATCATCTTCTCAACATGAAATCATAAAGTGCAACCTGATGTAGGATGTACGATAGACAGAGACAAAGGACCAGTTGGCTTTCAAATGAAATGTTTCTGTTTAGGCTATGTTTGGTTTGAAGGAAAATGCAGGGAAAGGTAGGAAAACCTTTACAAACCTTGTATAGGTTTCCCTATCTTTTCCTACCTTTTCCTTCAAACCAAACATAGCCTTGGGGAAAACCTAAGATGCGGGAAAGAGATTGTATGGAAAGAGTTTTGACCAATCAAAACCCACCCATGAATTTTGATAAATAACCCCTGATTGGCTACCATGTTTATTTTTGATTCCAGTTGACTAGTGAAGTTTTTCAGATATCATATCTTTCCCGTATCATACATAGTTGAACCTTTCTGTTTAATACAGATGTGAAAGATTATGTGATATTGGCTTTGCTTCATAAAATATCCGTGATGATTACTTTCCATTTATTTATTTCTTAAACAGCATTTTGCCCTTGAAAAGTTTGGAGAAGAATGGGGGGCTTTTTTTTTTGCACCGTTTTGGGGTGCGTGGGCCGTGTGGCAAGAAAATGTTTTGTCGAGCTAATTTTGGGGAAGGGGAGCTATTGGATAGTTCTTTTTTTGGGGTTTGCAGAAAAAAAACTCTACAACCACCAATAGCTATGGAAACCTGGAAGTTTAACAGCTGTTTTGTGACAAATGAATAGTTTATTATTTCTATTAAGTATTAAGATTCTAACACCCGCCCAGTCTTTTTGAATTAATCGATGCATTCCTCTTCGCCCCCCTCCCCCTCCCGCTTCCGCTCTGATCTCTCCCCTGTTTTACATTGATCACCGGTGATGGTTGTGCCATCGGAGCACACATTCCATACCGGAAATCTTTGTTCTCCCAATTTTCTTGTTTCCTTTTCTTCCCTCTTCCTCTGAATTGGCAACCCAATATTCTAATCGGGCAACCACTTACTCAAAGGAAGCTGTTGCAGCCACCGGGCATCTGACAGCACCGTAGAAGGCCGGAAATTTTGCCGTAGAAGGTTGGAGATATTGGTGTGTTCTTTGGTCTTGAAGGTGTGGAAAAGCCAGATCCTAGAATCTATGAGAATGTGCCACAGAAGACTGGAAATATTGCACCGGGAAAAGCTTTGCATGTTGTAGATAGCTTGCGAGAGGATTACATGCAAACAAAGAGTATAAGAATGCATGCATTGATGCTTCCTATACCTGATGTGTTTTTCTGTTATTTTTCTTGATTTCTTTGGACTACTTTACATGAAGGTTAAACCAGTTTATTGTTGAAATTGCTTATTGGGTGATGTTACCCACTTGGACAACTGTGTTATGTTTTGATAATTCAAAGTTTCAAACTATAAACGTTTGTGAGGAATGTTTTTAGCATGTCCAGTGGATTTGAGGCACATATTTTTGTGTGACAATTCTAAGAGAAATAAGACCAAACACATTCCTCTTCGGAGTGAATGTCAATTCTAATTCTGGGCAGAACCAAATAGGCAGGAGGAATAGACTTATTTCAATAGCGATTCTGGTTTCAATGTAAAATATAACTTCTCTCCAGCTAAAACTGATCAGAGAAATCTCGCTAGTGAAGGAATTCCAATGCATTAGCACTGAAGACAAGGAATTCTCTACTATCAAACATTGAATCACAAGGACTAAGGAACTTTAAATATAAAATAGCTTATCCTCCCTTAGTTTATTCTACTAAAAAGCATTTCATTTTACCCTGAATAACGTCAACACTGTCACTTTGGAGAAGATATAAGAAATACATACATTACATACTAAAACAGCTTCTCTACCAATGGTTGTCAACTCGGAGCAAGCGGTGGCCCGGTCAGAGTGTTGGGTTGCCGATTCAGAGGAAGGGGAAAGAATAGAAAATAAGAAAAATGAGAAAGAGAGAGTTCCAGTATGTAGCGTGTGTTCCCAGTGGTGCAACCGTTGTCGGTGGTCAGTGTGGAACAAGGGAGAGCTTAAAGGGGAAGGTAGAGGAGGGAGGGCGAGAGAAAAAAAGGGCGGCGGAGAGGAGTGCATATCGATTAATTGCAAAAAAGACTGGGTGGGTGTTTAAATCTTAATAAAAAATAATAAACTATTCGGTGGTTGTAGGGTATTTTTCTGCAATCACACGATGTAAAACTCTCTTTGGCTTTGTATTGGTGGCTCAACTGCGATCAAGGCTAGGCTGTCAATGGAGCGGTTTAGGATTGGATCCAACCCGAATAACTTGGATTTGAAAATTTGAACAATGAACACCCACTGTGTAATCAAATTGGGTTGGACTATAATAAATGGTTCATTTTATTATTGGATCTAACCAAATTGGATCCATTAATTATCCAATTTGAATGTTGTGAAAGAAAAAAGGGACATTTTAATTTGAATGTGGTATGGCCACTCTTTTTTTTCCCCCCCTTCTCGGAGCACTGGCAACAATGTAGGAGATTCAATGAGCTTCCGCGTAGTTAAATGACAGAATTAATGGATGGTAACCAGATGATGACGGAGGGATGGTGCTGAAGCACTGAAATCACAGTAAACAAGTTGCTTTATGCCCATGGCTATGTCTGGTTTGAATTTGACAAGAAAATAAGAGAAAGAAATCTGAATGTTGAGGGAAAATTAACAAATTTTGTGAATTCGTTAGCAACTTCTCTGTTTCCCTCTTTAACCGTAACTCTAAATGCTGGTCCTTGATGATCAATTCTTCTCACAGAGAAACCGAAAATACATTTAAACATCTACTTCGAACATGTGGTGCAGTCTGCAAATACCTAAGACATTGAGAGATCCACGCATCTTTTCGAAATTCCATTGCCGTATTCCCAAGACGTTGCTGGCTCCGGCTACACCCACCCAGGCACTGGCACCAACTTTTGGTCCCGTGGCCATTGTTATCACGTGTGATGGAGAATAATTCGTGCGTTGAGTGGAGCACTACTGTACTGGAGCTGAGGACGAGTGACGAGTAGCCTTTGTTGGAGTACTCGATCGATCGATGAGGTTTAATTATTTTGAGTGGGGCTGATGTATTGAAAATTTGAAACCCAAAACTTTCAATCGTCGGGCCTGTGGTTGTTGCAACAAACCAGAAACCACAACGTTGGTATTATTTTGAAAATAAATAATTTGGCACTTGTTTGATATGATCTTGAAAAACCCCAGTTTCTGTTTCATTACAAATTGCGGATTGGATTTGCATAATTTGGACTCGTATCTGATTATGGATTAATGTTTGTCGGATCATCATTGGATAAGATCAGAGTCTGGTCCATTGACAGCTCTACCGGTGCTTCTGTCCTTGTGCTTGAAGGCAGGTCTTTTCTTTTGGGGTGGGGGACTAGCACATTAATTTTACAGTTGGCACTTGTTTGGGGGGGGTGTGTTTTTAGCAGGTTATTCCAGTTGAGTTGTCTAAACTCTAAAGCAAAGTGCCTACTTCCCTACTTTCTGTCACTAAATTTGTTTTGAGAAAAGATAATTTTTAGGACTTTGTTTTAGGATGATGATGATCACATGTAAACCATGCCATCATGTGACATTCTGTTCCAGATTGTAAGATTTTCCCCTTTATTCTAGGACCCTGTCTACCCACTGTTTATATATATACTGAAGTCCTTTCATTCAAGTTTGAGCCACATATTCTCTCTTCTCAACTCGGCCACTGATTCTGAGAACAAAACTAATTAAATATACGTGGCCCCAGCTTTATGTGTGCATGCCTTTTATCTGTTCTGGGTACTTATTAATGATGCATCTTTTGGTGTTCTGTGTACCTAATGATACGCATTTTGGTTTCAGTTTGCGTGATGTAGCTAGGTATATTTTTAAGGTTTTACTTTTTCGTTTTTGATTATTCTGGGAATAGCTTTTCCTTCTCTGTACACTGTTTATTTCTATCTTAATCCTAGTACTAGTTAATTTGTACAACATGCATATGGCTTCACTGAAAAAGCCTGATCATTTCTTAATTGTGAGTTGTGACTGCATTTCCAGTTCATTGCATTTTTTATTTTCTTTCGAGTTGGGGTGGGGTGTCAATGATGAACAATACTGATTTTGAGGAGGTTTATTCTCCTCTCCTTGTCGCTATATTGTTGAGTCGGCCAGTTGGGTAGTATCCTTCCTGTAAACGAGTGGGTTCCCCATTGCCTAATTGCATATGTATGGACCTTATTGGTTCAGTTTTTAGAAACTCTTGGGTTTAATTTCATTCTCTTAAGTGCTCGATCTACACCTTGGAATAGGAACTAAGGAATTGTAAGGAGTCATTTGAATAGGATCATAAGATATATATATAGTATCATGTAGGAGCAAGCAGCGGTAAAAAGAGAAGTTAGACTGGGGGCGTAGATGGACCACCGGGGCAGCACTCAGCAGCACTTAACAAAGAATAGTCACTTAAAGTCGACAACTGATTCATGTCTCTTTCTTCTGTGACTTTTCGTTTTGTTAATTTGATCGAGGGTTTTTTGTTGTTGTGGAACATGTAAATGAGTAACAAAATGTTCACCAAAAAACGAATGATATGAAATATTTCTTGTTTGTATCCGTTGGATGGACCGTAGGAGTGACTGAAATGGTGGCTAATGGTTGGGGACTTATATATGTATATATATATATATATATATATATATTTGTAGAGTTGATGGAGGAGGTGACAAACCAATGCAGTGAAAGCATTAGAAATTGTGGGAATTGGAGTAATTGAAAGCTTACATACACACTAGTAGTGATGTATATGTATGTGGTAGAGAACTTTGATGTGCTCCTGGTCAGGACCAGCAGATATTTAAATCTCTCTCTCTCTCATCCTGGGCTGATGCTGATGTTAATTAACCTAGTTACCCTGTTTCATCGATCTGATGATCCAGTAATTCATTTTGATGTCGACTTGAATTATAGAGCGGAATATGAAGGAAGGAGCTACGTACTTTCTGTTTCTGGCACATGGGCGCTTCTGCATCCATGGCCGGGTAGTATACGTGGTGGGAGCTGTGATGTAAAGTACGTAGTGTTTTGTAAGGAACGATGGAAACAAATATAGGCTCAGTTTGGAAGGAGTATAAATGCAAATAGGCAGAGCGCAAAATCTTATATTTTGGATTATTTTGTATGTATTCATATCATACCTATTTGCATTTATACTCTTTCCAAACTGAGCCTTAAAGTAACTGTTCAGCTGAAAATATATGTGAGATTTGTAGTTCATTACTTTCCATGAATCCGCCTGAAATCACGACATTTATAAAAGCTAAAACTAAAGTGATCAAATCAAACTTTAATTTTTCATTTCTTTTATTGCTTTCATCAACCCTACTATCTTAATTAATATTCTCTTCCTGCTGATGTTACATATAAGAGAGGTCAAAAGGGCCTTCGGTTGGCCGGGCTTCCTTTTCCTTTCTGAAAATAATTGATGCCTAATTTAGGGATTATTTCCTGATCGATGTTGAGGTGAAATTAATTCTACAAAAATATCAGACGTCAACATCACCCAACAATCACGGCTGCCACATAAAACATTATACATGTGATGAGCATGCAAATGCAAATGTATTTATGGGGAAGAAAGACTTGCTATTGTCACCATTAATTTTTAATTTATCTCCTACTTACTATCATCACTCTATAGTACACATCTCATCTTCTTTTCAACACTTTCATTTTTCAGCAAAGTTGGAGGAGTAGTCATCATAAAATTTAATTAATCAATCAACGTCAGAGGGTGTGAACAAAACATAATTCTCATGAAATTACACTTCTCCTATATATCTTTTGAAACAGAGATAATATTCCATGGAGAGGAAGGCTCCTCAAAAATGATATCAATTCATATACCCTTGTTATCACTTTTAACCTTTAAATTACAAATACTATTATCCATCGAGGTAGAAAGACAAACCCTCATAAACGTTCCAGTGTCATAAGAATTTTAGATACCAAAGTGAAAGGCACCATTAGTCAATAGTCAATACGTATACAAAGAGCTGACGTGGTGGATTTAGATGGGCTTAGAGGTACCATGTGCATCTCGGGCCCAGAAGAAATTATTCAAAAACGGATCTGAATCTCTTGCCCACAAGGACTCTGCTCATGTATATCAACATCTCTCTGTACATAATACTATATAAGAGGATGAGATATTTTCCATGATTGATTGTAGTGTTATATGGGTAAAAATAGGCAGAATTCTTGTGAGCAGGAGATGTTTTCACATCTCATCAAGTCACAAGCAGGACATATACGTTAATTGAACTGAAGCTATTGATCAAGCAATTTCCCCCTTTTTTGGTATGGTTACATCGATTTGGTAACTTAAAATGAAGAAGATGACACGAGTAAAGCTATGTAACCGTGAAGATTAATCTTTCATCATCATCATCATCATATAAGGTGGCGTTCAATAAATTTAAAATCTGAAGTCAAACAATCTGAAAAAGCTCCAAAAGCAATATGTAAAAAATTTGCTTTTTTGCTTTTGCAAACATCTAAAGGTAGCGGAATTGCTCGACAATCTAGTGATCTCTCTCATTTTCTTTGATTTTCGGATTCTCTTCGTACAAAGGGTTTAATATAAAGTTATATAACTTTACCATAAACCAAAAAAAAGTTATATAACTTGGGTCTCTCGCAAGAGTAAATTTCTGGCCTCGTCACTGGCTTTTCAGTTCAGGTGATAGATGCAATTACTCGTTATTATGAAAAACTCAAACAGCAGGATATATAATTGATGCTGAAAATTTAAAGTTGGTGATACGCTTAGCGAACCCTGGTTTCAATTCCAACTATTTAGGCAAGGTTTTAAAAACCGACACGGAATTGGAACCGTTCAGGCCATTGGTTTTTGGGTTGATGGTTTGACCATCTGGTGTTCGAACGAATGGCCCGTTCCAATTTAAAAAAAAACATAATCAAAACAAAAAACAGCCAAAAACCATTGAATTGGTCAATGATTCAACCATTTGGGTCAGTCGATCACTGACCAACTCAACAGTTTTTGGCCAAAGACTGTATTTAAAATAAAATGGAGCTGGTTGTCTGAACGATTCCCGAGCCAAATCATCCGACCATCTGGGTCAATGGCGGTTTTAAAAACACTGATTTTAGGTGGTTTGAAACACCCATACAGAAACAAGAGTGCGTTCCTTAAATGGGCTAAGGCAGAGGGAACTGATTGATCAGACCACATTGACTAAACCCTTGCATTGAATGAAAAGAGTACATATGATTCAGGTACTCAAGGAATTAGGGTAAAGCATGCAAGCATTTTGAAGGGATTTCATCATTTTATATATCTAGAAATTGCATTCTTTTCGGGGACTCGATGGTATGAATGCCTGGAATAAGTGAACTGCAGTCTACCTCAGAAATCTGAATTGTAGCTCTTTCCTAATCTACTAATAGCCCCTCTCTATAAATCGCATTCTGCCCTTGAATTTGACATCAATTCATAGGTAGGATTCAGTCCACCTTATAAATCCTAGCTCCACGGTAAGGGTGGACTGAATTATAAAAACCCCATTAAACCAAAACAATCCAGGATATTGAAATTAAAAGAGGATTAAAGGCCCAAACCCACTTTCTCACACTAGCCTATGGCTCATAACACACGCAAGCCCATATCATGATTTGTTTATACTTGGATAGCTAGGCAAGGGAATCCCTACAAAGGTATTTGTGGGTGGAACCTTGTTTTCTGTTTGGGAACAGTTGTAGAAACTTTAGCATCCTTAACAAATGTTGTTGACTTGTCGACGAACTTGTAAAAACAAAAGTTTAGTCCTGTAGCTCTAAGGAAGCTATAGCCTATAGCCTATAGAAATTAGAGACTATGGCTAGTGAGGATATTCTAGTAAGACAATGGAGCATCCTCGCAAGTCAATAGGGCCAAGGGTCCCCCCTAAGTTGCCAAATTATAGATAAGTTCACAAATATAAATGTAGTGGCGCAAAGTATCTAGATGTAAGATGTAGTAGGCACGTTAGGTAAGCATAATGAGTGAAAATATAATAGCTATGTGATATATGTCCTAGTTAATGTGTCTTTCATCTAAATATTTTTGTTCAGTTAGACAGAGATTATTCATTACTTTATTATCATTGTTAAAATAATTAAAAATAAAAAATGAAAATGTAAGTGAGTCCTAATTTTTAATATGTTTAGGTTTTTCTTTTTCATTATTTTTATTTTTAATTATTTTGATAAAGATAATAAAATAATGGATAATTTCTGTGAATGATACAAAAACGTTTGGATAAAAGACACATTAACTAGAACATGTGTCACACAACTATTATGTACTCATTCATTGTACTTACCTAATGTGCCTACTACATCTAAACCCATGCACAAACACTGCGAGCTTAGCCACCCTTGTCAAGTATGCATGAACCATAACGATATACCCAAAATTTGAAGTCTGAATAAGCTGCAAATTTAAATAATTTAATTTTCAAATAATTATTTCGAGTCAATAAGCAGAAATATTCCCTCCCTCCACCCTCATAAGCCCAACTGAGCAAACCCACGACTGACGTATGTAATTGTAATGTATGCCTCCTTAATTTATGATCAACTACAGATCCAATTGACATACACTTGCGTTCGTAGTTTTGGGTAAAAGACATGAAAAGTCAGTCTGTCATCTTTGGTGCTAAGTGCTAACCCATAAAGGCATAAACACACACTGCCATAAAATATAAAATATACATGAACTTCCAAAATTAACGTTGTTACCCATTTGATTTTTTTTTCTTTGGAATTAATTTTAACATACACAATAAAGCATAATCCCTGGAACTCGAATATAATATTATATTGTTAGGTTATAGAGTGTGGACTTAGGCTTAAATTAATTAGTGCAGAGGGAAGAAAATCGAAAGAAGATAGAAGGTTGATCGTCCAGTCTATAAGTCTTATTTGACTTGGTTTATTTGTTTTATTAGGCAAGGGCAGTACGGTTTGAAGGAAAACCAAAGGTGTGTGGACTATTTCTTTTAGGGGGAGGGTAAGCCTCCTCAACTTATCACACTTGGAATTAATCAGTGGTATAAGGTATTAGGCAGCCACGCAGAAGCTAACAAAACTACTAGAACCACGCAGTATTGTGAATGACAGAATGAGGGAATATCGTGTTCGTGACCTCAGAAACGTATATACCTATATATATATATAGAGTTCAGAACGTTTTGACTTTTGAGTTTTTCATTACTCTCTCCGCGTTTACGTAGTTACGTACTCGTTAATTACGTATAAATATACGTGCTTTGCGCGTTAGTTGACTTTTCAACGGTTGCTGACCTATGGGGACCGGGACCCACATATGTCGGTGAACAGATGATGTCGGTAGGATGCAACGCCATTGTATTGATTACGCAGCCATGAAGCAGGAGGAGTTACAAGTTTCTTTTCTTTTTCCTGTGAATTTTAATAATTTTATGGTAATTAATTAAGACGGGCAATAGGAGGACTGGAAAGCTGAGTGCAGAGAGAAATTAAATTAAAAGAAAAAAAAAAAACAGAAAGACTAAAATGTTAAGATGGTGGTATTGACGTGAGGCCAAGGCAATATTTAGGATGATGAATAACGATGTATAGCGCATGACGCAAAATTATATAACATGATATTGCCATGTTGGCTTCTTAATTTTTACATCTAATTAATATTAATTGATGCGGCTCTTATGTTGCATTATTAGAGTAATGTGAGATGTGAGCCGCGCATGCCAATCCGGTACATGTGTGTATGTGTGATACTTGTGCAATATCTTATTCTGTCATAGTTTTAAGGCCATAATTTTTTTTTTTTTATCAATTTGGCCGATATCTATTAATTTAACAGGATGACATTCAAACACATCAACCTATTTGAAGAAATTACGCCTTACCTTTTTTTTTTTTCTCTTTTTTGCTTTGGAAAATTAACAGGTAGATACCAACAAACAATTATAAATAAAAGCTTGTCTGTCCAGAACTCTATTCCCTGTATACAAGGGCGGACTTGGTCGGTCACATTTAAAGGTGGCAATGACCTATTTAATGTGTTAATGACCTATTTAATGTAAATTAATCAACCCAAATTCACCTTGACCCAACCCAGCCTTTCGAATTCATTAATTTTTTTAATTCATTAAAACACAAAAACTGTAGAAATCATATAATAATGCAAAATTACAAAAAAAAAAAAGAAATTTTATATAAAAAATACATAAATTATAAAAAAAAAAAACAGAAGATACAAAAAGCTAACACAAGTTATAGAAAAGTATAACATTAAAACTACAAAAAGTATTAGGCATATTGAAAAACAAAAATTATAAAAAAAATAACAGAAATTACAAGAAAATGAAGATAAGTAACAGAAATTGTGAAAAAAGCATAAAAAACAAACAATTTTCAAAAAGGAATATGATCTCAAAACTTATTGTAGCGCACGTTCAAAGATGTGTTCACGTTTCCCAAGTAAATACGAATTCGTAGGTTGAGGTCTTAATGAGAAAGAAATGACAAGAAACTAACATATTTGCATTCTGTTGTGTAAGAAGAACAGGTGCCTTGTGAAATAAATGTCTTTGATTATAAAATAAGTACAAGAAAATGACTGGTTGTTTAATTGTCTGGTTTCTTCTCCTTGGATGATTAATACCCAATAGCTCTTCCCATTGGAATGGGGCTAAAGCACCAAAGAAAAAACGATAAATAACTTTAATAGATTTTTTGGTGATAATGTTATTCATAGGGGGTGTTGAAGCAAGAATGGGCACGTGCAAATATTTGTTACTTGTGAGATTGCAGAATGGGCACGTGCAAATATCTGGTATGGGCCGGCTTAGAAAAATGTTTGGTTTGCTATGGAATAATTTTGCATTTTGGTTTTTTAGTTTTAGTTTGATTTTTTGAATTTTAAAAACAAACCCAAACCATAAACAAAAGTATACTAATATATATGATACATTACTATAAATATATTATACTATATATTACTATATAATATAATAACTTTCTAAATTCCACATAATAAAATGGCCCACACCATATTAATAAAATGGCCCACACCATATTAATTACAAAATCTATATTGATTTTGTAATTAATTTTTTTTTAGTTATCCATTATATTCAAACTTTTAATAATATTTTTGTATTACTAAGATATGCTTCTCTATTATTATTATTATTATTATTATTATTATTATTATTATTATTATTATAAAGTTGGAGATAATAGGTGCTTCGATCTGCTGCCAGGGGTCACCATAAAACTGGGAACCCAATATATGAAATGTGTAGATCATGTTGGGGGGGGGGGGTATTGGAACGTATTTTTGTTTGTAAGTGATACAGACTCAGAATGCTAGTATGTGGAAAACATTACAAAATTTATGGTAGGAGAACAAATTGTGATCACACAATCTCCCTTGTATTAGCATACATACCACTTTATTCTCACATGCTCTAATTACTTGGCGTGAATCCGGTCCAACCCAACCTGAAAAAGCAAGGTTAGGGTTTTATATCTAATTACTTGATGTGACCTAACTTGGAAAAAATTAGGTTGGATTGGATCATGGGTGACCTGCTGACCTGATTGCTAGGTTTAATTAAGACTATTTATATATTGTTAGAAATTTTCACTTTTTAATCTTTACTCTATAGTCTTTACTGTTTAGTACTCTATGAATTGTTAAAAGCTTAAGTTTTTTTTTGTTTTCTGTTTGGAATTTCAAAATTAATTCATTTAACTTTGGCATTTTTTATGTTTTTTTTTCTTTATTTTTAAAATTTCAGTTATTTTTAGGGATGACTCGAATTGGTCCATAGGTCAATCCTAATCGGAGCATTTAGGGTTAGGGCATAGCTGCATTTGCTGATCCAACCTCTATTTCAACTCGAAGTGTTTTGACCCAACCCAATTGTTAGGTCTATTGATGATGATCTTTTCTTGCTGATTATCGAGAAATCAGTGATTGTTGAAAAATAATAATTTTTCAACAATCAATGCCTTGTTCGATGTCATGCCATCCTCAAAAAATCTTAATCAGTTAAAAATTAAAAAAAATCACCAGAAAAAAAAGTAATCCCGAAACAGAAAAATGATTGATTCAATAATTGACTTTTGGCTGTTTTCCCAGAAATTGACAAAATCGTACAAATAATACAAGTTAGCTTAATCTAGGATTCAGAGTAACCGTTTCCTCTAACAGTGCAGGATTTAAGAATCCTGGGATATACGATCATCTTTATGGTCTACAAATAGTACGAGCATGAGAAACTAAGACCCGCTTTCTCCTGAGATGCTTGTTTCCTTAAAGGGGAGAGTGAAGGAGATATAACCACATCGGTTAGATCGCGCAAAATACCCTTACAATCGACAGTCAGGCATAAAAATGTTGATTTGCCAACGGATTTCCTGCCCACAACTCTCTACTCACACTCTGCGTCTCTATCCGCCTTACAATCGACAGTCGGTTAGATGTGCGGTTGCAATGTAAGGTAGGTAGAGTGCGAGTAAAGAAAGTGAGTAGGAAATCTGTCCACCCAGATTCTTTTTTTTTGGTGCATCTCCATTATTCACTAAATGGGTTGGAAATAATTTGATTTGACGTCGATTCGTTCAAGTCGAATTCGAACGTCCATTTAACCATATTTGGAACAGATTACAAAAAATAAAAAAGAAAATGCGATTCATTTATTAGTTAGATCGAGATTTCGATATTGATTGACTTGATCCACCAGGATTGTGTTAGAATTTACTTTTAAAGTATTTTTAGGATTAAGTTTGATTTTGGGATTTAAATAAACATAAGTTTGTAGATAGATAATATATGAGTTCTTAACTTCTTATTTTATATTATATTGAACCAGATTTGAATGGAATATTTGAATATATAAATAAATTGAAATTGAAGTTATGTTTCTTAAAAAAAAGATTGATGAATTTGGATATACCTCATTTGAATTCAATTAGATCTGTTTCAGCCCTAAATTTCAAGTTTGAACATTTATTTGGACTGGCCGAGATCCGTCAAATACCCAGAACGGATCGTTGATCCTTTTGAACTAGGAAGATTAGAAAAGAGTCCAAATTAGATTCATTTGATGGCTGTGTGTTAGCTAGGAGCTGTTTAATGTGGGGAATTATTATTATTTGGTTAAAAGTAAACAGCCCTTGATTCAGTCATCTCGATCTCAACTGCAGCTAATTAATCTGGATTCAGTAGAGGGATGGGCTTCCATATGTGGATGTTTCACCTGGCTTGCTGTTTCTAGAAAATTCATTTTAATTGTTGTCTTAATGGAGAAAATTTCACTTATTGAAGGACGGGCTACACAAGCGTCCTTCCCAGTTCCCACCGACTACCCCAGTGATGGACACCTGATCGGTATTGATTGATTAACCTTAAAATTGGACTAGCAAAATGGCCCAATTTTTTGTCTGTTCTAAGGTCTGGCTTGTTTGTAACTCTTCCCTTTTTCCCCATTTATTTATTCACACTCTGGTAATAGCTACTACCTCTTTCAATCCTCCTCGGCTCAGGGTACTCTCTTAAATGAGCGGTTACAAGTCAATTCGACTCTTATGGTTCTTCAGAGTGGGCACCCTACCCTTAAATGTGGGACTCATTCAATGATGTTGGGTTCTGAATCTTGGTAAATCTAACACTATAAGCAATCCAACCAAAAAGCAAATTACGTGGTGTTTTTGAATTTGGATCAGAATCGTTATTCGACGGATGATGACAAAATTAATTAACTTGGCGTGGTTATGGAAGTGGCCAATTTAAGGGTGATTTTGTAGTCGTTCGGAACGATCGATGCCCTTTGAAGAGATGCTTATTCTTGAGCGTTTTCTCAAAAACACTCTTTTCGACGTTTCCAATCTTTTTTTTTTTTTTTTCACTATTGCTAACTAACAAGGAACAACAATATAGTGATGTGGCACTGAAAAACGATTATGTGGTAGCAATGATCCAAAAGAAGCATTTTCTCGAGAAACAACAAACCTACTCAGCACCAGTGCTGAAGAAACAGCACCGATTCCATACACCGTGTGTAAATCATAATAAGGGTTAGGTCAAGCATTAGAAGTTTTAAAGCAACTATATACCTTCCACTGGGTCTTTCAGCTAAAAAGGAATAACAGATGCGACAATAGTCTCTAGATAATAGCATTATTTTCAGAAAATAGAATAAAAACGAACGCTTATTGCAAACACGAGAAGTAAAAACTAAAATGAATTATATATATACAAAAGGAAGGAACCGAGCTGTTTCCTAGCTAAAATCTGTTTAATAAACTTTTTAAGTACGTAAATGGCCATAATAATTTACTTATAAGTAGTCATTAAAATTTTCATTTGTCATTTTATTAGGTTCTTTGAGAATTTGTAACTGAATTTGCTGGTTGGCAGAATTAAGAAGAAGAAGAAGAGAAGAAGAATCAATAATCAGTAATTAAAGTATATGTATGGCATTGATGTTGTAGTTGCTGCCAGGTAAAATAAGATGGTGCCTTTTTTTTGTTTGGAATTGTTGCTGTCAGGTAAGATATTTCGTGGAGTAACACTAACATTTTCTTTTCGGTACCAATGCTTCAGAAAATGTTTTTTACACTTTTATCCTTTATCCAATGTTTCATCACTTCCTGGAACACTATTTTTTCCTCTATGAAGAGCAGTACATAGTCATTAGCTAATTTGGTTAGTAGACAATAAAAAAAGTGCATCTTCTTTCCACGGTACAAACTACAAATAAAAACAGAGGTGTTAATTCCAAATTCCCTGTTCCTTAGCAAGATAATTGGCATCTTTGAGAGAGAGAGAGAGATGGGTCCTCTCTTTGACGGTCGATGTTACTATTTAATTGGTGGTCCCATGGGAGGCCGGATCTCCTGCTCACGTTTATCACAGTCACACATAGAAATCATCTCACATGTGCGGGGAGAAGTTTCCACTTCACGGAGGGGTATTATGTTGTGGGTTCTCGTGGGCAGGAGACCCGAACTCGTTCCATGCATCCCATTACTGATTTTACCAATTTTGCAACTCTTTGACCAGAAGACGCGTGGATGACAGAATTTGATAAAGAGGGGTATTATTACTGCATACCTGGCAAATTGGCATTGAATGTGTCATACTATCATCTATGTATGGGGTATGTCTCACAAAAAAGGAATCCTTTGTTACACACTCCTTACTGTGATGAGGTTGACGGTGTGTGAGATGTGAGATGGGATGGGGCATTGAGTTGGTTGGAGAGGTTCTAATTCTATTCTATCTCATTTTAAAATTTAAAGATGAGTTTCTTTTTCCTCTTTTTTTGTAGTTTTTTACAAAAATAAAAAAGAACTGTTCAAATTCATCTTTCACTTAGAAACTTACTTGGGGAGAATTTAGAAACTACGGCGAGCTTCCTTAGAATTTAGAGTTCTTCTTAAATCTTTAAGCAGAGAAAAGCGGCAAGTCTTTCTTTCTGGTTTATGAATTGTGATGTAAATATATCGCATCTCATGTGGGGTTTAAATTTTATGCTCCCTAGTCCCTCCACATCTTACCTTCCACGGTGTTAGTAGATTCCAAATTGACGTCAGAAAAATGTTCCCCTTTCATGTGCATTGTGCGGGACCCATTGTTGAGTCAGTTGTGTTGTCGTAAACTTGTAATAGTCTAATAGATGTAGATTGCAGCTTGCAGGGAAGAAATTATCATTTCATCAATCCTCAGTATTTACTATTTAGTATCTCCTCCTGTAGATTAAAAATTAATTGACTTCTTTTTTTATTTAAATTTCTTTAGTTTATTTACATT
Organism: Nelumbo lutea; assembly: GCF_056320005.1. Taxonomy (NCBI): domain Eukaryota; kingdom Viridiplantae; phylum Streptophyta; class Magnoliopsida; order Proteales; family Nelumbonaceae; genus Nelumbo; species Nelumbo lutea. The sequence continues at coordinate 23,104,595 of NC_142688.1, forward strand.
TACACTGAGTCCAGACTCTAGACTCTGGAGTCTCCCAGCCTCCCTCCACGAAAGGAAGCAAGATACGGAACCAATGTGACGCCAATGACTTTAGCTTCTAACTCTTGACTTCGCGTCCCAGCCAGCCACCCAGCCACCCAGTCACAGCCAGCCATTTTTCTCGAGAACGTGGATTCAAAGCCAAGTAGAAATCCCTCCCTCCTTGAATCCGACTCTCTCTCTCTCTCTCTCTCTGTCTCTCTTAAAACCCAACACCACCCCCCTCCCTCCTCTCTAGCAACCACACCACCATGCCCAGACCAACACCCCTTCACCTCCTCCTCTCCCTCTCTTTCTTCATCCTCTCCCTCACCTTCACGAATGTTGCTGCTACTTCTCAGCAATTCAGAGAAGCCCCAGAATTCTACAATTCTCCGGAATGCCCTTTGGTAGTTGTTGACGAAGATGAGGGCAACAACAGCATCGTGTGCTCCGATCACGTAGTCCACGTCGCAATGACCCTCGACGCTGCCTATCTCCGAGGTTCCATGGCTGCCATCCTCTCCGTCCTTCAGCATTCCTCTTGTCCTCAAAACGTAGACTTCCACTTCGTCACTTCCGCCTCTGCCGACACTGACTACCTCCGCCGCACCATCGCCAACTCGTTCCCTTATCTTCGATTCCACCTCTATCGCATCGACGACTCCGCCGTATCCGGCCTCATTTCCACCTCCATACGGGCCGCCCTCGACTGCCCTCTCAACTACGCCCGCAATTACCTCGCCAACCTCCTCCCCTTGTGCATACGACGAGTGGTTTACCTCGACTCGGACCTAATCCTTGTCGACGACATCGCTAAACTCTCCGCGACTCCACTCGCAGATGAGGCAGTCTTGGCTGCCCCAGAATATTGTAATGCCAATTTCACGTCTTACTTCACGCCGACGTTTTGGTCGAACCCAGCTTTATCCTTGACGTTCGCAGGTCGCAAGGCATGTTACTTCAACACGGGCGTTATGGTGATCGATCTCGAGCGATGGAGAGCAGGAGATTACACCACCAAAATTGAAGAATGGATGGAACTTCAGAAGCGAATGAGGATTTACGAGCTGGGTTCATTACCCCCTTTCTTGCTGGTGTTCGCCGGAAACATTGCTCCCGTTGATCACCGGTGGAATCAGCACGGCCTCGGGGGTGACAATTTTCGAGGACTTTGCAGGGATCTTCATCCAGGCCCTGTAAGTCTTTTGCATTGGAGTGGGAAAGGTAAACCATGGGCTAGATTGGACGCGAATCGGCCATGCCCATTGGACGCCTTGTGGGCTCCTTACGATCTCTTACAAACTCCTTCCGCTCTTGATTCCTGAAGGATGCGAGAGTGCACGAGAGCGAGAGCGAGAGAGAGAGAGAGAGAGAGGACGAGGGGGAGAGAGAAGTAAGATAGAGACTAGAGAGAGACACAAATTAAGCTTGGGAGGTGGAATTAGTTTCGTTTTCGCAATATTGGCTAGTCTCTCCGGCGCATGTTAGTCATAGGGACGGCGAACAGTGGAGAATTAATTAACTACATATCTACATTAGATTTGAAGCGGTTCGGTAAACAGAGCCTGATATCCGACGTTGCAGATCTCGTTATTTCTCCTCCCTGTCTCCCTATCTCAGGTGTTTTATTGCAGGTCAGATGATAGTCCATGGGGATTTTGTCTGTAAATTATATCGATATTTACAGATCTTTGAAGAAGCTTCTCTTTTTTTGGTTCTGCAAGCAACTGCAAATGCAGAGACTTAGAGTTACAGCACAGTGCTTATAGAAGAGGGCAAATTAAAAAAAAAGGGAATACTAAATTGTTCCATCTGTATTCAATGTAGAGTTAATTTGTAGAGCGAACGATCACCTTTTTGCTTTTCCCTTTTTTTTTTTTCTGACTTCATGAATCATGATTTATTTGTTCATGAAACTCTCTTGTAATAAAACAGACAAATGAGATATGAATAACATCTGGGATTTTATTTTACAGGTAATTTGATTTGTCCTTTTTCTTTTAATAATATATATATATATATATATTGGATCGAGTATAGAGTATAGACTATAGACTTTTCTCTGCGCGTCTCACTATTGTTTTTTGATCATAAATTTATAAAATTGGAAAGAATAAATTAGCCTGATTTGAATTTGACACTTACAGTTTTAGTTGGCGGGGAGGGGACTGATTTGCCAAATACTGCCAAATGCCAACTGACGAAAGACTAGAACGTGTTTCAGTAATTCATTTCCCTCAAATAGAAAGAGGGAAAGAGTGTACATCTTATTATTGAACTTTATAACATAAAGAAATTATTAGTCTACCGGAGACATCAGATTCAGATGGCTGAGATGATTTAGGTTTTACGAATATGGGGTCTGGTCTCTCATTGCGATTTGCGTGAGTGAGATGGCCTAGAGCGTCAACATTTACGGGTATGGGATGGGCCTGCTCAACGATTTGGGTTACAACTTTCAATCCAGATTTCAGATGCGACTGTGATAAGATCTGTGAATTAATAGGCTTTATTAATCATCGTTTCAGTTTTCTTAGACACATGATTAAATAAGTGTTGCATATATTTCGTTATAAATAAGCTGCTGTCCGAATCGTTTCAGATTTTTTTTTTTTTTTCGTTCTAGAAAAACTACTGTATACTTGTTTTATATTTTGATACATTGATGAGATTTAATATATATTGTCAATTAAATCCCAACTATTTTCTCATAAAATATGTAAAGGACGACTTTCCCTCAACTGGACCAAATAGCCAATGGGGAGAATACTGAAAAAGTATAAATTGAGTATTTTAATCTATTTTTGTTTCATTTCATTATTAAATTATATTAAAAAAAGGGGGAAGACGAAAGAAAAAAAAAAAAAGAAATCCATTTGAACAGAGTCGGACGCTGTAATAAGCTTTACAGGGTAGGATATTCGTTTCTTCATCACGAATCAAAACATGGCAAGTAAGTAAGGTGTGTAGTGTCTCTCGCTTTAATGTGATCCCCCCACCCATGTGCGGGGTATTATCATATTATGTATGGGCTAAAATGTTTCTCAAAACACGAAGACGTCGCACGTGCCTCACAAGCAACATGCTCATTCACTCGCTATTTGAGATTTGAGAGCGCGCCTACCGCTTACTTGATCCAATCGGATGCCTACGTGTTTGTCGCTCATTCAACGCGCCTACCGCTTATTATTGTTATTATTATGATTATAGGGCAAAGGAAACTTCGAAGCAACGAGTGATCAGCACGGCACCGGCACCCGGCAGGGGCGCTCCGGCGCTCTTGAGTCTTTGACATTAAATTTTAATGAGTGCTCCCATCGCTCAACAACGATTGCGCAATGCAATTGTTTGATGTAAGTAAGAATGGCGGGACACGCCCATTGATGGACTGGTGAAATAGAAATGGACGATATGAAGCCAAATGCAATTATCTCTTGTTCCTCAAAATAATGGTTTTTGCTCTGAGAAAGATGATGGAATGAAGTTCTAACGTGAAGTCCGGGTTTTCTATTTAGAGCTCGGATCTCCTGTACACAAAAATCCTATCTATAACTGTACATTAAGAATATCTTACCTATTTACATGTTATGATGATGTACAGCTCCGTAGGTAGGAGATCCGGAATTTTCTATTTACGTTACAGAGTCAAATACAAAAGTGTCGGTGGAAAACACAAAAAGGTGATTAAAGGGATAATGGTATAGAGAGAGAGGAGAGATTGAGCGCTAACGCTCTCTCATTTATCGTTTGTCAAAAATCAAAAAGAGCGGAACCATCGAATTGAAGAGATGGGGTCAATTCTATTTAACACGTGGCAAGTGCAATTTCCAGTACAGAAGTACGGACTTGAGATTGGACAAGGAAGGGGGAGAGAAAATCCTTGATATGACATGGATCCCCCAAAAGCGATAGAGAAACATATTGAAGTATACGCGGTTCTTAAATTTTTGGATATATGCTCTCTTTTCTCTTTTTAAAGCTTTTGTTGGGTAGTTTTTTAAGCTTGAACTTATATGCTCCTCTGTCGCCTCTCGTCACTTGCAAAAAAAAAATTAAAATGATTGATCAGTCCAGTTCAAAAGTTTTTAATTTTATTATAACCGTGGATTGGTGCCAAATCTATGAACAGGATTAAGGAAACTCGTGGAAGATTGTAATTCAGAATTGTATATTAGATTGCAATGTAATTAAAACCCAAAAACATTATATGTATATGAATTTTGCATCAGCTTCAACCTTCAATTTGCCTGCTCCTGACATTTAGTTTATACTTGTACAAACAAAACATACTTTTGGATTGACTGAGAACGTACGACTTTCAACTTTAACGTTATTTATTTCCAATAGCAGCACTATATAGTAGGAATTAGGCATATAGCTGGCTAGTTTTACTTTTCAATTCTTATTTCGTTATTATTAAGAGAAAAAAAGTTTGGTTAATATTAATATTAACATATTAGTTATAGTAGGTCACTTGTAAAGCTAAGGATGCATACTTTCATGTTTTATTTACCGTTGAATCGTAACAAGTACGATAAATGTGGAGTTGGGGGGTTCAGATCAGCTCATATATGAATTTGTTAGGCATTTTCGCTTTCAGCAATTACTGCTGTTAAATCATTCTATTAATTCCTTTTATTTGTTTCTCCACTAATTAATGCACTACTTAAGCTGTCTATGCGAGGATCCTTGCTTTGGCTTCAGGAGAGGAGTACGTCCCACAGTATATCTCCGCCCTGAATTCGGAACAAACATCTTCCAATGATAGTATAAAAATCGACATCATCTAGAGATGTTTGTAATATATGGCAGAGAGATGTGTTGTGAGACATTATGGGGCGTAGATGTGAATTTTCGAGAAAAATAAGAGAAAAAAAGAATAGATATTATTTTCAATCTTCAACAGTAGGAATATGGATGAACTTACATTTCTTTTCTTTTTAATTTTACTTTTTTAGGCGCTTGAACAGGTTATGGACGGAACTTAATTTTATTCATCGGGAGAGGTTTCTTAGTTTTGGAGCATGTAGTTGGAGGACGGAAACTTTTGGGAAATGATGAGACAATGAAAAAGTTGTACGAGTGAGTGAGTAGTGTGCAGAGAGATGTCTGATTCCTGATCATTTTGCTCATCACTCGAAATATATTAAGAAAGCTACATAGCTCCTTATTCTATTTATTTTAATTCTTAACTCATTTTTCTGAATTGAAAGTTTATGTAGCTACTCCTACATTAGTTCATAGTGTATTTAAAATACATTTATTTTTTGTACAAATTATAAATTATATAATATAAACATTATAATCCTTGCCTATTAATGAAAAACAGAAAAAAATGTGTTTTGTAATGTATTCTCATGATTTCAGTTTCACTCAATAAAGCCCGCACATCGCATCACCATTCACTTGACGAATGGTGATTGATGTGTGAGTCTTAACCAATTGTATTTCCAACCTCTATATATGTTTTAAGCAACTTTATATCCAGTGCCACTACTCTCTTATTCTCTTATTTTTTAGCTCTCCATCATTCACATGCCATCCATGTTTTTCATCATTTATATATTACTTGAGGGAAGATAAAGATATGATGATCAATCAATTAATATTTGCAATGTATTTAATAGAGAACAAAAACATCGATCCATCTGTTGCCACTAAGGTACTAACTAAGCCACATGGCTTAATTATGACTCCTATTAAGTACTAATTAAACATTAAACAACCGATCGACGATGGACGAGATTATGCATTAATTCTTTGATTTCTAATTACCAAAAAACAAAAAACAAAAACAAAAACAAATAATCCATGGTTTAATTCGGTATGATGCAAGATATATAAGATAGATAGTACGTACTCATACGACTAAGTGCATAGTAGTAGTGGGGTTGAGAATTCAGAGTTGAATAGACCACCGTTGGATGTATGAATATGACCACATTAATTAATTAATTGGACAGTCGTTTCTTCTGGATCTGTTGACCATCCAACAATTGAATGGTCGCATTCATTTGACGATGTGGACCTTGGTTATTATTAGGGTTTGGGGTGTACGTAACTGGTCCACATTTAGAAATTAATTAGAATGGTGTCAGACCGAATTCCATTTCCATACCGAAATTTAAATGGGTTGTGGAATTTGGACTTGATCGGTTGTGCTTGTGATGGTGAGAGATCCAATTTTGAAGTTTAAACTTAGTTTGATCCGGAAAAGGCGGATATATTTGGTGAGATGAGCAAAAATTTAGTAAAAGAAATATGGCAGGCAGATGGAACCAACTCCAATTCATGATCCCAGGCCGCACCATCCGCACCTCCATCACATGATTACAAAGTTGACCCATTATACATTCAATTCAATCTGAGGAGGACCTTAATTAAACATCTCCTATCTAGTTTATTTTGCATGTACATCCAGTATCCAGTATTCATTTATTGATGCTTGCATTCAAAATGTCTGCATTGGAAACTTTACTAATGAGTTGTAAACTATAAGCTTTCAATTCCTAATTAATTAATTACTTAACCGCCATTTTGAGCAGAAACCATGTTTAATGGGGATGAAGATAGGAGGTCAGTTATCACTTATCAGTACCCTATGGAACTTGTCTCGGATCATGTTTCTATATACACTGTCGTTTTTTCATTTTTTAATTTTCTTCTTCTTCTTTGAATTTTTTTTTTTTTTTAGTTTTCAAGGCAAGAGTAAAAATATATTGGTTTACAACCGCAAGTGCCATAGACTTGTTTTATATAAAAGATAAAGTAATTAATGTTTTTTACCAGAGAAATAATTTCTTCTCACGTTTGCTTCGAGATAAAGCGTATTAAAACAGTTCGCAGCTTTTTATGCCAAAGAATGGGTTTCACATTCTTTAAATCATTAAACAAGTTCATCAGTGTCTATCTTAACTTACAATATCAACTTTCTCAGTAGCAAATATTAGACCCCTTAAGAGGGGAGATGCATCCATTGTAGAAATAAAAACTATTTAGGGGTGTATATAAAAAACCGAATAATCAAATTTAACTGGAAAATGCAGTTAATCAAACTGATCGGTTCGGTGTTTTTGAAAAAGCAAAGGATTGGTTCGGTTTTTAGTTAATCTAGAAAAAACCGGTGGTTAACCAAATCTATTTTTAATATGTTTTATAAATTATATATAAATATATATGTGCATTATATACATATATAATATTCATAATAATCTATTTATAAACATATTATATATCATTTATTAATTTTTAAGGCAAATATCATATTTCATTCAAACTAAGAAACTTGTATAAATGCAAAGAAGTAATAACATTACCAAGCAAGAAAGCACAAACACAATTCCTTAGAAAGAACAAAATAGACGCAATGGATAAAGGAGAAAAGAAAAAACTTCTGCAACCGATATAAGGTGAGGCAGAATCACCAATAGAAGAAACAATTGATCCTATCTCCAACCACCGAAAGAGAGGGATAAAGACAGCAGCAACTCACAAAGGTAAAGACCGAGAGTCCAAAAAGGCATGAGAGATGAAAAACAATTGCCACCAAGGAACTGCAACTATCACCAAGAAATTGGAACCACCTGGAATCGTAACCACCAAAACTTTAACCACCCAGAACAATAACCGCCATAACTGTAACCACCCGAAACTATAAACACTAGTGAAATATAGTTGGGAAACAACCACCGACGGTGAAATCCAAAGTAGCCATAATGGCCACCACCCAACACCAAATTCATTAAGGAAGAGTAAGCCTCCTATACCAAAATCCCCAGAAAAAAGAACAAAAAACAAAAAAATATAAAATAATAAAAATAAAGGAGAAGAATGAGTGAGAGGACAGAACGAGAAGTAGAACAAGTTAATCAAGAAGGAGATAGAAGAGTGAGGGAAAGGGAGAAGGGGAGAAGAAAGGAGAAGAGAGGGGGAGAGTGGGAAATAGGAAGAAAAGAAAAGGGGATAGGGGCAACTCCCAGAGGGGAGCCACCCTAAAAGCAACCGATGACGAAATAAGGACGACAAAGGGTGGACGATGAGATGAAATCCAAGGAAACCCCGAGAATGAAACTTTCTTAGAGCAAAGAGAGGGGATACCTCTAGAAACCTAGAGAGGAAACTTTAGCATGGGTTTAGCCTTTTTGCATTTATTATTTATAGTATAATATTATACATATATTTATATAATATATGTTATAAATATAAAAAACCAAAGAACCAAACTGGTAAAAAACCGAAACTGATCAACTAATTAATTGATAGTATCGGTTCAATTTTGGTTCGGAGAAATTGAAAAATTGATAGGATCAGTTCGGTTTGAAAATGTTGGGTATGGTTCGGTTAATCAAACCATGGATATCCCTATTCAATCCAGATCATCCTACTACCTTCTCCTAAGGGTTCTGAAGAAAATGAGTTAAAATATCTTAGTATAACAATTCCTTTTGCACCACGGGAGTCAAGAGTGCACTTTCAATTTCAGGTTTTTCATAGGTGTGGCACATCTATTTAGGTCAAGCTTTTTAAAATCGGACCGGATAGGGAACCATTTTGGATCTGATTCTCGATAAGCCTGTTCATGGGTCGGGTTTGGATTAGGCTTTGCCTCTTCATTAACAGAATATGTTCAGGCCCGAGCCCGAGCCCAACTTGACTATTGGGCCTAGGTCTTGAGCCCGAGCCCGGATTTTAAAACTAATTTATTATATAATACATAATAAAACCCGGATTTTAATACTAATTTATTATATAACAATTCCTCATATAAAGCCCGAAGCCTAGGCCTAGGCTTGGCCAAAAATTTGGAAAAAAAATTACTTTTTAATTCAATTAAAAACTAATTTATTTATATTAAAAGACCTTAAAACCTAAGAAAAAAATGAAAGATCTCATTATTAATTGGAAACTTGGAAAAAGAGAAGAAAAAATATTATAAATATGTTTTTTTATTATATAATACATAATCAAGTTGGACTCAAGCTTGAGCTGGGATTTTTTGAAAAATCCCTAGCTTGGCCCGAAAAAGGTTGGGCCCAAGCCTAAACTCGTGGGCTTGAAATCCTGTCCAAACCAGGAAAAGGTCTAGTTTCGGGGTACGGTCCCCTGTCCCATGTCAAACAGTCTGACTGGAGGGTCTGCTTTGACAAACAATAAATAAAAAAGATCAAAAACTATCGACCACCTGAGTCAAATCAACGACTTTTGACCAAAAAGTGGTTTCAAGGTGAGAAGGAATTGAATTTTATACCAGAAAATGATGCTTTCTCTTACATTTGTCACTTAACTCAAGGAAGTAAAACTTAAACCTCCTGAGAAGTTTGTAACAGATATTAAACCGCACCTTTTTCAAATAAATATAACAACCTCCCTCTGTTAGTTTATGTAATAAGACAAATTTACCCTTAGTGACCCTGTCGTTATTTGTCAATACTCGGATGGTGATTACAATACAAGTGCCATTAAATTTTTGTTGTTAATCCAATAGTGCCCCCTATTTAATTCCAACTTAAAATAAATAAAATTAAATGGGTCAAAATGCCCACTATGGTTTACCTCTAATATAAGGTTTTATCAGATCTATGTTTTCTTCACTCAGCAACATGCTTCCTCCTCAAGCTAATGGAAAATGGGAGTGTTTCCACTCTCAACACGATGCTGGAACTACTCTTTAATTTATTTATCTCATCTCCTGCAGATCTATGGATTGTTTTCTCCTATCACGATATATTATACTATTGCAATGATTTTAGGGTTTGGTGAAGAATTTGATCTCAATATCTCTCCCTTTCTGTCAAAATTAACGGTGGAATTCTTTGTTCTAGGGTTGTTTTGAATTAGGGGGAAACAGATGGAAGGTTTGAGCATGTATCAATTAAGCTAGGTCGTGTTTGGTTTGAAGGAAAAGATATGAAAAGGAAAGGAAAGATAAAAAAACCGTACAGACCATGTATGGGTTTCCCTACCTTTACTCCAAATGGTAAGGAGAATTGCCCCTATAACAAAGATAAAACTTGCGCATACATAAAAATATGTAGCAGCAAATTCTTATAACTTCAAATATTTCGGTGCGAATTTTATAAAACTAAAATTGTCTTCCAGAAAGTAAGCAAAAGCCACCCATGATCCATGAGATGGGCTGGTGATTGAACTGGTTTGCATCCAAGATCTAAGCTTTGAATGATATGGGCTAGGAGAATTATATTGCTTGACGACTATGGACATCAGTGCATGTAGGGTTTTCCAAAGACTAAAGGGCCCAATATGGGGCCCCAGTTTCCTAGTCAGACACCGGCCACTGAATGTCGAATGATAAGTCTGGTGCAATCAACCCTTATTTGGATTTTTCTCTGTGGATCTTATATTTTCCCAACATTGGGTTCGACACTCTTCTACCATAAATTCCTGTCTTTTAACATTATTACCCCTGACTGGACCCTCAAGTTAAGCCCACCAAATATAATGGGCTTATTGATCTTTCTTATGGAAACCATGGCTTAACCAGGAGAGCCTCTGATCATCTCGTCTGTGGTATTGGAAAATTTTGATGGGATTTTTATTCGTATGGTAAGTCCATCTACTCGTTCACATAATTCAAATCCTTGTTTGGGTAACAACAAATCTTTGTTTATGATGGATAAAAACGAGAAGATGACACCGTTTGCTTATACCTTAATGATATGTTTGGTTTAAAGGAGAATTTAGGGAAAGGAAGGGAAAGATAAGGAAACCTTTACAACCCTTGTATTGGTTTCCCTGTCTTTCCCTACCTTTTCCTTCAAACCAAACATAACCTAAAAAAAGCAATTGTATGTAATCCTCCAGAAAAATTTCCAGTGTGCACTTGAAAAACAAGTGGTTCCACTGCATGTAAATATATGACTATTTTTTCTTCCTTCAATTTCTCAGCCCTGCATTGATCAAAGATTTATTGCAATGAAGCAGCCCATGGGCTTTAAAATATATGTGTTGTATTCTCAGAAATGGGATGCAAGTTGGGTACACGATGTCAAGAATTTGCACTGCGCCAAGCCCAGTCTTCCCTACCAGGCCCATTCAAGTTTTAACAAAAACCCAACGCAACCCCGCCCAAGTTGCACTCTACTAATTTCATAAACTGAAGCGCTTCCAGTTTCTTTTATCTATGTGAAACCAAACCAAACATAAACCATATGGATATATGCTCTGATATCACAAATCTCGTCCGATACATCAATTGCTAGGAAACTTTTAACATGGATAAATTAGGAGTGCAAGACAGATACCCAACTTGAGGAATCTATACATGATCGAGCCCTTTGGGCTGCGCCCATTCAAAATATAACAAGTCCTCAAACCAGAGCCCGATCACCTTACAGTCCATTATAAGTCATTCAAAAATCATAAATGGGTTTAAGCGGGAATCCTTTGTTTGGAATCTATTGTCGGAGATGCCTTTTGTTCTCCGTGCCATACTGCCATGTGAAGCACCTAAATAAATATCAATTCAAGTTTTTCATAACCAGTTCTGCTGAACAGCTTTCTGGTTTTTATTTTAAAACAAGGTAGCACAATAGCTTTTACATTTTTCCAGGTTGGAGAAAACCTTTGTTTTCTAATCCCAATGTGGACTTGAATTTTTAGGTCCCTTCTTTTTTTCCAGTGTTTCCAAAACTGGACCGGACCGGAAAAATCGGGAACCAGTCACTTGATCGATTTCGTTTTCCTCTAAAACCACTTTTCCCCCAAAATCGTTGATTTTATTCAGCAAACCGCTGAACCGTCTGGTTAACCGTTCAAACGGTTTTGACTGTTTTTCAAAATTTTATTATTTATTTTTATTTTTTGTCAGAATGGGCCAGCCATTTTGATCAAACAATTGGACCATTCAAACCAATAACCGGACCCCTGACTGGTTCGATCACCGGTTCGTTTTTAAAAACTATGCTTTTTTCACATTTATGTGGGGTACATGAAAATTTTATTTTCCTTAAATATCACTTACCCTTATCTATCTCCCAAGTGGGTAACTTTTTCATCAAAGGGGAAAGTTGCCAACACTTGGAATGAACAAAATTACCCCTTTTAATAATAGATTTTTATGGCAAACACGGTCATTGTCTTATTTACTTGAAAAATAAAAAAGAATATGGGTAACTACACTTATTCCAAAAATCATAAATGGGTTTACAGTTGGAGTAGGTGCCATCTCGGAATTGATGCCAATTCACGGGCGGGCATTGATGTATAGACTTGGGGCTTTTGACATTTTAAATGTTTATAGATCTGCAGTAGAATTCAGAAATCTGCATTGGCCCTGTCTGTACTATTATGTAAAATTTTTCCATATGCATGCAAGCAGAACTGGAGAGAAAAAGAATACATTTCTGCATAAACCACAATAACAAAAGAAGCTGAGAAACTTCTACTCTCATAAAAGGGAAAAGGCCCAGATCAGTCATGAACCTGCTTTGTTTCGATCACGTATCACGTACTCCCTCATTTAAAGGCCTTCAGATTTCCTACAAACTTTTCCTATCCATTCTCTACCCGCCATGAATTGAAGCCACACATCTCTAAATTTATAATAGAATGTGTGGCTCCAATTCACGGCGGATAGAGAATAGGTAGGAAATCCCAAGTGCATTTAAAGATACCTCAATTCTGTTCTTGCTTATACCTCCATTCTGTTCTTGCTTCCCTCTTAAATCATTTCGATGAGTTTTTCGAAGAATAACAATAGAACAGCAGTGTCTTTAAGGAATTATTGTAGCAGCAAAGTTCACAATGTCTTGATGTGATGTCTTACCAACGATATCTTTGATGCTTTCTTCTCTTTGCAACGTAAAATGCAATATCAAGGCCTTATCTAGAACTAGCGGCTAAGTTAAATTGACCATGGACTGACCCAATTGCACAACCAACATGATGATCTCTCCACCACCTAACCTCATCTTAAATTAGGGGTGAGAAAGAAAAATCGAAAATGAATTGAATAAAAAACCTATCGAAACCAAATAAAAAATTCAGTTAATCAAATCAGTCGGTTTGATATTTTCAAAAAATCAAAGGTATCGGTTTGGTATCAGTTAATTGATATAGAAAACCGGTGGTTAATCAAACCGACTGGTATACATATATTTCTATATATTTTATATATATTTATGTATATTATATATTTTATATATTAAATATTTTATATATTATAAATTAATAAAAGTGCATTATACATTTATAATATATAATATATTATTTAAAATATAATATTTTATATATATTTCCAATTTTTTCTTATATATTTATATATTTTTTATAATATATATTATAAATATAAAAAAACTGAAAAACTAACAGTTAACCAAACCAGTCAACCGATTAATCAATCAACTTTGGTTCGATTTTGGTTACTGATTTTTTAGAAATTTGATTTCAAAAATAGGCTTGATTTAACCGAACCGTGAATACCGATGGGTGGACTAACCTCATATCAAAACCATTTCATGGCCTTTTTTACCACTAAATACAATGCGTTCAAGCCTTTATTGCAGTGAGTGTAGGTTCTATCAATCAGCGGGGGTTCTATGCGTGTATTTACAAAATCACAATGTATTTAAGGCTCCATCCGGGAAGAGTGCGAATACAAATATATAGAGTGAATAGTCTTATAGTTTACATTATTTTATATGTATTGGTATTAAACATAATTGTATTTGTACTCTTTTCAAACTGTACAAATATGTAAATGTATTTTATATATATTTTATATATATTTGTATATATTTTATATATTATATATATATATATATATATATTTTTTTATATATATTATATATATATTTTTTATATATTTGTACTATACATATTTGGGTATCTACATGTTATATACAAAATGATAAAATATAAGGTCAAATGTTTCATAATTGGGTCAAATAGGAAGATGGCCTACACAATGTGGCATACTTTTGCCATGTGAAGGGATGACGTGGGCACCCGCAGTTCACATACACCCCATGCAGCCATACCCCACCTTATCATAGTGCTTCCTGACAAATAATATCACTGCTGAAAAGTTTCAACGTTGCCTCAAAAGCAAAGAATTAAAGATTGTTGGACTGAAATTTGCACATTAATTAATAGAGGATAACCTGTAGCCTGTAGGGCCATTTCGAGCCTCCAACCAATTTATCACATTGAGGATAGCTTTGGTCATTTAAGCTTTCCAGCTAATTGAGTCGACTAGACGTTCTTCTCGTATGTATAGGCTAGCAAGGTTTTTAAAAACGAATCGGTGGCCGAATTGATCAGGATCCGGTTATTGGTTCGGACAGTCTGACCATTTGACTCAAATGGCTGGCCTGTTTTGATAAAAAATTTAAAAAAGATAAAAATAAATAAAAATTTGAAAAATGGTCAGAACCGTTTGGATGGTTAACTGATCAATTCAGCGGTTTATTGACCAAAATCAATGGTATTAGAAGAAAACGGAACTAATCAGATGATCGATTCCCAGTTTTTCTGGTCTGACCGTCCGGTATTAAAAACAGTGAACAATAGCATAAAGCTGGCTAACGACATTGTAGTTGATAGTTGGTACTTGGTACAGGGCATTTATTTGAGACCTGCTACCATTTTTTTTTTCTTAGTTGACCTTGGAGATTAAATTAGGTTTGATTTCTGATTGAAAACAAAATTGGGTTTACTTAGAAGAATGTCAGTATTGGACTTCTTCATTTGAGTTAGGAATTTGATTTGTGATTCAGAGATAAAAACTAACTCTTTAATTTGAATTATGGAACACCATAATTTTAAGCTTTTCTTTTTCTGAGTAGGAAACCTGCTTGGCCCATGTTTTAAACGAGAAGCTCTCATATCTAATAGGGCTTTGCTTTATGGGCTGGGCCAGGTGGATTAGGCCTTAATATTTGAATCCCCGGTCGAGGTTGATACTTGATCTGGAGTTTGTATTAGAAGGCAAAGCTTTGCTATTGTTGCAAATAGCAGAGAGGCGACACTCCGGATTTCCTGCCCACAGGACTCTATCCACCCTGCACTCTCACATTGTGAGGTGTGAAAATTCTATCCAACAATCATTGCCATGTCGTGTGCCAAAAAAGATCCTCAGCTTTTGAGATAGGCATGGTCGCAACAAGATTGTGAATCCATGCGGTTCCCTACTTGGTGGACAACTTGGATTCGGCACGTCATCCCTCCACATGGCAAAAATATGGAAGGTTGTGTTGGGAATCTCTCTACTTGACTCAATTAGAAGAGTTCAAATCAGCCCCCACAAGATAGTTTTTACACAATGTTTAACAGTACATCCTCACCGTGTATTGGGAACATCTATCAGCGAGAGATATTTTTATTCCACGGCACGAATGTGCTGTGGGACGTTGTGGGAAATTATCTTGTGGTGTGTGGGGGTAGGGGGTGGGGGTTCTGATTTCAACTCCAATTAGAAACGTTAAACACAATGGGGATATCAGGCTATGTGGCGGTGGACAAGGCTTTGTTTTGAATTGGTTCTTTTAGGGGCCGCAAAGGATCTTGCTTGCTTGGCTATTAATTAAATATGGTTCATGGCTTCATGCGTAGCTCAAACCTCAAAATGCTCTCTATCTTTACGCCGGAAGCAATAGCAGTTTTTTAAGCTGTTAAGCTTGTTAAATTACTGATTCTTTCCAAGGTGATTATTGAATACGTGACTCTGCACAACTGATATCATAGAACGACTTTAATTTCCACTAACAAGGGGAAATTGTTTCATGGAAATCTTCATTTTGATGAGGGACGACATACCAGTTTTTTTTTTTGTTCGTGTGTATTGAACAACACATCAACTGGTCAAGTAACAGAGTAGCGCACGAGTTGGCTCGTCGTGGTTATACTGAAAGGCTGAAAGCCCCTTGTAGTAGTTTGGTTTAGTAATTAATAAGCCACTAAGCCTAGTAGATTGTTATTGTTTTATTTTTCTCTGTGTTAACTTCTGTTCATGTTCACCCAAAAAAATTAATAAAAGAAAATTCGAACTTGTCCTTCGTCCAGGTTCATTGGGGTTTTTCTCGGCCAGAAAAGCAAGGACAAAGAGAATGAAGTTGTTAGGTGGAGAATCTGGTCTGGGTTTGATCAAAACGCTGTCGAACAATTTCCAGAATCAATCTAGACTCATTCTCATGTCTTGGTAATTTCTAAAACATCAACAGTTAGAAATATGCAATCTGCCTTCATAGGAAAATATTGTTTATTAAAAGGAATAACAATCGACTCATACGAAAACATTGTGTTCGTAAGACGAGACTTGGTTATAAATTGCTAACTTGTGAAAAACAACAAATCAAGATACAATGGGTTTCACTGCTTCCATGTAGCCTTGTTGAGAACTAGCTCTCCTCTTTTGGCCAGATTTGTAGTACATGTACTGGACAATGATCTGTGTAGGCATTGTGTGTTAAAGTCAACATAAGCCAAAGAGAACTGATTGAACAAAACTAAATATTATATGGTTCTCCTCCATCTAGAATATTTCCCAAAGGATACAAATAAGTCGAGTGCCACACAAACGATAGCATCAAATAACCATGGCATGTTAGCTTTTATTCTGGTCCATTCTGTGCTTCTAACAAGAATACTGCATTAATTCAAACAAAATATTAATTAGACACAGATATATGGAGAGAGAGATCCTCTATATAGAGAGAGAGAGAGAGAGAGACCTTCCCACGTAAGTGACATTGGCGATGAGCGCAAATATGAACATGAGAGGGTTCAACCCCTAGAAATTCAAGGATAAAAGAATTTATGAAATTGAATTGAGCACTGGACAAAAAAAAAAAAAATCAAGGCAAACTGGAAATGTATAAAAATGATATAGATATATCTACCTCCACACTCCCTCTTCTAATCTGAAAAATAAAGGCCACATAAATTTCGTTAGAAATTAAATAAATCAAAACACCAAGTGACAAAAAGAAGAGACAAAGCACTAAAAAGAATACTACAAAGTCCAAACTGTGGCATGGACATGCACTGAGTATATATATAAGAACCGGAGTGTCTTGAGCCTTGGCAGGAAGAATCCAACCGGACCAACCCGCACTTTGTTGGATGGGTCAGTGCTGTCAAATCCCTGCTTCCATCGAGTTTGAGGTAGGCTGTAGGCAATGATTTGGATCTAGAGATATAGATGGGCCTGGAGCTCATAACATGCCACGTAGCACATGTTCAGACATTGGATGAAGAATGGCTCGATCCCCCCCCCCCCCCAAAAGGTCCATATATGAAACAAAGCATGCAACCAAATTCCAGAGATGAGGACAATAGAAATCCAAAAGAGAAGAGAAGACATCGATTCTTGGTGCAGGTGGGTCCCATCAAATGGTGAATCCTTTACTCGGAGTCGGACAATGCAAGCATCCACCACCATGTTTGTCACCTTGTCCGTGACGGGAGAGCATTGTGGTTGTGGAAGAAGTGAGCTCCATCCATCATCTCTTGCATGTAACACTAAGTACAGTCATAAAGTGAACTCGATAACTTCACTATATTAAATACTTGGTATTCTTATGATTTAATCCAATGACTCCCACTTCTGGTTCTGGTAGTGAGCTAATACTACGCCCAAATATTTGTGAGGAAGCAAATTATTGGTTTCTCAAATCTATACTCATCAAGAGTCGCTGCAGGAAAATTAAGGGTACTCACATTTAAGAAAATTTGAGGGAGTCGGCCTCCCATGTAAATAGCAGCCATCAACCATCCCAACAGAAGTCCATAGACGTTGTTCGCAACCTCAGTTTCCTACAAATTAAAATTTAATTAAGCATACATATATATATATATATATATATATATATATATATTATAGGAATGACAAGCATCGATCGATCAACGCATCAAACGCCATGAATGACTTGATTTCCCTAATAGGCTAATATAGTTATACTAGTATCAATCCACACAAACACTCGTCGTCATACATGCAGTCGTCTTCCTGTTGAGGCCAAGTATCCTTCCATCAAAGCCATACTACGAAAGGGCAAGTTAGCAGATGCACCAAGGAACGCTCCATATCCCACCTGTGAACATATTTTGGCCACTAATTTATCAGGCCAGCTTAAAATTACAAATTATAAAACAGAAAAATGCAATCCAAGCTAAGTTTTTAAAAGATCAGAGGTTCAGCATATTTCCTTCAACCCCAAACAAGGTAAAATCTTTTAATGCGCTGGCATCGGTAAATTCCAAATTTCTTTAGATTCAAAAATATGCTCCTCCGATTTTTGCTCGTATTTTACGAAACTTTAGCCAAAAAAAGGGGGAAATGATCCTGTTTTGGACAACAAAGTCAAGAACTCGTATTCGTATACCCGGGTCGGGTCTTGATCTATTTCCATATATGGTAGGTAATGGGGTTATTAATAAGTGAGAAAAAAAAAATTACAGTCTCAATTACCGAAGGTGGAGTCCTCTTGGGCTGGCTTGAAGACTTCTTGTCGTAAACGGGAAACGCTTCATCTTCGGAGGAGTCGCTCTGTTCCTCCAAAGCCGAAGGACCACTTCTCGAAATCCCAAGATAAGAACCCAAGGTAGGAGTACTACTACTAGCCAGTGACCTTGCAGACCTGGATATTTTGCAAGATAATAAAGAAATAGAACTTATCAATTTCGACACAAGTAATTTGCACAGAGAAGTAAATACTGACGTGTATGAGAACTTGGATGTATATGTACGTATAGTATAAATCTCTCGAAGGAGATGGTCCCTGTGGTCCACTACTAGGTATCGGAACGCTTGTATCAAGTAGCTTGGAGTTCAGGGGCTTTGTCTCTTCATCAACCTGAAGTGTTGATTAAAAAGAAAACTCATAAGGAAGGATATATATACTAATTAATATATTGATACTGTTTTAGTTTGGTGACTACAAAACTTGAAAAAAAATAAAAAAAAAGAGAAAGTGGGTACCATTACATATGATTGTTTGCCTTTGGACTTCCACCATAAACAGATACGGTCGTAGTATAAGCACTGCAATACCAATACTACTGTGGTTGCTGTGTAGAGCTGCAGAGAAAAAGTAACGAATACGGATATAAGCAGCTACATTAGATCATATCAAAGCGGTGACTGGTGAGATAGCATTTGGGATCCTTCCAGAAAAGAACCCACAAAGTTATAAACATAACAACCCCAAAGGCCAAAACAACTTCATTTCCAGGTTTGTATACCAACATATGTAGGGTGTTTAGCATTTAACAGAAAAGAAATGTAAGAGGAAGGGTTTGCCAGGTTTGTATTACCACGGCCGTGTAGAACTGGGTCGGCAACTGCAACAAGCCATCCACACCAGGAAAAAGAAGAAAACCAGTAAGAAATAAAATTCGTTATGATGAAAATGAAATGGGTCGGTAATTAACCCAGAGAAACCAACATCTGCGTGTAGAGTGAACTTTTGTTTGAGGTTTGAACCATTTACAACCATGGAGAAGAAAAACTTACTGTAGCTGGTTCTAGAAGGCAACCTACTAAGTTGAAAACATCACTGCAGAGCAAAATAGAACCGAGTATGAATGAGACCTTTTAATGTGTCGTATGTTTTAAAATCCAAATGAAAAGATAAAAATGCTGGTGCCAAGGTTAATAAACAAATTAAATAAAAAATACATATGGTGAAAGAATACAAACCCAACAACCCAAGTAAGGAGAAATGCAAGAGAAACACCCTGGCCAGATTTGGTGTTGAAGTTGGTGATGATCTGAGGGATTTCAGCAACTCCCCAGCATATGAGACTTAAGAAACCGAAAGCGAACGAGATTTCATCGCTTAGATTGCAGAGACAGTCTTTGAAATATACCTCGACCCATCCAACACAAGGCTTCTTCTGCTTAGAACAGTGGGCATGAGAAATGCGGTTCACCATTCTCTCTCTCTCTCTCTCTCTCTCTCTCTCTCTCGGGTGGGCGGGGTGTTTGGGGCGGCCGTGGCGGTGATGGTGTTGAAGCCCGTAGGTGGTTACTTTTACTTTTATAGGCGGCAACCTCTAAAGATAAAAAAAAACCGCCTTACCCTGTCAACAAAAAGAAAATGGTGATATTGAAAGAGCCAACAAAAAAACTAAAGCAGTAAACGGTAAATGCCAATTTCACCGGAGTCCGTGTCCATCTGGGTTAAGAAAGAAAATGTTGTGGCTAGAAATTAGGGAGACCACGTAGAATATTCGAATCTGAAGTCTATTACTCTCTTATGTGCTTATTTTGTGGAATTCTTTAGACTGTGTTTGGTTGCGATGCAAATGAATTTACATTGATGCAAAATAATGACAGTGTAAATGATTTGAGTATAAATTTTGACTTATTTTTATTTCAAATTTTAGCTTGTTTTATTTGTTTACAATACAAATAAACTAAATCAAGACATGAAGCAGAGTAATGTGAAATTAAAAAAAAAAACAAGAAATTGCATTTTTTACATTTATACTCCCATGCATTTGTATTAGTGCAAATAAAATTGTACTGCAACCAAACACAATATTAAGTTCAATTTAAAAAGAATATAAATATAAATGTGCACAACGCAAATGCATACAGAATAACACAAAATATAAGGTTTTGCAATTTAAGCTCAATTTAGAAGGAGTACAAATACAAATATGTACAGTGCAAATACATACAAAATATAAGGTTTTGCACTTTACAAATTTGTATTTGTATTCTTTCCAAACTGAGCCTTATATTTTGTATTTGTACTCTTTTCAAGGCTCGGTTTAGAAAGAGTGAAAATACAAATATGTAGAGTTCAAATGCATACAAAATACAAGGTTTTGCACTCTACATATTTATATTTGTACTCTTTTCAAACTAAGTCTTAGGCTTAGTTTTGAAGGAGTACAAATATAAATTTGTAGAGCACAAAACTTTGTATTTTGTATTATTTTATAAGTATTTGCATTGTACATATTTGTATTTGTACTCTTTCCAAATAGAGCCTTAGGCTGTGTTTGATTGCAATACAAATAAATTTGCATTGATGCAAAATCATGACAATGCAAATGATTTAAGTGTAAATTCTGATTTTTTTTATTTCAAATTTGAACTTATTTTATTTGATTGCAGTACAAATGAAATAAATTGAGACATGAAGCAGAATAAAATAAAATTTAAAGCAAAATTAAACAAGAATTACATTTTTTACATTTACACTTTCATACATTTGTACTAATACAAATAAATTTGCATTACAACCAAATACAGCTTTAAATTCAATTCAGAAAGATTACAACAAAATAACACAGGTTTTGCACTCTATATTTTATATTTGTATTCTTTCCAAAGTGAGCGCTAATTATATTCTTGTTATCAGGAGAATTGAATCGAGATTTTCTTGTTGTAGTGTTTAATCAACTCTATTTTATTGTTTTTTTTTTCAAAAAACAGAAGCATGCAGCTATCATATCCCTTGATATAAGGAGAATATTGCAGAAGAATTTGTGGCAGAATTAATGGTAATGGACTTTATGTTATCAACTCTGAATTGAGAATTGGATCGCGAGAAGAATCCTTTTCTCGTTGATTGGACTTGGACTTGGACGACATGAAATTTTATGCAAAAGTAAATAACATTTTAGAAAGAATACAATATTTTATTATTTTGCTTGGGGGCCCACCTGGTTGCCTTTAGACAATCTCTGTAGCATTTAGCAGCCGAACGGCCACGTGTCCGTCTAAATTGGCTGAAGTGGCTTTCCATTTTCCAAGGAGTACCCACTACCCACTACCGACGGACAGTGAGGACACAATCGCCGGGTGTCGGTTTCGCGAATTCGCTTCATCCTATACAAGAAAAGAAATCAGCTCCAAGAAGCTAAATCCGTGAAATTAAAGATTTCGATGGATCGTTGTGGCCCCATTTTTGGGTTTCCAAGTTCACTTTTACGACATGAACTTGGGTCTCCAAGTTCAAAATGGCCTTAATTGGAAATATTGCAGATCTACAATGTCTCTTCACCAAGACATTATTACTTCATTTTATTCAAGGTGGGGCCCTAAGCCTAACATTAATGAATGGTCAAAGGTGGTTTTGATTTGATTGTTTGACACTTTCACTGCCACGCCACAAACACTGTTATAGCAAATATTATCTGTATCCCGATTCCCGAGTCAGCTTAGGCTCATCCAGACATTGTTCTTCACACTTATTATCTCCCCTCCTTCCTAAATGAATTTGTTGAAGTTGGCGTGCCTGCTTAATTGGTTTACCCAGAAGATCAAGAACCGTCCATTCACATTCAACTTATGGGGTGCTCACGGTTTACAACATACAACGTTTTTTTTTTTTTTTTTTTTTTACTTGTCATATCAGCCAAAAAACAAAATCATGCATTTGAACTGTCTTTTGGTCGTGAGAAGCAAAATCAGATTGGTTTTACTTGATAAAAATAATTCATGTTTTTTTAATCATTAAAATGATGGTTTTTAAAATAAAAATAATGTTTGAATAATATATATATAGTATGTTTGTATTATCTGATTCATGAAATATTATGAGATTTATTATATGATTTAAAATTAAAAAAATATCTATTCTTTGTTTTTCTTTTTTATTTCACTTTTTCCAAAAACAAATTAAAAAAAAAAACAATCTTTGTAAATAAATTGTTTCTTAAACCAAAAACACAAAAACATATTATTTGTTGAAAAAGTGTTTTTAATTTTTGATTCTAAAACTGAAACCCAAAACAATTAATATTAGTGAAGAACACCCCCCGCCCCCCTGGGTCGGTACCAAAATATTGACAAGTCCGACTTTGAGCTTTCAAGGCTGCAAACAGCAAACTAACAATTCATGATCTGTTAGGTTATCGATATATTCATCTTTTCAATATATAAAATAAGTGTGGTGCGCATAAGGGATATTCTTTCATATTGATGCTATTTCACGTACGTACGTAGTAAATATATAATATAATTGACACTTGACCTCGACTCCTCCTCCTTGCTCATTGGAGGAACCTCCCATTCATTATTCACAAACTCAAACGGTGCTTATACGCCATTATTCTGGACCAACGAACAACGAAGAGAAGTACTACGAACGTCTGTCAGTAGCTTTACTCGTCGATTCACAGCTAAAGATTCAATTTCAGGCAAAGAGATAGTGTGATGGATTATTGATAAGATTAATTAACTAATTAATTATCATGCATATGCTGATCGCGTTTGGCGAATAGAATGAGCGAAAGGGTATATAAGATGTGATCAATGTGAAGTTATGGTTACTGGAAGATGAGCTCATAAGTCAGGACTTCCGGACCAAATAGACAGCTAGCGTTACGACAACTCCCACGTTTAATCGGTTCTGACTTGTGAGCAGTAAAGCCGGTTTTGATGATTCTTTAGGAGTTCATGACGACATCCTCCAACCACTGGACCGGGGGTTCTCTGTTGACACAAAAGCTACTGAGTAGATTGGAATAAATGAATCGAGGAGGATATATAGTTCACCCAGTTAATTAATTAGAAAGCTAATTAGATTGTTAAGATTTTTATTGTACTTTAGTTTTGTATGTATATCTAGAGATGATTTTGTTCTGGTTAGGTGTCTAAATCATTTTCGATCATAAAGTGGATGTTAATTTGGCATTGATGTCATTTTCTGAGAAAATAGTGTCATGTAAGCACTACATCAGAAAAAGAGTGCTTCAGTTGACAAAGAGGCTAACAGCACTGAACATTGCCCCAAATGGGGGCCAAGTTCAAATTAAAATACAATGACAAGAGAATGGGGCCTCCAAAACGACCAGGTTCATAGTCGTACTACTTCAACCAGCTACCAGAGTTACCAGCTTGGGTGGAATTATATTGGCTTTATATATTGGAGCTAACTAAATAACTAGTAACTTCTCTCCTCTTCTTCTACTTTCCCTAATTCTAATTAATATAATGTTACATGGTTATAGTAACAAAGCATGCATATATATATATATATCGACTGTTTGTTGGTGAATGATGAATTGTCACATCTACTGACATGGCCTCCTTGCCTGAGGGTACTATTTATTATGATGAGGAAAAAGACAGAAATATGGAACCACGTATCGTGGTTCACTCTCATCTCACGATCCATGAGTGATGAGAGGAGCTAAAACAAATCAATATATAAAAGCATGGTTTTTAAAACTGAATCAATGACTGAATTGGTCAGGATCGGGTTACCAGTTCAAACAGTTTAATTCGTTTTAACAAAAAAATTAAAATAGCTAAAACCGTTTGAACAGTTAATCGGTTGGTTCAGTGATTTATTAATTAAAATTAACGGTTTAAAAAAAAAATAACCTTAGGGAAAAACAGATCAGTTCCCAGTTTTTCTAATACGACCGTTCAATCCGATCCGATTTTAAAAACCATGTATCCAGTCCCGTTACTCTCCTTTAGCAAAAAAAAAAAAAAATCGTATAACTAGTCAGAAAGGACAAGAGAAAAAGATAAGTGTTAACATCTTATCTCATCTGGCATAAAAGATTGGACCGCAGGTTGTATCGCATGTATCGGGCCCCTTTATATCTTCATGGCTAGCTTTAACACAATTTGTCTACTTCTCATTTAATTAAGCAGATAACTATTAGACTATTAGTTATCATACCAGAAACTGGGCAGGACAGATATGTAGTTTGTTGTAATAATAGTAGTAGCTATCTAGCTATACATCTGTATATATTCCTTGAACTCAACAGAAGCAGAGTTCTATGGATTCAATATGTTGGGTGACGTGGAGATGTGAGTGGAGCAACATCGACACCACCAGACAGAGTGTGAGTGAGAAAGAGGCGACGGATACTCCATACTTGAATATGGATAATAGCATATGCATATAATATAAGTAAGAGGTGATGGCCCATCGTCATCGAGTAAGCATGTATATCTTCTTCCATTGCTTCTCTCCAAACAACCCAAGCCTTGGCTTGCACCATTACAGTTAAGCAGGTATGAGATAGCTAGGCCAACCAGAAAACAACCTACCAGACTCTTGATAAATTAACTAACCTCTCTCAGTCTGAGCAACTAAGTACGTGAAACCGATCGGGCGGCCGGGCGGCCAGGCGGAAGTCTCAATTCAACAACCAGTCTCTACTACTGCCATATATATATATATATATATATATATATATATATATATATGCCCATCCAGCTGGGAGGACAAGTAATATTTTAGACCAATTTTTTTAAAACTGGACCAGACCCGATGATCGGGCCGGAAAAACTGAGAATCGGTCACTTGGCTAGTTTCATTGTCCCTTAAAACCATTTTTTTTTTCAAAACTGTTGATTTTGATCAACAAACCACTGAACCGGCCAGTTATTTTTTTTTGTCAGAATGGACTGACTGTTCGGATTCAATCACCAATTCTGCTTTAAAAAACCATGTTTTAGACATTATATGGACCATCTTGTTTCCACCTCCATGCTGAGTTCGGATCAGCTGACCAGCTAAGAGAATTTGGATCATACATGCTCATCTTTGGGAGAAATTTGGAGCTTTAAAACTAAAATCTTATACTGTTAGATTAGGTCCTTCAATATATTTTTATTCTACCATACCCCTTCACTGAAAACCTATGGAACTGAAGCTTGCACAAATAGATTCATTTATACTTTGTGCTAAAATTTAACTAGTTATTGGTCAATCAGAATTTAATATCATAAAATCATTCAACTTAAAAGTTTAAGCTGTTAAGTGGGGTTCTTGAATTATTTTTTTTTTATTTTCTAACAAAACCCTTTTATATCTAAATTTTCTTTAATAAAATCTGTCATTTACTCTCTCTAATAATAAGATCATTTTTATCTTTTTCACAAAAAAAAATGTTATTCTTAAAACTAGATCTCTCTCCTCAACCCCTCCCCCAAATAGTCAATATCGATTATATTAAGATAAGAAGCAGCCCAAGACATGACCATGCCTGAATTCAAACATATGTGAAAATTGAAATCTGTCAATCAAAATCTAACCAATTAAATTTCTATTTGCATTGCATGAATTTAGTTGCTAGTTATTAATTAAATTATTGATGATGCAGAAAAGGCAAAACTGAAGCATTTTTATCTTAGAGAGAAGACGAGGCAATATTTACTCCTCGATCTCTTCAACCGTCCATAAGGTTGGTGATAGCCAACGCCCTACCCTACATATATAATGTTGCGAGTTGTGACTGTAGCCACAGCAGTATATATTCTAAAAAACCACTTGGACGGACGACATGCCAGATATATCCATTTGGATTCTCAAATTTGAAGTTGATGGACAATTCTTACACGTTTCACAGTGTGATCTGCGATTCTTGATCGTAAGTTGGTAACCACTTGTTATTTTCCTACATTATATTGTGACTATGAGTGGAGTAAGATTAGAGTAGCCCACGCCCCCACGGCAATGCAACAAGTAGCAGACTAGGTGCCGACAATTACATTGACTTGTGATTTCACTATAAAGTGCAAACATCCACTAAGCAGACATACTCACTTGCTCGAGTTTATCTTCACATTTTGTCTACTTCTTTATTGCCATCTTAATTTATTTTTTATTTTTTTAATCAGCTAGCTGAATACTGATCCATCCACCGTCAATGTTAACATCAAAGATCAAACAAACAGAACAATTGATGGACAATTGCTACTTTATGACGGGCTTGAAGATATGAAAGTGGAACCACTTTTAGAGAATCGTAATTCCAATATTAATTTTAGTCTCTCAACCCTCAATATAATCCTTCCAATAAATCGATGGATAGCTGCCTTAGTGCCTAGCAATAAAACGAATACTAGTCTTTAATTAAGCCCTACCCTCATGTCGAAATGAAGCAACGGTTTATTCGCTACTCCTATCACGAAACCATCTCAATTCTCAAATAATAACGTAAACTACCACCTGAGCCTTTACGATGCATACCTAGCTGCCTTTCATGAATTATGATTCTGATATCAACAACTGTCGAATCGGAAAAACTTGATGAATGATGACTCACTGAGACTTCATCATCCTTATCCGAAGTAACATAAAACTACAAGAATTTGGCAGGAAAAAAAATAAAAAAAATCTTAATGTCAACTGCCAACCCGACACAATCTTCTTTCATTATCCAGAGGATTGGCTGATAGCGGAGAGTCGGGGTTATATCTGTGAAATACAACCTTGGATTGCAGCTTTTCTTGCTTTTTCTTTTTCTTCTTTTTTTTTTTCAAGGGTACATTAAAGACATACAACACTGAACACCCTATATCGGTTTTGCTTCTTTTCAAATATCGGTTTTTTGCGGTAAAAAAAATAGCACAATTAACTAATTTTGTTGAAAATTTCGAGATGGGGCCTACCAGAGGCAAATCGAATGCTCTAGGATGTTGCAGAATTTCCGTTATTTACAATATGATAAGACAAGCTTTACGTTTTACCTGGTCGTGTCTCTGATTCTAGAGAATTTTTGAATATCGTCGCCTTCCAAATTCATTTATGATGCGGAAAATATATGGTATTGGAAGAGTTTTGTCCAATCAAAACTCACTCATCAATTTTGGGCTGCATTTTGAAGTATAGTTTTACGTTAATAATCGATGTAAACCTCATCAATTTTAAAGTTTTATATCAATAATCGATGTAAAAATTATATCGATTTTATCGATATAAAACTTTACACCCTTCCACCCATTACTATTTTCAAAAAAGCAACGATCACTTTCTGGTTCAATGTAAAACGTCATCAGTGTATATACTGATTCCAAACACGGCCTTGATTAATAACACCTTATTGGTTACCACGTCTATGATTCTAGTTAACTGGTCAGAAGTTATTCAAATATCTTTCTCATATCTTAGTCCGCCCCCTGATTTATTTGAAGACTAAGAACAAGATGAACCCAATTAAAACTTTATAATCAATCATTACAATAAATCAAAGTTTGTCATCCGCCTACTAGATCCATGTCCCGCCCTCGAGGATACTATTCATGCACCACAAATAAGAAAAGACAGTTTAACTGACTAACTATACCCTAGTGTTTAACTACATCATCCCTACTATTTCTGACAATTGATATTGATAAGGGCATATTTGGCCCTCCAGTGGAATTGTGACACATGACACCTCTTGCCAACTAAGTGTGGCCTCTTGACAGCTCATCATGGGCAGCTCATCAGGTAGCTTGCCATAGGCAACTCGCCACAGGCAGCTCGCCATAGGCAGTTCACCATAAGCAACTTGCCACAGGTAGCTCGCCACAGGCAACTCGCAATAAGCAGCTCGCCATAGGCAGCTTACCATAGGCAACTCACCCTCAGTTTGGCAACTTAGACAACTCGACATTGCATAGGCAACCCGCCACTGGGCAACTCGCCACTTGTAGGGTAACTCGGTACAGGGGTAGTTTGACGTATCGCAAGAAGATCTCCTGCCTGACGACTTGGCCTAGACACTGACCCGCTGACTGACACGAGTGCTGACTTGACGACCTGGCCAAGACACTAACCCGTCGACCTGACAACCTGGCCCAAACACCGACCCACCAACTGACACAGGCGCCGCCCTGACAATCTGGCCCAAGCACCGACTTGGCCACCTAACACAAGCGCCAATCTAACGACCTCGAGGAGTTTACCACCGTACCCCGATTCTGACGGGATGTGACGGGTCTTACCGTTTGGAGGCTTTTCACCCACCTAACCCACGAGAACTCCGATATATAAAGACCTCACCCTCAAAGGGGAAGGGGATCAAAAAAATGGAGGTAACCCCTGCTCTCTAACTCTCTCGTTTCTCCAATATCATCTTCAAAGCTCTCTACAATCAGAGTTTTGAAAAACCCAATTTCGAGTTTTGAGCTTAGACTCTCCCTTGCTTTGCCCATCATCCTCAATATTCCAAGTTTGCTCCCATCAAGACACTATATCATGACAGAGCCAGGGCGCTAAGAAGAAAAAAAAAATACAAAGCTTTATGCATTCAACCACACACTTCTGATTTTGGACTTAACTAATTGATCAACATCGCCAACAATGGCACCACTTCATGTGGTGCTAGGGACCTTACCAGCATCTGAATGGATTTTAAAAAAGGGTTTTTCGATGACAATTCTTCTAGGGACAGAGGATCATATTACCCGATTCATAAAAGGACGGAGGGTAATATTGGATTTTAAAAAAATATTATACCACACATGGTGTCATGTGTATGAATTTTAACGAAACACCAAGGCTCGGTTTGGATGAATACAAATACAAATATGTATAGTACAAATACATACAAAATAATACAAAATATAAGATTTTGCACTCTATATATTTGCATTTGTACTCCTTCCAAATTCAGCCTAAGGGACACTAGCAACAGGGGTAAAGCTAGTCAATTGTCAAAAAAAATTAAGAATACTCTAAGACAACAATTAAACAATAGAAGTAGAGTTAATCAATTAGCTAAACAGTAAGGATAGTTTAAGAAATTAAACCGGAAAAAAAGAGTAATATTAGTATTGGGTTGCCTTTCAAGTTTAAAGTAGAACCATGACCATAAGATATCCATTTATACTTCCGATTAATTGACACTCGTTCATTAAAATTTCGCTATGATATTTTAATCAGAGGAAGCCTTGGTGTAATACTAAATTCATTTCATACCACAAGAAGCCAACCAAGTTGGTAGGGTCTCCTGCTGGTCGTAGTGGGGACTTCAGATCGAATCCCGCCGATACCTGGGTTGGGGGTGTTACAGGCAAGGTTCAAAGTATCGATATGTGTCAGCCGATACATATCGTATTGGGAGCACCCCGATATGCCCCTACAGAGGGTGTATTGGGGTTCTGACCGGTTCAGGGGGTGGAGCCGTAAACCGGACCCCCCTGAACCAGTTTTGAAAAAAAAATAAAAAAAAAAAGTTAAAAAATGGCCCGATATGCCCCTACAGGGTGTATTTCGTACTACATATTGAAATATTACAAAAAGTGACCTATGATTTATTTACGTGGTATAAGCCCCAACTCTGGGGAATATGCATTAACAGAGCGTGTCATGCTCTTCCTGGGGGCTGTCCTAAATTCGAACTAAGCAATCTGCAAGGCTTCTTCACGTTTGATGTCAAATACCTTGATGAGGACATCCTCCACAACCTGGATATGCCAATCAAACAAGAATTAGAACCAGTATCACAAATCACAAGGTAAAATACAACCTTGAGGGGAAAATGACTGGTCAACGAGAATATACAGCAGAAGCACAACGAAAAAAAGAGAAAAGGGGAAATCCACTATCACAAATCAAAATGTTGGTCGGCAAAAAACATACAAGGTTAAAACTAAGATGCCCCATGAACTAATTTTCATAATGATGAAAATCCATTAGAGCAAGCAACAGTGAGGCTGCAAAAAAGACAACTCTAGAAATACAGGTAAATGCAACACATTACTATCCTGAAGTATTTCAGTTGGTGTTGCCAATAGGCAGTATCTATTTACCACAGGCTTAATACTGCTGGATCTCGTGAACATGAATAAAGGTGTTTTGCAAGCAACTAAACCCAAAAATCAACAGTTAATAACAAGAAGGGCATGTAAGAATTAGAGATCATACTATCCCAAGTCTCCTCACTGAAAAAAAAAAAGAAGAAACAAAAAAAGGTTAAAAGAAAAGATGGTTACATGGAAGAGGCAAAAATGATCAAAAGGGTCGCGAAGAGAGAGTGAAAGGAAGAAAGCTATGAATTCATTAAAAGGTCATGGTAATCCCAATCGAATAAGTGTGATAGAACTTTGTAGAAAGATTTACCATGTTCAAGAGAATTACCTTATCTGGTGTAGAAGCACCTGATGTAACACCTACTGTGATGGGACCCTCAGGTAGCCAGTTTTCTTTTTCAACCAGCTCACCATGCTGTTAAAGTAAGGTAATTAACAAATATAACTTGGAGACAAAAAAGGATCTCCTATCAACTAACTTATAACTACTCTGAAATTAAAAAGAGGTTTGGATATTCCGCTTAAGAAACTCACATTCAACTTGTAACTTATTCTATTTCCTGGTCCTATTCTTTCCTCACTATCAACCCAATAAGAAGGAATTCCATGCTCCTCGGCAATCTCTTGTAGGTGTGAAGTATTGCTCGAGTTCCATCCACCAACTACTAACATAAGATCAACCTTTTCCTTGACCAGCTCATACATTGCATCTTGTCTCTCCTGTGGGTACGAAAGGTGCAACAGAGAAGAAGACATCAGAAAAAGAATTAGAAAAGGTAAAATGGAATAATGAAATTCAAACAAAGTCATGGTACTTCTTAGCACCCAAATATTGGTTTCACCCATTTGGAACAGAACTTTGATTTCTGCTAGCAGAACTACACAAGTCTTGCCAATTATCAAAAAGAGCAGAAGAGAATCTAAGTGACAATTTGGCTTGTCTACTAAGAACAGCAATTATCATCAGCTATCAATTTGCATCATACAACATATCATAGTCTTTTGGGGATACAAGAGGAAAGAAAATGCATTCCTTGTATATAAATTATAGCATAAGAGAATTAATGTATTCAACATACAAGGGTAAAAATAAACAGAAACAAAATCTAATGACAATTATCAAACCAGAATAGCCAATTGATCATTGTTCAATTATCTAATGGAGTTTAAGATTAAAGCATTCCTAAGCAGTGCTCTTATGCATTTTCTTTGTCCTCTATTTATAATA
This sequence comes from Nelumbo lutea, assembly GCF_056320005.1. Taxonomy (NCBI): domain Eukaryota; kingdom Viridiplantae; phylum Streptophyta; class Magnoliopsida; order Proteales; family Nelumbonaceae; genus Nelumbo; species Nelumbo lutea. Next base: position 23,136,307 of record NC_142688.1, read on the forward strand.
TCTTTCTTTAATTTAATATACTACATCAAGTTGACCTAGAGAGAAGATTTCAGTCCAGTGGTACGGACTCTGGGTCTATATCATGTCTATCACTTGGCTGTACCCATGTGTATATTCCCATTGTCAATATCATCATCATTCACCCTTATCTCAGCTATATGGGGTCAACTACATGAATCCTGTTTTACCAATCTGTTCCATTTAATGTCATATCCAATGTTAAATTGTTAGTGCTTAAATCGTTTCTTACTAATTCTACTTGTGTCTTTTTTTTTTTTTTGTCCCTAGCCCTTCTACCCCTTCAACTTGTAACAAATCACTTCTGTTAACTAGTGCTGTTGATGGTCTCCCCCTTGTCAGCCATAAATAGACCACATACTATTTCTTTTATCAGAAACATACCCAACTCATCATAACAAGTCAGCAACTAAAGTCCTAACAAGGATTAGAAGTCAAAATAGAAGATATAGTGATAAATGAAGATAACCTACAGCATATAGATAAATATTTAAATTCTGACAAGTAGGACATTTGTCTTCTGCTTGAAGACCGGAATCTAGCCTCAAACAGTCAAAATCAGCATTATTAGTCAAAATCACCCTCAAACCCGTTTTGGTGGTTTCCATCCTTCATGCATAATATATTGATGGTTGCCTGTAACCTCCACTGCTGAGCTGAAGTCACATGAGCCACTTCTTGTTCTGCCATTCAACAAACATGAGACAACAGATTTAACACTACTAACATAGCAGCACAAGAAAATGGAGAAACATAAACAACAGTCCTGAGAGCCCAAGTACTGATGTTGAATGCTTCAATGACCGAAGGCACAACAGGTGGCTGTTTACACCCTCTCACCAACTAGTAACATCCAAGAGCTGGAGGTCACCTTCCATCCAGGCAAACATAATGTTCAAACTGATGAATGCATTTTTCTTTCTTTCTTTCTTTTGGGTACAAACTGGCCGCTCTCAAACTGGAAGCTATGTTCTCAGGCTTATCAGCCCAATATTTTACCATTACACCAAACAATGGCATTTTTCTTTCTTTCTTTCTTTTGGGTACAAACTGGCCGCTCTCAAACTGGAAGCTATGTTCTCAGGCTTATCAGCCCAATATTTTACCATTACACCAAACAATGGCCCCTAAGATATTTCTTATACATGAAATGAAAAAGTGGAAATGTGGGTTCAAATAATACAAGGCAAGCCAGGACTAGAAGAGGCTTAGGCCATATTTGGTAGTGCTTAAGTTAAAAACAAGTGCTTAAAAGCAAGTGCTTATTCAAATAAGCACTTATTTGCATTTAGCACCCAACTTTTTCAAGTGCTTACTTTTTAAAATAAGCACTTATTTTATATTGGGTGTTTGGTAGTCTTTTTCTCTAATAAGCACTTAAATAAGCATTTGTGACTATTTTGTCCTTCATTTTCTTTCAAATTTTCAAAATATACCCTTTGAAAGCACTTTTAAGAAAGTACTTTTATGAAAACAATTTTACAAAAGCACTTTTATGAAAGTACTTTTACAAAAGCACTTTTATGAAAGTACTTTTACAAAAGCACTTTTATGAAAGCACTTTTACGAAAATACTTTATAAAAGCAATTTTATAAAGTGATTTCATAAAAGTACTTCCGTAAAAGTGCTTTCATAAAAGTGCTTTCATAAAATTACTTCTGCAAAAGTGCTTTCAAAGTTTTTTCGTAAAAGTGCTTTCATAAAAGTACTTTCGTAAAAGTGCTTTCATAAAAGTACTTTTATAAAAGTTCTTTTGTAAAATGCTTTCATAAAATTACTATTATAAAAGTGCTTTCCTAAAAATGTTTCATAAAAGTACTTTCTTAAAAGTTCTTTTGTAAAAGTGCTTTCATAAAACTCAAGCAGGGATAATTTTGGAAGAAAAAAATTGAATAAGTGCTTATTGTATAAGCACTTAAAAAAATATGGAAATTTGGGCTTAAAAAGTAAGCCCTTATTTTTAAAATAAGCACTTATTTCCCAAATACCAATAAGTGCTTAATGGCCCAAATAAGCACTTATTTTTAGCACTCCCAAACATTGCCTTGCTTTTCCAGCCACAACCACCTCACACACACAAAAAAGGAAAGAAAAAGGATTGCATACCCAGGAGAGAAAAGGACCCAACAGCCCCTATATACCCAGCAGGAAACAGAAAAGGACTATACATCCAGCCACCAAAAAAGAAAAAAAACATATTGAACAATCACCAAGGTGGAACTGTGGAAGTCCTCCACACCTTTGATACCCAATAAAGCACATGCAAAAACAGAACAAAAAGTCTCACAAGAAATCACCATTTTAAGACAAGTAGCTATCTACCGATCAATGGACTACCCAAATGAAAATAAGAACTCAACAGAAAACATCAACAAGACAACCCCTTTTTCTCAACCTCTGCTTCTCTGTTTTCTGCATCCACCTCATGTATTTCTTGAGGCATTCCTTTAAACCTTGCAGCTTCCTCAGACCACCTACAGTTCATTCATATCCCACTCTTAAAACAGGTTTCTTACCTCTCTGAAGTCTGAAACTTCCTTGACACAACTTTATCAATATCAAGAATCTAACTAATACCATCCTCCTCCATTAGCATTTCTTTGGCTTTGGCATTAGTTCACAATTTGTCACTTCTCCCATTCCCTAGAGACAAACTATCACCACCCACAAGCCTACAGTATTGTTTTGGTTTTTTGAGATAAATATAGTTTTGGTTTTCATATGGTTAATTTTTGAAAAGGGTGGAAGGGGATTTGGTCCTGTTGGATTGTCCATTTTCTTGTTTTGTGGTGCCATACTTCTCTGTCATTCTTTCTGTTCATTCTTTTTTGTTTTCTGTTTTTTGTTTTTTTCACCTCTTCTTCATCCTTATTGAATCTTTTGTCATTGATCAGGAGGGTGCCGTTAAGAGTTCAATCACATCATGTAAATGATCTGTTATGTGGTGCCCAATCAATGTCTCAGAAACAGATCTCTCTATGGAATCAGTTCATGGTGCTTGTTGTGGCTATGGCTGAGGGCAAGTGTTTTTGAGATGAAGTATTACTGACAAAACAGGAGTATAGAAACAAATAAAACTACTTAATCTCCTCAAAGAACTGGCAGTGAAACTGTGGGCTCCCCTGCCTTGTCTCCCTCTTCCATATACTGGCCCTTCCTTTGGGTGATCCATCAAATTAAAATGCATAAACATAACACATAAAGCATATGCAAAGTGATTATGTAAAATAAAATTGAAGACAACATATAATATATTCAAGCACTCAACAATTTAAGCACATGAAACTTTCAAGCTCGTTATTTCTTTCTCAATTACATTAAACTCTAATTCTACGAGCCGCTTTTTACTACTGAGCCCCTTGAGACAAGCCCAAATAAGTCCATGCTAGGGTCTTAAGTTCTTTTAAAAATGTATTGTATTGGGATGAATGAAATGAACAATATTAGTAAATAGGGGGGTCTTAAGAACTTAAGACCCTAGCATGGACTTATTTGGGCTTGCCTCAAGGGGCTTGGTCAGGGGTCTGGGGGCTGCCACCATACTTGAAACAGTACAAAAGGCGGCAAATTTAACAAAGGTGCATGCCTTGCACAAGGTGTAGAAGTGGTGAACCTGGGCCTACGCAAGGTGCAAGCCTGGAAATATGCCTAGGTGTGCCTTTTCATTCACTGATAAGGAGGGATCAATGGTAGGCAAAAATGATTTTAATGGTCTTTTAATTGCTGGATACCAGATTGTGATGCTCATATCACAAAGTAATACCTTCAGTGGAATTTGAGAACGTGATGTGTCATAGTACCAGGCTCAAAAGACGCTTGTATCTTCTTGCGGTGATGCCACTAGTATAAAGCGGTAATCCATCAAAATAGTCATCTGGGTGTAAATATAAAGGAAGTTCTTTTGACTCTTGCCGACAGGATTGTGTTGAGAGAGAGAGAGAGGGGGGGGGGTTGTGTAACGGGACAGTCCTTGGAAATCCAATTAGATTTCTGTCTTTCTACAAATGGGTACTTCTGGTATTAGATTCAAAAATCTAAAAGCCACTAAGGGTATTTTCAATGTTTTCACAGTTTTATCAAGGTTAACAATAGAATCATTTAAGAGGAGATGTTTAAGGAATTTTCCCTAAATAGAAAAGTAGCAATAATCTTTAGGGAAAATTCCCGATAGGTACCCTGTACCTTAGGCCGAGTGCCAATTTAGTACCCGAACTTTAAAACGAGACAATCTAGTACCTGAACTTTCATTTTGCGACAATCTAGTACCTACCGTTAATGGACTGTCAGTTATGTATATCATGTGACTTCATGTGGGATTTAAGACTTTTAAAAATGTCAAAATTATCCTTGGACACTGTTCATCATCTTCTTTCTCAAGAAAATGAAAGAGGCAAACAGCTGCTTCAAGCTCTAGCAAACCTCCAAGCACCGGACAGCAAGCATTTTCCACTGGGTTCTCTAATCCAACAAGCACCAACCCGCCAAAAACATCCAAGCACAACCCTAGTTTCAGTGCGTTGATTGGGCATGTCAGACTGGTTGAAGGTGGAGGATTTGTCACTAGAAGTCCACTTCCACCTCCAAAAGGTGGTGTAAAACCACCAACACTGCTACCTCCTGAAGGAGGGTTAGGGTTACCTGTGTAAGGCGGGTACATGGATTATGGAAACACCTATCTGCAATACATCAGTGGAGATTAACACATTGAACAGAAGAAAGAAAATAATACACCCAAGTGTCCTTTCAAAAGCTTGAGCCCATAGCTCTGTTTTATACTCTCTGTTCTAAATGTCGATCGAGCGCAATAACAGAATATTGGAAAACAAAAGGCTAAATAAAAAGCAACCTCAACACTGTTTTGTCTTCTCTGCAACTGCTATAGCTCTCTTCTCCACCACCTGATCTGCTTTCCCAATCACACTCTCCACCATTTTCATTTCTCTTAAGAAGGATATCCATTTGCTTCATTTAAACTAGAGCTTCGTCTCTGCGACAAAGCAATCTCTAAAAAACCGTCAAGTGCCTTAAACGAAGACCCCAACTGATCTCCTTCTATCTTCACTGCATCTCTTATCTTTCTTGCAGCTTCACTCGCCTTCATTTTCATCTCCTTCCCTTTCTCTCCCTCACCCATCACCAACTTAATTACTCTCTCCACTTACACACTCATGACCCTACTGTCCGGTCCCCTTGCCAATTCCACATGCTCAGCAACCCATTTATTAAGGGCTCTCTGTTCAACCCACTGTTTCAAGGGTTTAACAGCATTATGGGTAATTCTTCTCTTGTTTCGTGGCCATATGATACCATTCGTAGCATTGGCCAAGCAAATTGAGCAACAAACAGGCTACACCATCACCACCGCCACCACTCTCATCAACGTCATTTACCTCCAACCGACCATCTCCTCCTCCTCCTCCTCCTCCACCCCTACAACCATTCGTGTTGCCGAGCTGCCTTTTAAAGAACTGACCATGGTCTACCACCCAACACCGAAAACACAGAAGCCTTGCCAAACCATCACATGATAACCCTCTTCTGTGCCTCACAAACCCTTGAGCCTTCCTTCCACAACCTTGTCTCCACCATCACCCAACAAGACGGCCAGCCTCCACTTCTCTTTGTGGTTGAACCTCCCACACCGCCACACGGACTTCGATGAATTCACCGTACCAGGCTTCCCTGAAACATGCCGTTTCCATCGCTCATAGCTTCATCCAAAATTGAGATCTGTCAATGGTACTGGCCCCTGTTCTATTGTTTACCAGAGAGAGCTACAACTCTCTTTGGGTTCAAATGGCTTCTTGTGTAACACAGCCGAGGACATGGAGCCATTTGAGTTGGAAATATTGAGAAAATTCCAGTGCAGTGCAGTATCCCAAAGAACAACAACAACAACAACAAGGTAATGGTGAGTGAGAAGAAGCAAGCAGAAGTGCTTGAAAAGGTTTCTCTGTCAAAGAGAAGAGGCAAGACGATGAATAGCGGCACTGTCGGTATGGTTGTACCTAAGGTTCAAAATATTGATACACCCAATACGCCAGTAGGGGTGTGTCGGGCGTTTCGATACTTGTTTTTTTACTTTTTTTTTTCAAAACTGGTTCAGGAGAGCCGGTCTAGTACCCCTCCATCCCCTAAACCGGTCAGACCCCCGATACACCCATTGTAGGGGTGTATCGGAAGGGTCCCGGAATGATACGTATCGGTCGATACGGGCCAATACATCCGATACGGGCCGATACGTAATGATACTTTGAACCTTACTTGTACCGGATGGTTGATAAGGAAAATTATATGACATTTGAAGGGCATTTTTGTCTTTTTGCATGCCACTTAACGGCTGGTTAGCGTCAAGTACTAAATCGTCGCAAAGTAAAAGTCCGGGTACTAGATTGTCACATTTTAAAGTTTGGGTACTAAATTCGCACAGCCTAAAGTACAAGGTACCTATCGGGAATTTTCCCTAATCTTTACTAATAACATTAATTTTCATACCAAAATAAAGAAAATCATCATCATTATAAGAAAATTGCATTTTAAATCAATTAATTTCAACAGTTCATGCACAACATTATAACATGATAGCAACTAAAAAAAGCTATAATAATATTATTTAGAGATAAGAGTAACAAAAAGGGGAAGAGAGAGACTGTAGAAAAAGAGAAAATCTTCATACTTCCTTCTTTCCCTTTCTCTTCATAAAATTCTTGGGTCTTTTATGCTCTGATGCTAAAACCCTTAATCAAAACACAAGTAAAGCATATAACATATCATAAGATGTATTAACACAAATGTTAATAATATGTAGCCATAGTAACAAACTAACAACACAACAACAAGGTGTCTGTTTTGCCTTTTTTTATTCGAAACAGTATCTTCATTAAGCAAATTAAGAAATATCATGCACAACTGTCAGCCCCTGAAAAGGTGCTGACCCCCAAAAAAACTTTTATTACAATTCTGCCCAGAACAGATTCTCCTTCAATGCCCTCTGTTTAGCTAAAGTATCAGCTAGCCCATTAGCTGATCTTCTAGTCCACTTTAAAGAAGCCCCAATCTCCTTTGTTATGTTAGTGATCTCCCTTATAGCATGTCTAAAAATCCAAGCTCCCAAACTAACCAATTTCAACCAATCAATGAGCATTTTAGAGTCTCCTATCTCTATTTTCTTTAGCCCCATCTATTTGGCAAATATCACACCTTGAAGCAAAGCTATTACCTCTGTCCTCAAAGAGTCACCTACTCCTGTAGCCTTGAATACATAGGGATGATTTTACCATCTCCATCTCTGAATACTCCCCCAATTTCTGACAGTCCTGGGTTTCATCTAGAGCTCCCGTCAAAGTTTAGCTTCATTCTGTGTTGTGTTGGTGGGGACCATAGTTCTTGCACTTTAGACCTAAAGGAAGAAGTAGTTGCTATCTCTCCAGTTTCTGTAAATGCCCTCAGCTGAGAAATCCTTAAACAAGTCATTTTTTTGTCACCAAGCCAGGCAACTTATCACCTAGAAGCACCCTTTCATATAAGCCATGACATTCAAATCAGGTGCCCAACCAAGGGCACCTTGCTGCCAAGGGGATGCCTGGGTGGGTGCATAAGAAACATTTTGATAACAATGCTCTGAACAAACCTTTCAGACCTGCCACCTTTGGAACTGACTTCCTAAAAAATTAGACTTCTTAACAAAAGAAATCAGACTCTTCACCCTTTCTGAAATACTTCACTACCTACTTGTGACCTTCGTAGAAGAAAATTTCTACTTTTTGGCAAATCCAACAGATTGATCAACTCTTCTAAGTTTCTAGCTTCTACGTAGGACCAACTTAGTTCCAGTCCTCAGAGAATGTTGAATGGTCTCTTTGATCAGAATTTTATGGATGTAATGGCTTCTTGGATGAATAATAAGAAAATAGGGATAGAAAGAAGAGAGAAAATACTCGGAATCATTCACAAGGTGCCTAGAATCACTCTAGGGCATGGGAATCACTCACCATAGTTAGCATAAGCTGAAGAAAACTCATAAACTTCATTGCTCTGTGAAAAACGCCCATACTTATTTATAGACTTGAAATTCATGATAATCCTAGGAGTCAAACTATTAGACTCATAATAGTCCTAGGAGTCAAACTGTTAGACTCAATAATCCTAGTAGGACTCAAACTAAGCTGCAATATCCTATTTCAATTCAAAGAAGAGTCAATAACTCTAATCCTACTTATGCAATGACTGAAATTTTAAACATAAACAAACTATAATTAGACAAACCTATCATTGGACCATACAAAAAAAATTGCAAAATGACAAAAATACCCCTACTGTCCAAAAATACAGAAATACATAAATTTTCATAAAATTCCAATTTTGACTCTTCAGCTCCTGCATAACCTATCAACACTTTCATCCATAGAGGACACCTCTTCCAAAATAGACATGCATGTACAAGGCACATTTTAATGATAAATCAGGTATATGAAGCCTTCATTGTGTGTGTGCAGGCATTTAGGCAGGTGTTGAAATCCTTACTTCCATTTCAAAATAATCCATGATACATAGCATAGTCAAACATCCTTAAGCCGTTTCACAACTGTCTGTAATATTGGCAACACAAAAGAATGGGAAGAAGACTGCATAATGCCTGAATGAATCACATTAAAAGCATAAACAACCAGACATAAATTGGTAATATTAATGTATGCCATAAATTTTCTATAATTTAATATGAAAAAATAAGTAAATGGATTCCAAAATAAGAGATTAGGGAAAACAAAAGTGCCTGAGTAGCATCACAAATTGTGTTGAAGTTCATGAAGTGCTCATTGATATGTTCTACTCCATACTTGCGCATCAAAGTCTTCTCAACCAATTTTCCTGGGAAAGAGTAATTAAGAATCTGAATACAAGAAGTAGAAATCCATTATAAACTTGGATCAAGATATAGCACAACGCTAACTTACCAATCTCTTCAGTCTCTCCCTTAAGCATTGTGGTCTGGTTTGCAATCCCAACGTTTTGGAGATCACTGTCTGGATCAAACCCCTTGGAAACTGCATATTTGAATTTCTGCGGACATCCATAAACAACTTAAGAAGCAAAGTCTTGTCATAGCCTTGTCACAAGATACTCAATAACTAAGGCAGAATATACCTCTAGAAAAGCCTCTTTTGTTGAGCTAGATCCGTCAAGTTCACCTCCAAGAATGTAATCACATACGTACATTGCCTGATTTCAGTTGAATAACACGGACAAGTAAAAATTAGTGGATGGAGATGTGCATTACTTTTGACAATCTGGATGATAATAAAAATAATATAACTGGACAAAATAAGGGAAAAATGTAAATCATACCTCTGTCATGCTCTTGACAATAATATACTTCCCTGCAAAAGATGCAGTTGCAATAGTCTCCTCATGAGAATATTTACCATGAATGATTGAAGTGTACTCTTCCTTCTTATGCTTTTCAACAGTATTCCAAACCTTTACATGAATTGTAGAATATATTATCAGAAAACGCAAAACTTAGGGTTTCAACAAAATCTTGAAAGAGTACCCTAGTGTCATGAAAAATACCTTAGATACCCATGGGCATGTTGTGTCAACTATTTGCACATTTTTGTTACTCAAAACCAACATCTCATCAACTGCAGCTCCAAAAGCAGGTAAAATCACAACATCACCCTCATTAACAACACCAAATTGTTTTTTTCCACCCTCAAGTGGAATATTCTGAACTTCCATCTCTTCTAACCGCTAAAACAAGAACCAGAAAATTACAATTCAGTTCAAAGTAGTAAGAACATACCGTATAACAAAAGATAAACCAAGATAATGCAGGTAATGATGATTCCCTAAATGCAAATGCTTTTATAGGAATCGAAAGAAGGAATTTTTTTTATTAAACATACTTGAAACAACATATACTACAAAAAAATATTGGACCATGCTTTATAGGTAAGTTATATTCCATAGCTATATTTCCTTAAATAATTATCCATAATTTTCATAAGAAAGTATAAACATCATGTTGGTATAGAAAATCACCATATTCATGAGAAAAAAAAAAAGATAAGAAAAGAAAATTCAAAAAACATAGGGGCTGAACCCCTATTTTTGTTGTAGGAAAAGAAGAAAAGAGAAGGTGGAAGAAGACAAAGAAGAAGAAGAAGAAGAAGAAGAAGAGAAGATGTGGAGGAAGAAAATCTGTTGATTAGACAAAATTTTAAGTTCTTCCTTACTTGTTTGTTCAGGCTTTGAAGCCTTTGAGGGTTCAATACTGCAGTTAGAAATTGTAGAGAACACTGATGTGGGCCCCACTGCAGTGGTCCCCACTGTGTTCGTAGGACAGCAGTATTTGTTTCAGTTATAGTAGTGTCAGTTTGAGTCAGTTTGCTAATTCAGCTGTTATTTATTTCAGTTTTATTTACTTTCTTTATTATGTAAGTACCAAGGGCAGATGTGTCCTTTCATCATGTACTAAGCATAAACCTATAAATATTAAGAGAGTGGCGGCGGCAGATCTGCTAGAATCTGTCCCTCCATTCAGCAATTTGTGTTCTCTTGCTTCTCTTCTATTCTCTCCCTTTTCTCTCATCTTCTTTTCTGTTTTACAAACCTAAAACCTTTTAGGATTCACGACTGATTACAGTCTTGATCTTCTACTTGGTATCAGAGCCTATCTAGGGCTTCTCATGTGTATCTAGTCCAGCCGATCACATGAGAACTAGCTAGAGCTAGAAGCCTTGCAGAAGTTTTTCGGCGGCTGAATCTTGGAGATTACCAGGAGAGGTTCGCAGCAGTTGAAGACTTGCCGCAGCCTGCAGAGAGTTGGTAATCAGGAAGAGGCAGCGAAGGTTAGGGTTCAGGTAACCCTAGAAGACAGTACACCGAAGGTAGGTAATCAGTAAGTAAGTTTGTTTCTTTACTGATTTTTAGAGATTGCAATCAGCCAAGATAGGTTGGACCTATCTAGAAAGAGGGGCCGAACTGTGTTCAAGTTTGCTCTAGGGTTTGGCTTGCCGAACTGTGATTAAGTTTGTGTCTAGGGTTTGATTGTTGGGCCGAACCCTCCTCTTCAAAGGGGATTAGTTTTTAGGGTTTCACAGTGCCCTACGACAAGTCCCACTGGTGCGGACTGCTTGGAGAGTGCAGCTGAGCACTTTAGTGATTTCAGATCACTAATTTTCTTCAAACCTACAGTTGAAACCCTATTTTTTCTTTCACAGTAGTGGGCCCCACAGTAGTGGTTTCAGAGAATAGCATCTCAGATTGATAGGCGATTGATTTCAGATCAGTTTTGTGTTGGTATTCCTGATCGGATCAGACCAGTTTCAGATCACATTGGTTTTGTGTTGGTATTTCTGATCGGATCAGATCAGATCAGTTTCGGATAAGCTTTCAGACTTACTTCCTTGACTCTGTTTTCTGGTATAATTGCTCTAACAGTTTGTAGCCACTGAATCTTGATCAAAGATGGAGTTCAAGGGTCAGGGAGATAGTAGTTTTGGAAACCACAGTTATGGCAATGTATCTGAAACCGGGTTTCAGATTACAACTATGAGATTTGATGGGTCAAATTATTTGAAGTGGGCACAATCAGCCATGATGGCTATTGGAGGAAGGGGAAAATTGGGTTACCTCTTGGGAGATGTGAAAGAACCTTCCAAGGAGGACCCAATATACACCAAGTGGGTTCAAGAGAACTATTTAGTTATGGCATGATTGTGTAATTCCATGCAGCCACATATCAGCCGAAATTACTTGTGGGCAAAGACAACCAAAGAAATGTGGGATGTTGTGAAAGAAACCTATTCCCAACCCCTTAATGTTGCCAGAGCCTATGAACTGAAGTGTGAGGTGAACAACCTTAAACAAGGAGAGAAGCCAGTTTCTGTCTACTTCTCTACCTTGAAATCCTTGTGGCATGAGATTGACCATCTGGAGACCCTTGAGTGGGAGAGTCCCAAAGATGCACAGACTCACAGAAAACAAGTTGAGACGAATAGGGTATTTGAGTTTCTGGCTGGTTTGAATTCAGAATATGACATTGTGCGACAACAGATATTGACAAGAGATAGTGTGACCCTTTCTCAAGCATACTCCTTGGTGCATAGTGAAGAGACCAGGAGGAAAGTTATGATGCAGCCTCAACCTTCTTTCCCAGCCTTGACAGCTATTAAACCCAAGCCAGGGGATGACTCAGAAAGGGACCGGAAGAAGGAAGATAAACGGGATCTAGTATGTAAACATTGCAAGAAACCCAAGCACACAAAAGATACTTGTTGGAAGCTACATCCTCACTTGGTCCCAGCAAAACTGAGAAATAAGAAGGGCAATGCTCATATGGCAGTGAACACTGATTCAACATCCTCATCAAGTACATCCCTGGAGACTTTAGTTGCTGTTCGGGCTGCCCTCATACAGTTGGAAAAGGAAGTTGGAAGTTCAGCTCAGCCATCCCAGTCCCAATCAGCTCCTGCTACATCTGCATTTGCACATTCAGGTACTCGAGCCTCAGCTTACCATGCTTCAGCTCCAGGTAATACTGATCACTGCTGGGTAATAGATTCAGGTGCATCTGACCATATGACTAGCTTGCCATCTTTGTTTACTTCTTATCACTTGTCCTCTGGCTGAGATAGAGTATCCATTTTTTATGGCTCTCTTGTTCCCATTTCGGGCAAGGGGGACATCAAGTTATCGGACACTATCTCTTTATCTTCTGTTTTGCATGTTCCTAAGCTTGATACCAACCTCCTTTCAGTTAGTAGTATTACCAAACACATGAACTGTTCAGTAACATTTTTCCCTGACCGATGTGTTTTTAAGGATTTGGAGACGAGGAAGGTGATTGGAACTGGCCGTGAGACGAACGGGATCTATTTGCTTGGAGAGAGTACCCGACGGGAAGAGTCAATGGATAAGAAGTTTTTTGTTTCCCAGTTTGTGAGTTCGGTTATGCTTTGGCATAACCGATTAGGTCATTTGTCTTTTAAGTCTTTGAAGGGTCTGTTTCCTGCTTTATTTGAGTCTGTTGAGCTATCAGAGTTGAGGTGTGAGAGTTGTGAGCTTGCCAAACATTGTAGAACCTCTTATTCTTTAAGTAATAAAAGGAGTAATTTCCCTTTTGATATTGTGCATACTGATGTTTGGGGGCCATATCATATCTCTTCTACGGGTGGGTACAGATATTTTCTACTGCTTGTTGATGACCATACCCAGTTTTCTTGGGTATATCTTATGCGTTCTCGGGATGAGGTTCCTGCTCTAACCCAAAACTTCCATCAAATGATTCTCACTCAGTTTGGAACTAAAATCAAAGTCCTCAGATCTGATAATGCAAAGGAATACTTTGCTCAACCATTGACCTCCTACCTTCGTAGCCATGGAGTTATACACCAGAGCACTTGCCCTTATACACCACAGCAGAACGGCGTTGCCGAAAGGAAGAATAGGCATATCTTGGAGGTGGCTAGAAGCATTATGTTTACCTCCAATGTACCTATTCGCTTCTGGGGTGATGCTACCCTCACGGCAGTTTATCTCATTAACCGAGTTCCTTCCCGGGTCCTTGATATGAGAGCCCCCTTTTCCCTTCTTTACCCAGATAAGGAGTTGTTCATTGTTCCCCTTAAAACCTTTGGTTGTACTTGTTTCGTCCAGCTTCTCGGGCCTCATCATTCCAAGTTTGACCCTAAGGCCTCCAAATGCATTTTCCTTGGTTATGCACAAACTCAAAAGGGTTATTGCTGCTATGATCCGGTTTCAAGGAAACGATTTGTCTCTATGGATGTCACCTTCTTTGAGGAGACACCCTATTATCCTAGGGTTTCTCCTCAGGGGGAGAGCAGTAAAAGTGGGGCTGTTTTGAGTTTCTTTCCTCAGGGGGAGAGCAGTGAGAGTGGAAGTGGGGCTGTTTCGAGCAGTGAGAGTGGAAGTGGGGCTGTTTTGAGCAGTGAGAGTGGAAGTGGGGCTGTTCCTTTACCTATTCCACTGGGTAATGAAGGTTGTAGTGGTGAGGGTGGTCAGAGGGAGCCAGAGTTGAGAGTCTATCACAGGCGATGCAGGCAGGTTGATCCTAGTCTTCGGCAGTCCCGGCCAGATCCAGTTCCTTCTGCGGCTCCAGATCCAGAGCCTACTGAGATACCTCTCGTTGTTGCCACTTCCCCTCTTGTGGATGACCTTGATCTCCCTATTGCCATTCGCAAAGGAAAACGACATTGCACCACTTCTACAGCTCATAGCATCTCACAGTTCCTATCCTATGATCGTCTATCACCATCTTACCGGTCCTATCTCACTTCCATTGCCGATGTCCCTATTCCAAGAACTGTGCAAGAAGCCTTATCGGTTCCAGAATGGAAAGATGCAATGCAAGTCGAAATGGATGCCCTGTTGAAGAATAATACCTGGACACTGGTTGACCCACCAAAAGGAAAGAAACCGGTGGGATGCAGATGGGTATTCACTGTGAAGCATAATGTTGATGGCTCTATTGAAAGGTACAAAGCCCGGCTGGTTGCAAAGGGATTCACTCAGACTTATGGTATAGACTACTTGGAGACCTTTGCCCCAGTAGCCAAGATGACTACCATTCGAGTTTTGTTATCCCTTGCAGCAAATCATTCTTGGCCCCTGTTTCAGATGGATGTTAAAAATGCCTTTCTGAATGAAGACTTACAAGAAGAGGTTTACATGCAGTTGCCTCCTGGATTCTATGATACAGAGACAGGTAAGAAGGTTTGCCGACTGAACAAGGCATTGTATGGTTTGAAGCAGTCACCTAGAGCCTGGTTTGATAGGTTCAGATTAGCCCTTGGAAGGTTTGGTTATATACAGGCCCAGTCATATCATACACTATTCATCAAAAGGATGGAGTCCTCTCTAACCCTACTAGCAGTATATGTAGATGATATTGTGGTGACAGGAAATGACAATCATGAGATTGAGTCCCTCAAGCAGCTCCTTCATCAAGAGTTTGAGGTAAAAGATCTTGGTGCACTATGGTATTTTTTGGGTATTGAGGTTGCTAGATCCAAGCAGGGGATTTTTATCTCTCAGAGAAAATATGTTCTAGATCTGTTGGCGGAAACTGGAAAGCTGGGTGTTAAGCCGGCCGATACACCCATTGAACAAAATCACAAGATTAGTGCAGAGGGTGGGGACCCTCTTGAAGACAAAGTTATGTTCCAACGGTTGGTTGGAAAGCTTCTATATCTCTGTCTCACTCAGCCGGATATCAGCTATGCAGTTAGTGTTGTCAGTCAGTACATGCACTCCCCTAGAACTTCTCATCTTCTTGCGGCAGAACGAATATTAGCATACTTGAAGAGATGCCTGGGTAGAGATATATTACTCAAGAACAATAATCACATGAGGGTGGAAGTCTATACAGATGCCGATTGGGCTGGAAGTGTTGATGACAGAAGGTCTACCTCTACATATTGTGCCCTTGTGGGAGGTAACCTTGTCTCTTGGAGGAGTAAGAAGCAGAGTGTTGTTTCCCGCTCCAGTGCTGAAGCGGAATACAGGTCAATGGCTAATGGAGTGGCTGAAATCTTATAGCTGAGGTCACTACTTGAAGAGTTGGGTATTGACTATGAAAAGCCCTTAATGTTGTATTGTGATAATCAGGCAGCTATTAATATAACCCACAACCCAGTGCAGCATGACAGAACTAAACATATCGAAGTTGATCGACATTTTGTGCGAGAAAGAGTTATATCACAAGAAGTGTGTCTTCCGTACATCACATCCAATATGCAGCTCGCGGATATCCTCACCAAGGTTGTATCAAGGAAGAAGTTAGAGGCAGACCTATCCAAGTTGGGCATGATAGATATCTACTCCCAACTTGATGGGGAGTGTAGAGAACACTGATGTGGGCCCCACTGCAGTGGGCCCCACTGTGTTTGTAGGACAGCAGTATTTGTTTCAGTTATAGTAGTGTCAGTTTGAGTCAGTTTGCTAATTCAGCTGTTATTTATTTCAGTTTTATTTACTTTCTTTATTATGTAAGTACCAAGGGCAGATGTGTCCTTTCATCATGTACTAAACATAAACCTATAAATATTAAGAGATTGGCGGGGGCAGATCTGCTAGAATCTGTCCCTCCTTTCGGCAACTTGTGTTCTCTTGCTTCTCTTCTATTCTCTCCCTTTTCTCTAATCTTCTTTTCTATTTTACAAACCTAAAACCTTTTAGGATTCAAGACTGATTACAGTCTTGATCTTCTACTGAAATGTCTATGTTGATTAATAATAAAAGGAAATTAGTATATAAACACACAAAATGAATATTTTAGTTTAATAATGTCTATTTTATAATTATAATCTCAAAAAATTAAGAATATAGAAGTATTTTAAAATACAATATACAAAACTGCTTGGCGATTAGGCGAGGCGAACCTCCAAGGGTGCCTTGTCGCCTTGACAATTATAGAATCAGCATTTTTAAGACTCAAAGTCTACAACTGTAAACCTAAAAAAGGATAACTAAGAACCATAATTATACAAGGAGGCATAGAACTCCTAGATTCATTGCCTGGAAGGCTTTCTTTTGGATCCCTCCTCCCCTGACAGCCAAAGTTTGGACCCCTTATTCTTCTGGATTATTCTCTTGCACCTCCTTTTTTCAAGCCTTGTCCCCTGTAACCCCCCTCCCCCAGAGTTTTTCTAGTAAGAGAAATCTGGATGAGACCCACTCCTCAAAAGGTTAGAGCTTTCTGCTGAGAAGTTTACCATCAAAAGATAAACACATTGGATGGCTTACAAAAGAGAAGACCAAATCAGTGTCTATCACCTAGATTTTGCTCCCTTTGCATGGCAAATGGTGAAACTACTTTCCAGTTTCCACTCCTGCACTTCTATCATTTGGGAGTTTGCTTTTAATCTTTTTTGGGTGCAGATGGTCCCCTCCAAGGGATATCCAAAATCTCTGTGAAAAAAGCTTTTACAACCCAAAAAGAATTGGATGATTTGAGAAGAAAGGAACTCAAGAATCTTCAGAGGAGGAGGTAAAGCGGAAACCCAGGGCCCTCAGGAGTTTCTTTTGGGGGGGGGAATCTTGAAGGTGCTCTCATAGGCCAAGGGAATTCAGTGAAAGCAAAGCTGATGACATACTTTATGGATTAAAGTATACACAAGTTTTGAGATCGGCAAATATATTGGCAGACACAAGTTTTGAATACAAGAGTCCTTTGAATTCAGAGATCGGCAAATAGATTGGCAGACTACCTTGCTAGACAAGGGGTAAATAGGAAAAAAATGTTTTGGGGTACATTGTAAAGGTTTGTGTCTTTCAGCTACTGCTGGTAGCTGGTTTAATCATTGTATGATTGTACACAACTTTTTTCTCAAATCTTATTAAAGGCTGTTGTTACCTATAAAAAAAAAAACGATGCGGTCATTTCCCTCATCCCACAGCAGTCAACTAACTGCAGGTGGCACCAAGTTCCATAGAATAGATCCACGCAAGTTAAAGCCTTTACTTGACCAAGCATCTAATAAACTTCTTATATGCCTAGCTGTAGCCCATTGCTTCTTAAAAAGCTTCAAACAGTGCGTCCAAACAGTGATGTCAATTGTCAAACAGTTTGCATTCCTAATCTTAAGAGGTTGGGGCCTTTATAGTGTAGCGCTGATGGGCCTAAAAAAGCCCGTGTGGGGGTTTGAGGGCAGCACCCCGACCTAAATTTTTGGCTCATATATGTAAGGGGATTTTTTTTATCAGTAAAAAGATTTTAATAAAAACAACTTCAGGATTATTACATCATGGTGGGATTAATATCCATTTTTATATATAAGGGGATGTTTTGTGATTTTGATTGCAAATCATTCCATTTTAGAGTTAGGGAGAAGAGATTAGTTGTATTTGTATTGATCCTTTAGTTGAAATCTTGTTACCTGAAATTCTACCCACAACAACTAAGGATTCAGGTATTCAAAAGGTTTTTTCTTTTTTCTTTTAAAAGATAATGGATCATTACTAGTACAAGCATCAAGAAAAGGCAATCAAGAACGAGAAGTTGATAGATCACTGCAAAGGTGTAAAATACAAAAAGAATGTATAAAAAGTTCCTAAAACAACACTTATAAAAGGCATGTGCCTGGGCCAAAGTGCGAGATGCACCAAGCATATACTTTGTCTAGGTTCAAGCAAGGCGCATACCTTAAAATGTACCTCAGCCCTGTGCAAAGGCACATCGCACACATGCACCTTTTAAAACAGAAGTCTGCTTAAGTAGATTCATCATTTAAATAACTGTTCTGCTTAATTTACATAATCGATAAAATTCTTTGATAAAGCATTCTGTCTTTTGGAATACCCGCCACCTCGCAAACTCCCCGCGCCAGGGCAAGTCCCTTGGCACAAGGAGTGAGGGCAATTGATGAAGGAAGATTTGGCCCGACCTCATAACCACTCAGCACGTGGAAAGGCAATAGCTCGGCACAACAGTACGCCCAAGGCGCGAACTCCGAAGAGAGGAACCCACGGTCCGAACTCCCCACAAAGAGCACAAGCTCTCCCTTGGACCCCGAGCTTTACAAAAGGCAACAACCCGAACTGGCCCGCCCCATGGCAGTTCGGGCCACATCTCTATCCGAACTCAAGACCACCTCGCACACCACTCCAGCACTTCGCCTCTAGAACGTTGAACTGGACAACCACACCGTACCTGACACCAAAGGAGTACGTATCTCGAGGCGGCGCACCTGACTGACTTGAGACCTGACGCTTGAGATCCGCATTCCAACGGCCACCTACCACCTCCACCCGCCATCACCATCTCTAGTCACAGAGACGGCTCCGACAAAGAGAGCAGTGGCGGTTCTGCCCCAGTAGAGGTGAGGACACCCGAACTGGCAGAAGCGTAGGTAATCATACCCGACCTGACAGAAGCTTAGGAGTGAGTGCGCGAAGTGGTTATAAAAGGCTCTCTACCCCCCAAGAACGAGGTATGCGAACTTTGTGCCATCTGGTTTATCATCTTGCCTTTGAGGATACTAACTTGAGCTTCAGAGCATTCTCACCAGGTCCCTCCCCGGAGATGCTCGCTTTCTTCACCATTTCAGGCACCTTCTGCTCCGACCAGAGGCAAGATCGTTGACAGCTAGGACCAGCCGGATTGCGCACCATCAGGGGGGTTCAGTTCACATTCATGAGGTGCATGCTTGATCGTTCTAAAATGGTGACAAATGAGGGATAATGCCTGACGAGCTCTAGCAACTGCTATGCGTATTGTGCAGGTGTTAAGTTGGTTGAAGAGGGTAAAATTCACAAACTAATTAAGAGCATTATAGGATCAGGACAAAGCTCAAGCCATTTCATGCAGTTACCATACCGTTAAGAAGAAGCTGGCAGCCCAAGAACACCCACTAAATGGTTCAAAGCATAACCATGAAATGAACCACGTACAACACAGTGGAAATCTCTAATGAAAACAGCCCATTTAAATTTGATAATAAGGGAGCTTAAGACAAATAGTTTTGGGAGAAATTATTTCAAAAGAAACTAAAACTTGGCCTCCAGACGAGCACTTGAACCCCAAATATGAATCAGAAAAAGCCACTTGATAGTTATTACCAGTCAAGTAAAGGAATAGCGTTGCACGGACCTTATTAACAGTTGGATTGTGAATAATCTCATTTGTAATCCAGATCTTCTCCTCTGGGAATTGTTTCCTCGCTTCATACGCAATTTGAACAGCCCTTTCGACACCCCAGCAAAAGCCATATGCCTCGGCCAGTTTAACAGTAACATTACCCCATGTGTATTCATTGCCATTCTCCTTTAGTTTCTTTATAATATCACCTGAACATTTCCGAAGGATGAAGTTACAAACAAAGGGAAAAAATATGAAAGGAAATATGCCATCATATCAGACGGGAAAAAAACAATAAGAAAGACTAAAAGGTCAAACTCTGGAGTAAAGAAGATGAGAATTCAATGATTTCAGAAGTTTGCCAAATCGGAAACTAAAAGATTGATTCATCTTTCTAAATGAAAAGTAGAGCTAGCGTAAAATGGAGTGATATTTCTCGACTAACGAGGAAATTAAAAAAAAAATAGTAGAAGACAATTCCAGCACGAATTTCAGACACCACAAACGAGAGCAAAAGGAATGGTGGAAAAAGACTTCACTAGTATACTCCCGGTTCATGAGTTCTAGGGTTTCCTTTTTATGGCCGAAGCCCTTTCGGTTGTAGTTTTCGGTTCTAGTAAAGTTATGACGGAACGCTTTAGCATCGAAATCCGACTGAACAGCAGCCGCCGGGGCGGAAGAGTCGCCATAGCAGCGAACAGAGAACGATTTCCGGCATCTTAGAACTTGGAATCCGGCACGATTGTCCGGCAAGGAGAGGTAAGTAGGGGTGGAGAAGTTGCAGAATTGCAGAGAAAACGCCATGGGTGGGTGCGCACGTTAAGTGTCAATGGGAGAGCTCAATTGTTCGGTGCGCTTTCTATCCCCTGCAATCTCATCCACGTTTTTTATCACTCCTCTGATTTTGCCTTGCCTGATTAAAAAATTTCTTTTTTTTATTATTTGCTTTTCGCACCAAAAAATCGAGATGCTGATTGGGACGTGTGGATCCCCAACGACAGTAAGTGTGGGTTCTGGGGAGTTCACATCAGCCCCCTGATATCTCATCATTTCTTTTTATGAAATGTTTCGATAGACGGCTGAGATGTGCTGTGAGACGTTGTGGGGGCTGATGTGAATTCGGATTTGGGTTTTATAAGAAGTGGGAGGGAAGAAATGAGGGTGGAAATATTAGCACGAAGCAAGCTAATGACTTTAGTTTTTCTTTCGGTAAGGAGCCAAGCTAAAGATGGACCACGAAAATTAGGACAAATAACCCAGGCGCCAAACTTAATTCTTAACCAGGAATATTTGTATTTGTTATAAAAAACAGGAATATTTGTATTTTACGTGAAAGCTTAAAATACATCCCGGAGTTTTAAACAAGAAAGCGTCATTTTACTAACATATCCCTTGTAATTTGCAATTTATTTAAGATAGGTTTTAGTAAATTAATGAAATTATAGGGGCGTTTTAATATAATTAAAATGTTTAGTCACTCATTCAAACATGCTAATAATTTTCTTAAAAGAAAAAACGCACACAATCATTTGGCAATTTCATTGTCGTTAACACCCCCCGATATGTACGAAATTTGGAGACCACACAACACTTGCTGTCTCCGAGTGTATTCTAGAATACTAGATCCCACCCTACTACAGCCACACGTTGAGAATATCCATTATTCTAGAATATAGAGGCTTGTTCTCACAATAAGATCCTACTACAGCCACACATTGTCGTTATAATTCATGTGTAAATGTTTGGGAGAATGACCAATCAGCCTAGGGTCAGAATTTGTAATAGGTGCCAACTCAGAATTGATGCTAATTGATAGGGATGTTTATGAAAAATCAAACCAAGAAAATTGAATCACAAAATGCGATTAATTGAATCGGTTGATTCGGTTTTGGTTCAAAATTTTTAATTCTAAAGGATCGGTTCAATTTTCAATTAACTTATAAAAAACCAACGATTAACCAAATCGACTGGTATATATTTATATGTATATTTTATATATATTTTTAATATATGTCACATATTTTCTATGTATTTTATATATATTCATTATATATAAATATATACTTATATTATATTTATAATGATCTATTTACAAATATACTATATATTTTTAAAATATTTATAATATATTATATATCATTTATTATTTATAGTATAATATTATATATATTTATATAATATATATTATGAATATAAAAAACTAAAAAACGGAAGAACCAAACATATGACAGGTTAACCGTTGGTACTGATTCGGTTTTGATTTAACCGAACCGTGGACACCCCTACTAATTCTCGGGCAGTCATTGATGCGTAGAATATGGATTGTTGGCCATTTGAAAATCCGTAAATGTTTTGTAAATCAGAAATCTACAAAAATCCATATATGAAAGAGAGATTTAAAAATAGACAATACTACCCTCATCTAAAAAAGGGTTTATGCATCGGAGGGACGCACTGTTTCACTCAGGCTTTGTTATGAGGTTGCAGTGCTTGCCGCCGATGTATTTGTTCCAGTAAACACCGTAGGAGACCACTTTTCCGGTAGTTTGAAGTCATCGCCAACGATTAACTGAGCATTCTATTCGATCTATGTTTACAAGGTTTTCTCCAATATAGTTGTTTAACGGGAAGAAAGCAACTGCAATCCATTATCGACATCGGAGAAGACAATAAGCCCTTGCCGTCGTCGGAGAAGATGGTAGAAAACTCACTTTTTAACCATGAATTTTTGCCCCTCTTTGTTATATGATTATGATTTCCTTCTTGAACACAAGAAGAAACATTTAAAGGGAGTCCAACTTCTTCCTCCAATACGAGTTAATGGTGGACGAGGGAGCTTGAACAGGGGATCACGGTTGTCGTTGCCGGGGAGCTTCAACAGTGGCTAACGGTGGATGGAGGAGACTGAACGAAGAGCTTCAACAGTTGCTCATGGTGGATGGTGGACACTGAAAGGAGAACTTCAATAGTGGCTCGTTGACAGCAAGCTTGAAGTTGGGAGATCGTTGACGGCAAACATGCAAATGGGAGATCGTTGACGGCGAGCTTGAACCTGGGAGATCATTGATGGTGAACTTGCAGATGGGAGATCGTTGACGGCGAGCTTGAAGATGGGAGCTCATTGACAGAGAGCTTGATTGGTGTCCTTCCCCTTCTTTCCTTAATTCTTTTAACACCAAGATGCAATGGGCAAAGTAGTCACAAAAATAATAAAAAAGGTAATTTTGCCAATTTAAAAAAATTATGTGCATATGATGTCATGTAACGGTCAACTAATAATGACCTATTAAAGATAAATTGAAAGTTCAGCGTCACGATTGAAAATTCAGAAACTGATTAGACACAATCCCAAAGTTCAGGGTCTTATCTCGAATTTTACTAGATGTTTTGTGATTCGCGTTGCGACTGTAGCCTGTAGGATCGTATGCACAGGATGTGACCAGCTTTTTGTTGTTAATAAATCCGAACTCTCTGGAGAGAGAGAGAGGTAAGTGATAGTCATGCAGAGGTGGGTGGTGATGGTTTTTTGCGCTACTGGACCCATATAAAATAGATAAAAAAAAAAAGGAGGAAAATCTTGAGAAAATCTTGAGAAAATGAAGGAAGATCGGAATTTAAGTTCCAGAGGTCACAGTCCAAGCAAAATTATGGTGGCAACGATGCCAGGCCATACATTAAAACAAGTTCGAATGCTCCAGGTTAGAAACAAGCTTATTTTATTTCCACTAGTTCTTTCACGATAGCTCCGTTTCTTTGGATCTCTAAGTTGATCAGACCGAATTTGGATAGGTGTAAATCCAAATCCAATATGATAATAATCTAAGATATTTCAATTTTCTATCAAAAATTTTCAAATTTGATTCATAACTGAATAGGCAATTGGAAATCTACAAAATCGAATACAAAGCACGAAATTATATATTGTAAATAAACAATAATAGGTTTAACTAGGGCAACTCCCTTAAAATATTTTTAGGAAATGTACTTACTTTTATCTCTAATGCCAAAATATTCCTTTAAAATTCCCTAAGTTTTTTGACAAGTGATTATTAATTCGACCCTTACTATTGGTGTGTTGTGCCTGTCGCATTCCATCTTATCTATATATATATTAATATGAAATGGGTGTTCTATCCGTGTTTTAAATAGAATCTATTCGTGTGAATAGATTCACGATTTCACGTGTAAGTATTTTGTGTGTATTTGTTGGCTTCTCCGAGAAGCTTTGTCTTCGATAATGCTTTAATTACAAACAAAAGGGATGCTTGCAAGATAGAATACATGTTCATCTCATTGTGCCACCCGTCTAGGTTGCTTTGAATCATCAAAAATTGTACCAAAGTCATTCTGTCTCAAGGGACTATATTAATACAACCATTATTAGATGGAGAGGCATTAACTCATTCAAAGATAAACATAACATAGTCCTCTAGCTTGGCGTTGAACTTAAAAGCCTTGAATGTTTTTTTCAAATTCAGCACAACTTTCACTTCTCCCAAATTCAACCTAGATTCAAAATCATTCACATATCTAAATCAGGATATAATAGGAAAACACACCAAAAAGTCTCAACTTCCTAAACTTACCTTCCCACCCCACCTCTCTCTTCCCACTTGAAGTTTTGACTCAATTTTATAGAAGAAAATAAGGGCAAGGCAAAGCATAGCAGTTCACTATCATTTTTACAGAGAAACAAGGGCAAAGCATAGTCATCCCAGGTATGTACTTTCGGCCTATGTGGATTGGTTTTAATGAAAATGGTGTTTATTCTCATTAGTTTATTTGTTTTGTAGGTTTTGGCATAACCAAAACAGGGGTAGTGCAATCATTTTTGCATTCTCCCAGGTATGTCTTTGTAGCCGATGTGCATCATTTTTATGAAAACAGAGGTCAAAGGTGTCACTATATCTATTTGATAGGCAAAACATGATGAAAAAACACCTCTGTATTGCTACTATGGTCGCCACATCGAGTGACCACTATGGCTTTTAGGTGGGTAAAGAAGAAGGTTTCAAATGCTCAGGTTTTATACAATTAGAAATGGATCCAAAAACTAAATCCAATATTCGAATGTGATTGGTTTATCTCTTGTTGTTCAGATTGTTTTCTTGGTCTAGACAACTCCGGTCCAATTCTTTTCTTGATCCAATTACTTAAATTACTTTCTAGACCAATTTTTTATCAAGTCAAAGCTTGTACAATTTTATTGATCCGATTCATGAATTATTAATAATTAGCAATGATTTTTTAAAATCCTTAGAAATTAGTTGTAATTTTTTTTATTACTGGTGTCATTAGTGAAAATAAAAAGGGAAAATTATTAGTTGTGAGAAAAATGGTAATGTCAAAAATAATTTGATAATTTACAATTAGAAAACATTTTTTGTTATTTTAGTAATTTGATAATTACGGAAACCTCAGTAGTTATAGTAATGAACTAATTTTATTATTCAATAATTATTTAACAATTTACAAAATTATGTAAAATATACAACAATATTTTTGATTATACGATAACTTTTAATTACAATTTAATTATGTTATATTTTAATTTCAACAATAATTTTTTATAATCTGATCATTTTCAAATTGTTAATGTTTTTATTATTACATCATCAAATTGCAATATTCTCTCAATTATTTGGGATTACCCGCCCGTGCTTAGCACGGGCGCCCCTTGCTAGTTATATGTAATGCACATGACTGTCAAAATATTTTTAAAAGCCCAATTTTGCCCATTCTTTCTTCTTCTTCACCATCTCTAACCATCAAGAGAATAGGGATGCCACTACTCATTATTGTAAAGTCAAACCTCTGCCACAATGTTAAATGTTGGTCGTAGAAGATGAAAAAAAAAAGAGTAGTTATAAAAGATTTCTTTTTTATTTTCCATTTTCTTTTAAGATGTTTGATTGATTTTGATTCTTTGCCCAAGGAATGAGTGGCAAGGTTTTGCACAAAACAGGCCTTAGGGCAAGTTTGAGAGTGTTTAAAAATATGTGCTTATTTGAATAAGCACTATTTTTCTTAAAAATAAGTCCAACTAATAAGCCCAACTAATAAATGTTTATTCCTCAAAATAAGCACTTTTCTCATGAATAAGGCCATGTT
Source organism: Nelumbo lutea (assembly GCF_056320005.1). Classification (NCBI taxonomy): domain Eukaryota; kingdom Viridiplantae; phylum Streptophyta; class Magnoliopsida; order Proteales; family Nelumbonaceae; genus Nelumbo; species Nelumbo lutea. The sequence continues at coordinate 23,162,037 of NC_142688.1, forward strand.
TAGTGCTTAAAAATAAATATTTATTTGGACCTGGACCACACCATTAAGCACCTATTGGTGTTTGGGAAATAAGCCCAAAATAAATTCTTATTTTAAAAATAAGGGCCTATTTTAAGTCCAAATTTCCAATTTTTTTTAAGTGCTTAACCAATAAGCACTTCTTTTATTTTTTCTACCAAAACTGTCCCATTTAGAGATATCTTCTTCCTCTGTAGTTCTTAAAGCTGAATGTTACAAATTCTCTCATAAGCAAGAAAACCAAAGTCCAATTTAAAAGTAAATTTGAATAAATTTTCATAATTGTGCAAATGTAATAAATTTTCCAATTTTTCATAAAATTACATTTTTTTTTAAATTAAAGAGAATTTAGTGTGTTTTTAGAAATTTACCATGTGGCTGATACTCAGTATATCCTTTTAATCATTTTTTGTCATCAAATTGAATATTGGGTTAATGGGAGTGGGTAGCTTGCCTTGCCCTGAATTTGCTTGGCACTGAGGATGAGGTGGAGAAATTTGAGGATTCCCCATTCCTAACGGGGAGTGAGTGCCTTGCCTTGAACCCGCCTAACACTAGGGACGGGGTGGGGATGGGGTAGAGTGTCTTGAGTACGGGGTGGGGATAGGGATGGGGTGCCCCTCCCTAAAATCGTCCCATTGCCATTCCTATATAATTGTTAATTATTAGTAAAATCATTAAAATTGTTAGATTTTATAATTATTTTTATCTATTTAAAATCAATCAAAAATTCATTTAAAAATAATGAAAATAATAACAATTATTAAACTTACTATAAATGATTAATAAAATTAAATTTATTCAAAAATATTTGTTCATATTAGATTAACAATAATTATTTTCTATAAATCCACATTAAATAAAAAATATAATTATTAAAATTCTAAATATTAACAATAATTTTAAATACTTATACTTAATTAAAAATAATTTTTAATTATTAATTTATCAATTAGTTAACTGGATGTTGCATATAAACAAATTGTGCCCTTTCAAATTATGCTAGATATAGTTAATTGGATGTTGCATATAAACAAATTGCACCCTTTCAAATTATAGAGAGACTCTCTCATCTTCATCTGCAGCTACATATGCACTTCAGAGATAATTTAAAAGATTCTAGAAGTTGCTCTTAAAATGAATTGAACCTTAACCTATATGGTTTGAAAACAAAGCCCATAAGGCCCATGATCATTTCACCTATGGAAACTTGTTAATTTTTTTAATAAATAAATAAAACCAAGCCAATCAGGGTGGTCAGTTGTCTGCCAGTTCGTAGTTATTTGTCTCTTTTCCCTGAAGGTAAGGGAATCCGTTTATTTCATTTCAACATAAAATGGATGATTTTTTTTTTTTTTTGAGACTGATGAAATATAATTGATCTATACTTTTGCTCAATTTGTGACTTTTTTTTTTTTTGAGTCAATTACTATTTACATGCACCAAAACAAATATCAGATGATGAGGGGTGGAAAATTTTTTGTTTATCCTGATTAAGGGACAGGATCGAATAATACCTACAACGCTACAATACATATATAAAAGGATCAAGGGAAACTGTGTACGTACTTTATGCAAAGGGATGATCCTGCTGAGAGAAAAGTCGGTTCAAAACGAAGTTGCAGTCCACCTTCCTCTGCCAACATTCTCACGTAATTTAGCTATTACGCAACTTCTTTGAAAGTCTCTCTCTTTTTCTCTCTCTGTAACAACTAACAAGTTGCCAGTCATAATTATTTCTGTCGATTTAAACTTGCTGATTCAATTGCTCCCTCCATCCACAGTTTCACATTCCACAGCTTATTTAAAGAGGTCGACCGTGGCTCTTCCCTTTTGTTATTGTAGTTGTTGTACAAATTAACCAAGGTCCAAGGAGCCCTCTCTCTAGCTTCATAGATAGTCTATCCTAAATTTATAATGGCAACCGTCAGCATTCCCAAGCCATCCAAATGGTTCTCCAACAAGAGCTTCAAATTAAGCATTAATCCTCGCCGTCGCCCTCCTAGTCCTAATAACCCACCGGATGCCGACGACAACAGCCATTCAGATTCAAGGAGGAGCCCTGAACCTGACAATCATCATCCTGTGTCGTCTTCATCATCAATTAAGGACAACACGCGAGCGCGAGAGGATGAGCTACAGGAAGTTTTTCGTTACTTCGACAATGATGGCGACGGAAAGATCTCGAGTTACGAACTCATAGCCTACTTCGGATCGATAGGCGAGGAGATGTCACAAGAGGAGGCACAAGGGGTGATCACTGATCTTGACTCGGATGGCGACAATTTGTTGGATTTTGGAGATTTTGTAAGGTTGATGGAACGCGAGGGTGGTCGTGGGGAAGATGAAGATGATCTAAAACAGGCGTTCCAGATGTTTGAAGTGGAGAAGGGTGCTGGCTGCATAACACCCAAAGGCTTGCAACAGATGTTTACTCGCCTCGGAGACTCTAAATCGTTTGAAGAATGTGTAGCCATGATACAGATATTCGATCTTGATGGCAACGGCGTCATTGATTTCCACGAGTTCCACATTATGATGACTACTTGATCATAACACACCTCTTCTACAGTTCTACCCTACCTTTGTCGTATTTCGTGCATGATTCACTGTGTTTCTTTGATTTTAATAGGTATATGCATATAACTATGTATGAATTTTGTACAGAAATTGCCAGTTGACCTGCCTTGGATTTCCTCCTATATGTAATATGTATGGCGTCCCAGTTCCAGTTCCGGAAGTGGATTTTGAGCACTGTAACTTTAAGTCTAGGAGGATGTGGACTACCGTAGATTTTCCCATATATTGCAACGGTACATAATCATGTGAATCGAAGGCCCAGCTATCTAGCCAACTGGAACTGGACAACTCTTAAAAGCCAAGCAAGCGCGTAAGGAAGAGAAAGAAATTTAGATTACATAAGCACTGACATCAAGATTCAAAGTATCGATGTATCGTGCCCATGGCTTTCCGATAGGTCAAATTATGGTTCAAAGAGTAATTGGGTCTTAAATTGATTCCTCTGAATTAATTTCAAAAAAATAAATAAAACGTATAAAAAAAAGTACTGATACACCTCGCCCGTGTCAATACTTTAAGCCTTGACTAAGATTTTAACATAAAAAAAGAAGTCATTAACCCAATCAAAAATACCAAATGCAGCCTAATCTATGGAACAAATTTAGTATTGCAAGTAACATTTTACCATTTCTATCATTGAGGGGGAGTTCATTTTTTGGACTTTGAAAAAGAGAAAGTTGATGAACAAACGATTTGTTCAGTTAAAAATTGAATCAAATAAATCGAATTTTTAAAAATCTTTTTTTTAAGGAAAACCAAACCGAAATCAAAGTTTTTCCAAACCGAAATTCTCATTCTGTTATATATTTTAGTTATTTTGCTTTAAAACCGAAATAATTAACAAAGAGCCTATAGGGGTGACGCTTATACCTTGGTCAGGCATTTCTAGCTTTCAAAGACAATTTTCTTTCAAATTTCAATTGCAAAAGCCACCGGTGACCACGCTATCTATAAAAGCAAAGCCACGAAGCAGGGGCAATGTCTAAGAAAACAAAAAATCAATGTTCTCTGTCTATCGCCTAATAAAACAAAAATACATCTCTCTTACTTACAGAACCCAGCAGATAAGAAAACAAAATACAAGGGATGAAACGAAGAAAAAAGGGGGAAAAAGAGAAAAAGAAACATTACCTGAGTTGTTTTTCGCTGGACTATCGCTACCGATGCCGGAAACGAAGAAGTTTGTTGGAAGTTCAGCGTTCGGTCGAAATTTGCTACACCAGTCACCACCACTGAAACAGAGTGTTATGAGACTTTTTGGTATGGAGTTTGGTACTTGGGTTTGGTCAGTGATGTAATGGTATTTTGTCACGTATCATTTTTTTGGCTAAGTACCTCGTCATTTGGTCTACTCCCAAGTGGCCTGTGAGTTAGAGGTTGAAGTAGAGCTCCCTAGTGTAGTGCAACCTGACTGCTCCCTACAGAAGCCGATCTGCTCCTCTCTGTAGACGGCGGGAACTGAGGGACCTGCGAGAACTAAATCAGAGAACCCAGGGGTGTATATCCGGCAAAGTCACTCTGATGGCTAAGTCTGCACTTAGTAGTGAGCTGAATATGATATTAGAGAATGAGAGAGCTAGAGAGTAGAGGTTACCATCATCATCCCTCCTCCCCTTTGGGGGGGAGGCCTTTATATACTGGAGTTATCGTGGGTTAGGTAGAGCAATTCCTGGATTCCCGCTGTGATGGGACCTGCTTTCATGTTAGGTGGGGATAAAGCCACCAACTGGTAAGGTTGCCCATTTTCGCCTAAGTCGGGGAGTGGGTAAGCTAATATAGCCATTACAAGTCACAATCCCGTAAAACGCGGGGTACGGTGATGAGCTCCTTGGGGTTGTCACGCGGTGGTCGGTCTAACTAGGAGGCGAGCTGCCTGTAAGTGGCGAGCCGCCTGTAATTGGCGAACTCGAGTTGCACTTAGTTGTCAAGAGGATGCACTTGGTTGTCATGAGGTGCCAGGTGTTACAAGACAATTGGAGGGCCAAATCCGCCCTCATCAGTAGGTGTTGTGTCTCTCGTTGATGAAATTAGGAGTGAGCAAGAAGAATCGAAAAATCGAACTGAGCTAATGAGATCGAACTGAAAATTCTGGTTAATCGAATCATTTTATTTGGTATTTTTGAAAAATCAAAAGTATCGGTTCGGTTTCAGTTAATCAATATAAAACATCGATGGTTAACTAAACCAACCAGTATATATATATTATCTATATATATTTTTATATTATATATATTTCTAATTTTTTATTATATATTTATATATATTTTTTGCAATATATTTTGTAAAGTCAAAAACCAAAATACCGAAGAACCAAAACGATGGTTAACCAAACTAATAAACCGGTTAACCAATCAGCTTCAGTTTGATTTTGGTTACCAGTTTTTCAAAAACCGATACTACGGTTCAATTTAAAATTTAGGCCCACGATTCAATTAACCAAATTGTGAGCACCCCTAGATGAAATGGCGAAATAAGGTTCGGGTTATACTTTTAGTCTTTTAGACTTGAAAGAGGAGGGATAAAATGAAAGTAAACTAGTGAAACTACAAAAATTGGTCCCGGGTTAGGGTTTTTCATTATATATATATATATTAACATGTCCTTAGAAGTTTGATTTTTTGGTTAGCCAAACTTCTAAATGCTAGAATCGAAACTCACACCTTGAGTTTAGAAAACCAAACTAAATAAATCAATCTAAACCGATCTCTGAAATAACCGAACTGAAATTTCGGTTTCAACTAAATTATGCGCACTCCTACGAGGAAGCCCGTGTTCTTTTTTCAAATTTACGTGAAAACCAGGAAAAGTTTATTTTCCTGGGTATCATTTACCTAGAAGATAGTTTCCAACAATTGGATGGGACAAAAATCCTTCCCATATTAATGAATATTAATATTAATGAATGATAATAATTGAATATTAATGGAATTCAATTATGGTAGTTATTTTAAAGTTTATATTTTCTCCTTTTTTTGAATTTTTTAGTTTTTTTATTCCATGTCATTTTTTAAAGAACCAATGAGATGCTCTCCTTCCCCAACAATCTCTTCTCCTAAAATTTATCCTAAACTACATCCCCCACTTTATCCTAAATCATCTCCAATTCCTATTTATCTCTTAACTTATATCTAATTTACTAGAGAATTTTTCTCCAAATTATCTCTAATTCTTATTTATCCACTTTGCCACTTTTTATCTATATCTACCCAAAGAAAGTTTAAATTAAAATTTAAAAAAATTATATAATAACTTTAAAATATTTATTAAAAACACAAAAAAAAAATAATTATAATATATTTAATAATATTCATATTATTAATAGTTTTGTATTTGCACAAAATTCATCACGAAACTATATACTAACAATATAAATTATGATTTTCCAGTTTATTCAAATAATAGAAATTTAACATTAAAAAATAAAATATTATTTCAATATTTCAATAACTAAATATCTTAAATAATAAAATATTAAAACTAGCTAAATAATTATATAAAAAATATTTAATTATTTCAATATTTCAATAAATAAATATCTTAAACCCAAATAATGAGTATTTTTCAATATTTTATATATTGTTTAAATACCTAAATAACTAAATGTTTTAAATAACGGAATATTTAACATAACTATATTTTATATAGTTAAAATAACGAAGTCATGCAATAAAATAAAAAAAATCCTAACATAATATTCAAATTAAAGAAATTTTAATATTTTTACAAAATTATGTAATAATAGTATAAACTTTAAAATAATTATAATAGATTTAATAATATTCATATTATTATTAGTTTTATACTTTTACAAAATTCATCACGAAATTATGTACTAACAACATATAATATGATTTTCCAGATTATTCAAATGATATGTTATTCAAATAATAGAAATTTAGCATTAAAAAATAAAATATTATTTTAATATTTCAATAACTAAATATCTTAAATTCAAATAATGAGTATTTCTAAATATTTTATATATTTTTTAATTATTTAAATAATTAAATATTTTAAATAATAAAATAATTAACATAACTGTATTTTAAATAGTTAAAATAACAAAATTACGCAAATAAATAAAACATTATAACATAATATTCAAATTAATAATGATTTAATATTTTTAGAAAATTAACAATGGAATTATGTAATAATAGTATAAACTTTAAAATAATTATTAAAAACACATAAAAAATTATAATAGAATTAATAATATTCATATTATTAATAGTTTTATATTTTTACAAAATTCACCACGAAATTATGTAATAAAAATATAAATTATGATTTTCCAGATTATTCAAATTAAATGCTACTGAAATAATAGAAATTTAACATTAAAAAAATAAAATATTATTTCAATATTTCAATAGCTAAACATCTCAAATAATAAAATACTAAAATTAGATAAATAATTACATAGAAAAATGTTTATTTAGTTAAATATTTCAATAACTAAATATCTTAATTTCAAATAATGAGTATCTTAAATATTTTATATATTATCTAAATATTTAAATAACTAAGCATTTTAAATAATGAAATATTTGACATAACTATACTTTAAATAGTTAAAATAACGAAATTATGCAATAAAATAAAAAAATCATGACATATTATTCAAATTAATAATAATTTAATACTTTTACAAAGTTAATAATGAAATTATGTAATAATAGTATAAACTTTAAAATTTTTATTAAAAGCACAGCAAATATAATAGATTTAATAATACTCATATTATTAATAGTTTTATACTTTTACAAAATTCATCGCGAGATTATATACTAACAATATAAATTATGATTTTTTAAATTATTCAAATTAAATGTTATTCAAATAACAGAAATTTAACATTAATAAATAAAATATTATTTAAATATTTCAATAACTAAATATCTTAAATTTAAATAATGAGTAATTTTAAATATTTTATATACTTTTTAAATGTTTAATAACTAAATATTTAACATAACTATATTTTAAATAGTTAAAGTAATAAAGTTATGCAATAAATTAATAATTTTGAAATAAAAAAATCATAACATAATATTAACATTAATAATAATTTAAAGTTTTTACAAAATTAATAATAAAATTATGTAATAATAGAATAAATTATAATTTTATAGATTATTAAATTCAATTAATAATTAAAATTATAAAATTTAAATGAGGATATATTTAAATAACTAAATAATATTTTCAATAACCTATTTCACTTATATCAATTAATAATTCTGGAAAAATAGCTTTCAAAAAAGTAATATTCATTAATAATGATTTTAAAATCTTAATCTATATTTATTGTATATTTAATATACTAAAATTAATATTTATTGTATTTTCAGAAATTATTTATAGTTTTTTGATAAATATATTTTCAATAATTATGTATAAATCTATATTTGTTTTGTTATTTAACAAAAAATGTTTAATAATCATTGGATATTAAACTTATGTTATTTAACTTTTTAAATTAAATTTATTATACTTATTGTATTTAATGTATTTTTGTTGTACTTTATTCATTGATATTTATTAGAGATTAAACTATTATTTGATATTACAATATTTATTGATTAACTTAATATATTTTTTAGTATTTTGTGATTATTGTAATTATTTTATTTTTATATCAATATATTTTTAATTATTGTGCATTTTCACTATAATTTTTTAATAATAATTGGACATTAAACTATTTTTATTTATTAGATATTAAAATATTAATTTAGATGAAATTAAGAGTGTTGATCACGACCTTGTTTAGTTCGGTTGTAGGCTATTTGGCCAACCAAATTGACATGGTCAGGTTGGGGAGTTGTTTAGTTCAGTTGTAGGCTGTTTGGTTTGTTCAATTGATTTAAAAGATTATATTGAAAACTTAATTTTAAATTTTAAAAATTATATTAGTATTATTAAAAAATAAATTTATAATATGAAATATTTAAGACTAAGAAATATGGGAATTTCTTAACTTTTCCATATTAAAAAATTGTATTTAAAATATAAAAATATTATATATATATATATATATATATATATATGATTTGGTCATTCCATTTTGGTCATTTTACAAATGGCCACAGTGAAACTGATCCCAATTTCAACCGGAAATAAAACTGAGCAATTCGGGTCGAATTGGTTGGGTTGGTTGGTTTTATTAGTTTGATGAAGAAGCTTAGCTAAAATAAATTATTGTTATTTTTGTATTGTAAAAAATTATTAAAAATATTATAAAATATAAATAATTAATCATTATTTAGAAAATTAGAAATATAAAACAATTATATAATGTTATGTATTTTATTATATCAGATTGGATGGGATATATTAAAACAATTATTTTATTATATCAGATTGGATGGGATAGATCATATTTGGTCCAATTATAAATAATGGTCAGATTTGAATCACCCTTAACAGGATAAAATTCAAATTCAACAACCAGATACCGTACATTTACAACCTTACCTATAATTAATCCAATGGAAATGTACATGAGAGAAGTAGGCTGATTAGGGCCGAATAAATTATTTAACAAAATAGTAAAAAAAAGAGGAAGCATGGTGCATAGAATAATCACAAGCTTGTTTTGAACATTGAGATTCTAGCACTTTTCCCTATTGTTAACATTTCATCAGGTAATTTAATGGAGTATTCATTTAAACATTTCTATAACTTCCGTTTTTTAATCCTAATATTTATTTAAACGTTTATATAACTTTGTTTTTTATTTAAACCTTGACTCTCAAATGTATTTTTCTGCATGATTTGACACCACATATTTCGGGACCCACCACCATGTACGAGATGTGTGGTGTGAGATCATATCGGAAGCGCCTTATAACATATTTTATTGGGAATATTTTTGGACCTTTTCCAAACTGAGTGTCTTACTCTCAAACACATTAATTCAGTGATGTGATAATCTTAAGGCCTGTTTAATTCACAGGGAATCGAAATCAAAATTCCTCATAATTGGGATGAAAATGATCTATAATCATAATCTGTTTGGTTCAGAAATGAGACTCCAATTCTATTATCCAATTAAATTGTTGAAATTGGAATGACCCATTTTCAATTCCAATTCTATACCCTATTCCCATGAACCAAACAGCCCATAGTTCTACATACTTGGCGATGAACCTGGTTCATACAAAATATTCACTTCATCAAAAAAAGTTACCAATAAATGAATCACTTGTGATGAACACCAAATTGCTGACATACCAGCAAAGCCTTTATCGTCTTCAATACAAGATCGCGGTTTGTAGAAACCCGTAGTGGTTGAAGAGGGCCGGATGTCAAGGAATGAAACAATTCCCCTCAGCTTCCTCATCTATAAAACAAAGAAAAAATTACATCACAAAACCTAATTTGTGGTACATATGAATTACCATTACGAACAATATATACTCGATCAAATCACACAGCTGGTCAAAAGTGATTGGTTTTCAGTCTCTTCTTGTTTCGTTTTAGAAACTAAGGTTTTTAAAATCGGATCAAGCAGAAAACCGTTTTGGGTTCAGTTCCTAGGTCGAATGTTTCGACCATCCAGTCTCAATAGACACATTTTGACAAAAATAAAATAAAAACAAAAAACAAAAAATGGTCAAAAACAGTTGTTTGGGTCAATGGTTCAACAGCCCGAGTCAACGGTTCATTGACCAAATCAACGGTTTTTTATCAAAAAGCGGTTTGGGGATAAAACAGAATCGATCAAGCCAATTTTTCTAGTCCGACCATCTGGTCTAGTCTAGTTTTGAAAACACTATTAGAAACTAGAAACATCCTCCTCTTCTTCAACATTATTATGATTATTATTATTTTTTGATAAATAAACTATACATAATAACAACCACAAAAAGAAACAGAGTCTATACAATCAGGCGGGCTGTCCCAAGTTACATTTGGCCCCGTTTGGTGCGTATTTCTGCACGGTCTACTGGCTATTTACAAGTTCGATAGACCATGATTCGATCTTTTCCCATTTGGTTCATGGTAAATCTAACTATCAAGAACCGACGTGCTAAAAAGACGCGAGAAGCCTAAAACGGGCAATTTTCGGGAAGCTCCAAATGGAGCTTTTGCGTTTTTTTTTTTTCTATTCATCTTCACGTGGAAAGACATGCTTAACCAAACGGACTTCAGACTGCTCAGATCTTTATGCAAAAGCTCAATGCGTCTTTTGATGTCAAAGCTATCAGAAGATCTTCCCGAAAGGACTTGCCAAAAGACCCCAAAATTACTGTGATATCTCTTAAGCTATAGAATGGACAGCCCAATTGAACTCTCTAGGCAAACAATTAAACTTAACATAAGCAAAAGAAACAATAAAAGATAGGGAAATTGTCTAAAACTCACCATGTCGCTAACTTGACGTTAAATAGACTAACAAGCATTAATATATTACTATTTTAACCTTCATAGAAAAATATAAAATATATACAAAATAAATTAACAGTGTTAATATATTACCATTTTAATATTTGAAAATTTTCGGAAGCCCCAAAACGATGCCCGTTCTATTGATCCTTATGGTATTTATATACATACGGTGGAGGAGTTCCTTTTTCCCTAAGACTTTCTAAAACAAAATTCCTAATCCAAAAAGGAAAAAGACTTTCTATACAGATTAGTACAGGTACAGATTCGAATAAAGACTTTCAAGCCGGGACTCTCGTGAGTCTTCTTATCTTCGTCCAATACTCCCCCTCAAGGTGGTGCATGAGGATTGCGAATGCCCATCTTGGGAAGGAAGGAATCAAACTGTTGTTGTCTGAGGGTCTTGGTGAAAATGTCGGCAAGTTGTTCACCAGTATGGACTTAGGCAGGTGCAATAGTGCCGGCTTAAAGCTCATTGCGAATGAAATGACAATCAACTTCAATATGTTTGGTCCACTCATGGAAAACAGGGTTCGCGACAATGTGCAGAGTAGCCTGATTGTCACAAAATAGGCATATAGGTTGAGAATGAGAGATACCCAAAGATGATAGCAGACCTTTTAGCCACTTCAACTCACAACTGGCAGTAGCCATTGACCAGTATTCAACCTCGGTAAAGGAACGGGAGACAGTATGTTGTTTCTTGGTTTTCCAAGAGATGGGGGAATGTTCGAACATGATAAAATACCCAGTAAGAGAGCGACGAGTGAGAGGGAAACTCACCCAGTCGGAATCACAGTAGGCATATAATTGCATATCACTATCAGAGCGCAAAAATATTCCTTGACCAGGACGTCCTTTCAGATAACGAACCACATGTAAGGCCGCATCCCAATGATCAACTCGAAAAATTGAGCTAGGACATGGACACAATAAATGAGCTCCGACCATGTAATGGTTAAATAAATCAAACAGCCCACAAGACGTCGATACCGTTCTGGGTCATCTAGGAGCTTTCCGTCGACAAGGGCAAGTTTATGTTTCTGAGTAATAGGAAAATGAGTAGGTTTGGACCCTAACAAGCCAGTTTCAGCAATAATGTCAAGGGCATATTTTCTTTGTCAAAGGAATATCCCCGATAATCCGCGAATTACTTTGATGCCCATAAAGTATTTAAGAGCACCCAAGTCCTTCATGTGAAAGCACCGGTTCATATATTGCTTAAATTTGTGGATGAATGCCGGGTCATTCCCACCAATGATTAAGTCATCAACATAAACCAGGACGTGCAAGATAAGCCCATTCTTGCGATATGTAAATAAGGAATAATTGGAATAGGACTGTTCAAACCCAAAAGTTTTCAAGGCAGCACCAAACTTAGAGAACCAGTTTCAGGGGGCTTGCCGCAAACCATACAAAGATTTCCAGAGTTTGCATACCTTTCCAGTCCCGGAGGCCAAAAAACTGGAGGAGGTTTCATATAGACCTCCTCATGGAGATCACCGTGCAGAAAAGCATTGTGAACATCCATCTGATGCAATTCCCAATGTTGGGCCACAACAACTACTAGGAAGGTTCGAACTGTGACCATTTTATCCACAGGGGCAAAGGTCTTGTTGTAATCAAGACCTTCAACTTGAGTGTTGCCTAGGACTACCAACCATTTTTTAAATCTTTCAATGGATCCATCAGAGTTGTATTTGATTTTGTAGTCCCATTTACACCCGATTGTCTTTTTTCCAGGTGGGATGTCTTCCTAGGTCCATGTCCCATTGTCTTCCAAAGCCTATATCTCTTAGCGCATAGCCTGCACCATCGAGCATTAGTCATTGCTTCAGAGAAACGAGTAGGTTCTCGCCCCGAGGACTGTGATGAGGCGGGAGAAACAGCGGAGGGGTCTAAACGACAAGCAGAGTGTGTGACAAAGTCATGTAAATAGCTAGGGGGGGCGCTTTTCTCGATGTCTGTGGCATAATAACTCCATGGTGGGCTGAGGAGTAGCTGGAGTTTCATTATCTCTGTAATTTGTATGGATCCCTGTCTCATCAAGGGGACCTGCCTCCTCATCATTACCCGTGTTCGGATGTCCTTCTTCATTGATCGTGTTGCTCCCCCTGACTTTTATATGAGGTGACTCAAATACCATGTCAGGAGGAGTGGCCCAAGGCAACCCAATATTTTCTTTGACTATGGGAGGACTGGTTACAGATGGTTGATGCCCTGGAGTGGCAAAGGGAAACTCGGCCTCACTAAACACCATGTCTCGTGAGATGAAGTAATCACCAGACTCAAGGTCATACAATTTCCACCCCTTTTTCCCAAAAGGGTACCCAACAAAGACACATTTCCTACTACTAGCGGCAAATTTGTCACAGTCCCTAGTATGCGAGAAACATAAGCAACCAAAAACTCTGAGATGCTTATAAGAAGGATTTTGTCCAAATAGCATATCGTAAGGTGTTTTACCACCAAGAAGGGTTGAAGGTGTTTGGTTAATCAAGTATCCTACGATCAAAACACACTCACCCTAGAAATTGATCGGAAGATGTGCTTGAAACCTAAGTGCTCTGGCAACATTCAAAATGTGACGATACTTTCTCTCCACACGACCATTTTGTTGTGGTGTCCCAATGCAGGAAGTTTGAAATAAAATTCCTTGCTCATCAAAATATGGCTTCAATGATTTAAACTCTGTTCCATTATCACTTCTTACCACCTTAACCTTCTTATTAAATTGTCATTCAATCATGACAGAAATTTTTGTGTTCTACCAACTTCACTTTTTTCAGCCAACAAATAAATCCAAACCTCTCGAGAATAATCATCAACAATTGTCAAAAAATATACAACACCGCAAGATGCAGGTACTCTATAAGCACCCCATAAGTCACAATGAACCAATGCAAAACAACAAGTTACTTTATTGCCGGTTTGAATAAAAACATCTCTAGTTTGCTTCGCCTTCAAACAAACATCACAGGTTTTGTTCTTACTATTATTGATATTAAGAAGCAAACTAACTGTTTGATAAGAAGGGTGTCCCAATCTTCGATGCCACAAATCACATGATCCAATTCCATCTGTCTTGTAAGCACGAACTAGCGCCACACCCTTGAAGACGTAGACCCCATCAAGTTGTTCACCTACACCAATCAGAGTCCTCAAGATGCGGTCATGTATCACACACAACTTATTAGTAAGCGTCACAATACAATTTGTGTCACGAAATAACTGGCCTATTGACAATAAATTACAATTGAGTTTTGGGACATATAATATGTGCAGTAATTTAAAATTATTTCCAAGTTCAACAGTGCCTTCTTTCACGGCCTCGGTGTGCGCACCGTTGGGTAAGCTAACAGGACAAGGTGCAACATCATAGGTGTTGACGAGCACATTCAAATTCCCTGTCATGTGATGTGACGCCCTAGAGTCAACAATCCATTCAGTGGAGTAATTCTTACTAGAGAGTTTTTCAATAGTCATCGTTTTGTAAGCATTAAGCATGCTTAAAAGAGTCTGCCATTGCTCGTCATTAAGCCCGTTCAATCCGGCCCTGTCTTCTTCAGTCACAACTGCATTAGCTGCCACCTCACGCCCCGCTGATGACTGAGTAGTATGAGCTTTTGCCATACCTCGGCCACGTCCGTCAGAGGGTCCAATAGACTTATTCGAGCTCTTACCGTTCCTATCATTGTTGGCAGCCATGGTGACCGATCAACAAGATTTGTCTGAGCTGATTAAAACATGTCGAGTTTGATTCTAAGAGAAAGATGGACGAGGCTCACTAAGAAATCAAAACAAGCGAGCCCGTCGATTTTGAGTCAAACCCGAGCTCCTGCTTGGTTTCCTCCGATCCCGCAACACAGAGTGAGATCGTCCCTACGCCGAAGCGGAAGGACCGAGAAAAGAAGGGTAAAGTCCCTGCTAATAATCTTGTAGGGGCGTTACGCCGGAAGGAAAGCCATCATCATCCGATCCTTCGACAAGGGCACCCGAGATCGTCCCTACAATCACTGCTTGGTTGCTGGGATTGCCAAGTACCCAAAATTTTTCAGGGGAGCTGCCCTTGGCCTCTGCTACCTGCTTCTTCCTCTTTGTCAAGTGGTAGCCGCTCGAATGTTGCGGTGGCAAATGTTGTCGCAATCACCATGACCACCCCCGCTGCCATAAGTGTGCCAACCACGCTGCCACCCACCACTTTCCCTTGACCGCCAGCTAGACCTGTTCATGGGCCGGGTGGCCCGATGGGCTGGGCCAGCCCAGCCCCGCCCCCGGACGGGCTTGAACAGGTATATGGGCCGCGGGCTTAACCTCGGGCCAAAAAGCCCGATCCATAATAAATTCGAGCCGGGCTCGGGATTTTCCAAAATAGCCCGACCTGACCTATAATTAAACCTAAAAGCCCTAGTCGAATACTCCTCTATTTTTCACCTCTTTCCCTTATTTTTTAACCCTTCTTCTCCACAGCCTTTTTACCTTCTTTATATTCTTTTTTTAATATAAATAAAATTTGAATTTATATTCTTTTTTTAATGTAAATAAATTCTAATTTATATTGATTATTGAATAGGGAAAATTTCTATTTTTTTTTATTAGGTTGGACTTTGGGCTCGAGCTTGGGCTTCGGGCTTTTTATCAGGGCCGGGCTTGGACTCGGGCCTAATATATTTCCATTAATGAAGAGTAAAAGCCCGGCCCGAGTCTGGCCCAGCCCGACCCATGAACAGGTCTACCGCCAGCCAGGTACACCGTCAGCTCAGTTGACCCCAGAGGAGTAGGTCCAGGTAGGAAGGCTTTCCCTATAAAACCATGGCTGAAATCTACTCCAAAAAATCTCTCATCATCTCCTGAATCTAAATACTGAAGATCATTCAAGACTCAGCAAATTTCCGGCCTCATCTCGGCTATCACCTCCATCGATTTCTCCCCGGAACCCCGACACGACTTCGCTGCTACCTATTCTGCCTCCGTAACCATCTACGATTCGCAAACCTTTGAACCGAAAGCGAAAATATCTTATTTCACCGTTGTCGCTTACTCTGTCTGCTACTTAACGTTACGACAGAAAGCTCTTGGCTGCGGGAGGTGAGTCTGGACTCGTCCAAGTCTTCGATCTCAAGAAACAAATTCCCTTGTGTCAGCTACGCGACCACTCTCGCTCGGTTAGACTCATTCGGTACTCAAGACTGGAGAAACTCCACCTGTCCTCAGGTGGCAACGATGCTCTCATCAAGTACTGGGATGTCGCTTCAGAGACCGAACTAATTAACTTTCAAGGCCAGAAGGACTACATCCGATGTGGGTTTGCTTCGCCCAGGAGGAGTGCAGCGCAAAGTTACAGATGTAGTGCCACGACAGCTCCGAGTGCAGCAGGCTGTTGCAAAGTTATGTTGGCTACTGCTCCGTTTCCACTTGCCAACACAACAGAGGAACAACGATAGACCCTCCTCTTTTTCTTCTCGAAGCAACCTGGCTCTGATACCATGAAAAATTTTGGAAGCCCAAAACGATGCCCCTTCCATTGATCCTTATGGTATTTATATACATACGGTGGAGGAGTTCCTTGCTCCCTAAGACTTTCTAAAACAAGGTTCCTAATCCAAAAAGGAAAGAGACTTTCTGTACAGGTTAGTACAGGTACAGATTCGAATAAAGACTTTCAAGCCGAGACTCTCACAAGTCTTCTTATCTTCATCCAATAATATTTAGAAATAAAAAAGGAAAAAGTTCAAAAAAATATTTTCAAATATAAAATACATAAAAAATCAAAATTACAAAAAATATAAAAATTATAGAAATTGCTAACAAAATAAAAACATATTTACAAATTATAGAAACTATAGAGATTGAAAAACAAAATCAGAAAATAAAAATTGTAGAAAAAAGTCAAAAACACCAAAAATTTATAGATTTTAGAAAATAGAAAAATGTAAAAAAAAACAGAAATTATAAAAAAAACATTAGAAATTATAACAAAACATTAAAAATGCAAAAAAAACAAGAAAATTGAAAACTGAAAAAGACCATTTTTACTCTAACTCACCATTCAAGGGTAATTTGGTCATGAAAGTTGTTATTTATGCTGACATTGATACATCTGTTAAGAAACATTAACGGTGCACTAACGGAATGTAAGTTTTGGAAAATAAAAACTTACTCACATGGTGAGTTTTAGACACTTTGAAAAGTTATAACGAGTTTAGGAGAAATGTTGAAAATTGAGGTTGAGTTTTAGACAATTTCCCTTAAAGATATAATATTGTCCACCAGATGAGAAACCTCCCAATATAAGGGAGGATAACCAAGACCCAAAAAATCAACTACTGCTTTAGCATCCGGTAAAATTAAGGAACTTTTGTTAGAATTATATAAGCATATCCCTAAGAAACACCAAAATTTGGAATCACCCCTTCATCACAACTACAAATGGCATCAAAAGAACTAGTAGATGATAGAATGGGAGGGGCCATACATCGACTAGTAATTGACTCATCAACTGAATCCACTTGTATGGCACGAAAAGAACTAGTAGATGATAAAAAGGGAGGGTCGTATTTCGGCTAGTGACTGACTCATGAAGTGAATCCACCTGTTCAGGATGTGAAAGACGTATTTCCGAGCAAACATTGTTTACTGTTCTCACCACTAGACCTGTTCATGGGCCCAGTAGTCCGACAAGTTGACTCATTCTAAGTCGGGCTTGAACATTATTTTGGGCCTGCGGGCTTGGGTTAGGCTTGGTCTTTTTCAAAAAAGCTAGGCTTGAGCTGAGTTTGACTTGATAATGTATATTATATAATAAAAAATATATACAATATTTTTTCTTTGTTTCTCTTTTCTATTTTCAAGTAATAGTAAGATCTTTTATTATTTTTGAACTTTGAGGGCTTTTAATATAACTAAAACATTTTTTTATTGAGTAAAAAAGAAAAAAATATATGTTTTCAAATTTATGGTTGGGCTCAGCCTCGAGCCTGGGCCTCATACTTTATATGAGGGTCAGGCTTGGACTCAAGATCTAGGCCCAATAGTTGAACCGGGCTCAGAGCCTAAATGTATTCTATTGATTCATAGGCAAGCCCAACCCAAACCCAAACCCGTCCTGACCCATGAACAAGTCTACTCACCACCCAGTACACCCAAACTGGGTGGTGAGTAGACTAACATTATTAAAAATTTAGGTCATTCTAAGACTTCCAAATGAAATAGTAGATAATAGTCAACTTACTCAGCATGTACTCACCAAAATCTTTTAAATGACATTGGCCTAACACAAAATACAAAAAATCATGAAAAGTAACAAAATTGAGGATAGGTTTGGTTGTGGAGATTGAATTTAGTCGGATCATGCTGTGATTTAGTCGGGACCTTCCAAGTTATTCCCTTTCCTACCTTTGTTGTGAAAAAGAAGCCAGAATATTTTGCCACATGTTAAAATCAACCTTCTTTTATAAGCAACTTTTAACTTTTAAATTAATAAGATAGCTAATAGTCAAATTCAATACACCATTGCGTATGACATTGATATGACCTATAAACTGTGGGATTGTGGGCAATCTCGTGGGTCATTTATCTGATGGCTGGTCTGGATGAACCTTTCATTCTCTCTCTTCGTCCAATAGAGGTTATTTTTTATGGAAAAGTATGAATATGCCCAATGCAGATTTCTGATTTCCATTGCAGAGTTATAAACATTCAAAAGGTTAAAAATTCACACTCTATGCACCCATACCTACCTGTGAGTTGACATTAATTCCAAGCTCGCACCTACCTCAAATATACTTTGAACCTACAAATTTTAACCCTGGGCTGAACCATCATTCTCCCTATTTTTTAATCATTAATAGCGAGGTCCTATGTGATGCATGGGCTTTGTTAGACAAAATCCAAATTGAAATATCATTATGGCATTTTCAATTGGGCAAAGCCAAATTAATTCTAACCCAAACATTATTTTTGAGTTATATATTGTTAAATAAACTTGTATTAATTCTTGTATTAATGATTATGAATTTTTATTATGATTAGCTAAATTGTTAATTTTTATTATTCTAAATTTAATTTAAATGAATTTTATTTTTATTATTTTTGTTAGATAAATATACTTTGATTTTACTAATTTTTATTATATTTTATTTATTTTAAATGGAATTTAAATATAAGTGCACCTTGCAAATTATAATATCAAATTAAATGGATAATTTAAAACATATAATGAAATATTACACAAACATATACATATATATATATTTACTAATACTTATTAACTTGTTTTAGTATTATTTGTTCATACTTATTTTGACTAACTTCATATGTTGGTATTATATACTATTAATTATTAAATTTGTATTGCTATTACACATCTATTTTTTGATTAATTTAATACATTGACATG
Source organism: Nelumbo lutea (assembly GCF_056320005.1). Taxonomy (NCBI): domain Eukaryota; kingdom Viridiplantae; phylum Streptophyta; class Magnoliopsida; order Proteales; family Nelumbonaceae; genus Nelumbo; species Nelumbo lutea. The sequence goes on from NC_142688.1 coordinate 23,181,427, forward strand.
GGGCAGGCTTAGGGTGGGGGCTATACTTCCAATGCTTGTCCCCAAGTTCCAAGTAATTCCCATCTCCATCCTTGATTCTTGTTAAGGAAAAAAATGAACATCCATCCCCAATGGGGACGAATTCCCCATCAAGGACCCCAATCCATGATTTTTTTTTAATAAAAAGCATGAATTGGAAAAACTGAAAATAAAAAAAAATTCAATAATCTAAATTGGTTTAACACTTAATTATCATCATTAATCACGAAGATAACATAAAAATTAAAATTTGTTCAATAAATAATGGCGTTATTGTAATTATACAAAACAATTTTTAAAATTTATCCAATTTATTATAATGGATTCCCTATTGAGGTGAAGATTTCACTCCCCATCCTCATCCTTGCCCTTGAATTGTGTTGTATTTATTTAGTTTGATTTTATTAGTTAATTTATGTTGACTAATTTAATAAATTATTAATTTACTTAAGTTAGATTTAATAAATTATTAATTTATTTAAGTTAGATTTAATAAATTATTAATTTATTTAAGTTAGATTTAATAAATTATTAACTTAATTGGATTATGTTAAATAAATTATGTCCACTTACTATAATCATTAGTTTTACATAAATTATATTTAAAAAAAATTCGATAAATACCTGTAGGTCGAATACCAATTTAATACCTGAACTTTAAAACGCAACAATAGGATTGTTCATAAGAAGGCCCAACCCGACCAAACCAACCAACATGGACCGATTCAACTAGAGTTGACCGGGTTTTCATCAATAGGATTGTTCATAAGAAGGCCCAATCCGACCAAACCAACCAACATGGACCGATTCAACCAGAGTTGACCGGGTTTTCATCAGCATCTATCGGTTTCGGATTGTACAAATTCATAAACCGATGGTTTGGGTCAATTTCGACTTTCTTGTGTGAAAATCGAAACTGACCCGAACCGAACCAACTTAGTTCCTACTTAACTAAGTTGTTTCTATCATAATTCTTAATTACAACCTAACCTAGTCTTTTAGTTAGGAATAACATTAATGGCAAATATTATAAAACAACTAGACAAGGATTTTTTTTGGAAAAGTTTAAAAAAAAGAATCAAATGATCCTAATTGTAGTCTTTTACACTAAATAGGCAACCAATTAGACAATTACAATTAGAATTAGATGTCCTTACAAATTCCAGTCACATGGGCTATGGGGGGTATGGATGAACTTATAGCCGAAACCAATCCAAACCGACCCAACCCAATTCAAACAGACCAGGTCGGTTTTACTTAACACTAGGTCGGTTTCGATTTCCATCTCAAGTAACCCGATCAGATCGAATCGATTGAAAAAACCTCAATAAACTAACCCAACCCGACTCGTGAGCAGCCGAGATATTAGGGGGAATCACTGATATTAGGTGCGGGTTAAAAATCTACTACCCGAACATTTAATTTTCGACAATTTAGTAACGTTAATTTACCGTCAGTTAGGGGGAATCACTGATATTAGGTGCGGGTTAAAAATTTGAAAATATCAAGACTAACCTTTACAAAAATATACGAACCGTTTTACCCTTTTCCCTTCCTATTTCCCAATCCCCTTTTCTCATTCTAACTCCCTATTCACATTTCAATCTGGGTTGAACAAACGAGAGGAGAGAAGACTTCACTCAACTCCGACCTTCCACCGAAGTTGCGGGTGGATGGAGAACGAAGAAGGAAATGGCAATCAAGGAGGGTGAAGGCGAGAATCCATCCAATATCCATGAACATGAAGTTGACTTCGTTTTATGGGTTTTTAAGAGAAATGGAGGGAAAGTAACCGAATTCTTAGTTTTATTAACTACCTCTGTCTTCTGTCATTTGGTTTGTCCAGTCTGCAACGTAAAAGCTTGAGAGAAGGTGCGCCATGTAATGCGACGCGCTTGGACTTGGGGTCGCAGGCTCCTGGACTGCTCGGGGGAGACACTTTGTCGCCCTCGTCTCAGAAACTACTGCTCCTAGTGCGCCAGGTAGCAATACACTTGTCCTCTGCATCCTCAATATTTGCAACCCCTTGTGTGTCCACCTCATGGAAATGATAGTTTGATTCGGAGAGGGAGACGAAGCAGTGGTTACGTTCTCCGATGCGGAATCGCGGAACCATTGGGGGAGCCGGCTCCTCTGGGTTAGAAGACGCAATATAGAGATGGATTCTTGGAGAAGGCATTTATGGCCCTGTTCGCCCGCAAGATGGAGAAATTCGCTTCCTCTTCCTCTTCCAATCAAAGCAAAAGCAATGGCTTTTGGGATTACGACTACGAGAGATTTGTAAACGTCTCAAAGAGTGTAATGCAAGGAAGGTCTCGTAAGCAACAGCAAGCAACAAGTGGTCAGGGAGGTTCTCTCGTCTATGCTCCCTCCCGGTGCCTCCGTTCAGGTTGGTTCTTCTGTTTTGTTTCTTTATTCTTTGACTCCTCACCCCTCCTCCCCTTCACTTCTTAATCTCTGCTCCAGACTCCAGAGTTCACTCTGTCTCACTGTTTGTTATACACTCTGACTGTACCCATCTGAGTTTCTTTGGAAGTTTACTGAAATGGGCAGGGCTGGTGTCGGCTCTGCGAGGGTTGAACCAACTGATACGGTAATGGTATGTTGAGAATTTATCCCGACTTGAACCCAATTCTAACATGTTTAGGATTAGATAGACAAGACGAGGAGATGAGGGAGGGCTGAGCCCGGGAGAGGGTCCAGATTCAAGCCAGAGCCGGTTTGAAAACATAATCATCGGCTTGGGGTTGGGGACTAAGAAGAAATTATGCCTAGTTTCATCCCTGCACAATGAACAAATCAATGACGAATGATATTGTGGTGGGTATTGTTGCAGTTTCGAAAATTATTTCTGCCAATCAAGTGGGCTGCTGGACTGCTCGGGAGAGACATTTGTCGCCCTCGTCTCAGAAACTGCTGCTCTTAGTGCGCCAGGTAGCAATACACCTGTCCTCTGCATCCTCAATCATCTTTACTATAAAAGTAAAGCCAAAACTCGACGTTTTCCTTCATCTTAATCGATTCCACACTGTGTCTATTTGGATAATTCATTCACGGAATCTCTGCATTAATTTTTCAGTTTTCTGAATTCTCACGTCGGAGAAGGATCAACTTGATTACATCTGGAGATGGCTCGGCCTTTCCATTGTTACGTGTCAGTTGTTTTGGTGTTGGTCCTTGTGCTGATTGCCTCCTGCAGAAGCGTAAGTGAAGAGGATCACCACTACGAGAACGAACACGCGAAGTGAGGGAGGGAGGCTAAAGAAACGACGGAGATTTGAAGGAAGCGGCAAAGTGCGGTGCAGGCATGACCGGAGAAGCTGCCAACGGAACGGCATACTATAGTGCGGCAAGGACGCAGATTTGAAGGAAACGGCAAAGTATGGTGTAGGCAAGGCGGGAGAAGCTGCCAAGGGAACGGCAGAATATGGTGCGGAGAAGGCCGGTGATTTGAAGGAAACCAAAAACCACCGACGTGAAGGAGCTGGTTTTCAGAATCTCAATAACCCACTTGCATTGGGAATAGATGATGGGGGCATTTTCATAATTTTAATCTGTAACTCATACATTAGTGGAAATAGCTGGGGGTATTTAGATATTTTTGTCTTGTAATTAATCCTTGGCACTCAGCCTAAATACAGATTTATTGAGAAATTTATTTATACATTTATTAAAAATAATTAATAGAAGAGAAAGAGGAGGAGAGAATGGGAAAACGAGAGACCCCTCAAATGACACAAAGAGAAAGAAAGGTGAAAATGTAATAATAAACAAAATTAATAAATTTTTAATAATAAAACTAAATTTATTTACTATTACTAAGTTTAACTTTATTACTTAATTTATATTATTCTTTTTGCGATTTCTAAATAGAATTTAAATGGATTGGAGTTACAACCTTTATTTGTTATAATTGTTTATTTTTAATTATAATAAAAATTTAATAATCAATTATTAATTTTTATTAACAAAAGAGTTCAGATCTAATTCCAATACACGGTCCCAACAAATGTCCCAAACGAGGCATTTCCTTTATCCTTGATGGTGAAATGCATCCGATGTATGACTGCAAAAGACCTTTTGGGATGTTGTTGGGACCAAATCCCCTCTCAATGTGAGATAGAATAAAAAAGATGTTTTAGATGGGAAAATAGGTTAAGAGAAATTTCAAGAAAAGTAGATGTTATAGGATGAGTTATTCAATAATGTGAAATGCGCAAGAAAGAGATCAAGTCGGGTCAGCTTAATGCAGCCAAAACGTCAATGTGCATGGTCGTCATAAAATTGTTTTCTGCTGAGCCAACAATAAAAAAAAAAAAAAAAAGAGTAACCAATAGGCAATAGCTTTGAGCTTTTGACCCGGAACCGGGCCACGAAGAGGATATGTGAATGTGGTTCGGCAAAGTTGAGAATCCACCCTCTTCTCCACGGCACATTGACAAATCATTTATGGTAGAAGTATACTACTTCTCTTTTGAACCATATGGAGAAATTTTGCTTCACTTTGCTCAGTAATACCAGAGTCCAAACCGTCTCCACCTGAATTGTGGACATATGCTCGCTGCAATTTTCTCATCCATTACTATTTACTAATTACAATAGAGATGGCATGGCCCGCCATATGAAATTATGGATGATGGGCTAATTATATTGGTTTAAAATTATTTTATTTATTTATTTAAGAGGGCAGATTTGGGTACATTCCAGTTTTGATCAATGTTCAGAGAATTAAATTGGTTTAAAATTATTTACTAATTACAATAGAGAAGTTTATGGGTCAAAGGCTCAATTAGAGTTGAATCATGAAGACATAATATATATGTGTATATATACTACGAACTATATAAATACTATATATAATATATTTTACAACTTTTTGGTATATTTAAATATGATGATAGATAACAAGTTGTTTAATTTTTAATAAAATTAGTCATTAATAAATACAAATAAAAAGGTAGATTAATATTAATTAATCGATACATAAAAAAATAAGAGGTCATGGGTTTAAGTCTTATTACATACATTTTAAAATTTTAATTATTTTATGATTTAGGTAATTTTATAAAATTGTAATCGATTCACCAGTTTTTAAATTAAACCAGCTGGACTTAGGGGTGAACATTCGGTTAAATTTAAACAAAAAAAAACAAATTTTTAAAAACCAATATAACAATTTGCAAAACTGAACCGAAACTGATCTTTTCTAAAACCGATCAAACCGAACCAATTTTTTTAGTTATTTCAGTTGATTCGGTTAAAACCGAAAATCCAGTCCTTGTAAGAGTGACACAAAACTTATCTGTCCAAATTGTTTTCGGTTTCACCTTTCTTTGATCAAGACCTGCAATGCCGCGTTGCAGAAGATGAAGCAGAACAGGTCATTAAAGCTTGTAATTTCATTTGAAAACTTAAGTGCAGAATATGTAACAAAGGGGAAAAAATGAACTGAAGAATTGGAGGCCAAATTATTGGAATCGAGACTTCACTCAGACTCTAAGAGAGTAAAAAAAATTTATAGGGAAGAACTGATAATAGAGGAATAAAAAGGGGAAAAAGAAAAAAAATAATATTTATACCTGAATTGCAAATCTCGTCCGAGTATCATTTGCCGGTGCCGAAGTTTCCTACTTGCTAATAGTCCGTCAGACGGGAATAGGTTTCCTATTGGGGAAAGTGCTAAAATGAAGGTTTCCCAAATAGGTTACATAAACCGATGGGAAAAATGTTGAAGTAACGCTTATGCGACAATGTTTATTTGATAAATACTCACAATTCCAAATACACGCTAAATGAAGAGTGAAGGATGAAAGGTTTTGAGTTTTGACACGCTAGGGTAATGTAAATATGTAATCACCTATATAATTACTGAAATACCCTTAGAAATTTGGTTATTTCAGTTAACCGAACCTCTAAATACCAGAACTGAAACCAAAATTTAAAGTTAATAAAACCGTCATTAAAACCAAAATCAAATCGTTTACCAAAATAACTGAATAAAAAATATCGAAACGGAAATTTTGATTCGGTTATTTGGTTTCAACCACCCCTAACTAATAGCCTTTGTTATTCTTATCTTGGTTAGTTTGCTTTTACTTGTTTCTTCCGAAATTAGGGCTAATACTAGTGTATGTTTTGTGGGAATTCTTCATGATACCAAATTCTCTTTATTACTTTTTCATACTCGAGGGATTTTACAAGAGCTTAACTATTTTATTATTACAGGGTATTAGATTATCCATCTCCGCATACGAATTTACATCTGTGCCCTCACAAAGTTTTATAGCATATTTCCACCGTGTATGAAAAACATCTTTTTATGATACTACTAGAAATAATGATATCATCATCGGGAAACGTTGTGGGGTGCCCCACTATCTGAACGCCTAGTAGAGGATATGAATTGAGGACAATCGGCGTTAAAAAAAAGTCGAGGACAATCATGAATTATAATTGTAATAGGATGAATAAGAGAAAAGTACATGTCCAGCCGTCCAAGAAAGAGAAATTTGAGCAGTGAAGTTCAGTTTCTTTCATAGGTAAAAGCTTTTTGAGAAATCGAGGATTTATTTCTAAAAATAATAAAAAAAAAAGATCGTTCCTAATGATACATAATCATAAGCAAACCACATCAGAACCTCATCTGCTTGTCAAAGGGCAGTAAATGTAGAGAAAATAATATCCAATACCTAATTCTAAGCTTTCCATCGGAGAAGCAAACCAAATTACTCTAACAAAAGAAAAAATAAAGATGCATTGAATAGATTCATTCTCAATTTTACAAAAGCAGCACAGAGAAGAGGTTTTTACTAAATTGATGGTTATTTTTGGCAGTTTGACACATTCAATCAGAGCACTGATTATTTAATTGATCTCTCTACGTTTTACGCGTAACCAAATAAAATATAAAAAGAAAAGTCATCGCCTTCCAGGACTCCAGCCACTGCAGCAGAGAAAGCCAACCCAACATCACCAATCCTCAGAAAGTCGGAATTATATTAGTTGATGTTCCGTTAGAACTTTGGTAGAAGGAACCATTTTCATTCAACCTTCATCTTTGAAACATTATTTTTATCGAATACCAACCAGCCCGGTTGATTGCTGAGAAGACAACAAAGACTTTTATTGATGGATCAGCCTTTATTTTAACGTTTAAAAACCATCCACAGGTCACAACGACGACCCATACTTCTCATTATATCCAAAATGGGTTTCCAGCCCCTAATTTCTCTCTGCATCTTCACTCTGATTTCTTCCTCCACTCTGATTCTAGCTCAGCAGCCTTACGAGAGAAAGGCCAACACGGATTGCGGAACCGCTGATAATTCAACGTCTGTACTTGGCTACACTTGCAACGGCCTAAACCGAACATGCCAAGCCTACCTCATCTTCAGATCTCGACCCCCATACAACAATGTTTCTTCCATCTCTAGTCTTTTGGCCTCTGACACATCTCAGCTTTCTCAAATTAATTCAGTTTCCGAGGATGCAACTTTTGACACAAACAAGATGGTGATTGTTCCTGTCAACTGCTCTTGCTCAGGTGAGTATTACCAGGCAAATTCATCTTATGTTGTTCTACACGGTGACACTTTCTTCAGAATTGCAAACAACACCTACCAAGGTCTCTCCACCTGTCAAGCTCTCCAAAGACCAACATATCTGCCACCAACTTACAATCCGGAACAAGTATTACTGTTCCTCTTAGGTGTGCTTGTCCCACCAAGAACCAAAGTGATGAAGGCGTTAAGTATCTGTTGAGCTACACGGTCCAGTCTGGTGATGATGTTTCTACGATAAGTGAGAGGTTTGGTGTGGACACCGGTAACACCCTTGCAGCCAATGGGCTTTCTGAATCAGACTTCAACATTTATCCATTTACAACTCTCCTTGTTCCTTTAAAGAATCCACCATCTGCTTCTCAAACCTTGACGCCATCTCCACCGCCACCACCATCACCGCCTCCTCCCCCTCCATCGGGTAAAGGCTCCAAGAAAACATGGGTTTACGTGGTTGTTGGAGTTGCAACCAGTTTATTTGTGCTTATTACTGTCTTGGCCGTTGTTTATTATGTTGTCTTACGAAGAAGAAGTCCGAGGCACCCAATTGATTCTGTTATTGTCATCGATTCATTCGAGAAACCCCTCAAAAGTAAGTCGGAGGGAGAATCTGAGGAGTTTCTTAAGAGTATATCTGAGATTGCTCAGTCCCTTAAAGTTTATAAATATGGAGAGCTACGATCTGCAACCGAGAACTTCAGTTCCAATTGTTGGATCAAGGGTTCTGTTTATCGTGGTACAATTAATGGGGACTTGGCCGCCATCAAGAAGATGAACGGGGACGTCTCGAAGGAAATAAGTTTACAACCATTTCAATCTTATCAGGCTCTCTGGTGTTTGTTTTAGTGAGGGGAATTGGTATCTTGTGTATGAGTATGCCATGAATAGACCTCTGTGTGACTGGATCTATAGCAACAAAAGTGGACAGAAGGTTTTGAGCTGGACACAGAGGGTTCGAATTGCTTTGTATGTGGCTACGGGGCTTAACTACCTCCACAGTTTTACCAGTCCTCCCCATGTTCACAAGGATATAAGGAGCAGCAATATTCTTCTTGATAGCGATTTCAGAGCCAAGATTGCAAATTTTGGTCTAGCAAGGTCGACTCAAGGGGAGGAAGGTGAATTTGCTTTGACAAGGCACATCGTCGGAACAAAAGGTTACATGGCACCTGAGTATTTGGAGAATGGTTTGATCTCACCGAAGCTCGATGTTTATGCATTTGGGGTCTTGATGCTGGAGATAATTACAGGTAAAGAGGCCATTGTTTTGTGTGGAGGAGAAGATGTGCTCTTACCGGATGCTTTACTAGCCATGCTCGATGAGGACAACGCAGAGGAAAAGTTAAAAGGGTTCGTAGATCCATCTCTGCAAGCCAACCATCCATTTGACCTTGCTCTGCTCATGGCCAGATTGGCTCAGAACCAGCCAGTCGGCCTGGCATGGATGAGATTGAGCAGTCCCTATCGAAAATCTTAGCTACCTAACAGAATTGGGAACTGAGAAACACCTTATCTGGGTAGAATTTCAGCAAGAACCATACATAAATGTTAGATTAATTAGTTTCTGTAGGAAATGAGGTCTTAGCTTTAATTTCAAGGATTAACTCTTCTCAATTTTACTGATCTTCAAATGTCTATGCTCTATTTCAGAGTTATAACTTATAACCACATTTTACGTTTTGTATTCCCTCTAGGCTCCTTGCCTCATTATTGCAAGTGACCAACTTTGAGAGCCCTCTTGTTCCTTTTTATTCCTATCGTTCTAATGTGTATAATATAATGCAACACTAATTTGAGGGTACCTTGTGAATGGACTGCATCATATGGAAGTATGAAACGTGAGCCATCATCTATTTCACTGGAGTCGATTCATTTTCAGCATTTCTTTTTGCTTTAGTTATATACAACCACCCCGTACTCAGAGGATATTCAACATTGACACAGCCATTTGAACTTATGCAACAAAAGCCCCCCCTTGAAACCACCCCGCTTTGAACCCCAATTCTTAAATGTTTCTCTCAACCTTTTTCTCAGGAAAATTCATCTTAAAAATGTGAGAACAGTTTATTCTTTATCACCATGGTTTTCAAAACCAGATCGGTTCCATTTTACCCAAAACCACTTTTTGACCAAAAAAATCATTGAATTGATTAGCAAACCGTTAACCTGGGTGGTTGAACCATCAACCCGGACAATTGTTTTTGCCTGTTTTTTAATTCTTTTTAATTTTTTATTTTTCTGTCAGAATAGGCCATCCATTAGGATCAGATAGTCAGACCTTTTGATCTGAGAACCGGACCCAGAAGGGTTCCCTGTCCGGTCTGATTTTAAAAACCTTGGTTACCAACCCCTAAGTACAACTACAGGGTAGCAATTTACCCTTCCTTTTTCCCCTCCGTGGTCATAAATGGTTTAGGGTCATTGACCAAACACAACAGTGATAACATGTAGAGTTGTGGAAGTTAAGATCAGCCCCAGTTGAGAATTAAGTCAACCTTACCCTGGTTGGCTATAGTTAGGGGTATCAATGGACCGGTTTTGGGTTAGATTCTGTCCAAATCAAAATCAATTTGGACAGATTGGATGGACCAATAAGACATTGAATTAGACCAGTTCAGACTTGATGGTCCAAAGTATTTATTGGATTGGATTAACCTGGTATATCCATAATGGATTTATATTGGATTATGTCAAATTGAACTAATATCTGATCCATTGATAGAAAATAAAAATATAGATGTCAATAGACCAGTCCAAAATAATTTGAAATATTCATCAGTATGGATTAGACCTAGTCCATTTGTAATGGACTCATTATATGGGATTGGATTGATTCAAATCCAATCCAATTAGCACCCCTAACCATAGTCCTATAACTCCAACATGACTTGATATTATCTTTTAGGTGGGGTGGGCGGTTTCTTTTCGTATTAGGTAGTACAAATTAGCCTAACCATACGAGGCCCGTTAACCTAACCATATGATGAGAGTCTACTATGGGTTTGAACTGGTGCCCAACTACAACCCAAGAAGTGAGAACATGGCTACTAATATCTTTTTACCCTTAAATGCGTTGCATTTATATATTTTCCCCTTATCAGCATTAATTTCATTAAGCTCAATTTGGAAGGACTACAAATACAAATACGTATTGTCCAATTACAAGTTTAGAAATATAAAATACAAGGCTTTGCAATTAGAAAATAGATCTTGATATTGATGAACTCACAGCATTCCATTAATTAAGTTTCCTGTAAAATAGGAAAAGGGAGAAAGGAGAGAAGTGAAAAACAAAAAAAATCATTTGCCTCCATCCGATAGATTGACATATTAATTGTTAAGTTAGAGATAACCAAAGTTATGGAACAAACTTGACAGATTTTATTAGTAAAGATGGGCTTTAGTGACGTTATTGGTTTTAGTAGCTTCTTCTTTAAAGCTACTCAAGAAAAACAATTCAATCAAAAGCGAACCCCTCTCAAATGAAATCCGTATCAATGAACCTGATGAGTGATGACCTTCCATATTTGAATCTGTATTTCCAAATCTATTCTTTGAGCTAATAGATAAACGTAATGCGATTTATCAAAAAACAAAAGGATAAATGTAAATTACGTAATGTGTTAAACGCGGATCAACCATATATACTGTAAATATGGTTTGGATCGCAAATCAGACGGGTATGATCGATCAAACAAACTGGAGAATTGATGAACTCCCATGACTACATGCTTATTACATAAAATTGCTTCAGATGACCAAAATACTTTTGTCAATTTTCCATGATTCACATTGCAAGCATCATTAGAATATAGCTTTGGGGTTTTCCATGATTCACATTGCAAACATCATTAGAATATAGCCTTGGGGTCTTGTCTTTAAAGACAAAAAACCGTTTAACAAGTAGTGGTGTCAATTGGAATGGATTTGGTCCAATCCGATCCAGTCCAATGTGAGCTCACTTACAAATTGACTGGACCCAATCCAGTCCAAATCCAATCTAATCCATTAAAATGTAAATGGATTGGATTGGATCCAATCCAAGCCGAATGAAATATAAAAAGTTATATGAAAAAACATATAAAAAATTATAAAGATATATTAAAATGAAAAAAAATATGAAAATACCCTTTTGACATTGAAAAAACACTTTTGCAAAAGTGCTTTTATAAAAGCATTTTCATATAAATACTCCTGTAGAAGTGATTTTATAAAAGTACTCTCATAGAAATGCTTTTATAAAAGTATTTTCATATGTGTTTTGCAAAAGTGCTTTTATAAAAGCATTTTCATATAAATACTTCTGTAGAAGTGATTTTATAAAAGTACTCTCATAGAAATGCTTTTATAAAAGTATTTTCATATGTGTTTTTATAAAAATGCTTTTGTAAAAGTATTTTCATTAAAGTACTTCCATAAAAATGCTTTCATAGAAATAATTTTGTAAGAGTGATTTCATAAAAATGCTTGTGTAAAAGTACTTTTATAAAAGTGCTTTAATAAAAATACATCTGTAGAAGTGTTTTTATTAAAGTGCTTTCATAAAAATATTTTATAAAACTGCTTCTGTAAAAGTGCTTTCATAAAAGTACTTTTATAAAAATATTTTTATAAAAGTGCTTTTGTAAAATTAATTTTCATAAAATTGCTTTTATAAAAGTGCTTTTTGTAAAAGTGTTTTCATAAAAATACTTTCATAAAAGTGATTTCATACCGGCTTCAGTTTTGATTGGTTTCAAATTAGACAAGGGTTTGGCCTCATGATTGGATTATTGAAATTTTGGTTTAAGTCCAATTCAGACCAATAAGAACATGGACCAATTTATTTTGGATTGACCCAATCCAATAAGATTTGGATCGGATTGGATCCAATCCAAAACCAGTCGATTGACACCCCTATTGAGTCTTGTCAGTCATTCTTAGCTTCATTTTACTTTAGCACATCAACATAGAGAACTACCACCTAGAGGCAACAATGACTTCTTTGCCCTGTAAAACAGAAGCATTTCCATAATGAATGATCCTTTCAAAATAACCTACAAAGTAGATTCCCTATATAGTCAAACTTCAATAAGTATTTTCTGTTGGAACTCGACCTACACATCTTTGCAATTACCAACCTCTTCCTCACTCAAGAATTAAAAGGGGAGAAAACTCACTTTATAGAGCAAAACATCCTTACAAACACAAGCTTACCAGCTTGGCAACAAACTCTGAATCAAGTCTGGGTTCGAAGTCTTACCAGCTTGTCAGCCCAAGATTTTACCACTGCATCAAGCAATGGCCGCTGAGTAGTAGCCATCTTAACTTGATATTGCTTTCCATGAATAGATAAAAGTAGTCAAGAAAAACAAATTTCAAGAGAAGTTTCTAAGGGTAAAAACTGTAATAAAAACTCAAACAACTATGGAACCACTTCTGTAACTTGTGATTCTAAATCATGGGATCCTAAGATCAGCTGAATCTAAACCATTTTTGTACGTGCCACTTCTGTATCTCCAGACAGAAGTTCAACAAAGCAGTGTGACCAGTAGTGATCAGCTGTCTTAGATGCAAGAATTCTGCTTTCTTGCTCAACTGTCCATTGATGTCCTCTATAGCAATCCTCAGCTATAATCCATTGCCAATTGCATTCTAATTTGAGAAACTTGGTGCCACATCTTGGTAAAGGCAGAAAAAATCAGACAAATTGTTGGGGATCAATGAATTGACAAAATCTCTTTTTGAATTCATCTAGTTATATGCCTGATAACATTTCTATTATGTTTCTTATGACACCTGGTGGCCTCTTCCCAGGATTGAATCTCCTTAATTATGGATTTTTTGGGGGAGTTAAATGTGATTGACGTATTTCTTAAATCATCTCACCCCACCCCACTCCAAAAAAACTACTGATCTAAATGTTACCAATTGGTCTTCCAGAAAAACTGTAGGTTTAGGGAAACCTTGAAGGATAATCAAAGCAGTGACTTCAATAGCCAGGTAGGCTGACTTACCATGTTTATGAATATAGACTAAATAATGGCATTGACGACCAACCTCCTCCAAAACACAACGTGGTATGCTGCCATACAGAAAATCTCTCCTGACAGCTTGACATCTTGCATATCCATCTTTCTCTGCTTTAATCCAGAATAATGTTACATTTCATAAATAACACTGCTGGGCTCTGAGGGCAAATAAACAGTAATCTGCACCAGAAGAACAGTTCATTAGTATTGACATTAGGTTGCATTCAAAAATGGTAGAGAGAAGATAGTTATGAAGCTGAACAGCAAACTCTTCTTTTTGATGGGTAGCTGAATAGCTCACTATTGAGGTACAATTACATCTAATATTTGAGGTGCAAGCCTCAAGAATGATGCTTAAGCCTCATTAGGTATCATTATTTCAAGGAAAAAGAAAAACATGGATTAAAATAAGAGAAGTATAGAACTGTGAAAAAAGGACAGTTTTATGTAAAGAAAAAAAAAATGCAGAGATGAATTACTTGTCACATAAACAAAGATTCAAAAGTAGTAATAGCTTTCTTAGGAATCCTTTTAGACAGTAAGCTCTTAATGAAAAATCAAAACCCCAATTGAGTGTTGAAAACCCTATACATACAAAGAAAAAATTAACACACCAGGTAATCTTGGAATTTGTCTTTAATTCCCTCTTGTGATGAGAACCCTACTTCAATTAATGAATGAAGCACATGCTTGACATAAAGCACCTCAAAGATTGGCTTATGTGCATTATACTTTATGCATGACCCTCGGGCATTTGCCTTGAGGCAAGCGCCAATGAATAAGCGCCTTGGATGCCTTTCAGAACATTGGTACAAAACTACAAATCCACAATGATATGATCTATGATTAGAATAGTTTTTGTTTATTTATGGAAAGAAATAAATTGATAAGACAACGGAAACTGATTATGATGTGGCAAATTGGCAATTGTGCCCTCAAACTTCTTGTAATACAAATGTGGAAGTTCATTGATATGCAAGTTTGTAATGGGACACAAACTCTGGCTTCAACCAGACCATTGAAAGAGGTAACATATGGACCGAACTGTCATTATGAAAACCAGACAACTGCACCTTAGCTTTTACTAGGAAGGAGGGAAAATATAGACACAAGGACCAAAATAAATTTGCCTATTTGCATTTTTATCTAAAATAAGGAGCTCAAATAAGCAAAATGCAGCACACAACCAGGTCCAATTCATTAAACATCCAAATGCTTAGCTACCTCTACCTGCATGAATTAGAAGAAAAGGAACAGAGATTTATCCATAAAACAATAAAATTTTAAGCCTTCAGATCTTGCCTGTGATTTAGGAAATGAGTGTATAAGAGGTAGGCCATATGGAAACTTACCAACACAATAAACAGAATCTACCTTTGGAAATCATCTTGGCAATCAAATGCATCCATTGGACTACAATGGCGGAGATTAGTCACTGGTCCATAATCACATAACTAAAATTCAACATAATTTACAATAATAAAATATTGACAAAGCCATGGGCTGGGAAGATGATTGGAGCCATCAAGGCCACAGTTGAAGCCACAGACTAAGCCATGGGCTGGATCACCACGGACAGCCACTAAGCACAGTTTCAGGAACATGGAATTGGACCTGTAATGGAAGTATGTCATTTGCCTGTTTCCTTTCTTTTCTCTCCTTATGTTTTGCCCGAGCTGGAAGAGAGAGAGAGAGAGAGAGAGATAGAGAGAGAGAGAGAAAGGGGGGGGGGGAGGGAGGGAGGGAAAATGAGTGGTAAGTCACACACAGACACACTCTTCTGTTCTATGGTTTTGAAAAATAAAATATAGATGGTGGTTATGGCAGTGGAACTAGATCATTAATTCCATTGCAACAGTAAGGTCTTTTCTACTTCTTTACTACTTTTCTAATACTTTACAAGGAAAAAAACATATCATGCAGAAGTTATTTTAACACCGCTTTCAAAACACAGAAAACACTCTTTCGAAAAATCGCATAGGCCCAGGATCACATGCAAGGGCTCTTTTTTTTTTTTGAAACTGTTAAGTACTGAATTCAGAATCCAAAAAGATACAAAGAGAAGCCCCTGTACATTGAGACACTGTACATAAAGAATATACAACTGTACATGTATACCAAGCAAACTATATCAAGGTCCAAAGTATTGGAAACACAAGGTGTATCGGAAAGGCAATTTTAAGAGATTATCGAGGTACACTTTTGATATGCATAGATACAAACAAAAAATAAGATACACATAAATATATAAGGAAATTCAAATATATCCTAAAAAATATATTACTAACAATAATTACGAGTTTTAATGATTGTAAATAAGTCATTTAAATGTAAAAATCCATAATTTAATGGTTTATATAATGTGAGATATCGGGATACAATTAGTAACTGTTGAAAAATGATGGAATAAATAAAATGTGAGAAAAAAAAAACTAAAATGTGAATGTGTATACATCAATTTAATTTAATATTTATTAGTATATATATTTATTATGAGTATACAAAATGACTTTCCAAATTGAACAAAAAAAGTTGTTTCTTCCTTTAAACTATTTATGACTTGCCACCCAAGAGTATAACATATTCAAGGGCTTAACATGGTTGATAAATGAAAAGAAAAACATGTAGAAAAATAAATGTATAGGAAATTACACATCAAATGAACAATAAAAAATAACCATACCTCATTTTCTTAATCCCCAAACATTATCTTGATGGAGGGCGGCCACTGAAAATTTTTATTAACCTCTCAAGACAGCCTATGAAAATCTATACAAAATGATCTTCAATTCATATAAAGTACAGAAAAGGCCTGAAGATCATCATAGAGACAAAGAAAAGCAATCCATCATTGCATCTAAATGCAAACCCAAAAGTATCGTATCTTTTTTGATAGATAAGTATCATTCCTTAATATAGCTATTGTATATTCAGAGGTAAATCAGACCTGTTATAATAATCAGAATTCTCCTTGGTGTCATATGCTTTATTAAGCCAAAGAAACAGTAACCTTGTTCTCTTCTGTATAAGTACAAACAATGTCAAAGTATGCTCTTAATCTCATCAACCAGATGTAATAAGTACCAAAGCTTCCAAGGTTTTTTTAACAATGCCCTTCATGATACCCACCAAAGTCTTGGAGTCTGAAATGTCAACAATGCTACCATAACCCATTTTCTTGGCTAAAACAAGGTCTTCCAGTAAAAGACTTTGTCTAAGCCTTCATATTTAAGCAAACTCCATAGCTATGAGAGAAGCAGCAAGAAACCTCTTTGCAGAATCATGAATAGCTCATCCTCCCCCACTAACACTCAGATTACCTTAAAGTAATTAATAGGAGGAATCCAATAAAATAGGATTATTCTCAGTACTTTCACCCTTCCTATCATAGTTGTCAAGGCAACGCCTAGACGACAAAGGCGCCCTTGGAGGCTCGCCTCGTCCAGTATACTTTTATATTGTTATTCTTTTTGAGATTATAATTATAAAATAGACATTATTAAAGAAAAACATTCATTTTTTGTGTTTATAAACTAACTTCTTTTTATTATTTTCTTATTTGTTAGGGTTTAATCAACACAAACATTGCTAACTACTGTATTGAGTCCTCAACGACTTAAAAATCTGAACCAATAAATAAGGGAAGCACTTAAAATAGGGGTTCAGCCCCTATACTTTTTGAATTTTCTTTCCTTTCTTCATTTTCTTCTCATAAATATATTGATTTTCTAGACTTAAACATGAAGTTTATAATTTTTTTATGAATAGTTATTAAAGAATGTTGGTTATGGAACCTAGGGAACTACCCTAGGATATGTGATTTTTACTTGAAAAAATCCATCGCCTAGGCAACTAGGCGACAAGACACCCCCCCTATCACCTAGCCTCGCCTTGGCGCCTTGAAAACTATGCTTCCTATCTGAACTCCCAAAGTCCAATAACCAGACCTCACTGGTTCCAAAAATGATCAACATTTGAGCCTTGGGTTTCTTTCTAATTGGATATCCAACACAAAATATGTCTCTCTATTTTGCCTATTATTACCTTCGCTGGAATTTAAAAGGTACATGGACCCAACTCCTTCCATAGGCACTAGTATAATGACAAAGGTAGGATGTTTTGAAGGATCAAGGATAAACCCCTGTTTGCGGAAACTCCTTACCAGCCCTGTACCACAACTCACTCCTGAATGGGAAGAGAAATAAAATGGGCCCTGAACCACCAATTGATTATATTTGCAAATGGAATTCCTAATTTTCATACTATAATATGCATTATATATTTGAACTTCACTTCAGGAAACAAGAAAAGGTCTCCTTTTATTTGGACAATTAGGAGTTAGGACCATTAGAACAAGCTATACTTAGATTTCAACCATTAGTAAATATTCCTTTTATTGATTAGGACTGTTGCCTTCTAATATTTTCCACTTCACACATTGTGAAATCTGAACAGATGTTGTATATTTCCCAAATGTTACTGTATATTCTATGGTTTCTGAGAATTTTCCTTGTATAATTGTGTATGTGAATGTCATCTGGAAAAGAATAACTAAATATAATTGAAATTATACGTAAAGGTAGATGCTTTAAAATGGTCTTTATGGTTGTTATGATGAGATGGGGATAATGATAAACAATGGTCATTACTTAGAGGGCATTATTTTCATATCCAGTCTGAAAGACTAAAGCACTAGACCATTCTCAACTCAATGAAGCCTTATGCCCTTATCCTGGCTATATAAGCTCAGGAATATATATAGCCACTAAAAGACCATAACACTTATGTGTATCACATCACTCTTTTTCTTTTCTTGCCAAAATTTATTTTTTAACAACATTGCGTTATTTTTTTATTTCTTTTGAAGGGCTACACAATGGGGGGTATCCCATCCCCCAACCCAGGTGCAGGCAGGATTCGATCACAAGTCTTTGCCACAACCAGCAGGAGACCTTACCAACCCGCTGGTTGGCACCTTGCTTCTTGCCAAAATTTATTAACTAGAAGATAGCACATAACATACTCTTAAAATGCAGAGAATATGTGGAATGATCCCAACAAAGAATAAAGAAAATCATGTGAAGCCCTAGAATGAAACCCTAGAACAAAGAAAATCTTGACAAAATTTATTAAAGCAGTTGAGAACTTACCAAAAAGCACTCCACGAGGCTCCTTACAACTCTAATCACCATTTTTTGCAAATGCATCGGAGTAAAGGTTGTAAACTTTTGTTAGATCAGCTGAACTCACTGTCCATACGTGACCAGGCAATGCAGAAGGAAGAATGTCATTTATCTCCTCACTTCTCTCTTCCACAAGTGCAGCCTCTCTCAGTTTCCCTTCCCTCCAGAGACTCTTCACAAGTAATGCTTTTGTGAAAATATCAGGCATCAAATTCAAGCTCCTCATGTCTTCAAAAACCCTCAAAGCAATGGCCGCCTTCTCACACTTACAGTAAGCACGGATCAGAATCTGAAACATATAAGCATCAAGCTCCAAACCACTTTGTCTGACCATCCCAAACAACCTATGTACTGTTCTCAAATCCCCTTCAAGCGCAAAGTACTGCATCAGCCCACAAAATGTCTGGATATCTGGTAGAGTCCCTGATAATATCATATCTTCAAGTAAATCCATGGCTTCCGAACTCCTTCGACACTTGGTCAAAGTCCATAAAAGAGAAGAATACAAAAGCATTAATTTAAATTTTGATAATGAGCCACAAACTAGTTCAGCGTCTCGGAAGACTTTCAGAGCAGCATCAGCTTTCTTTGAGATGCCATAGAAGTCAATGATCAATCTCACAGTGCTGAATGGTAAACGAATTCCCTCTCTTTTGACCTTAGAGATGAGCTGATCAACCAACTCGACATGCCCATGGCGTGCTAAAATGGTAATCATCCTCGACACAGTATAGACATCATGAGTGAAATTTTCTGGTTGGCAGGCAACCCAACAGAAAAAGTGCCATGCTGTCTCTACTCTCTTGAAATTTCTAAGTATCTTGCATACTAACCTCGTTGTCCACACAAAATTTGCAGCCTCCAATGCCGAAACCTCGCCAGGTTTCCAATCACTCAATGCACTAGCCAGGGCACTGGGATCCAACCATGGTTTCAACTGAATCCCATCTCCATTAGCTTCTCCACTATTATCATCATCATCTCCATCCTCGTCATTGTCGCTATCATCCATATAAAACCCTACACGTCCAATTCTTTCGTCTGGCGATAGTTCCCTAATAAATTCTTCTGTTTCCTCGAGATAGCCTGCGTCCTGCATACATTTCAACGACAATTGCATAGTTCGACCAGGCAAAATTCCATCCATACGCATTTCCTTGAGCAACTCCTTAACTTCGTCGAACCGCTTGACAAGGATGAAGCTTTGCGCCAAAACAGAATATTGCCTCGACGTGCGTTTAACCCTCATTGACGGCAATCTCTTGAAAACTTCCTTCGCCGAGTCCAATTTACCGGAGTTAGCAAGATGCTCGATCATAACCGTGTAAGTCCTCGAATTAGGGTTTGCCCCTTCACTAATTATCCGAGAGAACATCTGTACGGCCTCCAAGTGCTTACCTTTCTGTGCGTAAAGACTCATGAGAAGATTATAAGACTCGGTACAGGGATGCTTCTTGCCCCCGGGGAGGGCGAGCTTGAACTCGTTCCAGACTCGAACCGCTGAGTCCAGGTCGGCGGCGGTGGCGTGCCACCGCAGACGGTCCATGTAACTGATTCGGGCAACATTCGTGAATTTGCCAGCATTAATATCGTCGATTAGGCTCTGGAGCTCTACACTTCGGCCGGACTTGGCGAGGATTTTGGCAATTGCGTGAAGGGTAGTTTGGGTATGTGAGAAATTCGGGAGAGAGTTTAAAGTTTCGACAAGAGAGAGGGCCAAGTCCGGTGAGGGAGCGGAACGGAGGGCGTGAGTGACGACGAAGGAGTCGAGAGAGGGATTTTTCAAAAGAGTGAGAAGCGCGGCAGGCGATTTAGATCGAAGGCCGAGTCGAAATGAATCGATGAGTCTAGAGCGCTGGAGGTAGAGAGAGACTCGGTTGCATGGCGCGTCAGAGGTGAACACACGAGTTTGATTACGTATGAGATTGACGAAGGTTGAGGAAGTAGTAGGGTAGAAGAAGTGCCTCGGATGCATCGGCGATTGATTTCCTGCAATTTACTTGCTGTTTAAAACGGTTATAAAAAGGGTAGGGAAGTTGGTTGCATTTGGATTGGATAAACTTCTTACCCGACCCGACCCGAGAGAGGGATCGAATTTATAAGGAAACTTTTTGCCTTGAATATCAATAAAAAGTAATATTTTTATAAAATAATTAAAATAAGATAACTTTTTTAGAAAAATATTAAGAAAGGGTAGGGATACTGTTTATCATCTTCCTCTATCTTTGTATTCATGCCAATACACTGGATTCAAAGCCTGGATGGTTGCTCTCTCAAGAGTGCCTAAGGGGACTCGTGATATCAAGACTGCCATGGATGCATATATCAATTACTGATCACTTGTGGAGCCCCGTTGTGATATCAAGACTGCGAGAGGGGACTTTGCTCTCTCCCTTGCAAGAAGGAACGGTGGATACGATGATGAGTGTGTGATATTAGATGAGTTTGTTCAGAAGCTCGTGCTAAGTGGGGCGCATGTGCAAAAACACACGAAGGGAGGGAAAGGGGCTCCTCATGGGAAATTTTTGAAGACGATGGAAGCCACAAGAATACTTAGGTGGGGAAAGTCAAGTCAAGTAGGAGGAATGTAGTCTGTTAGGAGGTCAAGTTGGGGCCGAGCTCGACATTCTGTAAGAATCACAAATGGAAAGGGGACGCTGATGAGCCAAATATTTTCAGGGTGGTGACAACAAGGAAGAAGGAAGTGCAATTTATCTGTGAAGGTGGGTTGTGGGTTAGGGGTATTAAGATTGTGACCAGCACTGCTTTGAGTAAGCAATAAAGCCGTAGGTGATGGGTGAGGTTTTGTGGTCTAATGTATAAACAAGTTTTGAGAAAGCACTTCCATCTTGGAAGTATTTTGTAGTTCTTTTAATGCCTTACATTGTAAAAAGGTTTTTTGATTGCCTGTTGTTGTAAAATATTTTCCTGGGTGGAAAAAGAGAAGGAAGATGATGAACACAAAGCCACTACCATTTTTTGATATTTTTTTAAAAAAATTATCCTATTTTAATTATTTTATAAAAATATTACTTTATTGATATTCAGGGCAAAAAGTTGCCCTTGTGTGCTAGAAGCCCTTTTATCTAACACCGTACATCACACTATGGAACTAAAACCCACCTAACACCGTACATCTTATGAAACTGGCGTCATATATGAGATATGCGGTGTGAGATTATATTGGTAGAGGGTTAGAATCTATTTTGTTGGCATGTGATTTGAACTCTATCTAAACATTAATGGGCTTAATGTACCACCTACCAATCGGATCAAAGATTGATCCAGGTTCAATTCTCTAATCCGTTTAAACTTTTAACCACTTATGGTTCTCAAATAGCGAGTTGAGATTTCATTGAAGCATGAAGCAGTTGACATCTGAAGTACACGGAATAGATAGAAATCCATGTATCATGTTGATGGAGGATGATTTGGCTCGACCTCGTAGCATGGGTACACGTGTGTGTGATCTTGCTCAAACGATGACTTAGCGTGACAGCACAGCAGGCACAATCGCAACTCGGAGGAAAGGTCCCACCGAGTTTAGCCCGGCAACTCGACGGAATAGATTACTGGCCAGGAGCCGCCTGGCCTGCACCGCCACCCCGGGGGGCTAAGGCACCCCGAGCAACCTTCGATCTTGGGGCCCCCTAACCTTTCCTAATACCCGAGCTCCTCCCAGTGGATCTCAGATCACTCCCAAACAGGAACACACCGATTCGCCTATAGATACCCCGAGGTGAAGACACCTCGGGCCAAACTGCTCGGCTTAGCTTGCCACAAGCAGCTCGCTGCTTACAAGATAGCCCGACGCAGGGTGACTCGTGAGCGAGTAGTTCAACATGTCGCAGGAAGATCTCCTGCCCGACCACCGTACCCGACAAATTTGGAGATAACAGCCATATCCCTCGTCAGACAACGTCGTGTCTGCCACCTTCAGAGGGTGCCTTACACCTGACAGGCACGTACCCTGCGGCGATGGCCCCGCGCGTGCCACCTCAGCCCTGCCAGTAATGGCTGCGACAGGCTGGTGGTGGCAGTTCTACCCGCCCTGTCAGAGGCAAGTGAGCCTGATACAACGGATTTCTGTTATAAGGAGCTAGTATCAAGGAACGGAGGTATCATCTTCTACTCTTGCGCTATTTGCACTCTTAGCATTCGTCTTCTCCTTACTTCTCCTACAGAATACTAACTTAAGCATCAGAGTGTTCCCACCGGGCAATGCTTCTAAAATCCTTCCTCTAAACCTTCACAGTTCTTCCCTCTCTGAAAAACTCGGCACTCATGGCTTCCTCAAGCAACGTTGGACGAAGCATGGAAATGGGTAACACCGGGGAACAACCACAGGTTCTCACGGTCTGCATAGGACAGTTCACCATCCCTCTTTCGGTGGACGGAGTCCCTAGCCTGAACGTGTTGCGAGCAATGGCGCCTGTGGGTGTTCCCCTCCCTTCCTCTGTAGAAACGACCTTTACCGAACCGACTGTCATTCCTCTGGCGACCAGCCAGAGCCAGCTCGACGACCTGATGCAGTGCATGCAGGTCATGCAAGCCCAAGTGCAGCAGCTCCAGCAACACCAGATTTACTAGCAGCAAGTGCTACACCACGTCTCCTAGTACCACTACCAGTAGCAATTCCCTCAACTGCCCCAACCTCAGCTTCAGTAGCCACAACTCCCTCCTTGGCACCCAGCCTTGCAGCAGGCTAGGTCTCGCCGACAGGAGGAGCACCTTTCTCGCCAAGGGGAGGCTTCCCAGAACCCTCCTAAGAGCCAGGCCTCCTCCCGTGGCAGACAAGAAAGACCGGCCACTCCGGTCTCACTGCGGGCAGTTAGGTTGGGAGGACTTCAGCTTGCCAAGTCCACGTCGCCTCAACCCTCAAAGCCCGATACCCCATTCCTAGAGAACCGATTCGAGATCCTGGTCATAGGCTCCAAGCAGGATCCCTCTGTCCGCAGCCATCACTAGCGGCCTGAGCTACTTCCTGCGCACACCATTCCTGACAGCACAAAGGTGAGCAGCACAATCGCCGAGCCCACCAAGAAACAGAGACGCCGCCCCCGAGCTCGTCGACCTTCCACCCACAACTTGCCCAAGCTCGGAGGCAGAGAAGAGGTAAGCTCAGGCGAAGCTAAGGCTCCCCTCCTTTCGGTTTTGTCCCCCCTATCTTGCGAACTCCTGGCAGTCCCAATGCCTAAAGACTTCAAACTCCCCCCCTCTTGATAAGTATGACGGGTCGTTTGACCCAAATGACCACGTAAATGCCTTCCAGTCGTAGATGAACCTAGCGAGAGCTAGTGAGTCGTGCATGTGTGTGGCCTTCTCCACCACTTCAAGAGGAGTAGCCTGCACATGGTACCGGAACCTGGCACCTGGGTCAATAAGAAGTTGGGCGCAGTTCGAGCAAGCATTCACGTCTCACTTCATCACCAGCAAGCGGTGCCCGCGAACTAAAGAAAGCCTCCTCAACATAGTGCAGAGAGAGAGAGAGAGTCCATCTGGGGCTATATCAAGCGGTTCAACGATGCATGCATGCAGATATGGTGCCAGGACCCCACCATGCGCCTCATAGCAACCAAGAAAGGCGTGACACATAAAGAGTTCAAATGGCACATGGTCGTCAACCAACCGACGACCATAACCAAATTTCTTAAGCTTGCGGACAGGTTTATAGCCACGGAGGAAGAGATCAACCAGAAGGGCGAGGGTGCGCCCGAGAAGAGGAAAAGGGTAGGAGAGCCTTCCAGCCAAGGGGACAGCCAAAAGAAAAAAGATACAGCTCGGGGGGCAAAGACGGGTCAGTCATTTTGAGCTCTCGTAGTGGACCGAACTTATTACACCCTACTGAATGCAAAGCGGGCCAAAATCCTTATGGCGATCAAGGACGCCCCATATGTGAAATGGCCACTCCGTCTGAGGGGAAATCCCAACGAGAGAAATAAGAACTTGTACTGCAATTTTCACAGAAATCACGGTCATAGTACCAAAAATTGTAAAAACCTCTGCAACGAGATTGAGGAGCTCATCCATCGCTAATATTTAAGGAACTTTATACAAAATAATAATAATGATAATAATAAAACAGGTCGGCGAGGGGAGCACGGTAAGGACGCTCTCGAGTCCAGCAGCAGGCCAGCCGAACAATCATAGAAGCAGCCTCCGGAAGAGAGGCTAGTTCGGGGCACCATCCACGTTATAGTGGGAGGCTCGATCGTCGCAGGTTGCACTTTAGCGGCAGCTCGGACGTCAGTTCATGAAGCTGCTCAGGAAGAACAGAATCCTCCGAAGCGGCCGAAGATAGAAGAGCCGATTTTCTTCACAGAAGACGATGCGCGAGGAGTCCGCTACCCTCACGACGATGCACTTGTGATAAAGCTAAGGATCAATGACTTCGAGGTCAGACGCGTACTCGTTGACTCAGGCAGCTCGACAGATATTCTCTTCAAAGTTGTGTTCGACCAGCTTCAGTTGCAGGGAAGTGACTTGAAGCCTGCGAACACTCCTTTGGTGGGCTTCAGCGGAGAAGAAGTCCGACCTCTTTAGAAAAGTAACGGTACCTATGGAAGTCGGCACATGGCCCTGCGTAGTCAGACTCAACCACGGCTTCCTGGTAGTCGCGACCCCCTCCCCATACAATGCCATAATAGGTCGGCCGATCACCCATGTCCTACGGGCGGTGGTCTCCACTTATCATTTGGCAATGAAGTTCCCTACGAACTTTGGTATGGGGGTAGCACAGGGCGACCAGCTCGAGTCCCGCAAGTGCTATGTCACCGCCCTAAAGGGAAAGACCAAGGTGGCCAATGACCTCGAACTGGAATGGCCTATAGAGTAAGGAAAAGAACGAGCTGCACCCATGGAAGAAATAGTCATTGTTCCGACCTCAGCCGCAGACCCAGCTCGGATGCTTCAGATCGGTGCTTCTGTCCAAAAACCTCTACGATCCGAATTGGTAAGTTTCTTACTTCAAAATTTATATATCATTGCATGGTCTGCGATAGAGATGCCTGGTATAGACCCTAACCTTATTGATGAAGGAAGATTTGGCCCGACCTCACTGTTACGCGACACGTGGCAGAAACAACAGCTCGGAAAAAGGGTCAAGCCTAAGGCGTGAACAAGGGGACACCAGCGGACCGAACTGCCTACAGGGGGCCCGAACTCACCCTTGGCCCAAAACCAGAGTAATCCGAACTGGCCAACTTTGTAACAGCTCGGGATATACCTCTCCGAACTTACCAACCTTGTAACAGCTCGGGATATACCTCACCGAACTGGCCAACCTTGTAACAGCTCGGGATATACCTCGCCAAACTAACCTTGTAACAGCTCGGGATACACCTCGCCGAACTGACCCACCTTGTAACAGCTCGGGATACACCTCACCGAATTGACCCACCTTGTAACAGCTCGGGATATACCTCGCCGAACTGGCCAACCTTGTAACAGCTCGGGATACACCTCGCCGAATTGACCCGCCCTATAGATACCTCCGAACTCAAGACTTCGCCTCGCTCACCACTCTGCATCACCTTCTGGGCACCAAAACCAAACAAGTCGTACCATGCCTGACACTGAGGAAGTCCGTGCCCGAGGGCGCCGCACCTGACTAACTTGGGATCTGACGCTTGGCGGCCGCACTCTAAACGGCAGCCTGCCACCGCCATTGACACCGCCATCTCCAGTTAGAGAGACGGTTAGGCAGTGACGGTTCTGTCCCAGCAGAAAGGATGACGACCGAATTGACAAGCGCAAGGGTAATCATACCCGACCTGACAAGGGCCTCGGAGCGAGTGCGCAAAGTGATTATAAGAGCCCCCTGCCCCCAACAAACAAGGTATGCAAACTTTGCGCTATATGGTGTTATCTTGCTTTTGAAGGATTCTAACTTGAGCTTCGGAGCCGCTACACCGGGTTCCCCCCGGAGCTTCCTCATCTCCTCAATTTCAGGTTCCCTGCTACCTCGTTCAGAAGCAAGGTTGTTGACAGCTAAGACCAGCCGGATCGCGCTTCATCAATTGGCGTCGTCTGTGGGAAACGCTTCAAAAAGCCTCCCTCCAAACTTCCATAACCCCTTTTCTTCAAAAAACCCAACACTCATGGCCTCCTCCAGCAATGCCGGACGTGGCACGGACACAAACACCACCGGGGAACAACTTCAAGTCCCCGTGGTGTGCGTTGGACAGTTCACCATCCCCCTTTCGGTGGATGGGATCCCCAGCTTGAACATGCCACAAGCAGTGGCGCTTGTAAACCTTCCTACCACAAGCATCTCCTTTCCTCCCCCTATTGAGACAACCTTTACTGAACCAACTGTCGTCCACCTGGTAGCCAGCCAAAACTGGTTGGACGACCTGATGCAGTGCATGCGGGCAATGCAAGCCCAAATGCAACAGTTCCAGCAGCACCAGCTTCACCAGCACCAAGTACTACACAACATCTCCCAGTATCACTATCAACAGCAGTTCCCCCAACTGCCGCTGAACCAACCACTACTTCCACCTCACCACCCCGCTCTGAGGCCGGTCAAGGCCTCCCCGCAGGATGGACGCCCCCACCAGGCGAAGGCCTCCCGGCCCTAGAACCCCCCTAACAGCCAGGCCTCGTCCCCAGGCCGAAGAGAGAAAAATATCATCCCCACCTCGCAACTCGCACGCGGGTCGGGAACCTCGCCCACGAGGTTGGCACCCCGGTGCTCCAAGCCCGAATTCCCACTCACGGAAAACCGATTCGGTGTCCTGGTGGCAGACTACCAGCATTCCGGGCCCATCGAGCTCGGTAACACGGAGGCCGGCAGCACCAGTACAAGGCCCACTCAACAACGAAGGCACCGGCGAAGTCGTCGAACCGCCACCCGTGTCTTGTCAGAGCTTAGAGGCAAAGAGACGAGCTCGGATGAGGTAGGAGCTGCCCCGATTCTCTCGGTTCCTTCCCCCCTCGCATCAGAACTCCTGGCGGTCCCCTTACCCAGAAATTTTAAGCTCCCACCTCTGGACAAGTATGATGGGTCCTTCGACCCCAACGACCACGTTGACGCCTTTCAGTCCCAAATGCACCTCGCCAGGGCCAACGAATCATGCATGTGCGTGGCCTTTACCACCACCCTCAGGGGGTAGCCCGCACTTGGTACAGGAACTTGGCCCCCGGGTCGATAAAGTGCTGGGCCCAGTTCGTGCAGGCCATCACCGCACACTTTGTCACCAGCCAACGGTGCCCCAAAACAGAGGAAAGCATCTTCGGAGTAGTCCAAAGGGAAGGAGAATCCATCCGGGGCTACATCAAGCGATTCAACGAAGATTGCTTGTAGATACCGCGGTTGGACCCCGCAATGCAGCTCGCAGCAGCCAAAAGAGGGGTAACGCACAAAGAATTCAAATGGCACATGGTGGCTAACCAGCCCGCAACCGTGGCCGAATTCCTCAAGCTAGCAGACAAGTTCATGAGGACAGAGGAAGAAATCAACCAACGAACCGAAGGCGGGAACGAGAAAAGAAAGAGGGAAGGCGAGCTCTCCAACCCGGTCGACAGAAAAAACCCGGCCCGGGAGCTGAAGCCGAACCAGTCGTTCTGAGCTCCCGTAGCAGTTCGGACAGATTACACGTCGTTGAACACAAGGCAGACCGAGATCTTAATGACGATCAAGGATGCCCCGTACGTAAAGTGGCCACCTCGCCTAAAGGGAAATTCAAATGAGAGAAATAAGAATTTATATTGTAGTTTCCATAGAGACCATGGTCATAGTACGGAGCAGTGTAATAACCTCCGGGACGAGATAGAGGGGCTCATCCGTCACGGATACATGAGAAACTTTGTACAACACAATAATAACAATAAAGCAGGTCGGCAAGGGGAGCAAGAAAAGGATGCCCCCGAGTCTAGCAACAGACCTGCCGAACCGTTGCAGCGACAGCCTCCGGAAGAGAGGCCAGTTTGGGGAACCATCCACGTGATTGTGGGAGGTTCGGTGGTGGCAGGGTGTACCTCGGCAGCGGCCTGGACTTTAGTTCGCGAAGTGGCCCTCGAGGAACGGAACCCCCCAAAGAGACCAAAGACCGAAGAACCGATCTTCTTCACGGAGGACGACGCGCGAGGGATCCGCTACCCCCATGATGACGTGCTTGTCATTAAGCTAAGGAACAACGACTTTGAGGTCAAACGTGTACTCGTAGATTCGGGCAGCTCAGCGGACATCCTCTTTAAATTAGCATTTGACCAGCTACAGCTACAGAGGAGTGAGCTGAAGCCCACGAACACTCCCATGGTGGGTTTCAGTGGAGAGGAAGTCAGGCCCCTTGGAAAAATAATAGTACCTGTGGAAGTCGGCACATGGCCTTGTGCAGTCAGACTCAACCATGATTTCCTGGTGGTCGCGACCCCCTCCCCATACAATGCCATAATAGAGCGGCCGATCACACATATCCTATGGGTAGTGGTCTCCACCTACTATTTGGCCATGAAGTTCCCTACGGACTTCGGTGTGGGGGTAGCGCGGGGCGACCAGCTCGAGTCCCGCAAGTGTTATGTTGCCGCCCTGAAAGGAAAAACCAAGGCGGCCGACGACCTCGAACTGGAGCGGCCTGCAGAGCAAGGTGAGGAGCGAGCTTCGCCCACGGAGGAAATGGTCGCAATCCCGACTTCGGCTACGGACCCAGCTCGCACACTTCAGATCGGAGCTTCCGTCGACGAACCCCTACGAACCGAACTGTCAGACCCGTTAGACAGAAGAAACGCAACTTAGCCCCAGAACGATGGAGGGCGGTCGACGAGGAGGTCGAGAAGCTTCTCGCAGCAAACTTTATAAGGGAAGTCCATTACCCGAGCTGGGAGGCCAACCCGGTGTTTGTAAAAAAGGCAAATGGCAAGTGGCTCATGTGCGTCGACTACACCGACCTGAACCGAGCTTGCCCGAAAGATTGCTTCCCCCTCCCCATAATTGACCGCCTAGTGAACGCGACCTCGGGAAATGAGTTGCTAAGCTTCCTGGACGCCTACTCAATCTACAACCAAATCTGGATGGACCCATCCGATGAGGAAAAAACCAGCTTCATAACCGAGTTCGGCCTATATTGCTACAAGTTCATGCCATTCGGATTAAAAAATGCCGGGGCGACTTTCCAAAGACTTGTAAACAGGCTGTTTCGACCCCTGATTGGCA
Source organism: Nelumbo lutea (assembly GCF_056320005.1). Taxonomy (NCBI): domain Eukaryota; kingdom Viridiplantae; phylum Streptophyta; class Magnoliopsida; order Proteales; family Nelumbonaceae; genus Nelumbo; species Nelumbo lutea. The sequence goes on from NC_142688.1 coordinate 23,211,353, forward strand.
CGAATATAGAGTGCTATGTAGACGACATGGTCGTCAAGACTCAGTTTTCACAAGAATTAATACAAGACTTGGATTCTGTCTTCCAAATCCTGTGTCAGTTTAGCATGAAATTGAACCCCAACAAATGTGTCTTCGGCATCACCTCGGGAAAATTCCTAGGGTACATTGTCAATCGGCACGATATTGAGGCCAACCTGGACAAGATAAAAGCCATTCTAGATGAGACCACCTCGGAAAGTGAACGAAGTTCAGAGGCTAAACGGCCGCATAGCCGCTCTAAGCCGCTTCATGTACAAATCAGCAGACCGCTGCCTACCTTTCTTCAAGGCAACCAAAGGCAAAGGGTTCGAGTGGACCCAAGACTGCCAGCTCACATTTGATGAGCTAAAAGGTTACCTCGCTAGTGTGTCGAGCTTAGCCCGGCCCGAGGTGGGCGAGGTCTTAGAACTGTACCTCTCGACAAGCGACGGGGTGGTCAGTTCGGTACTAATAAAAGAAACAGATCGGGTCCAGCGACCCATCTATTATGTTAGTAAAATTTTGCAGGGAGCAGAGACAAGGTACCCGCAGATAGAAAAGCTAGCATACGCACTGGTGACAGCAGCTCGGAAACTTCGCCCATACTTTCAGGCTCACACCGTCATCGTCCTGACTGACAAACCTCTGAGACAAGTTTTACTCAAACCCGAGGTTTTCGGTCGACTGACGAAATGGGCCATCGAACTCAGCGAGTATGACCTCCGGTACAAGCCAAGAACTGCTATTAAGGCCCAAGCTTTGGCAGATTTTATCGCCGAGTGCACTTTCAGCAATGAAGCCCTACAGGTCGAGCCCGAGGTCCCCAGTTCGAGCGAACCCGAAACTCTAGAGCCAATAGAGTCTGAACCCCGTGAAGTAGTAGCCAGTGTAACATCTCTCCTGGTCAGGCGAAACGCGAACTGGGATGAGGAGCCCCGGATCCTTCACATGGATGGTTCCTCGAACCGGCAAGGTAGCGGAGCAGGAATAGTCTTATGCGGCCCGGGACGAGGCAAGGGACCTCACGCACATCCGAACAGTGGCATACCAGCAGCAGGTAGCTCGCTACTACAATACCAGAGTAAAGCAACGAAGCTTCCGAGTCGGCGACCTGGTCCTTCGTAAGATTATGGTGCCCGAACCCGGTGTGGGCAAACTTGGACCAAATTGGGAAGGGCCCTATAAAGTAAAAAGAGCGCTCAGGGGGGCATACGTAATCGAAACCTTGGAAGGCAAACAAGTACCTCGAGCGTGGAACATCGTGAACTTAAGGCGATACTAACTATAAACCACCAAGCGAAATGGACGAAATCAGGTCCTATGTGCCACGATGCAAAGCCAAGAGGAACCTTGATGTAAACAAGCAAAGAAGTCGAGCATATTATCAGCTCGACAAAAAATCAGTTCGTTGCAAAAAGCCTTCGTGGCAAAATAGGTCGCGGAAGTATAATAACCCGGACAAGAAAGCGGCATATTCAGTTCGACAAAGAATCAGTTCGGGGAAAAGGAACACTTGGGCAAAAAGATTATCTATTCCGTTGCAAGAAACAGGAGTACATTGGCCATCAGAAGGGACTTAAAAAAAATGGGTTGTTACATGCCCGGAGCTACTTCTTCGCCATCAGAAGGCACTTCAACAACACCCAAAGGCCTTGCCTCTCCTTCAGAGTCCGGCTCGCCATCGGCAGCATTGGCCATCTCCTGAGTTATACGCGAAGTGGATATGGCACTAACATCGAGGTCGGGGTACATATTCCAGATCATCCACCTGCTCAGTTTGAACCCCCTCCTGTAAGAATCCACCATCAAATCGTCAAAACGCGAAGAGGCAATGTAGTCTTCAACGACCTTCTTCTTGGCGTCTTCAATGCCTTGGGAAAAAATCTGTGTTCTCTCCCTGATGTCCTCCTGAAGATATTTGACTTGATGCTGCAAATCCAACTTCAAGTCCACCATATGCTTGACAACTACCCCCATGGCCTCGGCATCACGCTGAGACCTTGTCTGCCTGGCCACCGCGACACGAGCAGCCTCTTCGGCAGCATAAGCGACCGCCTCAACAGCCTGGGTATTCGCCTCTGTAGCACGGAAAGCTTCTTCAACAGCATGAGCGGCAGCCTCAGCAGCTTGCGCCTGTCGCGAGCTCCTCTCCACTTGGGCCACTAAGGCGTGAATTGAAGAATTCAACTACCAAAAGAAACAAGTGAGCAATAACAGCAAAAGCGACAAAAAATGTAAAAGGCAGGCGGAATCTAACTTACCACCATAGCATGTGTTACGGCGCGGCAGGCGACCTGATTCAAAGGAAGATCGGTCCATGTCGTGACCTCCTCAAGGAAAGTAGCCTCCCTACTCTTCTGAAGAGCGTAGTTCGGCGTCAACACGCTCCTGAACTCCCCTTGAACTCCCGAACCCAAGGGCCCAGCCTGCGTATGAGCGGACCCAGAGTGAGTAGGAGCACTTGAGTATGCAGGAGCGCCCCAGCGGTTTCATGCATCGGTGGAGTCACCTCGGGCTCCCTGGACAGATCCTCCAGCGTGCGGTCTGGAACTTGGGGCTCCTCATTCAGGGGCAGCTCGGTACGAGTTCGCTTGGTGACCCGCTTCCTCCTCTTCATACCTTGGAACAGACGCTCCCCACGAGTTCTCTCCGCATCCATCACACCTGCAGAAACGAGTTCGACATCAGAAAAAATGAAAGAATAAAGCAAGCAAGAAACCGCATAGCTAGAAACCTAACCAAACTCAGGCCGGCCGCAATAAGCTTGGCCTCCGTTAAGTAGTGATGACACTTTAAACCTTGCCGTGCCCATTGCCGAAGGCCCTTCACCGTCTCTTTATCGAGAGTAACACCTGAATCAGGAGCGGCCTCACCCCACCCGGTCTGAAAGGGCCATCCTTGTGCACTTCGCACACCGAAGTAGTCCCGCTTCCACGTCGGCACCTTATTAGGAAGATCGTGCAGAAGCTTAAAACCCTGGCGAGGAGAAAGGTAATACGCCCGTCTTCCCCAGGAAGAGAACCCGCCTGTCTCTTGAGCATCAAGATGGAGGAGAATATCTCTAAGTCCAAGGGGAAATTCTGCTCGCAAAAAAGGGAAACTATCCCCACCAGGTTCCGAATAGAGTTTGGATGAAGTTGGCCAATGGTGACACCGAAGTGGTTTATGACTTCGACGAGAAGGGGGTGGAAAGGAAGTCGCAACCCCACAACGAGCTGCTCTCGAAAAATCACGATCTCATCAGGACTGTGTTCCCAAGGAAAGCTACCCGAAGGAATAAAATATGTAAACCTCCCAGGAATGTTGTAAAACATAAGTATGGATTGAAGCCCCTCAGGCGTCATGGTCGAGGAACCAAACCTGTCTAGCATCCAACCTCGGCGGGAGGTAGACGCCAAACTGCCCGAAGCGGCTCGGCCTACTGGTTCATAGTCCTCGAGTTCCACCTCAGGATCACTGAGGCAGTCAGGGGACATGGCTCGGTTGGTAGAACCTATGTCAGCCCTACTTGAAGAATCGTCTAAGCTATCAAAGCTAGACATTGAGGAAAAGGTGGATTCAGGAAATTACTAACCGGAAGGAAGTTTGAAGGCTCCGGAGATGGGTACAAGCCAAAGAACCTTGAAGGCTATGTAACCAGCCTTGACGCGAGCTGGAAAAAACTTGGACACGAGCTCAGTGGACAAGCCGCAGAAGTGATAAATCGATTGGGGTCCCCCACTATTTATAGCTACAGTAACCAAGAATCGACCGTGCAGATCAAAGACGATCCGACGGCCCACGTTTTTGCTAACCGCATGTCCCATAAGGTCAAGACGTGATTGGCGCACGTCTTTCCGAAAAAAGCAAAACGTCAGCGCACACCTTTTTGAAACCGACGTCGTGTCGACACGCGTCTTTCCGAAACTGATGCGCCACACGTCTCCCTGACAGCCGCCCACGCATGTACAACAGTGGCACGCCTTTTTGAATGACCCGCTGTCACGTCCTAGCGGCGCGAATTTTTGAAATTTAAAACACGTGTTGTCACAACCATCAGCATTCATGAGTAGGCACGTTTCCAGCCTTCTCGGAAACCGAAGAACCCTGGAAAAAGCAACTCGTGCAGTCAAGATTCGAAGGACGGGACAAATCCACCTACTACCTCGCGAAACTCCCCGCACCAGGGCAAGACCCTTGGCGCGAGGAGTGGGGGGCAATTGATGAAGGAAGATTTGGCCCGACCTCACTGTTACACGACACGTGGCAGAAACAACAGCTCGGCAAAAGGGCCAAGCCTAAGGCGTGAACAAGGGGACACCAGCGGATCGAACTCCCTACGGGGGGCCCGAACTCACCCTTGGCCCAAAACCAGAGTAATCCGAACTGGCCAACTTTGTAACAACTCGGGATATACCTCGCCGAACTTACCAACCTTGTAACAGCTCGGGATATACCTCACCGAACTGACCAACCTTGTAACAGCTCGGGATATACCTCACCGAACTGACCTTGTAACAGCTCGGGATACACCTCACCAAACTTACCCACCTTGTAACAGCTCGGGATACACCTCGCCGAACTGACCCACCTTGTAACAGCTCGGGATATACCTTGACGAACTGGCCAACCTTGTAACAGCTCGGGATACACCTCGCCAAACTAACCCGCCCTATAGATACCTACGAACTCAAGACTTCGCCTCGCTCACCACTCTGCATCACCTTCTGGGCACCAAAACCAAACAAGTCGTACCATGCCTGACACTGAGGAAGTCCGTGCCCAAGGGCGCCGCACCTGACTGACTTGGGATCTAACGCTTGGCAGCTGCACTCTAAACGGCCACCTGCCACCGCCACTGACACCACCATCTCTGGTTAGAGAGACGGTTAGGCAGTGACGGTTATGTCCCAGCATAAAGGACGACGGTCGAATTGGCAAGCGCAAGGGTAATCATACCCGACCTGACAAGGGCCTCGGAGCGAGTGCGCGAAGTGATTATAAGAGCCCCCTGCCCCCAACAAACAAGGTATGCAAACTTTGCGCTATCTGGTGTTATCTTGCTTTTGAAGGATTCTAACTTGAGCTTCGGAGCTGCTACACCGGGTTCCCCCTCGGAGCTTCCCCATCTCCTCCGTTTCCGGTTCCCTGGTACCCCGTTCAGAAGCAAGGTCATTGACAGTTAAGACCGGCCGGATCGCGCTTTATCACTTATAATTCACAAGCTGAATATTCACCTTGTAGTTAGGCCCGTTAGACAGAAGAAACGCAACCTAGCCCTAGAGCGGTGGAAAGCGATCGACGAGGAGGTCAAGAAGCTCCTTGCAGCTGACTTCATAAGAGAAGTCCATTACCCGAGCTAGGTAGCCAACCCCGTTCTAGTAAAGAAGGCTAACGACAAGTTGCGCATGTGCGTCGACTACACCGACCTAAACCGAGCCTGCCCGAAAGATTGCTTCCCGCTCCCCATAATTGACCGTTTGGTGGATGTGACCTTAGGGCACGAGTTGCTGAGTTTCTTAGATGCCTATTCGGGCTATAACCAAATCAAGATGGACCCGATGGACAAAGAAAAGACAACCTTCATCACGGAGTTAGGTCTATACTATTACAAGGTTATGCCCTTCGGGTTGAAAAACGTAAGGGTAACCTTTCAAAGGCTTGTAAATAAATTGTTTGTGCCATTAATTAGCAGAAAAGTAGAATGCTTTGTAGACGACATGGTCGTCAAAACCCAATTTTCGCATGAATTAATGCAAGACTTGCATTCTGTTTTTAAAATTTTGCGTAAGTTTAATATGAGATTGAACCCAAACAAGTGTGTATTCGGTGTGACCTTGGGTAAATTCCTAGGGTACATCGTTAACTGGTGTGACATTGAGGCCAATTCGGACAAGATTAAGGCCATCTTTGATATGAGACCACTCCAAAAGTTGAAGGAGGTTCAGAGGTTGAATGGCCGCATAGCCACCCCGAGTCGCTTCATGTCCAAGTCGGCGGACCACTGTCTGCCATTCTTTAAGGCAATAAAGAGCAAAGGGTTCGAATGAACCCAAGACTGACAGCTCGCATTTGACGAGCTCAAGAAATACCTCGCCAGTGTGTTGATCTTAACCCAGCCTGAGGAGGGTGATGTTTTAGAACTGTACCTCTCGGCGAGCGACGAAGTGGTCAGTTCGGTACTAATAAAGAAAGTATACCGGGTCCAGCGACCCATCTATTATGTTAGTAAAGTATTGCAAGGAGCAGAGACGAGATATCCAGAGATAGAGAAACTAGCATACGCACTGGTAATTGCAACTCGGAAGCTCCACCCGTACTTCTAGGCTCACACTGTTACCGTCCTCACTGGCAAACCTCTGAGGCAAGTCTTACTTAAGCCCGAGGTCTCTAGTCGGTTGACGAAGTGGGCCGTTGAACTCAGCGAGTATGACCTCCAGTACAAGCCGCAAACTGCCATTAAGGCTCAAGCCTTAGAAGATTTCATCACCAAATGCACATTCAATTCTGAAATTCCCAGGCCGGTTGAGCACGAGGTCCCCAGTTCGTGTGAGCCCGAAGCTCCCAGGCCGGTTGAGTTCGAGCCCCGTGAGGTAGCAGCCAGTGTGGCATCTCTCCTAGTTCGGCCAAGCGCGAGCTGGGATGAGGAGCCCTGGATTCTTCACGTAGATGGCTCCTCGAACCAATAGGGCAGCGGAGTCGGAATAATCCTACACGACCCAAGTGGCATGAAACTGGAGTACGCGCTACGCTTCGAGCTCACGGCATCTAACAATGAAGTGGAGTATGAGGCGTTGATAGCTGGACTAGCCTTAGCCAGAGAAGTAAAGGCCAAGCACATCGTTATCTGCAGCAACTCCCAGCTCATGGTCAACTAGGTCACCGGTGAGTATGAAGCTCGCGAGGCAACCATGGTCACCTACTTAGCCAAAGTCAGAGAGGCCCTGCTCAACTTCCAGTCGCACTTCATCAGACAAATCCCTAGGTCAGAGAACGCTGAGGCCGATGCCCTGTCTAGGTTAGCCAGCACCAGCGACATCACCATGAGAACCGTGTACATAGAGGACCTGCCTCGGCCTAGCATTCTCGGGGGGGGGGGGGGGGGGGGGGGGGGCAGAGGAGGCCGCTCCCGTCGTTCAAGCAGAGCCGAACTGGATTGACCCGCTCATGAGCTTCTTGCTACACGGGACCCTCCTTGCAGATTGCAATGCAGCCAGAAGGGTGCAGCGTCAGGCAGCCAAATACGCCATGATAGACGAACGGCTATATCGGAGGTCCTACATGCTCCCCTACCTGTGTTGCTTGCGACCTACCGAAGCCGAGCTCGAACTCCGCGACACTCATGAGGGTCTGTGCGGCAGACACTTGGGGGGCAAGTCCCTCGCCTAAAAGGCACTTCGATAGGGGTATTATTAGCCAACAATGAAGGCAGATGTCATTGAACTCGTTAAAAAATGCGACAAATGCCAGAAGCACGCCAATATCCACCACCAACCTGCTGCCGACCTCAAGTATCTCACCAGCCCGTGGCCCTTCGCACAATGGGGCATCGATCTACTCGGGTCATTCCTGCCAGTAACCGGTGGGAGGAAGTTCTTAGTAGTAGTAGTGACTACTTCACCAAGTGGGTAGAGGCTGAACCCCTTGTAACGATCATAGCCCAGAACGTCCAAAACTTCTTTTGGAAGAACATCGTGTGCCGCTTCGGGTTACTTCGGGTACTGATTTCTGACAACGGCAAGTAGTTCGAGGACATCAAATTCCAAGACTTGTGCCAAGACATGGGGATCTGACTAAACTTTACTTCAGTCGCACACCCTCAAGCGAATGGTCAGGCAAAAGTCACAAACAGAGCCATCCTCCGCGGACTGAAGGCACGGTTAGACCGAGCTAAAGGGTTGTGAGCAGATGAGCTACCCAGTGTTCTATGGGCCTACTGGACCACGAAGAAGACCGCCACGGGAGAAACCCCCTTCAACCTCACCTACGGCTTCGAAGTAGTTATACCGCAGAGATTGAAGTACCTAAGTTGTGACTAGAAGCATATAGTGATTAGACGAATGAAGATGAGCTATGCACCAACCTCGATCTACTCGACGAAGTAAGGGACCTTGCGTACATCAGGACCGCACTCTACCAGTAGAGAGTAGCTCGGTACTATAACACCAGGGTCAAGAAGCGGAACATCCGCATTGGCGATCTGGTCCTTCGTAAAGTTATGGTACCTGAGCCCGACGCTGGCAAGCTCGGGTCCAACTGGGAAGGACCTTACCAAGTGAAACGAGTGCTCGAGGAAGGAACATACAAGCTCGAGACCCTCGAAGGAAAACAAGTACCTCGGACATGGAATATTGTCAACTTAAGATAATACTAACTGTAACAACTGAGTAGGCCACGAGCCACTCCTTGAGCCTAAGGGATAAAATACCGAGCTAACATGACATTGGCACAATAAGACCCAGTCACTTCTACGGCATGGGCAAACTCTAAGAGAATGGATTATAAGCCGCTCCTCTAGCCTAAGGGCTAAAACGATGAGCTAACGAAAGACCTCAGCACCATACCAGACCTAGCTGCCTCATCGGCATAGGCTAAGTACTTGCAATACCTAAGGCATAGGCAGTTCAGCCGGGAACCTTATGACGGATAGCCTGCCATGGCATGCAACAAGTTAAACCCGTAAAGGACAACTGATGTCAACTTGACCCGGGTGCAGACAGGTCGGGCATGTACCCTACTATGTCACTCACTTCGGTGTACACAAGGCTACCCCTACTAAGTGTTGGAATACAGTTTGGGACCACGACAGTTGAGGAACCCTCACTTCGGGTAATCAGCCTAGTAGCCTAATAGTTTAGAATAAGACAACCACTTCGACAAGTAAAAGAAAATTGCATAGGTGTTTGGCAAAAAAAAATATTTCTTCATTACATAAGCTCCATTACATAAATTTCATTACTTAAATATGTTTAGTACAAAAGAGAAGGAAATTGAGCTCGCAGGCCCAGTACAAAGGAGAAGGAAGTCGAGCTCGCAGGCCCAGAACACAAGGAGCACCTGACTATTTGGGAGGCTCGTCAGCTTTACTCGGGGCTTCTTTAGTGGTCTCCTTGGAAGAATCAGTCAGATCAGTAGCGTCAACCTCCCCGTTGCCGCCATCATCTTCAAAGTCTGGGTCATCCGCGGCCTGGCGTGCCATGTCATCCGTAATGTTGAAAGAGGTGAAGGCACTTATATCCAGGTTGGGGTAGGCACACCTTATCCACCACTGACCGAGCTTGAACCCCCTATGGTAGGCCTTTGACATTACATTATCGAACCTCGACGACTTGGCGTAGTCGATGACGGACTGAACCTTGGTCTACTTCAGAGCATCGTCGAAGATCTCCGTCTTCTCCTTAATATCAGCCTTAAGAGACTCCACCTCATGCTCCAAGGCCTCCTTGGTTCCCTTGAGGGCCTACATCTCGAGTTGCAAAGCCTTCTGGGCCATTTTGAGGCTTTCCACCTCGAGCTTCATGGCTTCCTGACCAACTCGGAGCCCGTTCACCTCGGCCTTCAGCCTGTCTCATTCACAAGCTAGCTCCTCCCTCTCTAACACCAAGGCATCATTCAGGCTCCTCTAAGCGGCGACAACACTCTCCAACTGATGGACCTTGTCTTGTGTTGCCTTCAGCTCGACATGAGCCACGCGGGATGACTCCTCAACAGCCCAAGCACGCCTCAGCTGTTTGTCAGATTGAAAAGTTAAGGCGTGCACGACAGTGTTCGCTAGCAGAAGGAAACTGGTCAGTAAAAAAAAAAAAGAAAAAGAGGGATAGAGTGTTGGCTCACGGAATACGAACTTACCACCATGATGTGGGTTGCAGCACGGCCCCCGAGATAACCTGGGGAGAGTTCGGCCAACTCACGACCTCTGCATTGATGACGCCTCTCTTACTTCGGTTGAGGCTGACCTTGGGATCCAAGATGGACTCCTCTTCCTCTCCGATCCCTGAACTGGACGCCGCCGCATCTATAGCACGGTGAGCCGACTCTTCGCTGGCCTCGGCAACTTCCCAATTAAAACTCAGAGCCTTGACAGCAGCCCCGGCTGGCTCGTCCACCAGCCCCTCCATAGCCTCAGGCTTTTGGGATGGAAAATCACCCTCCAAATCTATCACTGGAGGGGCATTGTTGAGCTCGGGCTCAGGAGTGGGAACCTGGGGATGACCGGGCTCGGGAGAGGGAGCCCTTGGTGACTCCACACGAGCCTTCTTGAATGCCGCTTCTTCCTCTTTTTCATTTGGTTGAGGAGCCTAGGAGCCATAATCCTTTCTTCATCCATGGGACCTACAACAAAGTTGGTGTCAGTAAACCCAAAGACACCAAGCAGATAAAAGCAAAACACCAAAATATAGAAATAGACCTACCTGGGCTCAAACCAGCCTGAACGAGCTTCTCTTCGATGATGTACTCCCAATGATCGAGCTCAGCCTGAGCCTACGAGTGGAAGGTCTCCCACGTCTTCTGGTTGAGGGCAATGCTAGTAGCCACCCTCCAACTGGTAAGGAAGGAACACCCCGTGCTGGCCCTGATCAAAAAATAGTCCCGCTTCCATGCCGGGACCTTGCTCGGGAACTTATGTCGTAACTTGAAGCCTGGGCAAGGAGACAAGTAGTAGACCTGCCCATGCTCGGGGGGAGCGCTAGAGGTGCTTTTCTTTATTAATAGTATGGAGCAAAGTATGTCCGCGTCCAAAGAGAACTGCCGTTAATGGTTCCCACCAAATTTCGAATGGAATTGGGGTGAAGCTGATCTAGTGTGATGCTAAAACGCCCCAACACCTCAGGGATAAGGGGGTGAAGTGGGAGACGAAGCCCACCGACGAGTTGTTCCCTAAAGATCACTGCCTCATCTAGACCGTGCTCCCAAGGGAAATTGCTGGTGGGAAGGCTGTAGGAGTACTCTGAAGGAAGTTTAAACTGTTGAATGAGGTCTTGGAGCCTCTCCAGCATCAGAGTAGAAGGACCGAACTGGTCCGGCATCCGACCTCGATGAGAGGTGGGCGCCAATTTACCCGAGGTTGCCCGTGCCTCATGGGAAGGCCGGGCAACAGTAGGGTCACCATGACCCGAGGTGCCCACCTCGGGTCCGTTTGAGAAACTGCCCCTACTAGACATAAGGAAGAACAAACTGAGAAAAAATAAAAGATGGAAGACTTGGGGACTCACCAGAAAGAGACAAAACCGAGCTGGAAGACCCGATCTGGAGACCTCAGACGCGAGCTCAAGGCGAAAAACACTTGGCGACGAAGGAAAATGGCCAGGATCCTGCTATTTATAGTCACGGAGTCCGGTAGCCAACGGTCAAGATTGAATCAATCCAACGGACCTCAAAGAAACTGGCTGCGGGACTCTCAAGGCGAATTTGGTTTAGAGCATTTTTTGGCATCTACATAGCATAAAGCATGTGACGTCCGTGCATGAGTTGCACGAGACACGGGTTTTTCCCTCCGTGCAAACCGAATACCCAACCAGTCCAACAGCTAAACCGCTAAACCGCCTAACATCGCAACATGATAACCGAGCCAAATCCACCCAACAAACCATGAACTTCTCGCACTGGGGCCCCGTCCCCAGCACGGGGAGTGGGGGGTAATTGATGGAGGACGATTTGACCTGACCTCGTAGCACAGGTACACGTGTGCGGGACCTTGCTCAAACGATGACTCAGCGTGACAGCACAGTAGGCGCAACCACAACTCAGAGGGAAGGTCCCACCGAGTTCATCCCGACAACTCGATGAAATAGACTACTCGCTGGGAGCCGCCTGGCCTGCACTGCCACCCTAGGGGGCTAAGGCACCCCGAGCAACCTCCAAGCTCGGGGCCCCCTGACCTTTCCTAATACCCGAGCTCCTCCTAGTGGATCTCGGACCACTCCCAAACAGGAACACACTGATTCACCTATAGATACCCCGAGGTGAAGACACCTCAGGCCAAACAGCTCGGCTTAGTTTGCCACAGGAAACTCGCTGCTTACAAGATAGCCTGACACAGGGTGACTCATGAGCGAGTAGTTCGACATGTCGCAGGAAGATCTCCTGCCCAACCACCGTACCCGACAAATCTGGAGACAACAGCCATATCCCTCGTCAAACAGCGTCGTGTCTGCAACCTTTAGAGGGTGCCTTACACCTAATAGGCACGTACCCTACAGCGATGGCCCCGTGCGTGCCACCTCAGCCCCGCTAGTAATGGCTGTGGCAGGCTGGCAGTGGCGGTTATACCCACCCTGTCAGAGGTCAGTGGGTCTGATACAAAGGATTTCTGTTATAAGGAGCTAGTATCAAGGAACGGAGGTATCATCTTCTACTCTTGCGCTATCTGCACTCTTAGCATTCGTCTTCTCCTTGCTTCTCCTACGGAATACTAACTTAAGCATCGGAGTGTTCCCGTCGGGCAAGTCCCCGGGGATTCTTCTTCCTCTCCATCTCAGGTACCTTCCAAGAGCCACGTAAGTGCCAGCTAGAAGTGACCGGATTGCGCACCATCACATGTTATAGCTGATAAGGGTAACTTTTGGGCCCTAATATCAATAAAAATAATCATTTTAATATATTTTCTAAAATAAATTACTTTTTTTAAATATATCAAATAAAGGTAAAAACACTGTTCATCTTCTTCATCTCCAGACCACTGAATAAATTTCTCTCAACCAGTATACACGTTCCAAGACACCTGAATCAAGACTCCGTCCACTTCAATCCTCTCGTTTCCCCTGAACTTCCACTTCAATCACTTAATCTATAATACCCTTTTCCAATCGACACTAAAACAAAGCTTGGGTTCGTTGCCACTCACACTACAATCGCCAACAACACCTGGTTGGGCTTCCCTGTTTTGGTTTTGTTGTATGATTCCCTCTGAGAATCGCTGACAAGAAGGGTCATCACATCGTCAACGATGACGGCGATGCAGAACCCAGATTGGGGTTTGGGGTTGGAGGCGATGAACCTGGCTATGTTGAGATCCTAGTAGATTTCACCATTTCAACCTTCTTCTTCATCAGATTGGCGTTGTCGGAGGTGGGCAGAGTGGCGGCAGCGGCACTGGTGGATGGCGGTCATTGAGGGTGATGGCACCGGTGATGGCAAGAAGTTCTTGCGAATTGAACCCCTCGGAGGAGAGGGTGAGAAGATTGAAGCATGAGAAGGAAGTGGCGATGGAAGGATGAACATGGAGGGCGGGGGAGGTCTCTGGTCTAGCAGTAGAAGTGGGAGAGATTGAGAGAGGTGAGGGTAGCACAATGCTCTAGCAGAGGAAGGAAATCGGATCTGGGAAGGATGATACTAGAGCGTTGATGCCAGTGAAGGAGCTTGACGTGACGGAGTGAGGGCCACTGAAGGGAAAGGAGGAGGAGAGTGGAAGGCATACGTGCATAGAGGGTGAGGGAGGTGAAAAGTGGGAAGGCTTGGCGAAGGAGCTGGGTGAGGAGCACTGGATTTGGAGAGGAGTCGAGGGGCAATTAGCCCCATGGCAAGATGGGAAAGAGCCAGATGAAGAAGATGAACAGTATTTTTACCCTTATTTGATATATTTTTAAAAAATATATATATTTTAAAAATTATATTAAAAGAATTATTTTTATTGATATTAGGGCCCAAAAATTGCCCTTATCAACTATAATCCAAATCTGACATTTTAACTGACCCAAGTTACCAAACCCTATTATTTATCTGCGTTTGTTTTCAGTGTAAATGCAAATTAACGTAAAATTCTATTATCGGTTTGCATTTACATGCATTTTTTCCCAATGTAAATTTGGACTGGTGTAAAATTCTACATCCAATCCGTTTTTTTAGTTATCATATAAAAAGTTCAAATGGTCCATTCAAAATTGGGTGAATGGATCAGCCCGGCTCAAAATTCTTTAACCCTATTATCGGTTTATAGGAGACTACTAATAGAATATGTGAGGCTGTGATTTTAGAATTCTGCATTGCTCTGCAGTGTACTTCTCCCTAAATTTTCATCGATTGACATTTACATTGATGTTTTTCAAGCCGAAATCAAACACAGCCAATATATCCATTAATGTTAAACGGAGGGCATCTCAATCTCATAGCTCTTATGATGAGGGCATCTTTATTATATTATAAAATGATCTCAATCTCACTCCACTCTTTCTATTAACAATAGAATAGAATCAAATCCATTTCAAACAGTTTGATTAAAACTCTGAAATACAAAGGGATTTAATTCCATTGTTCTTTAAATATTGGAGCCTGACCTGTCCCAGATCTCACTCATTGACATTTGACAGCCCTAATTTGCATCGGTTTCGCCATAAAATGGGAAAGATTTTTTCTCATCCCTGTTTATGGCGATAACTTTGTTTCCCATCAGGCCATCACTTTTAATTTAATAGATACAACCAAAGTTGAATGAAACTGTCTTAAAAAGTTCAAATGCTATGAAAAATTAAATTGAAATGAATTCATTTTGCACTTGCAGTTTGTCATAAAAAAAGGGTAAATTATTAAAACCTCCTAAACCTCCTCCGAAGCTTTGGTTGCTACTAAAACCTCATTTCAAGTATGGTAATTATAATCACCTTCCCTTTTTTTACATAGTTGCATATAGATTCCTTTTGATAGAATCTTCTAAAAAGAAGCATGGAAATGTCCAAAATATCAATGCAGTTATTTTTGTGAAAAAATGTTTAGTTTCCAAATTTACTCCCCATATGATTTACTAGCCCAAACCCTTTTAATCTCTTTTATGAAATTGATTTATTTTCCAAATTTTCCCTTCATATCAATTATTCAAAGGTAAAGCCGCAACTTTAAATTCTCTATTTTTTGTTGTTTATAAAATTGTATTGTTTTTTATGTAGAAACCAGCCTCAGTAGTAATTACATGGGTATTTAGGCATTTTGTGCCTCTTTTAGAAGATTCTAATAGAGGGGGTTTATCTTCAATTGTATCAAAAAAGTTTAGGAGAAATGATTACAATTATCAAACTTCAAGGGAGACTTCAACAATAGACAAAAACTTTAGGAAAGGTTTCAGCAATTTACCGTAAAAAAACATTCTATTACAAATTTATAATCCTATTTGGCACTTCATACACAAATACGTGTTATTATAAATTTAACAATTCATATGCAAACAACAGATGGTGAAAATCCAACTAACAATTCGGACGCAGTCTGGGATGTCACTATGTTGGTAGAGTATGGTTGGGCATGGGCATTGCAGGGAACATGCAAGTAGAAGTGTCAATTGGACTGGATTTTGGTCCAATCCGATTCAGTCAAATGTGAGTCTATTACAAATGGACCACGTCCAATCCAATCCAATGAATATTTTAAACCATTTTAGATTGGTCCAATTTAATGTATAGACCATCCAATTTATTTAAATTAATTTCAATTTAGATTGGTTCCAACCCCAATATAAATTCATTATGAATGAACTAAATCCAATCCAATCCAATCCAATAAATACTTTAAACGATTAAGCTAAATTGATCCAATTCAATATGTCTTATTAATCCATACAATCCGATCAAAGCCTGTCCATTGACACCCTTACACACAAGTGAATGATGGGGGCAGCTGGATCAACTCACAGTTTGTAGAGTGTTGGCCCCGGTCGAGTAGCAACTGTGGCTAATAATCCTCCGGACACTCGTTTGCTGTATAATTTGGAAGGCATACGACTATGATCTGAGTTATCTGACCTTTAATTAGATTAACCGGTAACCAATCGAGGTGGTGTGGTTGGCCTTGTGGCTATTCCATGAGATAGTCCCCCTACAAGTTGATGAGGATAGAATTGACCTCCAGTAAGATCGTACGCGTGGCGATCTCAGCAAATTAGTAAACACCTTGGACATTTTTAGCAACTTCCCCGTCCGAGATACCTCAACGGTGATTGACGAAGGCCAGCCTGACACATGAGCTAAGCTAAGTAGAGAAACACATCTTCTCGAGCTGAGTTAGCATTAGAAGAAATACACCCAAGCTGAAACACGTGTGCATGATGACAACCCACCTGGCGGAGCAAGCATCCCATTTGCCCACTCTGTTAGTTGGTGGGCTCTGGGCTTCCTCCACACACCTGGACATGGCATGCAAGTCCCAAAAATGTCTTCCACAAATCATTAGGTGTATCACCACCACATGTTGGCTAGCATGACTATCTCCAATCTTAGGTAAATTCTAAAACTTAGTGATTAAGCAGCATTTACTGCCTTTTATTTCACATCAAATAGTTCGGTTAAGGCTTCTGGCCCAAACCTAACCCAAAAAGGTTGGGTCGGATCGGGTTAGGGTTAGGATTGAAATTCATGAAGCCATCTTTATTTTAGGTTGGATTAGGGTTGACCTCTTGGACAATCCGTTTCAACTTGAACCCGATTCTATAGTATATTATATATATATATGCACACACATCATACATTGATTTATTTAGATGTATGATAGTTGTATAGCCCTCACTACATACTATCATATCTTTTTTTTAAGATAATCACTTCACTTAATCCCAAATGAAAAGACTAAAACCTTAATAAATAATAACATATTTTATGTTTTTTAAATATTTTATTCTTTATCTCCTCTCTAATGTTTGCCACGCATAATCTATCATAAGTCATAACTCATAATAAATTATAGTCATTTCAAACACTTATTTTTCCGAATTTTATATTAAAAGAACCAATAAAAACATCAACAAACAAAAACTAATAAAACATAGGATTAATATATATAGTGAAAATTGAGTTAAGATTTGAGATTAAATAGTTTTATGAAATTTTAAGGCATGGAAAGAAGGTTGGGTTGGGCCCAACCCAAGCCAGCCCAACTCGAAATTGACTTTGGGTTGGGTTGGATTAGGTTAGGGTTGAATGAATTTAATTAGGGTTAGAATTGGGTAGATCAGGTTGAAGGTCGGATTGAATTAGTGTTAAGGTTAGGATTGGGGATTTAGAATTTAGAATTGGCCTCAACTCGACCTAACTTGGCCTGACTTAAAACCCTAAGCTCGGCCCTTTACTGACTTGAACATCAGTGTCTCAAGCCCGGAGATCACCCCGGGCTACAAGCAGGACTGATTAATAGACAACTCCTCCAAAGGCTGGATTGAAATGAATTGTGATGCCAATTTTGAATTTACATCCAAAAAATGCAAACTGACAAGTGCTGTTAGGAGCCATAGCGGGGACTGGGGAGATATTGATGGCAAGGGTATCTAGTCCAGGGCTATTGATGGCAGGGATATTGAGGCGTTTAGAAGGAAACTAGGATCTCCTGCCAATAAAACATCTTCCAACGCCCTATCAACATGATCTTACATCGTACATCTTATCATGAGACTGTGATCCATCATAAGCTGCAACAATGTACAGTAAGGGTGTCAGTTGGATTGGATTTGGTCCAATCCGATCCAATCCAATGTGAGTCCATTACAAATGGAACAGGTCCAATCCAATCCAATAAATATTTTGGACCATTTTGGACCGGTCTAATTCAATGTCTCGAATGTCCAATCTATTCAAATTTGTTTTAATTTAGATTAATTCTAATCTAAACCTGGTCCATTGATACCTATATTCTTATTTTCTATCAATGGACCAGATATTGATTAAATCCAATATAAGTTCAGAATATACCAATAAATACTTTTGACCATTAAGTCTGGATTGGTCCAATTCAATGTCTTGTTGGTCCGTCCAATTTGATTTTGATTTGGTTTGAATAGGGTCCAATCGAAAACCGGTCCATTAACACCCCTACTGTGCAGTGGCAGATGATGTTAGAAGGGTGTTGGGACATTTTTAGTTGGTAATAGATGGGATCTCCTGCCAACAAAACATCATCCAACACCCTGATCTGCCACCACACATCTTACCACAAGGCTGAACCCCACCATAAAACTACAACCTACCAGGTTACAGCTGCTGATTTGTGGCTTGGAACACTGTTTTTGCCTTTATTTTTGTTTGGAATTGTTGCTGCCAGGTAGGATGTTTCCTATAATAACAACTTTTTCTATTTGGTACCATTGCTTCAGGAAATGTTTTCAGCACTAGTACCCATTATTCAGTGTCATATCACTGCCCTGTTGGCAGCAACGAAGTGTGGCTCCAGGAAACGCCAAGTTTGACGTTGCTCCCATGGCTTCCCGATTTCCGAGGCGTGACTTGGAGCACTGTTTTTTTTATGAAAAAACGGTTTCAAACAAATACCCGTTTCCTGGAGCACCATTTTTTCCCATGTGGCACTGATGTGGTGCCATTGATCCAGAAAACGGCAACCGATGCCGCTCTTGAGCAGGCCAAGAGAGCAAGAGTGAGCTCCTTTTCTGTGGGCTTGAACGACCCACGGCCCGATTGGTGGCAGAGTAATGGAAGAAGCGGATTAGTTGGCTGCATTTTTTATGGCTTGAGAGTTGAGAGAAAGTCATCTTGATTCTACTTATTGGACCGTCAAGGAATTCCCAAAAGGCGTAACACAGTGCACTCGATGGTGGTCTAATAGAATTTCTGATGCATGGCTGTAGCAGTTGGACTTAACCGCCCCTTCTATGAGTGAGGAAAGAGTTGGAAATAGGACTTATCTACCTTAAACTACTGTTTTAAGTTTAGGGACAAGACACGAGGTAGATAATCTAATTTATTAAAAACTAAATTGTGTTACATTTTCTTTCTTTGGTAGACAAAGTGGTATGCCAATGACGAGTTAATGGTGCCACAAATAGGAGAGACCAAGAGAGAATAATGGGAAAAAGATGTAGAAGACAGAATTTTGTTGATCACTTTTCTCATGAAAATTGATTCTTGGCCCTAGACTCTAATATGATAGGGCCAAGTTTTGCCTTGTAAATTGATTAGAAAACAATAGTGGAATCAGGGCTCTAAGTTTCAGTAGGGAAAGCTCCCTGTCATCCGAATATGATCAAGTGTCCTCCGGAGGCCATACTTGAGCACTGCCTCGTTACCAGCTCTGAAACCATCTCCATATGCTGGTGAAGTATCTGATTCAATCTGGTGCTTAAAATACTCTCCAAGCTTCCTCTCAAATTGAGAGCGTGTACCCTTCTTTGATGATGTGGAAGAAGATGACGCTGATGAAGATGAAGTTGAAGCAACGTTACTACCAATACCTGACATGATCTCTGAATCCAGCCACATATGTGCCAGCACCTGGCAAATACCTTCTTCCACATCTTGACTAAGTGTGCGGTAGCCTGACAAATACAACCCAATTTTAGCATCTCAAGTATTCAAGTATTACCTAATCAAGAACCAAATTCAAATACTCAAGACGGTCTTGGCATTTGAGGGCGCACCATTTAGCCGCAGCCATGCATGCATCATCTCATGTGCCAGGATTGACCCAGTCAGCAATCTGCATGCAAATATATTCTTGCTCAAACAAAAAAGAATCTTTACCAAAGTACAACTTCTGTAAGAACTGATTCTACACCAAAGTAAAACTTGGAAAAGAAAGAGGAACAATACCTAGGAAGGCCATACAAAACAAGAATGGCTGTTACTTCACATCGACGGGTTAACCTATATGGCTCTGTAATCATTTCAATGATTCGGTTTCCTGCCCCGATTCTTGGTCTCCTCAAGATCTAGTATATTCAGGAAAACTAGTATAATCAGTGCACCATTAAACATGTTTTGAAACAGAAAATCCTTCTGATGTTAACAAGTAATAACTATATGGCAAGTCCTTACAGTGCTGACGGTCTGTTCTTCTGACAAGCAAAGTCCTCTCGTCTCAGGCATATGATGATGGCCCTGTTCACAACAGAGAGAGATCAAAGAAAGCAAAAATAAATTATCAACAAAATAATGGAATGAAATTCTTTATTAAATGCACATGATGGCTGAAATAAATCCCTGCTTACGTTCTTTTCTCCCTCCATAGCCTCATTAAGTGCTTGCCTCTCGACAAGGAGTAACGGAATTTGCTGCTTCACTTGCATATTTAAACCCTCATAAAATTCTTGTATGTCAAGGTAAAGGGGTTGGCATTCACTAGTGTCCATGATTGCTGAGTCAAGACACTCCAGACAGAGCTTTCGACCATCATCCAGGGATACATATCTTGTGTCCCTTGGCTGTAGATAATGATGAAGATTTTGAGTTAGATGGGAACGGTCATCAAATTTGTTTATTGGCAGGTTGAAGAATGCTTCCTTTCAAAGATAAAGAAAGCCTAACCTCCATCCGTTCGCAGCTACAACAGCGAGGTGTTCCATCAAACTCATGTGAGGGGCAATACTTTTGCATCCAGAAAGGATGTGCCCTATATTCAATCAGACCAACATCATTTGTTGGAATCTGTAAGAAAGATCCAACCACATGGCTAAGTACAAAATATCAGAAGGGATAAACTCAATACTACATTTTCTTTTCCTTTCTTAATATGTGGTTTCCAAGGAACACTCGTGGCTTCAATAGCTGTAAGTCAATAAATTTCAAACAAAGTAGCTGAAAAATTGCTATTCCTAAAGGCATTGCCCGTTAAAGAGTGTAACAATCAGAAAAGAAGAAACATCAAATCCATCCAACAATCCAAAGAAGCTGAAACAGGAAGGTCTACAATCCATGTTATCTACAAGCTCTAATCTTGAGGATCACCCACCTTGGAAGAGTATCCCCTTCTATTCCTTCTGGTTACTGTATCTTTCTAATATCTTGGAGGTGAAAAATGAAGGTATAAGTTCATATTTCTCTCCTAAAAGTAGATTAAAATCCTCTGGTCAATGGCTTCAACTTACCTTTTACGGACCCAACTTGGACCTGGTTGGAATGGCTTTGGTTATACCATTATAGTCATGGACTCAACTTGAATCAGCCCAGTGCATGAGGGTTGAGGCTCCTGCCAATGCGGGTTTTGGGGAGGGACAGATGTACACAACCTTACCCCTGCACATACAGAGAGGCTGTTTCCAAGATTTGAACCCTGGTCACCCAGGTTGCAACTTGCAATGGAGCAACCCAAGTGTCATGCCAAGGCCCACCCTCAACTTGAATTAGTTAAAGCAAATGTATTCTTGCCTTTTGATTTCAAGAAAGAAGAAACAAGGCCCTTTTAGGTGCTAAAAAAAGGAGGCTATTGAAGTAAATAGAGACTTTAACACCTCTGGGAATGAATTGTTCTATAATAGAGAAGAGTACTTACTGTGGTCAATGATCTAGAGGACCTAGACTCCAGATATTACAATGCAACAAACTCATTGTTCTGGGGGCACCTGCATTGCTAGAAGTAGAAACTCAATTGGCATTCTCCAACAGTTCAACTATCTGTAATGGGGAGAGATGACATGTTTTAAGGCAAGCTGTTTCACAGTAGGATGCACATGACCTTCTCATGATATCTGATTCATAAAAAATGAAGATCTAGCCATATAAAACTAGTTCATCCTATGATGATGCCACCCACCTGCTATTATACCAAGAACCATCTAATGGTTGTTTTGAAGACCATATTGCTACTGAAGAATGAGTTACACCCATTTGTTACACCTTGACTTTATATACAAAATTCATAATTATATGATCAAGGAACATCTGCCACTTTGCCATGACAAAGGATGCAGGCTATCTCATTGGTTAGCAGAAATAAGTTACCCTTTGAGGTCCTTTTATATTCAAAATTTCAAACAACAGATAGAACATACGGATTTTCAATTATTTTGTATTCCTAAGATTGATTAAGTTGTGAAATAGAAAGGTAGGAAAGTAAATGATGTTGCAAGAGAATGATAGCAATACTGGATTATCTTCCTAAGGGATCACAAATGTACTGATTCCCTATTGATATAAATGAAAGGTTAAACCTACTACCTGCTTATAATATGCATTGTAAACCATTATATGACTAAATAGGTCCTTAATGTAACTTCTGATCATTACCAACATCATAGAATATGCATGAATTGGAAAACCAGGAATTCTTGTACCTCACATTCATTTATCTAGTGGTAACCAGGTTACAAGTCATTGAATGTTCACTTGTTATGAATTCAGACATTCATGATAAACTCCAACCAAAACATACCAGCAAAAAATTGGGACACATTAGAAGCAGAAGAAAAAACTAGATACCGGAGTAAAGAACTCCATACTACAATTGACTATTGCTTCAAAACAAATTGTTCTCAGAGCTCCAGCTTTGGCACAATAGTTCTCCCACTAATTTGCATAATTAGGATACCATTGTATCCAAGCTCTACCAAAGTTTATAAGAAATTCATTTAGCATCAGATACTCTGACAAGCACAAGAATGCAGATTTGAGTCTCAGAGCAGCCACTTCATGTAAGAAAATGCCAAAGGTTAGGTCCATCCAATCTACTCCCACGGACCTGGGTAGCCAGGACCAACATTAGGTAATGATCCTTTTTTTTTATATAGCATCCCAGGACTTAACTATCAGGAATATACATCATGGTATTTTTCCCTTTCCCAAGATATTTTCTTTATGCTGAAGAAGCTACACGGCAAATAACAGTAACTGTATAATATATTTCTAATCTGAGGTATTTCCATTAATCTTTCATCTCTCCATATGGAAACAAATGCAGCCTTTATACATTTTTGGCAATATGGAAAAGAAATACTCATCAATATATATGGAAACTCAAGAAGAGTAGCTCATCAATCAGTCATATTTCAAATACTTACAAAGTTCTTGCACACATCACATTTTGGGTGATAGTGCTCCTTGTAGCAAGATTTATGATAAGGGTAATTCCCAGACATGGAAAACTACAGAAGAATATTAATGCGAAATTAGTCAATGTTATGAAAATCCCAAGGCATTTTCATTGTATTAAGGGGAAACAGATTAACCAAAAAGTGTCAATTAATAATAATTGGAATGGCCTTAGCCAATTATGATTTTAAGATGGCTCTAGGAACAGAATGGGTCTTCCCACCTCATAATCAGAAATTGGAAGATTACAAGCATGGCAACGGAAACATTCTGGGTGCCAAACTGCACCCATGCAACTCAAAAATCGTCCATGACCAATCTCAGTATTGCAACCAGCACAAATCCTACACAGAGAGTTCAACCAAGGTCAAGTTTCAGGAGGCACAAATAAAGTCCATCAAGGGGGAACAAATGAAACATCCAATGTAATAAAACTTGGAAGAAAATGGAAACTCTTAAAAGGATTTCAACAATTTTTCATTAGGTTGTGGATGCACTATATGACGCTTCACTTATCTAACTGTTCCTACTGCTCGAGAGAAAACTCACTTTGTGTAATATTAATAGGCAGGCCTAGGCCTTTGATGTGTGGGCTTGGTGCACTGGGGACAGGAAAAGAGCGTTCTTTTTTTATACTAACACTGATGTACATGCAGAACATCTTCAAATTATTAATTTACTGACATTTGTGGAGTTTGTAATATTTAGCTTGAAGTTTTTCTTTTTTCTTGCTTTTGCTAACCATGTAACTTTAACCAGTGCAAATTTATCATTTTGTATTTTCTACTTTTCTATCTATCATGATGCTTGAACTAATTGAGCTATTGTGCCTTAGTAGTGCTTCTTGCTTTTAGAACACCAGTTGTAACAAATGTCTCGATACTAAATTTTCCAATATAGATATTCTGTTATAGTTGAGATGATGTAAATTATACAAGAAATTATAGTTAGCATTAAAAATTTGAAAAAGAAAACAATATCAGAATATGGTACTAAGATATTGCATTGACCATGCATATCCACATCTTTGTTTGTTGCAAGCATACCTCCATCTCTTGCAGCAATTTCTACATTCGTATCTGCGTGTAGGAATTATCTAATGCTTACTGATTTTTATGTTGGTGAATTCCAGCAGGTGTTTGGAACTTTGGATATCTTAGAGTCATCCCAAGCTTCAATCATGTTATTTGTGCAGTTTATAAATGGTCTATCCAAATAGCTTTGTGCAAGGACCCAGCTATAAATGGTCCATGAGACCAAAATGATAAAAAGGCACCTGTGAATTAGTCTGAACTTTAGTAATTAGAAAATTAGATGAAGGTTTGTGCTTCAGAGACTTGCTACAGATCTTTTGTGTCTCCATCTATGAGACAACCCGCAAATGGAGCACTTATTGTACTTTAACTAGCACTTAATGTATTAATGTCACATTACCAATTCAAGAGTTAATTCCAAACTAACATCTTTAGAATACATTTCACAGTTGATACAAAATAAGAATATTAACATTCCAAATGAATCAGACAGCATATCAAATACTAAGTGGAGCACCATATTCATAGGTCATTGAAAGAGAACTTTTTGGCTTCTTTTTCCGGAAAAGCGAAAGACAGAGATGCCAAAATAAATGAGAGCCAAGAAGAGGTTTAGGAGATGAAAGGAATAGCTAGTGCTGTGGGTAGGCAAGCTAGTTACAAACCAAACACTCAACTCAGTAACACCTGTGTACAACACATAATTTCACCAAATAACTACAAAAGATAGGATAATATCACACTATTCAAAATGTATTATAAGTAGTAAATACTCTTAATAAACAAAGGGGCACAGTGGAGCAAAATTTAACAAAACAAATACAATACCTGAACCCTGTCACAAAAGGGAATGGTATGGGTGGATACGTATTTCCATTATCATAACAAGGAGGAGACTCAACACTCAAACTTTCTTGTAGAGCTCTAGCAAGTTGTTCATCTTCCTCCAAATGAGATTCATTATCTAAGAAAAGAAACACAATAAAATAAAATTCCGTAGCATATATTTTAGTTCCCACAAAGCAATAAAAATTTATTAAACTAAAACCATTGCAAAGTAGATCATAACAATCCATGAATGCATCAACAACTATGAAAAATGCCAAAAAAACACTCAACCACTTCATTGACCAAGTCAATAGTTTTTTTTTTCCTGCTCCCACTCAACAAATGTAAAAAAAGAAGCATTCTTTATCATCAAATATCAGTTGGAGAGAGAGAGAATTGGGGGAAGATGAGTGTGGGAGAGAAGGGAACACCAGTTTTCAGGCAATCTCCACTAGAACCTGCTCCAAATGAAGCAGATCCCCCATTCCACCCACATGCCAAAGGATAAAATGAAAAGGATGGTTTAGTGCATTACAATGTAGAATGGTAGATTATTGAACCTTAGGTTATGATACCACTTGAATAATCAGTTTTTATATGGTATCAGCATGATTAATTGATAACTAGTATTTCTGCACCCTTTCAGTGAACCAAGGAGGATAAAGAATACCACCAAGTCAAACATCTACATGAAACCAATCAACAGTTAAATATAGTATGCACAGGTTAATGGTGCATTTAATTTGTATTACCTCTACAATCAATTTAATTTCCATGAAAATATCAACATGACTAAATGACTACTTGCATTCTTTTGTTGCATTGGAAATCATTTTTAGTGGGTAGTTCCCCATACTAAAAAACCAAAAACTAACCTGTGATTATTAACATAAATCCATACTATCAACCGAGGTTTTACTGAGAGAAGTCTTTTTTTTTTTTTTTGACAGAGAGAGAGAGAGAGAAGTCATAAACTCGTAATTGTATACTAATAGTAAAGGCATTCATTCAGCTTCATGTTGCATCACTTTTTGATACTTAAAATGACAAGAAATTTAGGAGATTTGCAGACCACACAATCCCAAGTGCCACAAGCATTCACAATCCCAACTAACAACAACATTACTCACCAATCACATTTTTCCCCTTTTGATCTTCTTCTGAAAGGGAAAGTGCAATAGCACGATCTATATCTTCATTCTCATAATCTGACCATGCATCCTACATTAAAGATCCCCAAGACAGTAAGCAGAAGAAAAAATAAAAGTTGAAAAAAAAAAGAAAGAAACAAAAGCTAAAGAGCATTAGCTAACGTAATTGACATCTCATCGACGCCAAATGAAATAATGAGAGAAAATAAGCACCAACAATATAAGTCTGAGAAGAAATCTATTTATGCTTTCCTTCATTACCTATCTTAAATAATGTTAAAAATTTCCAACTTTGTAGCACCACTTGATAAAGAGGAGGCATGGTCAACAAGAAAAATAGAGGATCTCAATAAGCAGCAGCAACAGTAATTACCAAATTAGAAGGTTCATTCCAAACCTTGTCGTCTTCGTATTTTCCATGGTACTGCCCTTGTGAGATTTTTTGGCTGGAACCTTTGAAAATTTTGCTTAACCAACCCATAATGTGAGATGTTACTGGCACATGTTCCAGAAATATTCTGCCGGCACAGGGAGTCAGTAAATCAAGAAAAACATCAAAATCAATATTACATGACACAAGTATCACAACGCCCTCAACCTTTGCAAGTATGGAACATGAAATTCCTCAGAATTGTCAAAGTTCAAAAACAGAAAATAGAACATGAAGCATAAGAATTACTACTGCATGAATATGCCACTAATTATTGATTCAAATTCTCGCAGCGCCAGAATATGACCATAATAGTATATATGTTCCTTGTACAAAATTCTTCGCTTACAAAAGGTTCATGGTTAAACACTTTTTGACATATCTCAATTAAAGTGAAAAGGGAAAGTTACCAGTAATATCCATGCTAAATTGGGAACCACAAACATAACAATTAAATTGGGAACCACAAACATAACAATTAAGTTAGCTAGAAATTTAATTAGTTTGTCACAAGCAAGAAAAACCAAGCAGGGTTTTGAGGCCGCAGCTCAATTTGATTAAGCATCTGCCTTAACCCTGACGTGGTAGGTGTTCAGACTCAACACATCCAATAAACTGAAGTCAATGAAAACAAGAAATCTTGCATGATTGAATTCAGTTTAATCAAGTAGCGTGGATGAGTAACATTTATACACAGGTTATGCAGAACATCAGTCCATGGTTAAACCAATCAGTGTTTGAAATTATTACATGCAGACCTTCAATTGCAAACAGAAAAGGTGTATAAATCCAATCCAAACAGATATTCCCCCATAAATAATTAAATAAAAACAAAGAAAAGAAACAACAAATAACGTATCCACCAGACATGTAATTCCTTATGATTCTAAACACCCTTGAATCCCAACCGAATGAGAGTCATAAAATTTCTTGGACAATCGAAAACAGTAGGAAATATCCCATTCTCCTATCGATACAAGAAAAAAAACCCTCTGAAAAGCGAAATATTCTTCCAGCTCGACATCTCCGATAAATTAATGGAACGGAATATAATTATCTCTCAATAAAAAGGAGAAAATTCAAGTTACGCAATCGTACTCACCTGTAATAGGTTGAGAATCTGCAGAGATGGAGGAACCAGGAGAGACCCAGATCAAGAAAAGGTCCCTATATGCTTGAAAGCGTCGTCAGCAGGAACATTTACAGTCACAAAGGAGATTCTTTGTTATACCATTCATTATCTTTGAATCCAGAGAAAAATCTATCAAGGCAAAAACGTTTAGAAAAGGAAAAAAAAGAACCAACAAAATAAGAAACTAGAAAACCAAAATCCCTTCTTTTTTGCAGATAAATACAGAGGAAGATTCGAGGAGAAATCAATATCAATAAAACGAAATGAAAGAATACTTGAATTCTACGCAAATCCAGGTCAAAAGCGTGAATGCCCAATACTTCTGGCTTTTTATTGTTTTCCTTCACAAACTTCCTCAGAAAAAATCAAAACAAATGGCATCATATCTATTCGAGAACTTGGACGTTTTTTTCTTAGTTTTTTTGAGGCTATTTTGCATGTGGGTCCTTTACCTTTCTCACCAGTCACCACAAAAACCCGGAACTCTTCGTAGTATAACAGAAGAGTAAGGACAGACACAACGATCCCTCGTCGCTCATCCTATGTAATGTACTCTGCCTGCGCCTTTTTTAATTTTTAGTGCGGTTGAGAAGAATAAAGAGAACCTTCTCAAACACAAGAAAAGGGGAGAGATCTTAACCTCTGAAGAACGCAGAAAGGTAATAAAACCTTGCAGCATACAAAAAAGAAAGAAAGTTGAAAGAATCAAAGGAGCACTGTTCGGTAAGATTCCCAATCCACCAACGAGGAAGGAAATCTCATCCAAATATTATATCTACCAAAACCCTTTAATATGGGTCTGTAGAAAAACAGCCAAAATTTTCTAAATCGTTCTCCAGGCTTTGACATCTTCCATTCTGTTTTATCTGCAAGTAAAGATATCTTGGAACTTGCATACAAGTCCATATAGTCAACAATGGATTTACCAACCTCTAGAAAGAGGTAATGATTTGATCTATTTTTCGTTTTAACATTGTCTCTGTGTCTTATTAACAAGCCAAACGTACCCTTCGTAATTCCCCTTACCAGATGCCATTGGCTAACCTAACTGGATCAAAACATAAGGACCTGTTTTATCTCCGTTGTCCAAAAAGACTAGAAATGACTACTTTCCATCTTTCTGATAGGAGCATTGAACAAGGACTATCCATTGCCAACTTTCATACACGTGGCATAGATCCCTTGAAAATTGATTTTGTCATCATTATATAACTGCAGTTCTCCAGAAGATTTGGGGTCCAAACCAGAGAAGCAAAGAAGTCAATGGCCAGGGTTTGATCATGATGATCAATAGTAGATGGTATTCTCCAGACCCACCACATTCTGCATTGTCATGTATTCTTCTTCTTTATATTTATAAGGAGGATTACCCACTGCGTGAATCCCGACTCCGAAGTCCACAGAAGGATGCGAGTTGGAATTATCACTTTCATTTGTTATCCACCACTTGTCATAAATCACTGCTTTAAGTTTGGTTTGGATCCCTGTAATCCTAATTATTATATATAAAAAGAGGTAAAATTGTCAATGCACTCCTTACTTTAATGATCAAGCAGTGTGGAAGTAGCTTTCATCTTTTTAGTAGATGGGCTCACCTAATATGGATTCTTCTCCTTCTTTCTCAAAGGTATATACACCGATATTAAAATATATTTCATGACACATTATGGATGCAATAAAACAAATGCAGCCATTCTCAATTGTCACCCATTTTGCTTTTTGTTCCTTTTCCACATCTCATGATATGATACTAATCCATCCTTATATTTTATCAGTTTCTCTGTTAGAAGGTAAATTCAGGGCTTTCTGTTGCAGTAACAGTGGCGCTTGTGTCCAAAAACTGAGCTGAGGGCTGTTCTTTTTATATTGCAATCTCACATGCATACATGCAGTCATGGACAGCTCTACCCTCTAACTAACCATGGGCCAATTTTTTTCAGGTTCACAGATTTTCTAAGTCACAATATATATATATATATTTGAGGGACACAAGACTTGTGAAAATTAAAGAAAATAAAGCTTTCAACAACTCATATCATTGGGATTCTGGGAACTGGAGAAATACACAGCTGATGTGAACTGATGTGAAGGGGAGAAATGAACAAACAAAATGGTCAATTCAAACAAAGCAAAAGGCTTTTGTTCTTATTATTCAATGGACGGTCTGAATAGGCTGCGCATCACGATAAAACTATAGTAATGTAATCCATCGTCCAGACTCCAGACTCAATAAGAAGTCCATGGCTGTTTTTGGAATTTGGGCAAAATCGTAATCGATTTTTTCCCCTTGCACATGGAATTTTGTGATGAGGTTCTAGTAGACATTTTTCCTTTTATTATAAAAAAAAAAAATCCATGAAATTCAAATGACAACCCGTGTATCCCTATATGTCTTTGATTTTAGGGAGAATGGTCAATCAGTATAGCCATATAATATTGGGGATGCATCCTGACCATGAATTGATGTCAAATTCACAGACAGGATGTGGTTTATAGGGGGAGAGTGCTAATAGTAAGAGGGCTGGGATTCAGAATTCTGCATGGGGTATATCCATTATTCTCTAGCAGTGAAAATATATTTGACCCCGTTGTTTTGGGAATTATGATTTGCAGCTCACTGAGCGCATTGCACCTTACACTGATCACAGATACATCTTACCGTGCATTGAAACACCTTACACCGACTTTACAGACACATCTTACTGTGCATGGAAAAATAAAAACATTTTTTTATAAATAAAAATACATAAATATGAAATATATTCTCGATACACGGTAGGATGCACCCGTGAGGCTGGCAGTTTTTTCATATTTTATCTGTCCAAGTGAGCTGTTGATGGAGGAAATCAATCAGCCACACCCAAAGAATCCAGAATTAAAAATGCCATCAGCAGTATGCTTGTTCATAGGCTGGGCTCGGATTTGACTTTTATCAAAATTTGAATAAACGTGAACTTGATATAGTGGAAAATCAGCCCAAAACCCGGCCCATAAACAGCTCAAGCACGGAAACTCCCGAGTCCCAAAGCCAAAGGGAGAGAAGTCAAAATCCCTCGCGTGTAGTGTTGCTTTATCCCAATAAAAGTACATCCAGCAGTGCTACCAACCTTGCACAACTCTTTCCACGTTTGACGGTTGCCGCACAAGACAGACACGTCACTAGTTGACACGAGATAGGTTGGTCAAAGCCAGCAAACATGACTAGTTTTTTGGGTGGATGCTAAATTTACGGTCAGGATAGGAGGCACTGTAATTTTAGATTTCTGAGGTGGGCTGCAATCCACTTGTACTTTTTTTTTTCCTATCTTTAAAATCCACGATGACTTCAACTGAATTTCCAGCAGCAGTTTTTAGGATTGCAAGGTAGGGCTCACATGTAAAGTCTGGAAGCTGTAATTTGATAAAAACCCAAGAAAGCTGAAAAGCAGTTCGTTGAGATGAGAAATCAATTTTTCGGTGAAGCTTAATTTTGGTAGTTTCTCTAAATCAAATTATAAGCTCAATAATGCTAATTAAGGCGATGTGTGTAGGAAGAATTATTAAAAAAATACAATCCGTTTCAATTGAATGATTGAAAGAAGTGTCGGTGGAATTAATTAGAATGAACCGGAATGGGTGGAAGGTGCCAATTGATTGGTTAGTAAAGTCTTCTACTTGTGCTTGTTGTAGCAGAGAATTGGATTATGGGTTTGGGTTGAGGGATGTTGCCCATTTGCCACCCCTAAGTTGACTATGAATTTAAGCGTAGCATAAAGTCAGAAATAAAAACAATTCAAAAGGGTGGCTTTTTCTTTCCTTGAGGGAGGATAAGGAGGAACAGTGGTTAGAAGAAGATAAAAAGGGGTGTGGGTGTGGAGCGGTCGTCTAAGTTTCGTTTCCAAAGGCGATACTTTTTGTGTATATACATATGGTGGTGCAGGTGTGATGTATAAAGGTCAATGTCAAACTGTCAACGTGTTCAACAAAGTTGGACCTTTCTTTTTATTTTTATTGTCAGAAAGGCCCGCCATTTGTGATTGAGCTCCCCTAGGGATGGGTGGCTATTCAGCCTCATCCACCGGGCCCCGATGGGGCGATGGGTCGGGGATGGATATTAGCTATGTGTTTGGTTATGTGGATGAGTTATTTGTACTTTTTTTGTATTTTAAATGTTTATTTATATTTTTTCGATTTAAGGGGATGTTTGGAACTGTGGCTGTTTAAAAAAAAAACGGTGTCACGTCGTATCTACATGGGCGTTTGTGTATCTCATTGTTTGGTTCAGCCAATTATTAAAAAATTGGATATGCCTTGAAAATCGGGACCTTGGTGTTTCATACATCGGTGAATCGTTTCCCCCAATGGTTGACTGATGTATATCCTATGTGTTGCTTACTTGTCAGCACATACATGAAAAACGGTGATGAAAATCACCTTACCAAACAGCATAGTGTTGCTCACTGCCTACGTGGTAGAAGTTTTTTTTTTTTTTTTTTTTTTGTGAAAAACGGGTATTTGAAGCATAGGCGTTTTTTCTTGAAAATCAGTATTTGAATCACATTCAGATCTGGACTCTCTGAATGGATAGGATTAAGATCCTATCCTATCTGCTAATCCCTCTCAGAATTTGCCCCTAAATAAATAGCCCAGTTCGAAATGGGCTTTAGGCACATTAAGCTTATGTGCTCACTTAACCTTCCTAACTACTGCCCAGTTGGGTTTCCTTGTATGGCGTGGGACCCAAACATTGATCTACACATCAGCCACATGGGTTCGGCCCAGCCTTTGTTACAAGGCCTGGTCGAATACACTGTTAAAGACAGAGCACCCCTGAAACCCATCGAATGGGCTCTATGGGCCCAACACTTACCCTAAGTAGTCCCTGGGCCAAGCCACCTTGTAACACCCAGGGACTGTGGGCAGATGCAAGATTAGCCCATCAGGTATTATCCTCAATGGTCTTACACTTAATATCTCAGCCCTTAATGATCATACACTACCCGACAAGAGAGGACCTCTCCCTCGGCTGCAAGGAACAGTGTTGCCCTCTCTACTTATTTGGATCCCAGGAATTAAAAACTTTTTGCAAACATTTTAGAAACCATAATATATATACTTTTATATCTCATATAAAATATACTTTGCAAAACAAATCTCAACGGTTGAAATCGGTTGCCGGCAATCTTGGTTTCCAACTGTGAGAGTGCATCCCCGATCATTACCTTTGTCCGACAAAGGGGTTGATCCTGTCACTATGATCACCCACTCAGATGAATTCTCGGATTGTCCCAACATACCCAGGTTTTTACCCCCGCTAAGGATCTCACTGATTGGTATCAAAGACAGCCCGATCCGACACCTAGTGCAGTATCATAATCGAGTCTAGGGGTCGGGTGTAACTCTCTAGTTGACACACGCTAGAAGAGAAGGACTACCAAGATTCGATCCTGAAATAGAATGAACCCTTCTTTATTTATAGAGATGCTTACGGAGTATCCTCACCATGAAATACCAGTTTGGTATCAAAATCAGACCTTTTATTATGGCATTACCCCCCCTAATTGATCTATTATTGATGCAGCCACAGGTGGTACAATCATGAGGAAAACTCCAGAGGAAGCAAATGACCTAGTGGAGGAGATGGTATCAAACAGCTACCAATGGAGTAATGATCGAACCAATCAGAGGGGAGTACACCACACTGATTCCTTTGCATCCCTATCTGCATAAATTGCCAACCTAAATAAGAGACAGGATAATTTTAGTATTGCAGCCATGAATACACCATCTAGAATTTCATGCGATTTATGTGGTCAAATAGGACATACTAATTCTGATTATCAATTAAATAGTCCTTTTATTTCCCATGAGAATGTTAATTTTATCTCTCATGCTGGCAGGTCAAACTTCAACCCATATTCCAATACATACAACTTAGGGTGGAGGAATCACCCGAACTTTTCATGGAGTAACAATCAGCAAAAGGCACCAATGAGTTTCTAACCACAGCCGCCCCCACAAGAAAAAAAGAACAATCTAGAGGAAATGATCTCTAAGTACATTAATGCCACTGAAGCAAGTTCCAAAGCCATGAAGCATCGATTAAGAACTTAGAAGTTCAAGTGGGGCAGATTGTGCATATGTTGTTGGAAAGAAACGAGGAACGGCTGCCCAGCAATGTGGAGAAGAATGCAAGAGAGCAAGTAAATGCCATAGCTTTAGAAAACGGGAAGACAATTGGTGAGACCCAAAAGAATGATAAGGAAGCTGATGTGGCCGATCTGCAAAAGAAGATCATAGGGAGTACACCTAAACTGAGTTTAGATGCTCTTAAACTTCCTCTCCCCAACCCTAAAAGAGTCTTGAAAGATAACTTGGATGAGGAAGTTAAGGAGGTTTTGAACAATTTGAAGGCTGGCTAGGAAGGGTGCAAGCCAAGACAAGGTAAGGTTCATATGTTGCTGATTTCTAATAAGAGACCATTACTCTCTATTTTGTAGGCCCCTATTCCATATTTGAACCCGCCCATGATGGATAGAAGGGGAGCGCACACCAAAAGATGCGACCACGAGAGTTAGACGATCCGGTTTATGATAGGGAAGTTTGCTTTTTCTTTTTCTTTCTGTTTTTACATTTCTAGTTTAGTTTTTCTACCTTTTCTTTGCATTTAACCTCACATTGGGGACAATGTAAGTTTTAAGTGTGGGGAGGGGATTTAGGATTTAGGATAGAATTTAGGTTGTGTTTTAAAATTTGATTTAGGTCGTGTTTTCTGCATTTGCTTAAAAAAAAATCTAAACCTCAACTCTTTTGAAATCAATAGAAACAATGTTCTAGGAAAATTTTTGTGAACTTAGTAATGAAGTACGATCAAGGGGTACGTGACTTATCTGAAGCCATTTCCAGTTAAGCTAGTCCTAAATTTAGGTTTAAGTAAATAGAGTAAATATTTTACCAAGCAATTCAATTGGAAGGATGGAGCATAAAATGCACCTACCAACCAAGTAGTTCAATAGTAGGATGGAGCATAAAATGCACCTACTAACCAGCAAGTTCAATAGAAGGACGGAGCATAAAATGCACCTACTGACCAAGTAATCATAGAAGTGAGATGGAGCATAAAATGCACTCACTTCCACCAAAGAGAGAAAAAAAGAAAAAAAAAATAGAGAGAGAGAGAGAGAAAAGATAAAAATGTTTTCCCTTGTTTACTACCTGGTTTGCAGTAGCAAGAATTGGATTGACTGATGAATGATTTGTGTATGATTTGGTTGTGTTGATTTAACGGTTTGCAATAGTTAACCTAGAATATTTGTGGAGAAAGATGAAGGAGAGTTGAGTTTAAAAATCGGTAGATAGTTAGCTTGTTCTTGTTTTAATTTTGTTTTGAGCTTTGTCTTGCTCGAGGACAGGCAAGAGTTTAAGTGTGGGGGATTTGATGAGAGTTGAATTTATCAAATTTTTATCTCCAATTACCACGTTTTTCATACTGAATTAGCACCTAATTGGACTCATATTTCCGTTCAGGGCATGAAAGAAGGCATTAAGAGCAAAAAATGGCAAATTGGATGATTTTTCACAGTTTCGATATCGTTCAGTAATCTGGGCCTAACTCATGTCTCAGAACTCCGAATGGGCTGATTCAAAACCCACTGAAAAGATAAGAGAAACACCCATAACTTTGATGTTTTGGGCTTTCACAGATTCTACCTGCATCAAAGTCAAATCCGGGCTTGAAATCGGGGCAAATTCGTAGGAATGCCCAATCCGCGGCTGAAGCCCAATTCGCAGAGGAGGTCTATTACGAATCCAAAAACAAGAAACTAAGAAGAATCCTTCTAAATCTAAATTCTTGATGTAATCTTAGAGTGATAAAGGGATTGAGTTCAAGAGATAAAGAGATAAGACTAGAATTATGATAGAACTTTCTATTTCTTGTAAAGATCAACTTCAAGAGAAAGTAGGAGACCACCCCCTCCCCTTTAATCTATTTAAAGGAGGGGGCGGACCAGCTTTAGGCATGGGGGAATCACTGAATCACTCAATTTCTGATTTGAATCAAGAAACAAGGAGCAATCAGTCAAGAGGATTCAAGAAAGGTTCAAGAATTCAAGAAACTTCAAGAAAAAAGTGGCGGCAAGAAGAGGAGATCTAAGCACCATTGGAATCAAGATTCAATCTTGATTTCTCCCAAGCAATGGAGATCGAACTGCTAAAGGCGGTGGCTGCAGGAAGGAGGCAGCTAAAGAGAATTTGCAGGGTGCAGAATTCTCTCTTCTGTGATCTCAGCTCTGAAAACAAGACTGTTGCTTATGATTGTGTTGGGATGTCTAAAGGTTGCCACCCCCTCTTCCTTTTATAGACTTAAAGGGATCAGCTCCTAATCCCATTAGGAGTTGCTAACCCAAATCATATATGGATTAGAAGTCCCTTTAAGATAAGGGATAATCATTATCTTATCTGTGGATTAGATCAGCCAGCTCCTAATCTAATTAGGAAGTTTCCAAATCTAAATCTCATTTAGATCTTGGATTCTCTGAGTGGATAGGGTGTGGGCCCAATCCTATCAGCTGATCATATCTCAGAATTCACTCCTTAAAGACTAATCAAATTAGCCCAGTTCGAAATGGGCTTAAGGCCCATTTAGGGTTATGTATTCATTAAGCCTTCCAAACTGCTGCCCAGTTGAGCTTCCTTGTATGGCGTAGGACCCAAACATTGATCTACACATCAGCCACATGGGTTCAGCCCAGCCTTTGTTACAAGGCCTGGCCGAATACACTATTATGGACAATGCACCGCACTCTCTCATATATGGATCCCGGGAATTAAAACCTTTTGCAAGAGAGAATATTAAATAAATTTGGGAAAATCTCAGCTTATGGGAATGACAATTAGTCTTGGATAATTGGACCCTTCAATATTCATTACATTGTTTAGGTGGACCAAAATCCTAGCGATTTCATCATTTGCATATTCGTTAGTGATCATCCTTGTTTTTATTTTCTTTGTTCCAGTTTTATTTTTAGTAGTTCTTACTCAATCCTAAATTTCGATTGTCCAAATAATTAGGGAAAACTGTGATTCTAATACTTATTTTGTTAAATCCCCGTGGGAATGATATTATTATATTACTTGATAACTAGTGCCCTTGCTAGGGTTATATATTCATAGCTATCACCCGACAAGAGAAGACCTCTCCGTGGGTTGCAAGGAACAGTGTTGCACTCACTTCTCACACGGATCCCAAGAATTAAAACCTTTGTAAATATTTTGAAACCGTAACATATATATATATATACTTTTATATCTCATATAAAATATATTTTGCAAAATAAATCTCAACGATTGAAATCGGCTACCGATAGTCTGGGTTTCCATCAGAGAGAGTGCATCTCCGATCATTACCTTTGTCTGACAAAGGTGCTGATCCTGTCACTATGAACGCCCACTCAGATGAACTCTCGGATTGTCCCAACATACCCAGGTTTTGACCCCCTCTAAGTATCTCACTAATTGGCATATCAAAGATAGCCCAGACCCATGCACAAAAATCAAAGCATTTCAATTTTCTACCATTTATTTGATAAACGGTGAAACCAAACAGTTGTTTCATTTTGCTTCATATGCAATAAACGTCAATGCCTATATAGCATTGATGTGGCAATATTTTTCAATAAATGCCAATGGAACCAAACAGTTGTTTTATTTTGCTTCATATGCAATAAGTGCCAATGCTTATCCGGTGCTGATGTGGCGGCGCTTTTTCAATAAACACCCACGAAACCAAATACAACCCACATTGACAATGGCGAGGATTAATAGGGATACCCAAATGAGGATGGGGATGGGGATGTAGAGTGAAGCCTCTCCCCATCATCTTAATAATTTATATTAAAATATATTTAATATATTATTTATATTTTAATCTTTTTATTTAAGTAAATCTATTTTTCAAAAAAAAATAATTAAGTATTTTGGAGATTTGGGTTCTCACGGGGAACTTGTCTTCATTGGAGATATGGTCCCCATCCCAGTCCCATTCCTACATGGAGATAGGGTTATAAATGGATCATATTCGAATAAAATCTAGCTACATCTACATTCGCATCCAATTATCAAGTGAGATTTTGGATTTAATCTACAACCATCATATTGTGCTTAAAATGATAAAAAAAATAAAAAGTTTTAAAACAACTTGATTATTTTTTAACTTTTATGTACAATAAATGTATATAAATATAAAATATTAAACTTATCATTTATAAACTTTATATGATTATACATAATATATACATATATATATCTAGCTATATAAAAGCATACTACACACACACACACACACACACACATATATATATATATATATATATAACATAATGACTTTTTATCAAACTCTGATTTTAATTAAATCGGATGGAATTAAATCCACATTCAATCTGATTATTAATTAGATGCAAGTTTTAA
Organism: Nelumbo lutea; assembly: GCF_056320005.1. Classification (NCBI taxonomy): domain Eukaryota; kingdom Viridiplantae; phylum Streptophyta; class Magnoliopsida; order Proteales; family Nelumbonaceae; genus Nelumbo; species Nelumbo lutea. Next base: position 23,249,098 of record NC_142688.1, read on the forward strand.
CATCCAAATCCAAGATAATCAGATTTGGAGTCAAATCAGGTATGGGACTTTCAAGAGTCCGTTAACAGCCCTACCTAGAGAGCACCCTTCCAACTAACTAATTAAGGCATAATAATTTAAAAAATGCCCTTTAAAGGCCATGCATGACTTTTGCATTTTGCATCAAGAGGATTATTACATTTTACCCACTTATAGTTAGTAGTTAAGAGGTAGGTGCCAACTTGTCACAAGGTTAGACTTGTCGTAGTGGGAATAAACCTGTGCAACATTCAAGCGTGGGTGGCTAGGGCAAGCTTTTCATATTGTAAGAGCCAAGTGTAAACTCGTTGATGGCCACTCCCCATCCTCGTTCCCATCCCCGCCACAGGGACAAGGTTATCCCCATCCTTGTGGGGATCCTCACTCCTAGTGATTTTTTATAATGTCAATCATTTTGTTTTTGTTTTTAATTTATTTAAAAATTAAAAAAATTAATATTTACAATCCCATTAAAATAGTTTCAAATATATTCATTCATATTTTTAACCAATTGTGGGTGAACATTCTAGTGTTTCATACACTTGGGTGTGGGTTCCATGTGTATGGAATGATGATAGCTAGGCAAAACAACAAACCTTGAATGTGGTTTGAAGGATGGGCTAAAAAAAAGTTAAAAGGGGGACAAGCACAACACTTGATGTCTAAAAAGTTAGGCTTTGATTGGTTTGTGGGATGGGAAGGAAAAATATGGAATATTCCTCCCTTCCCATGTTTGGTTTGTGGGATGACATGAGATGGGATGGGAAAAAAGGTGGGATTATAGATCCCAATTCTTGGGATGTGGAATCCTACCATTTTGGTGGGAAACAAGTGAGAATGTAGGGAGAAACGTATTTAACTAAAAAAAGCATTCTTTCTAGTATTTCGAAAAGTTAATACGAGATCTATGACCCATAAATAAATTATCAATTATTTAATAATATATTAATAAAATAATAATTAATAAGTTAAAATAAATAATTAATAAAAATATTAATCAACAAATAAGTATTGATTAATTAAGTCATAAGTATTAAAATTGCCGATTGGATATGAATTGATTCAGACTTAAATATTAAAATTATTAATTAAGTCATAAATATTAATAAAATAAAATATAAACTAATAAAAAATAAAGTATTAATTAATGCTAATAACTAATTAACTAATTAATATCAAATTAATAATTAACAATAAAATACTAAATCATAACTTAATTAAATAATGATTTTATAATAAATAATTTAATTAAAATAAAAAAAATAAAAAATTATCAATAAAAAATAATAATTTATGAGTAATTAATATTAAAATTTTAAAATGGCTGCAAATTTTTATTCCATATACTATTTTCCCTTAACAAGATAGATAATAAGTTGAAAAAACAATCTTAACATTTTATTCCATATAAATTTTGATGTATATAATTGTTTATATACATCATCATCATTCGTGCTTTATCCCAACTATATGGAGTTGTCTACATGAATCCTGCTTTGCCAAAATTATTAATGCTTAAATCATTTTTCATTACTTTTACCCATATTCTTTTTGGTCCACCCCTAACTCTTCTAGTCTCTTCCACTTGTAACAAATAACTTCTTTTAACTAGAGCTATTAGATACAATTGTTTATGGGTTCGACTATGATATGGAAAAGATATGATATCTGAAAACTTCTGACCAATCAAGTAGAATCATAAACATGGTAGCCAAGCAGGTGTTATTTATCAAAATTCATGGGTGAACTTTTTCCATACCATATTTTTTCCGCATCATAGATTTTTCCATTGTTTATATATGATATATTTAAATGAAATTGAAAAAAAAATACAATAAAATTGGAATAAAATAGTATAAGGTCTAATTATTGATCAAGATGTATCTTGTGGACCGGCGAGCCTCAAAACCCTCAGCCAAATATGGTATGACAGTTCGATTTGGATTGAGCCTAGCACAACCCACTTTACAACTCTATTCATACATGGTGGTGTCATGTCAATTTTATGATGGATCCCAATCCCATGCTAAGATTTGTGGTGTCAAATCATGTTGGAAGTTGGGAGGAGTTCCTAATGCCAATTGTGATATCTAATATATATATATATTATATTAAAGGAATGATTTCAGGCTAAAGCCTTCTACAGTATGACATGTGGCCCACTTAAATTCAGACACCTATCATTTAAAACATTTAAACAAAATGGACACGTGTCAAATTCTTATTAGTGGTAGTTCAAGAATAGAGCCCACTAGACGTGTCAAATTCTGATTAGTGGTAGTTCAAGAAAAGAGCCCACTAACATGCATAGTGGTTACTAATAATAATTACTATCGATTATTTCTAATTAATTAATTACAACTATTAATTACTAATAATAATTAATTACTGAAAATAATTTCTTATAATAATTACTGCTATTACTTAATTGCTGATAATAATTAATTAGTGACAATATTGCTCATTATTAATTCAGAAAAATAATTTCTTATAATAATTACTACTAATACTTAATTACTGATAATTTATTACTAACAATATTGCTCATTATTAATTCGAAATGATAATCATTAGTTAATGATGATTAATAAATATTTTCGTAATGGTAATTAATAATTTGGAAATAATCATTTTATATTTATATTATCTCATACTAATTATTTTGAAAATAAATATTTAATGGTAAATATTTATAGTATAATTATTATCAAAAATTATAATTCATACATTTATTTGAAATAATTAATTATATTATTATATGTAATTATAATTAATAATATTATATCAATGAATATAATTATATTATTGTTAATGATTATAATTAATTATTACTAATACTAATGATGATAATTATTGCTTTGGAATGTTAATTAATTAATGATAATTAATAATGTTAATTATTAATTGGGATATAATCATTTTATATTAATATTAATTCATATTAATTATTTTATAAATATATAATTTGTATTACTTATTTACATCATTATTATTATTATTACAAGTAATTATAATTAATACTATATTATTCTCCAATAATAATTTCATTTAGTGAAAGTTAAATTATAAAACTTTCAATTATTCAATATTGTTAAACTTAAAGAATTATAAAAGCAAATATTATTTTATGAATTAACTAAAAATCATAACTATAACAAATTAATTACTTAATAAAAATAAAAATAAAATAATAATAATAGTAGTAATAATAATAATACTATAATATTATTGATTTCAAAATCAATACACACATAATAAGAATATATTATTAGTTAATAATAATAATAATAATAATAATAATAATAATAATAATAATATACTTATTATTGTTATTGATTTCACAATTATTAATATATTATTAATCTATTAATAATATTTATTATTATTAAAAAATGTTCATAGCAAAATTTAATTACATTAAATTATTTGTTGAAATTACCCATCTTAATTCGGACAGATAATTAATTATTAACTATTAACTTCTTAAAATTATTATTTACAGAATAATTTTAATTACTCTTTCATTAACGACTTTATTTTTGAACAATTGGTTTTTTATGTTCAATATTTTTTTTTGTAAAAATCCAACTAATTTTTCATTTGCAATGCTTACCATTTTATTTTTCTCTTATTCAGTTTTCCATTGTTGTCATTGGTGATGACGACGATGATGAGTCAACTTTTTGAAAGAGAGGGGTACTAATAATAATTAATGACTTCTAATTAATTAATTAATTTCATCTATTAATTACTAATAATAATAGCTCGCTGATAATAATTAATTACTGATAATAATTTCTTATAATAAGTACTGCTAATATTTAATTACTGATATTAACTTATTATTGATAATATTTCTCATCATTAATTCAGAATGATAATTAGTAATGATTTTCATAATGGTAATTAATAATTCAGAAATAATAATTTTATATGTATATTAACTCATATTAATTATTTTGAAAATAGTTATTAAATGTTAATTATTTTTATTAGAATTATTATCAGAAATTATAATTCATACATTTATATGAAATAATTAATTATACTATTACTATCAATAATTATAATTAATTATTACTAATAATAATGATTTTTGATAAAAATTAATTACTGATTATAATTACTTACTGATAATTAATTCCTTAATTACAATAATGATAATTATTACTTTGGAATGTTGATTAATTAATGGTAATTAATAAGTATTTTATTAATATTTAATTATTAATTGGGATATAATCATTTTATTTTTATATTAATTCGTATTAATTTTTTATAAATATATAATTAGTGTTAATTATATACATTATTATTACTATAAATAATTATAATTAATACTATTATTATTCTCCAATAAATATTTCATTTAGTGAAAAATGATAAAATTTCAATTATTCATTATTGTTAAACTAAAAGAGTTATAAAAGAAATTATTATTTCAGGAATTAACTAAAAATCATAATTATAATAAACTAATTACCTCATCATCATCATCATCATCATCATCATCATCATCATAATAATAATAATAATAATAATAACAATAACAACAACAACAACAACAACAACAACAACAACAATAATAATAATAATAGTAGTAGTAGTAGTAGTAGTAATAATAATAATAATAATGATAATAATAATTTAATATTATTGATTTCAAAATCAATACACACATAATAAGAATATATTATTAGTAAATAATAGTAATAGTAATATACTTATTATTATTACTGATTTCATAATTATTAATATTATTAATCTATATTACTCAATAAAGACATGGAATAAAAAAAATATTCAAATTACCACTAAATGAATGAACTAAAAATCTATGAGTATTCTAATTGACTTGAATTTGACACATCAAAATGCCCAAAATTATAATTTCAACCTACATTTTCTATCTCTAACTCTCAATTCCCATAATTCAAACATACCATTAGGTTATGTACAGGTTTCCCTACTTTTTTCCTAAAGATAAATTCTAGCCATTTTACGTGCATTGTGGGGAGCTAAGACTTAAAATCCATAACCATGATCGACCAAAAGAAGCGTTGCCACCTAACTTGGAGGTGACTTCCATACTCAAGATGGTCCCATTATTTTCCTTTCTTTCATGTTTCCTTTGTTAGATGGGCTTCGGAGTCCTAATTATATTATTAGTTGACTGTATTCATACATGATGATGATTTGATTGTAGTCATATATTTTTCATTTCTTACTTTAGAGAATGGATGCATAAAAAGGTGTTGTTTGGCATGGATTGTTTTTTCCTAGCAGCTCTTTGAATGATTTTTTTCCTTCTTTGCCTCTTTGAATGAATATCATAAATGCTTTTTATCCATTAATATCTCCCTAAATATTAAGAAGTATTGGTGATATTGTTGTAAACATCCATTTAAATTTATTATTTTATAAATAGATTAATAATTTCAAAGTTATTGATACTTTTTTGGGGGTGTATTGCTCAACAGGACATTGATTTTTTATTGTTAAATAGTAAATTTCAAATTAAATGATACTATAGTTGCCCCTTAGTATGGGATCATTGTCTAGATAAAACATGGTAAGTCTCTTAAATCAAATAAAAAGCATACCCTAAATGTCTACTATAAATAATAAAAAATCAAATAATTCAGATTAAATCAAATAATTAGTTACTGAAAATTACTGAATTAAGTAAATAATAATAACAATCAATTATTTATAGAAATAATTAATAATAATAATAATAATTATCATCATCATCAAGTACTTAATCAAGTAAATAATAAAAAATGAAATAACAATAATCGGTTATTATTAATGTTTATTCAAAGCATGCCCCATAATAATTACCAAATACAATAATTAAACCTTAAATAAGAATCAATATTTATTAACAGTCATTAAAATTGTTAAGCCAAATCATTAATGTTTATTCTTAAATGGAAAATATGAATTAACAAATCTATTATATAATAATTATACTCGGTTGGAAAAAATATTTTAAGTAAATATTTAAATAATTACAGATTTAGTTAATATTATTACTAAAAACAAAAATGTTAAATTAAATACTATAATAAATTAATAATAATAATAATAATAATAATAATAATAATAATAATAATAATAATAAAATGGTTAAATTAAAGTAATAAACGTTTCAAGTTGAATTTAGTGACCTGTATAATTTTACGGATTTGACATATAAGGGTCAATTTATGTGAACCCTTAGACTGTATGAGTGTCTTAAAAAATAGCAGTTTATAAACAGTAATAAAAAATGATAATAAAAATTATTAGTATTTATATATAATTAATTAATTTCCACATACTTAATTCGGGGTCATTCACTAGTTATATATAAAAACAGATCTTGCTTATAATGGACCTACAATTAATATAGATACATTGTACTTTCTCATGTCTGAGAAATAGAACCCAGAATTGAACCACGGATAGGATTGGATCAGGCGTTGGATAGGTCAATCCAGCATACTGGCAGGGCAGCCTCGTCAAAAAATATTAAAATAGAGTGCTAAAATTAAGAGTCTAGACTCTAGAGGCGGTGGTATCTCTCAAGCCAACCCACCAAATTCATTTTCACAAATAAGAAAGTCCTACGTCTCTTCGTTAAAAGACACAAACACCCATTGCCATTGGCATGGATATATAATGGCGATCGAGAATGGAAATCTAGTTCTGTAACTGAGATTAGTAGGATTAGAATTCTCTTGTCACTCACGTAATGTGCATCTCATGTTGCATTTGATTAAAAATACAACTTAGGAAAAAAAAACCCAAATGAAATAAATATCAGAAAAGAATAAAGAAAAAAAATACAAGATTATAAAATTTCTTCTCACTATTTAGTTGTCAAGGAGAATATTCCTAACAAAAGTTTCTGTGCTGTTTTAGCTGCCACCTGACCACCTGACCACCAGTTAAGATTTTGATAAACCAAAGAATGGTTGTGGGTCTCTGTCTCACCCATAGTCTATTGTAACTAAATTCAACTTCCCATATATTTTGAAGAAAGAAATAGTTGTGGATCTATAAAAGCCTTTAGCAACTAGAAAATCTAAACAGTGAACCCTACTAATTTTCTAAGAACAGTCAAGCGCTTATACTGATGGTTTCTTGAGGAAATGTTGAAAATTTCTGTTTTCTGTTCTAGCATTTGGCATAACAAGCTAGCCTAGCCTTACAATTTTTTTTTTTTTTTTGGTATTACGCATTAGATTTGCTTTTTCCCCACCAATATAGTTATATAGTTGTTTCCCCAAAATGAGAGGTTCTCAAGTGACCCTTGAGCTATGGGCTTTTGCTGGCCCAAATCAGCCTGGGAGAAATCCATAATTGAAGTCCCAAAAATTGAGTAGTTCGTATCTTGGATTTTTGAATTATGAAATCCTGATGATCAATTAATCACCACTAGTTTGTTAGATCTCCATGTTTCTTTATTAAGGCAATAATACCAATATGGTCGATCCAATAATAATTAACATATATTTTCGGAGTCATCTATGTCACATTGTTGTTGTAATTGTATACGAAACATATCGCATTCATTTCATTCTGCCTTATGGAATTAAAAGAAGGTAAAATATTAAAACCTCAGACCGTTCGGCCTAAGAATCGTTCAAGCAGCCGGTTCCATTTTATCCCAAATCTGCTTTTTAGTCAAAAACCGTTGAATCGGTTAATAATTCATTGATCAGGACAGTCAAATCGTTGATCCGTTCAATGATTCTTGGGCGTTTTTAAAACTTAATTAATTATTTTTATTTTTTTAATTTATTTTATTAAAATGAACTGCTGATTTGAACCGAACGGTCAAACCGCCAACCTATAAACCAGTGGCCAGAACGATCCCTGTAATTTTGGAAAATTCTACATTTATCTCCTTTTCCATCATTATCTCAGTTCATTATCAAGAAAAAAACAGTATTGTCTGAATAGAGACTTTGAAATTATAAAATTGCTCTTACTACTTCACTTTATCGTAACGAGTTTATAAAATTAAAATACTTTACTCTTTAATCTGACTTGAGGATTTTTTAGTTAAAAATTAAAAGCAATTTTTTTGGAGTATTTTAGTAAATCTCCATTTGAATTTAGACATAGGGGTAAACCAGGTATTTTCAAAAAATTAATGCATTAAGCCAACATTTTCTAGATGGACAATGATGGAAGGGAGGTAACTGCAAGATTTTTCAAAATTACAGGGGACGTTTTTGTTAAAATAAAACTTCAGGGGAAGTTTTTATGATTGTCAAAAACCTCAGGGAAGGTTTTTATATTTTACCCTTAAAATGGCCTTATTGGTTTGTTATCTTTTTGTAATTTATTCGGGTAAGTGCACCCATGTTCTTTTGATTTCCAGGAGTTCTAGGTAAATAATAGAATAGCATTTTTACCCATAAAAAAACTAATATAAAAATGGGCAAAATTGTCTCATTGTTCTTTATAAAATTTCCCCCAAGTGGGAAAATTACTTATTTACTCAATAAAGTTAGAAATTAGAGTTTATTTTACCATGAGGCCTATTAATAAATGCAAAAAGAACATTGTAAAACTGGTCAATAAAAAAAAAGATACCCATTACCAAATTTATTTACCCGTAAATGAATGAAGCGGAACAAATAATTAGGTGAAGGGCTTTAGCCCATCCATCCAATAAACTCCACTACATTAATTTATACTATTGTTGTCAATACAAGATTCTCTGTTAAATTACAGGCAAATAATACATGCCAATAAACACGCCATCAAGCGAACATGACATGCCTGTTGGAATTGAATGAAAATCAGTAAAACCAGCAACTCCCAATTAGGTATTATAATCAGAGATCCCCGGTGAATTATCTCAAATTCAATGTCGGATGTTGTTGTCTTTTCCGGCATCGTTCTGCCCGGAGCTAAGGTTACTGGCGACATCAGAGGCGTTACTAACTTTGGTATCTTAAAGGTTAAAACTCTTAACAGTTCGTTCCGTGTCCGATCCTGGGGCGGTTGATGATAAGAGACCTACTTTTGCCGTTTTTCATTTACATAACTAGAGAATGACCCCGTATTAAATACGGGGTTAGTTTTTTTGACAAATTTTATTTTGTTTAAGTAAAAAATGTCTAACTTTTTATTATTATTCCTTTGTTTTTTAAAGATTATTTAATTTGTATTATAATATTTAGTTAATTAATTATTATTGTAATTATTAAGTATTTAATTTATGATTTTATTATCATAATAATTATTATAATTAAAATATTTACTGTGAAAATTTAAAGATTAATCAAAATGTAATATTTATTTAATTATTTAATTAAAGATTAATATTGTTTTTAATTAGTAACGGTGAGGATTATTTTCTTACATTCTTATCAGTATTTAATTACTGATATTGTGGTTATAATAGATTTTCTAATTACACTAAATTTTGGTAATTTACATAACTCTAATGCACAATCAGTTTTTGAACCGTAAGGCTCTTAATTAAAATTAAAATTAAAATTTGTTTGTGACTAAAGGTACTGTTTTTTAGGAGTGGATGAGCATACTTATGGGATGTTGTTTAATTAAATTTTAGGATGCCACATGTTTAATTAAATTTTATGAATAAACATGCGTTAAGCTAATAAATAACTGTCTATTGAGAATGTTAGGAGTGAAAATACCAACTTTTTGAATCATATTTCTTGATTTAATAGGATGCCACTTGTTTGAAAGGGAAGGGCTCTAACTTGACAATATATATATAATAGATTTACTTAATTTGTTATTGTTAAGTATTTAAATTGTTATAATTGCTTTATTTACTTAATTAAGTTTTTAATTATTATTATTTAAAACTTGGGGTCGGGACAAGGAGTATGATCCTTACCCTCCAAACACACCCATTGCCATTTCTACCCAGGAATCGTCCCCCAAACCCATAAATATATATAGTTCCAATAAGTATGGTAATTATAAATGTACTATCCAATACTTATGGGAATTATTAAAACTTCCAATTATTTATTTGAATAATTCAAAGTTTTATAATATAACTTTCACTAAATTAAATTACCAGAAGCGATATTTTTTATTAATAATTTGAACAAAATTACTGAAAATATCAATAACTACTTTTTGCTAAAAAATTAGTGATAATATAAAAAATAATATAAATCTAAAATGAAATAAATTTATATTTATTGAATTAAATTTTCCAATGAAAATTTATCAATAGTTTTTAATTATAAAGTTTATATTAATTAATAATTTAATTAATTATTAATTTGTCAATAATCATTTATTTCAATAATTAATTTAGACACACTTCATGGAATTAAAGTGACAAAATCAATAATTTTCAGCAAGTAATTTCTATAAATTAAAATTTCCTATTTACAAAGTTATATAATTAGTGTAGGCAGGGTAAGGATAGGGTAAAGAGCGGTCTCTTTGAAAGATAGAGAAGGGTCTTATGAACAGGGAAGCGAGGACCTTTCTTGGGTTGAGGATGCAGGGAAGATGGGGAGAACTCAGAGTGTGTTGTGGGGTGCTAGGTGATAGGTTGCTCAGGATCGGATGACCTTTGATACGAGAATGATTCTTATTTATGGAGGAGATCCCAAGATCCTAAAAGGTAAGAGATGAAGATATTTGCTCCGTATTAGGGAAGGGAATATTTGATTCGCTGTTAATTATTGGATTCATTACTAGGGTATCTCCACGTGTTTCATGAGGATCTTCTTAGGGATTGGCTTTCCTTATCCTCGAGATCCCTCATTACTCACGTGTGCTACTACCTTTTTGCGCATCATAACTAATCTTATGTGACAATGGTGACATCATCATTTGATGGTTGGTACTTTGCCGATTCCATGTGGCAGCCTGTAGGATTCTTTGCTGCCGTGGGTTCGTGTGTGTCTGGGCACACGTGGGCCTCACCATGTGCTCGGCTTGCTGTCCCTTCTAACTCGTCGTCAAGAGTGGGCTCGCGGGCTATAAGTTCATCGCATGTTGTAGCGGGTGTATCTTCATCGCACGCTCAGGTGGGCTTGGGTCCTTTGGACGGGTCCCTGTGGGTTTCTTTAGGTTCGGGTGCTGACTAGGCTTGGTGGACCATGGGTTTATCACGGTTTTGCTTCATGTATTGCAAGTTCATCACAGAGGTGGTAGTGTGTTGCAAGTTCATCGCGGTGAGTGTTCTTTGAGGGTCTTAGTGATTATAAAATCACTAATATTAATAATATATTAGTTAATGATTAATATAACATATAAACCAGGGTTTGTTGGAAACTGGATCGAGTTAAATGAATAAATTACCAAACTCAATAATTTTCAGCAAGTCATATTTAGTAATTAAAGTTTCCTATTTACCATCTTATATTATTACTGGAATAAATACTTTGGTATCTTAAAAATTAAAATCCAGAAAAAGAATGCCCCCTTATTAATGTTGCATCCTCCCCAATATCAATTGTATTTTGGGTATTATTTATGGTATCTATAGGGTAGTTTATCCACCCATTTGTCTTTCCATAACTTGCACCTCCTACCATTTCCTATTTGCCACATCAAACTTTTTTTTTTTTTCTTTATTTGGTTGTAAACACCTATGCGGCCGGGTCCAGCGCAAGAGCATTTCTTCTTTACTCTTACATGTAGGAAATTTATATTTTTTAAATATTTACATGTAGGAAATCTAGTAATATCCTCCAATCTAACTTCATTATGTTAGTATTATTACTACATTCCAAATTCCCACCAATTTTTTGGAGTCTGGTAACGATTTGCCATTTTTCTAGGCAATGAGGATTTTATCCTTTTTGTTCCCCCATAGGAATTAATGTTGGAGTTTATCCCATTTCCCTTATCATTTGTTTGGGGAATTGGAATATACTCATTTGGTATTGGGTTATATTTCCAATGCTTTTAGCAAGACAAGTCTTCCCCCTCTTGATAGAGTTCTACCCCTCCATCCTTCCAATTTATTTTTAACTTTCAGGTAACTTTAATTCCTCTTGCTTTCATCTGCAGTTATTAATGTTGTTTTGAAATCTCATAGCTTTGTGTCCTATTAAAAGTTCCATGGCTTTTATCATTTTTGGCCTTATACGCATTGAAGTCTCCAGTGAGACACCACGGATAGACCTGTTCATGGGTCAGGTAGTTTGATAGACTGGCCTGGTCTAAGTTGGGTTTAGACATTATTTTAGGTCTGTCGGGTTAGGTTCGGGCCTAAAACACTAGGTTTGACCTTTTTTGGATCAGGTTGATTATGTATATTAAATAATTAAAAACATATTTTGCTTAATATATAAAATATTTTTTCTTTGTTTCTTTTCTCTTTCTTCAAGTAATAGTGAGATCTTTTATTGTTTTTGAGTTTTGAGGGTTTTTAATATAAATAAATCATTTTTATTAAATAAAAAAGAAAAAGAAATTTATTTTCAAATTTCTGGCCAGACTCGATCTTGGGCCTAGGCTTCAGGTTTTATATGAGCGCTAGGCTCGGGCTCGAGCTTGACCCTAAATATATTCTATTAATACATAGGCAAAGCCCAAACCAAACCCAACCCATATACAGGTTCAATCACGGACCCGTCATGCTAGATGACTAGGGGTGAGCAAAAGAAAAAAAACTGAAAAACCGAACCGACTGATATACATATATTTTATATATATTTATATATATTATATATTATATATATTTTTATATATTATAAATTAATAAATATACATTATATATAAATATATATATCTTTACAATATATGATATATTATTTATTAATTAAAATATAACATTTTATATATATTTAAACTGGTTTCAATTCAGTTTCAATTACCAGTTTTTCAAAAACCAGTAATACCGGTTCAGTCCTAAAAGAATCCTACGATTTTATTATTAATTAAAATATAATATTTTATATATATTTAAACTGATTTAGATTCAGTTTCAATTACCAGTTTTTCAAAAACCAGTAATACCGGTTCCGTCCTAAAAGAATCCTACGATTCTATTGACCGAAAGATGACACTTGTTCAATGCAACTCATATTGGTATTTGTTCTACTTTATTCGATGTGTCCGTGATGCAAGCATGTCATTAGCTAAAATGATACTTTCGTTAATATCTTTACTATTCCAACGTAAGCACAGTCCACCCGCATAACTTATCGGGTCCACAACATAATGCTTATCAAAATTAAACATCTTGATAATTTTGCTTTACTTCTTGTTGGGTTAACACGTGTTTCACACACACACACAAAAAAAAAAAAAAGAAAAAAGAAAAAAAATTAGGATTTAGGACTATGCAATCTAACCCAAAAGGCTTTATATGTCTACGCCGAACCCGGCTACCCATACCCGGAACGTTCCATGCTAGGATTTGACCATGGTGAAGGTTCATCTCAAAAGTTCCCACTCCATCTGTAGAGTAGAGGCCTTGAAAATCATTCTTCTCTTATCAGCTAGAGGTGAGATCTAGGCTACTTTGAGAGAAGACAAGGACTGCATCCGTAGCATCTACTGCTCATAAATTCTCCATTTCTTCTTTCACCTTCTCCTTCCTCCATGGCGACATCATCCTCTCCTTCCATCTCCTCAGCATTGTCCCCTCCTTCGTTCTCTATTCCCCGTCACCTTTACCTTTAGTCTCCGACTCCGTATTAACCACTTGGTTCTTGGGATTCAACTCATCTTCTTCAAATTCATGGTCCCCGGCCTCATCTATATATAGCTTCGATCGACGTGATGGTGTTGGAGAGTGTGCTTGATTTCAGCTTTAAGCTCTTCACACCTCGTGCGATGGCCATTAGATCTCATGCTCTTTGTTTTGGCCATTAATTCATGGGATGTTCTCTTCCTTATTTTTCGTGGTTTGTTTTTTTGATGGAGGACCTGCTTGGTCTGTCTCATCTTAAACCCTGTATGCTACCGGCTTCTGGAGCTTTTATGTTTCATTCATACGGGAGTTTGACTGATCAGTTCTATCACTGCTGGAAAAAGTTGTCTTCTCCTTTTTTGGGTGTTTTATGTCTTCCGGTGTGTCTGTTCCCTCTCCCAGTGCTTAGCATTACTTATCTTTTGTTCACCTGTGCTGTTTGGTCAATTACTTGGTGTTGCTTTTATTTTTCTTGTTAATTACCTTGTAACCTGAGCATTTATCATTGGATTTCACCTCCCCGGCCTTCAAAAAAAAAAAAAAAAAAGAAGAAGAGAAATTTGTCAATGGGGCTCTACTATCTTATTATTTTTGAGTGTTAGACTCTTTTGATGTCTTCTTTTCTTATTGGTGTAGAATTTTAGTAGTTGAGACTTGGGATCCGTTTGGAAAGAGTGTAAATACAAAAAAACATGGTTAATGAAAATTCAAAGATGACTAGTTTTGTAATGATAAATTTTGTATTCTTACCAAATGGTTTTGGTTAAATTCCAAAATTGCGATTCATTTTTTTTTTGGAGCAATTTTAATTGAGTGCAAAGTTAGGGGATATTCTTTTCCTCTAATTAATTGTTCCTCATAAAAGGGTAAAATAGTTATTTAAAAAATATTAATGTATCAATCATAGAAGGGAGATTTTTATGATTATCAGAAACTTTAGGTTTTTTTTTCATATTTTACGTGATAAAAAGCGTTTAAAAGTAAGATGAGATGTTGATGGGACGGGAAGAAAAATGTTTTGTCATATCACTGATGACAGCTTCAACAGTACATGAAAACAAGAAATGCCATCGATTAATGGAGGTTGAAGCCTCGGAGGATATCGATGGTATGTAGACGTGTCTTCACAAGATGTCATCGGAAAGACAGTACTGACCTCCTATTTTGAATCATTGTTCAACTCTTCGAATTTAATTTGAATCATCAGCTTAGGCCTTAATGGATCAAATTCAAATTCGAATTCGCAGGATGAGATCGAATGCCAATTACAGTCCTAAAAATCTTAGAACGTGTACCATATATGCAATTCTATGCGCTTCAGAAAATAACAGGCAATCAAGGACTTGTATAAAATAAAAAGAGACAAAAGCTGCTTGTAAAGGTACCGAACACCACAATCAGACAAAACCATAGAAAGTGCCAAAGATTCTCTGCCATCCAAGTTGAAGAAGAAAATTATAATATTTGAAAAAATTTTCACTTGTTTTTTTTATCTACATCCCCCGCACCCAAGTTGCATATATACTAAAATCAGGCTCTACCGAATTTCTCATTTCTGATTCTGCATCGAGAATGTATACAACTTTGTCCCCCATTCACAAGTTTGCTTGTCTTATTCCACGTTGCTTTTGTCCTGGTTTTCTTATTAGGTATAACCAAAGAAAGTTTAATTTAATTTATTAATAACAACAACAATTGTAATTGATTTGCTATATCAATGCTACTGTCTTTACTTAATATTTTACCTTTTACATTTTTTGTGATTTTGTTAAACTCGTTTATTAGGTGATTTAATTATAGGAAAACTGTATATATTATTATCCTACACAAGGGAGTGATCACGCTTATTAAAATTTCTGAGTTTGTTTTAACGTGTTTATCCCTTAGAAAATTGAGACACTTAAAAAAATATATTTGGTTTTTAATATATATATATAAGTTAATAAATAATACATAAAACTCTAACTCTGTAATGTACTTTTGTCGTTTCCGAGTACGTCTGGTTTCCCTGGTTCACTTTTATGGAGTGCAATTTGTCTTTATATTCAAGCAAGAATCCCATTCAAAGCTTGAGCAGCTCTTCTTGCTCTGCTAGGAGCTGGAGTCTGAGTCATGGCTTCCTTCTAACGGTGTACCCGGGGAGAGAAAGAAGGGGAGACACAGAGAGACGGAGATAGAGATGAACTCAAGCTGTGCTGCAGGCTGTTTAGACGACGCCCAACCCCCCATTAAAATAAGTTTCATGAAGCTCTATCAATGGCCTCAAGCAGATGCAGAGTTTTTGAAACTTATTAGCATGAATGAGCAAAACTCTTCTTCTGGAAGACGAAGCGTCCACGATAGCTTTATAAGCAGGCAGAGATACCTCAGAAGTTACACTTTCTGCAAGAATGAAACCGTTGCAGACAAAACGAAGAAGTGGGTTAAGGCGAAGGAAAAGATGAAGAGGAAAGCAAAAGACCGCCGCTCAGCTGGTACTAGTTCTTGTTCTGTTTTTGAAGTTGTTTTCAAGCTTTTGTTTTCATGTGTGGTCAAAGTAGATGTTCTTGAGTTCGAATGAAAGACCCCACCAACACAAGTTGGCCTTCACGGACTGTATCTTAGGTACTGTTTAACTTTTTATTATCAAATATTTATTAGTTTCGTCTGTTAAACTACTATGAGTTTCAGAGAGGGCCACCTTCTCCGATGGCTTCAGGTAAATTCACACTACTGTTAGCAACTTGTTTGTTACCCAACAATTTCTGTTTGTTGAAATTGTTATGGATGATGTGCGGTTCCAACCTTCAGTTTTGATCAGTCACGTCAAATCATTGGTGAAGCTATCCCATGAGCAAAACAATTATTGCTCATGCAGTTTGGAAGAGAGCATCGCTCATGGGTGAGCCTGAGCCACCCACGGGCCAACGTTGCCGAAGGTTGCCAAGTGCCCGCCAATCCAAACTATTGGCATCGAAGATCAGGTCTCAATCTCAAATATCCCTTTCCCTAAAATTTCAGGTCAATCTATCCCTTCCTGATCGAGCGCGATCCGGCCGGTCTTAGCTGTCCACGACCTTGCTTCTGAACGGGGTAGCAGGGAACCTGAAACGGAGGAGATGAGGAAGCTCCGGGGGGGAACCCGGTGTAGCGGCTCCGAAGCTCAAGTTAGAATCCTTCAAAAGCAAGATAATTGCATACCTCGTTTGTTGGGGGCAGGGGGCTCTTATAATCACTTCGTGCACTTGCTCTGAGGCCCTTGTCAGGTCGGGTATGATTACCCTTGTGCTTGTCAATTCGGCCGTCGTCCTTTCTGCTGGGACAGAATCGTCACTGCCTAACCATCTCTCTAACTGGAGATGGCGGTGTCAGTGGCGGTGGCAGGTGGCCGTTTAGAGTGCGGACGCCAAACGTCAGATCCCAAGTCAGTCAGGTGCGGCGCCCTCGGGCACGGACTTCCTCAGTGTCAGGCATGGTACGACTTGTTTGGTTTTGGTGCCCAGAAGGTGATGCAGAGTGCTGAGCGAGGCGAAGTCTTGAGCTCGGAGGTATCTATAGGGCAGGTCAGTTCGACGAGGTGTATCCCGAACTGTTACAAGGTTGGCCAGTTCAGCGAGGTGTATCCCGAACTGTTACAAGGTGGCCAGTTCGGCGAGGTATATCCCGAGCTATTACAAGGTTGGTCAGTTCGGCGAGGTGTATCCCGAGCTGTTACAAAGTTGGCGAGTTCGAATTACTCTGGTTTTGGGCCAAGTGTGAGTTCGGGACCCCCGTAGGGAGTTCGGTCCGCTGGTGTCCCCTTGTTCACGCCTTAGGCTTGGCCCCTTTTGCCAAGCTGTTGTTTCTGCCACGTGTCGCATAACAGTGAGGTCGGGCCAAATCTTCCTTCATCAATTGCCCCCCACTCTTCGCGCCAAGGGTCTTGCCATGGTGCGGGGACTTTCGCGAGGTAGTAGGTGAATTTGTCCCGTCCTTCGAATCTTGACTGCGCGAGTTGCTTTTGCCAGGGTTCTTCGGTTTCCGAGAAGGATGGAAACGTGCCTATTCATGAATGCTAATGGTTGTGACAGCGCACGTTTTAAATTTCAAAAATTCGCGCCGCTGGGACGTGACAACGGGTCATTCAAAAAGGCGTACCACTGCTGTACGTGTGCGGGCGACTGTCAGGGAGACGTGCGGCGCATCAGTTTCGGAAAGACGCGTGTTGAAGTGACGTCGGTTTCAAAAAGACGTGTGCTGACGTTTCACTTTTTTCGGAAAGATGTGCGCCAATCACGTCTCGACCTTATGGGACGTGCGGTCAGCGAAAACGTGGGCCGTCGGATCATCTTCGATCTGCACGGTCGATTCTTGGTTACTGTAGCTATAAATAGTGGGGGACCCCAGTCGATTTGTCACTTCTGCAGTTTGTCTACTGAGCTCGCGTCCAACTTTTCAGCTCGCGTCCAAGTTTTTCCAGCTCGCGTCAAGGCTGGTTATATAGCCTTCAAGGTTCTTTGGCTTGTTCCAGTCTCTGGAGCCTTCAAACTTTCTTCCGGTGAGTACTTTCCTTAATCCACCTTTTCCCCAATGTCTAGCTTTGATAGCTCAGACGATTCTTCAAGTAGGGCCGACGTAGGTTCTACCAACCGAGCCGTGTCCCCCGACTGCCTCAGTGATCCTAAGGTGGAACTCGAGGACTATGAACCAGTAGGCCGAGCCGCTTCGGGCAGTTTGGCGTCTACCTCCCGCCAAGGTCGGACGCTAGACAGGTTTGGTCCCTCGACCATGACGCTTGAGGGGCTTCAATCCATACTTATGTCTTACAACCTTCCTGGGGGGTATACATATTTTATTGCTTCGGGTAGCTTTCCTTGAGAACACGGTCCTGATGAGATCGTGATTTTTCGAGAGCAGCTCGCTGCGGGGTTGCGACTTCCTTTCCACCCCCTTCTCGTCGAAGTCATAAACCACTTCGGTGTCACCATTGGCCAACATCATCCGAACTCGATTCGAAACCTGGTGGGGACAGTTTCCCTTTTTTGCGAGCAGAACTTCCCCTTGGACTTAGAGATATTCTCCTCTATCTTGATGCTTAAGAGACAGATGGATTCTCTTCCTGGGGGAAGATGGGCATATTACCTTTCTTCTCGCCTGGGTTTTAAGCTTCTGCACGATCTTCCTAATAAGGTCCCGGCGTGGAAGCGGGACTACTTCGGCGTGCGAAGTGCACAAGGATGGCCCTTTCAGACCAAGTGGGGTGAGGCCGCTCCTGATTTAGGCGTGACTCTTGATAAAGAGACGGTGAAGGGCCTATGGCAATGGGCACGACAAGGTTTAAAGTGCCATTACTACTTAACGGAGGCCAAGCTTATTGCGGCCGGCCTGAGTTCGGGTAGGTTTCTAGCTATGCGGTTTCTTGCTTGCTTTGTTCTTTTCATTTTTTCTGATGTCGAACTCATTTCTATAGGTGTGATGGACGCGGAGAGAACTCGTGGGGGGCGTCTGTTCCAAGGTATGAAGAGGAGGAAGCGGGTCGCCAAGCGAACTCGTACCGAGCTGCCCTGGATGAGGAGCCCCAAGTTCCAAACCACACGCTGGAGGATCTGCCCAGGGAGCCCGAGGTGACTCCGCCGATGCACGAAACTGCCGGGGCACCTTATGCTGAGACCACTCATACGGGCGCTCCTGCATACTCAAGTGCTCCTGCTCACTCTGGGTCCGCTCATACGCGGGATGGGCCCTCGGGCTCGAGAGCTCAAGGGGAGTTCAGGAGCGTGTTGACGCCGAACTATGCTCTTCCAAAGAGTAGGGAGGTTACTTTCCTTGAGGAGATCGCGGCGTGGACCGATCTTCCCTTGAATCAGGTCGCCTGCCGCGCCATAACACATGCTATGGTGGTAAGTTAGATTCCGTCGGCCTTTTTCATTTTCTGTCGCTTTTGCTGTTATTGCTCACTTGTTTCTTTTGGTAGGTGAATTCTTTAATTCATGCCTTAGCGGCCCAAGTGGAGAGGAGCTCGCAACAGGCGCAAGCTGCTGAGGCTGCCGCTTATGCTGCTGAAGAAGCTTTCCGTGCTGTAGAGGCAAATATCCGGGCTGCTGAGGCGGCCGCTTATGCTGCCGAAGAGGCTACTCGCGTTGCGATGGCCAGGCAGGCAAGGTCTCAGCGTGACACCGAGGCCATGGGGGTAGTTGTCAAGCATATGGCGGACTTGAAGTTGGATTTGCAGCATCAAGTCGAATATCTTCAAGAGGACATCAGGGAGAGAACACAGATTTTTTCCCAAGGCATTGAAGACGCCAAGAAGAAGGCAGTTGAAGACTACATTGCCTCTCTGCGTTTTGACGATCTGATGGTGGATTCTTACAGGAGGGGGTTCAAATTGAGCAGGTGGATGATCCGGAATACGTACCCCGACCTCGATGTTAGTGCCATATCCACTTCGCGTATAACTCAGGAGATGGCCAATGCTGCCGATGGCGAGCCGGACTCTAAAGGAGAGGCAGGGCCTTCGGGTGTTGTTGAAGTGCCTTCTGATGGCGAAGAAGTAGCTCCGGGCATGTATCATTTTTTTTTGTAAGTCCCTTCTGATGGCCAATGTGCTCCTGTTTCTTGCAACGGAATAGATATCTTTTTGCCCAAGTGTTCCTTTTCCCCGAACTGATTCTTTGTCGATGCCACTTTGTCCAGGTTATTATACTTCCGCGACCTGTTTTGCCGTGAAGGCTTTTTTGCAGCGAACTGATTTTTTGCCGAGCTGATAATATGCTCGACTTCTTTGCTTGTTTACGCCGAGGTTCCTCTTGGCTCTGCATCGTGGTCCATAGGACCTGATTTCGTCCACTTCGCTTGGCGGTTTATAGGTAGTATCGCCTTAAGTTCACGATGTTCCACGCTCGAGGTACTTGTTTGCCTTCCAAGGTTTCGAGTTCGTATGCCCCCCGAGCGCTCTTTTTACTTTATAGGGCCCTTCTTAGTTTGGTCCAAGTTTGCCCACGCCGGGTTCGGGCACCATAATCTTACGAAGGACCAGGTCGCCGACTCGGAAGCTTTGTTGCTTTACTCTGGTATTGTAGTAGCGAGCTACCTGCTGCTAGTATACCGCTGTTCGGATGTGCGCGAGGTCCCTTACCTCGTCCAATAGGTCAAGGTTGGTACGTAACTCGTCTCTGTTCGTACGATCGTCGTATGTTTCTAGTCGCAATGTTGGTACTTCGATTTCTGCCGGGATCACTGCTTTAGTGCCGTAGGTGAGGTTGAAGGGGGTTTCTCCCGTGGTAGTTTTTTCTGTAGTTCGGTGAGCCCATAAGACACTTGGTAGCTCTTCGGCCCACAATCCCTTAGCTCGATCCAGACGTGCTTTCAATCCGCGCAGGACGGCCCTGTTCATTACTTCCATCTGACCGTTTGCCTGCGGGTGCGCGACTGATGTGAAGTTTTGCCGAATCCCCATGTTCTGGCACCACTCTTGGAACTTGATATCCTCGAACTGCTTGCCGTTGTCGGAGATTAGTACCCGAGGTAACCCAAAGCGACATACTATGTTCTTCCAAAAGAAGTTCTATATGTTTCGAGCCGTAACAGTTGCCAGAGGTTCGGCTTCTATCCACATTGTAAAGTAATCTACTGCAACAACTAGAAATTTTCTTCCACCTGTTGCTGGTGGGAATGGCCCCAGGAGGTCGATGCCCCATTGTGCAAAGGGCCACGGGCTGGCGAGGTATTTGAGGTCGGAGGCAGGTTGATGGTGGATATTGGCATGCTTTTGACACTTGTTGCATTTTCTGACGAGCTCGACAGCTTCTGCCTTCATCGTTGGCTAGTAGTATCCTTGTCGAAGTGCTTTTTGGGCGAGTGCTCTGCCCCCCAAGTTTCCGCCGCACAGGCCTTCATGAGTGTCGTGAAGTACGAACTCAGCTTCGACAAGTCGTAGGCAACGCAAGTAGGGGAGCGTGTAGGACCGTCGGTATAACCGTTTGTCTATTATGACGTATTTGGATGCCTGGCGCTGCACCCTTTTGGCCGCATTGCGTTCTGCAGGGAGGGTTCCATCTATCAAGAAGCTCGCGAGTGGGTCGATCCAGCTTGGTTCTGCTTCCAAGACGGGAGCGACCTCCTCTGTCCCCCTGAGAATACTAGGTCGAGGTAAGTCCTCTATGTAAACAGTTCTCATGTTGTTGTGACTTGTGTTGGCTAACCGAGACAGAGCGTCGGCCTCAGTTTTCTCTGACCTCGGGATTTGCCTGATGAAATGTGACTGGAAGTTGAGCATGGCTTCTTTTACTTTGGCCAAATATGCGATCATGGAGAGCTCGCGTGCTTCATACTTGCCTGTAACTTGGTTGACAACGAGCTGGGAATCGCTGTAGATGACCAAGTGTTTTGCCTTTACCTTTTGCGCTAGGTCCAGCCCAGCTATCAGTGCTTCGTACTCTGCCTCGTTGTTGGATGTCGCGAACTTAAAGCGTAGTGCGTATTCTAATTTTGTGCCGCCCGGGCCGCATAAGACTATTCCAGCTCCGCTGCCTTGCCGGTTCGAGGAACCATCCATGTGAAGGATCTAGAGCTCCTCATCCCAGTTCGCGTTTCGCCTGACCAGGAGAGATGCCACACTAGCTGTTACTTTGCGGGGTTCGGACTCTATTGGATCAGGAGCTCCGGGTTCGCCCGAACTGGGGACCTCGGGCTCGACCTGTGGGGCTTTGTGGCTGAAAGTGCACTCGATGATAAAATCTGCCAAAGCTTGGGCCTTAATAGCGGTTCTTGTTTTGTACTGGAGGTCGTACTCGCTGAGTTCGATGGCTCATTTCGTTAGTCGATCGGAAACCTCGGGTTTGAGTAAAACTTGTCTCAGAGGTTTGTCAGTCAGGACGATGACGGTGTGAGCCTTGTGCTTGTCAATTCGGCCCTTGTCAGGTCGGGTATGATTACCCTTGTGCTTGTCAATTCGGCCGTCGTCCTTTCTGCTGGGACAGAACCGTCACTACCTAACCGTCTCTCTAACTGGAGATGGCGGTGTCAGTGGCGGTGGCAGGTGGCCGTTTAGAGTGCGGCCGCCAAACATCAGATCCCAAGTCAGTCAGGTGCGGCACTCTCGGGCACGGACTTCCTCAGTGTCAGGCATGGTACGACTTGTTTGGTTTTGGTGCCCAGAAGGTGATGCGGAGTACTGAGCGAGGCGAAGTCTTGAGCTCGGAGGTATCTATAGGGCAGGTCAGTTCGGCGAGGTGTATCCCGAACTGTTACAAGGTTGGCCAGTTCGACGAGGTGTATCCCGAACTGTTACAAGGTGGCCAGTTCGGCGAGGTATATCCCGAGCTGTTACAAGGTTGGTCAGTTTGGCGAGGTGTATCCCGAGCTGTTACAAAGTTGGCCAGTTCGGATTACTCTGGTTTTGGGCCAAGGGTGAGTTCGTGCCCCCCGTAGGAAGTTCGGTCCGCTGGTGCCCCCTTGTTCACGCCTTAGGCTTGGCCCCTTTTGCCGAGCTATTGTTTCTGCCACGTGTCGCCTATTTGTTCGGGCCAAATCTTCCTTCATCACTTCCCTTTAGCTACTTCTCACCCAATATTTTCTTCCCATTAAAGTTTTGCAAACAAAAGTTTACAAAATTTTTTATGTTGTACCCATCATCTCCTATTTGGACCAAATTTATAGGTGGACTTTTGAGAGAATGATCATCAATATGAGATATGGAGTGGGTATCAGCATCACAACATAAGTGGTTTCTGATCCGCCACTTGGCCATGATAGACAATGGGTGATTCCCCAAGCACTACTTGTTTGTTTCTCTATATATTTTAAAAGATAGAACCTAGAAGTGACTATCAATTTCCCCTAATTTTCTTTATATATCCCCAATTTAATTACATTTTTAAGTTACGGATACAGACAAAAAGGAATAAGAATTGTCTAAGGTTGCGTTTGGTATGATTGTCACTTCTACTTGCAAGTTGCAACATTTTAGTTTTGTCAATATAAATTTAGTGAGAATATATTTTTTGCTATCACAAGTGCTTTGGGTTATTAATACAACATTTGCCACCATTGCGTTTGGTGTTTCTACTGTAAATGTCAACACCCAATCTAATGCTGAAAGTGGTTATTTAGTATGATGTGGGAAGACATTTTCTCAAAAATTTGTTTTAACCAACCTAAAAGTTGCAAATAGAAGTGGCAATGGTACTAAACACAACCTAAGTCATAATAAAATAATACAAGGGTTTTATTAAGGGAAAGTATGACTACAGTTTATAAACATTTTTAGACAATTAAAGCACGGAAATACAATGTTTTAAAAATTAAAATATGATTCCAATTTGAAACGAAATGGTATATAGTATGAATTAGTCAAATTATAAACTATTAACTTTGAAATTAATGACATTTCATAATATAAGATCAAAGTAAAAGGTAATAGAAAGAGAGAGAGAGAGAGAAAGCGCATATTTTTAATTACATTTTACACATTACATATAAATACATCATTTTTTTTTCATTGTGTTTTTAGAAGCAAATGTACTAGATACATATTCACCTTTCGTCCAACATACATTAAACCAAGCCTTAAATTCCACATTGAATTTACTTTTGCAACATTTATTCCCTTCATATCATGTCTAACCCCTTGATGGTGTTAAGAAAAATTTACCTAATCCTAACATATCGTTTTTATACTTTTAAAGCAGAAAATCCACACTAGGTAATGTCTAATTTTGGTTAATGCAATAAATCATATATTCTAATTAATTAATTAGTTGAAATCTCCATACATAATTTGGATGGTTCAAATTAATTAATTATTCTTTGGAGGTCATTTTTGATGGTTCAGGTCTTTGGTTGTTGTTGTTGTTATTGTTATTGTTATTATTATTATTATTATTTAATTTTAGGAAAAAATTCTTAAATTATCTCTATGGTTTAGGAAATTGACTAATGACTCTATCATACTGTTATATATTATCTTAACATACTCTTAAGTTTTCTGACAATTGTCTAAAACCTCTCTAACTGTTATCTTTCTAGCCTACTATGTTTACATGTGACATCACATGACTGAAAATTATTTTAAAATTTCTAAAATACCCTTCTAAGTCCATTTCATATCCATCTCCATCTTTATCTCAAAGGGAATTTCCTTGTTCTAGAAAATGCATACATTCCTTTCTTCCCACATGGCCCATAATACTGCATAGCGGTGGAGTCTTTTATTGTAGTATTGTACTCAAAATGAATGTTAAAAAAAAAAGAATATTGCAGTGCCTCAGTATTCGTTTTTACTCTCTTTGGAGCGATGGAGGGCTTTTATGTCAAGCTTTGGGTTGGCAGGTATAAGTCCCGGACCATACTCGTGAATAAAGCCCTGAACCCTATCTAGAATGAGAAATCTGTATTCAGTGTCCTTGACATGGATGAAGAGATTACCGTCTCCCTCTTCCACCATAGCGATTACCATTGCTTCTTCAATGTCTCCGACAATTTAACCGGTGGTGTTTGGATTCCTATTTGGTCCATCCTCGCCGAGGAGAATAACATCTTGCCTTCCAATTTGGTTTTCTCTCAAAAAATTAAAGTCCCCTAAAGCCATGGATAAGGATTGCGGTAAGTTTTGTTAGTATTCTCGTTAGTAGTGGCATTGACATGTATATGATGCTCCCTACAACCCATCCCATATACAAGCATTACAAATAATATATATTTTTGAATGGCCACCTTTTCATCTAAAAGATTAAACTGTTCCATCAATCTCTGTTCCGTCTTTAGCTCAAGTCTGAATGGTTTTCTTGGTGCATTTAACTCATGAAAAATTCATTACAAATAATATAAGGGGATTTCTAGTATTAAAGTGGAAAAGGAGAGGCCCGGGACATGCAAACGACAGAGGACCTATTTTTCTGTGGATGCACCACATTTGATTTGAATGAAGAAGAGAGGGTTTTAAGAAAATGGAATGGTGAGAAGCCAATGTTACAGACGACCTTGACTTTCAGCTACTGGTGACGGTTCTGCAAGTGGGTGGGACATTGATTCAAAAAGAAAGTTGTTTCTCTTCATCCTTCTAATGGACCTAGATTAGAGCTATCTTATGGTTATTGAAAATTTTTATCGGTTAAATTTTATTTTGAAAGTTTGATGAACAATAAAGAGTAAATTTAACATTTTATTTTTATCTGTTAGTCTTTAT
This sequence comes from Nelumbo lutea, assembly GCF_056320005.1. Lineage (NCBI taxonomy): Eukaryota > Viridiplantae > Streptophyta > Magnoliopsida > Proteales > Nelumbonaceae > Nelumbo > Nelumbo lutea. The sequence goes on from NC_142688.1 coordinate 23,274,906, forward strand.
TGATAATGTCAATTGTCAGAAAACTTAAAGGCATTTTAAGACAATATATAAATAATAAAGGTAGATTTAAACAATTTCCTAAGACTTAAGATACTTTAAGAAATTGGCCTGTGCCTTTATCTGAATGGTGCCTGGATGGCTAAGATCAGTTTTTCCCCCTTTAAGAGACCACTTTAATGGCCTATAATTTTGGGTTGATGTTCATTCATTACATTGAATGGATGGCTCAAATTATATGAAATTTTGATTCATCACTTGAATGATTGAGATTAATTCATTGATTTTAGAAAATCACTTTGCTGAACTAAATCTTTTAGTTGACAGGATACATCTTTATTGACCAAATTAAATGAAATATTGGTTCATAATTTAATTTGAATGGTTGGAATAACTTGACTGATATTTAGATCCCATTTAGTTGCCGAAATTTTGAGTGTTATTTGATATATCATATCTATATTTATATATCTATATATATATATATATATATATATGATGGTACATTACTTTGAAACCATTGCGCATCAATAAAAAATTTTCAAGATTGTTCGATTGATCTTTGAGGCATGAGTTTAATGGTCTAAAATCATGACTATCCTTCTTAGTCATAGTAAATGGGTAAAGAGCAAAATTTTTTACTGAAATATGACAAAGGCATTCTAATATTTTACAAATGCCTAATGATGGATAAGACGTTTATGGTGATGTTTCTACTTGAAACACTGTTACGTAAGCACCACCTAAGCATTTTAAGTTTAAACATCGAATATCTGTTAGGCTGAGATTGTTTTGAGTTAAAACAGTCATACAACTTTCTACTAGAAACATAATCCAGGGGGTGTTGGGGAAACGCCAAATTGATTTTTCTTCCATCAGCTGTCCATTTGAAGAAACAGTTGTACAACGTTTCTACTAAGAAACATAAACATGTAGTATTGGGGGAAATGCCAAATTGATGTTTCCTCCATCAGATTGTCCATTTGAAGAAATAGTCCAATAAAAAAATAAAAAAAAGCCCTATGACCCAACTCTTAATTGGTGCCTTTTGTGGCAGTGTATAAATACACTAGAGGTGAGCAAAATGAGTAGATTCTACTTAGAACTGAATGGAACTAATCTCAAACTAGCCTTGAACTGACCCTATCTGATCTGTTACAAGATAGGGTCTGATTTCAAATTTTTAGAATTGACTTAGACTAGAGATTTACCCTACCTAATCCAATTTTATGAATCGGCCTTGAAACTGAACTTGCTTTGAGCCCAAGCTCATGGTAATAAAAGTCATGATATCACTTGACCATCGAGTTAGTTAACTGATTTTGTCATTTGCTTTCATTTTAACATTTATCCAAACTAACTGGATTAATATGGTGGATAGTAAATGTGGCGAATGAAAAGTCCAGGCTTAATTTAGCTCGGTCCAGTCAACAACAAAAAAACATAGCCAAATCCCAACTATTGGGGGCTATACAAATCCTGTCTCATCATTTTGTCTCTATCACGAGACTTCTTTAATTTTTTTTTTTTGTCAAATATCTAGTTCACACTCACACACATGCTTGAAATTAAAAGAATCAAAAGATTACATGTAACAAATCGACAAATCTAAGAGATAGGGGTTATCTTATTCTATTATTGTTGGGTCCCAAAATCAGACAAGAACTGGTCCATCGGAACAAGGGCCTGTTTCAGATCCTGTATAATAGGGTTGGATTTTCAGGCCTGAAGTTTAGAACAGGGAAGCTACCACATTTGGATTTTTCATAAAGAATTACTAAGCTCAGCTTATTTAGTCTTGTCACCTACCAAAGTTGATTTCTACTGGGTACATGGTACAGCTTTTCATAAATTAGGGACACCCGAAACATCTGATTCACAGGTGGACAATGCTTATCCAATATAGATACCACAGCCCAGTCTGCCGCTGTTAGGATGGGGAGCAGGGACTTGATTTGGGGTCCTTATACAAGAATTGTTGGGCTGGAGCTGTTTAATTAACAAGTCCAAATTTCAGCCCGAGTTCGCTGGTGGACCCGCTTTAGTTATTTGGTCTTAGGGATGTTTTAACCCAGGATTGAAGGCCCTACTGCCCAGGAGAATGAACTTGGCATGGTAATTCATCTTACCTCGACTGGGGGCTGGTTGTTTTGGAGTTTCATGTGCATGATACATTGCAATGGCATGAATGTAGGGTGAAAGAGTGAATTGAGATTTGCTGCTCACAGTAACTTCTATGCATTGGCATAGATGTCTTTAATTAAAAAAAAAAAAAAACAAGGGACTAAATGGGGTTACGTGCCATGTGCAAAAAGCCCTCAAAGGCCCAAACAGCTCAAGCTGGTTTTTTCAAACAGCCAAAGTTTTTCCCAACTTCAACAGATAGCTGCCTTAGGTTGTCAAGTTAAAAGGCGAGCATGGAATTGTCCACACTTCCATTCGGAATACTGGGGCCAAACATGGTTACACCGTGTCAGCCCCGTAGACTTACGCCCATGAATCAGGCTCAGGTGGTGTAACTGTAGACCAATATCTTCCAGTTCCGATAGAAGATTAGCGGGTTGGCTTCAGTTGAACAAATATAATAAATTTACAACCAAAAAAACAAAAAAACAGAAGTTAAACAAATAGATCAAACACTTGGTGGGCGGTCACTGTATGAACTAACGTAGCACGCATTGCCTAAATGTGAACACCTGTAACTAGGCATGTGAACCCAATTTTCTAGAATCTAGACCAATGTTTATGACAAAGAATCCGACCGACTATTACTATCTAGTTACTGATCCTGACCTGTAAACATGGACATGAGTGAAATCTTGTTTGAAGCACCGAGTCTTACTGTCCGAGTCTCTCCCTCTGTTAGCCTGTTGAACTACTAAATAGGACTGGAGAGTGGAGATTATTAATCCGCCATTGCTTCCTGTCATCACAAGGACAAGCGAGCGAACCCCGATTAGAGCTACCATTTTGTCAATTATTATTATTATTAATTTATTATTATGGTGTTTACCTCAAAAAAAAAAAAAAAAAAAACTCAATTATTAGGGTTGCCTTCCAATTATCTGGGCCATCCTTTAGATATCCTACTTCTCATATATCAGATCCTCATCTGTCTTTTCCAAATCTGGATTCTTTGAACAACGAGGGTCCGTTTTCAAATAAGTTCGGATTCAAGTAGGTAAGATCAGATCTCCTCCGTGTCTAGTTTAGAAATTAGAATTGGGTATTGGGGTCCAGCCCCATGCTCGAACCGTGGAAACAGAGCATGACATAATGCAACGCATGGATTGCATTTCATAAGTTCTCATGCCGAATATGGATCTAAAAATCGGGTCCTCTATTGGATCTGCATTTGAATTTTGAATCATCCAGATCCAATCTTTTTGTCATGCTTTTCTTAGACGGTCTACGGCGAGAACATACACAGAGAGCCATTATTGGAAGTGGACCGTCCACATGGAGTCTTTTCGGTGAAAGTTGTCCCGATGAGATTCTCATAAGTCGTAACAAATTTGATGGTATGGTAGAGGTAGACTTGGTCTATTATTATTATTAGTTATTACTACAGGTACAGGTACATCACTTTTTTTTTTTTGGGTACCATCCTGGGTCCGTATTTACAGTGTCTAATATATGATATGGATTGGAGAGCATGCTGATGCTCTGCCATGCATGAGAATTGAGATAGACGGGAAGGTGAACCAAAAGGAAGAGGGCAGTGGAGCCAAGCCGAATGGAGCCAAAGGTGAGATGGACGTTACGAGAAACAAGTTGGACGACCAGCCCAACCAAGAAGAGGCCCATCATCCCCAAGTTTCAAACACTATGTACTCTGTAAATATCACGTCCCATTCCATGGCTGCATAAACCAAACCCCCCCCCCCCCCCCACCCTTTTGGGCCCCGTCCTCTCCTTGATTTACCAATAAATAAATTTACTCCGTACTCCGGCCCAACAGCCTGGCACTACTACAGGTTTACTAGTGGTTTCATTTGGACCACACCTCCCACGTGGCTGTGCCCACCCTCTGCCGGAACCTTCCACGTGTACTCATTATGAGAACAGAGGACCACCTCCATGTCAGCATTTCTTTAATTTCCTCTATAATTCAAAGCTGTCCTACCTTAATAATTTCAATGTCGTTATCTACAGGGAGCATAGCATAGCCAAAACTGCAGGGGCCTTCACCATCCAAAATTTCAACCCAATTCTCCAAATCCAAATCCACCTTTATTGGTTGAAATACGATGATGAAATTTTCTTTTTCATGGATGAAATATGAGAAAGAAAGAAATTTATTCACCCCTTCCTTCATTTTTCTAATTTTGAGCTTTTATATCCCAATAAACACTTAGACATTAAAAAGTAAAGAAAAAAAAGTGAGATGAAGAAAAATTGGGCGGGTTGATATGAAAAAAAAATTATTATTTTTTTGTAGATGAAGGAAGGAAGAAGAATACAATGAGAATGTTGGTTCGATTTTAAGGTACCTTCTAGGGGGAAAGCGACCCAATTGAGAAGGATGTGGTGGTCTGATTCCTAAAGAAAACCCAGAGCACAATTTACTGACCTGAGTCAAACTACCCCACCAGCAGCGAAACTTTGAGAGGAGAGGAGTATAAAGGAGAGAGAGAGAAAGAGAGCGCCCATAATTAAGTGTATTTGTGTTGGTAACTGGCATGGTGGGTAGATGAGTTATCAAAACTTTTGTGGTTGTACAACCATTCAAATAGGTGGTACATCAATTTAATTTGCATAAAGTGCACCTTATTGTGATATAATTTGTGGGTTTTTGTGTCAATTTCCATTATTTTAACTAAGACTGGCAACAATTGGGCACACGTGGCTATTAAACGGGGACAGTTCATTTATTCGGATCTCCTACCCACACCTGTAGGATTCTTACCCACCTCTCTGCTTAATCCTCCTTTAAGGTTTACTTTGGAATTAATTTTAGTTTTATGACAAATTAAGAAAAAAATTAGTTTGATTTAATTTTTCTAGATCTCTCTCATCTGCATTTTGCAACAATTAGAAGTTGTGGTCTAATTAATGAAATATTGATGTCCCTTAGAAACTTAAAATAGCTATTTTGTCATGTCTACAACTTCAGTAATGTTGCTTAGATCTTGTGATATACCCAAGTCCCAAGTCAGTCGTTAGTGGGACAACGATTTGCCACTGGTTTGATCACACCTTCCCTCACCAAAAGCAGAAGTAATAATCACATAACAGGAAGGAGAGAGAGAGAGAGAGAGAGAGAGGGGGGGGGGGGGGGGGAGTTGAAGAAAAATCACTTCAGTTGGGCATTGATAGTATTTGCCGTAAAGTGAGCACCAAGGATTTTCCTATGGGTTTGGGAGACGGAAATGAAGCGCCCAACCATGGTAGTACATATATAATATTTTGTTTAAACGAGTTTGAATTAATGGAATGATTACTTAACCCATTCTTGTCATATGTAATATAGTATGATGCACAGTCCCAGAAAAGGTACCGTACCCATTTGGGTCTGTTCTTTGAGATCCGGAGAAGGGAATTAATATTTTGTGGTATCGCTTGTTGAAATTATTATAAAAGGCGTACACCCATTTTGATTTGATATATATATATATATATATATATAAATAACTTGAGTCATTGTGAGACATGATTGGCACCTTTGAAATTGACAAAATCAACATTAAGTTTATATGATTTTTATATAATTAAATGTACCTCAACATGGATGATTTTCAACTTTTGGGACCAATAGAGAGGATGAGTTGAATGATCAACACTTGGGTGGGGGAACATGCTCACGAGGCTTTTGAGCTAAGTAAAATAACATGAATTGGTTGGTCAGTGTGATACTAGTATCCAAATAACTGATTCCCACCTCCTTAATTTAATCGGGAAAATTGGTTGGTTAGGGTCTACCATCATTAGGTGACTGCCGCCTTATTTTATTTCATACAAACAAGCAATTAATTAAGATTTGATTGCCCGTGTGATTATATTATATCCAAACGTCACGTTCAAACTAAATTGTACAAAGCCCACAAGGAAACTCTAGCCCCCACTACCGAATGGTGTCGTTTAGCTTGGTTTGGAAGAGTCTGACTCTACTAGAAACCTATATACCCTAATGCAATCCCATTCGACAATTGATTAAATAAATCCTTCCAATTACATAATTTGGAAGAGTCCAAATTAAAATCCATAACTTTTGCATTATTCCCAAACTTATCCTTGGGATCAATTCTGATGAATTGGTGTTGAGTGGGTTAAATAGTTAGGGCACGTCAGTAATTATAGGCTCATTTGGTGTGTCTTTCTAAAAAGATCTTTTGGTAGTTCTGACAGTCAAAGGATGTATTTGGTTTTTGCATGAAGATATGAACAGTTTGAAATTAGTTTGACAGTTTCACGTCTTTTTGTACGTCTTCCCTGTCTTTTTACATAAGAATAAAATGCAAAAGAAGCAAAAAAAACTTTTTTAGATCTTTTCGAAATCAGCCCAAAATGAACATCTCGCATCCAAATTATAAACAGCCAAAAGACCATATGGAAGAATACACCAAACATGCCCTTTAATTATATACATGCTCTATCATACCGATGTCCATGCATGCCAACAACATCTGAGCATTGGGTCTGGGTGACAATGTAAGCCATCATCAAATTTCGTACACTATATAAGCATGATAGCGAGGCAAGGCTCTAACATGGTGTGAGGTAGCCCATGTCCATGCAAATGCATTGAGCTTGTCTCTTGAATTTGATGGCCACTGTAGAAATTTTTTTAGGTGACTATAGTCTCGTGAACATATACCAGCTCTCAGCTAGTCATGACTATTACTAGATGCGTATTATCATATGCGGTGGGGTTTGTTGCAGCAAAAATAAATAAGTAAATATGTGGTCAAGTTGGAAATATAAACAAAAGTTGTATGATAACAAGTCGATGGAGTAAAACAATGGAAATAAGATATGATTGAAAGGGTCCGTGTTTAATTCTATGAATGTATAGATATCATTAAAATAATAATAATAAAGAAAAGCCAAATTGTCTTGGATTCTTGTATAGATGGTCCAGCTTTCTCACTGTCGTAGGCAGCGATGACACGAGCATATTGACACCGTTTTATGAGAAAAGGAGGGGATTGGCCAGGTGGAAAGTGCCACCGTTTACGTTACCCCTTTCTCTCTCTCTCTGCATCTCAGTACTTAACTTCATGCTTGATTAATTGAGGCTTCGTGTATAATGAATGTATTGATAATGATTTATTTAATTAATCGATGCCCCATCTAGGTATGAACAGACACACCGTTTTAAATCACCTAATTTATTATAACTTAATGGTTAGTATTTCATTTGTATGCATCGCACAACATTCCAAGTGGATAGTCGCAACTGATACACAAAATCACTAGGCTCACATTAATTCCTTAGTTATTTTCATTTATTAAAAAAAAAAAAAAGCAGATCGATGATGCAAAGGATCCAGGCATCCAGCTGTTCTGGATTCGGTAAATATTGCAGTTTTCTCTATAGTCTATAACTCTAATCTCTATAGAATACAGACTACAGGCAGTGCAATTTGGCTTCTATACAAAATAATAATTATGTTATGTTGATGATCTTATTGTATTTTTATCTCCTTTTTGTTTGTGGGTTTTTGGGTATCATGATCATCAACGTGTATGTGTATATAAAATGGGTGACATTATTGTGTTTACGACTCATTCATTAATGGGACAAAAGGGGTAGCTATAAGCTATTTCTATTTATGCCATCAGATGGAAGAATCGTGTGGTCTGCTTGCTGTGCTGTGGGACCTATTGCTACATGTTCATTATTAGTTAGTAGCTGGGCGATGATTTGATGGAAACGCACTCATTCAGTTGGTTGTTTTCATCACTCATTGCCTCTAGAAATAGAATCCACTGTTTGGAAAATTCTCTCTCTCGAACCAACTCTAGCAGTTGCCACGTCGTCGTCTCCAAAGAACGGACGAAAGGAATCAATAATCAGGAGGAGGGTTGGTGAATGGTGATGGAGCGCATGTGAGGTGGACGAAAGGAATCATAATCGTCGTCTCATGGATGAATGAATTGTCCGTGCGAGTGGACGAATGGGAGGAGGCAGGAGGCAGGATGCAGGACGCAGGAAGCAAAGGCAAAAACAGCCGGAGAAATGAATGAATAAACAAACATCTGACCACCATCATTAAGAGACATGCCAGGGATGATCATACTGTTTCAAGTCAGAACTGATCAACCCATTCAATTGAATTCACCTCTCTTTTCTTCTTTTTTTTTCGCATTTCCCAAACGGTCGAATTTTCCCTTTCTGACGTCTGACCGGTGTTTACTGTTTACTTCCCTCCCTCCGTTTCCATGGACGTCGAACCTGCTGCCATTGACGCTCCACGCTTCCTCGTACGAGAGTATACTCCTTCAGCTGCACTGAAAGTGAAAGAGCCTAGGGAGGCGAGAGATTTCCACATATTCCCTTAATTAGTTTGTTTGATTTGAAAGAAAATGGAAAGGTAGAGAAAACCTGTGTTTCTCTTTTGAAGGTTGCACATGCACACGGCACACCCCTGCTCCCTGCTTCTTTTTCATGCGTCAGGAAATCACATAACGCATATGCTCGGTTTATAAAAAATGGGATGTGCCCAAATCACTCCCCCTTTTCTCTTTATAATTATTAATTGCTGGGCAAGTGCGCATGGAGGAGGCGAGACGGCCGCACGGTGTTAGCAATGACAGAATAATATGTCTGACATAAGTAAATATGTTTGACTCAGAAATTTGGGCGGTGGGACCCAGTATTACCTACAATCAACACGTGGCTAATCAGTTTTATTTTTTTTTGGGATTTTTGGACTCATCAAATGGTCTGGATTTGAACTCGCCGTTGATATTTAATTTAGAAGAGGTCGACTCTGTCTAAGGAAATATGAAAGCATCGGAATTACTTTTGTTAATTAAACTTTATTAGATTATTGAACCTTAATCGTTATAAAATGATATTATTACAAAAGATAAAAGGAAAAAGGGGGGGGGGGGGGAAGGGAAAGGAGAAACAAGATGATAGTTTATAGTTATAGAGAGGGCAGGAGAGGGTGATGTTTCTGCCATCAATTGGTATCTCCGTGCAGTGCGACATGCTTACCTCACTCTGAATTGGCAAAGAAAGCAATCTGACACCAATCCAATGGTTCAAAGTGGCAGCTGGGGAGAGGGGGCAGCTTATTGATTATTCTATCACAACACAAGACAAAAGTCTGATTTCTTTGCATTATTTTTTGTTTTTCTCTTGTGGTATGGTATTAGTCAAGTGACTCAAGTTTGGATGGACATTGACGGTCTCATAAACACCGCAGAGAGGGCAGATTTAACACAGACTCACAGATATCACTATCTGTATTGCAGTTTCCAACTGTTCGCTGCAAAGGCGAAGGAAGTGTCATACTCTCGCGTGTGCCAAAAAGAAATTTGTTTTACGGAATTGTCCGCTTGGATCCCCTCTCTCTCTCTCTCTCTCTCTCATTCATGAACCATCTGCGAAGGCGACACAGTAACCCCATCTTCTGTCATTCAAGTCAAGTATAAATATTTATTATTAAAAAAAAAAAAGATTGTAATTGTAGGCAGAAGCCATATATGTACGATTAGACCACGACAATGCTGCGAGAGAGCGAGGAGCTCTCATTGCCTACAGTTCTACTCGTAATACTTGACCAATCATTGTGCACCATGCCAGCTCCATACACGTGGGTTTCAGACTTAAGGATGACGTGGTATATCATAATTGGTCTAATATCTTTCATGTTAAAGTGGAGGATTCGCATGTATTGAGTGGGGGCCGGGCTGGGGAAAAATGGCCAAATCAACCTGTAAATATTACCTAATCAGGCTAGAACATGCACACAGTAAAAACAAGCCCTAACAAATGGATAGCAAGTTTTGCTACGTGTTATGAGCTCAAGCGCAATGTTTTGCCATGTGGCAAGGTTGTTTACTTGGTTAGTATCTCTTCAATCGTGGACTCCATCATACAAGCCCATGCTAATATAATTACAGGTTATATCCTAGTCACCAACTAAAACGGTATGAGTCTACAACGCCGGTGGTATTTGTATTGGTTGTAAGTTGTGACGTCGCTCTTTGCTTCCAGTTGGGAGATCCTGCCACTTGAATACACTGTGTGACGTTATTAAGGTACTTGATACAACACCAAAATTTGCCAAGCTGTACATTATCCTGCCCATATTTTGGCGCTCAATCTCATTTTCAACCTTTTCTGTTTCGAAGGGTTCTCACACTGTTCAGGTTGATTGCAAAATAAAGAAAACTAAGGAGAGAAGGTGGATTGTATAGGCTGAAGTACCCTATATATATTCCTGGGGTCAAATGGATGGATTCCGTCAATATGGTCGATGACTGATGACATCTACCGTTTTTGTAGATTAATTATGGAGTACCAACATTATGTATTATACCCATATAATTAAATGATTAAAACATGGATCTCTCTCTATATATATGTAAGAGGGAAAACTTTCAGTGGACCTGCTACTATAAAAGTACAAGTACCTAATTTATATGAGACAACTGGCACATTAAGGTCCTTCATCTGAATGCAACAAATTTAAACCTTGCGTAAGAGAACTCTTGGACAAGAATCCAGCTTGATTCAATAGTTACTCGACACCTATTTCAGTTGCGACGTTTTTCTTTGTCATGGATATGGACAATGTTGATTCAAGGTAACATATTCAAACATCAATTATTTAACTTACAGCCACAAAATAAAAAAGCACTCACATTGTATGATAATTGGTTAGCTGTATTATGTATGAAAACGTGTGGTCCCATTAACTTTCCCCGGAGGTGGAAAAGTTATTTATTAAGAGATGGTATGCAAGAAAATAAAATTTCTCTAATCCTCATATAAATCGAAAAAAAGAATATAAGAACCTTGGTCAATGGTAATCAAAATCTCATTGACCAATTTTTCCCTCTCTCAAAATCCAGAAAAAGAACCACACACCCCTATAATGCTATTTTAACTCTATATTCAATAGGATATATTATAGGAAAAGAGATACGAAATGAACATATTGAAACAAGATTTTGTGCACAACAAAATCAAAAAATGGCATGAAGGAAAAAAAATAATTAAATGCCATCTCCTTCTCCCTATAAAAAAAAAAAAGGGAATATGTACTTCCAAAAGGATGATCTACGACGTTATACTTATAAACAAAATAAGAAACGCTGTGCATGGGTTAATTAATTATGAGTGGCTTGGCTAGCTGAGTGGATGAGGTAATTAGGAGATAGAGAGCAGTGAACTTGTCCGGCATGTATTGTATGAGATCATTCAAGTGTGCAGAGAAGGGTACGGGGGCTGCAGATGACCTGGATAAAGTTCGCGCTACTCCCAACTGAGCCAACTCTGGAAGGAATACCAGTGTACAATTCATAATAGGAGCTTTACACGTGAAATTGAAGCTATTTGTCGTGTGTCCAGGTTTACGATTCCTGATTATGATATCCGATTGGTTCTCCAGTAATGCCTGTTACGTTGTTTATTCTCTCTCTCTCTCTCTAAAATCTCACCCATTTGTTTTACTAATTAATGGCGAATTAACATTTCTTGGATGGGATTACATGGTTGCATAGATGTACATGAGTGCTACGACGGTGGTTTTTGCATGGGATTAAATATTTTGCTTGCTTATTTGTCTTGAAAATATCATAACGCCATTAGAAAGTTGGAAACAATAAAGCACACCCTACTATACAGAGATTGCAAACTGTATTTCTTGAATTTTTCTTTTTTTTTTTTTGTGATGAGATTTATTTTGCCATATCATTTTCAAGAATCTTTATTAATGGTGGAATAGACAAATGTTGTTTGTATAGCTGGCCCCAATTAGCCAGGCACAAGTAAATTATTGCCCACACATATAACGTCAGGGGAACCACTTATTTGCTACGAAAGCAATTGCTCATTAGGAATACGACTCTAATATATATACATGCAGTTCATGAATTGAATAGTATACATGCAATGCCCATTTCATCCAATGAATTGAATAGTATTATTTTTGTTACATGAGATTTAAAATTTGTCTATCAAATAATTCTAATTAGGGGTGTCCATGAAAAACCGAAAAACTGAATTGAATCGAATTGAGAAAATTGAATCACAAAATGTGGTTAATTGAATCGGTCAGTTTGGTTTCGGTTTGGAATTTTTAAAAAATCAAACAACTGGTTCGATTTTCGATTAATCTATAAAAAAATCGATGGTTAATCGAACAAACCGGTATATATTTATATGTATATTATAATATATGTTACATATTTTTTATGTATTTTATATAAATATATATTCGTTATATATAATATATACTTATATTATATTTATAATGATCTATTTTCAAATATATTATATATTTTTAAAATATTTATAATATATTATATATCATTTATTATTTATAGTATAATATTATACATGTATTTATATAATATATATTATAAATATAAAAAACCAAAACCGACAGACCGATTAACCGGTGATACCAATTCAGTTTGGGTTTGGCAAAATAAAAAAAAAAACGGTACCACTGGTTTGATTTACAAAAAGGGGCCATGATTCAATTAACTGAACCGTAAACACCTCTAATTCTAATCATCCACTACAATTAATTGTACCTTTCATACATAATTGATTCATCAAAAGTTGCTCATGAAATAGAAAAAAAAAAAAAAATCAGATAGCTGGGAAGCAGGAATGACGATGGATTGGTGCAGTACAAGTTGAAAGAAACCCAGTTGGTTATTATAAACAAAATTCAATCCAATGGGCTTCCATGAATTGTACCCATTATCCAATTGAGAGGAAAGGAGAAGAGACTGTGCAAAGTAGGAAAAAGATGGTTACCAATCCAATATCAGATATATACATCATCCAAATCCAGTGGGACATCAAAGTTGGTATTGTTTAATATATATAATCTAAAACATTGCTTCTTCTTTTCTATGATAATTACCATACAATTTCGAGGACGATATCAACTTCACGTACGATCTCCAATAATTTAGAGCGTGACTACATGGAATATTTCCATCTAAGGACTCATACATTGTAAGGGCTCCCACTATTTTTTTAATAAATATTTGGTGCAAAAGTTTTAGCGAAGAGAAGAAAGAAAATCGTAAAATATAAATAGTGGGTGAAGGAAGAGGGTAGAGAAAGGGCGGTATTCCCATATTTCAATTTGGTAAAAGTAACGAAGCAAGCAACGGATGCAGTGCACACAGGAGCAGGAGCAGCCGAGCAGGACAGTACTTACGATTTCGGGATCCGATCCGGGCCTCAAACTTTAAAACCCAGCGATCGAAATTACCGTACGGAATGAATGTGATCTCAATTTGTTTTGGGACGAAGAAGTGGCCAGTAGGCTCTATTTTCATCGTCTTCTTTTTTTTTTAATATTTTATTTATTTGTTTATATTTGGTATAATTAATGGTGGGAAAGTGGTCCCCCTTGGGTTGTATCATAAATTCGTAATATATTGCATAATGAAAAGAGAAAGGGTGGTTTGGCGGGACCTACGTTTTCCGTAACCAGGCGGCAAACGGCATCGTTAACGAAGACGTGGGACCTATTCCCTTTTTTAATTGTCGTTATCAACCCATGGTTCCCTAATTCGAACGGAACCCGTCGTCTAATTAAAAACAGAAATCTCTCTCTCTCTCTCCAAAACTTACTTACGGCCACTATGATTGATGATTATTGATTCTGCCATCGTCGATGTGTATCGCCGTTAGAAGATAGGTTTCCATCCCAAAGCCCAACGGCTCATAAGCATTGGAAACGTGGGATGATATTGGCCTCTCGACACTCGACATATCAACGTTGAAAGGTCTTCCTTTATTACAGTTTAGATGGGCTTTTGAAGAGCAAAACACTGCCTCAACACATGTTATGTATTATGTATGTGCATCCACATCCAGCGCCACCACTCCGTAGGCCTTACACACACGTACACACGTACACACGTGCGCTACTTTTCATATATCACCCGGCCCCTAGTGGATTAGCTCAACTTTTTATCCCAATTATTTGGGTGGAAAACCATTTCTTAATTTCCATTTTGAACAAATAAAATTATTGTAGTTGATGTTCTTTTTCATTTTCCTACAAATTTACTCGATCGTGTTTGGTTTCAAGGGAAATGTAAGAAAACCATACAAGATCTGTACAGGTTTCTCCCTACCTTTCCCCACTTTTTGTAAGAAGAAAATGGCTCTCGTGTGTAGTATGTGCCCAGACATTTAATTAGGCTTTTACCAAAAAAACAAATAAAAAATAAAAAATCTTTGGCCTTTATTTACTCATTACGAAAAAAAAAAGACCTATTTTTACTTCATTCCTCAGAAAAATGACAACGAAAAAAGAGACATTTTATTTCTTTAAATTAAATGTCTAAATCTGAGAATGTTTTTTCTTTCTTCCTTCTTTTTAGGCCAACCAGATAAAGCCTCAATGGGTGAGTGCTTATTTTGGTCTGCACTCTGCAGGAGATTTATGAAACTTTGAGACAAATATGCCAAATTATTGACTCCAGTAAGACAATTCCAGCTGCACTCTTTCTTGTAAATTATTGTTACTTTGCAAGTTAAGTTGTTTTCACTGTCAAGTTCTTTTTTATTGTTTGGAAGATGCTTAGTGCCCTTTCTCATCGCTTGTAATTATCTGTTTTTTTTTTTTTTTTTTCTGTGTTAACATGATTTCTTCTGTTTTTCTCTTAAGGCTGCATTTAGTTGCAATGCAAATAAATTTGTACTGATGCAAAACTTTGACAGTGTAAATGATTCAAGTGTAAATTCTGGCCTATTTTTATTTTAAATTTTAACTTATTTTGTTTGATTGCAGTACAAATGGACCTAAAGCAGAATAAAACAAAACCCAAAATAAAATTATGGGAGAATTTTCATATTTTTTTCATTTGCACTCCCATGTGCAAATAAAATTGCACTGCAACCTAACACAGCCTAAAAAAGAAAACGTTTAGATACGAAATTAAAACTCACTAGGTTCTCTCTATTATATTTATTAGTGAAAAAAATACTTATTATTGGGTGTATATTGCCACTTGGGATCTGCTACAAACAAAGTCATGTACAACAGGCTATGTGTACGGATCACAGGTTTGTTCCCTCTTGATTGAATTCCTAACCTGTTCTACATGAGATCACTTTGACTGTTTGGAAGAAACAGCCAAAATTTTTCCGTTCTACATGGCTTTATTTTCATACTTCTTTCTTTTTTAATTGAAGGAAGATTCTTCAGTAGCTTTTTCTCTAGGGACTAGGAACATATATATGGATGGTGGGTAGTTAAGACAAGACATGAAATATTGAACGAAACATAGTTAGATTGTGCTAATTTATTTATTTTTATTTGATTCATCAAATTTGTTATGATGAGTGACAACAGTATATATATTATCATATTGGGCATATCAATATAGGAATCTATATATACTGCTGATGCTTTAGTGGCTAAAACAAGGAACAGATTAATGTTTGATTTGGTCAGTTGTCACCATGGTTTTTTAATAATCACATGAAGCAGCCCAGATGCTTTTGTTAGCCACTTTAAGTTGTTTTTGCTTTTAGGAACCAAAATTAAACGCCCATTTATTTGCCACTTCTGCTATTACTGAAACCAAAGGTCCAAATATTGTAATATATTGGGGCGTATCAGTTGATAGTATCGTATCGGGATCCCTCCGATATGCCCTATACACAATGTTTCAGGGTGTAGACCGGTCTATATTGATATTTTGAACCTTGACTGAAAAATTATACTTATAAAATGTTAATATAGTTTATTATAAAATTAAAGATATTGATTTTATATTAGAGAGGTATACTGAAACGCAGGTTTTCCTACAATTGAAACAACTAGAAGATTGGTGCATATACACAAGATTATGGAAGAAAGAAACATGCTGAAGGACACAAGGTTAATGACAAATGTCCCCATACACATTAATTCACATTTAGATACGAGTTGAAGTAGGATTCTTAACAAGCTATGAATCTTATCAATTGCCAAAAATGTAAATTGAAGCAAGACGGATGAAGTTCCATCTTCCATGTAAAAATGGATCAGGGGAAAAGTGACCCACTCAATGGTTCTTGCAAGGCATAATATTGATATATTATAGAGATTGATTACATTGATACTAGCACATAACTAATTAACGGATCACTAAACAAAGAACAATGTTTACATCAAATGTCAAATTTGGATGCTGTAATTGATGAATCAACAAAATGGAGCTAATAATGAGATGGAATGAGAAAAGTGACCCTTTACTTTTAATATTTATGGAGATTTCATTATATTTTGGTTAATTTTTGTTTGGCATATTGTCATTTGTAGGTATCAGAAATTGTAGATATTACAATGAAGTTGGGTTAGGTTAATGTTTAGAGATAAATCAAGTCTAAATGAAAAGAAACTTTTACTTATTAATAGGCCAACCTTTGTTTTGTTTTGTTTTTTTTTTTTAATTTCATTTTATTTTTCAGGATTTTGTTTGGTATATCTTCCATTTATTAAATAAATGTTTGTACTTGATTTGTCTTCAAAACCGAGAAAAGTAATTGATAAACTATTTATTAGCAACTAAGCACCACTAAGTGCTATATCAGCGGAATAGTGAATAAATGTTCTACCGTTGGGGGAAGTGTGAAAATGAAGCTTCCCCAATAGTTAGTGCATACATAAATCAAAACCCGATTTTGTGAATATCAATGCATAAGGATGAGCATGATGGAAAAAATATAGATTTAGTAATGACATGGTGATATTTTGATAAACACCTATTACAAAATGCCAACGGAACAAAGTGCACGCTTTGTCATTCCTTTGTAGTATCTATGTAGATAAGCTGTATGGACGCTTAATGGTACATTAAAAGTGAAATTTGTTGGACCCATATGCTTGAGATCGACAAAGTAACTTGCTTTTGTTTCACTATATTTAGAAACATTGCCTTCCACTTAAGGTTGTTGAGATTGTGATTTTTGGGTTATGGCATAGTGGAAAAGTTTGGTTATCACATGATGGAAGTTCATTGTAGCGATCAATGCTAGGTAGGCTCTTGATGAATGTCATGATAGCTATGTGTCGTTCTCCATCCTAGACAGAGCATTCATTAAGATGGCATGAGTGAAAATGCTATGAACTGATATATGTATCAATCTATAATAACTGAATGTTTTGATTTTGGGATGCATTTGAAAGGACTTCCAGGTGTGTTTTGAAAAAAAGAAATATAGGCTCAATTTGAAAAGAGTATAAATACAAATATATATAATATAAATACGTACAAAATAATATAAAATTTATGGTTTTGCACTCTACAGATACATATTTGTATCTGCATTCCTTTGTCCAAACTGAGCCATAAGGAATTAAGGTATTAATAAAATATAGGTTCCGCTTGGAAGGAGTACAAATATGAATATGTAGAGTGCAAAACTTTGTATTTTGTATGTATTTGTACTTTTCTCAAACTGAGCCTTATATAAGCAATTTAAAAAAGCCATTGAAGTCCCAAATAATAAACTTATTTGCTTCAACTTAAGCTCTGCTGTGATTTGGAGCTTTGATAACATGCTTGGAAGGATGGTTCTAGTGTTATTTGTTGCTATGTACGTAGTACTGATTTGCCCTAGAAGCCGTTTCGTCTTAATTGTTAGCTGCACTGTTGGATGATGCCCGTCCTAATTCTAGGGCTAAGCCTCTCAACAGTTCTATGTCATTTGCTCATTTGGTTTGACAGATAACTAGGCCCTATGAAGTGGTTTTCAAGGTAATTCAGTCTTTTAAGCGTTGCTTTAAGGCACAAGAAGATGCGATCTAATTCAAAACACCATTTTGTAACGACACAAAACACAAGAAGTGAGTTCCTCCTCTCATTGCTGAAAGTAGTTTTAATTAATTTCCTTGGAAAGGAGATATTTTCAGTTATTGTTGATGATGATGTAATGAATCTTGCTCAATTGAAGGTGAGAATTTTGCAGGCCATCAATATCTGACAATTTATTCTGTAAATGGTACATTTTGTTGGTTCCAAAACTCCATTTATTTGCATTGGAAGCATTTAAAAATCACAAGAGGTGAAGTCATTTCATTTGTGTTTCTTAACACAATATAAGTCTAAAATGGATATCCTATATAAATCACTAACAAAAATAAAACCAAGGTCATTTAATTTGCTTCTTTTAACATTGTTAACAGTTTGATGATGGTGCATTATGTCTTCAAATGACTGAAATGAAAATTTTTCTTTTTGTTTTCTGGTTGAAGCCATGAAAACATTTCATTGAATGTGGCTTTCAGTCACCCACTTTAATTAAACATTCAACTCATACTCCTTTAGATTGAATTCTGCCTCTACGTTTAGCTATTTGTCTCAGTCAGCAAAGAGGCGTAAACGACAGGAATCCTCCACATGGCAATTTAGTTGGGACCATATATAAGGACCAACTTTCCTCCTACCCTTACCCAACATTCAAAGAATAAATTAAAACTTGAGACCAAGAGACTTTGTGACATGTTCTTAAATAAGCTTTCCCTTATGGATATACCTTGAAATTAAAAATTGAAGATAGCAATAGCTCTTATTAATTGGGAAAACTTGGTTGCCATATGACTAAAGTGGACTGATCATGATACAGCATGCATGCATGGTAGATCCTTTCTATCTGTTATATTTGATGGATGGCCTGGATTTTCCCAACTCAATGTGATTTAGGAACCTCTTTCATCCTATTTTTTAAGTAAACAAAGAATTCTTTATCACTGACCTACAGAGCCCATGTTGAAGCCAAGCAAATTATATATGAACTGTACAAGTTAGAGAATATTGCAACAGTTAACAATTTCATTATTACAATAGAAAGGCAATTTAATAAAGTGTATTAAGATGCAAAATCATAGTAATTCTCAATAAGTAACTATATTAAATTTAAGGAAAATTGTCTAAAACTAACTATGAATTTTCAGCATTTCTCTTAAACTCACCACAACTTTTCAAAATGTCTAAAATTCGTCATGTCACTAACTTGACATTAAACAGACTAACGGGCATTAATAAATTACCATTTTAACATTCATAGAAAAATATAAAATATATACAAAATAAATTTACAGGTGTTAATATATTACCATTTTAATATTTAGACATGAAGAAAGGAAAAGGTTCAAAAAAATATTTTCAAATATAAAATACATAAAAACATAGAAATTACAAAATATAAAAAATTATAGAAATTGCAAACAAAATAAAAATTTATTTTCAAATTATGGAACTATAGAAATTGAAAAACAAAATAAGAAAATAAAAGTTGTAGAAAAAACACAAAAGATTTATAGATTATAGAAAATAGAAAATTTAAAAAAATATAGAAATTATAAAAAACACAAAAAAAACAAGAAAATTGAAAACTGAAAAAGACCATTTTTCCTCTAAATCAACATTCAAGGGTAATGTGGTCATGAAAATTGTTATTTATGCTGACATGGACACCTCTGTTAAGAAACACTAATGGTACACTAACGGAAGGTGAGTTTTGAAAAATAAAAACTTTTTGACATAGCGAGTTTTAAACATTTTGAAAAGTTGTGAATTTAAGAGAAATATTGAATGCTTATGATGACTTTTAGACAATTTCCTTAAATTTAAAAAGAGAATAAGAAGAGGTAAATGATGATAAATGAAAGAAGGAAAAGAAAAAAACCTGAAAAAGTGAAAAATGGCAAACTAATTAACCTATGGTTATTTAATGTGAGACAAATGGTTCAATATCAAACGAAAAGGAAGTTGGTTGATGTGAGCATATGTTCGATGTGTATGTTAAGAAAGGGTGGAGGGGTGGTATTCACGCTTTACACAACTACCAAAAATTAAGGGGTGGCTGTGGGCTCTTTAATTATAAACGTGAACACAACACAGTAAGAAGCACAGCAACATAAAATCGTAAAGAAATGACACGTGCGCAGCCGACTTTGGCACGTGATAAGTGGATGAGATATTAGGGGCATGATGAGATGGTATCATTAAGTGGTCCTATCGTGCGTGTTTGTGTGTGTGAGAGAGAGAGAGAGGGAGGGAGGGAGAGAGAGAGTGAGGTTCACGTGACATCACCCAAAAGGCGATAGACCAAAGAAGGTTGGGCTGTCAACCATCAATCCGGTTTGCAGTTGGGAAATTTTTATCTATCTTTCTCAATGAGTGGTAAACAAGTATAAATTTAGGGAAAGGGAAAGAGTCTTATTGACGTACAGAAAGGGGCATAATTTCTTCTTTTTCTAAATATTTATTTATTTTTTCTATATCTATACTCTATATTCTATACCAATACCAGAAGGAAATATAAATATATTTGGTTAATAAATTAATTCTCAGTAATACATTTTTGATAATATCCGATAAAAGAAAAATAGAAAAATAAAGGGAATCACACATTCACAAAATAACTGCAGAAAATAAGGCCACCAAACAAGTCTTCTCACAAGAACCTGAAAAGGTTTTCTGTGCCTTTCACATCTCACACCAGCCCCAACTCCCAAGTCCATACCTTCCCACAGCACAGATTGTCTTCTCGCATGTGGCAAGTGCCAACCGTCTTTTACGAGTAGGATCGTAAGTTGCTTTCTTCAATTGGTTTGTTTGGTTTGCTCTTTCTGCCTTTTTATTCTTATTTTTTGAAAAGCCTCTGGAATGTCAAGAATGACCTTGTGAGTTTCGAGAACCCTAATCTAAGTTTGCTAGGGAAGCTGTGTCATTCACATAATTTCAAGCAGGGGTGGGGGTTGGTGGTGGTTTGGATGACCCATCTCTTATTTGATGTTTTATCTTTCTTTAATATTATAAGTTAGACCGATTAGTAAAGGGTATCCACAAAATAAAAACAGTGGAAGTTTGTTGAAGAGTTTATGGCAATTTGGTCATTTCAAGGTATCAACCTGATGTGATCCTATAAATAAATATATTCAAGATGGTGACACGTGGTAATTTGGTAAAACTAAAGAGCCCATGAAATGGAATGAATTAAAATTGCATTTGACTGAAATACCCTCTACTTATTGAAATTTAGGTGGTGTAATTTCAGTCATTTACCACTTTCATTATATTTCTGTCGCTTTTAGAGAAAGCCAAGGTCTTTGTTTATTTGTTTCTTCTTCTTCTACTTTTTTTTTCATTTACTTATTTATTTTCTATTATTATTTTTTTATAGACATGTCGTGAAATACATATTAAAATTTGAGTTTGTGATGACTGATGAGGGGGTGAAAGACGAAAGAATAGCGACCTTTTATCTTCTCTTCTCTCTCCTGGTTGCGTTGTCTGAGAAAGAGATTAGTCCAGCTCCGCATTTATTTCATTATTATTATTATTTTTTTTTTTGTGTTTCTTTCTTTTTCTTTTCAGAAGGCGATTGTAAAACACTCACTGCAAAGAGCAAGCAACAAAGAGAAGGAAAAGGAGAGAAAGAGAGAGAAAGACAGACAGAGGGACAGCAGAGAGATAGCAGAGTTCAAGAAGCTTTCAATCCCACAGAAGGAAAACGATGTCTGAGAGCTTTGCACCCTCTCAATTCCTGCAACTCTAAGAGGTAAAGTTGATGAATAAAGAAAAAAATAGAATTTAATTAAAAATAAAAAGCGAGTTCAAAGAAACTCCTTTTTTTTTTTTCTCTTTCTCTTTCTCTCTCTCTCTCTCTCTCTCTTCTTTCTTCCTATTACTCTTTTCTATGATTGTTAATGCTGAATTTTCGTCTCATAGCATGCTTCTCTTTCTTGAGCTTTTATCTACTTGATAATTCTAATCGATCTGTGCTAACATGAGCAGAAGCGGCAACAGGATAAAGCGGTACTGGGGGCGAAGAAGAAAGAGATGATGATGAAGAAGAAGATACTGATATGGGAGTAGCAACACCACCACCTCCTCCTCTCTTGTCTCACTCGAAGAATCGCCTCCCAATTCAACTCTCCAAGACTGCATCGGCCTCCGATAGGCCTAATTCTTTAAATTCTATGTCCCAAAGCTTCCATCAAGGGATCTTCAGTTTCTCCAATGGTTTTGACAGATCGACTACAACACACCAAGAGCAACAGCAGGCGCAGCACATCGCACAGCAAAGCCGGAGGGACAAACTAAGGGTGCAAGGGTTCGAGGCGCCTCCACCTTTGGTGGGAATAGAAGCACAAGAATCTGGGGAGTTGCCCGGTTATGAAACGGGTGGGATGTTATCGGAGATGTTCAATTTCCAGCCAGGCGTCCCCGTGGCTGCCGACCTCTTAGAGAATCAGATCGCGTCGAATTATCGACAACCGCGACCACCGCCTACGGCGGCAACACCAGCAGCAAATGAGTGGTATGGGAGCAGACAAGGGATGGTGGGCGGGTTAGGTCCTTTGGGGGATGCAAAGCACCCAAACAGCAATAACCGTGACAGTCACAGTATAGCTCAGCATCATCAGATTTCAAGCCTAAATGCGGACTCGGCAGCTGCCATGCAGCTTTTCCTTATGAACCCACAAACAAGGTCACCTTCTCCACCTCCTCAACCACCTTCGTCGTCGTCTACCCCCATCCATATGTTGCTTCCCAATCCATCCACTGCTACTCATCTACAGGGATTTCAGTCGGCCGGAGCTGCGGCTGCAGCCGGAGTGGGCTTTGGTAGTAACTCAATTCATCCAGCACAATTCACTTGGGTCCCAGGTGGCGGCGGAGGTGAAAACACGGCTACTCATCTCAGTAACACAAGCAAAATTGGTGGGGGTGGAGAGAGCCAAGGGCTTTCGTTATCGTTGTCGTCATCGTTGCAGCACTTGGAAGCGGCCAAGGCGGAGGAATTGAGGATGGGAGATGGTGGGGTGTTCTATTACAATCCCGGCGGTGGTGTTTCTTCGGCCACTTCGTACCCATTGAAGAATAATCTTGGGAATCATAACCAACCATTGCATTTGCAAGGAGTGGGACAAAACCATCAGGTCCATGTTGGTTTCGGATCGTCCTTAGGGGTCGTCAATGTCTTGAGGCATTCTAAGTATGTCAAAGCTGCGCAAGAATTGTTGGAAGAGTTTTGCAGTGTCGGGAGGGGACAATTAAAGAATAACAGGCTTGGCAAACATCAGAGCACCAACCCTAACCCTAATCAGGGTACTAGTGCTGGTGGGTCTCCATCATCTTCCAAGGACCTACCTCCTTTACCAGCTACTGAAAGGATTGAGCATCAGAGGAGGAAAGTCAAGCTAATGTCCATGCTTGATGAGGCATGTAACCTATCTCTCTCTCTCTCTCTCTCTCTCTCTCAAACACACACACGTAGCTAGGCACAAACCTCACAAAAAGGCCCGTCTTTTTATCATTCGCCGTAGTGGAGTTAATTTTTTAGAACCCATCGGAGGAAACAGAAATTCCGGCAAGTGTCTTGAGAGTTTTTAATTAATTATTACAGATAAAAGAGAAGCCAGCGGTTGAAATTTGAATTGGGCCTCCATCTCTCCATAAAATAAGATGAAAGAGGTTGAGCTTTGCATATTGTATTCAACTTTACTGATCAAGAATTTGATTGATGGGTTGGGTGTTTTTGTACTTCGGATTTTTGTAAGGTAGAGGAGATGAGAGGTTAACTATTAAGGGGTATGCGTCCAATAAGAAAGGACGCCCGCTCTTAATGTGGATGATCGCCTATAATCCCTACAATACGTAGGAAGTAGTTACTAGTTAGGAAGGCTGCTGGCACCGAGAGAGATCCATAAACCCTTTAGTAACACTGCACGCAAAACCATTGATTTCTATCGCAGTTGACCTTAAGTGATATTTTTCTCGCTTTCTTTATTTTATTCACTCTACACCCGCCTGGTGTGGAATTACGCGGATGTTCTTTTGCTTCGCAGTTCGCACGACAATCATTTCACTGTATCATGTTTTGATTCATCTACTCATTGAGTCTCTATTTGGTTTTTGCATTAAAATAGCAGCCATGCTGTTCGTGGCCGTTTCCGGATTTTGAAATTTGACTTTTTAAAGAGAAGCACTCCTCTCCTCTTCCCCTCTTTCCTTCTCCAATTCACCTTCATGATCGAAATTTTCTTTCAATCTTCGAGATAGAAAGTTCTAAATCTAAAGCATGTCTTTGGGAATATATATATACCTTCCTCTCCCTCCTCGATCTTCTTCTAATAAACAGTAAGAGTAAGGTAATATTTCTTATTAACTTTATGGAAATTAGCGATGGTAACTGCATTTTCTTTCTAAACTTTAAAGCGCGTCAAGTGCAAGGCTTCAGGTGAATCTCTTCTCTTACTGCTGTTCTGCTGTTCAACCCTCATCATTTAACGTTGAACACTGAAAACAGCAGAATTGTTATAACTTTCTAGCTTAGTATTACATTTTCTTTTGGCAGTCTTCATGCAAGCATAAATGTTTGATGAATTGGGGTAGATGTTTCTTCTAATTCCTTTTATGTGTATCTCAGGTTGATCGAAGATACAATCATTACTGCGAGCAAATGCATATGGTAGTAAATTCCTTTGACTCAGTCATGGGTTTTGGAGCGGCAACTCCCTATACAGCGCTTGCCCAGAAAGCGATGTCAAGACACTTCCGATGCTTAAAGGATGCAATAGCGGCACAATTGAAGCATACGTGTGAGGTTCTGGGAGAGAAGGATGGTGTGGGAGCCTCCGGTGTAACGAAAGGGGAGACGCCAAGGCTTCGGTTGCTTGAACAAAGCCTCAGACAGCAAAGAGCCTTCCACCAGATGGGTATGATGGAGCAAGAAGCTTGGAGGCCTCAGAGGGGCTTGCCTGAGCGATCGGTCAACATTTTGAGAGCTTGGCTTTTTGAGCATTTCCTTCATCCGTACGTTCGCTTTCTCTCCTCCCTTATACATCTTAACATCACTCAAACCAACAAAGTTGAGACTTGAGAGTGAAAAGACAAATTAAAGCCATCGTTTTATTAATATAATCCCTGCCTCTCCCTTTCTCTCTCCATGCTTTATTGGGGTATTAGAAATGTCAATCTAGAATATCTTATCACCCGTTTCTGTTTTAGTGTTTTAAGACAACAGTAATGCAGTGTCCTCGAGTCTTGTCTCCACAACAAAAAGCTGAAGGAAAGCTTCTTGCTGTGCTCTTTATTTGGAGAGAGGCTTCTAAGTTCTGACCTGCCTAGAGTTAGTTATCAGATTAAATTGAAAGTAAACGAGAAAAATAATAAAAATTTATAGACCTCTCTCTCTCTCTCAGACATATTATTTTTTCAATCAATAGGATATTTAAGGAGAGATCTGTGTGTGCAGTTGTTTCTTTGCTTCTGTTGCTGTTTGCACTGTTTTTCTTGTCTTAGATTTTCACGCCTTAACAGGGAAAGAATCGTTCGATATAATTTACCGGTACATAAAGCTCGAGGTCTCTTTATACGATTTGGGTAGGGACCCTGATGTCATTTTCTGGTCTATTCTTCTTTTTTTTTCCAGGTACCCGAGTGATGCAGATAAGCATTTGTTGGCGCGACAGACTGGTTTATCGAGAAATCAGGTTCGTCCTATGCTCTCTCCGATCCCCCATAAAACAAAAGAAAAGAGAAATAAAGAGTGTCCATCTTTTTTTTAGGTTTCTACTCCAAAACCCACAAGACCACAAGAGAATAGAAACCCTAGAACATCAGCAGTAAGCTTAGTAACATTTGCATGGTTCCGGCTTTCATTTCTCACCTGCCTTTTCTTTTCGTCAGGAAAAGTTGAGACCTTTTCTTTCTTTTATCTTCCTTCTTTCGTGATAGAAAGAGTGAGGGTGAAAAAAAGTACTCATTTACCGTGCTTACAACGTTGTGCCTACTTGATCCGAACTGAAAAATAAGACTACTACAATTACAGAGACAAGTACGGAAGAAACGCGACATGAGACTTGTCAGCTTTGAATTTATTTATTTTTCAAATATGCTTTTCAGTTTTGTTACAGCTTAAACACCACGTTAACAAACCATAAAACAGAAATTGCATTAATGATAACTGTACTTGATCTTCTCTTCCTGGATCCAGTCCCCCCCCTCCCCATCTCTCTCCGTTCTTCATTAACAAAGAAAACTGTGGGAAAATCGAAGTATCTAATCTTCTGAATTCTTTCGTTTTTGTATTTGTCCGAGCTCAAACAGCTCAACTTAACTCCAGGAGTAGAAGAAGAAAACGAAACAGATACACCCAAATTTCTCTCTTTTGTATTAAATATTTGGGATAGTAGTGTGATTGGGAGAGAGAAATGAAATGGGGAGAGGAAAGTTAGAAAAATACCACCGGGAAAAAGGATTTGTATATCTGTTGTTCTTCTTAAATAGTCTCCTATCATTTTTGTTTCTATCTTGTTAAATGTTAATTGCCATTCTCCTCTCATCCATGTATGAAATAAATAAACAGGATCTCTTTCTATTCTACTATGCCACTGCTGTTGTTAATAACAGCAGCAACAATAACGAGGCGTACAGTATTTCCTTGTTATATGAACATGCTTTGATGCTAACTGAACGGAAGCATCAACCAATGTGCATTGAATTAATCAATCAAATCAAAGACAACTAGTGTAGATATGTTCTTTTCTTCTCTGTTGAATTTTTTCGATATCCATGCAGATCATTTTATTGCTTCCCCCTACCCCCCATGTAATTTTTTCTAACGACGTTTGCTTTCGTTGTTTCAGGTTTCAAACTGGTTCATTAATGCCAGGGTTCGGTTGTGGAAACCCATGGTGGAAGAGATGTACCAACAAGAGACCAAAGAAGAAGAAGAGGAGAGAGAGAAAAATCAAGCGGGCCAAAGCAGCGGCTCTGCACAGACACCAACGTCTGCAACACCAGCAACTGCACCAGCAGCAGCAGCAGGAGTAACAGCTGCAACACCACCTCCAACAGCAACAACAACATCATCCCCAACAACAACAACAGCAGGCAAAAGATCCGAAATCAATGCCAACGACAATGACCCCTCGTTCAACGCAATCAATAGACAACGCTTCTCGGAAAACCAAGCAAGCCAAGCCACCCAAACAATGACCACCACCATCACCTCACACAGTGACATGTCATCTCTCGTACCCCAACGTTTTCAGGCGACCCATGAACCAGACATGCATCATCGGGTGGTGGTTGATGACACGCGTCGGCACCATGGTAGCATGGTTGCTGCGGATTATGGGACCACCACTGCCAACTCCAATCTAGGGGCCACACTTGTAAGATTTGGGACCACCACCGGCGATGTATCCCTCACGCTAGGGCTTCAACACGCCGGAAACCTGCCGGAGAAGAGCCGATTTTCTGTCAGAGACTTTGGGGGATGTTGAATTTCGAGGATCCCCACTTCCCACCCCATCTAATCATCTCCCAGAAAGAAAAACTCTCTCTCCCTCTCACTCTCTCTATCTCTCTCTATTGATCTAATTTTTCCTGTTGGAAATATAAACGAATGAGAAACGTAGCATTATTTTAGCTAGCTCTCCAAGATTACTGTTAATTGTATAGTAGATTGTTTTGCACCATTTTCTTTCTTTTGTAAATTTAAGGTTTTGTACCTTAATATCTCTCTACCTTGTTAGAGAACATAATATTTAAGAAGGAAGAAAGGGGAACAATAACATGATGAATATGAGTTATGTGCACTTATGGTTTATTTGGTTTATGAAAGGAGAGATACTTTCTAATCTAGTAATTAAATTGTTATCCCTTCATATACAATACAATTCAGATAGCAAGAGAAACCATAATAAACATACAGCTATGTAGATCTAACTTTTGATCATCATTAGGCTTCTACTGTGTTTACAAAACTTCTCTTGGGTGGAAGGTGCTATGTTTTCATAAAAATACTGCACAACCAGAAGTGTCTGGCCTGGTTAAACAAAAACTATGTTCAGTAAGTCCTATCTAGGGATTCATTTAGGCTGTATTTGGTTTGAAGGAAAAGTTAGGGAAAAGAATGGGGAAAGTAGGGAAACCTATACAAGGCCGCCTTCCTTTCCCTACCTTTTCCTTCAAACCAATTACACACAGCCTAAACGAATTTGTAATTAGAAGGAAGTTTTATGATAATGCAATAAGATTTTTAATTAGCTCATCAGTTTTATTAATGGTTGATTGGTGCAAACAAAACACTATTGTTCACCATATTCCAATATTTCATCTCTCGGTTTTCTTATTACGGACTGGACTAGAAGGGAACCGAGATCGATATAGATTCTTAAAGTCTAAAACAACATTGATAAAGGTGCCCACTATGTTTACTTAATTTGTTGCTTAAATTAAAAAATAAATAAAAAGAAGTAAATGTCACCTACCAAAAAAGGGACACATTATCTGAATGGAAGAAATAGTCCTACTTGTCAGGATTGGTTTATAAAAAAAAAAAAAAAAAAAAAATCAGTATATAATATTAGACTAAATGTGATATATAATTTGGTCTTCCCTGAGGGAGGATTTTGTTGAAACATGATTACAATCTAGGAGCAACATCAACAGAGAAATATGTGTTCAATGTTCTATTCCTAAAGGATGAAAATAAATAAATAAATAAATAAAGGTTTTGGATATCAATGTTATGTATATCATATTGCTGATCCATAGTCTATACAATCAATACCAGAAGATTGGGTCTGAGATCCAGGGATCCATAAATTGCCATCACCTATGCTAGGAAGATATTGAACAGCATTTAATAGATCCCACTTCGAAGAATAGAAGGGCCAAAATCAGCTTAAATTCTTTACCCAACCAAGTATGTTACTTTCAAGCAAATAATTGGACCACGGTATAAAGTTCTACTTAAACTCAAACAGATAATTGGACCAACTTAAATTCTTTACCCAAGTATGTCCTTTCTTATTTTGTACAAAACAGTTCTATTTAAGCTATTTGAATTGAAGCTTTCAATTTAATGCATAAATAAGATGCTTTAGGTTGTGTTGGTATGGGCTCTCTTTTTTTTTTTTTTTTAAAGAATAAAGAAATAGGCAGGTGTCGGGCCATTTTCTTTGGTGAAGATTTTAGTATAAAAGATCAAGCCTTAATAGAAAAATTAGGACAATTGAGTTTACTCTTCTTTTTCATTTGATACCGAACCGTGCACCTCTATCAGAGGTAATATACACCATTGAACCTCGAACAAATGGCCAAAAAGAGAAGAATGACCTAGTGGTAAAGAAGGCTATTTAATAGTGCAGTGGAAGAACATTACTCAAAGGACATTAAAATGTGTGCGTGTATGAGAGAGAGAGAGAGAGAGAGAGAGAGAGAGAGAGAGAGAGAAAGAGAGTGAGGTTCACAAATTCTAACAATTCTCTAGTCTTAAAACTATTTTTTGTCCCCCCATATTTAATGTACTTAAAGGTGATTCTTGGAGCGGTCAATTTCAGGTCGAACCCATAACCTAAAATGTGGTGTCCATTCGGCAGTTGGGTAGTTGCGTTTATGAGCATTAGACAAGTTGGAGAATGGAGAGGGAGAGGTGCCCTAGTCTTAGGTTACTGGTTACGTTACTTAATAGGGAAGAATGGGTTTGAGGCTTCTCAAATCCAAATCTGCTTCTTTGCCTCTTGCTCACAACAACAACACACTACCGACGAGAAGAAACAGACAACAAACAAACAATGCTTTACCTCCTCTTCCTTCTCTACCATATTTTGTTTCAAAATTACAAGAACCGCTCTGCAGGTAAACTTTTAACGCCGTTTTACCAAACATTGTACCCAGTGCGGTCTACGTTAAACACGGCCGGAGAGATCTTCTTTACCAAAAATAAAACCTTTGTCCAAGAGATGATATTTGCCATCCTCTTTTATGCACTGTTTTTAGAAATCATAATATATATATATATATATATATATATATATATATATATATATATATATATATATACAGTGATTTCGTGAACCTGAACAGTGGATTTTTGGAATCATCCTCCTCCGTTCACTCATGCGGGTCCTATTCCCAAACAGTTGGTGTGCATATGAGAAAAGCAATAAATTTGAGGCCCGATGGCGATGAACCCTGATGATAAGCCCATGAGCTACTCTTGCCGAGTCCCAATCCGTGATCCAATGACCAATTTGACTTTTTCTTTTGACCATCGTACATAACTACATAGGCATGGCTGTCACACTATAGGTACAGCAGACAGAAGCCAGTCAGCCACCACCAAGCAGTCTAATATTAGCTAAAGGTTCATCATGGGGTTTGGAGAGGCCCAATTGGCCCTGGGGTTTTATGGAATCATACGAGAGGGCCCAATTATTTGCTATGTGCAACAAACTGCAGACCTGCAAACGCATGAGAAAGGCCACCCCACCCTATGCCATGTCCAACCAAGCCCATTGTGCTACCTTTTTCTCCAACATTTCCCAAACCAACCATTGTGTTGCCTTGGAATTGTTGCCCGTGCATGTTACAGATTTGGGCCCATTTACTGC
Source organism: Nelumbo lutea (assembly GCF_056320005.1). Taxonomy (NCBI): domain Eukaryota; kingdom Viridiplantae; phylum Streptophyta; class Magnoliopsida; order Proteales; family Nelumbonaceae; genus Nelumbo; species Nelumbo lutea. Next base: position 23,305,469 of record NC_142688.1, read on the forward strand.
ATCAATCGGTACATTCACCTTCTTGTATACCAGTTGCTTGTGATGCACTCCATGCTAACTGTTACAACTAAAATACCTGTATTGACCATGTACAGTTAGTTGCTCTTACCTTGAAAAATTTTTTATTCTTAATTTCGGTTTGTAGGTAGATTGAATGGTACAATAGGACTATAGGAGGGGATCAGCAACATTCATTGATCAAACATTATTAATTAAATGAAGACGAGATTAAAACACTATCTGGTATATTGTAAATTAGTAGATTATGGGTGATCAGAATCTGGCTGGGCTTGGGCTCAACTGGCAATATATATACAAATACAAACTGTGCCTGAATCCAATTTTTCACATGTGGTGGGGTTAAGTCCACTTTTATAAGTAAATCTTGTTTTTAATTAATTAAAAGTTAAAAGTACAAGCTGCTTGGGGGTGGGTGGGAGTGGGACATGTAATCGATATGAACTACCGTGGGATCCGGACCGTCCATCAGATAGAGGAACCATTGAATTTGCAGAACCAAGATTACTTGGATGACAAGAGGTTGAGAAGTAATAGAGCTTGAAGATTCCACTCCAAACCAATTTGACACCTGGACAAGGAAGCTAATTATGAATGAAAGGCCTTGACAAAGAAATTGACATCCATATCATATGGTAATAGGTAATATCAAAAGGGAGGGATGCATCCAATGAATCAATCTCCAAAGTGCTACATATCCTAGGGATAGATGATAGTTTTTGGTACCATACCATACCAATAAGTGAGACTGAATTGCAAGTTGTACCAAACGACGTGATTGGCGATGTGATGTAAAGCTTCAACCTTTAGGTTTGTGCATTGCTGTCTGTTCAACTTTGCGTCAAACCGGAGAGTGCACTGGGTGCAACTTGCAACTGCACATCCACTCACTTTTCCGTTGAAAAGATGCTTTCGGGAAATTTATTTTGTTTTTGCTTTTACAGAACCACCTCTCGCTTTTTATTTCAACTGTGCAGCTGCTAGTCTGCTACGCAGCTTGATTGATTTATCCTTCAGATTTGACAATCCCAATTACGTTTGATGCATGAATGCTTTGATTGGGAAGGAATGGATTACATCCTTTTGCATCCCAAAGTTGGTGTTGGATGTGGATCATCTTTATCCATTAAAAAACAAAAAAACGAAAGTCAGTGGGTTTTATTGGTTTTAAGGCTTAACGGTCATCAATAGGCCAGATTTTCTAGGCTTATTGCTTAGAGGCCCCATGGCCATTAGGTATAGGTCTGAGTGGAGACTGGGGACCTGATCGAACTGTGGTCGATCTGTGTCTTCTGGTTTTGTTTTTTTGTTTTTTCGTCCGTTTGAAAGGTTAAAACTGTTGCCTTAACACTTCATTTAATTTTACTATTTTAGTTTGGTATAGCGTTTGTCGTCCGTCACCTGAAATAATAGTGAATTATCCTTTTCGGTTGAATTGTGGAGAAAGAATAGGAAATGAAGAGTTGGACGCTTGCTAGAAAAACTGAAGCGACTTAATTGGTGTTTGTTTGATGTTCTTAGACAGTGAAGTGAGGTTTCAAAAATCAAAACATGCAAAGACACGATAATAATGTTTGGTTGGTGGTTATGACTTATGAATAAGGGCGGAATCTTCCTCCCGATCGGGATGACAGACGGACTATATAACACAGGTTGTCTCATTAGGTTTCAGACACTATACACTGACTGGAACTTCTGTTCTATGAGGCCTATATAATTCTTGCTATGAATAATTAAAAAGTTGTTGGAATTATAGCATCTCTCCTCTCGTTTTTTACCCATCAAACATCAATCATCAATGCTGGACGAAGAATATATAGCTGCGAAAAAACCTAACTGGCTCGCTCTTGGGGCTTCTCTTGTCAATTCGGGGTTTTAGCTTTTCAGGCATAAATGGATCAGAAGAAAAGTATTCACACTCGTCAAGCTATAAACCACCATCTTGTGTAGCACTCTTCTAGTTTATAAAAAAAAAAAAAGCTAGGTTTTTATGGCATGCATTAATTAAAAGATGAACAAAATCATGCATAAATTGTACCAAACAACTTAGAGGAATGAGATATTCTTGTTTTCTACTTCAATTTACCATCTTTACATCACAGATAAACATAGTCATATATAGATGGAGTGAGAAGAATGTAAACAATGTTGTGTCATTTGTATGTGAAAGCAATTAAACCGCTCAGTGCTAGGCCCAGAAATAGTTTCATATATATTGAGATTCACTGGCATTGAAGGTTTATGAGAGTATTATTAAAACCCATACTTAAAATCACATTTTCCACAGCTTGGCTGAGTTCTTTGAGTGGCTTCTACTATATATCAACCATATTTGTCTATCATGACCCTGCCCCCTCAAGTCCTACCTCACACAAAGACCAAGAAATCATCGATCAGATAGTATATGACTAAGGTATTATTTGAGACTTGGAACCTTTCTTATGTCATATTAAATGGAACGAATAAAGAGCTTTCTCTGTTATTTTTCTTTTCCTCTCCCTCCCCCCTTATCAGTCTCTTTCTCCATTTCTTTATCCTCTAATGAAGTTTCATATGCTTTATCGAGAATCTGCCACACGAATAGAGTTACACAGCAAGGTGGGAATGGGACCCTCTATGCTCCTCAAGAACGGCTTGAATGGATCTCAGTACGCTGGAAGATACTAATTTGGTAGTCAGTCCAAAGAAGTAGTCTTGAGCTATACAATGGTTGCAGTTGTGTGACAATAACTCTACTTTTGAGGGGACCCTGAGGCAGATGTGAAGTTCATGCGTCTGTAAATCTCCGGTATGTCGGAAGGAAATATTTCAGAAATCCATCTGTATAGTACGTAGGTACAAGATTTGGTAAAGGTCAGTTGTCTGCTGGTTTCGGCTAGCTAAGATGTCCAATCTTGAATTGGAATGTCCATCCCGTGTTCCTACTTGTTTGGCATTTCTCCATTGATGGCCAGACCATCCATCCTCCCAAGTCTAGGTGCTTTAAACTTGTTAAATACTCATGCACTGTTGCCATTATAATTAATTAATGTCAAGGGCGATGGTTGGTGAATGTCATATTAAGCATAAATAGTGGTCATAAATAGAATAAAGACAGGAATTAATTCACTAGTATGATTACAAAGGTGCATAACAGCAAGGCTTCTCTGTTAATTTTGGTGTTTTGAAAACTTGGGCCCTTCATGAGTAAATCAAAAGCAAACTTAAGAAATATAGCAATCGTTTGATTTCTACTTAGATTGTGCTTGGTTTGAAGGAAAAAACAGGGAAAGGTAGGGAAACCTTTACAAACCTTGTATAAGTTTCCCTACCTTTTCATTCAAACCAAACATAGCCTTAATGATCATTTATGACAGTTCACAGAAACTATCTACAGCTACAGGAAAGAAAGACATAACGGCCTAACCAAGGAGAGCTGGATTGCACAGATCTGTGACTATTAATTCACAGAAAATATTGAGATCGCTCAGGTTCCAGCAGTGCACTAGTTGAATATGGTTAGATGAAGCATACAAAAGAAAAGGGTTGCATACACAACAGCTTAGTACTTAGAGTACTGATTTACGAGGAGGCAACGGTTCCAAGTTTTTGACCTTCAAGAAAAGATGAGCTTTCACTGGTTTATGATCAGAACTACGAATGTGGTCTAGTGATTCATGACAGTACAAAATTGCAACAATGTTAATGCCAACCTCCTCTATTTTGTACAATACTTTATCAGTCCGTGATGGTATTCGTTTCTTATGAATGAAGATTACAATAAAACAGATCAATCTTAACATAAATCATGTTAGAATTATATAAAAATCTAGAAGTAATTTGTAGCTTATTTCGTAGCTTTAACTCCCAATATTATATTTGTAGGCTGGTTTGAATGCAAGTGTTCACTCACTGTAACCCTTGAATTATCTGACCTCTTTCATCCTCTTGCAGTAGATGATCTTTGCTAGTAAGTCTCAAAGAATCATTTAACCTAAAAGCTTAAGATGTTAGGTGAGGTCATTGAATAGGTTGATATTCTCTAACATGCCCCCTCACATGAAAGTCCATTGGGCTTGAAGCCTGAACAAGCACAAGGTCACCCATACCTAGGGGTGCAAATGGATTGGATTCTGATCCAATCCAATTTGAAATCCAATCCGAAATTAGTGGATTCAGATACCCCCTCTTCGGAATTTTAAATCGGATTGGATGGTGAAATTGGATCTATTTGGAATTCAGATCGAATTCGAATCACCCCTGATTCGATCTGAAAAGATCTAACACTTCACACACACATATATAATATTATTTTTTATAATTATTATAAAATGACATTTATACCCCATTTTAATATTTTGTTTTAAAATAATATGATGTAATTTAATTAATTACATAGGTCTAAAATTGTAAATTTAAAAATTAGGTCCTATCTAACAAAAGTAAAAACTAAAAAGTGGTGTCTGAATACCCTAGACTTTTCCTCTCTTCTAACTTCTAAATAACTTGAATCTGAAAGAGTGAAAGTGAGAAAAGGTAAAGAACCCTAGCCATCGCATGCCACTGTGTTGCTGCCTATTGCCATTGCCTGTGACCGGTCGTAGGTTGCGACTTGCCGACTTGTCATTCGCCCGTTTGGTTCAATCTTGTCCATTGCTAGTCATCGGTCGCCTCGCATTCAACTATTCACAACTCAGCATCATCGTCAACTATCTTTCTTCCCCCCATCTTCTATTTTTTTTCCAGTCCCTTTTCTATGAGTTTTATCATATGGAATAGGTTTAGCCGGTTAGGTTTGTTCGAGTCAAATTTTGTTTAGCCATTTAGGTTTTTGTATGAGTGTATTTGTTTTTTTTTTTTTTGTGTGTATATGAATATTAAATTTATTAATTGAATATGTTGTATGCATACAGTGAGGCAGACATGAGTATGAGATCTGAAATTTCAAATCTCATTCTCTTTTGTTAGCTATTAGCCTATTATCAGTTTATCACTTATCATTTTATATTTTTTTTTTGTTATACATGTTATTAGTTTTTTATTTGAATATGGAATACCCAACCTGATTTCTGTATGATTTTTATTTTGTTATGGAATGCCCAATCTGATTTTTCATTTTTTGTTATACATGTTTATTATAATTTTAAATTCTACTTTAATCCAATTTTTGTATGATAGTTTTTTTCTTAATATTAAATTGAATATCAGAATAGGTTAGTCTGAATATTAAACTGAATATAATATTTGGTATTTTTTTCTTATTAAACTGAATATGTTAGATGATTAGTGACTAATCATATGTTTGTTTGATTTTTTTAATGGTAAATTGAATATCAAAATATGTTATTTTTTTTCTTGTTAATGTAAACTTGTGGCAGAGTCATTCATAAATTGTAGAGGCAGCTTTTAGTACTTAAAGCAGAGTCATTCATAAATATCACACACGGATAAGGCCAAAAATTGTAGAGGCTCTAATGCGTAGGCAAAGTTGGTTAGAACCTTTTGCTGTAGCAGGTAAATTCATTTAAATGTTTTAGATCATATGTTTTAGATGTTGCTATAGCAAGCTCTAATTATTGGTTTTTTTTTTTTTTTGTTCATATCATATGTTTTAGATGTTGATGTAGCAGAAACAGATGATGAAATTAAAGTTTATGTCAATTTGGAGTTGGAACAATCTGATTTGGTAAGATTAGTTTTACCCATTATTAACTTATTTTTAGTTCTACTTTTATTTGAATTATAATCCAATAATTTCCTTTATTTGTTGTAGGAGTTGGTTGAGAACTTGAGATGGGTGATCGTTGCCTCATTGCTGATTGGAAGTTTAACTTGGTGGATGCAGCAACTTTTTGGAATAATCCTTAATCTCAAGGACTTGAACTTTGAATTTAAACTCTTGAAGTTTAGTGTTGATCATTTGGAACTTTTGAAAATTTGACTTTTAACTTTTATTTAGTTTCAGACTTGAGGATGATGTGGTTGAACTTAAACACTTGATGAATTTAATAGTTTATGTTTGATTTCTGCTAGAATTAAATGCTAAATTTGTTGATAAATTATAGGTTAAATTTCAGAAAATTTACAGATTAAATTTGTGCTAGAAGTTTATCTTAAATTGCTAAGTATTACAGGTTAAATTGCTGATAACTCACAGGTTAATGTGTTAGAAGTCAATGTTAAATTGTTGATAATTAACAGGTTTGCTGAAATTTTACAAGTTAAATTTGTGTTAAGTGTAAGTTAAATTGGTGAAAATTTACTGGTTAAATTTATGCTTAGAAATTTGTTAAATTGTTGATCTGATGAAATTGTCCAAATTCGAATTCAAAAAATTTGATTTTTTTATTGAATCGAATTCAGATCCACCCCGATTCAATCCGTTTGCATCCCTACCCATACCTTGTGCTAAAACTTATTTAATTATAATGGGATAAGGAGGATTGAACACTAAACTACTTAGTCAAAATAATTCTAATACCATCTCAAAAAACCATTCAATCTAAAAGATTAAGCTATTAGATGAGGTCTGAATAAGTTGATATTCTCTAACAGTAAGCATCGGTATTGCTATTGCTACAGCGATTATAGAAAAAGCAACAAAATTAGTTTGTCATTTATTAATTTCTTTCGATGAAAAGTTGTGATTGTAAACTTGTAACCATGACTTCGTCTGTAGCTTCCTTGTTAAGTGGTTGCATTTATGTGAAAAATATACAAGGAAAGAGGTTTCGGGCCTTTCAGCATATCTGAAAATAGGTTAAAATATTACAAATGAATAAAGAACTTCTTCTGCTCATCTCTGCTCAGAGTAAAACAGCTGAACAACTGTACTTTATGCTGCGTTTGGTTGCGGACTTGCAGTGCAATTTCATTTGCACTAGTACAAAATATATGGGTGTGCAAATGAGAAGAATATTAATTCTGGTTTAATTTTGTTTTGGGCTTCACTTATTTTACTTCTGGTCTAATTTTACTTAATTTGTACTGCAATCAATCAAAATAACATAAAATTTGAAACAAAAATAGATTAAAATTTGCATCTGTATCATTTGCACTATCATAATTTTGCATCACTGCAAATAAATTTGCATTGCAACCAAACACAGCATTATATGATGGCCATTTCTAATGCAGATTATATATTCATGTATTATCCTGTGGTGCTACTTGGTTAATGTGTCCATGCTTCTGGGCTTGATATTCATACATGTAATAGCACAGTGATGGTTGTCGAATTTTGGCTATAACCCGTGGATTTTGGGGTGTATCCATGAGTTTTGAGGTGTGTAAAAAGAGTCCCCAATTAGTGTTAAAGAATACTTCACCTAACAACTTAAGCTTTTTGGTTGAATGTTCCTTAAGATGGTATTAAAGCATATTTTATCAAGTGATTTAGTGTTCAATCCTCATTGACTCGTTATAATTAATTAAACTAGTGGGGATCCTTGCGATGCACGGGATTTATTAATAAAATACTCCTTATAGTTTTATGGATTTACTAAAATCTACCCTATAGTTAGTATTTTACTCTAATGTTCATTTAAATAAATTTAATCAAAAGAAAATAAAAATAACAATACCACTTTTGCCCTTAATAAGACATGGGCAACTATTCTATTGGCTATATTTGGTCAATTTTATTTTTTATACAAAAAAGTATTAAGAGTATTTTTGGAATAAAAAATCACATGCCTAATGAAAAAACAAACACTCCTTAATGAAAGTTGTAAAATATAAGGGATGCTTTAGTAAAATAAAAACTATAAGGTAGGTTTAAGTAAATATGTAAAATTATAAGGAGGAATGGAAAAAAGGCGCAGATCATATTCCCCGTCCCCGACCCCGATTCTGAAATTAACCTCATCCCCGATCCCCAATGGAGATGGATTTAATTAATTAAATTTCAGTACAAAGTATGAGCGGCCTTATGTTTGTTGTCCATACTTCAAGCCCACGTGAGGAGGTGTATTAGAGAATAAAACACCCAGTGTTTTAATCAAACACCCACGATGTGATATTTTGTCTTTTTCACCAAAGTAAAGGCTGGCAATATTTTAATCACCGGGGTCTTAGATTTGTCCTGCGATAGTGGTCACATGACGTTGAATGACGGTTCAGCCTAGGGTCAGAATTTTTAGGCCAAAAGTACATTTGGGATAGATGTCAGCTTGAAATTGATGCTAATTCATGAGCCAGGCATTGATGTATAAAGTGGGAATATTTGACATTTTGAATATTTATAGCTCTGCAGTGAAAATCATAAATCTTCAGTTATAAGATGTCAAATAGTTGGTCCTAGGGAGTCTTAGTTGCCATCCTAACTAAAGGCTATATATGCTTGATTAGTTTCCTCTACTTCAACATTAATTCTGGTAATCATATTTACCTATTTCTTCATTTTTTTCTGGGTATGTAGGCAACACTCCCTAAGTTATTGAGTGGCAAAAAATGGAGCCTCAAAGATGAGAAATTATTAAATTAAACATCGTTTGCCCATTAGAACGTAATTATTATTGCATATCAACATACCACATGGAGATCGTTCTTGCATCAAGTTTCTTTGCTGGAATCCCCCAGCCACACTGTAATGTGAGATGGCTGTACATATAGGGCTGGCTTCTGCTGATTCTTGGAAGAAAAGGGGAATGTATGTGGATATGTGACTGCACTGGAAAGTGGAAATTCCTTGCCTCCACATTACGTGCATGAGATGAATACATGGTCACCAATCACACACACACACTGGACACTGGACATATTAGAAAATGTCTCCTCTCCCCTGGGCCCGGAATAGGCTGGCGATTGGCATTTGTCCTAAACCAAACAAGGAGCGCAGTGCCACACCCGAACCAAGTTGCAGGCCTAAAGGTAAAGGATGTGGCGTAGAATTTGGATATTCTGGATAATTAAATGAGAATCTGTGATCTTAATGTAGGAATTCCTCACGCAACTTCTTGAGGAAAAATAAAATTTTTATGTGAAAGAGAGAAAAGTTAGGAGCGAAGCCATTAAAAAGGAAAAGTGGGTACGTGATTCTTTGAATGGAACAGAGTGCTGAGTGCTCCATCCAGATCCTAGCTTGCTTTAAATAACATCTACCGGGCCAGACCAACTTTTAGTCATAATTGCTATTGACATTTATCAACCATCACTAATAAAATTTGAAGTCCCAACCTAATGTGTTCAACCAAAAACATAACTCAAATGATGAAAGAGAAAAATAAAAGACAAAGCTAATAGCCTAAAACAGAGCAGCATATATAGGAATGGGAATACCATGCGGATTCCTTAATTTGTAGGTCATATTGACTGCTACAGCGCCATACTACATCAATTAAACAACCAATTAGAACTCAAATCATTGTCACAATATATACAATAACAGGATCAACCTTTGGCGAAGGCTGAAGGGTTTGGAATTCTTTGGTCCAAACACAAGTAGCTGCAGAGGTTGCGTGATAGCAATGCATTATGGTGTAATTTAATTAAGAGATACAATCATTATATTAACAGGTTGGTCGGGTTCTGCAACAATTCCAAGAGGCAAGGGTAGACTTTCCTTGATGTGAGCTAATTAATTAAGGTTAACCTGCTGCTATGAGTCTGTTTCCGACTCCTTCCTGATTCATCAATTGTCTACGCTTCCTTCACTCGATCAGCTTCTACTTCATTGGGCCTTGTAAGACTCATTGGGCCTGCACGTGCATCCCTGCCCTCACTGATCAGTGTCCAGAATGGTTGATTGGTTCCACACTTCCACTTCCTTTGTCTGCTCAGATTATCTAGGAAGACAACAGTGGTAATTACCAAAATTAAGGGGCAATGTTGATTTGAGTCAATATGAATATATTATAATCATTTGCATGATGCACAAAAAATGACAACCCTATAGCTGATCTTATGAGATTTGATTGATACTTCATCTTAATTTGTTCTGGTACGCAGATCAGAAAGTGCTTGGATATTCAACCTATCAATTAAATCTAGCTTCTTTGATTGCTAGCTTGATATTTGATACAAAGTGCCACCCACTCTCATTCCCTAATCCCCTATTAGCTTCTTTATTCCCCCCCCCCCCCAGACTTTTCTGATCGATATTGTCTCACTTACAACCATCTTAACTTCTTAAGTATCTCTGACTGCCTATCCATAGCATCAACCCCCGTTATACTTCCATTCTTTTTTCTTTTTATAATTCTAATAATAATAATAATATCTGTTTGAATCAGGAATCCTCATAACAGAAAAGCAAACGTCAGACATTAGTAATAATGGAGCAGAAGAGGTTTCTTGGAGGAAGAAGGAACCCTCCAGAGCCTAGAGAATAATAAGTCCCAGGTTGCAACAGCCAACAGCCTACAATTGTACCTATCCTTTCTCGTTGAATTTCGTGCGTCTTCCATTTCCTTGGTTCTTTTGAGATACTCAAAAGAATCCAGATGAAGACGACGGTTAGAGTGGTGGTATTTATTCTATTTTATCCAACTTCATTGTGCCAACATTTTGCGCCACCCTTTAACGCTAGGATGGTCAAACTAATGTTAGAACTTAGAAGTCCATGTCGACTAGTTTCTTATGCCAAAAGAGCATCTCTTTGTTCTTTTCTTTCGGTATTCAACAAAAAACCAACTCTTACTGGTTTGCTAAAGCACTGAGGTGCATTTCTGAAGTGGCACTCCGAGCCTGTCCATGCATGTGCTCCATGGACCAACTAACTAATTTTGGTTGTATGGGATAAATCCAAAGAATCAAACAACCAAATAAACCAGCCTAAATTACTACTTTTTCCAATATCATACCATAAAAAATAAATGATTGATACATGTTTTATCAGTTATTTACAAGAGAAACCAATCGGTCATTAAGGGGAATATGCAGTGCTTCATGGTGATTACAAATGTTTACGACCACGTCTCTAACCTGCTGCTCGGAGTTATGCCTCAAATGTTCAAGAGGGGCAGGGGAAAGATTTCATGTTCACACTGCAAAAGGTAGCAGCCATGGAAGTGAGTACCAAAAAAAAAAACCTTATACAGCATTCATCTGAGCAAACTCGACTTTACATATAAGCATTTGCAGTAAGGAATTCACAGATTCAATAAAAAACACAAAATCAAGATGCATATAATAGCTACTCTTAGCACCAATCCAGAAGAAATTACACAATAAGCACCTATCTATATTAGTCCTCTGGAGAAGTTAACAAAGCAAACAACCAGAGGAAGATCTGGTTCTCCTCCAGATGTGTCATTTTCCATGTTAATCTCTCTTCTGTAAGAGAATTACAAACCACAATTTAATATCCTTTACTTTCTCTATTCCCATCTTCGAAGACTTTATTCGGTCCTCTCTTCATACTTTGAGATAATTTCTTAGAACTTATGTCAGAAACTCCATCATCCCTGCAGATTTTTATGATAAAACATTCATATTTGATGTCGTTGAGTTTTCTGATTTTTCTGACTGGTCTAGGTTTCCCTGTGTTTCAACAAATGGCCTGATGAAGGTCCTCCTCCACCATACCTCAAAGGCCCTCTGAAGATTGGGACAATTGTCCCCTGCTTTCAAGAAACTTCCCAACCACGAAAGTAGAATACTCTGCTGGTTTTCCAGAGGGAGAGTAAGTATTGTCCGCCCCATTCCTTCCTCCACCACCTTCCTGTCAAAGGACCTGCAGCCATGTTGCAACCAGCTGTAGTCATCAATCAATGGCTGTAACCATGTCTGTAACAAGAGAAGTCTAGTATCCTTAGATGGAAGGATCTCCCCTTTTCCTATTCCCACAAATAACCTCGCTGTAATGCAGCTAATAAGGTGGCGAGACACAGCTGGCAGCCTTGAGTGCAAGGTTGCCAACTCTTGCTGGCTGGCCCAGATCAATGCAAATTCATCAGCTGCTTGCCGATCAGCTAAAATTTCAAGCAACCAGAGAAGATTATCAGCCTCCAGAGATATCTGCTTCACTACAGAACCTTTCCCATCCACAGATTTATCAGTAAATCCTGGTTCTGCAGCTTGCCTGAAAAGATGCAACAGTGAACTTAAGCAGCTTTGGCATGAATTGTATATATTTTCACTGCAAATGTCAGCCAAACCACCATTAGTGGGAACGTTGTTATTTTCCCTGAGGAGCCTCAGTACTAAGGATTTCATCTCACGTCGACCTCTCTCCTCATTGCTTTTGAGAACTAGATCCATTATGTGTGCTAGTGTGTCATTAGGGTGGTTGCAGATATCCAAAGACACCCTTTTCAATACAGGGGTGACTGTGATACTATCATTGCGGAGGCGTAAGACTGATGAAACTACTTTCTCCTCTTCTCCATCCCAAGGAACAGCTTCCAAGTATTCCAAACATGACTTTATGCACAAGCGGAAGCGAAGAAATTCTGCAACCTGCAAAGCATATTCACTTATGTATAGTTAGATGAAGCAAGTCATTGCATGTTTCCAATGTATTGCAAAGCATTCAAATTAAACACTGTTGAGGTTAAACAGAGAAAGCATTCAGGTTATTGATACCTATCAAGGAGATAAAGACCAATGAACTGGCTTATGGCTCTTATTATAAGGCATCCAATGGATAAAAGATGAGTCCTATTTTTTTTATGAATAAAGACGAGTCCTATTAATCCTTTCATTATAAGATCAGAAGCATTTCTAGAGCTTCGATATGCACAAGCAATTTTCAAAACTATTAGCCCATTATTGGTGGATTAAGGCACTACCAATGGAGTTTAAAAATTCCTAGGGGTGTCCTTCCAATCTTTCACAAAATTATTGGGAAATGTTAATTGGTTTTTTTTTCCTTTTTTTTTTTTGATGAATAACTGATTACTTCATTGAATTTAAAAGAAAGTATACAAGAGAAAGAGAGAGAGAGAGAGAGAGAGAGAGAGAGAGAGACAATCTCTCTTATCTCTCCCATTTAACTTTAGTTATAATTACAATTACATTTGAGCTCAATTTTTTTTCCTTTTTTCAAGCATCAGTTTGCTTAGCTTTTCATCATTCAAACTTGAAATATGATCCCATAGCTGTGGATCCCTAACTTATAGAGAATGAGGTTCATTGACTATAATCCAAAGCACAAGAACCAGTGAACTGGTTGACCTAGATGCTTTAAGTGCATCACCTCCAAGACCCTGCACAGCTGGAACAATGCCTGTTCACTTAGTTATCATTGACATTGTTGGTACTAGATGTTTAATATTTTGAAATTGATGAATACTTCTATGGAAATCGAAATATCAAATAAGGTGGATAATGCATGACTACCCACAATACTGATGATCCTTGTTCTCAGACATCAGATTAAGGAATAAAAGATCCTTAGGCTGGCTAGGCTGAAAAGCTCATTCAGATAGGTGACTAGATGAGGTAATGATATTGTCGAGTCTCTTGATAGGAGAGGGGTACAGACTACAGAGAGAATCTTTTATTGAGCTCCAGTCCTAGAGGTGCAACAGTCTGACTGTTCATGTACTTATGTGTGTGTGTGTGTATACCCATTTATGTCAGCCATTAGCTCTATGCAGGATCCATTAGCTCTGTGTATCGGTACTTTGAACAATACTCCCCCTATTATTTTTTTAGTTTTTTTAGTTTAAGTTTCATATATATATATATATATATATATTAAAAAATGGATTCCCGAAAACACCTGTAAACAGGTGTATTGGGAACCAAAAGATACGATATGATATGCCAGAGACGGGGCATATCGTATTGAAACTCTGATCCTTGTCTATAGTTAATAAAATAACTTCATATAGAGGACTCCAGGCCAGGGATACAACAACAGGATTGTTCATGCATGCCAGCTCTTACACTACTTAGTTAACCCAATCCTGTAAGGAATTGGAGATGTGTTCAGAAATCATGAAGGAACCATACTGCTTAGTCTTTTTGGACCTGTGGGAGACAAGTTTTCTTAAAGATCATAAATGCTTGCTCTTCTTCAAGGGTTAAAGTTGGCTTCTTCTTTTCTATGGAATAAAATGATAGTAGAAGGGAATTGCCAAACTGGATGGCTTCAGTTGAAAAAGGCCAATGGCAATTTAAGTTGCTTTCGAGAGAAGCAAAGGCATGCAAAATTGACTCTACATTATTCACTCTTGTTGGAAAGAGAGTAAACTGATGAATAGGTTTCTTGTGTTAGAACTTAGAACGCATCTCTGTTAAGCAAAACAGGGTCAAAACAGCATGCAAAATTTGACTCTACATTATTCACACGGGTATTTCTGTATTTGTTTTACCATGTACATTCTCAGTTGAACTCAAATTAGGAAAGCCAATGAAAAACCTAATTTGGTGATATAAAAACTAATCTGTTCATAGGACTATATCTGTTGAAATGAGAATAGTGAATTTTAGCAGGGGTTAGTCTGTGGATGTGGGCATGGATGATGGTGATGATGAGTCTGTAGATGTAGGCACAAATCACATAACCATGTTAAAACTTGTGTGTTTTCTGTTATGTTTTTTTCTTTATTTTCTTGGTCTCTGACACGACGTAAACACAGACAACAAAGTCAGTGACTCCAGTCCCAGGGGCACCATATCAAAATTGACTGGTTTATAGGTAAAGGAGTTACAACTTTAAGCTGGGTTGTAAGTTTTCATTAGATGTTTTCTGTTTAGTAATAATGCTTTGTATTGTCCTTGATAAATTCTGAATAGCAAGGCCCTCCTTTATTAATGAAATCTTTTAATCATGTTGTTGATTAAAATAAAAAGATCAATACTCAACATATAAACCCAAGTCACAGTTCTCTGTATCTCCTTCGATTCCTAGAAAGCTCAAATTTTCAAATCAAATAGGTCTGCATGTGTGTGTGTTTGAGTTATATTAATATGAAAGCAACTTTGTGGTGGGAAGCTTGTTGCAGGAGTAATCTCAATATGAAGTTATCAATATGAAAGCAACTTCTATCTAGATACAAGTAATTCATAATCTCAACTCAATAAAGCCTTATTCCAACTATTATGGAGCCAGTGACATGAATCTCATTTCACATTCCACTCTATCGAGGATTCGAGGGCATGTCCATTGGTGGTTATTTGGCTCTCCCTGAACCCCCCCCCCCCCCCGCCCACCCAACCATCTTCCAATTGGGTACCACTAGTTGGTTATGGAAAATACTCCTAATAAGGGTTATCGCCAAAAATAGAAAGGGCAACCAATTTTACTCGTTCATGCTTAAACTTCCACTAATTAGGTTACTTTAAAGCACAGCATGCTTTAGTGGGGCTTTTACATAAGAGTCTGGATCTGCTAGCCACAAGACACTATGTCTGCATACCTCAAGTACAACCCCTTTCAATGACAACATACATGTACCTCATTAGGGAAGCAAAATCCTTAGCCTGGCTAGGCTGAAAAGCTCATGCAGATAGGTGCATAGATGATGTAATGATATTGCTGAGTTTCTTGATAGGAGAGGGGTACAGAGAGAATCTTCTGTTGAGCTCCAGGCCTAGAAATGCAGCAGTAAGACTGTTCATGTACCCATGTACCCAATGCTCTCAAGCTGAAAATCTTGAGAGCACAGCATACTTTAATGGGCTTTTACAATAGAGCCCAGATCTGCTACCTACACACTCTAGCAACAAGACACTACCCACACCTACCGACAAGACACTACAGCCGCACATCTCAAACATGGAGTCCAAATCTGCTACCCACACAGCTTCCAACATGATCTACAGCCACACATCTCAAACATGTTTCATGCTTGTATGTTTTTTTATCAGTTGTTTCATGCTTGTATGTTATCATTGATGGGGTTGTACTTGAGATGTGCAGCCATCATGTTGGAAGCTGAGTAGGTAGCAGATCCAGTCTCTTAACTATACTGCTATAGAATACATGAAAATCAAAAAGATTCAAGTGACGGCACCAGTGTCATTAAAATAATGTATGATTAGAAATGGAATGCAAAAGAGGGGAGGGAAGGAGGGGAACATAATCATAGTTTTAACCTAACAGCTTCATACATGCGCTTTAACAAGTTTTATCACAAGGAGATGCTCAATTACATCTTGCAAAGTTCTAAGAGCTCCATATGTGAACATCTGCTAGATGTACCAGATAGAATTCTTGTTTTCTAATTCTTTCTAAACTTTTGATATTTGGAGTTATTCAATAAAGAAAGATAAAATGCATTTTTGTTAACATGCATTTGACATTCCTTATTTTAAGGACTTATCCTTTTTGCAGTTAAAAACTCAGTGTTCATAGGGGCATTTTAACTGCAAAAAGGAGATAAGTCCTTAAAATAAGGAATGCCAAATGTAGCCTTAGTAGGAGTGCACTGCTGCAGCCTAATTTCCTACTATAACATTTATATTCAGTAAGTCTCCATTAAAAGATTAAGGGGGTGTTCAACAACATGGTTGGTTTTGTTTTTGAAAACAAAAACAACTACCACATCAGCAAAAACAAAACCAAACATGTTGTCTTGCACCCCCAAAGTGCACTTATAAAACAGGAAAAAGAACACTTAATCATGAATTATAACAAATTAAAGTACCCTCACATCAACTAAGAGACAAAATAAAATAAATGCAGTCAATCAAAGCTAAAATTTTGAAAGGATGCTAATTTTCTTGAATTCAAGATCATACTTTGGCCATGAAGAGGAATGGAAATAAAGAACACCAGGGCCAAAATCATTAACTTATAATTCCATAACTGCAAAGATAGGTAGGGAAATCACTAGTGGATTTCTCATAAAATACCTTGAGAATACGAAGTACTCGTGAAATGCTTTGCTTGATTATTATCTGCTTCAATTCCTTGCAATACATCAACCCCACAGTTTCCACATAAATCTCCACATCCTCGCAGTCACCAATTTCAAGACAGGGCAAAGAGGAGTCTTGTTGAGAAAGCCTATCAGCAAAGAAACTGCTATTTTCCACAAGCACATCCTTGTGAACACTCATTGTTACAGAAACACCCTGCTTTCCAGATAAAACCACTTTCAAATCACTGGTTGCGGGTTCACCAAATGCAACTGCAACCTTCCGCTGCAAATTTTCGGTATTGGGCTTTGGCACTCTCTCGATAACCACAGGTGGACTAACGACAGCATTATCAGAGCTTACAGTTCTTTGATCATCCGAAACAATTCTCGATCTTGATGGGGGAGGAGTTGGTTTTCTCTCAGGTAAAGAGGTTTGCTTTTTCTGAACGGAGGTTTTGGGTGGTTGAGGGGAGGGTTTGGGCTTAGTTTGGGTGTTTTGAGTTTTGAGGGTCTTCTGAAACACAACGGGAGAGGGGCAGCACCAAAAACCTTCAGGTGTTACGGCAATAGGGACGTTTCTGATCTTGGTGTGACCTTGTTCTACTCTTGCAACTTTAAATTCGGCCATACTGGAACGTTGACGAAAAAATGCAGACGACAAACAATATTCAGAATGAAACCAGTGATATAGATCCCAAAATTACTTGAAATTCCTCTACAACCATCCTTAGTACCCTTAAATGTGTAGCTATCCAGATTCAGAACCAGGGATTAGAGCTCAAAAATAATTTTGCCTCCTTTCTAATCCTGAATATGATATCTCACAAGTCAGAAAATGGCAGAAATCCACAAACATTTCAAGAGCCCAGAATCTAAACTAGGTTTGCAATTAAGAAATCTAGATGACGAGCAAGACTGCAAATTTAAAAGCTAGAAAACCCAAATACAAAATGGAGTATATAGCAATACTTCGGCAACGAGGAACCTGGTCCGTATCATTAGAGAAGAGAAAAGAAGAGTACAAACTTTGTGCCAAAGATAAATCAGTGTAGTTGAAAAGAAGTTTGAAAAGTTCCTCCAAATGTCTAACTCAATGTCTTACTCAGTCATTGAAATCACGTCTTGGGTCACTCTGAAAACAGTAGAGAAAGCATTAAATCCAGAAAGAAACGATTTCCTGTCTCCCCCCATAACCGACTATCGCACAAGGTCTCACAAAATAAAACCAAAAAGAGCATAAACCGAGAAACGGATATATATAAATAGAACCACTTCAACCATGAAATGGTTCTCTTTTTAAACACACCCAAGAGGCCAAGACCAAGGATCTACTAACTCATAAACCAACAACATCTCGAGAGGAACGAGTTACTCTGTAACATCTAGAGATCCCTTATCTTAATTTCTCCACCCTGTTCTTAATGATTGAATCGAGCTCCAATGTCCAACATCAAGGAAACCAGGAATGGAGATTTACAGATCATACATGATGACGGTTATTTTTTTCTTTTAATTCACGTAAGGAAGCAATGCAGAAAAAAAAAATAAAGGTGGGTTGTGGGGTGGTTTTAAGTTTTAACTTTACCAGTTTGGAATGTTTCTGCTTTATCGGGACCAACCCGAAGGACATGTCTCACTGTCCGTCTCACACTTCACTCTCATTCATCAACCCACGCCATTTTATTTTTCTCTCTCTCCCCTCGTTCTTTACAGTTTAGTTTGTTTCCTCTCGTTGTCCTGCTTCGTAGGCATAGACTTCCTCCTTATCCCATTACCCCCGTGATTAGAGACAAAGAAGTTTCAAACCGTGGGATTGGAACCAGACCTAGATAGAATACCATGTGCCTGGATTGATGTCTTTAAGGCTCCATTTGGGATTCTACCAAACAATGAAAAGGGGAGCAAAGGTTGAGTTGTTTCGGAAATTAAGCAATTGTATCAAAAAAAAAAAAACTGTAGTTTTGACTTTTGATGTGAAAGATTCTAATCTAACGGCTCTAATAAGATGAAGAAATCCTGATTTTGTCCATGCAACAACTGTAATTTCAAAGGACCAAAAGTTACCCTCCATTCAGTAGAATGAAACAAAGCGAATACAGAAAGCCACAAGGCCCACAACCAAGTAAATACAAAACAGAAAGAGATGAACTAGTGTTCTTATCCTCAGGCAAAAGAAAATGTTAGTTAGGGCTTTATTAAATAAAAGCTAGAAGGGGATTATGCTAGCTGCTCTGAGTTTTTATGAATTATGGTAGCGGCAAAACCACATTAATAATAAGAAAAAACAAGAAAAGAATATTAGGATGAAGGAATAGATGTAGGATTTTAAAGGGTTTTGCAGTTTGGAACAACAATGCATGTAGCTGCTGGTGGAGTCTAAAGTGCACGTGGGATGCAATAAAACAAGAGAAGAAAAGCATGTACGTGAACTGGAAAGAGAGTGGCATTAAAAGAACTGTTTTTGTTTGAGGCTACCAAATAGAAACAGACAGTGGTTGTATCGAGAGTCATCTCACGCAGCGCGTCCCACCAAGTATCGGAAACATCATCAATATTTATATGTTATTAATCATGGGAGATATTCCCACTACATGATGGGATGTACCTGGGAGGTTAGTGTGAGGCGCGTTCTGTAAATATCAGATCCGGTCTCGGTTGTATCAAATGAATATGAAGTACAGCTTGCGATTTCATAGACAAGTAGCCAAGGTCTCAACCCTATCAAAAGCCAACCTACCAAACACGACCAAAGACCAGGTACTCTGTCTACCACAAATTAAGCCGTGGGGCTGGTATTGGGATTACGGGTCACAAACAAAACACTTAAATTTATGTATAGGAAGAAAAAGAAAAATACAACTTTCTAAAAAACAGAAAGAAAAAAAAAGGCTTGTGCTAACTAAGCACAAGTACAACCATTTGCTTGGGACAATGAAGTTATATATAGTATATACATAAGATTAGATTTTTTGGAATAGATTCCTATTTGTCCTTTGTTATTTCTTTTTACAACTTTTTTTTATTAGGTTTTCATTATAAATTGTCAAACCTGCTTGAGATTATATTCCTTAATTTGTTAAAAAAATTAAAGCAATAACATCCCATCCCTCTTTCATGTAATTAGTTATAAATAAATCGTTTGAGAAATAAGTAATTATAAATAAGTGCATACTTATTTTTAAAGTATTTATTTGAATAAGTAGTTGTTAGTGTTTGGAAAGTCCTTTTCCAAACCACTTGTATTTATTTTAAGTATTTATTTGGATTATAGTGTTTTTTGAGTTATTTAACCAATAAGTTATTGTATTTACAAAAATGACAATTATAACCATGAGAGTTGCCTAAAACAAAGCAAGGAGAGAGAGAGAGAGAGATTCATGTACCTAGAATACTTTCTTAGTCTGGGATTGCTTGTCGCCAACATTGATTTGTGTTGGAGCTCAAATGGAGTTTTTGAATCGGGAGCACTCAACGGGATTTTGGAAAAAAAGTAAAAACAGTGGGAACAATTCTGTCCCAAAAAAAAATAAGAAAATTGGATCAAGTAATTATTGAATAAGTGCTTAAAATAAGCAGCCCTAGGTTGTTTTTTTTTTAAGTACTCATTTCAAAAATCAACACTTATTCACTCCTTTTTTTTTTGGCCAAGCACGAATAAATACTTATTTATCACATATTATATGATCCCATCACTTATTTTAAGTACTTATTCAAATAAATACTTAAAATAAGTGATACCAAATAGGGGCTAGATTTCTTTAAACACTACATCTGCATTATCTCTATCCAACACGTTTTTATTAAAAACATCACAATCACATTTGTTTTATTTATTATGCTGTGTTGCCCATTGAGGCAAAATAACAACAGTAAAGAAGGGCAGATATTCCAAATCCAAATACCATCATAATTAATTAATTATCAATTAATATCGCAAAAGCAACGCCCAGGGGAGAGCTCTGTTAGTGTTAAGAACATCAACACAAAAAAAAAAAAAAAGAAGGGTGCTTGACTGAAAGTTATTTACAGTTTTGCATGTAAGACCTCAGCCTATGGATCCAAGCTCATTATTTTTCTTATGCTTTCTATTTAATAAAAACCATGTCTAAAGCATGTAAAAATTATGCCTAGAAGCTGAGGGCCTAATCTCAAATTGACAAGGAACAATTAGACATGGATTTATGATCGACGCATGCCATATATTACAATTTCAAATTAACATTAAAATTTGAAGTTTTTAACCAGTTTTAGTTTGAAGTTTGAAATTTGAAATTTTTGTTGTGTCGCGTGCAGGCATCTGTGTATATGTGTGCTGTGTGAGTTATATATATATATCTGTGCTTGTCTACATGTAATTGTCCTGTCTTGTCTTCTTAGAAAGCTGAGAACATGAGGTTGTCGGATTAGAGAGACCCAAAGAGACAAGTCATCGTTTTCAATGCATTAGGGCCTTTCGGTTTGAGTGGCATCCGCCGTCCGGTGAAGGCGAAGCCCAAATCGAACCCTCAACCTCAAGAGCCGCTGGCCGAGCTCTCTATGGCATGCTGCTTCTTATAGCACAAGTCAGAACTTGGCGTTTAGCTTCACAAACACAAACCCATGGGCCGTGGGCCATGAATGCAGATGCCTCATCATAAACATCCAAGATCCTCCACTACAATAAATAAAAAGCATTAAAGGTGATGCTAAATTCTCCCCGTGGGCCGTGGGCCGTGGATCATGGGTCCAGGCCCCACCTAAGGAGTGAGTGAACTGTGAACCATCAATCATGTAGATGTAGGGTGGATGCATGATTGAGCTGATCCCACATGCGTATGTTTGGTTGGGCTTGTACAGGCCAGGGGGACTGGGGGAGCTAGCAGCATCACTCCCAAGAGCTAGCATCAAACAAGAGCTTTACGTCTTTTTAGTTTTTTACTCCAGGAGAAGCATCCAGTAGCTCTTTGCATTCATACGACTATGGTAGCTAGCAAATAGTGATCTTGGTGACACAATTAAGTTCATATACAAGGACAACTGGTCTAGCATGCTTCGTCCAAATTCTTCTAACTTATTTGCTTTCCTTTAAATCATTACTGTGGCCACAGGGTTTCAATAATGTACCTTGCTTGCTTGCTAATGATACCTCCATGGAAGAGAGAGGAGGAGAACATTCTATAATCTACTTTCCTTGTTTCCATAGTACGAATTACGAAACAAAGAATGAGGGTAAGTAGGAAAAACAACAGTAAAAGCACTTCATTTTCTACTGATAAAAAGATCCCAAGTGATTTTTGGTTTTGTTCCTGGTGCAAATCTCAACGGTATGCAAATTTTGCACTCGGTTCAGTTTTGTAATTGTGATTTATACTTTTAATTGATACAAAATTTGCACTTCTATCTCGTTTGCATTAGCTGGTGGTGCACATTTTGCATCTCATCAAAGACTAATTCAATTTTCACCACCTTCCTTTTACCTTAATTTTCTCTCATTATAAAATGAAACAATATCATCTTGCTTCCTACCTCATTTCCAAACAAATAACCCTCCCCCTATTTCCTTTATATGAGGTCCTATGTCCATTCTATTTCATATAAGGGAGAGACTAGACCTGTTCATGGGTGGGACCGGCCCGAGCTTTCACCTGTTATCAACATAATTTATTCAAGCCTGAGCTCAAGTCCGGCCCGACCATCGGGCTTAGATCTTAGGCTCAAGTCCAACCCTCATAAAAGCTTGAGGCCTGAGCTTGAGACTAAAGACTGAGTTGCTATCGATGAATTGGAGGGGAGACTGGGGGAGAGAGAGAGAGAGAGAGAGAGAGAGAGAAAGAGATTGTTGTTGGGGAATGGAGAGGCATCGTTGGAGAGAAGATGGAAACTACGTGTGGAAGGAGAGAATCAAAGAATGGGATGCCTCGTCGGAGAGATTATATTGTTCACCATCTGTGGAAGGAGATTAGATGATACCGCTACTAGCCTAGTCGATCGCTGTCTATGGAAGGAGATGTCTGTGGAAGGAGATCATAGAATGGGATGCCTTGCCATCCGTCGGTCGCTACCTATGGAAGGAGATCAGAGAATGAGATGCATCGTCAGAGAGATTATATCGTTCGCCACCTCACCGATCGCTGGTTGCCACCTATGGAAGGAAGATCAGATTATACCATTGCTAGCCTACTAGTCTGCTATCTTCGATTACCGATCTGGAAGGGAAGTTCTAAGTTCTTCCAAGTTTGAACAAAAAAATAGGTTGAAGCCGAGAGAGGGGAGAGTATTGAATGAAAAATTAGGGTTAGGACTTATGAATTTAAGAAAATAATATGTATATTATTATATTTTTAATAGTATATTATTATACATATTAATATATAATAATTCTAGGTCGAGCCGGGCTTTTATGTGAATTCCCAAGCCCGGGCCCATGGGCCTAAGAACATGTCCAAACCCGACCAAGGAGCAGGCCAGACTGCTAGGCTACTCAGCATATGAACAAGTCTAGTAGAGACCACATCATTTTACTTTGGGATCAAGTATGATACAAGAAATACATGATATGGGAAAAATTTATACCAATTAGGTGGAATTCATCAAACTACATGCCCGGGGGAGGGTTTTAGTATAATTTATTTCCACCATCATAGATTCACCCCTTTTACTTCTTAGGCCTCGTTCACTTTTCAATAAGTTACTTATCCAGGTAAGTGCATTTACCCATATTCTTGTATTTCTTAGGTAAATAAGACAATGATTGTTTTGACCATAAAAATTCATTATTAAAATGGGCATTTTTGTCCCATTAAAGTGTTGACAACTTTCCCTTAGGTGCAAAAGTTATTTACCCACATGGGAGATGGGTAGCACTTACCTACCCAGGTAAGTGATACTCAAAAAAATAAATTGTCCCTAGTCCCTAGACCTGTTCACGAGCCAGGCTTTGGGCCTGACTTACACTATGTCAGGCTTGAGCTTCGGGTTAGGCCCCATTCAACATTTGACAAAAATCAAGCCCGAGCCCGGCCCTGAACAGGCCTACTAGTCCCCACATAAATCTGAAAAAATAATATATGTTTCTTAGTCAATGAGATTGACCAACTTTCCCCCTCTTAAAATCCAAGAAACAAGCATCCCTTTATAAGCAAATAACACAGCCAAATCTGAAGCAAAAGTAAATTAGAATTTACACTCAACCTATTTGCACTCCCATACATTTATGTGGTGCAAATAAAATTCGCATGTAAAAAAAACCAGCGTAATTTTTTTTTTTCACCATAAAATAAAATGGACATATTTTGAAGCTGAAATGTCTCATCAATTGTTGATACACCTTTTGTATAATGATGAAAATCTTGCTTTCTTTCCCTTCCAATTTACTTTGATGTAGATGGCAAGGAAAACATTTTGATCATATAAAAAGTAACTGAAAATATTACTCAAATATTTTGTCCTCAAAAATGTTTATCTTGTAATGAATATGCTTTTCACCAATATCTTCTACTAATGGCATTCCTTTCATCATGTGGGTATTCCAAAACATGATTAAGACTGTGTTTTGGTACTATCGCCACTACAAGCGTTTCAACATGAAATTTGTTCGGTTGGTACTATTGCCACTACAAGTGTTTTGAGAAGTATTGTGTTTGATATTGGCATTGCTACATGAAATATTTATATTCAATGTGATACCACCCTACTATATTGATCTCTCATCCAATGGTCAAATTTAAAAATAAATGTTTTTTGATGTGGTTGACTCGTTAATATTACACATAGATCAATATTTACATGTAGATCTTATGATCTTAGAAGTATAGACAAAAAAAAAAGCACCCTTGTTTTGGAAGTAGGATTTATGGGTATTCAATGGTGTATTTCCATTTTGGCTAGTATATGATGCACCGGAATATATCTCTACACTAATGTAGAATGCCAACTAATTAAGAGCCATTAGATTGTTTGTTCAAATGTGCAGCTGATGGAGGAAATTTCAATTCCAACACCCCCGGGTTTTATGTTTGTTGAAGAAATGTTTTATGACTATTTTAATTCAAAACAGTCTCAACCAAACAAATAGTCCACATTTAAATTCAAAACACCTAGGTGGAACTATGTGGTAGAGTTTCAAGTAGAAACAACCACGGTACCAAAGATCACTTAAATCAAGTTCTCACTCTAGAAAGCTAAGGCGAGTGCTTAGTGGATGGTCAAATGGACATTCCTTTGGTTCACCTTGGCATCAAACCTTATATTGAACTTCACTAAAATGGATCGTGAGACCTTCCTCCTGTCCTAAAGGCTTGCAAAGCAAAGTTCTGGGGTTTGTAGGTGCTTGAAATTGGCTCACATTCGGATAGGATGTAGCAAAATCCAAATATGATCTAATTATTGAAAATTTGTATCTGAATTTGATTTGAAATTTGATCGGATTTGAAGACCTCATATTCGAATATAAATCCTAATAGACTTAGACCATATTCAAATTTAATCTCACTCCACTTTAATTTTTTTAAATATAAAAAAAATAATTATTTTTCAAATTTTATATATAATAAATTAATTTAAATATAACTAGCAAAGGGCCCCTGCAATGGAATTGTGAAAGTTCTATGTAAACTATTTGCTTTAAAAGGATGAGGGAAAAAAATTTAATAGTTTCAGTAAAATGATAAAAATGATCTAAGTTTTTAGCACTATCTTTGTAGTGAAAACTATTTTAACTCATATTTCATTTATTAATTTTTATTTATGGGCTAGTGGAATTCTAAAAGTCGTATGTAAATTATTTGCTTTAAATAGGAAAAATTTTAATAGTTTCAATAAAATGATAAAAATGATCCAAGCTTTTATCACTTTGTTGTCAAAACTATTTAAACTCATTTTTCATTTATTAAAATTTATTTACAAATAAAATATTTGAATGGCAACAAGTAAAATTAATTATACATTTAAAAATAACAATGTCATACAAATATACACCGACACTCCACCATCAGGATCCAACTCAAGTTTACTCCAACTTAGCACCTAGGGATGTGTTGAAATAGAAAATCCCTTCGAGTCCAAATGCATTAGATCCGATCTGAAGTGCATCCCACTCTTCTCAAATAAGAAAATAATGTCCACCTCACTGACCTCAAGTCCCCACCATACGGATAGTTAGCTACAACCTACACCCAATGGAATATGATTGTTAAGAAAGAAACCAAGTAATCTTGCAAAGTCTTCCCTTTGGTCAAAGTGTGTCCATTCCTACATATCATCCTTAGACTCCAGTTGCAATCTTCGTAGTTCGTCTATCATGATGTAATTATTGTGGGAAGAAAAGTTGAGAAGTCAAGATAAAAGTTGAAGGAGAACAGACTGATTGATAAACGAGAGTTCTGGTTCTCCCTCCCTAATAGTTACTCTTTGTATTATAAATAAAAAATAAAATAGATAAGAGCACCACCATCTCACACCAATCTTCATTCCAACTGCAAACAAATATAGAAGAAACACGATCAAACCTCAACACCTCCAGAAACCATCAAAATAAAAAGGAAAATGAAAATACAAAAGTACAGTAGAGTAGGCACAATGAAGACAACCTCAATAGTCAATAATAATTAAATTACAAAACAAAGGGAGTCAAATCTTGTAAAAAAATAAACATAAAGAAGGAGAAATAGATCACATCAAGCTGGGAAAAAACAAAGTAATTTGGAAAAGAAAAATAACAGATGAAAAGCCATCTGTCCTAATCGACAATCTTGAATAACACAAACATATGTACTTGAATTACAAACATAGAATGAAGAAATTACCCACATGCTCTAGGTCACAAGAGCCACCTTTGAACTCCATTTGTACCAATGAACAAAAGTGAATCTTGCAAACATAGAATGAACAAAAGGGAATCCTACAAATTAGACAAAGAAGCATGTGAACAGAAAAAAAAAAGACAAAACAAATAGCAAAGGAGATCAAGTTAGATGATAAAAAGACAAATAGAATGAAAAACAACTAAAACCCTAAACTCAAATCAAACCACCATTGTAACCCAAACCTCAAGAATACTTCAAGGAGCACCCTAAAAAGAATGAAAACCTGAAAAAAAAAAGAAAAGAAAATGGAAACATTAGTGTGTTTACAATGAAAAGCAAATCAAATAAACCACATAACTAATTCAAACAACAGATTTTTCCAAATCATTGCAAATAATAAGGAAAAAAAAGCCTAGTGATTCTTCTAAAATGAGAGAGATGATGGTTAAGAGAGGAAGAGATGAGAGGGAGAGCGATGGCAGAATACTCTCAAATTGGATAGAAACCATCAAGGGTTAAAGAGAGTTATATAAAATAATACAAAAAGTAACATTGTCATTAATTATAAGTGGGAACACATGGCATTTCAAAAAATTAGTTCGAACACATGGCATTTCAAAAACTTAGTGCGGACACATGTATCTTGCATGTTTGGATAGGGTTAAGCATGTAATTATTGACCTCGCAATAGAAAACAGATGCTCTCACGTGGGTATTTACTCGCACGAGTAGATTCCATTTGCTGCACGGAGAGAGCATCCCAATCGTATTAATTTAGATATATAAGATATATTGAATTTTTATATATAAATTCATAAATAATATAAAATATAAAATATATATTTTATAATTTTATAAAATTTATACATTAAAATCAATAAATATTATAATATAAACGGATTTGGATTTTAATCCAACCAAATGGAATCAAACTTAAATCCAATCCGATTACATAAATACATTATCGAAATCCAAGATAATCGAATCAGATGTTGGATTGGGCTAGAGATTTTTTGAGTATCATTGATAGGCCTACTCATTTGGGAGGGCTTTCACATAGTGGTTTCTGGCTTTGCAAGGTGAGCCCCAAATGAACAACCTAGAAGCTATGTTTAGTGAAAAAAACTAGAAAGTCTAAATATGCTTTCATTCTACCAAAAAGCTGGCTTTGCAATGAAGCCTTGTTCCAATAGCTTCTTCAAGGTGGCTTAGTGAAAGTAGCTCAATCAAAGTTGAATCCCTCCAAATGGGCCCTAGGTTCCAGTAGCTTTGCCAATAGAAAAGTGGGCTGTAAATGGTATCCAATTTGTTCAAATTTGAATTCAAATATGATCATATTAAGGGCGATCCAAATTCGATCCATTTATAATTGGATAATATATGGATCCACCCCTATCTAATCCAAATAATATGATCTGATTCAATTTAAATATATTTGCTCATATATACTCAAGATTTATGTTGTATCTATTATAAAGTTTATTTGAATCTTGTGTTTTACTAGATTGGCATAGCTTCAAGTATCATTCAATTAAATTTTCAATTCATTTTGTTCATGACATATAATATCAAAGCCATTTTGATTTCAATTTATTAATAATATATAATATTTGATAATTTTTAGTTTAATTTATTTATAATATCCAATACCCCATAGCAATTCAATTTGATTGAAATCCGATATAAATCCAATAGATATGATCTGATTCAAATTTGCATACAAATAAATCAAATTTGGATCTACCCATATTCCATTTGATACATTGCAACACTGTAAAATATTTGGCTTTTCCTCCCAAGGCTACAAATATATACAGTACAAATACATACAAAAGGTTTTGTACTCTATATATTTATATTTGTACTTCTTCCAAAGGAGTACAAATATAATACAAATATGTACAATGTAAAACCTTATATTTTATCATTTTGTATGTATTTATACTCTACATATTTGTATTTATACTCTTTCCAAACTGAGCTAAAGACACCATCTCACAGTCATCTCATATCGAGGATCAATTTCTTCTTCTTATATTTTAAGATATTACAGACAGCCATCCTTTACTTATAGTGTAGTGACACTTTGCCCCTCAAGCTTTGCTTTGTGACAAAGAACTCCCTTGAACGTCTTGATTCTAGTACCCCCGCCATTAGCCTTCTCTCAATTGACTTCATGGTATATTGGCTATATCCTGTCAAACATTTCTAAAACCGTAAATTACCTTTATTTTATGATACCATTTTGATTTTTTAACTTATTTTTTTTTTCTAAAACCATAACTATTACATGTTTCTCTCCATTTTTTCTCAACATATTTCATCTTTAAAATACTTTGAGAATGATTTTTGCCTTAGAATGGCTATTTGGGCTATTTCGTCATTTTGATTCGTAGATCATAAAAATCTGTAAGGGCGTTAACCGTACCCGAACTTTAACCCGATCCAAGCTAAACCGGGCCAAATTGAAGCGTTGTATTGTACGGATCAAGAAGTATTAAATCCGTGCCAATGAGAAGTGGCTCAGAATTGCGAAGAACATCTAATGGGGCCCATCATATCTAAACAGTGAGGAGTCGAATAGTGGAGTGGACAGTGGAAGTGCCAATCTGGAGAATACGAAACGATAATACTGTGCTCCCTCCAGCGAAAAGTTTGGGCGCTGATGATCGGAAAAGAGCACGGTAAATGGAGCTCCTCTCGCTGCATTCTCCTCCTGCAGTCGGTCTACATTTCTCTTCCTTACGAAAGGTTTTAACCGGAAAGCGAAACATCTTTGGTCAGGGTCTCACATTTTCCAATTCAAAGAGGTACCCAGATGCCACCAACCTCAAATTTCTTGATTGCAGAGCTCAAGCATCTAATTCGGGTATGTCATCTCCTGTGTCCTGACAAAACCAGTAATACATTTTTAATGGCTGAAGTGGGCAACTTTCGTTTGATTATAATGTACAGCTACAACATTCATGTTGCTGAATAGTTAGTTCTCAGCTCTCTTTCATCGTTATGTTAAAATGATTAGCCCACATGAATTTGGGAGAGTATATCCATTCAGTGGTGGGCAGCAATGAAAGAATAAGCTTTCAAATGATGTCTAAAATGGGAGTTGAAGTATTATTTGGATATCATATTATTGCTACTGGCTGCAGGTATATTTTTCTATACTTAATCCGAGTATGTTTTGGTTCTGAAATTGAGGCACTATGGGAAACTAATGTATCATTAAAAGAAAACAAAAATTTACCCAAGGAGAATGGTGCACAAGGCACTGCCTATACAGCCATATCTGCATCGGAAATTCTTGGTGGAAGTTTACATTTGAATTATAATACCTAAATTTGCAAGAGAAAAAAACTGATTAATTCTCATATGGAACTCATTGATGGTGGAATAAGTTTGACCTTATGTGCTTACATTTTGCTCATGTGAAGAAAATTTTGGTCGCCAAAATGAAATTGTAAGAAACTGGAAGGACTATGCGGACTTACATACTTGCCTTCTTCTAATTGGTCTTGCCACAGATTGACACCATTTTCTGTGAATAGGAGGAAAATGTAATTGATGTCAACATGCTTGTTTAGACAAAACAACTGTAACAGATGTCCAATATTCCTACACAGATGTGTGCTTGGGAGTCACCTGGTAAATTTCATCAGAGAATATAAAAATGAAACTGGAGATGAAACAAATAAAACATCTTGCATCAGAATATCCAGCTATCTGTAATTGATTTAATTCAGAGATGTTTAGCCATATGCCATATGGTCTGTTGGCTGGAGATAATCTATCCAGTACCCACATCAACAGTCTAAGCCTTTCAGTTGAGACTTTATTTGCATAAATGTGATATTTAAAATGTGTGTTTTTACTACCTAAAGTAATCCCTATTTAAATATCAGAACGGTGTAAATAAATAAGAAAAATTGCATTAAATAAGCAATTAAAATCAGTTGAACCAAGGTTTTAAAAGGCTAAAGGCAGAGGGCGGAGGCGAGGTGGTTGGGTGTGATAGGGGGGAGGCCTAAGCCTCGAACAAAAAAAAGTAAAATTTTATGGATATATTCTATAAATAATAAGGGCATGAGAAAATACAAAATCAAGATTTTATATAATATTATGTGGCTTATTTGATATATTAGACATGGATTTGAATCCTACCTGAGTATTTTTGTCTTCAATCTGATTAAAAACCTTGGTGGCATAATCTATGGAATTGTGGTTGAAGAAAAGACGAATCATCTCAAATAGTACAAAAGGGTCTTGCTCATGGCTTTTTTTTATTATTCTAGCATGTAGTGGGTAGACTTAGCTGATATTTCTGCACTTCTGCAACTGGGTGATGATTCCATATCGATCATCACTACTCCTATTTGAATTCAAATTTGGCAAGAAGGGAGATGTGCTGGCAACGACCAGGGTGAGAAAACCCATTGGCCAATCTGTTATTTCTTGTTTTCTGTAAACTTTCTTGTGCGGCAGGTGTCTATTGACTTGCACTCAAGGTTCAAAGCGTTAGAGTGAGGCTCAATCTCAGGTCAGAATGGAATATAATGGAGTGCCAGAGCAACCCCCCACAGTCCAAATTAAATAGTTATAGATGCTTTTAGTATTTTGAGTAAAAACAGCAAGATGGTAGGACATTATTGAAGCAACAAATAAGTTTTATTCCAAATTAAATATTGTATGTTCCAAATAAAATATTGCATATTCACGAAGAATAAAACAGCCAAAACAAAGCATTGTTAAAAAAGAACAGAGCATCATGAGAAGAAAAAAAAACTAGAAAAGAAGGGACCTAGTGGTTCGTTTTAGTCTGACCCTTAAGTCTGTCGATCTTCGCTGCTTTCTTAATTGTTTTTGGTGCACTAGTACAGCCTCACCCTTAACACTGGTTCATCTTCTAGTCTATTGACTGTAGTCAGTTTCTTCTCTCGTCTCCGACTCTTCAGTTTCTACAATTCTACTCTAATTCAAAAGTAACATAGAAAAATGTGCCCTAAGCTTTTGGATTTGTTTATTTTTCTTTAATCTCAAATTTACCCCTGTAAAAATATAGTTATTCATCATTGACAACCTTAAAATTTGGAGCGTAGGCCTCAACGATGCTGAGGCTGAAGGCAAAAAGGCTTACGCCTCTACCATCTCAAGGCCTAAGCCTTAGCTATTGGGGAAAAGGCTACCAAGGCCAGGCCTTTCTGGTCCGCCTCGCCCCTCGCCTCTGCAGCCTTTTTGAAAGCATGAGTTGAACCATGTAAATCTTGTCTGCCTCACCAATTCAAGATTGTGTGCTACCATATATACAAGACCAATGTAGAAATTCAGCTCAACTCAACTATGTCTTGGCACATCTATATGGGGTTGGCTACTTGAATCTTGTTCCATCATTCCACTGTGTAGAAATTACATTTTTCTATTGTTCAAATGTCCACATAGAGAATCTACCTTTCTGCAGACGTGATCCATAAAATGTAGGAAATAAAATTGGGATTAATAGTATTATAGATCCTAAGCAATATTGGAAAGTAATGAAAAAATTATTCTTGTTTATCAAGTTTCTCTTTCTATTCCTGTTATACTTTACTGTGCCAGTTAAAATGCACTTTGCAAAAAATCCATATTTGCTTTAAGAAATTATTTGATTTAAGTTACTCTATCTGTCTAAGGCACAACTAAAGCCAATCCAGGGAACTCAGAGGTCATTACACAGGAAAGCCAATCAGAAGATGAGAATCTTGCATTTGTTGCTGGTGCCACTGGTAGAGTTGGTTCACGCACTGTAAGGTTAAATTCTACTCTCTATACTTCAGATCACAAAGGATAGTCCATTTGGCTCTTCGCCATAAAAGATGCTAATTTGTTGAAATTTTCATCAGGGAGCTTCTAAAACTTGGCTTCCGCGTCAGAGCAGGCATCAGAAATGCTCAAAAAGCAGAACCATTGGTGCAAGTGTGTTTTGAATTAGCACTTATAGGTTTATCCGTGGCTTCACATATTCCAAACATTTTGATGTTAACAAAGTATTATCTCTTTGCAGAGTGTTCAACAGATGAAACTTGATGCTGCAGTTGAAGCCACAGGAGTTCAACGTAAGAAAAAAGAACTTTGACTGCATAAATACTTAAAATTTTCTTGAATGGTGAAAAAAATAAGAAAAAAGAATCATTTTGAAAAATAAGATGTTTGCAGCTGTCTGTACATGGCCATACAGTGAATAACAGATATTATTTGGTCTTTAGACCAGCTGTAGAGAAGCTTGAAATTGTTGAATGTGACTTGGAGAATCAAGATACAATTGGATCGGCTATCGGTGATGCATCCTTGGTGATATGCTGCATTGGTGCCAGTGAAAAAGAAGTTTTTGATGTCACTGGACCATATCGAATTGACTACCAGGCTACTAAAAACCTTATTGATGCAGGTAAATTCAGTGCTTGGACTTGCTTTATTTGTGGTTATATTGGTTGCTGTTACAGTGATAATTTTATGGTCCAATAATCCCAATTAGAATAAAGCAAGCAACATGACCCTAATGACCCATCAGAAAGTTCCAAAGTAATTACAAGTCTGGTGCAAAAACCATTGACTAGAACTGCCAAACTATCCACTTTTTCTCTCAGTGTGAAAACCATTAACTGCATTCTATGGTAGATTCACAATCCAGAGGGGGAAGCCAACATGCAACGTTTATAGGTTACAGACCTGATTAATATCTGTAATGTATTTGGAAGGGTATGCATGTATGTTCAGGGGAGGATAATGAGCTAGCCATCAGTTGATGATTTTGGGAGGGCCTTACTGTGCTCTCATTATCTATTATTTTTTCTTCCATTAATTAATACAGTTACCAAAGGTCTGGGCCATCTCTCTCTCTCTCTCTCTCTCTCTCTCTGCACCTGGAATTTTGTTTTTAATTGACATATCATGTTTTCTCCTTTTTAACTTCAGGCTCTTTTCTACACCTTTACACCTAAAAATCAATTAAAACTTTAGACTATTATGAAGCCTCCATGTTTTCTGCAAAACAAAATCATGTTGGGTGTTTTATCCTTTTGGAAATAAAATGGTCCACAGTAAGGATCTCATGGAGATAATATAGACCATAAGGAAAAAGATTCCTTGAAAGTAATGCTGGTTCTAGATGACTCAATTGGGAAAGATCTGTGACTTTTCCTGCTCAAGTCCTTGAGGGAGAAGACCAAAAACATAACTTGTGGTTTAATATTCCAAGCTAGATTCATGGAAGACCTGAGTTCTCTTATTTTTCACATGTGCAATCTGTGGGTGCTGAATTCAGAGATGTACAAAGGTTTCACTCTAAACATGATTAAGCAGAATGTAGTGGAACAGTTGTTCTCTTCACCTAGTTGTTTAATAGCTGTAGAGAACATTGATGTGGGCCCCACAGCTGTGGTCCCACTCTGTTCGTAGGGTAGAATGTATCTAGTCACAGCTGTGGTCAATTTGTTATTCTGTTATTCCTAGTTATTTAATTTTCAGTTTTATATTGTTATGTGTTAGCAGTTATGATGTAAACACCAAGGGCAGATATGTCCTTTCATGTAACTAGCATAACATATAAATATTAAATTAAAGTGGCGGCGGCAGAATATTGAGATTCTATTCTTCTCCTCAAAGCTTGTGTTCTACTGCTCTCTCACCACTCTTTCTTCTACTTCTTCTTCACTTTCTCTTCTCATCGAACCTAAAGTTTCTTAGTGATCAAGACTGATAGCAGTCTTGAACACCTACATGGTATCAGAGCCAAGTTAGGGTTTCTCATGTGAGCCTAATACCAGCCGACCACATGAGAATCTCCTAGGACTGGAAGCTGAAAAGGTGTTCGCAGACTGACTCTTGGAAATCGCCAGAAGTGCTAGCAGCTATTGGAGACTTGCTAGGGTTGCAGAGTGTTGGTGGTCAAGAAGGATCAGAGAAGACTAGGGTTCGGGTAACCCTAAAAGGCAGCGAACCATTTTTCCTTGTAAGTTGTTTACTTTCTAAGAGAAGTTCTATCAAAGAAGATAGGTTGGACCTATTTGGAGGGGAAGGCAGAACCATTCTAGGGTTTTCTCTCTTCGATTCACTAGGGCTTTACAGCAAACCCTAGGCCGAACTGTCTCAACTGTGTTTCTCTCTACTCTAGGGTTTGAAAGTAGTCTTGCGGCAAGCCCTAGGGTTTGACTGAATCTTATGATCTACCTAGAGCTGCCCTTAAGTTTATGGGTAGGTTTGATCAGATTCTAGGGTTTCTTATTAACCCTACTATATAGTACTGTTTGGATTGTGCAACTGAATTGTTCACTTTAAGGACTGATTAAAACCCTAACTTTCCCAAGCATATCAGTTTTTTTAAGCTGTTTTCAGAGTCCTAAGGGGTTAGAGCTCTACGGACAACTACTGTTGTGTTGGCTAGTTGGATTCAGATCAGAATTATCCCAGTTTTGTGCACATACACTGTGAATGCAGATCAGGCCCATACTGTTTTTGGTGATTGGTAGTTCAAGTGCTGTTTTTGAGACTTGATAGAAATGGAGTTTAAAAATCAGGAAGGCAGAAGGCAGCCTTGGGAACATCAGTTATGGTAGTGTTTCTGAGATGGGTGGTCAGATTACGACCGTAAAGTTTGATGGATCAAACTATTTGGAATGGGCCCAATCAGCCATGATGGCTATTGGTGGAAGAGGTAAATTAGGGTACCTCTTGGGAGATATGAAAGAACCTCCCAAGGGAGACCCGACATATACCAAGTGGATTCAAGAAAACTACTTGGTTATGATATGGCTGTGTAATTCTATGCAGCCTCATATTAGCCGGAATTATTTGTGGGCAAAGACAGCTAAGGAGATATGGGATGTTATGAAAGAAACTTATTCCCAACCCCTTAATGTTGCCAGAGCATATGAATTGAAATGTGAAGTGAAAAATCTTAAACAAGGAGAGAGACCGGTTTTAGTATATTTTTCTACCTTGCAATCCCTATGGCGTGAGCTTGATCACTTAGAGACTCTTGAGTGGGAGAGTCCCAGAGATGCACAGATATGAAACGAACCGGGTATTTGAGTTTCTGGCAAACCTAAATTCAGAGTATGATATTGTCCGACAACAGATTTTGACCAGAGGCAGTGTGACATCCTCTCAGGCATACTCATTTGTACACAGTGAAGAGACAAGAAGGAAGGTTATGATGCAACCTCAGCCCCCCACACCAGCCTTTGTAGCGGTCACACCCAAATCAGGGGGTGATTCAGGGACAAGAGGAAGGAAGACAAGAAGGATGTGGTATGTGAACATTGTAAGAAGCCCAAACATACAAAAGAAACATGTTGGAAACTGCACCCTCACTTGGTTCCTGCAAAGTTGAGAAACAAGAAGGGCACTGCTCATGTAGCCGTGAACACTGATTCAACATCCTCATCTGGCACAAAAGGAACATCTTTAGAGACCATAGCTGCAATTCGGGCTGCCCTAATACAGCTAGAAAAGGAAGTTGGAAGTTTAGCTCAGCCACCATAGTCTTCATCAGCCCCTGCTACATCTGCCTTTGCACATTCAGGCACTCGAGCTTCAGCCTATCATGCCTCAGCTCCAGGTACTACTGAACCTTGTTGTGTAATCGACTCAGGTGCATCTGATCACATGACTAGCTTGTCTTCATTGTTTACTACTTACCATTTGTTTTCTGGTAGGGATAAGGTATCTATTGCTGATGGCTCCATGGTTCCTATTTCTGGGAAGGGTGACATCAAGTTATTAGATACTATCTGCCTGTCATCTGTCTTGCATGTTCTTAAGCTTGATACTAACATTCTTTCAGTTAGTAGTATTACCAAGCATATGAATTGCTCAGTAACCTTCTTCCCTGACCGATGTGTTTTTCAGGACTTGGAGACGAAGAAGGTGATTGGGACTGGCCGTGAGATGAATGGGATCTATCTGCTCGGGGAGCGGTTCCGTCAGGGAGAGTCAGTTGAGAATATGTCTTTTGTTTCTCAGAGTGTGAGTCTGGTTATGCTTTGGCATAACCGATTAGGTCATTTGTCTTTTTGGTCTTTACAGAGTTTGTTTCCTACTTTATTTGAGTCTATTGAGTTGTCTCAGTTACAGTGTAAAAGTTGTGAGTTTGCTAAGCATTGTAGAAAGCCTTATTTATTGAGTAATAAAAGGAGTGATAATTCTTTTGATATTGTGCATACTGACGTTTGGGGGCCTTATCATATCCCTTCCATGGGTGGGTACAGATATTTCTTGTTATTTGTTGATGATCATACCCGTTTCTCTTGGGTTTATTTCATGCGTTCACGAGATGAGGTACCTTCCCTGACCCAAAATTTTCACCAAAATGATCCTAACCCACTTTGATGCCAAGATCAAAGTTCTCAGATCTGATAACGCAAAGGAATACTTTGCTAAATCATTGACATCTTATCTTCTTCATCATGGGGTTATCCATCAGAGCTCTTGCCCTCATACACCTTAGCAGAATGGAGTTGCCGAAATGAAGAATAGGCACATTTTGGAAGTGGCTTGAAGTCTCATGTTTACTTTCAATGTTCGTATTCGCTTCTGGGGTGATGCTATCCTCACGACTGTATACCTTATTAATCGGGTTCCTTCCAGGTTCTTTGATATGCGATCTCCTTTTTCCCTTTTACACCCATGTGAAGACTTGTTTTCTATTCCCCTTAAGACATTTGGTTGTACTTGCTTTGTTCAACTTCTTGGTCCCCATCACTCCAAGTTCGAACCCAAAGCCTCCAAATGCATCTTCCTTGCTTATGCACACACTCAAAAGGGTTATTGCTGCTATGATCCTGTCTCAAGGAGGAAGCCTGTCTCCATGGATGTCACTTTCTTTGAGGGGGGACCCTCTATTATCCTCGGGTTTCCCCTCAGGGGGAGAGCAGTGAGAGTGGGGGTTTGAGTCATTGTCTTCAGGGGGAGAGTAGTGAGAGTGGGGCAGTTCCTTTACCTATTCCATTGGGTGATGAGAGCTGCAATCAGGAGTTGAGGGAGAGTTGCAATGGTGAGGGTGGTCAGAGAGATCAGGAGTTGAGGGTCTATCACAGGCGGTGCAGGTAGGTTGATCCTGATCATCAGCAGTCCAGGCCAGCTCCAATCTCATCTACAGCTCCAGGTCCAGGTACTACAGTCCCAGGGCCCACAGAAACTTCCCCTATCTTTGCCATTTCACCTCCTACAGATGATCTTGACCTTTCGATTGCAGTCCGTAAAGGGAAATGACATTGTACCACATCTACAGCCCACTGTATTTCCCAATTTTTATCCTATGATCGCCTATCTCCTACCTACAGGTCCTACCTTAGTTCCATTTTCCAATGTCCCTATTCTAAGAACAGTGCAAGAAGCCCTATCCGTCCCGGAATGGAAAGATGCAATGCAAGCTGAGATGGATGCCCTGTTGAAAAATAACACCTGGGAGGTAGTTGATCTGCCCAAAGGAAAGAAACCAGTTGGATGCAGATGGGTATTTACGGTGAAGCATAATGCAGATGGATCTATTGAGAGGTATAAAGCTCGGTTAATTGCAAGAGGGGTTACACAGACTTATGGCATAGATTACTTAGAGACCTTTGCACCGGTAGCCAAGATGACCACTATTCGAGTCCTATTGTCCCTTGCAGCGAGTCACACTTGGCCTTTATACCAAATGGATTTGAAAACTGCCTTTCTGAATGGAGATCTGTAGGAAGAAGTTTACATGTGTTTGCCTTCTGGATTCTATGATGCAAAAATAGGTAAGAAGGTCTGCCGGCTCAACAAGGCTTTGTATGGTTTGAAACAATCACCTAGGGCTTGGTTCGATAGATTCAGACTAGCCCTTGTGAAGTTTGGTTATGTACAGACCCAATTAAATCATACCCTATTCATCAAGAGGGTGGAGTCCTCCTTGACACTACTGGCAGTATATGTTGATGACATTGTGGTCACAGGGAATGATAGCCATGAGATTGAGTCCCTTAAACAGCTTCTTCACCAAGAATTTGAGGTGAAAGACCTTGGTGTACTTTGGTATTTTTTGGGTATTGAGGTTGCTAGATCCAAACAGGGGATCTTTATCTCTCAGAGGAAATATGTCCTAGACCTGTTGGTAGAAACTGAAAAGTTAGGTGTCAAGCCTGCAGATACACCAATTGAACAGAACCACAGGATTAGTGCCGAGAGTGGGGAGATTCTTGAAGATAAAGTTATGTTCCAGCAATTGGTAGGAAAGCTCCTATATCTCTGCCTCACTCGGCCGGATATTACTTATGTTGTTAGTGTTGTCAGCCAGTACATACATTCCCCTAGAACCACACATCTTCTTGCGGCAGAAAGAATCTTAGCCTACTTGAAGAGATGCCCAGGTAGGGGTATACTATTTAAGAACAACAATCACATGAAGGTGGAGGTCTATACGGATGCTGATTGGGCTGGGAGTGTTGACGACAGAAGGTTTACCTCAGGATATTGTGCCCTTGTGGGAGGAAACCTTGTCTCCTGGAGAAGTAAGAAACAAAGTATTGTCTCCCGGTCAAGTGCTGAAGCAGAATACAGGTCCATGGCCAATGGAGTGGCTGTATTGTGATAATCAAGCCGCCATTAATATAGCACATAATCCAGTACAGCATGACAGAACCAAGCACATTGAAGTTGACCGCCACTTTGTACGAGAGAGGGTCTCATTTCAAGAAGTATGCCTCCCTTACATCACATCCAGTATGCAACTAGTAGACATCCTCACTAAAGCTGTATCAAGAAAGAAGCTAGAAGCAGATCTATCCAAGTTGGGAATGATGAACATATACTCCCAACTTGAGGGGGAGTGTAGAGAACATTGATGTGGGCCCCACAGCTGTGGTCCCACTCTGTCCGTAGGGTAGAATGTATCTTGTCACAGCTGTGGTCAATTTGTTATTCTGTTATTCCTAGTTGTTATTTAATTTTCAGTTTTATGTTGTTATGTGTTAGCAGTTATGATGTAAACACCAAGGGCAAATATGTCCTTTCATGTAACTAGCATAACATATAAATATTAAATTAAAGTGGCGGCGGCAGAATATTGAAATTCTGTTCTTCTCCTCAAAACCTGTGTTCTACTGCTCTCTCACACTCTTTCTTCTACTTCTTCTTCACTTTCTCTTCTCATCGAACCTAAAGTTTCTTAGTGATCAAGACTGATAGCAGTCTTGAACACCTACAATAGCTAATAGCCCCCCTCCCCCCAATCAAGAGAAGAGGAGGAGGTGGCTTTGTACTTTGATGGAAGTGCACTAGGGAACCCGTGATTAGCTGGAATTGGTGGCATGTTTAAGAGGAGGGATGGTAGTCCTTTGTGGTTTTTTAGTGGACCAATAGGGACTGCAGATTCTACAACGGCTGAAATTCTGGCAGTGCTAAACGGCCTCTATATCACAAGAAGTCTCGGATTGACCAACCTGGTAGTAAAAGGGCGACTCTTGCAATGCGATAAAGTGGCTTGGGGAGAAGGAAGACAAGCCTTGGAGATTGGCTCACTACCTGGATGAGGCTAGAGATCTGTTATACTCCTTGAATGTAAACATAATCTGGATTCCCAGGGCCTTAAACTTTGTAACAGATAGATTAGCCAAATCTGGTGCACACAGGGAAAGCCTATATAGTGATAGTATCATGCCTTTGTAACCTGTACGAGGCTTGCCATCTTTGTAGATCATCTAATGTACTATTTCTTTTTCTTTAATAAAGTTACTATTTCTCTCAAAAATATTCCAAGAATGTCATTCATCAGAAATTTGGGCTATGGTTGTTTGCTCTAGTCTGCCCAAAAGTCATTTGAGCTGGCCCTGTGGTTCATTTCCTAGAACGCGTTCTCAACTCAGGGCACCGACTACTAATAAAAAAACTTTGGGCACCAGACATGCTGTATCAGTAATGGCATCATAATAGCTTCTGGCTGTTAATGGGTCTACGCAACATATTGGATCGTCCTTTTCAACGAAGAAATAAATTTATTAAAACCTGGGACACCTTCAAAATACCCACACAATTGCTATAACTAGAGAGGACTTCACAGCTTTCCTATCCATGAAATTTAAACCACACTTATTCTGTCCTATCCATAAATGACTCCCTCCATTGCAAAACCTGCACTGCCACTTACTTATAAGCACTATGTATATTAAACTCAAAGCTCTGATACCTAAGTTTCTCAGTTCTTTTGACGGGTTAAGACCTTTTCCCTTTACATTTCTAGTGTAATCTTCTCTCTTTTCTGTTTGTAGATATAGCTGGCACTTCATGATTATGTGCTGCACTTTTTTCAGGGTTGAGTATCCTTGTACCCTCCTCTTTCCATGAAAAATTCTGTTGCTAACAAGTAAAAAAGTGAGAAGGAAAAAGAAGGCCACAGTTGAGTGCCAACCCACCTGGACCTCAATCTTTACTGAAGAACATACCTGAGTCACCTGACCTGTCAAGTATACTTGAATCTTAGTATATGGGCAGGCAATTGATCCGCCTGGTATGAAGTTGGACGAACCCAACCCTCTGCCAACTCCCCATGAGCTTGTTTTGCTGAATCTTCAAAAGGAGAGGGTATAAGAAATATGGATTATCTAGTGTTGATAGTTTAATAGTGTAGGGGTGACAAGATAAAAGCTCTTTTGGGGCCCTAACATTTCAATATAATTGTATTTTTTGTATATTCTGACTGCTGTACAGGGGAGCCCCTTTTTGGGATTAGGATGCCATTGGTATATTTTTAATATCCTAGGAGATTATGCTTTTCTTATTATTATTTTTATTGATACATACTTTGATCTTGTTGTTAATCAAGAAAACAACGAAAAGAAGAAAAGAAAAGAAAATAAGAAGCCTTTATGATCATGAAATGGAGGGTGATCAAATAAAATTTTCATTCAGGGGAATGGAGTTCATTCTTTTTCATTCTTTTTCCCTTTCTTCTTGTAATTTGCCCTTACATTCAAAAATGGGATTGAACTGAATACCTTTTCTGAATTTCCAGCAATCATTGCAAAAGTTGACCACTTCATTTTGGTTACCTCCCTGGGTACAAACAAGATTGGATTCCCTGCTGCTCTTCTGAAGTAAGCATAAAATTAAATTTTTGCACAGATCAATTTAACATTTTATTAAATCGTTGTAAATGATGCAGCTATTGACAGAACCAAGTTAGTAGTGTCTCAATTATCTATTCAGCAATTAAGTGTTTTAACTTACCCTCATTTGTGCTTCTAAAGTTTGTTTTGGGGAGTTCTTGTTTGGAAAAGAAAGGCCGAGGAAGTACTGATAAGCAGTGGCCTTCCATACACTGTGCGTAACTAACATATGGAGTTTGATTTATTTAGTTGTGTTCTTGATGTATCTCTGCTCCAATTTTGTTTATTCATTTGATCCTGGTTTTCAGATAGTAAGGCCTGGAGGGATGGAGCGGCCTACCGATGCTTATAAGGAAACTCATAATATTGTTCTTGCTGAAGAAGACACTTTATTTGGTGGTCAAGTGTCAAACCTTCAGGTTTTCACATTTCTAAGCCTTATTTGCATTTAGTATATAGCTGAACCCTGTTTTCTTTGCTGGAGATGCATTTAATCAATTTTGAGACAAGAAAGGCTACACAGTTTCCTTGCCGTAAAAAAACCATATTGTTGTCTCCATGTTCATGTTTCCTTTTTTGTTCACTCCCTTGTTACTTAGAAGTTATTCTTTCATAAAGGTCGCCCATTTATTGAAAGCAATCACCAATTTCTTCCTGATGGAGGTATATAATCAATTAAACAGAAAGAAATTTCCATTTGAAGGAGAATCTACTTTTGTAGGAAAAAAGAAAAAGAATTATGGAATTGAGGGCTTGGATGCTACAGAGTCACTGATATTTATAGTTTATACTTGATGAAAGATAAATTTCATTATGCAAGGGAGTCAGAAATTCCAATTTCTTCTTTAAGCATTGGTCCTGTTGGAGTTCAACTCTTGACTTTTGCATATAATATTCGTATACTAGATTCATCCTTTTAAATATTCCAAGTTCTCCTTTCCTTACCTCATGAGTCTGCCATATGACTATAACCATTATTTTCAGTCTTTTGTCCAAGTCTATAAGCATTGGTTACTAACACAGTTATGGGTTATGGAATCATATATATCAAGTAATCATCCAGTCATGAATGTAAATAACAGGACAAAAATTAACACCTCATGTCACAATAAGTATAGGCCACTATGAGTCACTTGGTTGAGCATATCTTTAGCATATTTTGTTATTCATTTTCCTTAATTGTACAATTTTCATGTGAAAAAGAAAGAAAAGCTCAGCATTATCATAATGACTATTTACTTTGTGACCTTATCTGGCATCTGATAATTCTTCATATCGCCTTTCCAGTTGGCAACCAGGTATTGCATTTAATTACCTTCGACCAAAACATTTCTGTGCAACTTTGGAGTATATTGACCAGAGATATCTTATAGGTGGATTTTTGTGTTCACCCTAAACATTTATGTGCTGACTGCTAACAACCTTAGTGCAACAAAATTTCCTTGAACCTTGTTTCTTGTAGACATCTAAGCAAAATATAATGGATTACCATAGGCATAATTTTTGAGGAGAGAATTAACTCGCCACAATGAATAACATTCCATAGAATATTTTTAGTATATTCTTTTGTTTCCCCCTTTCTCCTTGATTTCGTTTTACAAATATCATGTGAAGTCCCTAGTTTCTAAGTATTATCTTTTTTGTCATGCATCTCCAGGACTCATGCTTGAACTTTTTCTAAGTTAATCCATTTTGGATTTCGGTTATAATGCTTATATGCCATATTGTAGGTAGCTGAACTCATCGCATTCATTGCCAAAAATCGAAGTCTATCTTACTGTAAAGTGGTAGAAGTCATTGCAGAAACAACTGCAACACTGACTCCCTTTGGAGAGCTTCTTGCCAAGATACCATCTCAGCGTGTGTATAGCTCTGCATCAAAGGTAGGATAATTCTGTACAAAATACTATTTCTATTCCATGAATACAGAGAAAAGGTAAGGTGTTTTATTAATCATGTTAAGAATAAGACCAATTCTTCTTTGAACATGGATATGTCCTTCCAAAGGCCAATTCAATGTGG
This sequence comes from Nelumbo lutea, assembly GCF_056320005.1. NCBI lineage: Eukaryota > Viridiplantae > Streptophyta > Magnoliopsida > Proteales > Nelumbonaceae > Nelumbo > Nelumbo lutea. The sequence goes on from NC_142688.1 coordinate 23,349,122, forward strand.
CTGAATGTCAATAGAAGTAACTCAAGTATACCTTTAGAGAGAGTGAGAGAGAATGAAGAAAAAGGGGTGCAGATTTTAATGGTGCTGCCGCCCCAATGAATTGCTATTTTTATTAATCAGTGAAGAGGTAAAGATGGGAATACCCCTGTTGCTTATATAAAAGAGAGAAACAATAACAAATAATAATAAAACAACAAATAAGCAACAAGTAGTGGGACCACAAATTAATTAGCTGTATCTCTATACTCTCCCTCAAGTGAGGAGTAGATATTCATCATTCCCAACTTGCATAGATCTGTCTCCTACTTGAATTCGCAAACTGCTTAGCAAGTTGCATATCAGAGGCTATATAAGGAAGACATACTTCTTGGGAACAACTCTCTCTTTGATAAAGTTGTATATTGGAGGCTGTATTGGGTTATGAGCAATATTAGTGGTGGCTTGGTTTTCACAATACAACATTAAGGGTCTTTCATAAATAATGCCCAGTTCTTCAAGTAGGGATCTCAGGCATAACACTTCAGCAACACCATTACCCTTAAGACCTGTACTCTGCTTTAGCATCAAAGCAGTTAATAACATTTTGTTTCTTTCTCCTTTAAGAAATAAGATTTCCTCCAACAAAGGCACGATACCCTGAAGTAAATCTCCTATCATCAACACACTCGGCCAAATCTACATCAGCGTACACTTCTATCTTCATATGACTATTATTCTTGAAGAGTATACATTGGCATGAACACCACTTTAAGTAGGCTAGTATTCTTTCAACAACAAGAAGATGGGATGTCTTGAGGGGAGTGCATATATTGACTGACAACACTAATAGCATATGAAATGTCAAGATGTGTTAGGCAAAGATAGAGAAGCTTTCCAACCAGTTGTTGATACATGGCTTTGTCTTCAAGAGGCTCAACCCCTTCCGCATTTATCTTATGATTTTTCTCAATAGGTGTGTTTATAAGTCTAACTCCCAAATTTCCAATTTCCTCTAGGAGATCAAGGACATATTTCCTTTGGGAGATGAAAATACCATGCTTGGACCTAGCCACTTCAATTCCTAGGAAATACCGCAAATCACCTAGATCTTTCACCTTAAACTCCTTTCAAAGTAATTGCTTAAGAGAACTAATATGATCAATATCACTGCCTATCACCAGAATATCATCAACATACATGACAAGGAGATTCAAGGCAAAACCTGTTTTCTTGATAAAGAAAGTGTGTTCAAACTAGGCTTGTAAATAGCCAAACTTCTCCAAGGCAAGTCTAAATATATCAAACTATGCCCTTGGAGATTGCTCAAACCATACAAAGCTTTTTTCAACTAATAGACTTTCTTTCTAGTATCTACATCATAAAAACGAAGAGGCAATTCCATATACACCTCCACCTATAGATCACCATTCAATAAAGCATTTTTAACTAATGATCAAAGTATCAGTATTGGGTATTGTTCATGACAACTTGGGTACGAAAACGGATACTCTTTGGAAGTGCATGGATACAGACGAAAAATATGGGAACACTTGGATACGCTAGGGAAATGCATACAAATTTCATAAATGTATTAATGACTTTAAGTTTAATGTCAAACTAGCTACAAATAATGTATAAATACTTAGAAATTGCATATTTTAATGGTATATATGAAGAAATGTATTACAATTAATATAGCGGAATACATAGATATCTTACAATTTTATTGATATTACATCAATCGGGAGCCCAAGACATATCATATAGATTTTTTACAAATTAATACATGCACAAAGCTATTATTATTTTATTTTCTATTAAAGTCCAAGGCATGAAACATATGCAACTATTATATCAATTTTTTCTATTTTGTTATTATTAATATTTTATTTATATAAATTTCTTGAAATTAAAAATCAAATTTTCGATATAAATGTGTATGTTGTTTTTTTGGATTGCATGTAGACTTTAACATTAATAAAAGTTAATTTGGTTCATTTGTTGGCATGAAATGAAAGGTGGCTTGGTGGTTAAGGATGCATGAAACTCTTGGGCATTGGGCAACTTGGGTTCCTCAGTTCAAAACACACTAGGTCCCTTTTTTATAGTGAGCACTCTTGTCAAACCAGGGTTCGATACACCTCCTAGGGCTATAAATAAGTTGGATCAGATCTGATCCAAATTCGAATTCGATCTGGTAAGAACCGGATTTGGATATTTCCCTTGATCCTAACAAATCAGATCGGATTGAAAAAATCAATCCATATAGTTAATGGATTTAATTCAGATATACCCTGATTTGATCCACCATGACAAATCAGAGTTGGATTTATTTACATATTATATGTGTATATTTTATATATTATTTATATAAATATATATTACATATTATGTATTATAATATATTATTATATTATATAAATAATATAATATATTATTTATATTATATCATCGAGTTTTTTATTATAATTCTAATAAAAATCGGATATTTGATAAGATATTCGAATTCGAATCATACTCTTGAAAATTTAACGGATTCTTATCAGATTCGAATAAGTTGAATTTCTTATCGAATCGGATCAGGTGTACCCTTTAGTGAATCCAATTCGATCCATTTGCAGATGCTTCCATATTGGACCGTATTGGATGATATTGTAGGATACACACCGATACAGTGGTGTATCAGATTGACATGCACACAACTGGCAAAATTCACCTATAGTCATAGTGTATCTTGTGCCGATGCTGTCCCATGCTGATACGATATGCCCCGTATTAGGCATATCATGTCGATATTTTAATCATTTTTTTTAACATCCATCTAGAACAACCCCACGAGAAACTTGTTGCAAGTGATAACAATACTTTGATGTTGTTAGCGATTGGTGCAAAGGTTTGTAAGTAATTAATGCCATAAGCCTATGTATATCCCTTAGCAACTAGCTGGGCCTTGTATCTTTTAATTTAACCATCGGCATTGCACTTCACCGTAAATACCCATATGCACTAATAGGTTTCTTCCCTCTTGGTTGATCCACTAGCTCCCAAGTATCATTTTTGATAAAAGCATCCATCTCAACTTTCATTGCTTCTTTCCACTCAAGCACCATTAGGGCTTCCTGTACTGTTTTAGGAATGGGTATAGCAACAATGGATGCCAAAAAATATTCATATGGTGGTGAAAGATGATCATAAGAAAGAAATTGGGAAATGCACTGGGCAGCAAATGAGGTACAAAGATGCTTCTCTTTGTGGATTGTGTAGAAAAGATGGGCTGAATGGCCCATAGGCTGCTTATCCTTCTTTGTTTTTTATGTTCTTTGTTGTAATGGGCCTTATTCTTTCTTGTGTTATGTTTTTTAATTTTCTGCCCAACTAGGGGCTTCTCCATAAATTATTAAAGTTTAACTTAATGAAATGGAATTAGGGGTGTAAGAGAGAAGGTTAATGTTCGAAAATCTCTCTCTAAACCCTAGTTGCCGCCACCTTCCTCCTCTTCTTCTTCTTCTTCTTCTTCTTCTTCTTCTTCTTGAAATCTGATTTCTACTATTTTCTTTTGAATTTTTGCAACTTTCTAAACAGTCATTTCTTTTCAAAATGCTGTTTTTCTTCTTGGTATCAGAGTAGACTCGTTTTTTCCCTCTTTTCACCTATTTTTTCCCATACACAGTTTATATGGAGAACTGAATCGTATGAATAGTTAAAGAAGCATATTTCAGCCTAGTTGTTAGTGGTTTCTGGAGAGAAGGGGGCTGGTTTTGTTGTCCTCTTGACAAATTCAAGTGTGTTGCCCGAAACCCTAATTTTCTAGAGAAATCTGATTACGGGCCCCATAGGGAGTTTGACCTAGGCGCTCAGTGACTAAAGGCCTTCTCATCCTTCATCTTGAAGATCGAATCAAGTGGATTGGCGTTCTGTAAAGTCTACAAGGAGCGATTGAGTTTTCTGTGAGGCGAATGCCTTATGTCATTTTCATTTGGGAGTGGCCATGAGGCGAATGGAATATATCTGCTGGATACTCCTAGACAATGCCATGAACAACCTGGCAAAGCTGTTTTGGGTCTACATCTACAGAGTCCATCAGTCGAGTCATGTTATGTCATTTTCGTTTGGGTCATCTTTCTTTTTTTGCATTAAGCCATTTATTTCCAGAACTGCTTAAGGGAATTAATTTGTCCAGTCTTCATTATGAGTCCTGTGAACTGTCAAAACATTGTAGAAATAGTTATCCTCTGAGTAATAAAAGATCTTCTTTTCATATTGTGCACTTTGATGTGTGGGGGCCTTACCACTTACCTTCAATGGGTGGCTACAAATATTTTATCTTGTTCATTGATGACTTTTCTCGGTTCACTTGGATATTTTTTATGAAGTCCCATGATGAAGTTCCCAAACTTGTGAGGCAATTCCATAAATTTGTCCTAACCCAGTTTGATACAAGATTTAAAATTTTCAAATCCGACAATGCAAAAGAATATTTTGAGAAAAACCTGACTTACTATCTCACTGATTTGGGGGTTATTCACCAAAGCTCCTGTGTTAGGACCCCAGAACAGAATGGAGTTGCTGAAAGAAAAAATAGACATATTGTTGAAGTTGCAAGAAGTATTCTATTTGCTTCACATGTCCCTACAAAGTTTTGGGGTGATGTTATTCTCACTACTACCTACCTTATCAACCGTATGCCATCCAGGGTTTTGGGGTTTAAGTCTCCCTTTAGTCTTCTTCATCCGGACAAGAATCCTTTTCCTATTCCTCTTCATATCTTTGGCTGCACTTGTTATGTACATATCCCAAGTGTCCAGAGACATAAATTTGAACCAAAAGCCCACAAGTGTATCTTCCTTGGTTATTCTCTCACACAGAAGGGTTACTATTGTTTTGATCCGAAGACTGGCACTCGGTATGCCTTAATGGATATCACCTTTGATGAGCTTTCTTCCTTTTATGATTCTTATCAGGAGAGACATTGTCCAAAGGGGGAGAATTTGTCACAGTTGTTTGCTCTTCCCCTTCTTGACCTAGTTGAGTCTTTTGTTGAGACTCTTCCTCCTTCAAATGAGTCAATGGAGGACCAGTCATTTCACTCTCATTCCAGTGTTCCTATCCCTCCTCCTTTACCTCCTCACCCTCTTTTTAATCCCAGGTTGTACCAACGACAGAGAACCAGAAATGAGTAGATTGTTTCCCCTACAACACATGAGCCTCATGCACTTCCAGTTATAAAAGAGACAAAAAGTACTGTTATAGCCCCTTTGGAGCCATCCTTCCCAGACCTTGATATTCTCATTGCTATTAGGAAAGGAAAAAGGAAGTGTACTGCACATTGCATTTCCAAACACCCTTCTTATAGTTTTCTCTCTCCTTCATATTTTGCCTACCTTTCTTCTATTGCTTCTAACCCAAGTCCTAGGTCTATGTCAGAAGCTCTTACTATTCCAGAATGGAGGGATGCTATGAGAACAGAAATTGATGCCTTGCACAAGAATGACACTTGGGAAATGGTTGACTTGCCTGAAGGGAAGGATCTAGTAGGCTATAAGTGGGCATTTACCATCAAATATCATGCTGATGACACTATTGAAAGGTACAAGTCTAGCTGGTTGCAAAAGGCTATACACAAACATATGGGATTGATTATCTGGAGACCTTTGCCTTTGTTGCCAATATGACTTTTGTGAGAATTCTGCTATCTTTGGCTGCACACTCAAACTGGCCACTTTATCAGCTAGATGTAAAGAATGCATTTCTGAATGGAGAGTTACATGAAGAGGTCTATATGTCTCTTCCTCCAGGGATGTATGAAACAGATATGAAAGGAAAGGTCTACAAGCTGAAGAAATCTCTTTATGGACCTAAACAGTCTCCTAGAGCATGGTTTGAAAGGTTTAGGCTGCCCTTGTTAGCTTTGGCTATGTACAAACATAGTCTAATCATACCCTCTTTGTGAAGAGGAGAGGATCCTTGGTCGTTTACCTGATTGTGTATGTTGATGATATTGTTGTGACTGGTAATGATGTATCAAGGATTATTGATCTCAAATCTTTCTTTCATACAGAGTTTGAGATCAAAGATTTGGGGGAATTGAGATACTTTCTTGGCATAGAAGTTGCTAGATCCAAGGATGGGATCCTTATCTCTCAGAGAAAGTATGTTATTGATTTTCTCTCTGAAACAGGGAAGATGGGTGCTAGACCAGTTGCTACTTCTATCGATATGAGTCATAAATTCTCTACTTCAGATGGAATATTGTTAAAAGATAAGGGAGTCTTCCAGAGACTACTTGGAAAACTTCTCTATCTATGCATGACTCGGCCAAACATTGCATATGCTATCAGTTGCATCAATCAGTTCCTGCATGCTCCCAGGGATACTCACATGGAAACAACAGAGCGGATTCTGCGTTATTTGAAGGGCTCCCCTGGAAAGGGGATTCTATTTGCTAAGCATGGCCATATGAAACTTGAAGCCTACATAGATGCTGATTGGGCCGGAAACATTGATGACAAAAGATCTACCTCTGGGTACTATAGCTTGGTGGCAGGTAATATTGTCTCTTGGAGAAGCAAAAAACAATCAATTGTTGCTCAATCTTCAACCGAAGCAAAATACAGAGCCATGGCTCATGGAGTTTCTGAACTACTGTGGCTTAGATCCTTGATGGAGGAACTGGGTATTGAGCATGATAAGCCAATGATGTTATACTGTGATAATCAGGCCGCCATCAACATTGCTCACAACCCAGTGCAACGTGATAGAACTAAACATATTGAAGTTGACAGACAATTCGAGAAAAAAGTGGCTTCTAGAAAAGTGTGTCTACTTTTCATCACCTCTGAAGGACAGTTAGTTGATTTCCTCACCAAGGGCATTCCCAAGGCTAAACTTCAGCATGATACTGGCAAGCTTGGCATGATTGACATCTATTCTCAGCTTGAGGGGGAGTGTAGAGAAGATGGGCCGAATGGCCCATAGGTTGCTTACCATTCTTTATTTTTTATGTTCTTTGCTGTAATGGGCCTTAATTTGGGCCTTATTCTTTCTTGTGTTATGTTTCTTAATTTTCTGCCCAACTAGGGGCCTCTCTGTAAATTATTAAAGTTTAACTAAATGAAATGGAATTAGGGGTGTAAGAGAGAAGGTTAATGTTCGAAAGTCTCTCTCTCCGAACCCTAGTTTCCGCCACCTTCTTCTTCTTCTCTCCTCTTGAAATCTGATTTCTGGTACTTTCTTTTGAATTTTTGCAACTTTCTAAACAGTCCTTTCTTTTTAAAAGGTTGTTTTTCTTCTGATTGCAATAGGAAGATCAAGATCATTTTGAAGTAGGTTGAGGCTTAGTGGCAATAGGTATGTCATTTGTGGTAGTAGTGGGTAAAGAAGCTATAGTACCTGGATCTAGTGCCATAGAGGAGACTGGAACTGGCCTAGACTATTCATGACCGAAATCAACTTGCCTCCACTACCTATGAAACATCCTCAGTTCTTTGCACTTTTGACAGTTCCCCTCAACACACTCCCCTTCAGTAACTGGAATAGACAATGAGACTTATGAGGCAAAAACACCCTTTTTACCACTATCCCCTTGAGCTGAAGCCCTAGGATAATAAGGGACATCCTCAAAAATCTAACATCCATAGACACAAAACCAGTCCTAGAGACGGGACCATAACAACAATACCCCTTTTGATTTTGTGCATACCCAAAAAAATGAAAAAAAAAAACAAAAAAAAAACACTTGACTACCGATGAGGCCCAAGGATTTGAACAAGTGTACCAAAAGTCTTACGATGAATAGTGAACAAGTCCTTATCTGGATATAACAGATTAAAAGGAGCTTTCATATAAAAAACCTATGAAGGAACCCTGTTGATGAGATAAACAACTAAGTGGATGGCATCCCCCTAGACATTAGAATTCACCATGATGCTCCTAGCAACTTCTAAGGTGTGTTTGTTCTTTCTCTCAACTACTCCATTTTGCTAAGGTATATGGGTTCAGGTACTCTAATGGCATTACATATATTTTTTTGTTCTAATTCCAAACCAAGTGACTAAATTAAAACCATTTGGTGAAAAGAACAGATTAGAGTAGGGATCTCATCTTGAGAGTGCATAAGATAAACCCATGAGAAACGAGAATACTCATCAACAAATAACAAGAAATATCTATATCCCCCCATAACAATAATATGATATGGTCCCCAAACATCGGTATGCATAATTTCAAAAGGAATAATGCTTCTTTTAGTGCTTAATGGATAAGTTGATCAACAATGCTTTGCAAGTTTACAACTTTCACGTCTCAAGGTGGACTCTTGGACTGACTCAAACAAAGTAAGAAAGAGACTCTTCAAAGACCCAAAAGATAAATGACTCAACCGATTATGAAAAAGCATAATCTAACTTACTGATTGAGAAAAAAAAACCTCCCAACTTCTTTATTCCTCCCAGGTGGATGTTCAAGCAAGTAGATTACATTCATCTCACAGCCAGTCCCATTCACCTTCCTTGTCGCCAGATCCTAAAAGACATAATAATCAAGAAAAAATGCCACTGAACAATTATAATTTTTAGTGATACTACTAACTGAAAGCAAATTAGTAATTTAGTATTGACCTTAGGAACATTCAGGACTGAGGACAACAAAATGGCATTAGACACTCTAATGTCCCCCTTGACAAAAATAAGAATAAGACAGCCATCAACAATGGATATTTTGTCTTTGTCAAAGGACAAGCAATAAGAGGTGAATAAAGACACTGTTCATATGATCAAAGGCACTCAAATCTACAATCCAAAAAAGGCTGATGTTACTTGGGGCTGAGGCATGATAGGCAGGCCTGTATCTGAGTGTGCAAAAGCTGAGGATGCTGAGGTAGAAGTAGAAGGTACAACAGCTGTTTGAGACTATCCGGTAATGTCAACATCACTCTCCAGCTGATTAAAGGAAGCTCTGACTACAGCCAAGGAATCTAGGGAACTATATCTAGTTTTTCTCGTGGATGGAAGCTCTTTAATAGCAACTGCATTGGAATTTCCTTTCTTATTCTTGATCCTTGCTAGAATAAAATGAGGATGAAGCTTCCAACAAGTGTTCTTGGTGTGTTTTGACTTTTTGCAATAGTCACAAACTCTTTTCTTCCTTATTTATATCTACTAAAGCTGATCCATAGTTGGAATCTACAACATAACCTTCCTCTTAATTTCCTCACTATGTACTAGTGAGTAGGCCTGAGACAAGGTGACACTTATCTTTAATAAGGAGTTCTTGTCTCACAATGTCATAGTTTGAATTCAATCCAGCTAGGAATTCAAACACCCTTTTCGTTTCAACAAGCTTATGTCATTGCATCATTTTGGCTCTCCCACTCAATTGTCTTCAAGTGATTAACTCACGTCATAAGGTTTTCAGGGTGGAGAAGTAAGCTGATATAGGTTCATCCCCCTGTTTAAGATTGTTCATCTCACTTTTCAACTCATAGGCTCTAGCAACATTAAAGGGCTGAGAATAGGTCCCCTTCATATTATCCCAAATCTCCTTAGGAATCTTTGTACAAGGGTAGTTTTTGCTGATATGAGACAGCATGGAATTGCACAACCAAGTTCTAACAAGATAGTTTTCTTAAACCCACTTAGCATGTGACAGGTCTTCCCTTGTTGGTTTCTTAGTGTCTCCTATCACATATCCTAGCTTTCCTCTTCATCATAGCCATCATGGTCGATTGAGCACACTCCAAATAATTTGTTCCATCAAATTTTACTGCAGTAATCTGAAAAGAATTGTTGTCAACAACACTTCTAGTCCCCACAATTCCTTTCCCATGTGATTTGGATTCATTCCCAATTGCCTACGTGTGATTTGGATTCATTCCCACTCCTTTCCACACAAACTAGCCCCTCCAAGAGAAGAACTCTCAGAGAAAACCCTAGAATCAGCTCTGGAGAAAGTATAAAACTGATAACTGCTCTCTCTAGAGCATTCTAAAACAATTCTAATAACTGTTGATCTCAAGAACAATGTGAAATCTACCTAGAAAAACCTGAGTGCCACCTTCAATCAATGGTTTAAACCCTAAACCTCAAACTGACCTGTTTTCTCTGACTCTTCCTAGTCACTGGGCAATCTCCAAGATTTCACACCTTGGGCACCTCCTATAATTTCCAATGACCTCCAAGAATCAGGCGGTGAAATCTGTAAACTCCAGCCCTAGAGAATTCTCATGTAGCCGGCTGGATGAAGTCCAAATGAGAATCCAAATTGATCATAAACCTTGCTCTCATACCAAGTTGGCTGTAACCAATGGTAATCAGACCTGTGTTTTGCAAGAAAAACAGCAGAAGAGAGAAAAGAAAGAGGGAGATAAAGGAAGAAGAAGAAGAAGAAGAAGAGAAAAGACAGAGAAAATGAATAAAAAGATGTGCAGATTCTAATGGTACTGCTGCCCCAACGAATTGCTATATAGGGCCCGTTCTTTTTTTTTTTGGGATTTTGAGAGGGGTGAAAGTTGGTCAATGGGATTTTATTTCCCATTGACCAAGATACTCATATTCTTTTTTCAGATTTATGTGGGGTCTATGGAAAATTTATTTTCCCTGGGTATTACTTACTCTTACCCGAGTAAGTAATACCCATCTCCTAGGTGGGTAACTTACTTTCCCACCTGGGGAGAAAGTTGCCAACACTTGGATAGGACAAAATTGCCCCTTTTAATAATGGCTTTTTATGGCTAAACCTGTCATTGTCTTATCTACCTGGGAAATAAAAGAACATGGGTAAATGCACTGACCTGGGCACCCGGGTAAGTAACTTCCTGAAAAACAAACGGGGCCTTATATTAATCAATAGAAGAGGTACAAAGACATGAATACCCATTCCACCTATATAAAAGAGAGAAGCAATAACAAATAATAATAAAACAGTAACAAATAAGCAATAAGTAGTGAGACCACAAAATAATTAGTGGTATCTCTACACCTTTTTAACTAAGGTTGTTTATTTACTTATATTTTCAATCTTTTCTTTTTCTAAGATTCAATTATCAGTTTGTATATTGCATTAGATGCCATTGAATACATGCTTACAGAAATATACATGGCAAGTAAAACGGCTGTAAGATGAAAGATCAACAAAGGTGCTATTCTAATAAGTGCATTATGCTTTGCTTAGTATATTAGTTATAAGGAAAAGATGATTTCACACATTATCACTTCTCCTGTCTTATCAGGAACTGCAACGTTCAAAGTTACCTGATCTTTCACCCATATCTGAAGCTAAGAGTGATACCATTGAGAAAGAACCTGCCCAAATGACAGTGGAGACAACAAGACCGCTCTCTCCATATATTGTGTAATTTTGCTTAACTAATGGTCTCTCTCATAAGTATAGGACATGAAGATTTAACTAATAGTCTCTCTCATAACTAATAGCCCATTGAGAAAGAACTCTATGGGCTAATTGTGCATTTTCCCTCTTTTTTTTTTTTTTACTCTGCAGATATGAAGATTTAAAACCACCAACATCTCCTACTCCAACTCCAAGCAATGTTCCTGGAACTGCTCAAGCAAGAGATACAGGTTCTGTAGAGGAAGAATTGAAGTCCATCTTTTCAGATATTCAAACTAACTTGTCAGAATCCACAAGCACGGTTGCTGAAAAGGAATCTATCCAAACAGAAATGAAGAAAGCAAGACCTCTCTCTCCCTATATTGTGTAAGCCCATGTAATTGACATCAAGGATCATAGTAGCAGTTTAATTTACTTTCATTTTTACTATTTGATTATATTCCTCAGTTATGATGATCTAAAACCACCAACATCTCCTACTCCAACTCCAAGCAATGTTCATGGAACTACTCAAGCAAGAGATGCAGATTCTGTAGAGGCAGAATTGAAGTCTATCGTTTCAAATATTCAGACTAACTTGTCAGAATCCACAAGCATGGTTGCTGAAAAGGAATCTATCCAAACAGAAATGAAGAAAGCAAGGCCTCTCTCTCCCTATATTGTGTAAGCCCACATAATTGACATAATTGACATCAAGGATCATAGTATCAATTTAATTTACTTTCATTTTTACTATTTGATTATATTCCTCAGTTATGATGATCTAAGGCCACCAACATCTCCTACTCCAACTCCATCTGGTGGTCCCAAAGTACATGTAAATGTCAAGCAAGCAGAGTCAAAGCCTGATGCAGCAGATGTTGGCATCAGCATACCACGTCCGATAACTGCTGATGCTGATACAGATTTGGCTAAAGATGAAGTGCAGAAAGCAGGGCATCTTTCACCTTATGTTGTGTAAGCCAGTTAATCTAATGCCTGCCTATTATAAAGTCATGGGGATGGGATGATTTCTTTATGAGCTGAGATTGTTTTACAGTTACGAGAATTTGAAACCACCTACATCTCCAGCCCCCACACCAAGTGGTTCTCAAGAAAAACTGGTTAATTCCGTGCCACCAGTCAAGGCTGAATCACCATCTCCCGCTGGTAGTTATGTAGCAGAGAGAACACTTACTGAAATAGTTGAAAGGGAAATTCCTCAAGTTCCAACTCAGAAACCAAGTAACCTTTCACCATACTATGTGTAAGACTACCATCTTAATCTTGAAATAGTTGACTTGACCTAATCTTAATCCTCCTCTTGTTGCTACTTCAAATATGCTATAATTATATTTATTTTCAGTATTACTACATATTTCAACCTAGTTGTACATATCCTTTTACTAATTTCTTCTATAAATGTTCCCTATCTAGAAAAACATAAAAAGGTCAATATTATATGTGAACTGATGATCTATGGATCATAGTACAATTAAGGCATACTATTACCCTCTCAATAATTGGACAAACAACTTCAATATCCAAGAAAAGGCAACTACTGCTTTTGGAGGAATTATCTTTCATTGATTTATAATAGCATGCATCTTTCCCTAGTTTTACCACAATTTTTCGTTTTCTTTGTCTCTTAGAATGAACAGGACACAGGACCAAATAGGTCATTTTTACCTGGTTGGTATTTGAGTGGAACTGAGCGCTTTTCTTTCTAAAACACTTTGTAGGCCTCAAGAGATGTTAATTGTGAACATCCTTCGCAACAATTTTTCAGTTGATATCATTATTTTTTTCTAGTTACTGAATACTACTTTTTTTAGGTATGATGACTTGAAGCCACCTACTTCACCATCTCCTAGTGTACCTACTGTATCTATCCTCTCAACGTCTACTACAGATGGTGGAGCTCTGATGCCTTCCAAGTCTAGCAACGATGAAGCTCAACCTGTACCATCTGATAATCCGGGAGTCAAAGAGCATTCTGACAGGCCAAAATCAAGGCCACTTTCTCCTTTCACTATGTAAGCTATAATATTTTCTTTTTTATGTGAATTCCACATCGAACTTTTAATGGGAAATCGTGTCTTCCTACATGCAAATGCATTTTTCTTTCAAGCTTGTGACCTGTATGTTTCAACCTGAGGATTTCAATCATTCTAGAATATTCTCATTTAAGCCATTCCGATTTATTTCCATCAGAAGATTTGAATCATTCAATTTCCAAATCTTATTTTCTCTTTGCCAATGCACAGGTACGAGGACTTAAAACCCCCAACCTCCCCCATGCCATCCTAAAGTTATAGGAATCTCCATTGACCTACTGAGGTAAAGTAGCATCTCTTAAATCCCATTTCTAATCGATTGAGTAATCCTTGTTAGGGCATTTAAAAGACCTGAATAACTTTGGATTACATGAAAATAACACATTATATTTTTGTGTTAGAGAAGTTGGTGTAAACACATTACATTCGGCTTCAAAAAAAGAAAAAAGGAAAAACATTACATTCAATTTGAATTTGACCAAATGCAAATTGCAAGTCAAGGGAGTGTTTGACAACATGGTTGATTTTGTTTTTAAAAACAAAAACAACTGCCACGTCAGCAAAATTATATTGTTTTTGCTGATGTTGGCAATTACTTTTGTTTTAAAAAACTAAAGTTACAAAACCAACCATATTGTCCAACACCCCCTAAGTTTTCTCTTTTGCTTTTGTTCTTCCTGGAATGCCATCTTCATCATTGTTTAAATGTGAAAATAATGCAGAACGGGGTCTGGACAGTCGCATAGGATGACCTGCCGAGGTTTAAATTCAAACCTGTTGGGTTTGTGAGGGTGTGGCAATTGGCAAACACGTACTACATGGATATGCAATTTTCAATGGAATTCGCTCGTCTAAACCTCTCTATTGGTTTGTACTGTTTACATTAATTTTCTGATTCGAATATTAATTTTGTTTTAAGTTTTAAGCTTTAAAGCCTATTCTTCTTTTCCAAATCTACTTGCTTCTCACAAGGTCTTACAAGTTATAACTTGTGTCTTGGGCTCTTAGCACATCATTCTACGATCCCGCATCTCCTGATCACTGAACTTGTGTACACAACATCTTAACTGTCATCATGGTGAGATGTTCCCAATGTGCATGTGCCGCTGTGGTGTTATATCCGCATGCTTTGTGGTCAGCAGATCTGCACCCGCATGCTATGAGTTTGGCTTCAGTTCCAACAGTCTTACATTCGGAATATCTCCCTATTTTGTGTTTTATTTCAATGAGTTAAGATTTTCTACCCACAAGAACCCTATCTACGTCTACCCACTCATTACTGTACGTTGAGAACATCTTCCATGTTTGCATGTTATCATTCACGGGGAGATGTTCGGTGTGGGTAGGACTCATGTGGACAGGAGATCTGAATTGTATTTCAAGGCAAATGCAAGGTTGCAAGAGGTTGTTCGGTGTGAGCACGAACTTAGAGGTGTAAAGTGGGCTGTGCTGGCCCATGGGCAGCCTGTGCAAGGTGCGGGCCGTGCCGTGTTGGCCCGCAGGTCGTGCTGTCTTCCCCAGTGAAAATTTTGGGGGTCGGCTAGGCACGGCTCACGGCCTGGGCCCATGCTATGTCGTGGGCTAGGCCGACCCGTGGGCCGAGCCTTGGGTTAGGTTTATTTAAAAAAATCGATAAAAAAATTAAAATTTTAATTTTATACGAATTTTATGTATAAAATTGCTTATATATGTAATAATTAAATAAATTAGTATAATAAAATTAAAAAAATATTTATTTTATTAATATATTATTATATAATTATAATTTCATGTAAAATATATATATGGGCCGGGTTGTAGGCTGGGTTGTGTTGGCCTACGGGTCACAGGCGGCACGGCCCGCATGATCGTGTTGAGCCGCGGGCAGCATGGCCCGCATGGTCGTGCCGAGCCACGGGCAGCACGGCCCGATTTATACCTCTACACGAACTTGCACCAACTGAAGCTGAACTCGCATGCTACTACTTCACTTTAAGTAGTGTGGCTAGTGATGCGACTACATTCACAATGGTTCTCGGCCTGCTCGATTGTGCTATGCCATGCCGGCTCATGGACCTAAAACCTCAAGCCCAGCACTACCCGCATGGTCATGCTGAGCCGCGGGCAGCACGGCCCGATTTATACACCTCTACACGAACTCGCACCAACTGAAGCTGAACTCGCATGCTACTGCTTCACTTTAAGTAGTGTGGCTAGTGACGCGGCTATATTCATAATGGTTCTCGGGCGCCTGGTCTATTGACCATATCAATGTTGTCAGGCTCGCTATGCAAATAAAACCGTTTTTGGTCATTGGGTCAGGTTGAGAGATTCGACCGATTGGTTCTCCCTTTAAACCGTCTGACCCGCTCAAATAAAAAAACAAAAAAAAAAAAAGAAAAGAAATGCCAAGTTATCTGTTAGTTATTTTGCATCAAAATAATCTCAACTCAATAAATATTATGCAACTTGTAACACTGTTAAAACATGTATTTCCCGAGTGTAAATGTTTCTAAGGGCCTAAAAACTGTTTTGGCCGCCTCTCGTGGTTTGAAAAATCTGATCTTCCTACAGTCCGATCCAGCTCTAAATCTGACGACACTGGATCACATTTGTGAGTATGGATTTCATCCTCACAAAATCCATTTTGTTTTTACGGCTTTTGCATGTGTGCATTGGAAACATTTTCATACTTTATGACTATTACAAGGTTGTGAGGACAGTGTAAGTTTCACAAATCCGAATTTCACATTTTTATGATGTGATATGATGTAGAAACGTTTTGTTGGTAACATATCCGGAGTGTTGTTGGACACTTGGACACTTGGACCCACTCATTCGGACCCTCCAATAAAATTTTCGCCACAATTCCAATGATAAGGGCACTTATTGGTAATTTAAAATAAGCAATTAAAGGCGGATGTCGATGCAGCTTGTTAGTTTGGGCCTTTGGCCACCGGTTTTTAGGTAAAATGATTTGATCGTCCAGTCCAAAACCCGATCAAACGGCATTGAAGTCTAAAATCAGACCTGGAGGAATTTACATCTGTGCCCCACAACGTCCCACAATACACCCCCCGGTGTATTGAGAACATCTCTAAATGATAGTGCTAGAATGATGCTTCCAATACATAGCGGGATGTGCTGTAAGACATTGTGAGGTGCAGATCTGAATTCGACCTAGAGCCAAAACACGTTCTTGGGTCAACAGGTCTGACGGCTCCGACTGCCCAACCATGGGACAATCAATTCAAGAGGGGAGGAGAGAGGAATCAATTATGATTAGTTTTACCAGAGTTGGAGAAAGAGAAACAAAATGGAACTCTTTTCTTTTGTCCTTTTCAACACCAAACACCAAGAACAGCGAACTTTGTCACCCATTGTTTCTCTCTCCTCTTCCTCTTTTTTCTCTTTTCTTCCATTCTCTTTGTCATTGCAACCCCCAACCAAAACCAGTTTCTCCCTGGAAACAGAGATACGAATGTTCCATTAAACACAGGGATACCGATCCTGAGAGTGTCGATGGGTGTCAACAGACACAGGCGGCGATGGGTGTTGATGCAGGTTGTTTGCTTTTATCAAGATCCACCCAGGCAATAATATAGATGCGCAGGAATCGTAGTTTGGCTGTCAATGTCAATCTCAATCATAAAATAGATAGATAGCAATATAGTACAGATCGGCAATGGGCCTGGTGGTTCGGTGCTGCAAAATGGTGGAGACTGGTGGCTCAAAGAGAATCGGTTGAACGAACAAACTGAGCAGCAACTGCCGTTAATTCTCATTAAAGTTTTCAACATGATGTGGCAAATTCAAGGGTCCATTAGTCGGCTATTGGCCTATTGGGCTTTTATTGACTATTATGTGAGCTAAGGACTATAGACGGGCCTTTCTTTGGGCGTCTGGATGAACTGGACACAAGAGTGTACACACCGGGCTGGGCTAACTATCACGAGTGAACACACCGGTGTTCAGTACAGATGGGCCCGGATGGGATCCACAGTGAATACTGGCGTAGTCACTCGTGATACGTAGGGGTGTCGATTAACCGGTTTTGGAGATCAAATCAGTTCCCTATAAGATTGCCCCCACAACGTGCCACGGCACATCTTATTGAGAACATCTTCCGATGATGATATTAGAAATAATGATGTCATCATCAGGAGATATTCCCAATACAAAACAGGGATGTGCTGTGGAACGTTGTGGGGGGCTGATTTAAATTCTTGGTTTTTGGATTGGATTCAATTCAAACTAGAACTAATCAAATTGGATTTGAACAGCCCAGTATAGAAATTGGGTTGGACTAAATCTAAATAAATTCATCCACTCTTATCGGTTTGAGTTGGACTTAAATCAAATCTTTACAATAGAACCGAAAACAAGAACCTTCGCATATGTGAGGGAAATTTTGCAAAAAAGAGCTTTCTGAGATCAAGAAGATTAAGTCTATCCGGAAAAAGATTAATCTATAAAATGAACAAATTTAAAAAAAAAATTATGAACAAATTTAAAAATGAACAAATTAAAATCTTTGATTTTAATCAATGTTTTCAAAACCGGACCGGACCCGATGGTTAAATTGGAATAGTTGGAAATCGGTCACCTGACCAGTTTTGTTTTACCCCAAAACCGCTATTTGACCAAAAATCATTGATTTGGTTAGCAAATTACTGACCCGAGCAATTGAACCATTCGACCTAGGAATGGATTTTTTCCATTTTTTGGGTTTTATTAGAGTGGGAAATCGGACCAGATGATTGGACCGAAAAACCAGGAACCAATCTCCATTTTACCCCAAAACCGTTATTTGGACAAACTCTTTATTTGATCAATGAACCACTAACCCAGGCAGTTGAACTGTTTGACCCGAGAACGATTTTGGTTGTTTTTCGATTTTCTTAAAAATTTTTATTTTTTGTTAGAGCGGGTTGTCTATTTGGACCAGACGGTCGGGCCATTTGACTTGAGAACTAGTCCCCCAAATTGGTTCTCTGTCCCATCTGGTTTTAAAAACCTTGATTTTAATGTTTCAGATCTTTTGTAATTTTAATTTGAAATTTTACTCGCATGGTTGTTGGATTATATAAAAAATTTTGATATTTCATTCAGTTTGAATTGGGTTGGACCCAATTTAGTCTATTTACATTTTAATGGACTGGATTAGATTTGGTTTGTATTGGATTTGGACTGAATTGAGTTTGGTCCATTTGTAAATGAATTCACATTCGAACACCCTTAGTGATAGGTAACCCAGCCTAGTTTGTACAATCTTGTCTCCAGCTAATCCGAACTTTTTCTTTAGCTTTATATGTGGGTATTTGGCATCAATGCGCTTCACAACCGATTCGTTTCTACTGGTGTGTTATGTGTGCCACATCAACAAATAAATGGAATCAGCTAGAAAATTGCATTTGGCACTCCTGATTCTTAAAAAAAAAAAACATTTTTGTAATGATTAACCATGGAATTTAGAAAATGAGGGGTTTTTTGAAACGTTAAAATGACATTTCTTGAATCACCCTAAAGACATGGTACATTGAAATTTGAAAAAGCTAGTTACTTTTTGAGATGTTACATAGTTTTTATTATATATGCTATGATATTTATGCAAATCACTTTAAATGCTCCCATTGGCGTACAATTCGATTTATCTATATATGTTTTTAGTAGAATAAGTTGTTTGGATTTCCTAAGACATTCTCGATTTTCCAAGAAATGGATCGCTTGTGAAACACCTTGGTGCCAAACAACTAGTATCATAGGACTCTGGCAAATTAAAATGGTTTCACTTTCTTCGACCCATCTCTTGTTTTCACTACGGATCTGCTACTCAGTCTTTCCACAACACTACCACTATATATTGGGAACATCTCCCCATGAATGACAAGATATGAATAACTGTAATGTACCGAGTTCACATCTACGCCCCATAAGGGGGCACCCCACAATGTCCCACAGTACAACTTGACCTTGTATTAGGAACATCTCCCGATGATGTCTCATCATCTCCCGTACTATCACTGGGAGATGTTCCCAATACAAGGTCGGGATGTGCTATGGGGCATTGTGGGGCACACCTTGTGGGGCGTAGATGTGAACTCTAATGTACCATGGTTAGAGATGTGAGAACCAACGTTTTCAAACCACCGTTGACTAGGACAGTCGAACCATTCGGCCCAAAAACCATCCAGGCAACCGGTTCCATTTTACCCCAAACCTAGAATCTAGTCAAAACTGTTAAAAAAATCAACAAATTGTTGACCCAGGCAGTCGACCCATCGACCTGTTCAATGATTTTTGACTGTTTTTTATTTTTTTAATTATTCTTTAGTTTGTTTAACTTTACTGTCAGAAGAATCTTTCATTCAAATCGGACGATTGGACCATTGATCCAAAAACCGGTGGACATAATGATTCAATTTTTGAATGATTTTTTAAAACGTTGGTGAGAATAGATTGTGAATAGCAGGAAGCCCTTTTACTCGAGACAGTGGGACAATCTTTTGCTAATGGGAATGCCCATTAATTGAACACAATCAATTGGAATTTGAATCTAATTCTGGTTTCGGATATTCTTTTAGGCATATAACCACATCAAACTGGACTTGAAAATTATGATCCGCAAGAAGGGGGACACTATATTGTTGGCCGTAGGGAATGGACCTAGCGTTAGGATCCAAATTGGAATCGGAATTGTTTATTCCCATCGCATGTTTGGTTCAAATAGGAATTTTGAGTCGGATTCAAATCATTGTTATTTGGCTAATTTGAAATTGAAATCGGAATCAATCGAAATTTTTCAATTTTATATTAATTTATTATTATTATTATTGTTATTATTATTATTATTAATTTTTTTATTAGCACTTATTATGAATATGTTATTACAATTTTATTAATATTCTATTAATAATTATTATTATAATTATTATATTATTATTATTACTTTAATAATATTTTATGATTTTATTAATATTAGGATTTTTTATTTTTTTTTGTAAAAAATTCTTTACTTCCTAAAAGACTCTGGATGGGAATCCCCCTGATTTCTACTTGTATCCTTTCTAATTGAATTTAATGAGACATCAATTCACTATACAAAGAGTATATAACATTTTTGTTGAGTAGATATATGTTAATAATTTTTTATTGGCAAGGACCAAAGTATCAAATATTAGGTGTTGTATCGCCTCTTGGTATTCTTGTTATATAAAGGTGTGTTTTTTATAAAACATTTAGATGGTGGCATGAGCTGCTATTTAAACTCTTTTTTTGAGAGCTTTAAAAATGAATTGAATTGAATAGAGCGTTTATTACCTGTTAATGGTGATTTTTGGATCAGGTGCTTTGGTTGAACTGTGGAGGTTATGTGTTCATTTGTCGCCTTGCAAAGATGAAAATTCATATTACGGAGAAGCATATCACCAATCCATTGTCGTCTAGTCCGGTTAGGATACCTGGCTTTCACCCAGGCGACCCGGGTTCAAATCCCGGCAATGGAAGTTTTTACAATTTTGTTCTGTACTTCCTATTTTCCTACAATGTCGCTCTGTTTTGTCGGGTTCTACAAAGACGGACTAACTGAAATGACACGGGCATGATCTTTCCTCTATTGCCGTGGAAAAGATGCAGAAACAATGACAACCGAGGGATATAAAGGTGTGGAATTCCCTTTCACAGTGATTGTTTTGATGTGGTTATTGAGATGATAAACAGATAAATATGATACGCAGAAGAGAACCTACAATAGTATCCAAGGTACCGGCAATTCATCTCAATTTCTCTCAATCAGGTAACATAAGCCAAAAATCATGTCTGTTTTTCCCTGCTTTTGTTCTCTTTTAGTTTTTCTTGTTGTATGAATATCCTGCAGCCCTGTTTCTGGGACCATTGTTTGAAGCTCCAAAGTTTACCCGGTCCATTGAGTGGGAGACTTTTACATGCATGTTTTATGTTTGGGATTTGTTGAACTTATTTATTGACTTAATCGATCAGTCGACATTTCATGAATGTACTCATTTCTCGTTGTTTATTTGGGGGAGGAGATTAAGATATTGCAGAGGATCTGGGCAGATGTATGACATACTTCGTATTTGTTTGATTCGGGAGTAGACTGGTGACAGTGAAGATTACATTCTTGGGATAATGTCAATGGGTTGTGATGGAGCGCGATCCGGCTGGTCTTAGCTGTCCGCTGTCTTGCTTCCGAACGGGGTAGCAGGGGACCTGAAACGGAGGAGATGGGAAAGCTCCGGGGGGGAACCCGGTGTAGAGGCTCCGAAGCTCAAGTTAGAATCCTTCAAAAGCAAGGTAATACCAGATAGCGCAAAGTTTACATACCTCCGTTGTCGGGGGGCAGGGGCTCTTATAGTCACTTCATGTACTTGTCCTGAGGCCCTTGTCAGATCGGGTATGATTACCCTTGCGCTTGTCAACTCGGCCGTCGTCCTTTATGCTGAGACAGAACCGTCACTGCCTAACCGTCTAACTGGAGATGGCGGCATCAGTGGCGGTGGCAGGTGGCCGTTTAGAGTGCTGCTGCCAAACGTCAGATCCCAAGTCAGTCAGGCATGGCGCCCTCGGGCACGGACTTCCCTAGTGTCAGGCATGGTATGACTTGTTTGGCTTTGGTGCCCAGAAGATGATGCGAAGTGCTGAGCGAGGCGGTCTTGAGCTCGGAGGTATCCCGAACTGTTACAAGGTGGGTCAGTTCGGCGAAGTGTATCCCGAGCTGTTACAAGGTGGGTCAGTTCGGCGAAGTGTATCCCGAGCTGTTACAAGGTGGGTCATTTCGGCGAAGTGTATCCCGAGCCGTTACAAGGTGGTAGTTCGGCGAAGTGTATCCCGAGCTGTTACAAGGTGGTAGTTCGGCGAAGTCTATCCCGAGCTGTTACAAGGTGGCAGTTCGGCGAAGTCTATCCCAAGCTGTTACAAGGGTCAGTTCGGCGAAGTCTATCCCGAGCTGTTACAAGGTGGCAGTTCGGTGAAGTCTATCCCGAGCTGTTACAAGGTGGCAGTTCGGCGAAGTCTATCCCGAGCTGTTACAAGGTGGGTCAGTTCGGCGAACTGTGTCCCCTTGTTCCCGCCTAGGCTTGGCCCCTTTTGTCGAGCTGTCGTTTCTGCCACGTGTCTCATAATAGAGAGGTCGGGCCAAATCTTCCTTCATCAATTCCCCCCCACTCCTTGCACCGAGGGTCTTGCCATGGTGCGGGGAGTTTTCGCGAGGTAGCTGGTGGATTTGTCCCGTCCTTCAAACCTTCACTGTACGAGACGCTTTTGCTAGGGTTCTTTCGGTTTTCGTGAAGGCTGGAAACGTGCTTACTCAAGAATGCTGGTGGTTGTGATCGCGCGTTTTAAATTTCAAACCAACTCGCGCCGCTGGGACGTGACAGCGGGTCATTTCAAAAAGGCACGCCACTACTGTACGTGCGCGGTCGACTGTCAGGGAGACGTGCGGCGCGTCAGTTACGAAAAGACTCGTGTCGAAGCGACGTCGGTTTCAAAAAGATGCGCTGACGTTTCGCTTTTCTCGGAAAGACGTGCGCCCGTCACGTCTCGACCTTAAGGGTTGTGCGGTCGGTAAGAACGTGGGCCATCGGATCATCTTCGGTCTGCACGATCGATTCTTGGTTACTGTAGATATAAATAGTGGGGGACCCCGGTTGTTGTCACTTCTGTGGTTTGTCTATTGAGTTCGCGTCCAACCCTTCAGCTCGCGTCCAAGTCTTTTCCAGCTCGCGTCAAGGCTGGTTATACAGTTCACGGTTCTTTGGTATTTCTTCAAACCTTCCGGTGAGTACTTTCTTGAATTCGTCTTTTCCCCAATGTCTAGCTTTGATAGCTCAGACGATTCTTCGAGTAGGGCCGATGTAGGTTCCACCAACCAAGTCGTGTCCCCAGACTGCCTCAGTGATCCTGAGGTGGAGTTTGAGGACTACGAACCAGTAGGTCGAGTCGCTTTGGGCAATTTGGCGTCTACCTCCCGCCGAGGTCGGATGCTAAACCAGTTTGGCCCTTCGACCATGACGCCTGAGGGGCTTCAATCCATACTTCTGTCTTATAATCTTCCTGGGGGGTACACATATTTTATTCCTTCGGGTAGCTTTCCTTGGGAACACGGTCCCAACGAGATTGTGATTTTTCGAGAGCAGCTTGCTGCAGGGTTGCGACTTCCTTTCCATCCCCTTCTCGTCGAAGTCATAAACCACTTCGGTGTCACCATTGGCCAGTTTCATTCGAACTCTATTCGGAACCTGGTGGGGACAATTTCCCTTTTTTGCGAGCAGAACTTTCCCTTAGACTTAGAGATATTCTCCTCTATCTTGATGCTCAAGAAACAGGCGGGTTCTCTTCCAAGGGGGGGACGGGCGTATTACCTTTCTCCTCGCCAGGGTTTCAAGCTTCTGCACGATCTTCCTAATAAGGTCCCGGCTTGGAAGCGGGACTACTTCGGCGTGCGAAGTGCACAAGGATGGCCCTTTCAGACCGGGTGGGGTGAGGCCGCTCCCGATTTGGGCGTAACTCTTGATAAAGAGACGGTGAAGAGTCTCCGGCAGTGGGCACGACAAGGCTTAAAGTGCCACCACTATTTAACGGAGGCTAAGCTTTTTGCAGCCGGCCTGAGTTCGGGTAGGTTTCTGGCTATGCGGCTTTTTTTTTTTTTTGATGTCGAACTCGTTTCTGTAGGTGTGATGGATGCAGAGAGAACTCATGGGGGCGTTTGTTCCAAGGTATGAAGAGGAGGAAGCGGGTCGCCAAGCGAACTCGTAACGAGCTGCCCCTGGATGAGGAGCCCCAAGCCCCAGACCATACGCCAGAGGATCTGCCCAGAGAGCCCGAAGTGACTTCGCCGGTGCACGAGACTGTCGGGGCGCCTTACGCTGAAACCACTCATACGGGCGCTCCTGCGTACTCAAGTGCTCCTGATCACTCCGGGTCCGCTCATACGCGGGCTGGGCCCTCAGGCTCGGGAGCTCAAGGGTAGTTTAGGAGCGTGTTGACGTCGAACTATGCTCTTCAGAAGAGTAGGGACGCTACTTTCCCCGAGGAGGTCGCGGCGTGGACCGATCTTCCCTTGAATCAGGTCGCTTGCCGCGCCGTAACACATGCCATGGTGGTAAGTTAGATTCTGTCTTCCTTTTTTATTCTGTTGCTTCTGCTGTCATTTTGCTCACTTGTTTCTTTTGGTAGGTGAATTCTTCGATTCATGCCTTGGCAGCCCAAGGGGAGAGGAGCTCGCGACAGGCGCGAGCTGCTGAGGCTGCCGCTCATGCTGCTGAAGAAGCCTTCCGTGCTGCAGAGGCAAATACCCGGGCTGCTGAGGCGGCTGCTTATGCTACTGAAAAGGCTGCTCGCGTCGCGATGGCCAGACAGGCGGGGTCTCAGCGTGACGCCGAGGCCATGGGGGTAGTTGTCAAGCATATGGCGGACTTGAAGTTGGATTTGCAGCATCAAGTCGAGTATCTTCAGGAGGACATTAGGGAGAGAACACAGATTTTTTCCCAAGGCATTGAAGACGCCAAGAATAAGGCAGTTGAAGACTACATTGCCTCCCCGCGTTTTGACGATCTGATGGTGGACTCTTACAGGAGGGGGTTCAAGTTGAGCCGGTGGATGATCCGGAATACAAACCCCAATGGCAAATGCTGCTGATGGCGAGCCGGACTCTAAAGGAGAGGCAGGGCCTTTGGGTGTTGTTGAAGTGCCTTCCGATGGCGAAGAAGTGGCTCCGGGCATGTAATTTTTTTTTTTTTTGCCAATGTACTGTTTCTTGCAATGGAGTGTCTTTTTCCCCTTGCTCATCTTCCCCGAGCTGTTTCTTTGCCGGGTTTTTTAAATTTCCGTGGTCTTTTGTGCCGCAAACTGATTTTTTTCCGAGCTGATAATGTGCTGTCTACGCCGAAGTTCCTCGGCTTGCCTTGTGGCACATAGGGCCTGATTTCGTCCACTTCGCTAGGTGGTTTATAGGTAGTATCGCCTCAAGTTCACGATGTTCCACGTTCGAGGTACTCGTTTGCCTTCCAAGGTTTCGAGTTCGTATGCGCCCCCGAGCGCTGTTTTTACTTTATAGGGCCCTTTCCAATTAGGTCCAAGCTTGCCGATGCCGGGTTCGGGCACCATAATCTTACAGAGGACCAGGTCGCCGACTCGGAAGCTTCGTTGCTTTACTCTGCTATTGTAGTAGCGAGCTACCTGCTGCTGGTATGCCGCTGTTCGGATGTGCGCGAGGTCCCTTACCTCGTCCAGTAGGTCGAGGTTGGTGCGTAACTCGTCTCTGTTCGTCCGATCGTCGTATGTTTCTAATCGCAACGTTGGTATTTCGATTTCCGCCAGGATCACCGCTTCAGTGCCGTAGGTGAGGTTGAAGGGGGTTTCTCCCGTGGCTGCTTTTTCGGTCGTTCGGTGAGCCCACAAGACACTTGGTAGCTCTTCGTCCCACAATCCCTTAGCTCGATCCAGACGTGCTTTCAGTCCACGCAGGATGGCTCTATTCATTACTTCCGTCTGATTGTTTGCCTGCGGGTGCGCGATTGACGTAAAATTTTGCCGAATCCCCATGTTCTGGCACCACTCTTGGAACTTGATATCCTCAAACTGTTTGCCGTTGTCGGAGATTAGAACCCGAGGTAACCCGAACCGACATACTATGTTCTTCCAAAAGAAGTTCTGTATGTTTCGAGCCGTGACAGTTGCCAGAGGTTCGGCTTCTATCCACTTCGTGAAATAATCTACCGCAACCACTAAGAATTTTCTTTCGCCTGTTGCTGGTGGGAATGGCCCTAGGAGGTCGATGCCCCATTGTGCAAAGGGCCACGGACTGGCGAGGTATTTGAGGTCGGAGGCAGGTTGATGGTGGATGTTAGCGTGCTTCTGACACTTGTCGCATTTTCTGACGAGCTCGACAGCTTCTGCCTTCATCGTTGGCCAGTAGTATCCTTGTCGAAGTGCCTATTGGGCGAGTGCTCTGCCCCCCAAATGTCCGCCGCACAGGTCTTCATGAGTGTCGCGGAGTACGAACTCGAATTCGGTAGGTCGCAAGCACCGCAAATAGGGGAGTGTGTACGACCGTCGGTATAACCGTTCGTCTATTATGATGTATTTGTCCACTTGGCGCTGCACCCTCTTTGCCGCATTGCATTCTGTAGGGAGGGTTCCGTCTATCAGGAAGCTCGAGAGTGGATCGATCCAGCTCGGCTCTGCTTCTAAGACGGGAGCGACCTCCTCTGTCTCCTCGAGAATACTAGGCCGAGGTAAGTCTTCTATGTACACAGTTCTCATATTGTTGTGACTCGTACTGGCTAACCGGGACAGGGCGTCGGCCTCAGTGTTTTTCTGACATCAGGATTTGCCTGATGATGTGTGACCGGAAGTTGAGCAGGGCTTCTTTTACTTTGGCCAAATATGCGATCATGGAGAGATCGCGTGCTTCGTATTCGCCGGTAACTTGGTTTACCACGAGCTGAGAATCGCTGCAGATGACCAAGTGTTTTGCCTTCACCTTTCGCTCTAGGTCCAGCCCGACGATCAGTGCTTTGTACTCTGCCTCGTTGTTGGATGCCGTGAACTCAAAGCGTAGTGCGTATTCTACTTTTGTGCCACTCGGGCCGCACAAGACTATTCCAGCTTCGCTGCCTTGCCGGTTCGAGGAACCATCCATGTGAAGGATCCAGGGCTCCTCATCCCAATTCGCTCTTCGCCTGACTAGGAGAGATGCCACACTGGGTGCTACTTCACGGGGTTCGGACTCTATGGGCTCAGGAGCTCCGGGTTCGCCGCAACTGGCTACCTCGGGCTCGACCTGTGGGGCTTCGTGGCTGAAAGTGCACTCGGCGATAAAATCTGCCAAGGCTTGGGCCTTGATAGCGGTTCTCGGTTTGTACTGGAGGTCGTACTCGCTGAGTTCGATGGCCCATTTCGTCAGTCGACCGGAGACTTCGGGTTTGAGTAAAACTTGTCTAAGAGGTTTGTCAGTTAGGACGATGACGGTGTGAGCCTGGAAGTACGGGCGGAGTTTACGAGCTGCTATTACTAGGGCATATGCTAGTTTTTCTATCTCTGGGTACCTTGCCTCTGCTCCCTGCAAAATTTTACTAACATAATATATGGGTCGTTGGACCCGGTCTGTTTCCTTTATTAGTACCGAACTGACTGCCTCGTCGCTCGCCGAGAGGTACAGTTCTAAGACCTCGGCCACCTCGGGCCGGGCTAAGGTTGGCACACTAGCGAGGTAACCTTTTAGTTCGTCGAACGCGAACTGGCAGTCCTAGGTCCACTCGAACCCTTTGCCTTTGACTGCCTTGAAGAATGGTAGGCAGCGGTCTGTTGACTTAGACAAGAAGTGGCTTAGAGCGGCTATGCGACCGTTTAGCCTCTGAACCTCTTTTACTTTCCGAGGTGGTTTCATATCTAGAATGGCTTTTATTTTGTCCGGGTTCGCCTCAATACCGCGTCGATTGACAATGTAGCCTAGGAACTTGCCCGAGGTGACGTCGAAGACACACTTGTTGGGATTCAACTTCATGCTAAACTGACGCAGGATTTGGAAAACAGAATCTAAGTCTTGTATTAACTCTTGTGAAAACTGAGTCTTGACGACCATGTTGTCTACATAGCACTCTATCTTCGTACCCATCAGGGGCCGAAATAGCCTATTTACAAGTCTTTGGAAAGTTGCCCCGGCATTTTTTAGTCCGAAGGGCATGACTTTGTAGCAATACAGGCCGAACTCGGTTATGAAGCTGGTTTTTTCCTCATCGGATGGGTCCATCCTAACTTGGTTGTAGCCCGAGTAGGCGTCCAGGAAGCTTAGCAACTCGTTTCCCGAGGTCGCGTCCACTATGCGGTCAATTCTGGGGAGGGGGAAGCAATCTTTCGGGCAAGCGCCACTTGCCGCTTGCCTTTTTTACCAACACTGGCTTGGCCACCCAGCTCGGGTAGTGGACTTCCCTTATGAAGTTTGCTGCGAGGAGCTTCTCAACCTCCTCGCTGACCGCTCTCTAGCGTTCTGGGGCTAAGTTGCGTTTCTTCTGTCTAACGGGTCTGACTACAGGGTCAGTATTAAGTTTGTGAGTTATCAGTCCGGGGCTAATGCCGGGCATGTCGGCCGCGGACCAGGCAAAAATATCTAAATTTTGAAGTAAAAAACTCACCAGTTCGGCTCGTAGTGGGTCTTCGATGGAAGCTCCGATGCTTAGTGTACGAGCTGGGTCCGTAGCTGAAGTCGGGATTGCGACTGTTTCCTCCGTGGGCGAAGCTCGCTCCTCACCTTGCTCCGCCGGCTGCTCTAGTTCGAGGTCGTCGGCCGCCTTGGTTTTTCCCTTTAGGGCGGCAACGTAGCACTTGCGGGACTCGAGTTGGTCGCCCCGCGCTACCCCTATACCGAAGTCCGTAGGGAACTTCATGGCCAAATAGTAGGTGGAGACTGCCGCCCGTAGGATATGCGTGATCGGCCGCCCTATTATGGCATTGTATGGGGAGGGGGTCGCGACCACCAGGAAATCATGGTTGAGTCTGACCGCACAAGACCATGTGCCGACTTCCACAGGGACAGTTACTTTTCCGAGGGGCCTGACTTCCTCTCCGCTGAAACCTACCAGGGGAGTGTTTGCGGGCTTCAGCTCGCTCCTCTTTAACTGCAGCTTGTCAAATGTTGATTTGAAGAGGATGTCCGCTGAGCTGCCCGAATCTACGAGTACGCGCCTGACCTCGAAGTCGTTGATCCTTAGCTTAATGACAAGCGCGTCATCATGGGGGTAGTGGACTCCTCGCGCGTCGTCCTCCGTGAAAAAGATTGGTTCTTCGATCTTTGGTCTTTTTGGGGGGTTCCGTTCTTCGAGGGCCGCTTCGCAAACTGAAGTCCGGGCTGCTGCCGAGGTACACCCCGCTACCATCGAACCTCCCACTATTACATGGATGGTTCCCCGAACTGGCCTCTCTTCCGGAGGCTGCTTCTGCAACGGTTCGGCAGGTCTATTGCTAGACTCGGGGGCATCCTTTTCGTGCTCCCTTTGTCGACATGCTTTATTGTTATTGCTGTGCTGTACAAAGTTTCTCAAGTATCCGCGACGGATGAGTCCCTCTATCTCGTCCCGGAGGTTATTACACAGTTCGGTGCTATGACCATGGTCTCTATGGAAACTACAATACAAATTCTTGTTTCTCTCGTTCGGATTTCCTTTTAGGCGAGGTGGCCACTTAACGTACGGAGCGTCTTTGATCGTCATTAAGATCTCTGTCTGCCTCGTGTTTAACGACGTGTAGTCCGTCCGAACTGCTAGGGGGGCCCAGAAGGACTGGTTCGGCTTCGGCTCCCGGGTCGGGTTTTTTCTATTCACCGGGTTGGAGAGCTCGCCTTCTCTCTTTCTTTTCTCATTCCCGCCTTCGGTTCGTTGGTTGATTTCTTCCTCTGTCCTCATGAACTTATCCACGAGTTTGAGGAATTCGGCCACGGTCGCGGGCTGGTTGGCCACCATGTGCCATTTGAGCTCTTTGTGCGTCACCCCTCTTTTGGCCGCCGCGAGCTGCACTACGGGGTCCAATCGCGGTATTTGCAAGCATGCTTCGTTGAACCGCTTGATGTAGCCCCGAATAGATTCTCCTTCTCTTTGGACCACTCCGAAGATGCTTTCCTCTGTTCTGGGGCACCGTCGGCTGGTGACGAAGTGTGTGGTGAAGACTTGCACGAACTGGGCCCAGCACTTTATCGACCCAGGGGCCAGGTTCCTGTACCAAGTGCGGGCTACCCCCCTGAGGGTGGTGGTAAAGGCCACGCACATGCACGATTTGCTAGCCCTGGCGAGGTGCATTTGCGACTGAAAGGCGTCAACGTGGTCGTTGGGGTTGAAGGACCCGTCGTACTTGTCCAGAGGTGGGAGCTTGAAGTCTCTGGGTAAGGGGACCGCCAGGAGTTCCGATGCGAGGGGGGAAGGAACGAAGAGAGCCGGGGCAGCCCCTACCTCGTACGAGCTCGTGTCTTTGCCTCTGAATTCCGACAAGGCGCGGGTGGCGGTTTGGCGACTTCGCCGGCACCTTCACCGTTGAGCGGGCCTTGTGCTGGCGCTGCTGGCCTCCGTGTTACCGAGCTCGATGGGCCTGGAGTGCTGGTAGTCTGCCGCCAGGGCGCTGAATTGGTTTTCGGTGAGCGGAAGCTTGGGCTGGGAGCGCCGGGGTGCCGACCTTGCGGGCGAGGTTTCCGACCCGCCTGCGGGTTGCGAGGGGGGGATGACATTTTTCTCTCTTCGGCCTGGGGACGAGGCCTGACTGTTGGGGTGGTTCTGGGGCTGGGAGGCCTTCGCCTGGCGGGGGCGCCCATCCTGCGGGGAGGCCTTGACCGGCCTCGGAGCGGGGTGGCGAGGTGGAAGTAGTGGTTGGTTCAGTGGCAGTTGGGAGAACTGCTGTTGATAGTGATACTGGGAGATGTTGTGCAACACTTGGTGCTGGTGAAGCTGGTGTTGCTGGAACTGTTGCATTTGGGCTTGCATTGCCCGCATGCACTGCATCAGGTCCTCCAATCGGTTTTGGCTAGCTGCCAGGGGGACGGCAGTTGGT
This sequence comes from Nelumbo lutea, assembly GCF_056320005.1. Taxonomy (NCBI): domain Eukaryota; kingdom Viridiplantae; phylum Streptophyta; class Magnoliopsida; order Proteales; family Nelumbonaceae; genus Nelumbo; species Nelumbo lutea. Next base: position 23,380,009 of record NC_142688.1, read on the forward strand.
TCAGTGAAAGTTGTCTCAATGGGGAGAGGAAAGGGGACGCTTGTGGTTGGAGGGTTTACGGGTGCCACTGTTTGTGGCGTGTTCAAGATGGGGATCCCATCCGCCGAAAGGGGGATGGTGAACTGTCCAACGCACACTACGGGGACCTGAAATTGCTCCCCGGTGGCGTTTGTCTCCGTGCCACGTCCGGTGTTGCTGGAGGAGGCCATGAGTGTTGGGTTTTTTGAAGAAAAAGGGGGTGTCGAAGTTTGGAGGGAGGCTTTTTGAAGCGTTTCCCACAGACGACGCCAATTGATGGAGCGCGATCCGGCTGGTCTTAGCTGTCCTCTGCCTTGCTTCCGAACGGGGTAGCAGGGGACCTGAAACGGAGGAGATGGGAAAGCTCCGGGGGGGGAACCCGGTGTAGAGGCTCCGAAGCTCAAGTTAGAATCCTTCAAAAGCAAGGTAATACCAGATAGCGCAAAGTTTGCATACCTCCGTTGTCGGGGGGCAGGGGGCTCTTATAGTCACTTCGTGTACTCGTCCCGAGGCCCTTGTCAGATCGGGTATGATTACCCTTGCGCTTGTCAACTCGGCTGTTGTCCTTTCTGCTGAGACAGAACCGTCACTGCCTAACCGTCTAACTGGAGATGGCGGCGTCAGTGGCGGTGGCAGGTGGCCGTTTAGAGTGCTGCTGCCAAACGTCAGATCCCAAGTCAGTCAGGCGTGGCGCCCTCGGGCACGGACTTCCCTAGTGTCAGGCATGGTACGACTTGTTTGGCTTTGGTGCCCAGAAGATGATGCGAAGTGCTGAGCGAGGCGGTCTTGAGCTCGGAGGTATCCCAAACTGTTACAAGGTGGGTCAGTTCGGCGAAGTGTATCTCGAGCTGTTACAAGGTGGGTCAGTTCGGCGAAGTGTATCCCGAGCCGTTACAAGGTGGTAGTTCGGCGAAGTGTATCCCGAGCTGTTACAAGGTGGTAGTTCGGCGAAGTCTATCCCGAGCTGTTACAAGGTGGCAGTTCGGCGAAGTCTATCCCGAGCTGTTACAAGGGTCAGTTCGGTGAAGTCTATCCCGAGCTGTTACAAGGTGGCAGTTAGGCGAAGTCTATCCCGAGCTGTTACAAGGTGGCAGTTAGGCGAAGTCTATCCCGAGCTGTTACAAGGTGGCAGTTCGGCGAAGTCTATCCCGAGTTGTTACAAGGTGGGTCAGTTCGGCGAAGTGTGTCCCCTTGTTCCCGCCTAAGCTTGGCCCCTTTTGTCGAGCTGTCATTTCTGCCACGTGTCTCATAATAGAGAGGTCGGGCCAAATCTTCCTTCATCAGGTTGGATAACTGAAATTGATTCAACTGTCTTTCTTGGTTTTTATTTTGTATTTTTTTTACAGTCACACATTACATTTAATTGTTAGATTCAACTTGCAATAAAGAAAGCAGGAAGGTGAACTATGAGTTAGGGATAACTCTATATCTCAACCCACAGATAAGCTCGAAGCCCATACAACTCAGATAATGATAATCTGTTGTATCTTTTAAATTTCAAAGTTTCCTGTTTCCAACTTGTAATAAACCACTTGTAAAGGATATATATACTTCACAGCACCGGCAATTAGCAAGAAGTAGGGTTGATGTTTTATACAAATTGTTTGTTCAGATTCTGTGAACATAATTTTTTTAGTAAAACAATAAGCAAAGGATTGGTTAAGATGGAAGCTGTTTGAGGAAGTTGATACTGTCAAAATCTCAAGGCCTAACTCGCATTAAAATTTGGGCCCCCAACCTTCTTCACTTCCATGTCCATGGCCATTTCGAAGAGCTTGTATTTTTCGGTTCCCCACTTTTAGCCATGGCTACCATCATTTTGCGTCCGCATTTCCTTGATGGTCCGCATCCTCATCATCAACACTTGTGCAGACTAGATAAACTCTTCGGATGACTGTTTAAGCTCAAGATACTTATCATTTTCTATTCTTTTCTCAAGGTACGTAATTGAATTCTTCTCCGGCCCCCTTGGCCTGGGCCTTACCTTAATAATTAGCTAGCTCATTTATTTTAATTTCCATCTGCTGCGTGCTAGCTTACAGCATAACTTAACTTGAACACCATGCATGCAGGTTTTGGCGGTTGGTGATGCACCAGTAAAATTGACGAATACCTTGGACTACTTGAAGTATAGACCTAGATGACTCCAAGCAGATTTTGGCTGCCCTTTGCTTGTTCAGAATCTCTCTTCATCTACAGGAGATCGAGGTCACTGTAAGTTAGGGCTGTTCATAACAAGATCTGAACTGATCAACCCGGTCCGATCTAATCCGAGTTGACTAGTTTTTCTTCAGTACTGGTCGGTTATGGATTACAAAAAAATATAAATCGATGGTTTGGTTCGGTTTCGGTTTTCATGTTTGAAAGTCGAAACTAAATCAACCCAAAACGATTTAAATATATATTATATATATAATATATTTCAGATATTATAATATATATATATATATATATATATATATCAGTTTTATTTCAGAAATATACATATTATATATAAAATTTCTGATATATAAAATATCAGTTTTAATACATTAAATCATTTTTAATTTTCAAGCATCCAGTCTTTGTTTTCTTAGACTTGAATCCTCTACCGTTCACATCGAGAGAATCATTCACAAAATCGACACAACCTGATTCAAACCGATCAGGTCGGTTTTACTTAGTATTGGGTCGATTTCGGTTTCATTTCTAGGTAAATCGACCAAATCAGATCGATTAGAAAAACGCCAATAAAACGACCCAACCCAACCCGTGAACAGACCTAATGTAAGTCTTTTCAGACAATACTATGTACATTTTTCATTATATACATGGTGATTTTTAAGTGTTGTCTTCGTATCATTATCTTATGTGAGTTAATTTGATTTTGTGATGGTGATCATGTCTCTAGGCAGACTCGGACAAGGCATTTGCACTGATACATCAAGCCAACTTCTGGGAGGCAAACCAACTGCCTTCAAGAGAGATCATTAAAAACATGGGTTATTAATGGGTGTGGATGGTTGATGGATGGATTTATATTCAGCCCACATCCAACCCAAACCTTCCATTTGCCACTCCTACGGGCCAATCCCATGAAAAGCTAACCTTTTATTTTATCTCTTGAAACATGGGCAATTATTGACTGCAGGTGGTTGATGGATGGGTTGATTTTCAATTCGCCGCAGCCAATCAAATCCATCCATTTGCCACGCCACCCCTAGGCGACATCCCAAAAATGCCTTTGTTTTAATTTGCTTCTCATTGTAGATTTTGTATGTGGATGGTAAGAAAAGGAGGGCCAGGCAGATGATGATCATCTAGTGACGGCAAGTGGGTACGTACTATCAACTACGTACCTTAAGAAGGATGAGCTTTTTCAATTAACATTGATGCAGGGTTTGGTACTGAAAATCTCCGACATTAATCTCGATTCCAAAAGCTCAGCTCTTGCAAAAAGTTTTCTCATGAGTTGTTGCCATTCAGCAAGACGACCCTTAGCTTGTTGACAGTCTGGTGGAAGTGGAACACCCCTCTAGGAAAGGTGGTTACATTCACGTGTAAGTACGAGTCAGCACCAGTAGTGGTGGATAGACATGTTTTCCCCTATATCCTCCGTTGTTTCAGACTGTCAAATGTCAATCAATACATGTCCTTCGTAAATCTACGCTGCTGCCCATGTTGGATCATCTAGCTCTTAAAAGACTAATAAAAAAGGGACGAATTTAGAAAGACCCCTTAAACTTTTATTTGTCATAAAGACCCCCTCTACTATAAGGTTAGTGACAATTACCCCCCTCCTGAACTTCAATTTGCACCAAAGGCCTTTTTGAATTTTCAGTCTGTGATCAAACTTCAAAAAAGATTCTCATTTGGCTCTTTAAAATTTTTTAAATCCTCAAACGACCCTTTTCTTATTTATTTGAATGGTTTATGATTCGATTAATTTTCTAAATATAATATTGAAGTCCTAATGGTTGCTCTAATTGATCCTTGCAAATTTCTGGCTAGATTCAATATTTAAATGAAATGGTAGAGGGTTCTCTTTCTAATAGTTATAAATTTAAGATTTTGTTTGTTTTTTCTTAATTTATTGGAGAAAGGAGTGAATGATTTTTATATCTTAAGATGAAGAGAGACATTAATGTCAGTGAAATAAAACAAGAATTTATAGAAACTTGTTTTTTATGTCATTGAAATGATTCTTGTTATTTTAGTCGATTCCATTTGGAGAAAATGGGGGTATTTTTGGATCAACTAGGCTATGTTTGGTTTGAAGGAAAAGATAGGGAAAGGAAGGGAATGACAGAAAAACCTATACAAGGTTTGTAAAGGTTTCCCTACCTTTCCTTTCCTTTCCCAGCATTTTCCTTCAAACCAAAACATAACTTTAGGGTTTAAGATAAAAGAGCAAGGAAAAGAAAAATAAGGAAAATTTAGGTGAATATTTTGGTAATTTAACATTTTATATCATTTGACTTAATGGCCATGAGGTCTTTGTCGCAATATAAAATTTCAAGGGGATAATTATCACTGACCATTCCCAAACCCTACGTAAATCCATTCAATTTTTTGTTACATATTTACTTTTCTTAATTTTAATTTAATTTTTTAAAATAAAATGTGCAAAATAATTAATTGATCTATTATGCCCATAATTAGATAGTATGTTTCTGTCCCGACTTCTCGTTTATTGATTATAATATGTTTTTTCATAAAACACACTAAAACATGCTATTTTTATGCATAAATAGCTCATTTGTGTCTTATATTTAGTGATATTGATATTTATTTATGATTTATTATAGTATTTATAGTATTTTCATGTGTTTCCATGCATATCTTTGTCCATATCCAGACATATCCAAAGTGTATCCCGATACGTCTCTTAAATTTACCTTTCCGATACGCATAATGTTTCTGGTACTTTGAACCTTGCTCTTGAGAACTCCTATTTTACCATATTTTACTTCCTTCCCTAGGATTTGTGCATTATCTCTCCCCCATAAAATTCTTTCACATTTTTATCAATAGTGTTAATTCCTTTTCTTTCTCCACTCTCTTTTCTCTCTTTTCTAATTTGATATAAATTAATAGTGCATTAATTGTTTTGGCAAATGCTATATTACAATAACTGCACACACAATTTTCTTTTTTTTTTTTTGGTCTAATAAAAAGGCAAATGCTACGGTAAAACCATTGCATTGTAAAGGTCATATCTCACATAGCTATACAACCCCCTTGTAAACTTATCACTTTCCCATGAATTTGATAAATTGCCTATCTGTGGCGTCACCCTCTTGATATATGAGTTGGCCTTACAGTATAACTTTGTCTTAGAAGACCTATAATAATTCTAAAGAATGATATCACATGGGACAAATAAAGGATGCAGATGGAAGTCTTTCAATTCAGCAACTTCAGCCATTATCAAATGGCCCTTAAGTCTTAATTGAATAGTTAAATGAAATCTTCACATATGGCTCAAAACAAAAATACATAATTGAATAGTTAAATAAAATAAATAGAAAAAGAAAAAAGTAATTATAGTTTTAGCTTTATAAAAATGTATAAAACAAAGGAAAATGAGAGAAAAACAACTTAATTTTTGGTGAAGTTCTAAACAATAGTAACAATAAAAAAATGCCACTAGATATCTGAAAATCCATTTTAGGAGTAATTGGATAGAAGTTTAGGACCTATTATAGGCACAAGTTTCAGTTGGAGGAATATTTTTATTAAGATTTTGTTTCTAATTCCTATATAGTAAGTGAAAAATTTTAAGTACTCATTTGTAGTTTCTTTTTCTTTTTCTTTTTTTTCTCAAGAGATAAAGAAAGCAAGACGGAGGAGGAAGAAAGATGAAAATTGACCAACATAATCCATGCACAATTGCTTTTATCATTGATGTGGCGATATCAATTACATAAAATAACACCCACCAAATAGTCAAAAAATAGTCAAGACAAAGTAAGGTGCCAACTGGTTGGTTGTAAGGACTTTGACTCATTGACGGTTGTAACAGGAATGGGCCATGGGCCACTCCGTGAGTGACTGCAGCCCCATAATGAAGAAGGAAGAAGAAAAAGGCAAATTTGCTTCTGTCAGTGAGGAAAGATGCCCATGATTAAGCGGCGAGATTATCTTCTACACACAGTGAAAGTAACAAAATCCACAGGCACATTGATTTAACTGGATGCAATATACGCAGAGTTTTTGGTGGCAGGAGATATTCCTATTTACTCCAGGTTTCTCAGATAGGAGGCACGCGCTTTTGGCTTTTGTAATTATTTTATGAGGTCTCAATAATCAAACCACTTTTGATTTTTGATACATCAGTCGAAAACTTCCGTGTTTTGTTATTTGTTGTGGAGCCATTTTGAATTGGATTAATTAAATGGAGTGATTTCACGGTGGGGCCACAGTAATAAGGTCTGGATTCACAGTTTTAGCCCTAACCCTTTGATAAAAAACATGAAATCATGTCGTACGTGGCGAAAGTGAACTCTTCAAGAATATATTAAAAGGGTATTTATGAGAATAGAATTTGCTAAAAATAGTCTTACTCTTGTTTACTTACAGTGGATGCATGCAGATTTTTTATTTTAAGCCTCACTTAAAACAAAGATCTGATGTACTGTTGTGTTGTGATTCCATTACAAGAACACGTGAATTTTCTGACAATCATTTAGGCCTCGCTTGTGCTTTGACCTTATTATATCCTCTTAGGATATCAATTGGTCGGGTTTGGCATGGATTTACCTCAAATCTAATCCCGCCGATACCACAGTGCTTCAATCCGAACTCGATCCGATTTGTCTTAAAATGCATAATTTTCAAAATTGACCAGATCCATTATTTTATAAAATCTAAGATGTTACTTTTCTAATGAAAAAAATTAAAACCAATATACAAAAAATAAACTTTAAATCTAACAATAAATCACTCGCTTCAATTCCAAAAGATTTTAATCCCATTCTGATTTCGACTGCAAACGACCTTAAATTCTGTTATTGCAATCTCACCATTAACAATTCTACAGAAAATTGCCACGTCAGTGGCCCAATCCCAAATGATGTGTTTGGTTTGAAGAAAAAAGCAAAGAAAAGAAAGGAAAATCTATACAAAGATTGTAAAAGTTTTTCTATCTCTCGCTTCCTTTCCTTTTTTTTTTTGTACAAACCAAACATAACCTAAAAGTCGTGGCGACCTACCTTATCAAAATTAGGATAAGGGTATTTTTGTACTTGGGAGGTTTATATAATTGTGAGAATCCTGGGACCCTGCCTCAAATGAAAGAAGCAGCACCCACCGTCCACCGAGCGAAACTAGGGAATTTTAGAAATGGAAACTCCATTGCTCCAACAGCAGAACCAGGTAACTAGAAATAAAAGTAGTGTGTTGTTGAAGCAGGTAGGCGAAGAGTCCAAGAAGCTCTGGAACATCGCAGGGCCAGCAATCTTCACAGCCATATGCCAGTACTCGCTGGGCGCCATCACTCAGGTGTTCGTTGGACATGTTGGCACTCTTGAACTTGCCGCTGTTTCCGTGGAGAACTCCGTTGTTGCCGGCTTCGCCTTTGGTGTCCTGGTAATTAATCTTCGGCCTCTCTCGCTTATTGTATACACACAAATTCATGGAAAAACACGTAGGGAATTTCCTCCGCTCTTTTCTATTGCCATGTTCAATTCAAGCATCTAAGTTGATAAGTAGATTCAAGTTTGAGTTCAAGAAGAAAAGCAAACAGCCTCGTCCAACTCAAAAATATACTAACGTATATATATGGCATACCTTTTGTTTTCATCCGCATTTTGCTTAGTTGGGAATGGGGAGCGCATTGGAGACGCTGTGTGGCCAAGCATTTGGAGCAGGAAATTTTAGGATGCTGGGAATTTACATGCAAAGATCATGGGTCATTTTGCTCTGCACCGCTCTTGTTTTGGTCCCTGTATATGTCTTCTCTCCTCCTTTACTGAGGCTCCTAGGCCAGACTGCCCAGATTTCAGATGCCGCCGGTGCTCTCTCTCTCTCTCGAATTGCAATTTTTCTTAAAATTTGATATACGAAAAAAAGAGTTCACAAATGGACATCGCTATCTCCAAATTTTCCTTTGAACCTTTAAACGAAATGAAATGAAATGTGTATCTCACCAGCAACCATAACTTTTTTGGGGTATAGAACTATAAAACACTTAGCTTCAAATGGTTGATGGATAATTAGATAAATTCTATGACCTGAAACGAGTCCAAGCACACTAGCAGGACTGATGACTATCACAAGGTATATATGTATGATGGATGGTTAAAACTTGTTGATGGTACAGGGGTATTCGCTCTGTGGATGATTCCTCAGTTGTTTGCATATGCCCTTAATTTCCCAATACAAAAGTTTTTGCAAGCACAAAGAAAAGTCATGGTAATGGCTTACGTCTCCGCAATTGTTTTGGTAATACACGTGGTGCTTAGTTGGTTGGTCACGCTGAAACTTGGATGGGGCCTGGTCGGTGCGGCCTTCACCCTCAACTTATCGTGGTGGCTCGTCGTTCTTGGTCAATTACTCTACATTTTCATTTGGAAATCAGATGGTGCTTGGACTGGTTTCTCTTTGCTAGCTTTTGCAGACCTGTATGGGTTTGTCAAGCTTTCCTTGGCTTCCGCAATAATGCTATGGTACTCTCTCTCTCTCTCTCTCTCTCTCTCTCTCTCTCTCTACCATCTATCTGATCTTGTTTTATAACATGGCAGCTTGGAGTTCTGGTACTTGATGTTAATAATAGTGATAACAGGACATCTAAAGAACCCATTGATACCAGTCGATGCCATTTCCATCTGGTAAGAGTATTTCATCATTAATTCACTCTGTGCTTATAATGTTGAATTTACAATAAGGTATTTAGTTTTCTCTCTTTTCGACCTGCTGAGAATATCGTTTAAGACTAATTTGTTTATTTGGATACAAATTTCTTTTCACAGCATGAACATAAACGGATGGGATTTTATGATTGCAATTGGATTCAACGCTGCCATAAGGTTTTACACTCCTTTATCTTCTTTTTTTTTTTTTTCTTTTTCACTTGTCGTTTTGGTTGATCCTTCAACATTTCCTTCATGAAATCTTCCTATACGGTTGTTCTAACAGTGTGAGAGTATCAAATGAACTTGGAACCGGTGATCATCAAGCAGCAAAGTTCGCTGTAAAAGTGGTGTCTGTGACATCCGTGATCATAGGACTGATTGCCATGCTTTTGATTATGACAACAAGAATCTACTTCCCTGTTCTGTTCACCAGCAATGTTGAAGTCATGAAAGAAGTTACCAAGCTTTCTATCTTGTTAGGTGTCACTGTGCTTCTGAACAGCCTCCAACCAATCTTGTCTGGTAATTAAATATCAAATACTACTTTATTCCTTTTCAGGTTCTTCTACATTGTAAAACCCATTAAAACCACTGTTGTTTACTGGAACAAATCACCTAGGAGATCTCCTACATAAAAAAAAATAAATAAAAAGAAATTTGAAGCTGATGGCCAAAGGCCTCCATTTGAATTCCTTTGGGAGGGCTATAAATGTGTGAAAGGTCCATAGATTATATCTAGACAATCTATGATCATTCCAGTTTTCTTGAAAACACAACAAAAAAAAAAAAAAACACCCATGACAGAGTCAGAGAACACCCGGCCCCTATATTAGCATTTAAAACAAAATGTTCATTATTTATGAATGTTACGACTGTATAATATTTGATTCTTGTTTCCTTTATTCAGGGGTTGCTATTGGAGCTGGTTGGCAAGCAATCATAGCATACGTCAACATTGCATGCTATTATATTGTTGGTTTACCTATTGGCCTATTACTAGGGTTCAAATTTGATTGTGGGGTTGAGGTGAAGTATTAATTAAGCACGCGTGCTTTAAATGAACAATTGCTAAGATCGTATAACTATTACTACTGAGACATTCTTTTCTTTTTCTTTTTCTTTTTCTTTTTTTTTTCTGAGTTGCAGGGCATTTGGGAAGGAATGATGGGTGGAATTCTTTTGCAGACCATAATCTTAGTGATAATCACTTTACGCACTGATTGGAAGAGGGAGGTAAGTACCCAGAACTTCCTTAATTGTTTGAGAATTGAGTGGATATAGTTTATCTGTTTCATCATATCTCGCTTTGCAATTGTTTTCTCCGTCATGTATTATATTCGCTTTGTCTCTGGCATGTAGCCTTTATACTTATTCTGTCAGATCTTGTTAACTGAAGTCTGAAGATTAATTAGTACAAAGTTACAAACTACAAACAATTGATGCCCTTTTAACCTTTACCATGCATAACTGATGAATTTGCAGGTCTCACAAGCAGAGAGCCGAATCAAAAAGTGGGGAGGATCAACAGGACAGGATTGATATCCCGCGCACTAAACTTTTAGCTACATTGGTGTCATTTATGGTGGCAGTGGTGGATTTTATTGTCTTCATCAAGATTAACACATTACTTGTGAAATTTTCATTGAAATTATGTTATCAACATAATATTATGCGTAGGAATATTAATTATGAGTTTCTTTTCAAAAAAAAAAGAATATTCATGTTTTTCAATTGACAAATATCAGTATCTCTACAGAAAAGCTCCAATAAACCGTATGGTACTGAGAGAAGCCGGTGTATGTGTAACCTCCTAAGAAATGAGTACTATGAGGCTGGTAGAGACGGGTCTTTTTCTTTTCTTTTTTCTTTTTTATAACTAGCTGATGTACTAGAGTTTACATTGGTGCCCCCCACCGAGTGCGCCCCACATGGACATCTCAGCGTGCATTGCGAACATCTCATAGTTCTCATTGGGAGATGTTCCCAATACACGGTTCTATTTCATTGCTTCTCATGGATGGAACTGTTTATTGTGGTTAGGGACATTCCACAGCATTTTTTCATCTGTCATTATCTCATGGATGGAACTATTTATTTTTAAATTATTTATTACATTGTTTGTTTACATTATTTTTATTATAAATATATTTTTATATTCATTGATAATTACATATTAGTGTTTTATTTTATTCATTATTATTCTGTATTATTATACCAATTTATTTTGGATTTAAAATATAAGAATTTTCTGTTCAAGATCGGCTATATATATTATTTCACAAGTTGTATGTGAAATGTATCAAATCTACAGTTTGGTGTAGACAAGTCCACACTACACCTGCAAAAACACCCCTATGGGTGTAGACAATTTCAATCCATACATTTTATCCACAATTCAGAATAGTTGCAAACATTGGTGTAGTGTGGATTCATTCTTGCCATAGTGGTGGTTCACACACAACAATTTTTCATCCACGTTATGTAACACCCCCTGAATTAAGTGAGTATCCCTAAAAAGTTCATTATAATAATCCACTCAAATCACAAACATCGGATGCACCCATCATCACATTATTTCACAAGAAGTTTCTACATCTAAGGGTGGAGAGTTTAGTTCCACAATGCATCCTTTGCTATTGTCCCTATTAATGCATGCAATTTATGCACATTATTATAAAAAGAGTCCAGATTTGCTCCTCACACCAACCTTACACCAAGTCTCATCATTTGCATATCAAGAACATTTCCCATACTTATATGTTGTTGTTCATGGGGAGATGTTTCCAATGCATAGTGGGAGTAAATTGCAAGCACTTATCGTATATGTGGAGTAAATTGTAGCCTTGGGCCCATTTGGGAGGCTTCTACGTTTTATGTGAGTATTGTTGATTAAGCCGTGGTTGTTGAACTCCTGTGTTTCAGACAAGCTGCTTGGAGTAGTTTCAGTTTATAATCGTGTTTCTTGCATTTGGAATGTCAATATTGGCTGTCTGGATTTTCACCAAACACCAATTTTATGAATTCCATGTGGGGCATATCTTGAAACATGAGAAGAAGCCATGTCCCAAAAGCCCTCCCAAAACGGGTGCTTATGGATCGTGAGTTAGTGACTTGTGGTCTCATATAGCAATCCTCACACTATCCTTACAGCAAGTAGATCTATTCATGGGCCAAGGTAAAGTTTGATTTTTATCAAAATTTGAATGGACCTGGCCCAAAGCTCAAGCCCAACACAATGTAAAGTAAGACTCAAAGTATTGTAAGATTAATGTGAGAGCGCTTTGTGAAAGTAAATTCGTTATCACCCCTGCTCTAGAATTTTTAGTCTTCTACCCACAAACTATTCTCACGTCCCTACCCGCAGAACACTAGAAGCGCGAATTGGAAATATCTTGGTTGTCATTCATCGAAGATATCCCAAATACATAGCGGTAGTGTGAGTACACATGTGGGAAAAGTTTGTGGACAGGAGATCCGGGGTGTATGCCCTTCAGTGAAAAAAAAAAAAATTTCTTGCGAGGGCTATTAAATAAAGACAAATAATAAGGAAATGAGAAAAAGAAGAATGATAAATTATAAAGACCCCATAGCCATTAAGTCAGATGACAAAATGTGTTAAATTACCAAAATATTTGCATAAACTTTTTTTTTTATTGCCATATTCTCTTTTAAACTCTAACCTAATCTAATATTTATATTCCCTTCCCTAGTGTTTATTGTTCACCAATCCATTCTCTCCTTTTCCATTGCTTCCGCCTTTACCCATTATTATTGTCAGTCACGACTCACCTTCAACATTCACCACCGGTTACCCACACGAATAACAGAATAGAAGGATCAAAAGACCTGCAATAGTGGCCTCTTTCTAAGTCTCTTGATGTCCCTCACATAACAAAGACCAAAATGTTATTTACCTTTTGCAAAGAAATGGCTATAACAGGCAAAGAATGGTGCAACGAACAAAAATCACCAATTGAAGAATATTGAACAAATCAAGGTGATAAGAGTTGTAAGTGAAACAATAAAATGCCAAAACCTCATTGATGGTTTACAGTGTTGGTTGACATAGAAGGGCCAAAACTCTTCTAGGTTTCTGAAATTCATATATTTTCCATCTTCAAGGAAAACAAAAATCTCATGTCATCATCATCGAGTCTCCTTGAAAAGCCTAATTAGAAAGAAACTCAGAATTTCCAGTTGGATCCTACTACAAATGAATTTCCAAGATGTGTCTGAGTCTTCAATCCAAGATGTGACAATGGATTGAAGACTTAGACAAAACCCAATGTTTTCTTGGTTTCATTAGGTCTTGATCATCAATATCCTTTCATGATCTGCAAAAGGGCCTATTACGAGCAAGACTATTTAATAGGACAACAAAACAATCCAAATTATGTTTGTAAGGTCTCTTAGAAACCTAGTAAAAGAACTGCAATGACGATAGCGAGTCTTTGCAATGACGATAGCGAGTCTTTGGATTTCCAACAATCATAGGCCACAGTAATCAATTGCCAATGTGGTTATCTAGTCGGTGATGTATTTTCACCGTTCAGATAAATAAGAAAAGTGTAGTTTAAGGATTTAAAAATAGAGTTTTTATAATTCAGTCCACTGGGGAAATCTTAACCTCACCCTACAGGTGGGATGAATCTGGCCGTGGATTGTTGTTAAATTTATGGGTAAAATACAGTTTAAAAGAGGGTTATTAATAGATTAAGAGGGATATAATTTTAGATTTCTGAGGTCGACTGTAGTTTATCTATCCCTTAAAAAAATACATATATACAGGTGAATGAAATTTTTTTTCAAAATTAATTAATTAACTAACGCAAGCAGAAGAGATCTTTGTCTAACAGCTAAAGTTCAGGGGTATGACTATTGTTAGTCTTTCGCTTTCGTCCCATATTCCTCCAAAATCTCATTTTTCTGTTCTTTCCTTGCACAACTTCTTTTCTAGATAACCACCTTGTCAAAGCCCTCTATTTATCGCTCGTCGTCTCTTCCATTTTTTTCTGGTATTAATCAGTGCCTGACACCCCTCTACTCTGTTTAAGTGAGCGGTATAACATCAACTCAACAGCTCTTTTCTTTCATAAAAGCGGATCCGAAACCGCACCACCCTCGTCTCTTCCACTTTGGTCGCTTCTCTCATCTCTTTGGAGACCACAGACAGAAAAATATGTTACATCCACACTACTTTCTGGTGATTTCTATGCACAGATAATCACTTGAACTAGTCAACGTAAATGCGCTATTGCTTGCGTCATTCTCCAGGAAGGAACCGGCAAAATGATCATCAACTACTGTGATGTCAGGGTACAATCTTTTTTGCATTTCTTTTTTTTTTTTTTTTTCAAAATTAGAGCTTCTTGATATATTGTTTGGTTCCATATTTTCGATGTGTCTGGTAAAACCAGTGTTTCATGTTTGGACTTCAGATTTGTAATCTGCGCTATTATAAGAAAAATAGCATTGCTTGATAGTGTTTTTGTGCATCAATAAATCTGCGTAATTGCATGCTTTTTTTGGTCCCTATTCCATGGTATGATATGAAAGAAGCTAATAATTTTCAAGTAGTAATTGAACTTCTTACTCTCCAAGATGAATTGCAGCGATGATCCGAGACCTAGTAAGAGTATTTAAATAACACTTTTTTGTTGTAAATGTTTCGTTTTCACTTAAATAAGAAAGAACAGAAGTGTCGCTTGTTAGTTGTATCAATTAAGCAAAACTGGTTCGAGAACATTTACAAGAGCTTCAAGTTTAAATTTATGATGTAACTGAGTTATGGTAGATTGTATGTTGGCTATGGGTTCTACAATTGACCGTAGCTTATGAGAGGAAATAACCACACGAGTTGATGAAGGTAGTGACAATATAAAACAACAAAAGTTGTATCCTACTGTTATCCAGCCATGATCTTGTTACTTGTTAGTGGTATCTTGGAGCTTCAACACTGTTATGATATCAGTATGTATGTTTCTGGATGTCCTATAAGGCTAGAAACTTATTAAAACCTTTGAGAGCTTATCACGGCTAGGATTATATCAAGCAGAAAGATGGTTTTATTATGAAAGGAGGCTAGCAAGGGGTGGGAAGAGCTATTCTTTTTTGAGCAGCTTTGTAAAATGAAGTAAACTTTCAGGGAGGGTTAAGAGATTTTACCCCTCCCTCCTGTTGTATCCTCCTTTTTAATCTCTTTATTAATAAAAGTTTCTGTTATTTATCAAAAAAAAAAAAAGAGGCTGGCAATAACTGGAATGGGAGAAACAAAACTAGAATGTTGGAAAATGGGATCAAGATTCAAAATGGATTGTGTTCATGCAAGCTTTGAGTGGGTAGTACTCAATTACAACATTCTGGTTTTGTTTTAACAAAAGGGGAAAACTCACACTCACTCAAAGCAGCCTTTATAACTTGCCAGTCTATTTTGTGTCCTTGTTCACCATGCCAGCTTCAGTAGCCGGTACCCTTGATAAATTATGCAAGGATTTTCCCTAGGATGGGCCTAATGGTGAAAGGAAACTGCATTGTGTATCTTGGAGGTGGATATGTGAACCTAAGCATTTGGGTGGTACAGGTAAGAGGCATCTCAGTAACATAAACAAAGTGCTTCTCTGCAAGTGGTTATGGTGGTATGGGGAAGAAGAAAATAGTCTGTGGCAGCAAGTAATTGTTGGGAAGTTTGGCTTAACAATCAGTGAGTGGGAAACTTGTGAAATTCTCAATTCTTACGAGACAAGGGTCTGGAAGGGTATAAAGAAGCATAAGGATGTTTTTCCTGGTAAGGTGAAATTGAAGCCTGGAAAAGGTGACAAGACTAATTTCTTTTGGAAGGACACTTGGTGCTCTGCTCTGATCAGCTTTTATGTAAGGTGTACCCTTCTCTCTTCTACATTGCAGCAAACAAGGAGGCTTGGGTATTGAACTACTATGAAATTCTAGGTTCTCAATTGGTGTGGAATCCCACATTTCGGATCAATATCAATTATTGGAGGCGGGGTGGAGGTAAGGGTGTCAATGGACTGGTTTTGGATTGGACCCCGCCCAGTCCAAAATCAATTTGGATGGATTGGACGGACCAACAAGACATATTGCATTGGACCAATCCAGTCCAAAATATTTATTAGATTGGATTGGACCTGGTCCATCCATAACAAATTTATATTGGATTGGGTTGGATTAAGCCAATATCTGGTCCATTGATATGAGATAAGAATATATGTGTCAATGGACCGGATTTGGGTTGAAACCAATCTAAATCAAAATGAATTTGAACAGATTGAACGGCCCAGACGTTGAATTGGACCGGTCTAAATTGGTCCAAAACATTCATTGGATCGGATTGGACCTGGTCCATTTATAATGGACTCACATTGAACTGGATCGGATTGGACCAAATCCAGTCTAATTGACACCTCTAGGTGGAGGAGCTTGGTTCTCTATTCTTGAGGTTGAATGAGTTTAATTCAGTCCCTACAGACAGTGATAAAAGAGTATGGTTAGCTAACAGTCCGGCTTGCTTCTCTTCTAGCTCGTGTTATAGGATGTTCTAGCAGGCATCACCTAAAGTAGCATTCTTTTTGTGGACAACTGCTAGAGACAAGGTTCTCACCATGGACCACCCACTAAACAAAGGATGAAAGGACTGCCCATTGAAGATGTTTGTAGGCTGTGCAACTCAAGCACAGAAACCTTCTCCCACCTTTTTATCCATTGCACTTTCATTTACTCAGTCTGGGTTCATTTCCTTAAACTCTTCAATGCAATCTGGGTGACACCCCCTTATCTGGTCTCTTTGCTGGATTCTTGGTCCAAGCCAAGTTTTTCTACTAAGGCTCAGTTTGGAAGGAGTACAAATACAAATAAGTACAGTGCAAATATATACAAAATAATATAAAATACAAGGTTGTGCACTCTACAGGTTGGTATTTGTACTCCTTCCAAACTGAGCCTAAAGGGAAAATTCTTTGGAAATTGCTCCCTTTGGCCCTTTGTAGGGGTTGTGGAACGAGAGAAACAGTAGGGTTTTTGAAGACAAGGCTGCACCTATTGAAGTAGTAATCAACAAAATTTAATGGTTGTTGGTTTAGAGGGTGCAGGTTTTAAATGCTTTTGAGGGCATACCTATTACAACTTTTTTGAATAGTTGGAGCTCTTCAGTTTTTAATCTGAATTACAGTATGTATATGGGTTCATTGATATACTTGTAAAGTTTTTATATACATGCTTATATACACGCTTTGGTGGGCAGCTAGCCCTCCTTTTTTAAATGAATACACACATTAAATCTACTTATAATTCTCTAGATTAAATACAAGGAAGAATAGTCAGTAAAATACTAAAAAGAGAAATAGATAACTATATATGATGGATCTTACGCTCTGTTTGGTTTGAAGGAAAAAGTAGGGAAAGGTAAGGAAACCTATACAAGCTTTGTAAAGGTTTCCTTACCTTTCCCTTCCTTTCCCTACCTTTTCTTTCAAACCAAACATAGCCTTAGGGTTGCTTGTGATGAGAACTAATAAATAATGATTGAAAACTGAAGTCCTACTACCCATGTACTTTCAAGAATATGAAATTCAATGAAGGGAAGAAGTATTCAGTTATTAATTTGTGATGCTAAACCATCAGCATTATCAATCCTGATAACTATCAGCTGATTGTTATTCTCAGATGCAGTAATTTTTCATCCAGGTACTTATTTGAAATATAGTAATATCCAACTATCCTGGAACATTGAACATCAGTATATGCCAACATTTTCCATTTAAGTTTTGCTCGGTCCTGTACTCCTGTATTCAGTATCAACTGCATAGTTCTATATAGTATGCCACGTTGTATCATATATGACAGAAAATTCATGTCAAAAGAAGCAAGCAAAATGATATTATCCAAATATATATGAAAGAGTCAAGCCAGTATTTAATGCATTATCGGTCTTTAGAATCAAATAGATTCCTATTTTTTCCAAGTAGATTCTAGTGATTTTATTCATTATGACTTATTGTTGGGTTTCCAATGTTGTGCAGGAATACCTTCAGGAGAATCCATTATGGTTACAATATGTCAAAATTCCATTGGTAACATTAAATATGAAAATAGCTACTATGTGTTTGTTAAAGCTCATGGGGATGGTCTAGCTGGTTAGTCTCAAGCAGTTCCTCATGGTACTGTTTGTGCATTAAAGGTGAGTGAAAATCACAGAAACAGAACACCTCTTAGGAAAGAAAGCCTTCTGATCAGTGATTCAAGAGGAAGAAAGTAGGCCTTAAGATTCCCTGCAAAGCCCCATAGTATTCAAAACATTGAGGTTAGAACTTAAAAAATTACATGTTTTTCTTCCCAGTCATGTTTATTGAATTTTGCAAGTATTTTTTGGTTGTGCTTGTTTTTTAAGTTTTGAAAATGTAGCTTTTCTTTTTAACACTTTCCTGTTAAACCCTGTAAAAAGTTTTCATTTTTGTCAAGACCTACACCTAGATTTATAAGGCCTTCCAGGTTTTTAACCTGCCTCAGGTGTAGGATTGGATCAACATGGGTAGTTTGTAGGTTTAGATAAAATTGTTATATGCAATGGTTATCGCTTGTTCTTTTCTATTGTTGTTGCCATCATCAGAAGACATCCTGCATTAGTAACTCTTAAGTTTATTTATTTAGTTACTACACCCCCCCCCCCCCTGACCTAATGTTGCTACGGCAAGGCCTTAATCCATAGAAAGCTTGATTGCAAACGTCCTTATATCTTTTCCAAGGGCATAAATGCACATTCATGCAAAGAATATCCAAATACTAAGCTACCTAATGTAATGAAGTTATACTGTTTAGAAGGTCTCAACTGCATAGGCAAGTAAGGGAACAAGAATGATAGCAAAACCATTTGCTTAACTGCATTTAGACAAAGATATGCCTAGCAGTTATGATCTTCTAAGTGGCGTGTGATTGCCCATCTGAGGAGTGGTTTAAAAGTTGTACAATTAAGAGCTATGGTATTTTCTTATAATTTGTGCCTCTTGTAAAATTTGTTAAATATGTCTAGGAGTTGTTGATTGACAAGGTATCTTTACAACAATTGATCACTTGATCAGTAGAGTGGAAATGTAATAGGCCTTTGAGTGGCCCAATTGGAGGATTCTATCGAGGCAGAAACGATTATATTTTTCTCTCTAGTAACTGAAGAGGGGATTAAAGCAATAGATTTTGATGGGGTTAAGGACTTTAAGAGGGTCTTGGAAGATGGTCAAATTGCTTAATGAGATGAGTCTTCTTTTATCTCTTGCTCTGTACTGACTAGATAGATCATAATGCTGGATCCATGGTCCTTTTGTCAGAATGCACCATCTACCTCATTCATCTGTTTTATCACTTATTTTTCTCCTTGACTTGGTAATGTAGTGATGCAACGCTACATTTTGTACTAACACCTTTCAAAGAGAACCAGTACAAGAAAACAAGAGAACTCATGTCATAAACATTGATCTTACTCCAGTGTCATATTCTTCTTATTGCAAAATAAAAGGGATCCACTAAAAACAACATGGATACATTATAATCGCCCTTCCACAAGGAGATATAAGCTGAATTACAAGTAAGGGGGAGATGTGCGGTTATCCAGCTGCACATGGGATCTCTTGCAAACATTACAGCAAGTAAATAATCTCATGCTCAACAAAATCAAACTCAAAATTATGGTTAATCGAATCGATCAGTTTGGAAATTTTGGAAAACCAAAGGTAATGGTTCAATTTTAGTCAACTAATATGAAAACCGGCAGTTAACCAAATTGATCGGTATTTATATTTATGTATATTATATGTTTTATATTATTTATAATATAATATATTATAGATATCAGAAAATCGAAGAATCTAACCAGTCAAAAACCGAATAGATCAATCAAATTAAGTAATTGGTTTTGATTCTATTTTGGTTCATGGTTTTCCAAAAACCCAAAGGACCAATTCGATTTGAAAAATAGGCCGATGTAATTGTAAGTATGCCCAAAGTGTTCATAAATTTGAATTGTTGTAGGTCTTTATTTTAAATTTGAATTCTGAGGTGGAGTATAGTCTAAAAATCCCTAATTTTTATTAATCTCAGCAGTCAGGACAACTGGGCTCATCTCATGAGTTATGAAAAAAATTGGGTCACTGGGATGTACTTGGGTGTGCCGAGTTCTTGTGGTTGTTGACGTGGTTTTTTAACTACGGAAAAGGGATTTTTTATAATAAATGCTTTGACTACAGAAGTGCCCAATTATTTGGCTAACTACTTGTATTCGTACTCGTATCAGATGGATCTCAAGTCTTAAAGCGACAGGGCTAGAATTTTTACCAAAAAAACGGTAGGCTATTAAAGTTGCTGCAATATGACAAATTTCGAATGTGAAGTAGGGTGTATTATTATCTTTACAATTAAATTAATGAATTAAACGTCTGATTAGTCTTTTTATTGAAAATTAAACGTCTGATCAGTTTTCTTATTGAAAAGCAAACGTCTGATTAAAAATAAGCCATTCTATCGCATTTTTTGTATATTGTAATCGTTTTATAGGGGAACTCAATAGTCATTACTTTACCAATTGTAGGGCGATCATCCAACAATATATATATTTCATTAATTATTAAACAGAATGCCTATCACGTACTTTTTTTCATAAAAAATAAAACGAGGGAAAGTATAATTCTTAAGTAATTTCACGATATTCTCTTTTTTTTAAAGCCAATTTCACGATACTTCTTAGGAACTTTCCTCCGCTTCGGTTCATTTATATATGGAAAACCGAACGAAGGCCCACAAGCGCAACCATAAAAAATTAAAAATCAATTCGGATGAACTCCCTCACAGGAGCCCGGATTTGCTGTTCACACAAAGGCGTTTCAAAGCGCCTCACAAGTACATCCTATTATACATTGAGAATATCTCCCTTACTTTTAAGTTAGTATTCACGGGAGATGTTCTTAATACACGGGAAATGTGCATATGCGGCATCTAAATGTGAAGAGCAGATCCCGCCCCCTGACAGAGAGCGCTGAGGCTGAGCGCTCCACGGCACGATCTATCCGTACATCTCCCCATGGCAAATTGGGGGAGATGTTCCCAATGCATGAGTGGATCGTGTTGTGGGGAGCCCGTGTGCTCTCGAAAAAATCAACATGAAAAAACTTGATGAAGCGTGTACAATTAGCAATAACGCTAGGATCGGAACATCGAATGCCATAAGGTTTGATCATCGAGTTGAGATTGCTTGTTCGAGAGGGTTTAGAGCCCACAGCCCATTCAATGATCGGCGACGTTCCGTACACCTCGGAAAAGATCTCTTCTTAAAAATTATGATCTATATTTTATACTACTGTCATCGAAATTAAAACAGACCATATGCCATTAATTGGGCTTTTAATCTAAATACTAATTACTTACCAATTTTTCTTTAAGCAGTTTATTTGTTAATTGTTATGACTTATGAGTTATGACTCAAGTTGTGACCCCATGGCCTGCATGTTGGCACGTGTATATAATTATTTCCCTCTCTTTTATTTTCCTATTTTTGGACTTTCTTTCTTTTATTTTCTTTTTTTTTTATCGTTTTTATTTGATAAAGGCAATCTCGATTCTCAATCTTTATATTTGGACTCCCATTGTTGCAAAAATGTTTCGCGACAAAATAACAGTGACGTCGACGTTAACGGCGCGATTATTCGCCGTTAGATGTGACGCATCGTTAGCCAAGGGAAAAATTCAGGAACGCCGAACCCGAACGATAGTCCCTAATTGAGTTGAAGATGGTCATTCTGGAGTTTGTCTTCTCCCTTTTCACTCTCTCACACTCTTCTTCGTCCATCTCGTCTTATAGGTTTTCAGGCTTTATAGCACAGCCAAAGCCCTTCTCTCAGTCTTGAGTCTCCCCTTTCTTTGCCTTTCCAAAGAAGGTAACAACTATTTATTAGTTCGCTTTAGCTAATTAGCTTCCCCTTTAAGCTTCTCGTCTTCCTTCCCCGAAATCCCTCCCAACTCCCACACATCTTGATACCTTTCTTCTCTCTGTAATCCGATCGTCCTAATCGGCTTCTTCAGAATTTTGTTCCTGCTTCCTTCTTTTCATAAATCTTTATGGAGGATTACGTAAGCAGCGAAGAAGAGGACTATTATTCGGATCGTGATTCTCTCGAAGGGCTGGAGAACGAAGAAGAGGATGATTTGCAATGGCGTCCCAAGGCCGCTCCTTCGAGTTCGTGTAAGGTACGAGACATTTCTTTAGGTTTTTCTTTTTCCTGGATAATAATTGCATTGAATTTTCATCGTCCTCTTCTTTTCGTCACTTTAGGTCTTTCTCTACTTTTTCTATATCGTCCTTTCTTACGACTGGGAGATGCTGCGACGAAAATACACGGTGCTTTGAACCGGAATACAATATCTTCCTCTTGTTCTTTTGTGATGATTTACGTGGTTTGACAATCGTTCATTTCTGACTTTTGTTAATTGAAGTAGTGCCAAATATTGGCTTCATGGATTGCCTCAGAATAGTTTCTTTAGCGATTATTGTAAAATAAATCAAAATAAACAATCTTTAATCGCATAAAAGCTTGTTTGTCAATTACTGTAGACACTGTTTTTTCTAAACGAAACAAAGCAACTAAGCCCTTTGCTTTTCTCGTAGTTGCTTATGCAAGAGATTGTCGACATAATATGGAACTATAATTCTCCAGGTGTTCATGGCATCCAATGAATAGTGAAATGTGCGATGTTAACGAATTAAAATAGTAAATTTCCCTTGTTTCGAGAGCCAATTCGTCTCAGGAAGGAACAGTTTTGTTCTTTTGGAAGATTTAATTTGAATTCTTAGGAATTAGTATTTTAATTCTTTTTATCTATTGGTATCTGAAACTAGCATTTGAAAGTGCATTTTTAAGTTTCCATTTTGTGCTTTTTTAACTCAATTCAGCACGGCAAGTATGAATTTGTTTTTAAGTCCAATGCACACTCACATGGTTTATACCCCTGGTTTTGGACCAAATTCAGCATGTAGACCTGTTTTTTCTCACATTTTTTTTCTGGAATTTATTAACGAACCATCTGGTCCTTTTGCAGGTAATCACAAAAGAATCCCTTTTGATTGCACAGGTAAATTCATCCTTCAGTATTTTTATTCTGAATATAATCATAACTCACAATTATTGTTTTTTGCCACTCCTACAACTTGGTTATATCACATGGTATAAATCCATGCAGAGGGAAGACTTGCGTAGGGTAATGGACTTGCTAACACTTCGTGAGCAACATGCACGGACCCTACTTATTCATTACCGCTGGGATGTTGAAAAGCTGCTTGCAGTGCTTGTAGAGAAGGGGAAAGACTGGTTATTTGCTGAAGCTGGTGTCACAGTGGTTGAGCGCAAAGATCCTCCCTCACTACCATCTACATCTACAGTATTGTGTTGTATCTGCATGGATGACGTTCTTGCCAAGGAGACTACAACAATGGACTGTGGCCATGGCTTCTGCAACAACTGTAAGAGCTCCCTGTGTTTTTTTAGGTTTCATTTCACAAAATAACAACTGTGATTCTCTTTCCTATATATATATATATATATATGTGTGCAATCTGGTTTTATCTCAACCCTAAACTGCAATTGCTGTATTAAGCTAATTACACTAGTTGTTTTTATTAGTTATTATTAAATACAGTTCTGTTCTTCTAGTATTCAATCCCTGGTGACGTATTATCCTTGTAATATGGGGAAAGAATATTATATTTTTTTATTTCCCTTTAACATAAGGGGAGAAACTGCATTGCCATTCTCTTATACTACGCCTTGAAAAATTGTGTTTATCTGTATATAGGTTGGACAGAGCATTTCATTGTGAAGATAAATGAGGGTCAGAGTAGGCGTATAAGGTGCATGGCACACAAGTGTAATGCTATTTGTGATGAAGCCATTATAAGAAATCTAGTCAGTGCAAGACATCCTGATCTGGCAGAGCGATTTGAGCGTTTTCTTCTAGAGTCGTATATTGAGGACAATAAAATGGTAAAATGGTGCCCCAGTGTTCCTCATTGTGGTAATGCAATACGTGTTGAGGGTGATAAATTTTGTGAGGTGGAATGTACATGTGGACTGCAGTTTTGTTTTAGTTGCTCAGCAGAAGCACACTCACCTTGTTCTTGTCTGATGTGGGAGCTCTGGACCAAGAAGTGTCAGGATGAATCAGAGACGGTTAATTGGATAACAGTGAACACAAAGCCTTGCCCAAAATGTCACAAACCAGTTGAAAAAAATGGTGGCTGCAACTTAGTTAGCTGTATATGTGGACAAGCGTTTTGGTGAGAGTTCTTTCTGTACTTTCATTTTTTATTTGCAATTTTACACTATATCCCGTGGTAGATTTGCCAAATACTTCAATGCTTTCCAATACAAACTTAATTTGACATTAGATTCCACAGTCATGCAGAACTTGTGTTTTTGCGCTAGAATGACACAATGTTATGATCTCATTGATTCATCCAGGTCTAATAATTTTTATCAACTACACCTCACTGCCTACCAAAAAAACTATACCATGCTTAGCCTTCCCTTACTTGGCAAAACAATTTAGAGGCTGGTTGTTAAGAATTATCTTATTGCCCATTTGACATATCTGAAAGATCAACAGACAGCATTGCAATTAACAGTTCCTCCACTTTGACAGTGGTCCTTGATGATGTTTGTTTCTTGATTTCATTATCATGTTTTAGCTGGTAACCTGTATGGTGGTCCATTATGAAAATTCTCGACACATGGCCTTACAAAAATTGGTTATGATATAATTGCATCTAAGGTGAATAGTGTTCTATCCATATTTCTTACCAAAATGGTTTGCAGGCTAATAGCTATAGTTGCACCTTATACAATGAGAAAATCAGGAACCAGCCTACCTCTAAAAGAATGCCCATAGAAAATGGATCTAGTGCAGGGAAGACTCCTGAAAAAATGAAGGTTTGAAGGCATAGATTGAGATTGTCTGCTGAGCTATTCATTTATCTTCCAGCAGAACTGCCAATGGGTTACAATGGAATTAAGCATATTGTTCAATAGACTGTGGTTGGGAGTACTAAATGAGCCTTGGGATTTATTTACTAATACACGTTGCAACCCCAAGCTCCTAAAAGGTGCATGATTTGAAAAACGGAGGATCTTTTCCAACATAAAATACCACTTTTTTTCTAATGAAATCTTCTTTGCTTGCATTTTTCTATCTGCCTCTTATGACAGACTTATTCCATTGGCCATTGGCGTATCTTGTTATTAGTAGTTTGTTTAGTAATGATCTTTTCAATTATTAACATGCAGTTGGCTGTGTGGTGGAGCTACTGGGCGGGATCATACATGGTCAAGTATCAGTGGTCATAGCTGTGGCCGGTATAAAGAAGACCACGAGAAGAGAGCTGAGCGTGCAAAGCGAGACCTGTATCGGTACATGCATTATCATAATCGCTACAAGGCCCATACAGATTCCTTTAAACTTGAAACCAAGCTCAAGGAAACCATACAGAACAAAATTTCTATTTCAGAAAGTAAGGAATCAACACTGAAGGATTTTAGTTGGGTAACAAACGGGCTCAATAGGCTCTTCAGGTCGAGGAGGGTACTCTCATATTCATACCCATTTGCATATTATATGTTTGGGGATGACCTATTCAAGGATGAGATGTCTAAAGAAGAAAGGGAAATAAAACAACACTTATTTGAGGACCAACAGCAACAGCTTGAATCAAATGTGGAGAAGCTCTCTAAGTTCATTGAGGAACCATTTGATGAGTATACTGAGGAAAAAATCATGGAAGTACGGATGCAAGTAATCAATCTTTCTGTGATTACTGATAATCTCTGTAAGAAAATGTGAGTTTAACCGGTTCCATACCCCTGATCTCCTTTCGGATTCATGCAAGTCAATTAGTCTCACTCGCTTGTATGCAGGTATGAGTGTATCGAGAATGATTTATTGGGTTCTCTCCAACTGGCTATTCACAATATAGCTCCTTACAGATCAAAGGGTGTTGAGAGGGCGTCAGAACTTTCCGTCTGCTGGAACACCAAGGCCAATGATACCGATAGCTGTATACTATCAGAGACTAGCATAAATGGTACTGGTATTGAAAATTTGAAACCTTTCCAGCTAGGCCTAATCGTATCTCACTTATCATTTACCTGATTATTAGTTGGTGTCGGTAGTTTCAAATAATCCTCCATAATTACTTCTCTCTCTCGATTATAGTTTTAACTGGAAGCGAATTTGAAGATAAATAAGACAGTCTTCCAAAAGCTACTGACACATGCAATATATAGGAGGAAGAGGAACGATGGAACCTGGTCGGCATTTTCGTGGGTCTCCGAATTTAGATGAGATTGGATGCTCTTCTCGGAAACGTTCTAGGAAAGAAACTTTGGGAGATGGCCTCTTTGACCTCAACTTGCCTGCTGAAGTGATAGACAAGAACTGATTTTTTTTAGGGTTCCGGCGTCGTTAGACAGACTCAAGTGTACAGCTTTTGAGTTTTAACTTGAAGCGACCTCCGATACCATCAATTGCCATTTGTGGATGAATCACCACCTACCTCAACTTTGTTCAACCAGGAAACAGAAAGTGAGATAAATAGATGATTCTAGACCTTACTTTCTTTTTTTTTCCTTTTTTTGCAAACTTATTTTGTACATGCCTGTCTATTGGGGCAGATGTCCATATATTTATGTGTATATTTTCTTTGAAGGGCTTCTTGAGAGTTAAAAAGAGTACATGAAGATTGGCCGATTTGAAGTGAACCGCTTGGCTATATACAGTACAAAGGTCACGGTTATTTGAACTTGCGTCAGGATGGAAATGCGTTCTTATCCGTCTCTGCAATCAGTTCGTCACATCTCGCATTCTAATGATGCGAAACTTTTAGTAGATACTAAAAAATCTAATAACAAATTATCACCCGCGTGCAAGTTACTTTCTTGGTTCGCTTTCACCTAGCAAAATGTAATTTTAGAAAAGCATAATAGTTATCTCATGAACGTCTGTAATTTCAAACCATTTACCAAGTTTTTCACCAATTTGAAATTAGCGGCGAAGGGTCAAGAGCTATTGGATGTTACTGGCGTAATTCAACGATTTAATAGTTTGTCTATCTATCAAAGGGCATCCCACTGTATGCGGGGTCTGGGTAGGGACAGACGTACGCAGTCTTACCCGTAGATACACATAAAGGCTATTTGCAAGATTTGAACAAAGTGTTAATTGGAATTTTTAAGCCCGACCTAATGGCTAATGCTGACGATGTGACAACGAAGTAAATCAAACCACCAAGTGCCTCTGGGAAGCTTCTGTGTATTGAAAAGATGTGTATATTGTACACAAGGCAGATATGAAATTTAACAAGCTTCCAAGTCAATTCTAGAGATAAAGAATAAACAATTTTATTACTGCCTGAAATGAATTGTGACATTAAAACAAAATGGCAAAGGCTTAGATGATGATGGTGATGATGATGATTATGAAACGTGAATCAAAGCTTGCTTGTTCAATATGATGAAATATGCATTCGTGGTATGGTTCCATTGGATCAAGTTTCCTCTGGCAAAGGGGAGATGATTATTGACCATCACCCAGAATTTTCACATTCCTGTTGTCGACTCCAAAAATCAGAAACCACCCTTGTTCTGGTTGGGTAGAGATCTTGAATTTCTGAGTCTACTGTAACTTATTCAACAATCAACATAGACGGCCCCGGCAATTAGGAGCACCACAATGGCAAGAATGTCCTTGTCCTGGAAGCAACTTATAGTGATAATCAAATCCCAATTCCTCACCTGCAGATATCTGAAAATCATGTAAAACAAGTTAGCAAATTGCAAGCAAGATGAAACCTAGTGAAGAGATATAACTGTCAACACTGTATGGGTAAGTAATCCTGATTCTGTCACAGTACAGGTATCTGCAGTACACATACATGTAAAATGTCATTATACCATAAATGACTTTCCCTAGGCAAGACCTACCTGTTTTGGACATTCGGAAAACCCCAAGGCCATTCCAGACCATCAGATGAGGACCTTCATCAGGATCAACCATGTGTCCACATCAATTAGATGAGGACCTTCATTAGGACCATCAATGGGTTGGATAGACCCAACAGAATTGAACATAATCGACCCAATTATATAGGGTCCAGTTCTGCATCACAGGTCCCGATTGTAATTGGGTAAAGATCGGTTTTGCTTGTTCCAAACTGACCATATGTGTTAGTATTGGCATATTACAAGGCTAACCTCATAATGACCCTAGCCTAATACCTTTCTTTCTCATGATATAATTGTAATGTAATCAATTTTTTTGGAAGCCAGCAATGTAATCAGATTATCATTTCCAAATGTGTCCAATTTAACAACCATCCAAGCTTATTGTCTAACCACAAGTTAAAACTAGAGTATTCAATTATATTTGGGTCTCATTGAATCAAATATATCTATGGAGTATTTCAAAAACCAGTACAGATGGATGACTGAACCATTCAGATCACCAGTTAAGTCACCTTAACAGTTTGTTTTTACCACCTAACTATTATTTCCTTAAAATCATTGGTAGGTCAAAACCAGTTCAAGCCTTCTGTGGATCAACATATCTATGGCTTATGTAACATTGCTAAGAAACCATCCTTTTTTTTCTCTTGGTAATAAATTCAAAGGTTTTCATATAATTTTTCTATCCTCCCCCTTCCTTTTTAGTTCTCTTCATGTTCTTTTCTTATTATTCTCTTTTTAACATTAATATGCACTATTGATGACATCATTTAGGGATCATTGTGGAATGCAATGGTGAAACCTGGAGCTGATGGCATGAAAACACAAGTTTGAGTCTGAGAGCAGCCACTTCGTTTAAAAAACAAACAAACAAACAAAGGTAGTCTTTCACAAACCATCTATATCTAATATGTATATGCATTCTCCATGTCCTAAACATCATAGTGTGAAAAAAAGGCCATCAAACATTCCATCAGGAAAAGAAAAGAGCTCATACATCTTGTCTGGCATAGAGACCAATATGTGCAAGCCAACAATCCATGCTATCCACGAGAACAAGATAGTTAACAAGATTGGGTGAGCAACTACAAAACCAATATGAACAAACACCATAAATTAGTAATTCACACCTAGAGCAAAGGAGATACAGGATAATGTTGATGAACAGGATTAAAAATCTCACAACTCTCTTGATGAAAAAAGAGGCAGCATTCTTTGATGCCATAAAGCTCAAACTTCAATTGGAAAGCCACCTATAGGACAGATCATGGCCCAAATTTCATATTAACGTTTAGGTATCTTACTATTCATTCAGGTGCAAAACTTTAAGATGACTTTGTTTAATAATGTGAAAATAAAAGCAAGGTATTAATTTATTCAATTCATTGACTTCTAAATGGCAGATGGACCACCACTTGAGTGTTCCAGAACAATTCACAAATAGTATTACCAAAACATGTTGCACCATTCAAGCCATCTCAGTGACATCTGGGGAAAGGGCAAAATTGTGGCACTTATTGACCAAAATGTCCCTGATGTATTATCCTGTTGGAAGACTTGTTGACAAGATACCCTTCTGCGTGGACATGTCTGTGGACAGGGTAGATCTTTTTGACTTAGTACATTAAGAGCATGTACAAAGATGGTTTTACCAATGGTTGATGAACCGTGAAACATTTCTAAGTATTGTGGCATCAATCACGTATGGAACTGCTCCTTCAGTCAATCCACTAATATCATTGATGGATCAATGTCATACAAATAGCTACAGCCTTCACTATCAAACCTGCAATTTTGAAATAAGACATTTATGTGCAGCTTAGAACTTAGAAACCAGAAGAGAACATGTGATAAATCTAAGACCTGTTGCCCCTTCTATTTGCCTCTTGATCAGCCAAAACCTCCCCAATGTATTCACACACAAAAGTCCCACTGAAGGATTGGCTCACCAGCTCTGACTGCCCAACCCTGTGAATTATCAAGTAGAAAATAAATATAGTCCATAACTAGTAGAAAATAGTTGAAACTATTACCCTATTCTCTGTTTTGAAGACTTCCAATTTGACCTGCACCCCGTTCTGCAATACCCTATTCCGGCAAGTTCTGTCACAGCTGCACATGGAATTGCACTCATAAACTGGATAACCCTCCTGCAAAGTTCAGCAAGTAGAGTACTAAGCTTAATCATCTACTTTTCGTAAAATGAATATGTGCATGAGACAAACATTGGAGTCAGAACAGGACCAGATAACCCCCTGCAAAGGTTAGCAAGCAGAGTACCAAGATTAAGGGTCTGTTTGGTTTGCTTCCGCTTGGAATTGGAATCGCAATGGTCTATTCCCATAGCCTGTTTGGTTCAGACGGGAATCGGAATCGGAATTGGAATCAACTGGAATGAGATCTCATTTCCAAGGGAGAGGGAGAGAATGGACATTCCCTTAAATGGGGGAATGCCATTCCACTAGGAAGGGGAATGAGATTTCGATTCAGCCCAACCAAATGGTTGGAATTGGAATGGGTGATTCCAGATCCTTATTCCCATGAACCAAATGGGCCCTAAGATTGTCTTTCTATAAAATGAATCTATTCTATATGCAGAAGATAGAAATATTGATGTGAGAACAGAACCAGCTAGGAGAGTGCCAAGCTCAATAATATGCATTTTCTATAAAACGAATCTACTCTATTTACATATGACAAAATGTTTGGAGGCTGTTATCCTCCTACTCTATTTTCTATAAAATGAGTTTACTTTACTCTATTTACATCCCCCTTTGTCAGCTCCCTTACCTACATTTCCAGACCTTGGCCTTCCCATTTGTTGTAAGGAATATAAACTTAAGTGTAATGCTCACTGTATCTCTAAACACCTTTCTTATAGCCTTTTGTCACCCTCATACTATTCTTTTCCAGACTGTCTCTACCCAATCAATCCATAAATTTGCCTCAAAAGCTTTATCTAAGCTAGAATGAAGGAATGCTATTTCTATGAGAATGGAGATGGAAGCATTACACAAGAATAATAAGTAGGACATTGTTAATTTTCCTAATAGGAAGAAACCAGTTAGTTGTAGGTGGGTGTACACTATCAAATACAATTCTGATGGATCCATTACAAGATGTAAAGAACATTGATGTGGACCCCACTGATTGTTAGACAATGTATACCCTTAGCTCCAATCAGAATGATGTACATTATGACATTTAATGTAAATGAATAAAGTACATATTTGATTCATGTTATTGTGGTGTGTTTTTGTGTAATACCCTTAAACTGGACACATACGAGACTCGTGTTAATTTAGAATCTTCATAGTTGTTGGATAGATCTGGGGAGATTTATCCTACCAAGGCTGATACTAGCGTGCCACCAAGTTGGTTGGGGTGGCCTGTTTCAGTTGCCAAGGTGAGACCTAAGGTACATGCAGTGTGGGTTTTCTTGAAACCCTGAACCGGACCAGAATTCCAATATTGCCCTAGACCTTGGAGATAGATGGGAAAAACCGGAATGTTACACCTGACCCCTAGACTTGATTATGATACTACACTAGGTGTCAGATTGGCCTGTCTTTGATATGCCAATCAGTGAGATCCTTAGAGGGGGTCAAAACCTGGGTATGTTGGGACAGTCCGAGAATTCATCTGAGTGGGTGATCATAGTGACAGGATCAGCCCCTTTGTTAGACAAAGTGAATGATCGGAGATGCACTCTCTCTGATGGAAACCTAAAATGCCGGCAGTTGATTTCAACCGTTGAAATTTGTTTTGCAAAATATATTTATACACACACACACACACACACACACACACACACATATATATATAGTATATTATGGTTTCAAAATGTTTGCAAAAGGTTGTAATTCCCGGGATCCATGTGAGTAGAGAGTGCAGCACTGTACCTTGCAGCCAAGGGAGAGGTCCTCTCTTGTCGGGCAGTGTTTGATTATTATGGGCTGAGAGGTTAAGTGTAAGACTATTGAAGGTACTACCTGATGGGCTAATCTTGCATCTACCCACAGTCCTTGGGGTTTTTATAAGGTGGCTTGACCCAAGGACCATTTAGTGTAAATGTTGGGCCCATTAAGAGCCCATGGTGATGGACTCAGGGGTTCACTGTCTCCTACAGTGAATTCGGCCAAGCCTTGTAACAGAGGCTAGGTTGAACTCATGTGGCTGATGTGTAGATCAATGTTTGGGTCCCACGCCATGCAAGGATAACCAACTGGACAACAGATTGAGGGGCTAGTAAGCAGATAGACTTAATGGGCCTAAAGCCCAATTCGAACTGGCTTAATGAGATTAATTAAAAGAGGGCGGTTCTGGAGCAGATAGGATAAGGGACTATCCCTATCCACTCAAAGAGTCCAGATCCAAATAAAGATCTGGATCAGTAAACTCCTAATTAGATTAGGAAGGCTGATCTTTATTTGCATATAAGATAAGGGATTATCCTTATCTCTTAAAGAGAGTCCATATCCAAATAAAAGATTTGGATTAGGAAACTCCTAATGGGATTAGGAGAACCTCTCTTTAAGGCTATAAATAGAAGAGCAGGGCGAACCTCCAAATCATCTAACAGACTACTGAATTCTAGAGAGAGACAACACAGTTTGACTGCACTAACTCCTTCTCTCCTGCTCTTGCCGCCATACCAAATCGATCTCCACCTGTGAGAGCAATCAAGAAAGGTTCTTGATATTACCTTTTGGTAGAAAGGGTAATATGAAGTCATGCTCACTAGCCCTCCATCACGTTCTTGCTAAAGAATCTGGTTCTTACTGAAGAGTCGTCCTGCTGATTCCGCTTCATCCTGCATCGTGTCATCTTCGGTGGAAGCAATCTTTGGATTTTTCCTTGGGCGTGAACACCTTCATTGGAGGTTATTATTACTTCGTATCAGGCATATCCCTCAACTCCCTTTTGGTTTCAAATCTAGTCCAGTTTGATTTCAAAATTGATCATTGAAAATGTAATTTTCTAAAATAGGGAATGTGATTCCTACATGGGAGAGAAATTTTTGAAATTTCGCCCAACCTTCCTGCAGGCTTCGGCCATCCATATGATGGATCTCTCATCCCTTCACTGATGTGGTCCCCACAGTGTTCGTATGGCAGCAATATTTCTGTTAGATATGATAGTGTTAGTTGGTAGTTATTTTCAGTTAGTTATTTCAGCTTTATTATTAGTTATTTGTTATTCTATTTGCCATGTAAGAAATAAGGGCAATTCAGCCCTTTTACAGTTAGCCAATAGTTATAAATACTAAGAGAGGGTCGGCAGAAATTATGACCTACTCTCTCTCTTTTCTGAAACTCTCTTCGTGTACTTCTTTTCTTCCTCTCCTCTCTTCTTCTTCTCTCCAAATTTTTCATCCTTTTTTTCTTTTAATTCAAGACTGATTGTAGTCTAGATCGACTACTTGGTATCAGAGCCGACCTAGGAGCTCTTATGCTAGTCTGATTAGGTCGGCTGCATGAGAACCACCTAGGTTTGGAAGTTTTTCAACAAGGAAGGAGGATTGGCTGATTCTTGGAGGTTACTGGTAGTGTGTGGCCGCTACTAAAGAGATTGTAGAAGTCTGGGAGAGTTCCAGTAGTCAGGAAGAATTAGAAGAAGCTTCAGATCCTCAAGATTAGGGTTTTACATCAACCAGAAGGTGGCGGCCAGAGATTTTTCCATGAAGTAAGCTTTTCTTGTGACTCTGTTCAGAAAATATGTTCTTGGTTTAGTCTGAGAGGTGAGGCTTCAGAATTTTGTGTTTTCTTTAGGGTTTTGAGAGAAAACCCTAAAAATCCAGAACTGTTATTTGTTTCAGATCAGAATTTGAACTAGTTTCATTCAGAATTTTGTTTTTTGTGTTCTTTGGAAGAACTAGGCCGACTGTTATAAGTTGTTTGGGTGCTATTTCTCCTATTACAGTAGTTAAAAAGTTTTTTTTTTATTAATTCTTGATCAAGAATGGAGTTCAAGAGTCAAGGGGAAGGTGTTTTGGGGACTAGCAATTCTGGTAACATGTTTGAGAATACCTTTCATATTACAACAGTTAAGTTTGATGGATCAAACTACCTAGAATGGGCTCAATTGGCCATGATGGCCATTGGGGGTAGGGGAAAACTGAACTACTTGTTGGGAGATGCGAAAGAATCAACTAAGGAGGACCAAACCTATACCAAATGGGTTCAGGAGAACTATTTGGTTATGACATGGTTGTGCAACTCTATGCAGCCACATATCAGCCGGAACTATTTGTGGGCGAAAACAGCTAAGGAAATTTGGGATGTCATGAAAGAGACCTACTCCCAACCCTTTAATGTTGCTAGGGCTTATGAACTGAAATGTGAGGTTAACAACCTTAACCAAGGAGAGAAATCGGTCTCGGTTTACTTCTCTAACACTGAAATCTTTGTGGCATGAAATTGACCACCTAGAAACACTTGAGTGGGAAAGCCAGAAGGATGCATAGACTCATAAAAAGCAGGTTGAGACTATTAGGGTTTTTGAGTTCCTAGCTGGTTTGAATCCTAAGTATGATATTGTGAGACAACAACTACTAACAAGAGACAGTGTGACCCTATCACAAGCCTACTCCTTAGTGCACAGTAAAGAGACTAGGAGAAAGGTTATAATGCAGCATCAGCCCTTCCCACCAGCCTTGGCAGCAATCGAGCCTAAGTTCGGGGGTGATACGGAGAGGGATATAAAGAAGGAAGACAAGCGGGATCTAGTATGTGAACATTGCAAGAAACCCAAGCATACTACAGACACATGTTGGAAGTTGCACCCTCATTTAGTCCCAGCAAAACTCAGGAACAAAAGGGGTAATGTTAATATGGTTGTTAATACTGATTGTGCCTCCT
The DNA here is from genome assembly GCF_056320005.1 of Nelumbo lutea. Taxonomy (NCBI): domain Eukaryota; kingdom Viridiplantae; phylum Streptophyta; class Magnoliopsida; order Proteales; family Nelumbonaceae; genus Nelumbo; species Nelumbo lutea. The sequence continues at coordinate 23,414,761 of NC_142688.1, forward strand.
CATCTGGCTCAAAATGCACACCCCTAGACACCCTAGCTGCTGCCTGGGCTGCCCTGACTCAATTGGAAAAGGAAGTTGGCAATTCAGCTCTATCATTTCAGCCACCATCAGCTCCTACATCAGCTTTTGCTCATTCAGGTACTTAGGCCTCAACTTATCATGCTTCAGCTCTAGGTAACACTGAACATTGTTGGGTAACAGACTAAGGTGCATCTGACCATATGACTAGCTTGCCATCACTGTTCACTACCTATCACCTATCTTCTAGTAGAGATAAGGTGTCCATTGCTGATGGTTCCCTTGTTCCCATTTTTGGCAAGGGAGACATCAAGTTATTTAATGCCATATCCTTATCTTCGGTTCTGCATGTTCCTAAGCTTAATACTAATTTTCTTTTAGTCAGTAGCATTACAAAACATCAGAATTGTTCAACAACCTTTTTCCCTGACCGATGTATTTTTCAGGACTTAGAGACAAGGAAGGTGATTGGAATTGGCCGTGAGACAAATGGGATCTATCTGCTTGGAGAGAGTTCACATTGGGAAGATAGTGAAAATAGAAAGTCTTTTGTTTCTCAGTCTATTAGTCAGGTTATGCTTTGGCATAATCGGTTGGGTCACTTATCTTTTCGGTCTTTGAAGAGTTTGTTTCTTGATTTATTTGAGTCTATTCAAATGTCCAATTTGAGGTGAGAGTTGTGAGCTTGCAAAGCATTGTAGAACATCTTATTCATTGAGTAATAAAAGAAGTAATAATCCTTTTGATATTGTGCATATCGATGTTTGGGGTCCTTATCACGTCACTGTTATGGGGGGTACAGATATTTCTTGTTGTTTGTTGATGACTATACCCGGTTTTCTTGGGTTTACCTTATGCGTTCTCGAGATGAAGTTCCTACTTTGACCTGGATCTTTCATCAGATGATTTTAACCCAATTTGGGGTCAAAATCAAAATCTTCAAATCCGATAGTGCGAAAGAATACTTTGCCAACCAATTAGCCTCCTATTTGATTGACCATGGGATTATCCACCAAAGTACTTGTCCTCATACACCACAATAGAATGGGGTTGCTGAGAGGAAGAATAGGCACATATTGGAGGTGGCCAGAAGCATCATGTTTAACTCCAATGTGCTTATTCGTTTATGGGGAGATGCTATTCTTACAGCAGTTTATCTCATTAACCGAGTTCCTTCGTGGGTTCTTGACATGAAGCCTCCATTTACCCTCGTATACCCTAATAAAGACCTGTTTATTGTTCCCCTTAAAACCTTTGGTTGTACTTGCTTTGTTTAGATTCTTGGACCTCATCATTCCAAATTTGATCCTAAGGCCTCCAAATGTATTTTTCTCGGTTATGCACAAACTCAAAAGGGATATTGCTACTATGAACCCACTTCTGGGAAAAGATTTGTCTCTATGGGTGTTACTTTCTTCGAGGATGTACCCTATTATCCTAAGGTTTCTCCTCAGAGGGAGAGTAGAGAGTGTGGGGTTAACTCATCTGAAGTTCCTTTACCTGTTTCATTGAGTGATGAGGGATGTAATGGGGAGGAGTGTCAGAGGTGTCGGGATTTGAGAGTCTACCATAGGCGGTGGAGGCAGGTTGATTTCAGTCACCAGCAATCCAGGCCAGCCCCAGTTCCTTCTGTGGATCCAGATCCAGGCACTACAATTCCTTTATCGGATCCAGGTTCCACTGAGATACCTTCCACTATTGAGCCCTTACCTTCTTTGGATGACCTTGACCTCCCCATTGCAATCCGTAAAGGCAAACGGTGTTGCACCACATCCACAGCCCACTGCATTTTCTAATTCTTGTCCTATGATCACTTGTCCCCCTCTTATAGGTCCTTCCTTACATCTATTGTTGATATTCCTATCCCCAGAACAGTGCATGAGGCCTTGTCAGTTCCTGTGTGGGAAGATGCAATGAAGGTTGAAATGGATGCTCTTCTGAGGAATAATACTTGGGAGCTAGTTGACCAACCTAAAGGGAAGAAACCGGTTGGATATAGATGGGTATTTACTGTGAAACATAATGTTGATGGTTCCATTGAAAGGTATAAGGTTCGGTTAGTTGCAAAGGGATTTATTCAGACTTATGGTATAGACTACTTGGAGACTTTTGCTCCAGTAGCAAAGATGACCACTATTAGAGTTTTATTGTCCCTTGCAGCCAGTTACTCTTGGCCCTTGTTCCAGATGGATGTCAAAAATGCCTTCCTCAATGGAGACTTGCAGGAAGAAGTCTACATGCAGTTGCCTCCTGGATTTTATGATGCAGACATAGGAAAGAAGGTTTGCCGGTTGAACAAAGCTTTGTATGGATTAAAACAGTCCCCCAGAGCTTGGTTTGATAGATTCAAACAAACCCTTGAAAGGTTCAGCTATGTATAGGCCCAGTCAGACCATACATTGTTCATTAAGAGAGTGGACTCTTCCTTGACCTTGCTTGTTGTATACGTGGATGATATTGTAGTGACAGAGAATGATAATGGTGAGATTGAGTCTCTCAAACAACTCCATCAAGAATTTGAGGTGAAAGATCTGGGAGAGCTACGATATTTCTTGGGTATTGAGGTAGCTAGATCTAAACATGGAATTTTTGTTTCCCAAAGAAAGTATGTTCTAAATTTGTTAGAAGAAACTGGAAAGTTAGGTGTTAAGCCTGCAGATACACCTACTGAACAGAATCACAAGATTAGTGCAGAGGGTGGAGAGCCACTTGAAGATAAAGCTATGTTCCAGCGGTTAGATGGAAAACTCCTCTATCTTTGTCTCACACGACCGGACATCAGTTATGCGGTCAGTGTTGCCAGTCAGTATATGCACTCTCCAAGGACTACTCACTTACTTGCAGTTGAGAGGATATTAGCATATTTGAAGAGGTGCCCAGGTAGAGGTATACTATTCAAGAATAATAATCACATGAAGATAGAGGTTTATACAGATGCTGATTGGGCTGGAAGTATTGATGATAGAAAGTCTACCTCTGGATATTGTGCTTTTGTAGGAGGTAATCTGGTCTCCTGGAGGAGTAACAAGCAAAGTATTGTTTCTTGTTCTAGTGCAGAAGTTGAATACAGGTCCATGGCTAATGGTGTGGCTGAAATCCTATGGTTGAAATCACTATTTGAGGAGTTGGGTATTGCTTATGAGAAGCCCTTAATGCTGTATTGTGATAATCAGGCTGCTATTAATATAGCTCATAATCCGATACAGCATGACAGAACTAAGCATATTGAAGTAGACGACATTTTGTCAGAGAAAGGGTTTCATCTTAAGAAGTGTGTCTTCCGTATATCACCTCCAACATGCAGCTTGCAAATCTTCTCACTAAGGTTGTTCCAAGGAAAAAGTTAGAGGCAGATCTATGCAAGTTGGGAATGACAAATATCTATTCCCAACTTGAGGGGGAGTGTAAAGAACACTGATGTGGTCCCCACAGTGTTCATATGGCAGCAATAATTCTGTTAGATATGACAGTGTTAGTTGTTAGTTATTTCAGCTTTATTATTAGTCATTTCTTATTCTAATTGCCATGTAAGCAGTAAGGGCAATTCAGCCCTTTTACAGTTAGCCAGTAGTTATAAATACTAAGACAGGGCCAGCAGAAACTATGACTACTCTCTCTTTTCTGAAACTCTCTTCATGTACTTCTTTTCTTCCTCTCTTCTCTTCTTCTTCTCTCCAATTTTTTCATCCGTTTTTTCTTTTAATTCAAGACTGCTTGTAGTCTAGATCGACTACTCAAGATACAAGGCATGCCATATCACCAAGGGATATACCCAACTACTCAATTTTTTCTTCCTCTCTTCTCTTCTTCTTCTCTCCAATTTTTTCATCCGTTTTTTCTTTTAATTCAAGACTGCTTGTAGTCTAGATCGACTACTCAAGATACAAAGCCTGCCATGTCATCAAGGGATATACCCAACTATATGGCATTGACTTTGGAGACTTTTTCTCCTTTGGTTAAGATGAACTCCATTCATGTTTTATTATCCTTGGAAACTTCTTTCTCTTGGACCCTGTATCAGTTTGATGTTAAAAATGTCTTCTTGAATGGGGACCTTCACGAGGATGTATATATGCCACTTCCTCCTAGGATGTATGGTAAGGATATGCAAGGAAAGGTCTGTAAGTGGAAGTATCTCTATGGACTCAAGCAATCACTATAGGCTTGGTTTGAGAGATTCAGCAATACCTTCATTGCAGTTGGTTATGTTTAAACGTAATAAAACCATACAATCTTTGTGAAGAGGAATGATGCATTAGTGACTACACTCATTGTTTATGTTGATGATATCATTGTTACAAGGGATGATGTCAAGGAGATTGGGCAACTTAAGCAGTTCCTTTCTATACTGAGTTTGAGATTAAGGATCTTTGGGGGCTACAGTACTTTTTGAGTATTGAGGTAGCCTGTTTCAAGGAGGGGATCTTTATACCTTAGAGAAAGTATGTTCTTGCTTATTGATAGAAACAGGTGAACTTAGGGCTAAGCCAGCTCCTACTCCTATTAACTACAATCATAAACTATCTATTTTAATGGAAAGTTATTGCCTGTCAAGGGAGTGTTTCAGAGACTTGTCGAGAAGTTATTATACCTCAGCATTATCTGACTAGTTTATGCATGCTCCCAAAGACACTCATTTAGCTGCCACTACAAGGTTTTTATCAACATAGCCCATAATCTAGTTCAGCATGGCAGAACAAAACATATTGAAGTGGATAGACACTTCATAAGGGAGAGAGTGACTTCTGGAAAAGTGCGTCTTCCTTTTGTTGCTTCAAAAAAAAAAAAAAAAATCAGTCGATGTTTTCACAAAGGAGGTTCCCAGGTGTAAATTGGAGCAGTATGTAAGTAAATTGGACATGACTGAATCTATGTTCAACTTGAGGGAGAGTGTTGAGCTGCTGGCTTGGGCTTTACTTATATTGCCTTATTTTAGTTTTATTGTTAGTGGGCCTTAGGTGTAGAGGGTTGTATACATTAGCATTACTCTAATAAAAAAATGATTAAGGGGCTGGGGATTGGATAGAATCTCTTGACCACCTGAACACATTTTTCTTCCTCTCATCTTCGTGCTCTTGTTCTGAACTTCTCTCACACATTTTTTATTTGCTATCAAATCACACTTAATCCTTTTTAGAGCTGTTTTACTTCTGTATTGTATGGCTATTTTGAGCATTTGAGAATTGACTTTAGTTATGAACCTTTTAAGGACATTTGTGACCTTTCAACCTAGCTAGGACCACAGTGCAGATAGGTCCCACCAGATAATCTAAGTATTACAATAACCATGTCTCCAGTTGCCCTAACTTTGGAAACCAGAAGTACAATTCTCTTGCATGAAAATGAGTTGATTAATTCTTATTTTCCTAGATCAAGGGATTTCAATTGTCAAGGATGACAAAATGGCAAAGGTTTGGGCCTCAACCAATTTTGAATTTTTCACTTCTAAATCTGAAAGCAAGGAACCAGAAAAGAAAATTGTGACATCTGAGGCATGGTAAATCCCAAACAACCTGAAGATGCCCAACTTGCCATGGACAGCTTACCAACTAATTGTTTATTGTTATATAAGCAGGCTTACTATCAAATTACAAAGTTTATTACCAATCAATAAACATTGATCTTGTTTATTATCAAATCACACATTGAAATTTAGAGTTGTCATTATGTCAATAACAATCGGGCCTTATTGGGTCAGGCTTGATAGGCATGAATTGCAATTCTGATCAACATCAGAGTTGGTTCTGGGTTTACTATTACAGACCCTACAGGGTCTGGTTCAGGACTGGGTCTGCATATTTCTTTCAGTTCAGGGTTGGGTCCACCCTCACCCAAACTAGACCCAATCCATTGGCAGCAATGCATTCAGGCTAGGTGACCAACAAGGATGCCTTGTTGCCCAAGCAATGCCTAGACAACTATTTAACTAATTGGTTGACCACATTTTAGTTACGAAGGTGGTTGAAGATAAAAAGGGCTTCAACTTACCTCCAAAATAATCCGGCCTTGTTCATCATATGGAAATCTCCCCTGACTGGTTTACCATAGATGTCCTTGGCATTTTCATAATCATTACCGAAAAGATATACATGGTCACATTTCTCAGGATAACATGTTGAATGTGAGCAAGCACAGCCCAATTGTGAACTCTGCACAGAAAAGATATGGAATATATAATCATTCATCTGTGTTGATTCGAGACTTTGATACAAATATATGAGGTTACACATGCATTCATATAGACATGGTATTTTTCTATTTGAAAAGCTTATGTACAGCACACTTAGATGCCTTTCCTCTTCCCTTTTCTTTTCTTCAAAGCCCTGTAGGTTGTTTCTTTTTTTTCTTCAAGATTTAGCCATTAAGTATCAAGATCAATGATGGCATCTGTGATTATTTAGAGGCTAATCAAATCATGCTTTCTTTTTGTAAAACCTCATTTGATCATCATTGGAATTTTGCACAGGTTTTTTTTCCAATAAAATGTAAGACTTTGTTGTAACTCTGACACTGGGAGCCTGTCTTACACCATAACAAAAACTTTTGCCAAACTCCGATGATCATGGATTCTGAATTGCCTTTTTGTGCAGATATGACACTAAATAGAATGGAATGGCGAAATAGGATTCATGTTGCTGACCCCATGTAGTTGGGATGGGGCAAAATAGAATGGAATGGCTGTTATTTTATTACAAAAACCCTTCATATTATGATCTATAGATTCTATACTCTGCTTTTGTTTGAAAAAAAAAAAAAAAAAAACATGAGATGTTAACACATCATATGGTATATACTCTAGTTTCTTTATTTGCTTTATTTTTGGATACTATGCTATATTTTATCAAAAATCTAAGCTTCCATCTCATTGACCAATGCATTCTCTGCTGTTATGCATATTTCCTTTCTATATGTTGGATCATTTGGAAGTTCTCTACAATGCTTTTATTTGTCGATGGTTGAACTTTTTTTTTAAGATAAATAAAAAATCTTTATTAAAAAAAGAAACACAGAGAAAAGAACCCAAACAAGGAAATAACAAACACTCAAAATCCCAAAAAAAATTCCCAAAGACCCGCCCCTCAGCAACACAAAAACAAATCCAACAACAAAACTCCTAAAAGAACCCAAACAAGGAAATCACAACTTCAAAAACATTACACGAGAATATCCCCAACAAAAAACGATCCCCAACAATCACTCCCCTGCAGATTAAAGCTTCTTTTTCACTGCATCTGGATCAACTTGAGATTTAGGGTCCATTTGGTTTACAGTCGGCATCAGAATCAGAATCGGAGGTGGTCTATTCCCATAGTCTGTTTGGTTCAGACAGGAATCAAAATGGGAATTGAAGTCAGCTGGAAGGGGATTTCATTCCCAAGGGGGAGGGAATGCCATTCCACCAGGAATGGGAATGGGATTCCAAGTCCACCCTACCAAACAGTTGGAATCGGAATGGCCCATTCTGATTCCAATTCCAGACCCCTATTCCTGTGAACCAAACAGGACCTTAGTTCCTTGCAAGATGGCCAAACTTTATTAATATGAATAAAAGAATAGTATGTGCAACATAATGCTTGATCATTTTATGCTGGGCTATCCTTGACTACCCAACCCCAGTTTATCTATGGTATGGTCCCCAGTACAACAGAGACCCATTAACCCCTTCTTTAACCATTGAATGAGACTTATTTGCTGATCTGTGTACTTGTAAATGTATGGTTACAGGTATTAGAAGCAGAAAAGAGCTTAGAAGTGAAAGAGTAGTCACGATAGGCATGAAAAAGGGACTGCTCAATGGAGAAAAAGTTAGTCCACCAGTCAGCTAGATATCTTTATAAAACTAGATGGACACAAATACCTCTGTTTAATCATGACCAAAAATAAAAACAAAAGAGAAAAACTAGTAATGGAGTTCTCACGGCAGTATATCTGATTAACAAGGTGCCTTCTCGTATACTTGGATTCAGCACTCCATTCAGTCTTCTTTTTCCTCAGGGGGAGATGTTTCATATTCCTCTAAGGGTGTTTGGGTGTGTTTGCTTTGCGCATATCCTTGGTCCTTACCATTCGAAGCTTGATCCCAAGGCAAAGAAATGTGTGTTCCTTGGATATGTAGAGAATCAGAAAGGGTACCGCTGCTATGATTCAGTCTCTGGGAACCGGTATGTTACTATGGACATTACCTTTTTCGAGTTTACGTGCTTCTTCTCAAGGAATCCTTCTCAGGGGGAGTGTTTTGGGGAAGTAAGTTAGCAGTCTATCCCTCTCCTAGTTCTAGTCCCTGTGTCTACTCCTGTGCTTGACCACCACCCGATATCACCTACCTTGCCACCTCCTTTTTGTTCTGTCTCACAACATTACTCACGGCAGAGACTTCATAAGGCGGTTGATTCCACTACAGCAGAACTCACACCACCTCCTGTCGATCCCTTGAAGACTCCAGATTCGGCTGATACGGATTCAGGTATTCCTCTTGATCCCACTACTATTTCAGTTCCCACTGGTCCTACTAACACTGTTACAGATAACCTTGATCTCCCTATTGCTCTTAGAAAAGGGAAGAGAAAGTGCACTGCTCATTGTATTTCACAATACTTATCCTACAATGGACTTTCTCCTTCATACCGTGCTTTTCTCTTTTCTCTTGATTCAGTGTCTATACCCAAGGGTGTTAGTGAGGCTCTCTCCAAACCTGAGTGGAAGACATCTATGCAAGAAAAGATGGAGGCTTTGATTAAGAATCAGACATGGGAGATTGTGGACCTACCAAAAGGGGCAAGGAGACAGTTGGACGCAGATGGGTTTACACAGTAAAGTATAAGGCAAATGGAAGTATAGAGAGGTACAAGGCAAGACTTGTTGCGAAAGGGTACACACAGACCTATGGCATTGATTATCTAGAGACATTTGCACCAGTTGCAAAGATGCCCTCTGTTCGGATACTCTTTTCTCCTACTGCCTCATACTCTTGGCCCTTATTTCAACTGGATGTGAAGAATGCTTTCCTAAATGGGGATCTGCAAGAAGATATGTATATGGATCTTCCAGCTGGTTTTTATGATAATGTTGAAAAGGGAAAGGTATGCAAGCTGAAGAAGTCATTATATGGCTTGAAACAATCTCCCAGAGCATGGTTTGACAGATTCAGAAAGGCCCTAATTGTTTTTTGCTACACTCAAACTCAATCTGATCACACCTTGTTTGTGAAGCGCAGGGGATCTTTGGTGTCAATCCTGATTGTTTATGTGGATGATATTGTTGTCACTGGGAATGATCTGAGTGAGATTGATAGTCTGAAGAGGAACCTATATAAGGAATTTGAGATTAAGGATCTTGGTGAACTAAGATACTTCTTAGGCATCGAAGTTGCGAGATCGAAACATGGAATTTTTATCTCTCAAAGGAAGTATGTCTTGGACCTTCTCCAAGAGACAGGGAAGCTTGGAACAAAGGCAGCTAGCACCCCCATTGATCAGAACCATAGAATCAGTGCATCAGAAGGTAAACCAATAAAGGACCTTGGGAGATACCAAAGACTTGTGGGTCGGCTACTATACTTGTGTATGACAAGACTGGACATCTCCTATGCAATAAGTGTAGTGAGTCAATACATGCATGCTCCACGAGACCAGCACTGGAAGGCAGTTGACAGGATCCTTGCTTATTTGAAGGGACATCCAGGCAGAGGCATATTGTTTACTGATCATGGACAGTTGAAGCTAGAGGCTTATACAGATGCGGATTAGGCAGGATGCCTTGATGACAGAAGATCAACTTCAGGAGTGTGCACCCTAGTTGGGGGTAACCTAGTCTCATGGAAGAGTAAAAAACAAGCAGTTGTGGCAAGATCAAGTGCAGAAGCCAAATATAGGGTCATGGCACATAAAGTTTCAGAACTTCTTTGCATCCGTTCTCTGTTAGAAGAAATCGGTGTACAGGCAGAAGAACCTATGATGCTATACTATAATAACCAGGCTGCAATTAATATTGCCCATAATCTAGTCCTGCATGACCGAACTAAGCACATTGAAGTGGATAGACACTTTATCAGAGAAAGGATAACTTTTGGAGAAGTTTGTCTTCCATACATTTCTTTTGATCTGCAACTTGTTTATGTACTCACAAAAGGCGTTGCAAAGAATAAGCTGGAGCATGATCTACACAAGTTGGGAATGTGTGACATCTACTCCCAACTTGAGGGGAAGTGTTGAATGGGCCGATTTGTGTTTAGTTTATTTTCTTTTAAATTAAGAAGTTGTTGGGCCTTGGGCCCATTAGTTTTTTGTTTTAAAAGAGTTGTAACTATTTAGTTTGAGTTGCCACCCTAATAAGGGCATCTTTGTAATATCTCATATTTTTAAGTTAAATATAAATAGAATGAGGGGCTGGCGGCTAAGGTTATGATACACAATCCTAGTTGACCTTCTTCTCCTTTTCTTCCTCTTTCTCTTCCTATTGTTGAAATCTACAACTTTCCCCTCTTCCTTTCACAAGAAGCTTGACTGAATCAGATGATAGTGGTTTCTATTGATAGCACTTGTATTGCCTGCATAAAGAGGAATAGGAATAGGAAGCTGAATGCCAAGATCCATAAAAAGAGACTGTAACCAAACAATCTCACTGCAAACCGAAGACATGGCCCTATACTCTGCTTTAGTGGAAGACTTGGAGACTGATTGTTGTTTCTTACACTTCCAAGAGATGAGTAAATCACCCATAAAAACACACCACCCAGAAGTGGACCTACGGGTGTCTGGACAACCAGCTCAATCCACATCAGCATATGCTCTCAACTGAATAGGAGAGGATGAGGAGAAGAACAGTCCCTGGGAAGTTGTGCTTCTAACATATCGAATGATGCAATGAACAACTGTCATATGAGGCTAACAAGGAGCATAAACAAATTGACTAACAACTTAAACAAAATGAGAAATATCAGACCGAGTCATAGTGAGATAAATGAGGGACCCCACAAGCTGGCGATATAAGGCAACGTCAGGAAGTAATGGACTTTCAGATTTAGATAGCTTAAGATTTAGCTCCATGGGTGTATCAACATGCTTTTCATCATTAAGACCAGCAAGTTGACAAACAAAATACCCTCGATCACTACGATGTATTTCCAGTCCCAGGAAATATTTGAGAGGGCCCAAGTCCTTCATGTGAAAGGAATTATGAAGTAATAGTTTCAATTCACAAATGCCTTCAGCATCATTCCCATTCAACATGTCATCAACATATAGTAGGAGAATGGCAATACCTTGAGGCCAACGCCTAACAAATAAAGAGTGATCAAAAGAAATCTGGCTATATCCAGCAGCAACTACAACATCGCAAAAGCATTCAAACCATGCCCGGGAAACTTGTTTTAGACCATATAAAGATTTTTTGAGGCAACATACTAAAGAATGATCACTACAGTATACAGGAGGAGGCTTCATGTAGACCTTCTCCTTCAATTGACCATGAAGAAAGGCATTCTTCACATCAAGCTGGCATATGGTCCAAGACTGAGCAACAGACACTGCTAAAAGAGCACGGATTGTGGTGATCTTTGCAATAGGAGCAAAAGTTTCTTCATAGTCAATACCATACTCCTAACTATATCCCTGGGCAACTAAGCATGCCTTGTATCAATCAAGAGATTCATCAGACTTCAGCTTAATGTTGTAAACCCAACAACTCCCAACAATGGATGCATTTGGAGGAGCAGGCACAAGATCCCAAGTGTCATTCTCATGTAAAGCATGAATCTCTAAATCCATGGTTTCCTTCCAATGAGGGCTACTATTAACTTCTTGGTAGGAGCGAGAAACATTTATGGAGGATAGGACAGCAGACAAAGAGCTATTGTTTAAAGGAAAACCATAGCGGTCAGGAGGTCTAGATATACGAGTAGAACGACGAAGATGAACAGAAGTGTGAAGAGTGTCTAAAGTAGAGGTATCACTTACAAGAAAAGTGGTAGGATGATGATCTAAACCGGGAGGAAGGCAAGTCGTAGACGTAGGGACTGGAGCACGTAACTGCTTGCAAGAGAAAACGAGAAAGTCCTTCTCAACAAAAGGAGATGGAACATCCTGTGAATCAAAGTTTGGCAAAATAGAAACAGATGGTGCATACAGTCTAGCAATTCCAGCAAAAAATGAAATGTGCTCAAGGAAAACAACATTATGTGATATACGAATGCGACAAATAGAGGGATCATAACAAAGAAATCCTTTGTGATCAGGACTGTAACCCACATAGGCACATATGACAGACTGTGCAAACAATTTAGAACATTCACGAGAGGGAAGATGAACAAAGCACACACACCCAAAAACATGAAGCATAGATAAATCTGGAGAACGACCAAATAACTTCTAAAAGGGAGACATATTACCAAGAACTAATGAAGGAATATAGTTGATCAAAAACACAGTTGTACTAGCTGCCTCTACCCAAAAGTATGAAGAGTCCTCACAACACTAAGGATATGTCCATTCTTGCGCTCGGCCACACCATTCTACTGAGGAGTATCTGGACAACTTCATTGCACTTGTATTCCATGGTCCTTCAAATAGGACAAAAAAACTCCATCAGCGTATTCTCCCCCTGAATCCGAACAAAAAATACACACTTGTGATTGAAACCGAACCCGCACCATAGCATGAAACAACTTAAATGTTGGAAACACCTCAAACTTGTAGCGAATAAGTATATCCATGTGTACCTGGTACAATCATCAACGAACAACACAAAATATTTGTATCCAAGCCGAGAAGAGACGGAAGCAATCCAGACATCACTATGTATAAGCTCTCGAAGTGAGAGGTAGTATGCTTAGATATGTGAGGAAATGATAAGGTACGACTCTTACATAAGCAACAAGAAACACAATATGTATCAAAGGTGTGCAAGGAAGGAACTTTATTCTTAATAAGGCCTAAATCAAACGAAAATTTTAATTTTTCAGAATGTAAATGACCCAAATGTTTATGCCATAAGTCCCAAACATTATTTCTATGACTCAAAAAGGAACTAGAAGTAGAGGAACTGAAATAAACTGATGATGTTGTTGTTTGAGGCTTCTCGAACTCCAATGCAAACAAACGGCCCAACCTGCGCCCCTTCCCTTTCACCTCCCCAGTGTTCCGGTCCTGAATCAAACATCCATCCTAAGAGAATATGAGAATGTTACCTTCATCAATTAATTGGCCCAGATAAATCAAGTTTGTAGTGAGATTAGGAACAAGAAGGGTCTTGGTAAGAGGGAAAGATGCAGTAGGTAAAAGCTTAAAGACAGATCACTACTACCAATGATGTTTAACATTTCACCATTGACAGTAACAATATGTTTGTGATGGGTTTTAGTAAGGTTACTTGGTTGGTTAGGGTAGGCTCCTGTCATGTGGTTGGTAGCTCCAGAGTCAATGATCCAAGTATGAGAAGAAGAAGAAGCACAATAATCGGAAAACTCACCAGGTAAGCCAATAGCAGAAAGAACAGAAGAAATAGTAGAAGTTACCAGCTGTCAAATGTTTTCCTCAACCATAGATGCCAGAAAATCACTTTTAACAAAAGAATCACCACCAGTAGTAGATTTCTTACTCCCATGTGCTACAGCAACAGTGTCAATTCCATAAAGCAAGAAAACAGCAGTCCAGGCACAAGGATATTAGAGACAACCAAATTCAGCAATCAAGAACTCAAGATGACAGTCCGAAAAAGGTAAGTTTTAAGACTGTCAATCTAAAACCCTTCAAATATGAATCTAAAGTCTGAATCAAATAAATGGAAGCAAGAAAACCCTATGGCGACACCAAATCTAGGGTTATAGGTTGATCGAGTTAGCCGATTGAGAGAAAACTGTGATTTACCAACACAATAGGTGTCTTTTTCAAAAATAAGAAGAGATATCTTGTGCAGATCAAAACAATCCCTAGAAATCTCCAAACTAGAAACTGAGTGTATGATTGAGAAGAGCTTGAGAGGACCCTTCAATCTGGAGAGAAAAACCCAGATCGCAGGCTGATAATAGAAGGCCAAAAGTCCAAAAAAAAGTTACAGTCCAAAAAGGAAACTGTATAGTGTTACAGTTCCAAGAAGATCAAAACTCCTTCGAAAACTTCACCAAATCAGATGTTGTTTGTAGGTAGAATAGATCAGATCTAGGCAACACCAGATCTGAAGTCTAAAGCTGTTGCAGTCCCAAAAAGGAAATTGTACAATGTTTCCGCCCCAAGAAGAAGATCTGAACTCCTTCAAAAACTTCACCAAATCATATGTTGTTTGTGGGAAGAGTAGATCAGGTCTAGGCAACACCAGATCTGAAGTTTGGCCTCGAACCAATGTCTCATAAGAGAGATCTAACGAAATCTCTCCTGCTGGTTGCGCAAAGAAGACTGAACAGAAACGGGTTGATCAAAACAGCCCTAATATGATAGGATTACTGCTTCTAGTGAGTTTCACGACAGAGAGAGAAAATAGATCAGAGAGCAACCTGCTCTAATACCATGTCAACACTTGTCTGAATAGAGAGAAGAACAAGAATAATCTTAGAGGTGTCAAGAATGAATGACCCCCACCTCAAAGAGTCTCTTATATATTAAAATATATGTACAATTACAAGAATGCCCATATAGGGCTAAAAAAGAATAGAAGAATAAGAAGTATAAGTAATGTACAACAAGGACTATACTAACAAGATACATCAAGTTATAGAGTCTCGACATTCAATGTGAAGCATAGGGCTTATGGCAGCATAAAAAGGTACAAGGCAAGGTTGGTTGCAAAACGGTATACACAGACCTATGGTATTGATTACATGGAAACTTTTGTAGCAATTGCCAAGATGAGTTATGTTCGGATTCTCTTGCCCTAGCAACTACCTATTCATGGCCTCTATTCCAGCTTGATGTTAAAAATGCCTTCCTTAATGGTGATCTGCAAGAGGAGGTATATATGGACATTCCAATTGGTTTTTATGAGAATGTTGGTAAGGGAAAAGTTTGCATGCTGACAAAATCACTATATGGTTTGAAAGTCACCTAGGACATGGTTTGACAGATTCATAGGAGCACTTATCTGTTTTAGGTACACAGACTCAATCCAACCATACTCTCTTTGTAAAAAAGAGAGAGGCACTCTTATCAGTATTGATTGTATATGTAAATGATATAGTTGTTACAGGAAGTGATCTGAAGGAGATTAATGCACTCAAGAAGTCATTATAACAAGAGTTTGAGATCTAGGTGAACTGAAATACTTTCTGGGAGTTGAGGTTGCAAGATCTAAGTATGGGATTTTCATTTCTCAGAGGAAGTATGTGTTGGATTTACTATAGGAGACTAGGAAGCTAGGAACTAAACTAGTTGATACTCCTATTGATCCAAATCATAGAATAAATGCTTTGGATGGTGAGTTGGTTAAGGATGTAGAGAAAATATTAGAGGATGGTAGGCCGGCTACTATATTTATGTATGACACATCCAGACATCTCCTATATTGTGAGTGTTGTGAGTCAGTATATGTATGCCTCTTGGGTTCAACACTGGGAAGCAATTGAGAGGATACTTGCATACCTGAAGAAGCATCCTGGTAGAAGGATTCTTTTCTCAAACCATGAAAATTTAAAGTTGGAGTCTTACATGGGTGCAAATTGGGCAGGTTGCTTAGATGATAGGAGATCTACATTAGGGGTATGCACCTTTGTGGGAGGAAACTTGGTCTCATGGAAGAGTAAAAAACAATTAGTCTTACATGGACGCAAATAATAGTGAAGAGGGTAGCCAGCATTATTGCTCTCTTTTCTCTCTCAAATCTCTTCTCTTCATTTTCTCCTTTCTTCTCTTCTTCAAGAAATATTCTTTTCTTTTACAAATCTTTATTTCAACACCTTTCTACTGACCAAAACCTTTATTTTCATTTTTTTGATTAAGTGACCATTCTCAGACTCAAACCCATATTGCCAGCCCGAGATTTTACTATTACACCAAGCAATGATACTCCAAATTAATATCCCATGTAACAATGAAAATTCATTTTTTCAAATTTGGCCTTGTCTGAAACCATGTCCAACCAAGTGCTAGAAGTGCCTTCGCTTCTATCCAATTTTGCATAGAGTGAGACATGGGAATCAAAATCTGACTCATGTCCAGCCGTCTTACTTGGCAAGACTAAAATTAGAATTTGCACACACACTTATTGAGTAGTTCTAAAATTACTTACACTTTTTTGTGCAGATTATTTTTTATTATATATTTTGATAAATAGATGGATAAACTTTTACTTGTTTGGGCCCATATTTTTTGCATGTGTTTCTAGCTGGCATTATGAAGCCCCGACTTTCAGCACACAGAATATCCACATTACAAACATAGTTGTCAAGGTGACGCCTAGGCGGTTTTCAAACTTCGCCTCGCCCAGACGCCATGCAAAGTTTGTATAAGGCGCACGCCTAGGCGACTAGGCAGGTGCTTAACTCCAAGGCGCACTAGACTAGATGCAAGACACGTTAATACATCCCTTAATACATTGATCCTTTTTTTTTATCAATAACACCAACTTCATTAAATTAAAAGAAAAGAGAGAATATGGATACAAAAGGGGAGATAAAATATCTTAGCTCCCCAAAAACAGAAAACAAAGGGAGTGCAAAGAGAAAATATTAAAAACTAGCCCAAAAAATAGACTCCTTATTCACTCCTTGCTTGGCCAACCCATCCGCAAATGAGTTGGCACTCCTCTTCACCCAGCTATACTAAATCTCAATGTCCCTACCCAGCCATAAGAACTATTTTTTTTTTCATTGTTAAAGTTCCACAAACCACTGTCCTCTGTCTTCAACCAACTAACCACCACCTTCGAATCACCTTCCAGGATCAAACAGCTGATATTTAATTCCTTTGCTCTTCGAATTCCTTCAAGTGCTGCAAGGATCTCAGCCCTAAGAGAGTCACCTTCTCCAATAGGGCCAGAGAATAAAGCAATAACAATCCCTTCCTCATTCCTGAAGATTCCTCCAATCCCAGAGGGCCCTAGATTCCTTACACTGCTCCATCAAAATTCAGCTTTATAAAGCCCAAGGGGGGAGGGGACCAAAATGGACAAAGAGCCCTCTTGCATCTAGCATTGGAAGCAATCTCTTTCCAGTTTCTTAGCAAGTCATCCACAGGAAAATCTGAAAACAACTCCAAAGATTTTAGCCAGTGGAGAGCCCTTAAAAGGACTCGATCTAACAATTCTTCCAATGTTCTTTCCTTGTCAGAAAAAATGCATGAATTTCTTTCTTCCCACAATGACCAGCATACCACTGCCCTTAATACACCTCCACATAGTCTTCCCTCGCTTCCTAGGCCAACTAGAAAAAGGAGAAAACAAACCTTGGACAGTCTCTGAAGGATACCAAGAACACCCAAAACAGGAGAAAACTCACTCCCAAACAGTTTTAGCAGCCTTACAAGAGACCATGAGGTGGTAGCCAGATACATTGATCCTTTAATATTTTTTATATTGTTTTTTTATTTTCTTTTGCTGCAAATAGTTTTTATTGGTTAGTTTTTGTTATTACAATAGAACCTACCACACATTATCGCTCTTTTTATTAGAAGAAGAATGCTGTCTTTTTAGGGTTTTATTTTCATGGCAGAACTGAATAGAAGAGGGAGAGCTGTGCAGTCAGGTTTGTTTCACACACGGTCCAACTCCAACTGTTGCTGCAATGCTGCATAACCAACTAGAAGTCTAAACAACTTCAAATATGCCAGGTAGTCAAATGAATCATCTTCTTATTCTCAGTTTTCAGTCCGCCTATTCTTCCTCCTACCCTCTTCGTTTTCAGCCTTTTTTCTTCCTTTTTGTTGGTTCTTCCTCTTCTTTTTGTCTTTTCCATACGTTTTTTGCATGATTTTTTTTTTTGGAATCAAACAGGGGCTCCCGCCCCTTCGTTTCTTCTTCATTTTCCTGCAAACTACATCAGATCATCACTTTTACATAAGCATGAACAAAAATCAGGATAAATACCTCCTTGAGCATTTCAACTGATTCAGCACTGTATGCATCCTCACACTGCCGTGCCCAAGTGTCAAACGAACACCTCAACCAATCAGGACTTATGAAACGCTGCAATATCACCTGCAATGTATAGAGTTTCCAATTACTTCAACATTGACAAACTTGGAAAATTCAGTAAATGTTATTTCACTATTAAATTAATCATTCAGGTAAATAAAAGCCTACAGTTTAAGAAAAAATTTAAAAGGAAACTTTGAAGTCCAGTAAGATGGATACATTACAATACAAATAACACAACAAGCAAAAACTTGCAGAAATCAGGCACATCATTCCACGATACTCACCAGACCTTGCAGAAGAAATTAGCAGAATAAAATTGGAAAAATAAAGCAATAACTTGTATTGACTATTGATATGAAGGAGACAAAAACATCTCTACTTGAGAAATGGCTTGAGAAATGGAGAGGATTACCATGATACTTGATACCTGTACAAGGGTGTTGTATCATATTTTTGAGTTTTCTGATACTGTATACAGCCATGTCCTTACTGTATCCAGTAAGACAGGAGAGGAATACTGTTTATGGCATTCTACAATCAAAAGCATCCATTGATACCACCCAAATGACTGGGATGCAAGCCTATCCAGACAATCAACACTCTCCTTCTGATTGCAATCTATAACCGCTGTCCTTACCAAGTTGTTGCTTTTCATTAGTTATGATCCATTTAGTGGGAAGAGAGTTAAGTTCTGAGGTCTCTCTGTGACAGGTACCCCATGTTAAAATCTTTCTATATCCATAGAAACTGCTAGATTGCTGATATTTCCAATATCTCTCCACTATGGGTATCTCTTGGGACCTTGGTTTGTGGAGGGGTCTTAGGGATTGCAACTTTTTGGAAGCCTCTTCCCTTTTGGAATCCCTATCAGAAGTTTTTGTGGACTCTTTAGACAATAATAAAAGGATTTAGACAGTGAACCAGTAAGAGAACTCTCATATTCTTCCTATAATGTACAGCATCACCCACTCATCATTTCCCTGTCAAAGCTATTTGGTTATGCTGTACTCCTGAAGTTAGAGAATTTACTTGGGAAGTGATGAAAAAAGTCAACACATGTAAAATGATTCAACAGAAAAGAAAACATTGGCCTTTATGCCCTCATATGTATTCTCTTTGTAAATCTAATGAAGTAACAAATCACCTTTTTATCTTGTGTGCTTATGCTAATGGAACATGAAACTACTTTTTATACTCTTTTTAATGCAGTTTGACAGCCCCCAATGGGCATTTCCTCTTTGTTTTCACCTAAATTTCTCTCTCCTAAGAGAAAGAGGGAAGAATGAAGATCGTGTAAATATGTATAAAAGCAGCATCTTGTAGACCATATGAGAAGAAAGAAATGGCAGAATCTTCCAAAATGAGGCAAAATCACTAGAAGTACTAATAGATATCATCACCATCAGGTCTGTTATTGGATGAAAATGAGAGATGAATTAGTTGGTCCCCACTTGTAGTTAATACATCCACATCAAGAAAAATGACAAATCAGAACTGGTCTCTCCGCATCAAATGTTGGAAATTTATGCCCTCAAGATCCAATATTGTAATCTTTTATTATGAATAAAAGGATTAGTTAATGTACCACCACATGCTACGGGTATGTATTCTATGATGTCCTAGGCCTATATTTATAAATGATGTCATTGAAACCACTAGCATGGAGACATGACATCATCCGTAATGTTGGCAAGTTGGCATAAATAGTTCTCAATCAATAGCAAGCTTAGGATAGCTGAATAAATATCTTTAAACAGATCAATATAAAATTCTCACCAGTTGGTGATTAACAAAATGGTTTATCAATTTTGTTCACAAATTATTTTTATGAATACAATATTAGTTTTCAAAATGGTTTCAGATTCATCTGATGTATGCCTAGAAGAGAACAAGTTCTTTGTATGTGTTGAGCAAAAGGAGGAGAAGAAGAAGGAAAGAAGAAGGAAGAAGAAGAAGAAGAAGAAGAAGAAGAAGAAGAAGAAGAGGCTACAGAGTTAAGGCCTCAAAAACTTAGCTTCAGTCGAGTGAAGCTTTGCATTTATACTATTCTGGCCATACATAACAATATGTCTACAGAATTACAAAAATACCCCTGCGGGTACTAAGTCTGTGAACAGTACATATATTACACCTGTTAACACTCCCCCTCAAGTTGGGGCATAGATATCAATCATGCCCAACTTGTCACAAAGACCTTGATGTCTGGAATGGTTTAGCCCTTTTGTAAATAAGTCTACTAGTTGGTCTTCAGAGCTGATGTATGGAGTGCATACTTCGCCTGTGATGATTTTCTCTCTGATAAAATGCTTGTCAACTTCAATGTGCTTTGTTCTATCATATAGTACCGGGTTGGCAGCGATACTGGTAGTTGTCTTGTTGTCACATAGTAGAGTCATGGGTTTACCAACTGGAAAACCCAACTCTCCCAATAGATTCTTTATCCATATACCTTCGGCTACTCTGTGTGCCATTGCACGGTACTCAGCTTCAGCACTGGATCTAGCTACCACGGTTTGCTTCTTACTCCTCCAAGTAACAAGGTTCCCTCCTACAAAGGTGCAGTAACCACTAGTAGACCTTCTGTCACTTTGGGATCCAGCCCAATCCGCATCTGTGCAAATTTCAACCCTCAAGTGTCCATGTTTCTGGAATAATAAACCAGCACCCGGGAACTTCTTAAGATACCGAAGTAATCTCTCTGCTGCTTCAAGATGGGTGGACCTAGGTGCATGCATGAACTGGCTGAGGACACCAACAGCATATGCTATGTCTAGACGAGTCATAGAGAGGTACAACAATCTTCCTACAAGCCTTTGAAATTGCTTCACATCCTTAAGAGGTTCACCTTGGCTGTCACTTAACTTATGGTTGGGGTCAATGGGAGAATCAGCTGGTTTAATCCCAATCTTTCCAGTGTCCTTAAGCAAGTCTAGGACATATTTCCTTTGGGAGATGAAGATACCCTTTTTTGATCAGGCAACCTCAATTCCAAGGAAGTATTTGGCAGGTCCTAGATCTTTCACTTCGAACTGAGTGGCAAGGAAGCCCTTCAAACTTTGAATTTCATCCTCCCAGTCACCAGTAACAATTATGTCATCCACATATACTATTAGGGCAGCCATTTTACCTTCTACCCTTTTTACAAACAGTGTGTGATCTGACTGACATTGCTTGTATCCCCTCTGCTGAACTGCAATATGAAATCTGCTAAACCAAGCTCTTGGTGATTACTTCAGCCCATATAAGGACTTCTTTAACTTGCACACTTTCTGTTCACTTCATATAAACTTCCTCTTCAAGGTCACCATTCAAGAAGGCATTCTTGATGTCGAGCTGATGTAGATCCCAATTCAGATTGACAGCAAGAGAGAAAAGTACTCTAATAGAGTTCATTTTGGCAACAGGTGCAAAGGTTTCTGCATAATCAACTCCACATACTTGAGTAAAACCCTTTGCCACTAAACGAGCTTTATACCTCTGCACAGTTCCATCAGCCCCATGCTTAACAGTGAACACCCATTTACATCCAACTGGAACCTTACCCTTAGGGAGATCAACAAGTTCCCTCGTGCCATTCTTATGAAGAGCATCAATTTCTTCCTTCATGGCATTTGTCCATTCTGGTACTGAGAGAGCTTCTGCCACATTCTTGGGAATAGGGATACTGTCAATGGAGGTAAGGAAGGCACGAAATGAAGGTGAGATGTTCTCATAGGAGACAAAGTTGGAAATGGGGTGTTTTGTGGTGCACAACCTAACACCTTTCCTGTGAGCAATAGGAAGGTCAAGATCATTAGCAACAGGGAGGTCAGGACTATCACTGGGAGTCAAGTTACCTGAGAGTATGATCTTCCCCCGAGGAGTTTGATGGCACTTGAAGTACAGCTTCTGGATTCTCCACAGCTCTTGAACTTGGTTGGCCTTTATGACGACGAGAAAAAACACGGAAAGGTGGAGGATCAGGAAGAGAAGGGGGAGAAGGAGAAGGATTAGGAAGAGGAGAAAGCCGAACCAGTTTCTCCTCATGCCTACACTCCCCCTGAGGAGAAACAGGAAAGAATGGCTCATCTTCAAAGAAAGTAACATCCATGGAGACATAGAATCTCCGAGAAACAGGATCAAAGCAACGATACCCTTTCTGAGAGAATGAGTAGCCAAGAAATATACACGGGATAGCACGAGAGTCCAATTTCTCCCGGGTGGGAGATAGGTTTTGGACAAAGCACCAATAACCAAAAACACGAGGGATAGAAAGAAGATGGGCCTTAGGAAAGAGAAGCTGATGTGGGGCTTTGTACTCTAACCAACGAGAGGGCATTCGGTTAATGAGGTATGTAGAACAAAAGACAGCCTCAAGCCAAAATCGTTTGGAAACATTCATGTGGAGTAGTAAACCCCGTGCCACTTCAAGGAGATGTCGGTTCTTCCGTTCAGCCACACCATTTTGTTGTGGCATACGGGCACAAGAGCTCCGATGAAGAGAGCCATGTGAAGCAAAGAACTCCGTGAGGTCACTATGAAAAAACTCTTTTGCATTGTCTAACTGGAATATTTGAATCTCAGTCTGAAATTGGGTGAAGACCATCCGTTGAAAATCTTGGATAATTTTTTATACTTCCTCACGGGTTCGCATTGGATATACCCAAGTGTATCTGGAATAATCGTCAATGAAGGTAATGAAGTACTTGTATCCACTCTCAGAAGGTAAAGTAACAGGGCCCCACACATCAAAATGCACAATGTGAAAAGGAAACTCAGATTTACTATTTCTTTGAGGGAATTGAGTTCTACAAGGGAAGAGAAATATATCTTATGAATTGGTAAAAGTTTGGGAGGAGTTGGACGTCTATTCTCACTTCTTACATAGTTCCGGGAAAAATTAGAAACAGACATTGACTTACATAGTTCCGGGAAAACCAATTTCAAGGTTTCAAAAGACAAATGACCCAGACAACAATGCCACAAATACATTTTACTCTTTTTTAACTAACTCATAGACTCTGTAACATGAAGGCCAGCTGTATTCTCTAGCATGTAGAGTCCATCAACCATACGTCCCCTACCAATCGTCCTCCCCGAGGCCAGATCCTGAATCACACAATAGGTAGGGAAAAAAGTCATAGAACAGTTCAAGGAATTTGTAACACTACTGACTGAGAACAAATTCATAGGGAATTTGGAACATGAAGAACATCAGAAAGAGTAAGGCCAAGGGGAAGAGAGAGAGTTCCTTGACCAGCTATGGAAGTGTATGATCCATCAGCTAGTCTCACTTTATCTCTTCCGAAAAGAGGGTTATAAGTTTGAAAGTAAGAGAACATACCAGTCATGTGTTTTGATGCTCCATAATCAATGATCCATGGAGAGTCAAGGTTGTGTGAGGCAGCATGGAAAGCAGTGGCAGAATTACCTGATATGGATGCAAAAGAGGTGGAGTTTACAATATCCTCCCTTGGGTCTGATCCAGAGTAGCTGTGTTGGCTATGTGGTGTTTGAGGCACAATAGAAATGGAGGGCTGATTCTTCCGAGAAACCATATTTGCCATGTGGTGTTTCTTGGTACCTTGTTGCCCGGGTCTTCTAATTACATCTGAGCCTTGCTTCTTAGGTAAATCCTAAACCCACTTTGGTTTCCCATGGAGATCCCAACAAGTATCTTTGGTGTGTCGGGGCCTCTGACAATTAGTGCACCACAATCTTTCCTTATTCATAATTCTAAGTTTAGAAGTACTCAAAAAACATAGGTACACTGCCTTACAGAGTTATTACAGTCCACAACTAGGCACTTGTTGATTTTCAGTTTCACAGAGAACCAAACACAAACACTACAGCTACAGTACTAGGATGTATGACCTACACTGTGTAAGAGTCCACAGAACAATATACGAACTGCTCTTGTAGTGTAACCAGGTCTGAAAGATCTACAGTTTTGCAACTTCAATATAGTTTCTCAACCAAGAGAGAAAAAAAACTCAGTAGAAACAGCAATACAAGTGGTGGCGCACCACACCTAGTCGGCTGATATCCACTTTCCAGGACAGTTGAACAGTCACTTAAGGTCTAGGGTTCAACCACAGTCCCTTGGAGAGTTGAATAGAGCAACATACACTCGGAGGAAGGGGAACAATCCCTACACAGATTTTGGGACATTAACAGTCGTGCAAGAAGAGAGCCATAAACAGGAAAAAAAGTTCCAATCCCTATGTCACCCTAACTGTGAATAGGTAGAACAGTCATGGATTCGAACTTCTCTTCAGGACAGAACCTTCCTTCGAACATCTGGGATGGATTTCCATAGACTTCCTAGTCGAGCAACACCAGCTACCAGCACCTAAGGCTGGAAGTTGAACAGTCAGTAGCAAAACCCCTTTTTTTCTGCGCCAGGAAGTTGAACAGTCAGCTTTCATGTAGCAGAACCCAACTCGACAGTGGAGACAATCCACATCACTAGAGAATGCTTCCTCTCCTTGTCTTCGAGCATCAAAACTATAGCTTCTACGCAGCAGTGGAGAGAGACCTCAGCTGGTTGTTTTCCAAGCCTGGACAGTCCTGCTCTAATACCATGTTAAGCAGAAGGAGAAGGAGAAGAAGAAAAAGAAGAAGAAGAAGAAGAAGAAGAAGAAGAAGAAGAAGAAGAAGAAGAGGCTACAGAGTTAAGGCCTCAAAAAACTTAGCTTCAGTCGAGTGAAGCTTTGCATTTATACTATTCTGGCCGTACATAACAATATGTCTACAGAATTACAAAAATACCCCTATGGGTACCAAGTCTGTGAACAGTACCTATATTACACCTGTTAACAGTATGCATTTATGCAAATAGTAAAGGGTGAAAGAACTAATATGCAATTGTCTAATTGATAGAATACCTTTCAAATGAAACTTAATTGATTGTTGCCCTCAAATGTGAGAAGGTAGCACATCCATGCAAAATTCCAGAATGGCACATATGTATGAACAGTAAAACAATTTGAAACTATTATATAATAGTAAGTAAAGTTGAATAGCAATTCATCTTGTCAAATGGTAGTGCAGAATCCTGCTCGATCCAAAAAAAAAAGATTCTTGAAGGATTCTAACCCTTGGGTGATAGATTGAGAACCCTTTGGCTCCACACATGCTAATCAACCTCATCAGTAGACCTCTTTATTGTGTTTTAACGAGTTTATAAAACTCAAAAGCATTCCATCTCAAACTCTTCTGAGTATGAGTTGAATTCAGTTTAGGTAACCTTTCAATCCTTCTATAGCTTGGATTTGCACTTTTAGAAGTCCATAAATTTTGTTTTGGGAGGACCTTCGGATAGGTGAGCAATCACTAAAGGTCCAATTTCCTGTACTTTATGCACTCACCTGCTACAAATTTGAACCCAACTCTAAGTTTGAGAATTTCTTTGCATCGGGTTTAATTGGGATCTTGTGTTCAGAAGGGGCTGTAGGCACCAAATGTTTTGGGCAACATTATAAATTATATATCAGTCTTTGGAATGGAGAAAACTCCCACCTTATTGTAATACTTCAACTTGCTTTTAATAAAATCTCCTTTTATTGATAAAAAAAAAATGTGCTTCCATTGATAGACTATATATTTATTCAACATTTAACATGTTAGAATGTTATTAAAAAACTTTTCATTAAAAGAATCATAACTTTTAAAAACCATTTTCCTAAAAGAACCAGCAAGGAATTGGTGATTAGATAATTGGCTTACTACTTTGATATGATTCACTTATTAAGTCACTATAATTCAAAAGAAAAAAAAAAAAACTGCATATGACTACAAAAAGGCATTCTCAATCTAATCAAAACATATAGTAACAATAAAGACAAAAGTTAAAATGGAAAATAATTGACATATATAAAGAAGACAAGATGGCCAAAGACCAGAAGGGAGACAAGTAGAAACATACCTATTACAATCTCTTAATATTTCCTATTTGATTTATATAGTTCTTTGATATGGTTTTAAGCCTTAAATGTGCAATTGTATTTCTTCTAATGGTCTCTTGAAGGTTTACTAACTAATTCCATGCTTCTAGAAAACTTTTCTGATTTTTCAGATTTCAAAATATCTTAGCTAAATTAGGGAAATATCTCCAACTCTATATGGCAAAATGTTTCATCAATATCAAAATTACAACCATGAATTTGAGTAAGGTTTTTATGGACCACCTTTCTTTCCTTGGCTACCATCAAATAAGTATTATTTTTTCTTATTAACAATCAAAACAGAATCAGAGAAAGAAGTTTACGCTGTGAAGCTTCAAAAGCATCCTTCCAAGATCAGAAATAACTCTGGCAGCAGGAAGCCTCCATGGCAAATTCCTTCCATGCTGACACATTGCGCATACTCTCAACAAAAACCTAACCATTATTTAGCAGAAAGAAAACACAAAAATGAAAGATAAACCAAATAAGAAAGAACTTGGTGTAACCTGAGCACCAATTCTTACCTCGGGATGCAATTGGTCACTTAAATTTAGCATGGAAACAGCAAGCTTCTGCATGATAAAACGGTGTGGGACGGACAAATCTCTTACTGTTTTCACACCAGCATAGTGTGTCCTATGTGCAATTGGCTCAGGGAACTCATGGATTGAACAGACAAGTTGCATATCAGCCCAGGAATGATTCCTGGTGTGGGGAAAAAATACCACGAAATATTTCTTTCTATCATGAGTAGGCTTTGCTTTCAATGTTGATAATGGACAGTCAGCCCTTGCACATCGAAATCCTGCTTGCCATTTTCCTCTCCACTGTACTTGAAAAGGAAAAGGAACATCAAAATAGCACTTTCCCATCTGTAAGGCATATATATGCATAATATCCCACTGGAAAGCTTATATTTAACCAAGTTATAATTTGTAAATTAAGTCTATGAAAGAGTTAATGGGATGAGGGCATATAAAGGATTCCCCCAACAGACCACAAGAAAATTTGTCAATAGTCAAGAGGTAATTATGCAGTTGGTTCAGGGCTTTGACCTAACAACTTTCAGCATCATTTTCTACACATTGTAACCAATGCATATAACAGATAAACAGAGATCAATTTAGCTAACAGGATCTCCATGGGGAGCTGCACGTGCGCTAATTCCACATGTAAAAGGTTTATTTTTCGCATTGCTCATTGTCTCTAAATGGCAGCTTCTTCAATTCCTTATGCATATAAATTAATGAACCACACAATGGTCAAATTGGAAACTAATCTAAAATGCAAAAGTATACAGAAGTACATACCTTCACCCACAAGGCCATAGTTTCATCCTGTTTTGGATACACAGCCTTGAGAAGATGAGATTTTCCCTCCTGGTTGCTACTTGGTGGAACAGTTCTAATCTTATCCACAATGACATGTAAGCTCTCAGAATCTGTGCAAGATTCTGCACCTTCCTTTTGTCCATTCAATTTATTCCATTTAGAATCATGCAAGTTACAAGGTTCTTGCTGCTTTTCACTATGTCCACAATCTGAAATTCCACTGCATGCACCAAATGAAGTGGGCAATCCATCTACTTTACCTTCATCTCCATCTGGTTATCTTTCTCTGGCCCTTCATCATTCAGTGCAAGGTCTTCCACCTTATGCATACAGACCAATGCCTGAGCTTGTTTCCCTGGTTCAAGGCAGTTCAGTTATCCACCACACATAAAAGTTGTCCCTGCATTCTGTTTAGGTTGATTAGATTCTTCAGCATACTTGACATTGGAGCATGAAAGCACTTCCATAGCTCTAAGATAATACTTAAAATGCCATAAAACGTCTGACCGGTATGAGGTTATGCTCCCCTCTACTATACTGCACACATAAACCCTTGGAAGAGTCATATCAAGGCTATAGAGGAGAAAATATTGATGACACTCACTCAAACTAAAACATTTCCAAATACAAGGCAGTAAAATGGCAATATTAACAATGATAACTGTAAAGTATAAGGAAATATCATTTAGCTTCAAATAACATCTTAAATGCTCTACAGAAAATCTGTGCCAGAACTGATATACAAATACAAAGATAGTAGCAAGATTCATAACTGATGAGTAGGTAACCTAAATGGGTCAAACTGCTAAATTGGCACACAATATGCGCTTTTAAGTTAGTTCTAGAGTACCAGTACTCAACTGTATACCTTAGCTGCAAGGAAAATTTTGAAGGAGAAATATATGAGCTTTCTTCCGATTCCTAGACCAATTTCATAATTTTTGGATGATAAATTTTTGAGATTTTTTAATTTATTTTCTAGTTTTTTGGTGTCTTAGGAATAGAGTTGAAGTTTGGTCTTCTACAAATTTACTATTAATAAAACTAAAATTACTATATGGTAACTTTTAGACTCTGTTAGGTGCTGCCTAACTCAGGGTTCATAGAGTGAACCAAGCTCGTGAGGGAAGAGGAAACTGAAGGGAAACAGGGAGAGGGGAAGAAAAGGGGATTCAGAGGGGGAGAGAGAGAGAGAGAGAGAGATTTGTTCGGATGGAATTCTTGCCTCTTTGTTTCTTCTTCGGGTTTTTATATAGACAGGTAAGTTGTTTACAGTTGCAGTCTATTACAAGATGGTTACAGCTTGTTGTAGGACTGTTATTCTGTTATAACAGTCAGCCACTTGGACTACATTCTTGCTGACGTGGCTTCTCCCTTTTCTTGTAAACTTGGTATGCAGGCTGGCTATTCCTGTGCACAGGCCTTGGTTTGCCGCAGCTCTTGGTCTTATCAATACCCCCCTGGTTAAGCTGGACCTTGCCCTCAAGGTCAATATGGGGGAACTGGTGTTGCAGTTGCAGATAGGATTCCCATGTTGCATCCTCTTCCGGTAGTTATGACCACACAACTAAGGCTTCTGGAACAATGTGGGAGCCTTTCTTGACCCATCTGAAATTAGTGATACACACTGGAAAACTGGAAGATGTGGTTGAGTTATAGCCTCTGGTTCCAAGCATTTTTTGAGAACTGAGACATGGAAGACTGGGTGCACTCTTGAACTGGGTGGGAGATCCAATCTGTATGCAAGAGGTCCAATTTTCTCCAAGATCTTGTCCAAAGTAGCGAGGTGTCAGTTTGTTCCATCTCTATTTTTGTACAGAAAGCAACTTGTAGGGAAGCAATTTCAAGTAAACCATATCCCAACTTGATAGTGTGCTTCCCTATGGTGTTTATCATATGATTGTTTCATCCATTGTTGGGCCCAGAGTAGGTTCTGTTTAAGTCCCTGTAGAACGTTGTCTCGATTTAGCAGGTGTTCTTCTAGTGAAGATACTGCTGTGGAGCCCCTTTCATAGGGAATCAATGTGGGTGGATCACAAATTCACAACCATATAATGCCCTAAAAGGGGTCATCCCAGCCGATATTTGATAGGTAGTGTTGCACCACCATTCAGCCCAATGCAGCCAGCTGAACCATTGTCTCGGCTTTGTTCCGGTGAAACACCGTAGAAATGTTTCTAAGCAACAATTGACCACCTCCGTTTGCCCATCTAACTGTGGATGGTTGCTTGTGGATTTGCTGACCTGTACACCTTGGAGGGGAATAAGTTCTTTCCAAAAGAGGCTTATGAAGACTGGATCTCTGTCAGAAACAATAGACTTTGGGAACCCATGGAGCCAAGCTATTTCCCACACAAAAGTGTTAGCTACTGTAACTGCAGTAAATGGATGTGACAGTGCTAAGAAGTGGCTGTATTTTGTAAGGTGATCAACCACCACTAATATGACTGATTTACCGGTAGAGGTCGGTAGGCCTGTTATAAAATCCATAGAGATATCTTCCAAAACTTGGTTGGGTATGGGTAATGGTTTTAGCAGGCCCAGCTGGGGATTGGGCCTCATACTTCCAAAACTTGCATTGTTAACATACCAGGCCTCCTGAGTGTCCACCCATCGGTGTCGCGTGGAAGTAATTTATGAGTTGGTCCAAAGGTGCTGAGTCCGCTGGTAACACCATTCTACCTTTATAGTACAGCACTAACCCTTGGATAGAATACCCGGTTTGTCCCCTGTTTGCTGCAACAACTGTGTCTTTATTGCTTGGAGTTCCTTATCACTGTCGGCTGCCTCCCTTAATTGGTCCCATAGTGCTGTCGTGGGTTGTTGGAACACCTACAATTGGAGTATGCTCTCCACTCCACGTTTGGGTTGACGTGACAGTGCATCCGCAACCCTATTCGTTGCTCCCAGTTTGTATTCAATAGTGTAATCAAAGCCCATTAACTTTGAGACCCACCGCTGCTGATCTGGAGAAAGGACCCGTTGTTCCAATAGGAATTTCAGACTTTGGTGATCAGTCTTAATTATAAACTTACGGCCTAGCAGGTAGGAGCCCAAATGCTGAACTGCTAATACAACTGCCATTAATTCCCGGTTGTAGACTGAAGAGTGGTTTTGTGTGGTGGATGATACCTTACTGAAGAAGGCAAGGGGCTGACCATCTTAAATCAGCACTGCTCTCACGCCCAGTCCCGATGCATCGCACTCAACCACAAATGGTTTGTTGAAATCCGGTAAGACTAGAGCTGGTGGGGATGACACCGCTGCTCTTAAGGCTTCAAATGCTACTTGGGCTTTGTTGTCCCAACTGAAGGAGTCCTTCTTTAGAAGGGCTGTCAGTGGTGCTGCAATTATCCCATAGCTTTTAATGAAGCGTCGATAGTACCCTGTGAGTCCTAGGAATGCCTGGAGTTCCTTGGTGTTACTAGGAATGCCTGGAGTTCCTTGGTGTTACGTGGCGTTGACCACTGTGGACGGCAGCTATCTTGTCTGGATCTGCTGAGACGCTTCCGTCTTCCACCACATGGCCCAAATAGTGTACACGGCCCTGCCCAAAGGCGCACTTCGATTCTTTGGCATACAGTTGATTTTGTAACAGAATGTCTAGGGTGATCTGCAAATCCACTAAATGTTGGGCCCATGTGAGGCACAGCAAAATGTCATCAAAAAAGGCTAATATGAATGACGTAAATGTGGCCTGAACAAGTCGTTCATTAAGGCTTGGAAGGTAGCCGGGGCATTTGTGAGGCCAAATTGCATAACCCAGAACTCATAGTGGCCATCTTGAGTCCGAAAGGCCATTTTTGGAATGTCAATTTCATGGACTCTAATCTGATGATATCCAGCCCGTAAATCCAACTTTGAAAATTTTCTTACAGTCTTGAGTTCATCCAGTAGTTCATCTATTATTGGAATTGGAAAGCAGTCCTTAACCGTAATATTATTAAGTGCCCTATAATCCACACAAAATCGCAACATCTTTCTTTTCGACAAGAAGAACAAGTGAAGAAAATGGGTTGTGGCTGGGTTGAATAAAATTTTTATCCAATAGTTCTTGAACCTGCCTTTCAATTTCTTGTTTTTGAAAATAAGGGTAACGGTGGGGCCTTACATTGTTAGGAGGCACATCCAGCAATAGTGGGATTCTGTCGTCATGATTCCTTGTTGGATGTAGGTCCGTTGGCTCCTTGAAAACTGCAGCATATTGCTGGAGGATGTTGCGGAGCTGCTGTTTGTATCCAGCTTGAGTTGTATCCTGGGCCTGGGATAGCATTGGGCCTGTATGATTTGATCCCCAGATGATGAGCTGATTCGGGTCTCGTGCTTCTTTCAACATGGATGCCAAGCTTACTGGGCTGGCTCGGCTAGCTGAGTGGATGATTTGATCCCCAGATGATGAGCTGATTCGGGTCTCGTGCTTCTTTCAACATGGATGCCAAGCTTACTGGGCTGGCTCGGCTAGCTGAGTGGATGATTTGATCCCCAGATGATGAGCTGATTCGGGTCTCGTGCTTCTTTCAACATGGATGCCAAGCTTACTGGGCTGGCTCGGCTAGCTGAGTGGCCTTGCAAATGTATTCTTGTCCCTTCTATCATGAAATCCATAGACAAACGGGTACAGTCGCATAGAACAGGCCCAAGTTGCTGCAACCATTGAATTCCCAATACAATGTCGGCCCCACTTAACTCCAGTGGATACAGATCAACCCGAAATTGTTGATCTTGGATGCATAACCCAATGTCTGTGCAAATTCCATCGCATTGGAGTGAGGTCCCATTTGCCACATGGACCTTAAATGAGGTTGTGGGCTGAACTGGCAATCTTAATCGTCTGACTAGCACAGTGGTTACAAAGTTTAGAGTGCTACCACTGTCGATTAGGATAGACACCTGGCGACCCCGAACTAAACCTGTCACCCCCATGGTTTGGGGTGATGAAAACCCTGCTAAGGCCTGTAGCGATATTTCTGGTTGTATGGTCTCAACCCAGTGTTCTTGAGTTGACGATCCTTCTTCCAGTTGCTGATCCTCCTCTTCCTCCTCAGTCTGTAACAGGAAGGCTTGTTGAGTTTTTCATCTATGACCGGGGACAAACTTTTCTTCACAATTGTAGCAGAGACCTTTGTCTCGGCGATTTTGCATTTCTGCCAACGTTAATTTCTTGAATGGAATAACGGGACTCGGGCCTAAGTTACACGGTGGTTTGCCTAATATGCTGCCGTCTTTACCGGACCCCGTCCCTTCCGGTCTTGGTGCAGTAAATGATTTGTTTATTTGCTGCCAGGGCCTGTTTAGACGTCGGGCTCGACCTATCTTTTCTTCTTGGGTGCGGGCTAGGGCTGCTGCGACCATTACCGTTGCTGGGTGCATCGCCTTGACCTCCAACCAGATTTCTTCCTTGAGTCCTCCCATAAAAGCTCCGACCACAGCCTTCTCCGGCCACCCTTGGACTCTTAACGATAGACGTTCAAACTCCAATTGGTAGTCACAAACACTTCCTACTTGTTTTATCTTCGCAAGACTCTCGTCAAAATCTTCATAATCAGAAGCCCCGAATCGGATGCACAGATCATCCATGAAGTCGAACCATGGAATACGGGGATGCCCTCGGCGGTACCATTGATACCAGAGGATGGCATCTCCGTCCAGATGCATTGCTGCCAATGCCACCCTGTGTGGTCCAGATGTTTCGTTGTATTCAAAAAAATTTTCCGCCCTGTATATCCATGGGATGGGGTCTCCGCCTGAGAAAATTGGGAAGTTCAGTTTGGTGTTTCTTTCCAGGGTGGAGCTGCTTCTTCGGTTGCTTCCTTGGCTAACTCGATCTTGGTCAATTTCCCTGTCTTCAGTCGGCAGGCTCTGCTCCAATCTTTGCAAGATTTCTGTTAAAGTATCCTTGATACCTCGCATCTCGCCTGAAACTCGGTGGAGCTCAACTCCCACCTGATCAACTCGGGCCTCCATGGCTGTAGATCGCGTATTGGTCATGCTCTGATACCAATCTGTTAGGTGCTGCCTAACTCAGGGTTCGTAGAGTGAACCAAGCTCATGAGAGAAGAGGAAACTGAAGGGAAACAGGGAGAGGGGAAGAAAAGGGGATTCAGAGGGGGAGAGAGAGAGAGAGAGAGAGAGAGATTTGTTCTGATGGAATTCCTGCCTCTTTATTTCTTCTTCGGGTTTTTAAAGAGAGGTAAGTTGTTTACAGTTGCAGTCTGTTACAAGATGGTTACAGCTTGTTGTAGGACTGTTATTCTGTTCTAACAGTCAGCCACTTGGACTACATTCTTGCTGACGTGGCTTCTCCCTTTTCTTGTAAACTTGGTATGCAGGCTGGCTATTCCCGTGCACAGGCCTTGGTTTGCCACAGCTCTTGGTCTTATCACTGTCTATGGCGACTCTTGTGATTACCATTAAGTTACATTAAGTTAATGGGTTATTAAAATTGTTTTAGGAGTTAAAGTCCTTATTTAAGTATCCCTATGGGTTACATATAGGTTTGTCATGGTTTTAAAGCAATTAGCAGTTGTTTTCAGTTAATTTTTTAGTCCAAATTAGAGTCTGTAAAAGGAGATCCAACCCCTTATGTTGAGTCTATCCATAGTCGTTTTTTTTTTTTTTGAGAACAGTATAGATGTAATTGAAATTTAGGAAAGTTTATTTAATGAATAAAAGTTTGGTTTAGTAAATTCTGATCGTTGCCAAGGTATTTTTCTCTTTTCCCTCTCTCATTTAATTTTTCTTCTAAGTGACTTGTCTCTTTGTTGTTTACTTTAACAAGAGTTAACTTCTTTCTTCCTAATCTCCTGCTCATTCCTATGTGGTAAATCACTTACATAGTTCTCCACCCATATTCTTCATCCTTGATCACCCAAATAATCTTTCTTCACCCTACAAAGCCCACCACCAGAACTGAAATTTGTAGGACAACCTACCTGTTCTATGTCATTTGTGCACTTCTAAAAGAATACCCAAATAAGATGGTGAAACAAGCATCATGCCCAAAATTTTCAGACTATTTGCAGGCATAATTTGCATGACCAAAGAAAAAGCATCTCCCCAAAGCATAAGTTGCTGATAGAGATGCACAAAACAGGGAAAAAACAATGACAGTACCTACTTTGCAGGTATGGCATGCATGGAGGACCAAGTAACCAGTCCCACTTAGAACTTTCAACAATAAATTGGCCAACATAGTTGGAATCCCTTACAAGCTGGCATTTGATAGGCCTGAGCAACCAAGGCACCCTGGTTTGTAGGTGGATCCCTGCCGTTATAATGTGGGTAGTGTGGACAGAAAGGAACTCTGGGATCTACTCTAATACCAGCTCCCAACAGGATGAAATCTGTTGGAATGTAACTCACTGCCAAGATATCTTCATAGGCTAGAACTCACAATGTTTCTCTTGACAAGTTATTTTATGATCAACACACTTCTTTAATCTTTTGTTAAAACAGCAGAGATGTATAGCCATTCACTGTATGGGGAACTTTTCCCCTTTTACCTACAGTAATGCAATTCATTATACTTTGCCTTTCTTAAAAAAATATATTAAGATAAAAAAAAAATGGCAGTGAAGCCCCAACATGGATAACTTCTGCAAATGAAATTTCTTAGTAAGTTACCAAATGCCACATCCCAATGACCTGCATACATGCCATGTTATCACCTTGATACCTGAGCATCCTGAGTGTGCCCCTATTAGCATAATATGATACCAAGTTTAAAACCAATACCAATATGGGTAATGGAGAATACTTCTATCATGTGACTTTTTTTTGGTAAACATCGCAGGACTCTTTTTGAATTATACCATGTATCTTTCTCTTTAACTCCAGACAATTTATTTATTTGTTTTGTCAATAAAATAAAAAAGATAATATCTATCAAAAAATAAAATAAAAAAGATAAGATGCATAGATGGCATGTCTTAACAAAACTTGCTATAAAAAATGCCAAAATAAGATACTATTATTAGAAGAGATGATTCAGAAAAAAAAAGTGAAAGTAAAGGCATGCTATCAATGCAACAGATCATATTCAAATCTGTTCATGTCTTGAATTTTCAGAAATGAAAGATATTCATCAAAAAATTTCAGAAATGAAGGAATGTATCTCAGTTTCCCATAGCAGCCCCTATTCATATGTGTTTTTAGGCATCTTAAAGAGCCACTTTCACAATACAGGTATGGTATTAGAGCTATTTCCCATCCTCCCATCTTGATTCGAGCAGAGAATTGTATCCCCATTTACTATATTAGTTACATATTGTGTTTCTCATGTCATGTGTTTATACTCCAAGTTGGAAATTTTGTTCAAAGTTCATATCCAGAACTTCTAAAGCAACCAGGCATAACAGCAAACAACTTGGTACTCGGTAGGAAAAGTGACTGGCTTTCACAATAAATTCAGGAATACTGTTTAAATCAAAGCCATCAGAGAATCCCTAAATTATATCCCAGTTAATATTATTAAGAGAAAACTTAAAAATGCATCTTAAATTGAAGAATGGGTTCCTTGCTATGAACTTGCCAGTTGCCACATAAAAAAAAAGCATAACCATATTTCAATCAGAATTCACGAAAAAAAAAAAAAAAAGATATAGTGCCACAACTTAAATCAGTGAACTTACTAAAATTCAGATATAATTTATATTGGTTTTGTTTCCTCAACTTGTTGAACTTGAGCCATGTTTAGCTAGTTAAATTAAGCCTGGTCTTTTTTATCAGCAAATTAAATATTGTCGTTTTAAACCAAATGGTTTTCTACAAATCAGAAAATACCTCGGTTAGTGCTGTCATGGTCGCTAGTATAGAAGATTTCTTTTGGTACAAGTAAACCGACTAAACTACCTAGCTATTAATTTCTTGGCATCTTTTGGAGAAAAAAAGTACATAAAACCAGGTCCTCTGTCTCATTTAATTAGTTCTTGAATGGACTCGTGCACTACACCATTTGCGAAGATCATACCCCATTATCATCCAAACAGCAAGGGCAATAAAATTCGGTTCCCAACCCTCAAATCCGGAACCATTATAGCATAAATATATATATATATATATATAAAAGACATCAAAAACAAAAACGAAAAACCTCAAGATGATGCTGCCCCTCCGTTTACATGTATCGTCATTTTCAAATTTCGTAAGTCAGAATAATAACAAAATGCGTCATTACGAACTTTTTCTAATAAATAAATAAATAAATGGTACAGGCAATAGGCATGGAACAGTTCTCCACCATTTGCAACCCATAGAAATCCCAAAACAACCCCATAACCTCTACTTTACACTGATCACGATCCAAAGCCCCTAAACTCATACACCCAGATGACAAAACCATAAGTACGTCCAGAAAGAAAAAATTGAATCAAATCTCAAAATTGATCTAACAAGGGACCCATATCCACTACAGATCATCAACATCTAGAGCAGCCTCAGCCAAGATTCAAAGACACAGTCACATAAATGTGTGGGGGACCAATTCCAAAGGCGAAATCCTTAATCAAGCAAACACATCTGAAAAACACAATCAAAATCGAGAAACACTCCAAATGCGTTAATTAGGAGTTTTCGCCCCCTATTTTTCCATTGGTTCCTTTTTTTTAGAGGAAAGGGCGGGAGGTAACTGGTAAGCACAAGCTTGACTGTGCAATGTTACATACACGACATACGACATGTCTATATACGCAGTCACGAACACACACACTAGAAAATGCGGGAAAATGAGGGTAAATCATAAATGTACCTTTAAAAGGATGGCAGGTGAAGAACTTGGACGAACATCTCCTTTGGGCTTTGTCCATCAATGACCATGATCCATGAACGTTGGTCAGTGAAATTGGTGGTTTTATGATAATCCTCCCTAGTAAGGGCAACTGGGCAAGGGATGGCACAAATTACCAGTTTTTGTTTCAGGTGTCTAGGACGGGGTACAGGCGGGCGCAAGGTGACTTTACAAAGGGTTGTTTTCTCGCTTTTTTTTTTTTTTGTTAAATTGCTAATTTGCTACTTGCTAGATATCCAGATACCTGTTTCGGCCCCTGTTCTAATTTATAAAGTCGGGTCTTACCTTATAAACAACTAATCTTCATACGTGATTTCTAATTTTCCGGATGTTGGATCTTATACCCGCCCATTTTGCCATCTCGCCGTTTTCGGTTTTCCCTTCCATATTCTTTGTTTTGTATATTGAACATTTTCCTTTCGGCTCAGTTTGGAAGAAATATAAATATAGGTATATACAGTATAAATATATATATTATATATATATATATAATAATATAAAATACAAAATTGTATAGTTTTACTTTTTCTTGTATTTACCTTTGTTTTCAGAAAAATTAATTAAAAAAAAAAAACGAACGAGTAACTCCTAGCCATACGAGTTCGATACTTCGATGAAACTTGTGGCTTAAAGCTACAAAAAGATGATTATTCCACACGCGGGTTAGGTGGGTGAAAAGCCTCCAAACGGTAAGACTCGTCGCATCCTGACATAACCGGGGTACGGTGGTGAACTCCTCGGGGTCGTCAAGCTGGCGCTTGTGTCAGGCGGCCAGGTCAGCGCCTGGGTCGGGTTGTCAGAGGGGCGCCTGCGTCAGTCGGCGGGTCAGTGTCTAGGTCAGGTCGTCAGGTCGACGCCTGTGTCAGTCGGCGGGTCAGTGTTTAGACCAAGTCGTCAAGCTAGCGCCTGTGTCAGTTGGCGGGTCAGTGTCTAGCCAGGTTTGTCGGTGGGCGCCTTATGGGCGGCTTGGCCAGATCATGCGCTAGGCTGGTCCAGGTCGGCTAGGTCGCGTAGGCCGCACGCCGCACGCAGCTCGTGCAGGCTGTGTGCAGTTCGCGTAGGCCGTGCGCAGTTCGCGTAGGCTGCGCGCGCGCCGCGCAGGTCGCGTGTGCCTCGCGCAGGTCGCGCAAGCGCGCATCAGGTCGTGCGCAGGTCGCGCCAGGCCGGCCAGACTGGTGCCCGGGTGGGTCACCAACTTTGTAAGTTTGTTGGCTGGGTGTTTTCCTAGTTGTCACGAGGTGCCACGTGTCACAATTTCATTGGAGGGCCAAATCTACCCTCATCAATTTTTTTCTAGTAAAAGATTTTCTTTTTTGAATAAAGAAATCAAAAAATTTGTGTTCTTTGTGACTCGAATGTCAAATCTATAACTTATTTGTTCATGTATTGTCATTATACTCAGGCAATTTTATTTTGTAACCATTGGAACTTTCATCTGCAAAATATATTTCAAGGGTCTTATACTTCATGTATTCAAAGTTTGTATAACCAAACTGCAAATAATTCTCTTTTTATGAACATGTTAGGTTGGATAACCACGATTTGGTATTATATTTGGTATGCTAAGAATGAAAAATGTTTATGAAATAGGCAAATCTTGCCTATTATTCTTATTAACCGAATCAATAATTCTTTCCAACAGTCATTCTGACTTTTAAATGTATATGGTCCTTCCATAATTCGGAGTTCAAAGGATAGAATTTCACTTGCCATAAGCCATATTACTAGCTTGATGCAGGGAAAATACCGGATTCATTGTTTAGTTATGGTCTCATTATTCTTTCAAAAAATTTATCCTGTTTAAAAAATATTGGAGGTTGAACTAATTAGGTTTCTTTAGTAGTCCAAGCTGAACTATTTGTCATTATGAAGGTCTTATCAGAGCTTCAAGCCTGGAACACTCAAGAAGTTTGTATATATTTGGACGCTCAACAAGTTGTAAGGGCGTTACATCAAACTGCAGATCTTCCTTGGTCTTGCCATTGGCTTTTGTCTAGGACCAGGAACTTAATGTTGAACTTTAGCAAAGTTAATTTCCGTTTTGTAAACCAAATATTTAACAGCCCCGCCTATAAGGTGCCCCATAGCTAAATCTCATTGTTTATCATCTTTTGTTCTAAATGATTATCAAGATGGGATACCGAGGGTGGAGGACTTTGTTCTCTTGGTTTTGTGTTAATATAAGTGTTTATCTTTCAAAAAAATTTGGGGTTTTATTTGTTCAATCCACTCCTAGAAATCTTAGTTCCACCCTAAGGGTTTATAGGGGAGGCTACTAGTAGATTAGCTCCACCCCATCTTATTCCCACTTGTATCTTGTAGCAGATGCAAACTACAACCAAGTATGATTTTCAATCGATTTTTCTCTCTCTCTTTTCTCTTTTTTTTTTCCTGTGTAACATTGATCAAATATCAATCCTCACCATTCTATCTCACTCTTCTTTATTTTTCCTTCCATCATTGTTTTTTTATTTTTTATTTTTAACTAAATCCCCAACAGTGGTTTTCTTTGTTGGAAACAAATAAAATGGCATTTTATGGGCTTAAAATGGTGTTTATACATGTTTTTTTAGAATTATACATGACTGGGGATAATATTGTATATTATATTGGAAAAAGCCTGTTTTCAACCAAGCAATGTTGTCAAAAGAATGCTTTTTATTAGGAAACACATGACAAAAAAAGCACCTTACCAAGCATGTTTTAAGCACCTTTTTAGAAACACTTTTTAAAAAAATTCGCTTAGTGACAATAAGTCTTGCTAAACACAACCTTACTAAATAAGCTAGAAATTTGGGTTTATTGAATAAGTGCTTATTTTCAGGGATAAACACATATTTGGGCTGCTTATCAGTGTGTTCCTGACCCAAAATAAGTGTTTATTCAAATAAACACCCCCAAACTTAGCATTAATATTTTACTAGTGTAAGAGGATGCATGCCACATGTGCAAAATAGTTAGCTTAAAAGATGATAATTTGGACACCATTTTGTAAGATCTATGTAATTGTGTTATCTCCTCTATCATTGTATCCCCATCTCTTCAAGGAGAAAGGGCAAATTATTTGTTTTTCTCACAAAGTTATGGTCAATACTAATACTAATACTAATACTAATTAATAATAATAATAATAATAATATTGTATTTGGTGCTATGCACCACTAACAACCCCCTTTCCCCAAATCGATTGTTGTGAGAATTGATTCCACATCAATGCCGGAGCAAATCAACATGCCAACGAGTCACCCTCGGTTGGTCAAATACGAAGACCCATTTAAAGCTCCAAACATATTGGTATAGATGTTAACTAATAAAGGATGTATCTCAATGAAAGCCATGTTTGGTTCAACTCTCAATTATTTCTCATTTTTATCCAACATGAAATTCTAAAATGAGCAAAAATGGGTTAAAAATGGGCATAATGAGAACATATTGCTATGAACCAAACACTTTTTTTTCCTAAAAAATGTTTTTACTTTCCAGACCGACAAGTGTCCTATATTGCTCATTTTCATGCTTAAAAAAACTCTATGTTAGTAGTCATAAAAGTGCCAGTATAGGTCTCCAAAACTGTTAGCGTAAATGTTTACGGGCGGATGGGTGACAATCAATGCCCATTGGCATAAATTTCCATAGTAATCTGCTAGTAAACATCTATGGCAACAATCTTGTAGACCTAAGTCAATGGTTTACTAAAAGTAACATAGAATTTATTTAAAGAATGAAAATTAACATGATGTGGCATGACTACTTTCATGTCGTAGGCTACTCAACTTTTGTATTGTAAGCTGATTTTTCATTTTTAAATGAATGAGGCTCATGACAAAAATTTTGTAATCAAATTATTGTTGATGAATCAAACATGAAGATTAAGGAATGAAGCCCAAGCAGCGAATCAAATATGACAGAAGTCACCATATCATCAGCTTTATCTAATGCGAGCATGGTTCTCAAAATCGAGCCAGACCAGAAAAACCGATAACCGTTCAACCATCGGGGTCCAGTTATACCATAAACTGTTAATGCCTAAATAACCTTTGAAAAGGTAAAAAGGACCGATGACCCGGACGGTCGAACCGATAAACTGTTCGACCCGAACAGCGGTTTGCGGGTTATGAAATTAATTTTCATTAGATTAAAAAAAAAAACAATAAAAGGACATTCATGTCCCCGATTCCCAAGTCTTACGAGTTAGGGTTAGAAGTTTAGAACGAAACCTTACCTGAGTTCCTTCCTCTCAGACGATCTGCGACAACCACGACCGACGGTGAATCATGACGACAGACAATGGCGGTGAGCTTCATCTACGATGGATTTCTTTTTGTAATAAGCAGGAGCAAGAAGTAGCAGCGGCAGGCGATTTTGCAGCAGCTGTTGGGGGTTTATAATATGCTGCGGTAGTAGCAGTTGGCAGTTGGCAGCAACAACAAGGAGACACGGACTGCAGCGGCCGGCGATGATTTTGGTCACATACAAGTTTTTTCCTATTCACTTTTTTGTTTTTTATTCATCCTTCCTTTTTATTTTGCGTGGCCGCTTCTCTGTTGGCTCATTCTAATTTCGTCAAGGTCGATGAATAACTTTTACTTCCGCATCCTTGTTCAATTTATTTTGAGGACTGTCTGAGTACTCTCTCTTCTCTTATCTTTCTCTCAACCATTATTGTCTAAGGTTGATCAATTCAATTTTATTCAGCCGGTCAAGTGTTTCTTTTTGTCTTTGTAATGTAATCATTCATTTATGCTCGGCTTTTTTTTTGGGGGTAGAAGTTTCTGCTTTGCTCTATTTCTACTAAAGAATTCTCTTTTTTTAGTTCATTAGTTTTTTGTGCCTCTTTTTTTTTTTTTAATTTTCATCCGTTTGTGTTGTGAACCGAAGACCTTGTTATAGTGTTTGAGGAATATTGGCTTGAGCAGGGTAACGTATTTCCATATTAACTTCTTATGCTAGCTGAATTGCACCCATAAACCAACACCATCTACCTAGCATCCTCAACATGCACATAGCTGTAGAACTTTTCTGTTTTTTTTCCTATATTTTTTAATTTTTTTGAGTTTTTTCTGTATTTTTTAGATTTTTTTTTGTATTTTATTTTTATATTTTATATGTACTTGGTACTATATTATTTTTGTATTTAGATGGTTTTATTTTTTGTATTTGTCTCTATATATATATTTTAATATTTTATGTTATTTTATTTTATTTATAAATATATTTTTTATTTTTAATTTATTTATGATATCACAAATTGAACCGTTTGACTCGAACGATTGAACCACTTAACCGAAAACAATCCCCTTACCAATTCTGTTTTGGATCGTTTTTAAAAACCTTAATGCGAGGATAACCTTTAGCCAATTTAATGGCGATTCAGCTTGGTAGGAAGATTTGGGGTTACCTCCAAAAAAGTCTTATTCCTTTTGGATATTAAATAAGCTATCCAAGTAAATATTTGACGTATGTTGTCAACATGGTGTTTGTGCAACTCTCATAGTAAGATGGACCATATCTTCTTATCATATGAGATCATCGGATGCGCTGGTTTTGAGTGCGCATTTCTATATATTGGCAGTAGACCTCTTCATGGCCGGGCTCGAGTTTGTCTCTTGCCATATACACAACACTGAATCTATTCAACTGAAGTTCATTTGATTTCAGGTCTCTTAATAAATAGTTTGGTCACTTGGTAGTTAGAGATAATAGAAAATTTTGAAAGATTCAAGATAATTGAACATGCAATGAAGAGATGGAAGGTTCCCTAATTTTAGACTATGCAAAGGAGAATCAGAAGAGCAATTGAACTCATGTTAGAGAGTATGAGTGTAGGATATGGTGTTGTTGCCTATGAATAACTCGGCTTTGGAAACTAAGAGGAAGAGTAAAAGAGAGATGTATTAGTGGTGGATTCGAGTTCATCCCATCACCGCCATTGTTGCATTATTGGAATTTGAAAAGCAGAGCCGAAGAATTATCAATGGAATTATGGAAGAGCAAATAAAGGGCCAAAGGGGTGTGAAATGTGAACTGTGAAGAGGTGGGGGCTTTTGGTGAATACTGAATAGGGGTGATCTGGGTTTCTTCAAAATTTCACTGTACCAATCGGTGATAGGTTATTACTTGCTTTGGTATTTGATTTGAGGTAAAAGAAAGAGACGCCGGGGAGAGTATCATTTGAGTCCGAACTCCAAACTGCACACAGCACAACAAAAACCGCCGGAGCTCTCCTTATCGCCGCCGATGGAGGAAGGGTTCGGTGGAAGGAGGAAAGCTCCAGCCTCCAGGGGAAAATCACTAAAAAATATCGCAGTATGAGGTTTACAGGCCTTTTGATGCAACCAGTGGATCATGTTGGATCCGTTTCGTGTCCGGTTGAACCGTCGAATCTAAGTTTTAACGCGCGTTTGACCATTGACAATTGGATGATCGACGTGGTCGAATTCGATTGGCGGGTTTACGTGCCCAGTGCACCCACGGGTGCAAAGAACGCGGACCATATGATCG
Organism: Nelumbo lutea; assembly: GCF_056320005.1. NCBI lineage: Eukaryota > Viridiplantae > Streptophyta > Magnoliopsida > Proteales > Nelumbonaceae > Nelumbo > Nelumbo lutea. The sequence continues at coordinate 23,458,377 of NC_142688.1, forward strand.
GTCTCCGCATATCTTACACATGATGGGAGTATTATGGTGGGCCCCAACTTCATAGTGAGATGTGCGGATAAAGATGAGAAAATGAGAAATGTTAGTTTAGTATTTGACCAATGGTATATAGTAATTTACCCTAAACTCGATCCCCTGATATTTTTTAAAGAAAAAAAGAAAAAAGAAAAACTCGATCCCTGATGTCTGTCCGCATACCACATGCATTCAGTTATCAACTTGTCATGAGACTCACACCCGGACTGTATCGTAAAGTGGTTTAGTAATCTCCCGACTGTGATTTGGCTTTCAAGTTGAAAAAAAAATTTCTTTCTCTTGGTAGGAGATTTGAATTGTCTGAAAGCAAGAGATCTTAATTCCCTCCAATTTCTGCAACTATACTGGTTCTCCTTCGCCGTTGATAATGGCGTCTTCAATGTTCAACAACAGCATCTCTATCTCAATGTCGGACGACGATTCGGACGAGCTCGCTGGAAAAATGAAAGTTCGAGTTCGAAGGAAGCGCAAGAAATTAGGGTTCCGAGGAAAGAACAATTTTTTCCTGAGGATGTTCTGGAAGCTAATGAAGTGGTGGACGGTCTTGCTCTTTCTTCCCGCAATCGGATTGCTCATATTCGAGTCATCGAGGATTTCTGGGAAGCCCAGTGAAGTAAAGAAGCCGGACTTTGTCGCAGAAGAGAAAGCAGTGGGGAATTTGAATCGTCTTGATCCCACGACCAGAGTGGTTGGTGGGGTCAGAGAACGTAACCCTCTTGCATTATGTCATTATTGTTTTACGCTTAACAAAACCGCGGATTTGCGTACCATATAGCGGTGGTACTAAGTATTACTCGTTTAGCTCAATAAAATATGATTTCTTCTGATAATATTTGTTGTTTTTTTAAACCCTAAATTTTGGATTTTGAACTATGAACTCTTGCATATCGTCTCATTCTAGTTATCTCATAAAGGATTCTTGTCGTGCCCCAACATTTTTTTGTATGTCATTTGAAGAAGTGTTCTTTCACATCAAGTGGCGGAATTGGTTCAGGAGTAAAGCTGTTCTTGTCATTGTGTTTCTGTTATTAGTTGTTGATGCCCTCTCCTGGCCTTAGGTAACAAGTCTGATTATCATCTTAGCTTGTTTATCAGCGTGGAGACTTTGCACTAACTGACCTACACTTTGAGATTAGCTCCCTTTGAGGATATTTCTCTTTTTTAATTCCCTCCGAGAGCTGTGCAATATTAGTTGGAGATTTTAGAGGATAATGACTTAATTCCCTTGAAGGATTTTCCTGATTGATCATCTCTCAGTCCCTCTCCATGGATGTTGTGGTCTATGCTTATGGTTCATACGGAAGTTCTATGGAAACATTATGTGGTACTTTGTTTCTTTTCGCCCTTTTCTTGATAGAGATATGATGGACTGTATTCATATTGTTAACTTTTTGAAGGTGTTTGTTTCTTTTTCTACCAGGGTAAGGATCACCTTGCCGGTTTGTCTACAAGGAGTACCTGTAACACTTATTCTCATTTCCCCCTTCTTTAATTTATTTGTTGTTTCCATTTATTGCTGGTCAAAGAAAACATAAGGACTTTCTCTATTTGTGAAGATTTGGGGTAAGCTAGATGGTAACCCTTTTGTTTGGTTGGTGATTCTGGTTAAGACATTGACAAGGAACCACCTTTAGCAGTATGTGCACCTTTTCCCTTGTGGTGTACCAGGGATGTGAAGCTCTTTTCATATCCTTTTTTGCTGTGGATTGGGTTGGTCCTAGAGAATCTCCTAAGAGTTCTCATATCCTAATGGTTCCTTAGTGTTATGATTAGTTTTTAAGGATTATGGTTCCTTTCTCCATATCTTGAGGGTTTTATTTAAGCATGGATATGGAGATTTGAAGATGACACCTTGTCTAGCTGTGCCTGTGCTGTATCTGGGTATTACGGGTCATACAAGGTATTAAATTTTGATATGGGACACATTGGAACCCATAGCAGGGCTGAGGTTATGAAATATCCATGGAGTGCAAGTTAAAAAGTACAATAAGTTCTAGATTTTTCTTTCTTTCCCCTATTTTTCTTACTTCCTCCCAATGATTATCTAAACTTTGCATTTGCATTATCATTGCTTTGCCTTTTTTCTTAACTCCTTTACAAAGTATCCTATTTCATATATGCCTCTTTGTATGTTTTATTATTCAATGTCTATATCATTCTGTTAGCTTTTGAAACTCGAAGCTCACATGTAATGTCGGGATTTTGGAAACTTGAGTAAAATTTGAAACCAGGTAATGATTCCTCGCCAACTTTTTATTTCCCTGCAAATTTTGGCTTTATTTTTTTTTGGAATAATCATTTCTTAAAAAAGTTCTAAGAGATCAATTGGTAAAAGTTTGGGAGGAGTTGGACGTCTAATTTGGGTGGTGTTGATATTTCTAATAAAGGAATCATTTTGAAATAATGACACAGAACTGTTTTGTCTTTTTAGTATTTTTCTTATTTACTTTTGTATTTTCTTCTATTTGATGCGAATTTTCTTTTAGGAGAAAAGACAGATATTGATCAACATTCTATTTCTATCAAGGGGAGAGAAATATATCTTATGAATTCTTCAACATATGCATTTGCTTGAGTAATTGATTCAGAAATGACATGGGAGCAAGATTAAGTATTTGTTTTCAAAGCTGCTATTTATTTTGATTAGTTTATTCATTTTCAAAAGATTCTTTTTTTTTCTGATAGTGAAAGTAAACACCAATAGTGGCAACAAAGTTAGGTAGTTTTTTTGAAAGCTGTTATTAGTTTATTCAATTTCAAAAGATTCTATTTTTGATAATGCAAATGAATACCAATAGACAATGCCAATTACTATGTTTGAAAATGATCTGGAATGACTTGGCAACCGAAGGAAACTCTAGAATATGTATTTCCTAATCAATTTTCTTCCCTATGAACATGGCATCTTGGTCCAGTTACATTGCCAAATCCATTTCCTTGGAAAGGATGGACATATATCTCTTGGGGGGGGACTTCCCCTTCCTACCTATTAATTTCCTAATAAGTTCCTTATCCTATTGCTTGTTATTGGAAAGTATTATCCATTCCATGCTGAAAAAAGGCTGCCCTTCTTAGTTGCTGACAGGGTTCTCTTTTCGTCTGGATAGTGGAACTTGCAAGCTTGAATAGAGCATTGTTTTATTGTCTATCTTCTAGTTGGGATAAGACTTTGTTGATTTGAATTCAGTGAGAAACCTTGAAGATGTTTGTAGGGTAGATTTTCTAGTCTTAGTAAAAACCAAAATGCTATTCATAGTAATTTCCATACTTAAAATATTTGTAATAACTGCAATACCTACTTTTTATAGTAAAATCATGATTAGCTTTTTTTAGTAATTTCTGGTTTCATTAGATTAAGTTGGTGGCTTTTACTTGTTTTGAAGAGTTTATTGAGATTAGATGTTCTTGGGTGTTAAATGATCCTTTTTTCTCGGTCAAGGAAGCTTAGACCTAATCTGCGTAGAGGTTAGAGCTTTATAAATATATTGTAAGTAAGGCTTCACATGAGAGGGAATGAATGTGAGTTTGATTTGAAGTTGTGTCTTGTTATTGCATGTTCTCTAGTCCCCCCTTCTCTCTCTCCACCCCTTCCACCCTGTGTGCTCTGACTACAAGCATCTTGTGCTTTTCCCTGGGACCTTGTAGGTTATAGAGCTAGGTTTCAGTGTTGCACCTACAGCTAGTTTTCAACCCCATCTAAATGCATTCAAAATTTTATTTTTTCCTCATCCTATACCCACCAATCTCTTCCATAAACATGTTATAACCATCCAAAATTTATTGTCAAGCATTCATTAGCTTATTTTTCTTTATATTCTACAAATTTCATTACTTCTTTATCCACCTTGTTCATCCTAGCAGGACTTATCTTCTTCCTTTCCTACATCAATTACCCTTACTAGCATCAATGATCATGACCGCCGAAACTTCCTAGACTTTGTACTTCTTTCACCTGCATCTGCTTATGGCCTCCATATTTGTTGCTGATTTATGCCTTCTAAGTTCTTAGTTAAGGTTGTAAATGAAATGATTGAAGGTTATGGCCTGGCCAACTAAGTAGTAGTTGACATCGCTGATAACACGCATGATTTTGGTTGTATCACCCACCCCTCCCTTGTGCAGACACTAGTTGGAGCATGCTGCATGTTCAAGTGTTGTTAATTTGAAGAGCTTGGTGTGTAATTGCTAAACTTGGATGGAAGTATTATTGGTTGAGTTTTCCTTTTAGGGGCTGCATTATCTTTATTCTGTGGAATAATGGACTATTACACTCAGACAAATCTTAGCTTATATTTAATTGATTTAATATCTTCTTCATTTTTTTAGCATGTCATTGTTGTAATTTATTCTCTTAGCGAACAGTGTCTTTTTGGATCTTTGTTAGAATCAAAGTTCACTAATCAAGTTAAACTTTGGAGGGGGGGGTGAACAAAGTCAAAGTTCACTTGCCTCATCTTCTGTTGTAATATTTAATGTTCAGAACATCTTTTGTCATTTGTTATTTAAGTGAAAAGTTCTGAAAATAATTATTGCCATGTTATATTAATGGTTAGCATTTATTTTTCCTGGATTTTGTTAGGTTGCTTGAAGCTCCTGCCTCCAGAACAACTTGAGATTCTGGATATCCCTGTAGCTGAAGAAACAAGCTTTCCTGTGAGAAGAGTGGTATACAAATCAGATAGTGGCACATCTTATTTAGGGGGCAATGCTATTCTATTAGAGAGGCACACGGAGGCTACAAGATTTAATTTATTCACGGGAAACCAAACTCTTCAGGAAAGGGAACAAAGTTATAAGGTCTTAATCTGTGCCTTGATATTTTCAAGTGGTTTTGAAAATTGAAATTAATATATGACCATTATCATTTTGAGTCAAGAACTCAAGATGCAGTATAATTTGGTCAGAGTGCTTCATTTGTAAGGCTATTTTCATGGTGACTTATAGAAACCTGATTCTGATGTTATGTGTCTCTAGAGTTGCTGCTTTTATATGACTTCTGGCGATTCTATCCTATTTGAAAATTGTTTATGTCCGGTTTGTTTTATTGGTTATTGAGAATATTGAATGTTTCAGGCAAATGAAACTGCTGTGGTGCATTGTGGTTTCTACACTGAAAATGGTGGGTTTAGAGTTTCTGATGAGGACAAGAATTACATGAAAACTTGCACAGCTGTTGTAACCACTTGTGCATTTGGTGGTGGAGATGATCTCTATCAGCCTATTGGAATGTCCAGTGCATCACTTCAAAAGGTTAACTTCCATTATCATGCATGGCCTGCCAATTTGAGGCTAGGGTGATGCTTATTTGAGGTTATTATGCTGCCTTTGGATGTATTTAATTTTGGTTAGGGTGCAGGTCTGCTATGTGGCATTTTGGGATGAAATCACACTTGCAGCTCAAGAAGCAGAGGGGAAGAGAATTGATGAAAACCATATGATTGGTAAATGGCACATTGTGGTCGTCAGGGATCTTCCTTTCACAGATCAGCGGCTGAATGGTAAAATCCCTAAGGTAGCAAAGTTGCAAGTCATTTCACAATTTCTCCTAGATATTTATGCCATTGTAAAATTTTTTTGTTTGTTTTCATTGTAAAACTTGTGAAAGTACCTTTTCTATTACTATTCACAAAAGAACATACTATTTAGCAGAGTCTTTAGTTATTATCAATTAAAATCTATACTATAGTTATGGCAAGAAAATACTTTTTGAGAGGGTTTAGAGTTTTTAGACTACTGCTTCTTTGGGGTACAAGAGATTGGATATAGAAGCATATTTGCAAGTGGTAATAAGGTGGTTAAAGAGTAATATGGTTCCGTTCCTTGGTTCATCACATGAGAGAAGTTACATATTTGGCATCCAGATTGAACACCCAGTGTGTCTAGGTGCCAAGAGATGCTAACTGAATTGCTAATTCTCTAGCAAAGGAAGGGAACTAGTAGATCTGAACTGTACTGGGGTCCTGGACTCTGGTGTGGGGGATTGGCAAGCGTAATGAGTTTGGTTTGGGGTTTTTTTGGTATGTTGCATCTTGCTATCCAATCTAGCCTAGCGACCTTTCTTCTAAATTTCTTTCCTTTACGTGGGTGAGGATTTCAACATAGTAAGAAGAAGGAATGAAATGAAGGGGGGGAGGGGGGAAGGAATAGAAGAACTTATGTAGGCATGAGGGGGTTTGAAGAATTTATTACTAATAATGAGTTAATAGATCCACTGATGGTTGGAGGGAAGTTTACATGGTCGAAAGGCCAAATTCCAGCCATCCTCAGAAGGCTGGACATATTCTTTCTCAGAAGATTGGGCAGGTTATGTGGGGGAAGTGGTTCAAGAACCAATGACCATACAATTATCAGATCATAGACCAATTCTACTGAGAAAGTTTGCTGCTGTTACAGGCTTCAAACCTTTCAGGTTTGAGAATGAATGGTTACTCCAACAAAACTTCATGGAATGGGTAGAAAGTAAGTGGAAGGGCCAGCAGGTTTAAAAGTGATTAAAAAATTGCAAGTCATTAAGCAAGAATTGAGGGATATAAGGAAGGAAGCATTTGGAGGGGAAGAGGGTAGAAAAAGAGAGATTTTGGAAAAGCTGGCCAGATTAGAAAGAGTAAGAGAGGAAGGATAATTCAGGAGAGAGGTTCAAACTGAGATAGCTGTTTTGGAATTCGAGCTAGAGGACCTAATGTTGAGGGAGGAAGTCAGGTGGAGACAAAAATCTAGGGTCATATGGCTGAAAGAGGGAGATAAAGAGTACTTCTTTCTTCCATGCTTTTACAAATGGGAGAAGAAGGAGAAATCTGACCACGAGGATCTAAGTGGAGGAGAAGGTGATAGACACATGGGGAGGGATTCAAAATAAAGTGGTTTCTTATTACAAGAAGCTGTACACTGGGAGAGGTTGGAGTTGGATGTCCTTGGGAGAATTGGAACCAAAGAGGCAAATATGCTAAGTAACAGTGTGGCAGGTTGGCTAAAAGGGATCTTGAAGTTGGATAAGTGAAGGAGGCTTTGAAAAAGGTCAATGGTGACAAAGCACCAGGGCCAGATAACTTCAATTTTAATTTCATTAAAAGCTGCTAGTACTTCTTACAAGATGACTTTATGCAGATGTTCAAGGAGTTCTGGGACTCCAAAACTTTATATAGGAGGGTGGATGCTACATTTATCTCTCTAATACAGAAGAAAAGTGGGGCCGTGAACATAACAGATTTCAGGCCAATTAGTTTGATAAGCAGCCCTTATAAACTATTGGCAAAAGTACTGGCAGGAAGACTGAGAAAAGTGATTCAGGAGGTAATAAGGGAGACCCAGATGGCTTTTGTAGAAGGAAGGACGGTTCTAGATGGGGTGCTGGTGGCCACTGAATGTATAGATTCAAGGTTAAGAAGCGGAAGACCAGGTTTGGTTTGTAAGCTAGACGTAGGAAAGGCTTATGACCATGTTGAATGGGGATTCTTGGAGGAAATGCAAATGTTGGTGGGGTTTGGGGAGGTTTGGAGGGGCTGGGTATATGGGTGTATTTCATTAGCCTCTTTCTCATTGCTAATTAATGGAGTGTTATCAGAAATTTTCAAGCTTCTAGAGGGCTGAGGCAAGGGGACCCACTCTCCCCTCTACTGTTTGTCTTAATCATGGAAGCACTGAACTTGCTCATGAAGAAAGGAGTGCAGAGGAGATGGATAGAATGCTTCAAAGTTGGAAATGAAGGCCTGTGTATCTCTCACCTACAATATGCTGATGATACACTAATCTTTCTAGATGCATCAACAAACCAAGTTCTGAACATTTTAGCCAACTTTGAGATGCTGACTGGCCTGAAGGTGAATTTAGAGAAGAGTTTTGATAGGAGTTGGGACATAAGAGTTGAGGAAGTGAGACAGTATGCAGAGGTGCTGCAATGCAAGGTAGGGGAGTTACACTCATAAGTGTGTTCTATCTAGCCTACCAACATATTACCTTTCCCTCTTACAAGTTCCCAAAGAAGTGGCTTCAAAAGTGGAAAAAATTCAGAGGGACTTCCTACGGGAAGGGGTGGGGTGGGGGGGACAAAAAAATTTAGCCTGGTTAAGTGGGAGATGGTATGTAGAGCAAAGGACAGGGGAGGATTAGGGCTGAGGAGGGTAAAACTATTTAATAAAGCACTTTTAGGGAAATGTCTGTGGAGGTTTGGGCAAGAGGGAGAGGGGGAGGCTTTATGGAGGAGGGTGGTGGCTGGAAAATATGGAGTGGTGAGGTTTGGGTGGGAATCAAGGGAGGTAAGAAGTTCCTACGGGGTAAGTGTGTGGAAGGGAATCATGAGCAAGGTTCAAAGTATTGGAAGCGCCAAGTGTATTGGAAAGGCAATTTTAAGAGACATATTGGGATACGCCTTGGATACGCATGTGTATCGGAGAAAAACTAGGATACGCTTGGAAATACTATAAATAATTTAATAAATCATAAAAATACATCAATAACACTAAATATAAGACCTCAATGAGGTGTATATACTTCAAATTAATATATTTTAATGGTTTTATGAAGAAATATATTGTAGGTAAATATAATTTCATTAAAAATCTTATGTTTAACTATAATTTATAAATTATAATTCTTAAGTTTTAATGTTTTATGTGATGGGAAAAACTCAATTCTCCTATCCAACCATAACCATAAAACATGCATTGGCACAACATAATCCATGGTTTTTAAAACCGACCCGGAGACCGAACCGGTCAGAGGTCCGGTTACTGGGGGTCGAATTGTCCGATTGTTCAAATCGAACGGTCATCCCGTTCTGACAAAAAATAAAAAATAAAATAAAAACGCTCAAAACCGCTCGAACGGTTAACCGTTGGGGTCAGCGGTTTGTTGACCAAAATCAACGTTTTTTCTTTAGAAAACGAAACCGATCACCTGATCGGTTCCCAGTTTTCTGGTCCAGTTCGGTTTTGAAAACCATGATATTATCAATAATTATTTATTATTTATTTTACAAAATTATAAAAAATAAATAAACATTACATAATATATTCAAAAAATAGCTATTAAAAAATAAATTCCAATTGCTTTGCGGATATGGTAGATCATCCATAGAATTATAATATGTTCAATCATTGTGATCAAATAATAAAATATAATTAATTAATTTATTTTTAATTCTAAAAATATAAAAAATAAATAAATAAGAAATTTCAATTGGTCTATGGATATGAAAGATCATCCATAGAATTATAATATATTCAATTGTTGTGATCAAATGATAAAATATAATTAATTATTATATATTTTTTAATTCTAAAAATATAAAAAAAAACTAAAGAAGAAATTTCAATTACTCTATAGATATGATAGATAAATCCATAGATCTAAAACATATTTAGTCTTTATAGGTAGAGAAAAATTAGATTTTCAATTTTTTTTTATTAATTTATCTTTTCTCTAAATATCTTCATGAAATTTCCAGAAATTTATTAATAACTCAAAAAATTGATGATTTTGAATGTAAGAAATGTAGATCAACATAAATTTAAACATTCAAGAGAAAAAAAAATCATAGGATATTATAAAAAATGAAAAAAACTTATTTTTGCCATATTTTTTCAAAATTTGAAAAAATTTCAAAAAAAAACACAATTCACACTTGTTTCTTGCAATTTTTTTTGCAAATCTAGAGCTTTAGGAATGATGTTTGGAGTTTTAGAGTCATTTGGGGGTGAAAGAAGGCTTATTTCGAGGAAAAAAAGCTTGCTTTCCCCCTTTTTTTTTCAGTTTTTGGCTGTATCTCTTTTGCTGATACACTACTGGTACGCCCCGATACGGTCTGATACGCATGAAAAGAAGACGAGACGTCCGATTTCCATGCGTATCCCGTATCTGTTTTTGAAAGATACGATACGATATGCCCCGTGTCGGGCGTATTGTATCAAAATTTTAAACCTTGATCATGAGTTTCAATCAAGAATTCAGAAGTTTAGTTAAGTTTAAAGTGGGGGGTGGTCTTAGAGTAAGGTTTTTGGAAGATGAGTGGTTGGGGGTGGGAAGATTATGTTAAGTGTGTCCAAGACTTTACAAATTGGCAGACCAACAAGTATCTATTTGAGCAGTGCTATGAGTGGAGGGGGGGATCAAGTGATATAGAACCCGAAGTTCAGAAGACCTTTATTGGACCAAGAAGTGGAAGAATGTATTCAGTTATTGGAAAAGTTGGAAGAGGTAAACATTTCCAGAACTACAGCAGATGCATTATGGTGGAAAGAGTGTAAAGAAGGAAGATTCTCAGTTAAATCTTTTTACAAGGCTTTACTGAGAGATGGTAGGGATTCAGACTAGATAAAAGGTGTGTGGGGCAATCCAGTACCCCCAAGGGTAGAGGCTTTTGCTTGCAGCTAGCAAATTGCTGCTATGTGTGTAGTCAGGAGGAAGAAACAGTCCTCAATTTATTTTTCTCATGCAATGTGGCAAACTTTATGTGGAAGTTTTTCCCATATCTGTTTGGAGTGATTGTATTTCATCCCTTGACCCCAGTAGAGGTTTTTTCAAAGTGGCCGAAAATCAGAGGAAGCAAGAAAGCCAAAATCTTATGGAGCTGTATTCCATTCGCAGTTTCATGGGCCATTTGGAAAGAGAGGAATAGAAGGGTATTTGAAGACAAGGCAAAAAAACATTGAATATCAGATAGCAGGAGTGGGCAACATGATATCAGCTTGGGACCTCAGTCTTCCAGAGTTTGACCAAGTGAATAAGTCTGATCTGTTAGAGAATTTCTGGAACACTTTGGAATTGAATCCTTGTAACTCTGATTCTTTTTCTGTGTAACTTCTGTTTAGAAGTTGGTTTGTCAACTAGACAACCAGCATTTTGAGATGTACTGCTTTTTCAGTTTAATGAAATTTCCTTTTATCCTTCAAAAAAATTTTTTCTTGTTCTTTAATAAAGTTTTCATTGATTAGTTGCTGATAAAAAGTTCTTAAATTTATTGTGTGAGTCTAGGGATCTGAACTGTTGCTTTGGCTTGAATCTCCAAGTTAAATTCCAGGAAATACTTAGAAAAAGGAAAAAAATCTCATATATACTATATACAGACCACACTCCAATCCCATTATTTTTTTTTTGAAAAGTAAATAAAAGTCTGTATTACTATAAAGAAAAGGCCAATAGATACATAACAAAGCCCCTTTGGGGAAAAGGAGGCACTGAGTGTGAGCTGTTCACAGCATTTGCAAGGCATCAATAAGAGTTGTACAAAACAGAATCAGAACCAATGATTTTCCCCCACTGATCATTCATGGACTGAAAGGAAATGCACTGGAATTCTCTTTTAATGTAGACCCATTTAAAAAGGATTCTCTCTGCTCTACCAATCACTGCTAGAAGCTGTGAAACAATGCCTCTAAGATCCAGTTATTCCTTTCTCCCCAAAGCACCCAGTAGCTTGCCAAAAGGGCAACGAACCAAAGTACTTGACCACTTTTGCTAAGGCCAGCTTCAGGCCAGGTACAGAACAGGCATGTAATGTCCCCTGGGGGAACCCAAACCTTTCCAGAAAGCCGAATAAAATGGGTCCACACTGCAGATGATAGGGGACAGTGAATCAGGAGATGGCTGACTGACTCCCACTCATCCTCACATAAAGAGCATCGATTCACCAAAACCATCCCTCTCACCATAAGGTTGTCTATAGTTTGTATCTTGTTAAGGATAGCTGCCCATAAAAAAAAACACTACCTTTGCTGGAACACCCGATTTGCAAATCCATTTCCAGGGGACTTCTGCTGCATCATCGGCTGACAGGAGAAGAGGAAAGGATTTCACTGTGAAAGTTCCATCCTTGTTTCCTTGCCACCATCTCCTATCATGCTCACCAAGGGAGCTCAGCTCCTCCTTTTCTCAATTGTGGATGTTTCTCCTAAAACCCGGAGTCCAAACCATTTGGCCCCCGATGACCTCAAAATGGTCCTGCACCAGAGCATCTTTGTCTCTAGCTGCTTGAAAAATGCGTGGAAAGGAAACTGCTAATAGAGAGGATCCACACCAGTTATCTTTCCAAAATCTGACATTTTCTCCATTTCCCACCTTGAAGGAACACCACTGGGGAGAAAAAGAAAGATTCTTAACAATGCCTTTCCAATAGCTCATGCCATAAGATTGGGATACAGGATTTGTAATCCACCCCAACCCCTGCTCACCATACTTACCTTGGATTAAGTTCCTCCATAAGGCCTCTTCTCACCAAACCACAAAATCCACTTACCCAATAGAACAATGTTCATAGCATTCAAAGGTCTCAGCCCAATTCCACCTTTGTCTTTGGGGAGACAGGCCTTATCCCATGCCAACAAATGCAATCGTTTTTGCTCCTTTGTTCCTTACCACAGGAAGTCTTGATGAAGTTTTTCAAGCTGTGCCAAGATGTTAGCTGGTGCACGGAAAAGAGAAAAATAGTAAATTGGTAAATTTGAAAAGGCACTATGGATCAGAGTCAACTTGCTTCCCTTAGACAGCACTCCTTTCTTCCACCCAGTCAACTTCTTGTTCATCCATTCCACCACAGGAGTTCAAAATTCTTTGGATCTGTAACTGGCTCCCAAAGGCAGTCCTAAGTATCTTGTCGGCAATACACCTGTTCTGCACTCAAATGTAGCAGCCAGATCTCTGATGCATTTGGAACCTCCCCAATCGGCAACAGCTCAGGCTTTCTGAATATTGATATTGAGACCCAAGACAGCTTCAAAACATATGAGTAAGCATCTTAAAATTTGCAAATCTTGATGACCTGGCTTCAAATAAAGGAGGAAATCATCGACAAACTGCAACAGAGTAATACTAGGATTCTCCTTAACTGGGAAGCTTTCCAGATTGCCATCCACCTCTGGCCGGCTTATTAGCCTGATGAAAGCTTCCATAATAATGATCAATAGAAAGGGGGATAATGGATTGCCCTGGTGGAGACCCCTTCCTTCTTCAAAAAAATCCTATTGACATGCCATTAATAATTAGTGAGAAGCTTGGATTAGAAATGCAGGCCTTCATCCAACAACACCATCTAGTCCAGCTTACATAGCTTTGATTAGGAATGCAGTCCATACTGCAGAGCAAATACTCCACAAATTCCCACTGTAGATGATCATAAACCTTCTCCAAATCTAGCTTACATAGCATGCTAGGGGAACCTTGCTGGATGCGAGAATCCATCAATTCATTGGCTATCAAAGTACCATCCAGAACCTGATGCCCATCTACAAAAGCTCCTTGAGATGATGAGACAACATACTGTAAGACCTTATGTAGCCAATTAGCTAACACCTTAGAAATTAATTTATAAACACTAGAGATCAAATTGATTGGTCTGTTATCCTTTAACTCAGAAGCTCCCTGAATTTTTGGTATTAGGGTTAAAATGTAGACCTTGCTTCAATAGGTAGAAGTGTCTTGTCATAGAATTCATTCATTACTGCCATAAAGTCATCTCCAACAAAGGACCAACATTGCTGATACAAATCCATAGGAAACCCGTCAGGGTGAGGGGCTTTATCACCTGCATGTCTGGAAGGGCCTGGATCACCTCATGTTCCTCAAATCTGGACTTTAGATGTGCCCCTGCAGCTCCAGGAATACGATCGAAAACCACCCTGTTTAGTTGGGAAACAAGGCATCACTTGTAGCAAAAAGATCATAAAAGCCAACTACTGCTGAAGCTACCTACCCTTTGCCTTCAAAGGTGTTAGAATCGATTTTGATGGAAGTTATAGCATTATGTCTTCATTGGGCATTGGCAATTTTGTGGAAGAACTTGATATTTCTTGTCATCTGCCTATAACCACAGAGCCCTGAAACGTTGCCTCAAAGCAGTTTCTTCCATATATGCTAATTGGTCAAATTCATCTTGTACTACATCTTTCTGTTGCTTTTCACAAGATGGGGCTTTCCTCCTTATCTAACTCTTTGATCTTCCTCAAAACCTCATTCAGTCTTCTTTGCAGGAATCCAAACTTGTCGCGACACTAGATTTTAATTTAATGCTTAAATCTTAATATGTTTAAGCTTCTAGCAGAGCTTTTGGGTCGGATCACCTTGGGGTTCAAAGAACTGCTACCGTTTTTGTAAGTTCTAACTTTGCTGAAACCCATCAATCTCAAAGAACATCAAATTTAATTTAAAAGGACTTACCATGAGAATCAACTCACTGCTCACCTACTTTCAGCAACACTGGCCTGTGGTTGAATGCTGGCCTAGGGAGAGTTTCCTGTTCAATGTCGTTGAATTGTTCTCTCACCTAGAGCTAAGCAAAAAATAGTCCAGCCTTGACATCAGTGCTGCTTCTCTCAGATATCTCCAAGTGAAGACTGCCCCTTGCATCGGCAGGTCAATCAAGTTATGTCTTCAAACAAACTCATCGAAACCCCACATTTCACTGTTAATTTTGGCACTCCTTTGTGTTCATTGGAGAATTGGAAGATATTAAAGTCGCCCTTGATGCACCATGGTGCTTTCCATCAGCAGGCACAATCATCCAATCCTGTCACCAACTCTACCTTTCTTCACCAGCAACTGGCCCATAAACTGAGGATAGACACCTTTGCCATCCGTCTTCCATATTCCTGAAAGGGAGACAAAATGATTTGCCACATGTTGATCAATCGCCTCAACAGCATCAGCATCCCACATCACCAAAATACCCCTTGCTGCCCCAACTGAAGGTGAAAATGCTCAATGCTTATTCCTCCTTTCCAATATCATCCACCAAGGCTTGGTCACGTACCTACTTTGGTTTCCATGTCCAGAGAGCCAAGGCCCTGAATATACCAACCCCCCACTCAACCCCTTCCATCCCTTCCTCCAGCTGACCCACCCCTTCCTGCAACAGCCAATAGTTAAAACTCAGATCAGCTTCAACCGAAAACCGGTCCATTGAAACCCCTAATCTGGATTAGGGGTGATCATGGGCCAGGGCAGGCCGGGCTTAGCACCTATGCTAAGGGCTAGGCCTGGGTCCAGCCCAGCCTGTACCACGGGCCCAGCCTGGGCCTGGTTCTGGATCTATGGTTTCAATTTTCAAATATATTATAAGAATAAAAATATGGAAAGACAATTAGATTTGATTTAAAAATTCAAATATTTGAACAACCATCGTTGTAAAATGATACGACATTTAGATTTTGAAAATATTCTGACTGTACTTATGTTTGAACTCATGAATAGATTTAAAATATTATATAGTAATAAATATAATATGACTAATCTGGATCATGATCTTACTGAGCTTTATGTGAGACTTACCAACATGGTTGAAATTAGAAAGAAAAAAATATTAGAAGCTTGTAAGGTGAAAAGCTTCTAGGGGAAATCTCACTGAAACTCACCCCACAAACTTTTACTTCATTGTACACGTGACAAATCCCTACTTATGACACCATACCGTTGGTATCAATTCCCCCATTATCACTGTTCCCAACTGGACAGTGAACTAAAAATTTGTGAGGTGGGTGTAAATGAAGATTCCCCAAAATTTTATAGACTAGCCCTTCCCTCTTAAATTTCCACTCCATGCAGCAAGTGAACAAACTCATTTCCTGACAGCAGTACTCAAGGCTGTGTTTGGTTTGAAGGAAAAGGTAGGGAAACCCATACAAGGTTTGTACAGGTTTCCCTACCTTTCCCTTCCTTTCCCTACCTTTTCCTTCAAACCAAACATAGCCCAAGAGAATGAGATGTGAAAATAAAATGCCTCTCTAATAGTGTGTGCAGGTCTCTGATGGGTTCCTTGAGACCCCATTTCAAAGGCATCCCGGTCCCCTTAAACTAGGATAAGATATGGACGTCTGGAAAATGAAAATCTTGAAGACCTAGAAGAAGAGCTGATGCTTTGGTATATTCATCGTGGCTGGTCTCAATTGTGTGATTGTGTCTGAAAAGGAACATGTGATGTTATTATTGATCTTTCAAACTTTACCACTCAAGGCCCTCTCTTACCCAATTAGCATTCATACTCTTGTGTAAATATACCATTCTTTATAGTTATGAAAAAAATAGATCATTCTTTACGTAAGTAACAGTGTTAGGTGATTATATGAATGCTTATACCATAGGATTTGTTTGAGGAGCAGAACCTAACATAGTTTCCTACCTTAGCTTTTTCAATAACAAACATGTTATGTTTGAAAAATTCTTCTATTCAAAAGCTTTGAAATGTCTCCCCTCTGAGAACCAGCAATCTCTAGGAGAGCTTGCCTGTTTATCTTCATTTATATATTATGCTATCTTTGAAAGATTTTTCTATTCTCTCTTCCCAAAAACTTCAAAGAACCTTCCTCCATTCCCTGCTTCCCCTCCAGACCATGAGTTCCAAGATCTGGTTCTGTTCTTATCTTGCCTTGCCTTGCTCCCTGTTCTTCTCATTGAGATGGGTAATTCTTCATGACTTGTCATGATTAGGCAGCCGAGTTTCATCAAATTGGAAGACACAAATAGAGCTAGGTGGGGATAGAAGGAATTTGGTGCTATTGAGTATTGACAAAATAACAGAAAGGTTGGTATAGAGGTTGTCCTGAGCAGGATTTAGCAAATATTCTAGATGACTAGGGGATTTTGTCAAAAAACAAAGGAAAGCTTTTCAGGGTGGGGGGAGTGGTGAACAATCTAGAGGACAGGGAATAGAGATGAAGAGATGGTGCTCTTGCCTGTTAAGGGTTGGAAATTGGATGGATGGTGCTTGCTGGGACCTGGGAGTTAGACCTATTAATGGGCCGGGCTCGGCCTTGGCTTTTGCCAAAATTTGAATTGGCCCGGCCCGTGAACAAATCTATTGGGAGTGCAGGTAGTCCAAGTTGCCCATATTGAGACATTGATTGAAGGTGTTAACTTTGAGGTTGTTTGAGCTCAAATTTGATTATGTGGATACTTTTTTTTCCATGAGCTTGGCAGTTTTAGGTGTTGGGCTCCTTCTCGTTTTTGAAAACTATGCACATTCCTTACCCCTTCTGTTTTTTTTCTTTTTTTGGTTGGGAGGGGTTGTATAGGTTGGCAGATTCTTTAGGGGCATCTATCCTACTTTCTTTCTTTTTTTTTTTTCTTTTGTAGGGGATTTTACTTGTAGCCCTTGCATATATCTTATGTGCTTCTTCTGTTTCTTAGTTTGATATATTTGTTACCAATAACAAAGGCACTAAAATGCTTTTAAAAGTCTTTTCTTCAAATTTCGAGACTGTTCTTGTCAACCAGAACCCTATTTAAATAATGTGATATACTTTGGTTTGTTTGATGTCTCTCTCTCTCTCCTTTTGTTGAGTCATGGTTATTATGTTTATAATTTATAGTTCAGAATCTTTAACTTTTATTGGATTTCCATCTGAAAGTTCTTGATGGTTTTAGATGCTGAACCATCGACTATTCCCTCAAGCAAGGTATTCAATTTGGGTAGATTCCAAATCTCAATTCCGGAGGGATCCACTGGGTGTTCTTGAAGCCCTTCTTTGGCGCACAAATTCCTCACTAGCAATTTCAGAACATGGAGCACGCAGTAGTGTCTATGATGAGGGTAAGGCTGTAGTGAAGAAAAACAAAGCAACGCCAGAAGAAGTCAAAGAGCAATTGACTCAGTATCGGAATGATGGTTTCCCATATGAAAAGAGGTTCAGTGGCAAGAAAGGTATACTAGTAATGGCTACCTCCTTTTAATCCATGACATTATCCTTCGAAAATCTAATGCACCATCATCAACCTATCTATTATGCTAAAATAGACAACATAGCCTTGGTGGAATGACAATATTTCAACCATAAGTGAATGCTAGTAGTTTTTTGTATGGAAAATATAATTATATTTCTATTTAAAGTGTCTGAGGCCTAAAATTGCTTAACTGGTTGACTTATTGCTTTGTCTTTTAGTGGATAATTTATTAAGGAGATTGTGAGCTCCTTAATGGCTTTAACTGAACTTCAGTTGATTACCATACTTTCAAATAGTTTATAATTATAAAAAATTATTATTTAAATAAGTTATGCAGTTCAGCCACTTAAGCTTTTATCTGCGGTCTATTACCTACCATAGGGGGTTGGCTACATGAATTCTATTCTGTCATTTCAAACTTTCAGTGCCATATGCATTGTTAAATTATGGGACCTTAAATCATTTCTTACTATAATCCACGGCCTTCTTGTTCTGCCCCTATCTCTTCTAGCCCCTTCAACTTGTAATAGAACTATCACCTTAAATGTGGCTGCTGGGATTTGAGCCCACTATCACCTGAAAGGACAAGGTATTTATCCTTTATATTTTATAGTTTTGTTCCTTTCTTCTTCTATGCCCTTGCCTTTATTGCTGTTCTAGCATTATTGCAATTTGCCCTAATTACATCAGTGTTTTTCTGTCATTGCCATCATCTGTTATTCTGTTATGGTTGAAAGTCCTGCGTTTAGGATTTTACCAATCTTCAATAGAATTTATGCTTGTGGAAAAAATGTGCTGGAAAATGACTGACAGGTAGGGAAAAGGAAGTTCATTAGAGAGAGAGAATGGTGGAAGAAAATAATAATAGAAGGAACCCTTTACTCCATTATTTCTATAAACAAAATATACATAATGTGAAAAGAAAAGAAAGTATTTGTGCTGGTTTACATTAATAGCATATTGATCACTTCTATGGAGGAGCTTTCCATTTGTTAATTGTTAATATCCAAATAGGAGTTATTCTTTAATCATGAACTCAACTTAAAAAGGGTTGGTTTGTGCAGCTTTAGCTGAGGCATCTATCATTGTGAGGGAGCACACACCGTTGACAAACCTATTCATGTGCCTCTGGTTCAATGAGGTGGTTCGTTTTACTTCACGGGATCAATTAAGCTTTCCATATGTTCTTAGGCAACTGAAAGTGTTGAAGAATGTAAATATGTTCCCTGTTTGTACCCGCAAAGACCTTGTCAACAGTATGGGTCACAAGCGGAAGGTTAAACCTCTGACAAGTTGAGATTTTTGGTGGTCTTGAAACTCCCATTTCTCGGGCCTTTAACATTGGACTAAATGTGGCTGTACTCCCTTTTTAGGTATGGGGGTATCTGCATCACTGAATAAGGTTCATGTCCTATGTTGCTGTTCTTTCCACTAATTACTTTATTTGGTCTCTGAAATTGTTTATCCAACTCCCCCCCCCCCCCACACACACACACAAGGAGAAGAAGAAGAATGTAGGTTCTTGCTGTTCCAACTGTTTGATCTTTTTGCTAAAATTACTTATGACCATTTTCTATTTCTCATTTATTATCTTCTGGAAATGGAATTCCAGGAAGGAATGTTATCGTCATTTTCTGATGTTTTACTTGAAGTTATTTGGATGAAATCAAGGCACCCTCTAAGCAGCACTGTCAAATTGTGCTGGTTGCATTTGCATGAAATGATGAAACCGTGTGGGCATTTTCTTAGAAGCTGACGCTTGAAACCACAGAGCTTTAAAGGTATACATGCAACCTGAGTACCTAAGGCAGTTGAAGAATGCAGTTTCTCAGGCGGTAAATTGCTGAAACCTCCCCTAAACTTTCTGATACATTTTTCTGTTAGAATCAAGGATCAAATTTTTGTCACGTATGTATTGTATTGGAGCCTTCATGATATGTCCCTACAGGGGGTGTTTTGGGTCGGTGAGTGGTTCAGGGGTAGGTCGGCCTTAAACTGGCCCCTTTGAACCAATTAAAAAAAAATAGTACCAATTACAAGTTGATACGCCCTACCGGTGTATTGCCTTGTATCGCTAGAACCAAGGTTCAAAATATTGATATGCTCGATATGTCGGTATAGGCGTATCGGGCAAATCGATATAGTGTATCAGGCCTTTTTTTTTAATATTTTTTGCAACTGGTTCAGGGGGGCAATTTAGGTCTCCTCTACCCCTTGAACTGGTTAGACCTTCGATACACCCACTATAGGGGCGTAATGGAGGCGTCTTGGAACAATAAGTATCGATCAATATGTTTTGATACTTTGAACCTTGGTTAGAATGTGCCTGATAGGTAGAGGTGTTTCAGGCAATATTGGTAGTTTTTTTTTTTTTTTAAATCTGGTTTAGAGGGGCTGGTTTAAGGTCTGTTCGCCCCTTTGAGTCGGTCAAAACCTTGATACACCCTCTGTAGGGTCGTATTGGGAAGCTCCCGATATGATACGTATTGGTTGATACTTTGAACCTTGGTTAGAATCATCAAACAAGAGGTGCAAAAATGTCCAATCTATTCATGACGTTGATATTGAGGCTGGTTTCTATAGAAAAAAAATACAAATTTTATGAAAAAAAAATGATAATCTAAAGTTGCAGCATTACTTTTAAGCTATCGATATGAAAGGCAAGTTTGAAAAATAATCAAATTTCAGAAAAGAGATTAAAAGTAAATTTACCTTTGATGGATTGATATGAAGAAAATTTGAAAAATAAATATTTTGGTCAAAAGTAATGTGGGTATTGATGAGGGTGGATTTGGCCCTCCAACAACCTCATGACACATGGCATTCTGAAACAGTTGGATGACACCCAGATGCCATTTAAGCGATGATTTGGAGTCCTAAATTGTAGTTCATCTTTGCCCCGACCTGATGGCCTACCTTTATCGCTAACTTGGTGACTTTGACCACAACTTAGGTTGGATTGCAGCACTTCGTCCAGGGCCGATTTGTAGCACCTCGTCATCAAGCGAAGTGACCTCGACACGAGGCACGCCCTCTCTCGAGGGCTTGCTGACCTAACTGAGGACCAGGCGGTGACCTGCAAGATGTGCTCATCGACAAATTTGGCATGCATACCTCGACACTCTCAGGTTTCTTTGAAGTTGGCTTGTGTACCTAATGTTTCGAAGGATGGTCAACGTGCATAGCGGTTACATCCGAGGATTTCGAACAAGGCACGACCTCTCGGAAATCTCAGATGCGGTGCGTGAAGTCTACGCCAAACAATGCCTGTATAAATGCACCAACCCCAATGACACAGGGTACATGCGATTATTTGCTCACTAGCTTACTAGCATACTAACTTTTAGTTTGTACAACCCAGTATTGACTTAAGCATCGGAGCAACCTTGCTGGGTTAGCCACTTCGGGTTCTCTAATCCTCTGTCTTGCAGCTTTGTCCAGCTCGTTACACGACTAAGGTTCAAGTCATCTATCGGTTAGGAGCTTTTAGATCGTGCATCATCAATTGGCGTCATCTGTGGAAAATACTATAAGAAGTTAATTTCTCACATTTTAAAAAGCTAAGTCCTCATCTTCCAAAAAGCTAAGATCTCGCCTTTTAAAAATTTAAGTTTTCACTCTCTAATTTTCATTTTTAATGAACTAAAAAGCATTTTTGAGCAACACCAACATCTAGAAGGAATATCAATTAGTAGGGGCAAGAACATCTGTGATGAACCTTGAGAGCTCCCTTGTGACAATTAGACAAATTCAGGCCGAAATTAGCATTCCCAGTGCCTTAGATAAATATACTGCTACCGCATGTGAACACCCTTCTCCCCACGGTAGAGCTATCAGCAATACCTGTTGGGATTGAAGCGTGGAAATTCTTTTAGATGAAGCATGAATTTCCATATCAGAGCATGGGAGAAGCTTGATGTAGATAGCAACAAAACAACCTCAACTCATCCTCAATAGTAATTAGCCAGGAGGAGGCCTCATCAGCCCCATTTCGCGAGGTTGCCCCTACAAGTCAAGCTCTCGTGGCTCCTATAGGAGCCGGCGGCCAACGGACTGCATGGATGCCATTGCAGGTCAAGCCTTCCAAGGCTCTCGTGCGATCTGGCGACCTAAAGTTAGTAGTGTTGCCCCCGCAGGTCAAGCTCCCAATGGCTTCTTGTAAGAGTGGATGACCGGCGTCACTATGAGGCTAATGCAGTGCAGTCGTGGCCCTGAACTGTCGACTCACACTGATGACAACTTTATGTGTCAACAACCCTCATAAGGGGGGGGGGGGGCAGAACAAGTACGTTGTGGTCTCGCAAGCACTCACCCAGGAAGATAATCCTACGGGGTGATGTAGAAGCAACTATATGAGAAGTTACTACAAAATGACCACCCGCTTAGGCGAAGAGATCAAGCTGCACATCGGCTAAATAATATTATGGGGAGTGGACTATGAGTCGCTCCTAGAGTCCAAGGGCCACGGTGTTGAACAAATAGTGACATCGGCGCTAAACATGAATAAGACCCAGTCGTCTCTTCGGCATGGGCAACTTATGACCCAATCGCCTCTTCGGCATGGGCAACATAAGACCCAGTCGCCTCTTCGGCACGGGCAGAATAAAAAAGTAGTTCACGTTTAGCCCCGTCGATGTGCAGACAGGTTGGGTACATACCTTTCCGCCTTAGCCTCATCGGTGTGCAGACAGATTGGGTACATACCTTTCCGCCTTAGCCTCATCGGTGTGCAAAAGAAGAAAGACAGAAAAAGAAGCGAAGGAAGACTAATTTAGCACAAGAAATAGAAACAAAGGAAAGACTAGACCATGACAAACGCAAACTTGGTCGATCTCTTCACAGTAGACCTCCACCTCGGTTTCAGGCTCCGCATTGAATTCGCTAGCTACTCTTTTGAGAACCAACTTGAGGGACACTACGTCGAAGTCCATCTAGGTGGAGCAACTTGATGAAGCAGTCACACAGAACCCCTTCTTGAGGACGGCATGATGAGCTTTGCTCATGAGGTAGTTATTCGGATTGTAGAACCCCTTGATGGTCGCATCTCTAATAAGGTAGATGTCCTTGGGGTACCTGTTCCACCTCTCCTCGAGCGGATGAATTTGCTCTTGTGCCCCGATAGTCAAGACAACGAGGTCCTACGTAAGGCTACAAACACTTGGACTCTTCCTTACCTGAGGAGCAAATTGGATTGAAGCCAACGACTATGAGCTCATCAAACAGTCATTCCGGGCCAAAGGAACAATCTACTCCCTTCGTCGAGTTGCCCTCAGCTCAGGAGTGGGGGGCATTCGATGAGGGCGGATTTGGCCCTCTAATAACCTCATGACACATGGCATCCCGAAACAGTTGGATGACACCCAAATGTCACCTAATGATGATTTGGAGTCCCAGATTGTAGTTCGTCTTCGCCTCGACATGGCGACTTGCCTTTATCATTGACCTGGCAACCTCTACCACAACTTAGGTCGGATTGCAACACCTTGTCCAGGGCCGACTTGTAGCACCTCATCACTGGCCGAAGTCACCTTGATGCGAGGCACGACCTCTCTCGAGGGCTTGCCGACCTAATTGAGGACCATGTGGTGACTTGCGAGATGTGCTCGCCGACAAATTCGACATGCATACCCCGACACTCCTAGGTTTCTTTAAAGTTGGCCCGCGTATCGAATGTTCCGGAGGATGGTCAACGTGCATAGTGGTTACCTCCGAGGATTTCGGACTAAGGCACACCTCTCGGAAATCTTAGATGCGGTGCGTGAAGCCTACGCCAAACAATGCCTATATAAAGGCACCAACCCCAATGACACAGGGTACACACGATTATTTGCTCACTAGCTTATTAGTATACAAACTTTTAGCTCGCACAACTCAGTACTGACTTAAGCATCGGAGCGACCTTGCCGGGTTAGCCACCCTGGGTTCTCTAATCCTCTGTCTTGCAGCTTGGTCCAGCTCGCTACATGTCTAAGGTCCAGGTCATCTTCCAGTTAAGAGCTTCCAAATTGCGTATCATCAGGTATCATGCCTCTTGTTAGAGGATTTTAGTATAAGTGATATAGTTGCAACTGTGTTAGAAAGTCTCGGGGAGGTGATTACAATTATGAAATTTTAAGAGAGGTTGCAGCAATGGTCAAAAACTTCAGAGGATGTTTCAGCAATTTACCTTTTTCTCAGGATTATCGATTATAATCACCCAAAGTGTAGGTATTGTGTTACTATGTCCATGGTCTAGAGGATTCAAATTTTACCTTTTGTTTGAGTTTCATTAGTGTTGCAAGATCTATCAATCTCGATGGTATTTCTTTTGGGTATTATAACTTCCCCTTGACCCCTTTTTTCCCCTAAAAGGTTGGTTGCGGGATTTGATTCTGTGTCAACTCTGGAACAAACTAATTAACACACTAACAAACCAGCCCTCGGTTGGTTGAACCATAAAACCACACCCGCATTTGAACCAGATTTGGGTGGGACTGGTATTTTTCTTAAATATGTACATGCATTTGCATGTATTCCATTTGTTAACGTGTATATGCTATTGTTAATATTTTATTTCTTTTTTTTTGGTAAACATGAAGGATTTAAGATTTTATTTCGGCATAGCTATGCTTATTTATCTGTTCAGTTTTTCTTTTTTTTTTCTTTCGTGTTATAAAAAATTTGTCTACCGACCATGTAAAACTTCCAGCCTAAGGGTTAATCCTTTTGACCTGGTAGTGGCTGGAAAAATGATTTAGGGGGCGTTCTAAAATGTGAACTGTTTTTTTTGTTGCCAGTTTCAAAAATAAATCAAAATGATCTTGTTTGGAAACAGATTGTTTCTTAAAACAAAAACACAAGAAACATGTTCTTGGTTGTGTACATGTTTTATGTTTTCAAAACTGAAACAAAAAAACATGTTCTTGAATCTGATTTTAAAAACATGTTTTCATCAGATTATTCAACATTATGTTCTATAAATCATATAATTCCTATAGTAGAAAATATGATTTTGTTTTAAAAACCAATATTTAATTGGCTCCAAAACATGTATTATTTCTCAAAACAAAATCAATTTGTTTTTCACTTTAAAAATAAAAACAGAGTTTAAGAATATATTTTTTGTTTTTTTTTTGTTTTGCTGATATGATAATTTAAAAAACAAATGAAAACAGAAACATTCATGTTATTGTAGAATGTCCCTAATATCTGGGTCGGATCTATACCGTCTTATAGTATAGGATGTTGCTTGTTTGGGAGGGTTGAGCTGAATATTCATCTAAGATTCTTCAACTTCAAACTGGATAAGCCGTTTAAAGAGGCTGAAGTGGACAGCTCCTTAAATGTCTTGGATCTTCAGGTTTTTTTTTGCCAAACATATCTTATAGTCTGTCCAGAGCTCACGATTCACTGTGCTTCAGCCTTCCTTTTGGGCAGTTGGCACTAGACCTGGCAATTGGGTTGGGTGGGTCAGGTTCAGGTTGGGTCAAGACACTTCGGGTTGATTTCGGGTTGATTTCGGGCCGGATTAAATTTTGGATTGGATTATCAAATGCTAGACCCTAACCCTAAATGTTTGGGTTAAGGTTGCCCCGTGGGTCAATTCGGGTCATCCCAAAAAATAACTGAAATTAAAAAAAATAAAGAAAAAACTACATGAAAAATATCAAAATTAAAGAAATTAGCCATAAAATTTCAAATATAAAATAAAAAACTTGAACATTTAATAATTTAAAGAGTAAATTATAAACAGTAAAGACTAAATAAAAAAATCAAAGAGTGAAAATTTCTAACAATGCATAAATAATCTCAACTAAATTTGACAATCTAGTCAGCTGGTTGACCCATGACCCAACCGAGATAGATAGGTATAAAACCCTTACCCTATTTTTTCCGATTGGGTTGGGTCAGATTCGCAGGTTGAATAACTTTTTGCCAGATCTGCTTAACACCTTTTAACGTGAAGGAATGCACATCTTACCCACCCCATCTTCATGTAGTTACGTGTGGGCCGTATTCCACGTATCCTTTACCCCTTCCCTTTATTTATCCTACTATTAGTCTCGCTCCATCTCCACTTTAGTCTTCTCATCTTCCAAGATAAATCTTTGCCCGATCAACTTGAAAAGAGTCGAAAGTTAAAAGTAACTGATTCCACAAGGCACCAAAGTTTTTGCGGTGGATTCACTGTGAAGTTTTCATTGGTTCCAACTTTCACGCTACACAAACACGAAATAAGGTTTTCATTCATTCAAAACATTGAAATTAACCTATAGTTAAGAGTAAACTAGTTAAATGACATTCAGATGGAACTTGTAACCCAAAGGTCGGGTCGGGGCACACCGCCCGGATTTTGTTACATTTTGGAACTTGTAACCCAAAGATAGTTGGCCGGTTACCATGGGAAATTGATTGGACATGACCCAACCCGAACCGAATCCAAAATTATCAGTTTGGCCCACCAAAACTAATCAGGATTGGTCTGGGCGAAGCACCGAAGCAGGTAAGTGGGTGCCGAAAAAAAAATAATATAAAAAAAGTAGAACCGGGAATCCAAGTTTATTTCTATACTTCGTTCTATATACTGACTATATAAGCTCCTTCTCTACAGATTTCATTGACGTAAATGCCATATTTTGTATTAATTGTATGTATTTATATTGTATATATTTTTATTTATATTCCTTCCAAACTGAGCCTAATGAGGTGATTCGTTAAAACTTAAGAGGAGGAGGGAGAGAGAGGAGAGGACGCCAAAAGGGGGAAATGGCGAGGTACCTTTTAGTTTTACACATATATCATTGGCACTGACTTGCTTGTCCAAATGTCTTTGGATTGGAAAGTTAGCTTTTTTTCGTTTTTTTTTGGTTGTTGTTAATCTGTCGTGTGTGGGATTCTACGCCTACCCTCCGCTAAAAACTCAACCCTCCCCTCTCATTCCCTATCCCTATGGAGTATGGACTCTCAAGCTCAAGACAAAGTCCATCACCCTCTCTTTCTTCCATGCTAATGGACGACGTTCTCGCTGCGTTTCCTTTTTTTTTTAATGAATCTCGACTCCCGAGGCCGGCCACTTCCCCTCAAATCTCAGTTTTGAGTGATTGGTAATAGTGCGTCAGCGTTCTGGGATATCGAGATATCAATCCTGATTCGCGCTGCTGCTTCGGAAGAAAAATAGTGTTTCTTTTTTTTTTCTATTTCCGTTCTGACTTCTATATATATATATATATATATATATATTTATTTATTTATTTTTTATTTACTGAGATTTATTGATGAGCTCCCGAATTGCGAAATCTGAAGGTTCTCTCTCCACCCCCAGCCGGTTCCCTGTCATAAATGATTTTTTTTTTCAACGTCAGATTACAATCAGCTTAAACACTACTAACCCACCCATGGTCGAATCAGCTTAAGCTGATTAAAGCCATAAGAATCGATGCTGCTCGAGTTCGATCAGTTGATTACATGTAGTCGGTAGTTCTGTCATGGAGAGAATTAATGATCATCCTTCTACAGGTGATCAACCCAAAAGCCGAGCTTTTCTTATATATGTTAGTTGCCGCTTCAGCCCTTCTCTTAGGCGGGCAACTGATACTATGACAGAATCTCCATACATCTAATCCAATTGCTAAGTTTAAACTAAACAAGTCCTGGTCCTGGTCATAGGTCGTGCATATTATTGTACAACCTTAGTGCTAAAATTCTATGTATATAAACAACGCAGAAACAGTAAATCAGAGATATACAAAGGTTTTTCTTTGTTCATTAGTTTTTAAAGAATTTACTCTTTAATTTAATTACTTGATTGTTTCATGGAACCGCAAGCATGTCTGTCAGTTATTGGGTTTCACTTGAAAATTAAAATTGGTGGTGCTCTAGTGGCTCGAAAATGGGGAAAAAAATTCATTTTGTTTGTTTCAACATTGAAAACTACACACCCTGCCCTCCCTGCCTACCTTATAAAAACCACTTGAGTTTTTTTATCTAATTATAATAGAATTTTACTTTAAGTAATTATGCCAGGGGAACATCAGAAGAAAGTTAATTTCCACTTCCCACCGGACCACCGCCTGGTCGTTGAGCTAACAGTAACGCAAACACACACTAACTCTTATATATATTCAACAAGGTACCACGTTTGAATTTCTTTATCTAATTAAAACCGAATTCATTGACCAGTTTTACAAACATATAATTTAACTGAGCAATATTATTGCTTGGTCCCAATGGGCAGATAGCTACTTTTGATTTGTAGTTTCGAACGTCGAATCCCAACTAGAACAAGGTTCAGTTCTATGACCAATGCCACAATTTCGCCTTCGGTATAGTGATGCTTGCAACGTATCACATGGCAAAATCAGTCATTTGAAGCCATCTTTAAACCCATTCACCCATTCACCCATTCATATAGTGCATCTCACAGTAACCTCAACGCTCCTAGCTGTGCATTGAGTTCCCAATAGAGAGTGCCCCAATTCGATCAGGATTGGCCCATCAAGGATATTCTTTCTCATAAAATAGGAGAAAAAAGGGGTCACTATCAAGGTTCAAATATCTTCATTTGGGTTTGATCCTGAACCAGATTAAGCTCATCCAGTCTCATGTCCACCACCACCCTGATTTGATCCGAGTATGAGGGTAAAAAGTAAAATTAGTAAGGTTGTATACTTGTATCATTGAGTTCTCATACAATCTTCTAGGACCAATAAACGCATTCTACAATCCACTAATTTCTTCACTTTTCAAAGCATGAACATCAGTTAAAAAAAGTTCATTCCTAATCCTACTCTATCCTTGGTTTTTATAATAAATTCTCTTTTATCGGGAACAATTAAGTGATTAACAATGAAAGCAATGGTAATTTCCCAAGATTTTTATGCTTTGGAAAATGAAAAAAAAAAATGAATTATAAGGTGTATTTATTGGTTGTAAATATGAAATGGTTGCCTTGTATACATTCTTTTACATGACCCTGGTTAATATCACCCTTATTAGTATTGCACCTTTGTCACCCCTTGTAGTCAGTCTCCAGTTTCACTTGAGAGGAGAGAATGACTTCAGGGTCCCCTCGGTTCCCAATCGGAATGGTCTATTTTCATATTTTGTTTGGTTTGGATAGAAATGTGAATAAAAATTGGAATCAATAGAAATGAGATTTTATTCCCAAAGGAAAGGGAGGAAATGACCATTCTCTTAAATAGGGGAATGCCATTCCTGGTGCAATGGGAGTGGGACTCTGATTCTGATTTTAGACCCCTATTTCCACGAACCAAACAGGGTGTATGTGGAGTAGTTTTTCTGGTGCTAAGGGTGCAAGTCGGGCGGGTTGGGCTGGATTTATGGTCAATCAAAGCCCGACCCCAAATTTTGGATTTAAGGCCCAAGCTTGAGGTCAAGTCCAATCTTCTCAACCTGAACTCAATCCACACTATAATTTGATGCACTCGGATTGGTTAATGTACCTGCTTTAAAATTATATATACAGTTAGGCCGAATTTAGACCGAGTTTAAACTATCTAAGAATTAAGCCCCAAGCTTGACTTTTTAAGCTCGAACCCAACCGAGAACCAAAAATCCAAGCCCATCCCTTACAAAATTTCGAACGGGATCGATTCGGGCTCGACCCGCCCAAGTTGCACCCCTACCTGGTGCTCAACCCAGCCTGGACCCGTTGGTACCTCTAAGTTGGGTTAATACGGTGTAATCAGGCCTATATTTCCAGCGTGATCAGGTCGGCTTCATTTCGTAGACCCTATTATGTTATAGCATATAACTCATATGCTTACAATACGCTTTTGGCTTTTTCTGCCATGTCGAATTATAAAAGGAAAGTCATTAAATTTAAAGCAACTTTCTCTCTCTTTCATTCATTCGTTGCTGTAAAAAAGAAGCTTTTCTGAGCGTGTCTCTATCACGACAAAAAAGGACCCTGGATACCATTCCACACCCACATTTTGTTTTGTATCCATCTTGCAAAAGGTCAAGCCTCGTAAACATATTTTATTTGCAGGGATTCTGTGACAAACGTTAATCCTTTGACACTGGAGGACAATTCAGGTATCTCAAGTTTCTCAAAACCCCTTTCCCTTCGGCATTCGCCATAAACCCAAAAGGAATTAAAGAAACCTAAAGAAACAAAGCCCCCTTCTTTCAAGCACCCTATGTCTCCTTTATACCTCCCCTTTCAGCCCTTTTGAGGGGGATCTTTTTTCTCCTCTTATTGCTCTTTAGTCTTTACCTTCTACACATACCCCACTTCTCACTAATGTTAAATTGTTAATCATCCTCTTTAGACTTCTATGTATATATAACATGTATACATGAGCACAGTTCAATTCACCAATTCTACACGCCAATTTGCTGGATTTCTGGATTCAATTTTGACAAATCCCAGAATAAAATCCAGTCACGACCCTCTACAAATTTACCTCCATTTCTCATCAGTATCTGGAGCTTGGCTACTAAATACTATCTACAGACTACAGCTGGGAAATTTGCATACGAATTGAATATATAGAATAGAAAGGTGCATGTGGGATAGGGATTGGTCACCAACTCCCACTTGCTTCCATGACCAGAGAAGAGGAGAATGTGGGGATTGGATTATTAAAAGACACACTAGTTTATACTCAGCCACTATTTTCATCCTCCCTATTGTCCCTTGAGATTTGATGTGCTAGAGAAATTTGTCTACTTTCGACATTGACATTCAAGTGCGAGGGTGTAACTTTCTTCAATTAAAGCTCACGAACGGATTTCCTTCTTTTAATGCGTCAAAAGTAAAAAGCTCACCGTTACAAAAAGTCCAATGGACTCGGACCCTTAAGAAGGGGAGAGGCTTTTAGTCAATGTTCTTCCTCTTTTTGAGCAATGTTTATGAATTTAAGCGAGTCTTCTTCGTCAGGGCCTGTTCTCGTCAAATTATGACTTCGTGGTCGTGAAGTAGTTTTGTCGGTTGCTGCAATACACAAGTAAAAATGGTATTCGTGAGCCTAATCAGACATATGTGAAAACCCACTTGACCATTGCACTTGAGGATTTGGTTCATCTTGTCAACAATCAATCTGGGTGGGTTTGCTCTCTCTCTCTCTCTCTCTCTCTCTGAGTAGTTTGGCTTGCTACTTTGGTACTGGTTCTATTTTCTATGTCTTCCAAATGAGTTGCCTCTAAGATAAACTCTGAGTGTTTGTTGGATGTTTTCTTGTTAGTTCCTTTTTCTCTGAAAACATGTCTCTTCTGGTGGAAATCTTTCTGGAACTACAGCTATTGAAGCACATTTTCAAGAATGGTGTTTGAAGCAAGTTCTGGAGTTAAAATGCAAGAAATTAAGTGGCGGGATTCTTCTTTGAGATCTTCGAAGTACATGGAAGTAACAAGACACAAGCGTTCGAAAAGGTAGCTAATCGCATCTCTGCAACTTTGTTTGTTTTCTTTTCTTTTTCTTCTTCTTCTTCTTCTTAAAGAAGCTTTCTTCATTTTGTCTTCTTCTTCTTCTTCTTAAAAATAAAACAAAAAAAGAAACTTTTTTTTTTAATTTTTCTCACCCTTTCTTCCCTCTTTGGTAGTCGAAGACAATTGGTTATCTGTAAAACACATGGCATGGATTCTCCACGAATGGAAAATTAGAGATTAAAATTTCGATTAGTTGCAGATTTTTTATTCTTAAAGCACAAAACAAGCCTTTTTATGTTTTGGCCATTCTCTAGTTCTATTGTCTAAAAACAACAGACGCGCACCTCCCTTGACAAGTACGAATTAAAGCTGCTGAAATGTTGTATCTAGAGTTTTGTGTCTCGGGGCAATGGAGACATTCTGAAATAGGCATTGGGGTTGGGGAGTAGCCGGGTGGGGTGGGGACGAAAAACTGGAGGATCTCTTTGGCAACAAAGGTTGATCAGTTATAATACTCAAATGCATTTATTCCTGAACAAGTAGATGCGATTTTCACTTGCCAAAGCGGTTGTGACTCTGTTTTTTGGGTCTTTGTAATTACAGTGAGACCGATCAAAGAGTCAATGAAGAAAATTGGAATATTTCCCCTGGAACCACTCATCGTCCAAAGTTGGTAAGGTCATTTTTCTCTTTGCATTTTCGTTTGGTAATTCTAAAATGCTAGGATTTTTTTTTCATCATATTACCTTGGTGTTTTATTTTACATTTGCTCCCACCTTTTGGATTTAGAGTAAAAAACACGAGCACATATTATCTAGGCAATGGACAAAATTTTGAATAAATTTCCTTTTGAACCATCTTGTAAGCATTGTCCAAGTGTTTGATATTAGATTTTGTATGGTACAAGGATATGGGTAAAGTGACGGGCTATGCTGAAACCAAGATGAACAACTCCCCTAAGACTGGCATCCAACATTCTTTGAAGCAAGAGGTATGAAGCTGAATTTCTACAATCAGAACGATAATTGTATGAAAAATCAACAAGCCCATGATGATATTTTTCATTTGGTTGCCCAATTTTGAGTCACCTTAGATGAAATTAGGAACTACTTTTTCCTGTGCTATTCTCTCCAATAATTACTCTCTCTATCTATCTCTTGTTATGTCTAATTCTTGATGAAAGTTGGTATTTGTTATTTAATACCTATAGTAACTCTGTCATGTTTCTGCCTCAACCCCATGGCTTGATAAGATATTTGGCCTTTACACAGATTCTACAACTTGAGAAACGGTTACAAGACCAATTTGTGGTACGGCGTGCTCTAGAAAAGGCATTGGGCTATAGGACCTCTTCCAATGACATCTCAAATGAGAACTCAATGCCCAAGGTAGTTCTTTCCTGTCTTAATTTACTGGAATAGATGTGGATTTTTAATGCTCTTTGTGAGCAAATCGTACTATTTGCTAGTAATGTGTAGCATTGTTAACTATATGAATTTTCTGTTAGCTTTTTATAAGTTAACATTTATTCAAGAATGGTGTCTTGATCGTTTCATGGGGCTAACAGGAATATCATTGTGTGGATTTGTAATCTTACCATTTTAAACACGGTTATTTTCTGACAGTATAATGTATTTGGAGTTTGCAAAATAAATTTGGTGCTTATAAATGCATTTTTAGGTGTCCTTGGTTTTTTTATTACTACTTTGTGGTTACGTTTCAAATCAAACTTTCTTGCTTCTACCAACTAATAAGTGCTATTTTTGTTTGAACCAGTCTGCAAAAGAACTGATCAAGGAGATTGCAGTATTAGAGTTGGAAGTTGTGTATTTGGAACAGTATCTTCTCTCGTTATATCGTAAAGCATTTGACCAGCAAATTTCTGCCTTATCTCCATCTACCATGGACGAGAAGTTAAAATCACCTTTGTTCACAAAGAAAGGGATGTTTCTGGAATCTAATGGACCTGATATAACATCTGATAGAGAAAATTCACTGGGTCAATCTGGTCATTTGCCATTTACTCTGGATCCACTTGCTCATCCACATAAGGAATTCAATGCTATTGGGGCTACGGAGAAGTTATTAGATTCAGGCATTCACCGTAGCCATTCCTCACTATCACAACGTACAGCTTGTAGAACTTCTCCTCCAATGGATGCTGTAGCTAAAGCCATACGAGCATGCCATTCCCAACCTTTGTCTATGATGGAGGTAACCTAATTCTTTTGATTATCTTTTTTTTTTTTAATTCTCTGAATGATTATTTCTTTTTTTCCTACTTAAGTATTAGTTCCTTTGTCTTGTCTACAGCTTGCAGAGAACACCACTTCTAATGTAATCAGTCTGGCTGAACATCTGGGTACATGTATCACTGATCATATTCCTGAGACACCAAACAGGATTTCTGAAGATATGATAAAGTGCATGTCAACTATATATTGTAAGCTTGCAGAACCTTTGCAGATGCAAAATGGCCTTTCATCTTCTCCTCTTTCATCATTGTCATCTGTAAGTGCATTTTCTCCACACAACCAGTGTGATATGTGGAGCCCCCGGTGCAGGAAAGATTTTTCTTTTGATGAATGTCTAGATAACCCCTTCAATGTTGAAGGGTTGAAAGAGTTCAGTGGTCCTTACAGTACAATGGTAGAAGTGCCTTGGATTTGTAGAGATAGTCAGAAGCTGAGGGATATTGAACACATGCTACAAAATTTTAGGTGAGATTTTTTCCATCTGATTGCTTTTGATGTTAACTAATTGTGCTTCT
Source organism: Nelumbo lutea (assembly GCF_056320005.1). Classification (NCBI taxonomy): domain Eukaryota; kingdom Viridiplantae; phylum Streptophyta; class Magnoliopsida; order Proteales; family Nelumbonaceae; genus Nelumbo; species Nelumbo lutea. Next base: position 23,492,206 of record NC_142688.1, read on the forward strand.
CTGTATTCTTATGAAGTCAACTAATGATCTGTTGTTCTTTCCGTTTATTCTAAACAATGAACGGTTTATTTCTTTATTCCCTTCTGTTTGATAGATATGCAACTTCTTTTTGGAATCCTACCTCTAAACATCTGTCAAGGATTTAAATCCAATTTCAGGATTGAACAGTTAGCACTACTCCTTGAGTGTGGCATTTCTTGGCAAAGTCAGACATTCTACCATTAGCAATGCCCATATCATGTAGCATCACGTATATTATGATGCTACATGAATGTATAATTCAAATGAAACTATGTATTTGTTCATCTGAATTACTTACTCAAGAGTTGGACAAATGTCTCTTCTAGGACATGACAAAGCCAAGTCAGTTAAGCTGATTTAATCCCACCCATCCAGTCTAAATAAAAATAAAAGCATTTTCAATGGGAAATGTTCTGACTCCTGATGATGGTATTCTCGTACAAATATTTTTCTCAATTGTTGTAAAGCTTGAAAGGTGAAATGTTGTCATGCAGGTCACTTGTTTGTCGATTGGAAGAAGTTGATCCTAGAAAAATGAAGCATGAGGAGAGGCTTGCATTCTGGATTAACATACATAATGCATTGGTGATGCATGTAATGGTTTTTACTTTTTTTTTTTTTAAATATTTATGATTTTTTAGGAGTTATGATTAGGGCACATCCTTGAAAGGGGGCATTCCCCTAGTGAATATACCACAAGTTATGTTTCTGAAAAGATAGGCAACCCCTATGCACCTGTTGTACTTTAATAGAAATACCTTTGATATTTTCACAAGGGATGTGCCCTAATCAGCCCTCCTTTTTGGTTCTACTTGTGCTGTGACTGGATGGTCACACATTATATATATATATATATATTTTTTTTTTGTTCTACAGGCATTTTTGGCTTATGGGATTCCACAAAATAATCTGAAAAGAGTGTCTTTACTCCTTAAGGTGAGTAGGGCCTCATTGATATTCTTCTTGGAATGAAATTCTTTTCTCATCCTCTTTAATACACTCTTATACAATCCAGTCTGCATACAATGTCGGGGGTCACACTATTAGCGTTGACACGATACAGAGTTCTATTCTGGGATGTCGAATGCCTCGGCCCGGGCAGGTGGATCTCATGACTTGCATTTACCTTTGAATACTTCGAACCTTCATTCTTAATGTGTAATGAGCACTTTAATTTTATATACTCTTTTTTCCTTCTTGATTATAATTTCTTCCTTCTAATTGGTTAAGTTTTCTCTTTCTTGTGTTCATTGGAGTTTCAAGTTTCATCCCTAACTATATGTTTGTACAGGGGCTAATAAAGTTTACTTCTGTTTGTAGTGGCTTCGTTTGCTATTCTCAACAAAAAGGAAATTCAAGGCTGGGGATGATCGACAAGCATATGCAATTGAGCATCCAGAACCACTATTACATTTCGCACTTTGTTCAGGAAGCCATTCTGATCCTACGGTATGCCTTTATCCATAATCTGTCTGCCATTCGTTTATATTCTAGTATGAAATATAATTATATGTGGATGATTGTTTTTGTTTGGACAATGCTTTTCTTCCCAATAGAGTCTGCAAAAATGAGTTTGGGATATCTTTGAATTTTATACATGCCTACTGGTTCTTGGCATGTTACAGAAGATAATCCACCCAAAATATTTCTATTCAATCTCTTGTTTATCCAACATGAACAACTGATCGCATTTACTTGATTCAATATCCAGATGAAAATCCATCTTTTTATCAGAAAGAAAATCAATCTTCCATTTAATTAAGTACCAAGTACCTGGCCAAACAAGAATTCTTCCATATCTCTGATCAAAACAATCTTTGCTTAGTTTTGGTGGTACTTGGTCATAGGGGAATTTGTACAAGATATTCCAATTGGCTAATTAAACTCCCTTTGCACTTCTTCAGGTCCGCATATACACACCAAAGAGAGTGTTCCAGGAGCTGGAAATTGCAAAAGAAGAGTACATCCGTGCTACCTTTGGTGTACGCAATCAACAGAAAATCCTTCTACCAAAGATTGTAGAGTCTTTTGCAAAGGATTCTAACTTGTCTGCAGTTGGTGTGTTGGAGATGGTGCAACAGTGTATTCCTGAAACCTTAAGAAAGGCCAAGCAGAGGTGCCAGCAAGTAAGATCCCACAAGAGCATTGAATGGATCCCCCATAATTTTTCATTCCGGTATCTCATTTCCAAGGAACTGGTTAAATGATTGCGTGTGTTGATTAATGTTAGATAATCTTCACGTGAAGGGAAATACAATTGTTGTAACTAGTGTGAGTTCATCAAAGTTGGTTTTTCATAATGAAAGCCTTGATTTTTTTTTTCTTTCTTTTTGTTTCTTTTTCCTTTTTTTCCCATTCTGTACAAACGAAAAAGATTAAGCAGGAGAGAGGAAGATAGAAAGGCTGCCTGCAGTTTGTACAATGTAATATTTGTTTGTCTGTATTATGTAATGAGAAGCGTTTTGTTTTGTAACAGTGAAAAATGTAACCAACTCGATCGAGTGCCCAAACTGATGTAAATTCGTTGCCTGTGTTGTGTGCTTGACCGTATACTTGCTGCATCACTAATCCAGTTAAAGGAAGGCTTCATGCATGCCATTCATGTCATCAGTTTGTAAGCCTAGCATGAGAAAATGCATTCATTGAGAAATCTTGACAATTATATTGATAAATATTTGTTCCAGACCACCTATGATGAATGTGTTTATTGAGTCATCTATTACAAATTGAACGTTTCAACTTTCAAATGCTTTGATCAACTGCTTATGCTAATGGTCTAAGCATTTTATTACTGTTATTGTTAGCGTCTATTACAAATTGTACCATGTTTCAAGGTGGTTGTATTGTAAATGACTTCATGGAACTTTGCACAAGAATGCCACACGATATACCATCTGTTCTGTGAAAGTGTTTCTCACGTTGTTCCGGGTATGATTTTTACAGAATAAAATATGTAAAGGTAGAATGATGAAAGACTGAAAAAACCGTTGCAGGGCATAAAGCAGCAGCAGCCTAGAACCGTTATAATGATGGCTTCTTTTGAGTAATTGAGTTTGAATCCAAGAAAGGAAGTGGTGGTGGTTTACAGAAAAATTGTGCGAGTCATTATCATCAACCATGATATCATGAGCCTTGTCCGGCTATACTTTTTTCTTCTTTTTCCAGGAACATGTTAGTCTGAGACTCGTGCTCTGCTAGTCTGCCTCTTTTATCTACATATCGATCGATTTTCATACGGAAACAGAATATGACAAAGGGAGAGAATATGTCTCCATGGACATTTGTTGTGAGAAAAAGCAAAATATATATAGGCCACCATGGCAAGGAGGGGAAATATGGAACCTATTCTGGACATCTTCGGTCCCTTGTCCAAGGTGTGGTGCCTGGTCCCGAATGAGTGGAACCTACCACCCATTTGGAAGTTTCTCTCAAACCGCACGCTCTTGTTCCAACTTCCGAGTTCCACCACTCGCTCGCTGACATCGTGGGTATGATCTGGGGACTGGGGCAGAGCAGCTGCCGTGTCTTCCATTACACTTTAGACAGAGCCTTCGCGGCTTCGCCAACGGCCCACTAAACCACCGCGGTCCGCGGTGTCTACACACCACTTTGGATCAGTTGGGAGGCCAGTGGGAGAGTGATCAGTGATGTGACTCTTCAAGTTGAAGTAGTACTAGTCGTGCAATGACTCATCAATAAATCCAAGCTTGTTCCAAGTTCTAACCACCAAACCAAGTGTTTTTTCCCCGATCCTATAACTAACTAACAAGAGGACTGGGTGAAAAAGCATTTTGATCGGTTGGATCATAAGAAAATGACACTTCGGTCGAATAGAATAAAGTAATAAACAGCAAAGCAAGGGTCCCTTCTGCCTCCTGGCCCCGAATGGATATGGGGATAAGTTTTAAGTGGGGCTGTAGTAACCCAACATGATCACGCGCACGAAGCTTCAAAGCAACTCAGGCTCTTTTTTTCCAAATAAGTCAAGCTTTTCTAGGATGGATGATGAATAAGCTCTCCCAGAGTCGGTGGTTATACAGATACTTATACGGTTGTTTCTTTGCATACTCGGAAACCAAATGGGTCGTAAAAAAAGAAATTTTGCACCTGATTGATTACCATTTTTATGATATTGATTGATATTGGTTACAAACTTTTTCGGTATTAATATTATATCTTTTTGACATCATAATTGAACCCAAAACAAAAATACAGAAACGTGCCTTTGGTTATATATGTATTATTTTTTTTTAATTCTTAAAACTGAAACAAAAAACGTTTCATTAACTAGAACAATAACATGTGGATTATTACATTGGTTTTTCAACTTTGTACAGACTCTTGTATAGTTTCGTCAAGATGTTTCCAATTGTATGAACATGAATTGAATTGCGTGGGAGAATTGGAAGGGTATCAACATCACCTCAAGGGGATCTTTTCTCAATAATACTCAAAATTAATGCAATTCTGGTGATTGATGCATGTCCTGTTTTATAAATCATATAATTAGTATCCAAACCACTAAAATTTGTTCTTGTTTTCAAAATGATTATCTCAATGTTTTTTTTTTTTTTTAACAAATCCAACTCGTTTTTACGTGTAAACATAAAAACATAATTGGAATACATGTTCTAATTTTTTTTTTTTTTTTTGATGTGGTAAGACTCACAGAAAGGTGACAAGTGCTCTCTAGGTGTGCAAATGGACCGGATTATAGTCTGGTCCGAATTCAAACCCAACGCTATATTTTGGACTTGGATATCCCCCATGGGATTTTGGATCGAATAATAAGATCCGATAAAAACCAGAACGAATTCAGATCACCCCTATTCGATCCAAAAGAATTTGATCTGATTTGATCACACATACAGTGAAAATACATATTAATTATTTATTTATAAATATGTTTATATGAACTTTTATGTTTTTTCTTTTTAATAATTTGTTAAATTTTAGATTGAATTATATTCAGATATCTGACATCTTTTAAGAGATTTGAATTTAAATCAACCTTTATAAGATCAGATAGAATCCTTCGGATGGGTTATGAGATTTTCGATCCGTTTGCATCCTCCTCCATTCCGGTGGACGAGGTACACAGATACTGGGTGTCCCTAGTCCCTACTAAATGGTGTTTTTTCCGGGTCTTGTTGGATAAAGCCTAAAGGTAGTTCTGGACCTGGCATACCAAATTATCATACCACATGCCCCATGAAATGATTTAAAAGATCAGGGCGTACCGGGTAGGTCTGGATCTGCTTTGTGATTTGTGACCGGGTGGAAATTGACCTGATTCGAAAATGTAGACCCGCTTCTGATTGGGTCCAATTTTGTGGATCAATATCATATTTACTCGGGGCAAGGTTTGTCAGTCAGGCCTCTGGTACTTTAAGTTCTATTGACATTTATACCTTGGAGCCTTTAGCCATATTACCACCTTGTCACCCATGACCCATCCTAGTTGAAGGAGTTTGGATGTACTAATCTTGTTCTTCCAATCCAAAGGCTCCAATTGTATAAAAATTCAGAAAGTTACTGACAAAAGTTTTAGTTTATGTTGGTTTAAGTTTGGGAGTGGCAAATGGCAATGCCTAGCAAAAAATAGACACCATTTGCCTTGTTGTCCTGCTTGGAAGGAGAGGGAGAGGGTTAGGGTTTGTAGACTGCAGGCTTGGTCTGCATCATTCGTTTCTCATTAATTAATTAATTTTCTATGTTGACTTGAACCGTGTTGAGTGTTGACCTAAACACCATCAGCCGAGCTCCCCTCAATGCTACGAATTCTTAAGTGCTTTTGATCAGTAATTTATATCTATATTATATAGGGTAATTTTTTTAAATTAGTCTTATGGTTTAATTAATTGACTAAATATGTTTTTATTGTTTGAAAATTGACTAATTCTGTCAAAACTTATATACACGTGATCTCACGTGTTGTTTAAAATTCTTTTAAAACTCAATATTACCCTTTTGTCTCGAAAAATACTGTTCACCATCTCTTCCAATACTCGGCACAGCGGCGGCAAGCTGGCATTGACCCTCTCCACCTCCGGTCAAGTCCCTACCCTGATTTCTCTCTCCTCTTTCCCTCTTTTTCCACCTCCGGCCAGATCCCCCTCTCTCTCTCTCTCTCTCTCTCTCTTCGTTTTGCTCTTACTCCATCTCCCCCTACGTTACCCCCAACTGCTCATTGGGCACCGTTCACGCCAAGATCGCCGTGGAAAAAGCAGTTGGAAATATGTTCCTCTATTTTCCTCCATCAATGGTGGGTGTAATTGTAAAAGGACAGACAAAGAAGAACGGGGAAACTGGTAGAGGAGTTACAGTGGCTGATAATACCTGCTTCGCAGGGGACTTAGTTTGCAGAGAGAGTGGGAGCTGAAGAGACGCCTTTGAAAATGAGGAATTTGAGGGTCTCCGGGGCAAAATAAATGAAAGCCCCCTGAGAATGAGTGAAGAAACAACCCATATCCATAAGTCATGTAGAAATCCTTGAAGGGATGAGATATCCATCGTATGGACGCCCCCTGAGAATGGTATCTTTCTTCTGATGCTTCTTTGCTTTCCTCTTTTTCTTGTCCGATTTGCTAACTTCAGAAAGCATAGCCACATGCCCATCATTCTTAATTAAATTTTCGGCCCTTTGCAACATATTGTTGAGTTCCTGAACGCTGACATTCAGCTTGTTCATATTATAATTTATTGTGAACGGGTTGAAAAAACAAGGCAAAGAGTTAAGGATGGCATTCACTTGCGTGCCAAGATCTAGCTCGGATCCAAGGGCTTCAAGTTCGTTGATGTAACCCATCATCCAAAGACAATGGTCGTGAACTTGTTGTCCCTTGGACATTTGAGTAGTCATGAATTGTTTCAAGACTTTCTGCCGAGTAGAACAGTTCTGCTCTTCGTACATTGTCTTTAAACTATCCAATATGTCTTTGTCTAGTTCGATCTTGTCGAACTGCCTCTATATCAGATTGTCTAGGGCGGCAATGACATAGCAGCGGGCTAGAGAGTTTTTATCCTCCCAATCTTGGAATTCTCTCCTTCTAGCCTCAGAAGCCCTGTCGCTCGGATGCTTTGGAGCAAGATTTTTAACTACATTATCCAATTTTTTAGATGTGAGGACCAGCATGAGGTTACGGTACCAATCGGCATAGTTCGGGCCCTTAAGCTTGTTGTCGTCAAGAAGCTTTGCAAATTGTTCGTTTGCCATTTTTTTGGTAAAATAGCAAACATTAATCCACAACCTAATTTAATTCATACTCATTACATATATATGACTTTTAATCTATGTTTTATTTCCATTTGTTCATCTCTGAGATTTCCCTTTCATCTCAGTGACGGAGACAGTGGTTTGTCTCTAGAAATGTGGGAAACCAGATAGGGTGCATGGAGCCAACTGTTTCAGCTGCAAAACCCCACCACATTTCAGTGAAAGATCATACCCATTCATCATATGAGTTTTCCCTTTGGCCTCTGTCAGACAAGGTTCAGAGCCGTTTTCAGGTAAACCTTTCTGTCCAATGAGTGCTCACCCATCATATTCGTGAACGCCAAGGTACCGTGAGAGAGTTCTCATTTTCTGGTAAAGCCCCTCCCACGGTCTATGACGCCCCTACCATCTTATGAAACACTTGGACAAGCACAACAGCAAATGGATAACCCATTTTCTGGTGTGTTTCCTTATTACTGAAGGACCCATCCTCATGATAATGATGGAAGGCCTTTAGAGAGTTCATCATATGAATCTCCCTATCACATGCACACATATTTACTGGAGGGAATGAATAATTACGCCCTAGTTTGATTTAGGTCAAACCAAAGTGGTTCCTACTGACTTTCATAAAGCCAGATTTCGGTGGGCCCAAATAGGCTAGGGTTCCACACGTTTCCTCTTCAGGATGTGTGGGGGCCACCACTGAGGGAGGTCATCCAATGACCAATAGGGACACCATGGCAATGATGTGCATTCAGCCATAGTGTGCGCAAGAGCCACTATTGAATCAGCATGGGCCAAGCACTTATGGCCCATGATCGTAGCACGTCACACATCCATATATCACATGCAAGGAAGAATTGATCCAATCAATTAATATTTGTACAACCCATTTTAAAGCCCATAATATTAACCATTAATATTATCTTTATAGGTGGGTCGAATTAAATATTCAATTAACTATCAATCTTTAGGCTCATTAGTGGGAGAATTAGGGCTGACATTCAGCCTTGATCGAACCCTAGATTCAGTCTAACCAGTTTGGACCTATCTGGTTTGAATGGGTTTAGGGTTTGATCTTTAATTAAAGATTTAATTCAAGAAATTAATCTGAAATTAAATACTGATAAAGAAAACCAAGAATCAGTTAGATAGGGTTGTTCGCACAATCAATCCTACAAAACAGAGGTTAGATCACAGTTTGCAGTTTCATAAACTGCAAATCGCAGATAGCCATTCTCCCATTTGCGAAATCTCCTTCCTTGCGCCGTCATCTTTGCTCCAAAATAAAAAAAGAAAACCTAATTTCTATTATAATTACATCAGATCGAGTGATTATACATTCAGTCTAAAAAATACAAAAAAAATTATTTTACAGACCAAATTTAATAAAATAACCAAGAAACTACAAAATCGTAGGTTCCCTGCGCCAACCAAGATTTCGATCTCCATGTGTACGAACAACCCATAAATCAAGAAAATTATAAAGAACAGTTCTAAATAATAATCAGATTTATAAAATTTAATTTTAGATTAATCGTCCATTAACTGAAAACAAAATTTCCAGAAAAAACATATATTTGCGCAAATCGGGTAGAACGCCTTCTGCCCATTTGCGCAGGTTCAGATTTGATTCAATTCGGTTCAAGACTTGAACCTGGCTCTGATACTATTGAAGGGATGAGATATACATCGTATGGACGCCCGAATCTTGTAGAATAGAATAGGCGAATTTCAAAAATTTTCCTCCATCCTACTAGGAATTGTATTCCCTATTTTAGAAAAATCATATTTTTCAAGGATCAATCTTGAACCAAGAACCGAACCAGGTCTGAACAAAAGTAGTAGGAAATGGATATACTTGATATGGAGAAATAGTATCTCCCAATGGAGGTGTCCACGCCCAAGGAAGGAACAAAAAACTGCTCCCATTGAGCAGAATCAACAGTATTCTTCACAAGAACTGAATCCTTTGCAAGAATCAACTGGATGGCACGTGAGCACTACTTCCAATCAGCCCTTTCACAAAGGACTGATGTCAAGATCCTATCTTGATCCCCTACTGACAAGAGAAGAATGAACTGGCAGATGTGGTGGTGACAGGAAGGAGGCGACAAGAAAGAATTGTGTAGAGGTGTTGAATTCTTCCTTCTGTGATTTCAGCTCTGAAGAAGACTTGAATATCTCTTCTAAAGGCTGCCGCCCCCTCCTCCTTTTATAAACTTAAAGGGATTAGCTCCTAATCCCATTAGGAGTTGTTGATCCAAATCACATTTGGATCAGAATTCCCCTTAAGTGATAAGGGTAAACCCTTATCTTATCTGTAGATTAGATCAACCCCCTTCCTAATCCTATTTGGAGGTTTCTAGATCTGAATCACATTCATATTTGGACTCTCTGAGTGGATAGGGTTCAGACCCAATTCTATGTGCTAATCTAATCTCAGAATTTGCCCCTTATTTAACTGATCAAATCGGTCTAGTTCGAAATGGGCTTCCTTGTATGGCATGGGACCCAAACATTGATCTACACATCAGCCACATGGGTTCAGCCCAGCCTTTGTTACAAGGCCTGGCCGAATACACTGTTATGGACAGTGCACCCCCTGAAACCCATCACATGGGCTCTATGGCCCAACACTTACCCTAAGTGGTCCCTGGGCCAAGCTACCTTGTAACACCCAGGGACTGTGGGCAGATGCAAGATTAGCTCATCAGCTATTACCCTCAATGGTCTTACACTTAACCTCTCAATCCATAATGATCAAACACTATCCGACAAGAGATGACCTCTCCCTCGGCTGCAAGGAACAGTGCTGCACTCTTTGCTCACATGGATCCTGGGATTTAAAACATTTTACAAACGTTTGGAAACCATAATATATATACTTTTATATCTCATATAAAATATATTTTGCAAAACAATTCTCAACGATTGAAATCGGTTGCTCGCAGTTTTGGTTTCCATCAGAGAGAGTGCATCCCCGATCATTACCTTTGTCTGACAAAGGGGTTATCACCCACTTAGATGAGTTCTTAGACTGTCCCAACATACCCAGGTTTTTACCCCCGCTAAGGATTTCACTGATTGGCGTATCAAAGACAGTCCAATCCGACACCTAGTGTAGTATCATAATCGAGTCTAGGGGTCAGGTGTAACTTTTCAGTTTTGCCCATCAATCTCTAAGGTCCAGGACAATACTGAAAATCTGGTCCGGTTTAAAGATTCAATTAATCCTACACTACATGTGCCTTGGGTCTCACCTTGGCGGCTGAGACAGGCCACCCCAACATTTGGCAGCACACCGGTGTTAGCCTTGGTAGGACAAATTTTCCCAAACTTATCCAACGGTTGTGAACATTATAAACTAACACGAGTCTCATGAATGTCCAGTTTAAAGGTATTGCATAAAAACACACCATAGGAATATAAATCAAATATGTACAATACATCATTCTGATTGGAGCTAAGGACATGCAACTGTATCTGCATCTGCATCTGCATCTCTGTGTCTTTCTATCAAAGCTTTGTCCTCCAACATCCTCTCCTCTCCTCTCTGCTCTATGAAATTCAGATCCATTTGTCTCGATCTCTTCTAAATGAAAGGAAAGCAGAACAAGAAATCAGAATGCAGGCCTTTATGAAACCCACCAACATCATCTTCACGTTCGCTGCCTTCCAAATGTTTCAGAAAAACCTGAAAGGATTTAATGTTTTATTGAAAACTTTGCTACTCACACAAAACCCAATATATCTAGAGACAATGTGGGAAGTCAATGCTTTTATTGAAAACTTTTCTACAGTCAGGCTAACTGAGAAGGTGTTCTCACCCTTTCTGGGTACTAGGCGAGATGTCGATGATGAAAATGGCGAAGGGCAATATCATCATTTAATGAAATTGGTAAAGGGAATTACAGGGAATTAGAGACGGAAATGGGGAAATGTGTATCGTGGCTCATATGATGGAGTTATGACACGGAGATGACCGATGTCATTGGTAGCATTTTTCGGTGATTGATTTTTCACCATTTTCTTTCCTGGCACCACAAGAGTCCCTGTTCATGATCAGTCTGATGACACAACCGGTGATTCTCAGCCCTATTCAACGACATGAATTATAGTCGAACAGTGCCCGGGGACACCACCGTTTTCTGAATGATTTGCACTGAACAGCGGCACCAGTACAAGTGTCTGGCACCAATGCCATCGCCGGCATAGGAGAGCCAAAGCAACAACCAAAATCCCTGGCCTCGAGAGGAGGGGACGAAGGTAATATTGGATTTTAAAATAATTTGACGGAATACCAATGGATGCTAACTACAGGGATATAGTTAGTCAATTGTCAGAAATAATAGAGATAGTGCAAGATAATAGTTAAACAGTAAGGATATAGTTTGTCAATTAATTAAACAATAAAGGTAACTTAAAATATTTATCCTATTAAATGCAATGTGAAACTTTTTTTAACTAAAAGTACCATTTATTTATTTGTTTGGAAAATGCTATAAAAGTCATTTTATTATAGTTTTAATGACAACTTTAACGGCTACTATAATGACCATATGTGTATTTAATCCATCTTTAATTATTGTAGGAGTTGAAAGTGTAACTTTAATTATTACTTTCCACATCATTTAATCCCCTCTCGTTAAGTCTTATACTTAAGTTATTAAATCCCATTTTCTCTTATTAAATCCTATATTGTTTAAGTTATTTTTCACTAATAAATGTTACTAATTAGATATATGCTAATATTTTTAACAATATAAACTCATATATTTTAAAACTAACTCAAAAACAAAATAATTCTTTATCTAAGTGGTGGCTAATCTATTCAACCATCCGAATTAAATTTGATCAACTTATGAAGTCATAGTAAGGTAATAAAATTTTTAAAATATAAATAAATATGAAAATTTACAAAAAAATGTAGAAAAAAGTAGTCATATTTATGATATTTTTATTAATTAAATTAAAAATAAGTGTAATAAACAAGAATTATTTTTATTGATAATGAAAATGAAATGCATAATTTAGAATTAACCAAAAATGAAATACAAAAAATAATAATAAATAGTTTAACTTTTGCGTTAAATGTTTTAACATTTAATGTCATAAATAAATAATAAAATTTAATAAAATATAAAAATACAAAAACAAAAAAATATAAATTTTGCAAAAAAAAACATTCGGGCACATGTATAATATCATGTATTTATCATATTAAACAAAAAGTAAATATGACATATCAGAATTATTTTTACATACAAATACAAAAACTTTATAGAAAAAAGTTGAACACATCTATAATTCTATATTTACACTACTATTAAAAATATGAATAATATTGTGAAACTTTCTTTTGACTAAAATCAAGGTTTTAACAACTGATCCATAAATGAAACTGCTTTGGCTTCTGATTTCTAGACCAACGGTTCAACTATCCAGTTTGAGCAAGTCGATAAGATGTAAAATATAATGCAATTTTTTATTTTGACCATTAGGTTATGATTAGGTTAAAAGTCCACCGTATATATACCTTATTATGAGAGGGGAGTGTGAGAGTTTGAGAAAGAGGCGATTGGTTAAAGTTGAAAAGTGAGAAAAAAGAAGAAGAAAGAAAGAAATAACTGCCACCAGCAGCTATCTCTATGTTCATCATTACCACTGTTACAATACCATTTGTCCTCTTTTTACATCTTTCTCATGTTTTTAATTCTCTCTCAACTCCAAGATCATTTGCTTCATTAATGTATCTTAGATTTTAATATAAGATCAGTGTTTAATCTCCCATGTCTTGCATCAATTTTTTGATTTTTTTTATTGGAGTTGCAACTTTTTTTTCTATTATAACTTAAAAAGAATCACAAAAATGAGAAAACTCAAAATCAAAATGGAAAAACTAAAAAGTCTAACTAATTTTGGCTATCGGGAATAATTGAACAAGTTTATGAGATATGAAAGTTTCTTTTTTGATTTTTGATTTTCTAATTTGTATTTTAAAATAAAAAAATTTGGAAATAGTTTTGAAAGAAACCCAATAACATTAATCAGGCAAAAAATTTTAACAGTTAAACTGTAATAATGGTTTAGGGCCAAAATGGAATTGGTGACTTAACTGGTTCCCAGTCCAAACTGTTTAACTGTCCGGTCTGGTCTGATTTTAAAAAATGTGACTAAAATACTCATTTTTTAATTTAGTTTCTATTTAATTGTAAGATTTAAATTGTAATTTGAAATACTACTTTTCACCTCATTCAATTCCCTCTATTTAAATCTTACATTTTTTGATAAATGAATAAAAGAATAAAAAATACACCAAAAAGATAAAACACTACAAAAAGAAGAGTTTAGTCAAATAAGTATGCCTGTCAATGATACTTGAAATTTCATAATTTGATTTGATTATCACATATTTGGATGAGGTGTTTATGTAATTAGATTTGAATTTTACAATATGCATCTGATTAATAATAAAAAAACAAAAAAAAAACACAAAGTTTATTGAAAAATTTGGATATATTATTACTATAGTTATCATCATCAAGAATTTCCACATGCAAACCCTAACTTTTTGGTTTGAGAAAGGGTATAAAAGTCATTTTTATTAAAGTTTTAATGTCAGCTTTATGTCTACTAAAATGCTTATACTTTTGTATTTAATCCATTTCTAATTGGAAGGGTTGAAAATGTAACTTCAACTATTATTCAAAGTATTAAATCCCATTTTCTCTTATTAAATCCTATATTTTTTAAGTTATTTTTCACTAATAAATGCTACTAGTTAGATCTATGTCAATATTTTTAACAATATAAACCCATATGTTTTAAAATTGACTAAAAAACAAAACCAGTTTTTGTCCAAGTGGTAGCTAAGCAATTCAACAATTTGAATCAAATAGGTCAACTTATGAAGTCATAGTTATGTAGTATTTAAAATATATATATATATATATATATATATATATATATATATATATATATATATATATATATATATATATATATAATCATAAAAAATTAGACATATGTATGATATGTTTATTAATTAAATTAAAAAATAATTATAATAAACAAGAATTACTTTTATTGATAATGAAAATGAAATACATGATTTAGAACTAACCAAAAACAAAATATAAAATTTAATAATAAATAGTTCAACTTTTGGGTTAAATGTGTTAACCTTTAATGTCATAAACAAATAATAAAAATTAATAAAATATAAAAATACATAAATTTTGCAAAAAAACATTCAACCACATGTATAATATCATATATTTATTATATTAAATAAAAAGTAAGTGTGATATATTAGAATTATTTTTACATAGAAAAATGAAAAAAAGTAGAAAAAATTGAACACACCTATATTTCTATATTTATATTACTATTAAAATATGAATAAAATTGTGAAACTTTCTTTTGACTAAAATACTCATTTTTTAAATTTAGTCCCTATTTAATTGTAAGGTTTAAATTATAAATTGAACTACTACTTTTCACCTCATTCAATTATTTTTATTTAAATCTTACAATTTTTTTTGATAAATTAACAAAAGAAAAAGATACACCAAAAATAAAAAAACACTACAAAAAGAAAAGTCTAGCAAAGTAGGTAGGCTTGTCAATGATAATTGAAATTTCACAGCTCAATCGGATTGTCATATATTTGGATGAGGTGTTTATGTAATTAGACTTAGTTTTTTCAAATTGCATTTGATTAATAATAAAAAATAAAAAATACATAAAATTTATAAAAAAATTTGAATATATTATTATTATTATTATTATTATTATTATCAACATCTAGAATTGCTACATGCAAAGCATGTGCTTGTTTACTAGTTGTAGAGAAAAAAGGGAGATCAAGAGTATTCTCACCTCAATCCTCACATAGTCACATGACATGAATTTCTTTCTCATGTTGTTATCTACTTTTAAATTGAATTATTAAAATAAATATAACAAGGACAAACCCTAAACATGAAGCACCAGGGTTCCCTATAAGTAAAAACTTTGCACACACTTTTAAAGCATGGGAATCCAGTCTTACATAGCAAAAACCTCCCCATGAATTCAATATACATTATGGGAGATATTCCCAATGTGTGTGGTTGAATGCTATGTGAGCAAAGTTTTTGCTTGTAGGGATCTAAGCTTAAATGTGGATAGTAGCCTCCATCCAAACTAGTGTTAAAATCCAAATTTAACAATTAAAACTTAACCAAATACTATTCAAACAACATGCAATATTGCATGAGTTTACTTTCTATTTATTGTTATATAGTGAGGTTAATAACATGATGATGACCCAACAATTAAGATGGAGGCACGGGTTCAAATATGTGTAACTACACACTCTCTCTATGGTAAGGTTAGTGGACCTCATATGTACCTTGCGTTTGCCGCCAGCCCTTAATCCCCTACAATAAATGTGTAATATGTAATATAAAAAAGTCAATAACACATTATACTCTACAAAGATTGTATCTAAACTAAAGTCAATAACACATTTCTTTTGGTTGTAAAAAAGGAATCTAGAGTGTGGAGAGAGGAAAATAAATGGATTAGATTTTTGGCAAGGTGATTTGGACGTGAAGCCCAACATTATATAATAGAGATAAATTTTAACATAAAACTTTGCCACATGTTTTAAATAAGCGAAGGCCTTGCTGTTTGAATACTCCACTACTCTAGATGGTGGAATATAGCATGGTTGACGTTTGACAGGGAAAGAGGTGGTTCTTGGCTTTAGGAATCTTCCAAGCGGCAAAATTAGGTAGTTTAGTCGAGTCAAGATCTAGTGTTTGCAAGATTGTGTATGACAGGCTATATAACTAATCATGAGTGAATATGCCATTTTCTACGCACTTGGGGTCCTAAGTCAAGTTCCTTATCAGACTCCTTGAGGGCATCAATTCCTCCATCTTGTGTTAGACTTTTAACCGCATGCCCTTTCAGATACTAATACATTTTGCTACATGGAATATTCTCGGATCATTTAAGGTTTTAGACTTCTTTCTCCCGTGGTCATATGTCCCAAATACCTCTAAGTCAACAGTGAACCCATAAAACCCTACGTTCTGTTTGGTTTTAAAGAAAAGGTAGGGAAAGGACCTATACTTACCTTTTCATTCCTTTTCCTACATTTTTTCGAACCAAAGACAACCTTAATGGACCAGATTTCTATAGGATGACTTTCTTGGGGGGCCTAAAACAGGCACAAATAGGGGTGTTAATGATCGAATTAGACAATATCCGAATTCGAATTCAATTAGAAAATTTGATATTTGAATTTGAATTGGCATCTAATGGATATTGAAAATCAATGTTCGAAACCGAATTCGATTATATATTTGAATATTCAATTCGATTCAAATTTGATTGATTATTTGTTTTAGGTAATTAATAAATATACAAAATAAAAGTTTTATTTATATAAAGTAAATAAATATATAAATTATTTATATAAATAAAACATTATATATAAATATCAAATTGAATAAGGTCATATCCAAATTCGATTCGATTACTTAAATGGTATGAATAGGATATTCGAATTTCATTTGATTATGTCGAATCTCAAATTCGAAATCAGATTTTCAAGTACCGTTGATACCCCTAGGCACTAGCCTGTGTATCACTCCGCTTGGGCCTTGGTGGTTAACATCAATCAATAGCTCATATTGATTCCTAATTGTCTTAGATCACTTGTTGCTTTAGCTTATTCCATCCACAAATCATCATCATCATCCATGCCTTATCCCAACTATATAGGGTTGACTACGTGAATCCTAGTTTGCCAATTTGTTCTATTTAAAGCCATATCCATTGCTAAAATGTTAGTGCTTAAATCATTTCTATTGACCCATGTTATTTTTGATCTACCTCAAGCTCTTCTAGCCCCTTTAATGTGTAACAAATCACTTCGTCTAAGTGATGAAGTTGCTTGTCTATAAGCACATATCCAAACCATATTTGTCTACTCCCTACTCCCCCCCCCCCTCTCTCTCTCTCTCTCTCTCTCTTATTTGATCACCTATTGAAGCTTAGGTTCATATGGATAGCTTCATTCCTAATCATATCCTTTCTAGTTTTCTATTTATCCATTTTAGCATTTGAATTTTTGCCACATTCAGTTTTTGGATATATTGTTTCTTGACTGCCCAACACTCTCCTTCATATTACAACTATTTTGTAGAATTTTTTTTAGTATAACTAGTATTCGCCTATCACATAAAATTCCAAATATACCCCTATTTTGTCCATTCTAACCTTTGGGTGACATCCTCTTCAATCTTTCCCTTGTTATGAATTATTGAACTAAGTATATCTTGATTTACACTCCTATTATTACTAATTTACATGTCATATACTTAGTTTTAATCTTACTTATTTTAAAATTTTTTGTTTATAATTCATTTGTCCTTTAGTTTATTTTTGCAATTAATCATTCATTAGTTTCATCAATAAAAACAATGTCATCAACAAACAACATGCACCGTAGAGATTCCTTCTAAATATATATGTTTAGTCTATTCATTTATAATCAAGGCAAATGGATAAGGGCTAAATGTTGAACCTTGGTGAAGAACCATAGTAATTTTAAAATTTGAAGTCTCTCCCACTAGTGTTCTAACATTGGTTGTTGCCCCCTTGACAGTTCTCCAGTATGCTAGATGGCGGTTATAACTCTTAGCCTTGCCGTCTTTTATGGATTGGTTGGAAGTTATTGATTCTGGCTGTTTGGCTTTGTAACTTCTATTGTTAGTTATCATCTTTGTTGGAAACCTCTCATATCAGTTATGCTTGCCGGTTGTGGTGGTTTGGAAATGTACTTATCCACTTTTGTCGGTGATTTAATTTATCTTGCTTTGGTTGCAGAAGTGTTCTTTCGATTCTCCTTCATCCATATCTTTATTTTGTTATTCTTGAAAAATTGTCTCTGAACTTTATTTGGCCTTTTTGGCATCTCTTTGTATCAATCTCTTGAAAGAATGAAATATGTTTTAAGCCTTAAAAAAACTATAGTTTAATGCTTATATATTCCTTTTTTTTTTAAGGACTACACAATGGGAGGCCTCCAACCCAGGTGCACACGGGATTTGATCCCAATCTCCTCTATGACCGGGAGACCTTACCAACCAATTGGTTGGCACCTTTCTAATGCTTATATATTCCAAGTTACTAAACTAAGGCTGCCTTTTTAGAGTTAAAATACCCCTATGAACACCAAATCTTTAACAGAAAAGAAGGAGATGAGACCTTAAAATAAGGAATGCAAATGATTTCTTTGTTCCACCTTGTCCACAAATTTGTACGCATCTTTGCCTATTTGACATTATAATTGGGTGTTAGTTACTGTGACAATTCAGTAGGGACCATCCTATCACACTCTTATCCACTTAACATTACACTTGGATTAGGTTGCATTGCATCATTTATGAAGAATGCCCCATGAAAAAGATAATCGGATTAGGTTACACTTCATTGTTTATGAAGAAGGCGCCCATGAAAAAGATAAATAGAGATCCATGTCATCAGAATTGTAAAAGTTTTAATGTCAACCTTATGGTTGGGCTTGGGACCAGCGGTGTAAAACAAATCAAGCCCACAGTGGCCAAGTTATTATTCCATCCACAAATATTGATTATTTTTAGTTATTTTATTTCCCTAGGAAGATTCCGAACCGGGTCGACTACTTCCCACATTCTGGACTCCACCCCGGTTGGCCTCCACAGCGCATGTTTTGGCGGTTTTAGTTGTTTTTGGTCGATTGGCCGTCTTGAGTTCTCTCTCTCTCTCTCTCTCCCTCTCCCTCTCCGTGAGTAAGGTCCCAGTTCAATGTCAACCGTAGAAGTGGAAATAAAGGTAAATAAAATGGAAGATTTATTTTAAAATCTTAGAAGTAGAAGCAGAAGGTAAATCAACGGAGACAGGAACATGGACGGAGACGAGATTGGCGTAGTTCTATCTCGAGCTTCTGAGCTTCGTTCGAAGATTAACAACTACATCAACAATGCCACGACGCGGAACAAAGACTACCTAGGAGAAAACGGTTTCTGTTCTCTCGACGACGGCGGTCAAGCTGACGATGAAGCTGAGAGTCTTTTGAATATTCGCGACGCTCTTGAGTCGCTCGAGGAGCAGCTCGCTTCCTTGCAGGTCAGTCCCTTTTTGGCATTCTACGTCATTTTGCTCCCTGTTTTTCTATTTTCCTATCTTTGATGTGGTAACAATTCGAGGAACTTTCGTTGCATACTTGGGCTTCCGTGGTTGTTCTGTGAAACGTTTAAGACTTTTCTCTACTTCCGTTTCTTTAAGTTAGGGTTTCTGTTAGTATTTACCTTTTCTCAAACCACCCACCTGGTCATGATTTGTGATATTCAAGTGTCTGCTGAGTTTAGTAGCTGAAACGGATAACTTGTGGAAGGCATGCGGACGAGCAACCCGAAATATTCACCTTTTTTTCCGATAAGATACAGAATTAAAGAAATTTATACCTTATTCATATTCTTGGTATTTCATTTTGCGTATTTGGCAAGTCTGCCACGTTTTACTTTATTCTTTTCTAATCCTGTCAATGTTTTTTTGATGAATGTTCTAGTCCTGTCAATGTTCTTTTCCCAAAAGAGCCAGGTTAAATGAAACCTCAAAGTCTGGTAAGAATTACCATTTGAAGTATCTTGATAATGACAATTGTATATAATTTGTCAACTTATAGTTCAACTTCAAATTCGATGACATAATTTTCCACTAGAAATGACTTGGACAACCTTCCATAAAGGCAAATGTATTTTTCTTTAGCTATATTCTGATAACACTTTGTAATGCTTAAGAAAGCAGCAAAAGTCTTGGTTTCTTAACAATGCAGAATTACATGTTGAAGTTGAGATGGGACTCAATAAACTAAACTGTTGTAGTAATTTGGTTGCCACAGACTAAGATGCCAAGATATAAACAAGTATGGAGGAAACAGGGATATGACTCTTCATTTCTCAAAATCTATGATAGCAATGTGCATGCTAATAGCCATTTCCATCCAATATAATATAATCAAAGGAATTTACTGATGATGGTGAAATAAAAGAGTGCAGCTCCTGCACTCCATACAAATGGAAAGGACTAGCACAAAACATCTGATGCAGCTAATATAAACATTGTATAATACAGTAGAACGATACAAAGATCTATTCTTCTGAAAGAGTGATGGCATCCCAAGTCCCTTAGTCAATAGCCTAGCTAAGGAATTAGCTGATGTCAAAATCAATTTGGATGAGCTTCATTTTAGATGTCAATGATTTGTGGCTTTGCATCTCTACTGAAGTTCTGAAAATGTCCTGGCCCATCTTTCTTTCTTATTCTGAGATGGGGAAACTTTCATTCAAACCAAAAGGGAGGGTGTACATGAGATGATGTACAAAAGGGCTAAAAAACCAAAAAGAAATAGCCCTATCATAAATCAAGTAAGCTATTTGCACTATGCAAAATCTCTTTGTTTGGAATGTAATGACATATATTTTAGAATCTCTTTTTGTCTTTAACCTATCTAGATTCAGGGAGAAGTCCACTCCTGAACCTTGTAAAAGTGCCATGATCATTGCCTTGATAGAGCCTCTTTCACTAATATGTACCATTCCGGTGGGGGTACGATATGTGGAAGTTGGAACACTATGAAACCAAAGGTTTGATTCTTTTCGTCTGTATCTGACTGATACAGGTGGGGCCTGTATTGGGTCTGTATCAGCCAATACAGGCCTGATACGGACTGATACTATGTATGTATTGGCTGATACATTCAGATTTTGATATTATATAATACCACTCCTCTCTCTAATAACTCCTATAAGTACTCTCTATAAACCCTATATTTACTCCCTCTCTCTCTAATAGCTCCAATAATTACTTTCTCTCTCCTATATTTAATGCTACATTTAACATATTTAATTAATATTCAAATTCAAATTTAAAGTATGTCATTAAATACGCCTTAAAGCCTTAAGCTAGCTATAAAAACTACAAGTAAGAGGATTTGAACCCTGATCATGATGGTCCCTCGCAAGTAAGTTGTCCTAGAAATAAAATAGGAACAAAACTTCAGCCGTTCAGCGCTCTACGTTCCTTGTATATTGGCATTCTTGGCCTTGTAATTACTTTTTTGAGGTAACCTGTCCCTCCTTTAATACAATATACGATATACTTATAGCTTATAAAAACGGAATAATAAACTCCTTTCTTATTAATAATATTTTTATTCATCTTATTATAAAAATGAACCTCCCACATTTGGGACTTGCATATATATAACATAGCTGCACAGTTAGAAAGTTCACTTCAGGTTTCTTGTTTTGGATGCCTTATATAGGATGTTTGGTCATTCTAGTGGTGGAGTTTTGCCCGCCCAGTGCCACTTTTTTATTTATTTTTTGATAAGTAGTGCCACTTATTGAATTAAATGAGTAAAGAATGTCTGTGGGAGATTTCCTAATCCCCAATGTTATTATCAAACTCGACAACACTATGTTAGCATGATTGGGCTGTCTACAACTTGTAGCCAGCCAGGCCAGGTTGAGGCCCAGCTTCACAGTAACTGTTACTTGTCCTAATGAGTGGGCCATTAGTGAGTCCATGGGGTTGGGTAATTAGGGAGCTTCCTTGTAACGTAGAATCATAAAATGAATAAGTTATATGGGTTGAGAATCTTACGATATTGATTGGATCCATTATGAGTTAAGTGATACATTAAATTGTTTACATGGAACTACGAGAATGTTGCATGGCTGATGGTTGTTGAATTGGTCAAGTAGCGTGGTGTTTTGGTAAGATAGAGTTGGTTAAAGTCTTAAAACAAGGAGAGAATTTCTCCATTAGTTATTATTTGAGTGATGTAAATCCTATCTCATGTATTTAAGATGTTCTTAGAGTTAATGAAGAACTTCAGTTTATTTCTCTAATTTGGACTCTTGTCAGAGTTTGGGGGTGGTGGGTATCCTCAAACTCATCCAACTGTTCAAATTTCTCTTTGCTTATGTGCCAAAATCGGTGAAAGGGAAGAATAAAGTGATTTTATCTGATTTCCCTTTTCACATCAGTTGCCCAAACATTGCTGCTCCAATGACCTGTTACTTGGTCTCTCTCTCAGGCAAGTAACAAATGGTATTAGAGAAGGGATGGATCCCAGCTTTGAACGATGCATTGTACAATTGGAGAGTGAAGTTGGTTCTTTTGTGGTTGGGCAGGAAAAAATGATGGAACAGGAGATAGGTGAGGCGTCTTATTTGCCTTGCAGGTCTAATGGAGATTAACTAAGTGGGCCCATGACCCACAGGTCCCCAGCTGGGGCCATGAAAGGGGGAATTCTAAGGCACCTAATGGAGGAACTTTGAAGAGATCTCAATGAAATGATGTGCAAGCTTCAATGAGATTTTGCCAAGATTATGAAGAATATTAAGTAAACTATTGTGGTTGTATCCAGATCCAAAAACTGCAAAGAAATCTAGTCGATTTTGTTAGATCCCAAAGCACCCCACAAGAAAAAGAAGACAACAATGCGGTGATCAATAAGGCATACTGCATGGACAAAGAAAAATAAGTCAGTGAAGAAAGATCGGGAGACAGCATCAAATTGACAGTCAATGCAGAAACATATGGTGGGGATGGTACCAAAGATGAAAAATAGGAAGAAAATTCATATCAAGGAGAAACTCTACATCAAATTCAAATTCCACCCTTTATTTATTATAGAATTCAGTTTTTAGGGTTTTATTTATCCTTTATTGTAATCATCCTTTTCATTTGGGATCTTGGAGGTTTTGACCTTAGGGTAAAGCCAATTTTAAGGGGGGTGGAATGTTATGTGTCCTAATAAGTGGGGCGTTAGTGGTCGATGAAGTCAAGATAATTAGGGAGTTTCCTTGTAATGTGGAATCATAACATGAACAAGTTATAGGGATTGAGAGTCTTACGGTAGTGGTTGGGCACATTATGAGTAGGGAGTGGCGCATTAAGTTGATTACATGAAAATATGAGCACACTGCATGGATGAGGGTTGTTGAAGTAGTCAAGTAATGTTGGTAATTTGTTAAGATAGAGTTGGTTAGAGTCTTAAAATAAGGAGAGAACTTCTCCATTAGTTATCTTTTTTTTTTATGGAAAAGGTAAAGTAATTTTATTCTACTAAAAAACAAACAAGCTGGGATCAGACCCAGAAGGGCAGCCTGAAGACCACAGCAGTTACACTTTCCACCAGAAATCAGAACAATAAAAAGAAGACAAATTCAGACTTCCTCAGATACAGATATCCAAGAAATCAGTTTGCCCACTTCTCCATTAGTTATCAATGGAGCATTGTAAATCCTAGCTCATGTACTTAAGCTGTCCTTGGAGTTAATGAAGAAATCAGGTAGGTTTTCAGTCAAATCTTTTTACAGCAGCCTTTGCAGGGAGGGGGAAGATAATTCCCTGAAGACTTGGTATGGAGGACGGTGGTTCCTTTAAAATTCTCCTTTTGTCTATGGGTGACAGCTTTAGGGAGGTGCTTAACAGTTGACAATTTGTCAAAGAGAGGTTCGGTAGTAGAACCAAGCAGATGAGTCCTATGTGGTAACAATTCTGAAATGTTGGAGCATCTCTTTCTGCACTGCAGAATCAGTTGGGTAATTTGGATGAAAATGCTAGAGAGTTTTGGAGTTCAGTCGTGCCTCCCAAGGAATGTATTGGATCTGTTACGGGGCTGGGGTCTGAGGGGTCTGCGAGGAGAGGTAAGATTGTATGCAAGGTGTTGCAAGCGGTGGTGGTGTGGTCAATCTGGTCGGAAAGAAATATGAGACTATTTGGGGAAGGTTATATTTCCTGGGTGGCGACTCACAAACTGTTCAAGAATTGTCCTTACAATTCTTTTTTGGAGCATAATAATCTTTTTGTATGTTTATATTTTGTTTTTTTTTGAGATGTACAAAGCGCTTGTCTTGCTCAGTGCCTCAGTGGGCAAGGCTGTTCTCTTTCAGTCTTATTTTTAATGAAATACTTTACCTTTTCTCTCAAAAAAAAAAAGAACTTTGGATCTTCTCTCTAATTTGGACTGTTATTAGAGTTTGGAGGCAGTGGGTATCCTTAAGCTAACCCATCTATTCAATTTTCTCTTTCTTATGCATCAGAATAGGTGAAAGGGAAGAAGAAAGTGATTTCATCTGACTTCCCTCTCACACCAGTTGCCCAAAATCACTGTTCCAATGACCTATCACTAATTCTCTTTTTCAGGCATGTAACAGTATTATTGTAGGTTAAGGCCTTTTTTCCCGAGAAAAGGTAGCTTTCATTCAATAAAAAGGGGAAGTACATGAGAAGATGTGCATCAACAAAGCAAAAAGCAAGAAGGCCATACATGCCTACATAAGCAGAGATCTGTCACTATACAGATAATCCAAGTGTGCACCAGACTTAGTTAGGCCATCTGCTACAGTGCTACTTCATTTAGTTCCCTAGGAATCCAGCATAAGTTTACATCCATCGAGTTCAGAATGTCTCTTGCTTCAATCAGGTAGTGAGCTAGTCTCCGAGGACCCACTTGGCCCCTCCTCTCTTAGCCACTTGATGGTATTTGCAGAGTCTCATTTGATGGTTAAATTCAAGATGCTAAGATCTCTAGCTATGTGGATATCAGTGAAAACATCCATAACCTCTGCCTTGGTAGAGTTTCATCCAGGTTTCCTATGATACTAATTGAAGTTTAGAGTCTTCACTCCTTCCTTTGTAGAGACTGTGCCTCAGGAGGTGGCCCAAGGCCTTGGGTAGGAGAATAGGAAGTTGACCACATTCTTGTGAAGGTCACTTATGGATATACCTTTGAAGAGCTCTGAGTTAGTGACCCACAGAAAGGAACCAAGGTATGGGGAGATCAATTCTTCCCAAGATCTAGACTTATTCTCAAAAATGCGGTTGTTTCTTTCTTCCCAAACATCCCACATCACTGCATGAACAATAATTTGCAGGAAATCCTTAATGTATTCAGGACAGGAGTAATCCAGCGGTCATCTATAAGGTTAAGAAAATGTTGCCAATTTTTCCTCGTTTCTTGACAATGGAGAGGTAGTGATCAACAGATAACACTGAGGCATAAAATGCCTCTTCAAATAAGCTTCTGGAACAAAGAGGAATGTGGGGGCAACAAATCTTCTTAGAAGGGAAAGGGGTGCTATGCACTTCTGCAATCAGAACCTCAAAAAAAGACTTGGTTGAAAACTTTCCGGCAGGGTGAAGTTTCCAAATGCGGCTATCAGTAAAGTTAGGGGAAATGTAAACCTCCCTAAAGGTATGAAGAAGTCAGCAACCTGACTTCTACATCCCTTAGGGATCTTATAAGGTTCAGGTTCCAGTTGATTTCAGAGGGGGAGGGAAGGAGGCAGGAGGAGATGTTGGAATTTTGGTTCAGGGAGAGGCCAAATAACTGAAGGAAACAGGCAGCCAAAGTAGAATGACCCTACCAAATGTCAGTCCAAAATTTTATCCTATTTCCATTTCCCACTTTATACCTAATAAAAGAATAAAGCTATTATAAATGGAGGTTATACCTTTCCAAGGGTTGGTTTCTTTCACCCGGTTCCATTGGTACTACAGTAGGTAGCCAAAGGTATTTATTGACATCTATGATGGTTTGTAATTTGAGTGATAAATTAGGATTGTACAATTGGTAGACATGTAATGTGCTGATGTTTACTCTACATGCAATTCCAGCTTCGAATTCTCAGTGCAGCCTGCCTTTTGAAATTCTGTCCTAGTTGTGGTTGAGTCTATTGGGATGAAAAATCCACCTTTTGAAAATTTGAAATTCTCAGTGCTACCTCTTGGTATGGATATTATTTCTTTTTTCATTTTTTATCTCTAACAATGACATAGATGTCAAGGTGATGCCTAGGCGACAAGGCGCCCTTGGGGGCTTACCTCACCTAATTGCCAAGCAGTTTTCTACAGTGTTTTATAAAAAAAACTTTTATATTCTTAATTTTTTGAGGTTATAATTATAAAATAGACATTATTAAACTAAAATAATCATTTTATGTGTTTATATACTAATTTCTTTTTATTATTTTCTTGTTTGTTAGGGTTTAATCAACACAAACATTGCTAAATGCTGTATTGAACCATCAAAGACTTCAAAACCTGAACCAATAAGTAAGGAAAAACTTAAAGTGGTGTTTAATCAACATATTTCCTTCTTCCACTTCTTCTTTTCTTCCTTTCCTATAACAGAAATAAGGGTTCAGCCCCTATATTTTTTGAATTTTCTTTCCTTTCTTATTTACTTAAAAAAATCCATTACCTAGGTGACTAGGCGGCAAGGCGCCCCACTTCGCCTAGCCTCGCCTTGGCGCCTTGAAAACTATGAACAATGATCAAAAAGGTTTTTATTGATAATCATGAGAAATATGGGCTCCTACATCCAAGAAGATTGGAGTTAGAGGTGTAAATAGGCACGAACTTGGACCGGCCTGGCACGATGGTCCACGAGCCGTGCCAGGTCCGGCACGACCATGCCGGCCGGCATGGCCCATATATTATTTATATAATATATTAATAAAATAAATAATTTTTTAATTTTATTATACTAATTTATTTAATTATTGTATATATAAGCAATTGTATACACAAAATTTATATAAAATTAAAATTTTAAGTTTTTTGTCATTTTTTTAAATAAATAGCTATGGCTTGATGCACTGCCAAACTTGGCCCAAGGCTCGGCCCATGGGCCAGCCTGGCATGTGGCACGACACAGGTCCGCACGGGCCTGGGTCGTGGGCTGTGCCGGGCTGACCCCCAAATTTTTCACTAGGGAGGGCGGCACAGCCCGTGGGCCAGCATGTCATGGCCCACACTTTGCGCGGGCTGCCCGCGGGCCGTGCCATGCCAGCCTGGCACGGGAACAGAGTTTAAGTAAGAATCCCTTGGAATGGAGACTCCATTCTAAAGGTGACCTTTCCAGTTCCCACCTTTCCCTTCATCCCTTGCGAGCGTCTCAGCTAAGCCATATTCTACAAGGAGCAAATGAATTGCCAAAAAAATTCTGTTATGGTAATAAAAATTAAACAGCTTGCTTGACACATTCCAACAATCTGTATGTTTTTTGTGTATTGGTTGTGTGTGTAACACATCTTGGGTTTCAACCACAGAAACAACTATCTGTAGCAGAGTAAAGCTGCCAAAGGAAAGGGTTAACTACCACTGGAGTAAGAGCAACTTTCTTTTTCCTATTTTTTTGGTAAGAGAGTAAGAGCCACTGAGAAAGGGCTATTTGTCACCATGTAAGAGCCATTGAGATGTTTGGCTGTGGAACATGGTGATATCTGATATATTATGACCCTAAAGATTAAATGGCTTGGCTTGGAAAACTTCAACAGTCCTAGGGCTTTTAGCATATTGGTGGTAAAATACATGGGGACTACTTGTACATTGGGAACTTTCGTAGTCTTAAAACTTGTCTTTTCCAAAGTTGTTCAGGGAATAGGATATCTATTGCCTTCATCCACAATCATGATTCACTGGATTGTAGACCATTTCAGGATTTTGAAATCAATTAAACAGGAACATTTTTTTTCCTTTGTTCTATTTTATCGTCGATTCAAAGATTTGGTTGCAGATGATGAAATTTTCAACTACTTTGCCTTGGTACCCTAGTTAGATCTTTCACCAGTGGTAAGGATTGTACACTTCTCAATTAAAAGTGTTTCTGTTTAGTTCATTTTGAAATCCTGAAATGATCTTCTTGATCTCTTCAAGTTTGTTCTTTTTCCTTTTATCCTTTTATTATTTTGAAAATATTACAGTTGTTAGATCTTTAATGACCACTTGTGCAATTCGTTAAACTGGTCTTCTTGCTACTTATCATTGATTAATGGTTAACTTGTGAATCCTATAAATTCACAATCCTAATTCATGATCATTTTGGACTTGTAAAGAGCCAATTATAAAACTTTTGTTTTTATTAATGAAACTGATGGCATTAGATCATTGACTTATAGGATTGATCCACATGGATAAATTGGCTGGTTTAGCCACTGTTACAGGTTATAAATCATTGGTCACTAGGGGAGTGTTGATAAAATCTCTCAACCTTTGGATTCCAATTTGGAAAGGGTTATGACCATGAAAACTGGAACCTTTTGGATTCCAATTTGGAGACGGAGGGTTTCTGGGTTAGATGGAGGACAGAGGGCTTGGAATTGATGTTGAATTTGGTTGTTATACTATTACATTAGCTGGCTGTTGTATTCTTTGGGGCATGGGTGTTAGAGGAAGGTGACTATTAGGTTGTTGTTTGGTGGATAGTTTGTTCTGATAGTTCTTGGAGTCTGCATAATTTTATCAAAGGTTGAGGGAACTTCATCTTTTAGAGCATCCTGACATCGAATTTGTCACACCTGTCAGCGAAGCTTCTGTAGTAGAGAACAATTGGCAGGAGGTGTGTCAGCCTTAGAGCATCAGCATCCTGACATTGAATTTGTCATACCTGTCAGCAAAGCTTCTGTAGTAGAGAACAATTGACAGCAGGTTTGTCAGACTTAGAGCATCCTGACAAGGTATGATAGAGCATTCAGTAATTATATTGGGGGGCAACATGATGGTGGATCTTACATGCGATCTTCTCACAAGAAGAAAGAAAGCCAGGCTGAGAGAAATAGGTCTTGAATCTGAGTAAAGATACGGAACAAGTAACCGCGGTATTTATTTAAGTTCTGTGATCAAAGACGGGGATGATGGAGGGAGAAGGGATAAAGAGAAAGATAGGGAGAAAATAGCAAGGGTGAAGAATGTAAGAAGGAGAAGTTGGCCTGGCTAAATTGCCCCTCTCGCCCTGATGACCATGGTTCTTGCCTTCTGGGCCCAATGATACAACCCTCAGAGACCAGGGGTGTACCCTGTCTGACCACCCCAGTTCGCATCAGCCTCCTGACAAGAAAAGCCACACCGACATTCTTCAATCTTGTATATCAGCAACTCAGAAAATGAATTCATTAAGAAAAAATAATGAAGTACAACAAGAAGTTGTGAAGGATACAAGTAGACACCCTGTCTAAACCCCGAGCATTACAACTGTGCCCAAAACATAGACTGTCTTTGTACTCCTTGCTTAGAAAGACCACCCGCCAAACAGTTGGCAGATCCTCTGACCCATTGGACTTGAATAGACATGTCCCTAGAAAAGCCATTTGTACCTCCTAGGTCGTTCCTTAGATGCCAAGAGATTTCCTTCACCTTTCTTTAACCAGTCCACCACTACTTTGGAATCTCCTTCAATGATGCCTTTCAGAACCCAACTCCTTGGCTTTCTCAAGACCAAAGACAGCTGCGAAAAATTATGCTGTAGCCACGTCATTTTGTTCAACTGGACCTGAAAATAAGGCACAGATATTACCTTCCTCATTCCTGATCACCCCTCCAATTCCAGAGGGGCTTGGATTGCCCACACAACTCCAATCAAAATTTAGTTTCAACCAGCCACAAAGCGGAGGTGACCAATCCACTGCTGCAATCTTTCTTCTAGAAGAGTTAGCTATAGCCCCCCAAGATCTGAAGAAATCATCAACTTTAAAATCTGAGAAAAGAACTGAGGTACTGGCCCATTGTGCAACTCTTAGGGTTGTGACCTCAATCAATGCCTCCTTGGTTCTTTCCTTTTCTCCAAAAATTTTAGAGTTTATTTCCTCCCGAACTGTCCAAATCACTGCTGCCCTTGTGTCATGGTCTGATACAGGCTTAGCCTTGCCTATGCTTGGCGAGCTTACGTTGAGTGGCACTATTGTAAATTTTGCCAGTATGATTATTGGGAGAAGTCATGTTTCCTATTGGTAGACCACCAAAAGCTTAGCGTACTTTTTGAGAGGGGCTCCTTGGGTGCCTGATCTTGACACTCCTAGACCAACTTCCCTTGCGGGGTGGCCTTGGTTAATGGCTAGCACGACTACCAGAGTTCCTCATGGGTGCACACATGCTCATGGGGACAGTGCATGGACTGGCACTGTGCCACCGACATTGAAGGGAGGCTTGGCATGTGGGCCTGGCCTAAGCATGTCCCTTGACTATGCCAGCCCCATGTCCAAGCTGAATGAGCTACCCGTTGCCCATAGCACACGGGAGTATTCCGGCCCAGCAGTTGCCTATCATCATCGGCACAAATGTGCCTATCATTGTTGGCATACAGGTGTCCCTTCTCATCGGCGCCAAGTCGCCCCACATCATGGTTGTCCCCCTTTGGCACATAAGAGGCGCCTCCCATGGACCGGCAAGAGCCAGTAGAGAGCCCCGGCCATGTGCAATGAGGTCATGAATCATGATCCAGTGCCACTAAACAACTCTCCCAAGTTAACAGGAGGAAGCCAACTGCAACCAAATAGCGAAGCGAACCAGTCCCAGATAAAACCAACAGGAGATGAACTGCAGTCTCATTGTTAAGCTTGCATAAGCAGCACCAGTTGGGAGTCAAACACAAGCTTGGCCTCTTCCTTTGAAGTTTATCAGTATTAATGCAGCCATAATACACTTCCCAACAAAAAGCACCAACTCTAGGAGGGATGGAAGAGCACCAAATTTCCTTAATAGGGGAGGGTAAGGAAGATATATGGGAGTTAAAAAAAGACTTACAAGTGAAGGACCCAACTGAATTGAGGGTCCACACCCCCTTCCCTAAGGACCACAGGATTTAGCAAAGAAAGTAAGGCAGACACAAAGGGGATTTTAAACTCTGAGATTCCTAGTGAAGCCCAAATTCCAGTTTAGACTAGGAGGGGGGGGGGGGGCAGCAAATGAACTCAGACATATGTCTACCCTTGAGATTGGAAAGAGCATAAAGAGAGGGGAAGATCTCCATCAAAGGGGACTCCCCAATCTAAATGTCTTCTCAGAACCTAATATTCTGACCTGAAGCCAAGTCATACCTGATGCAACTGAAGAATGTAGGAAGATAGTCATAGGTAGCTTTCCAGGGAGTAGTTAACTCTGTGAAGACAACCAGCATCCCATCCATTACTTGACAGCCCATGAATACTTCCCAACTCCCAATCCCCCTTTTTCCTTTAGCTTTGTCACCTTCTCCTAACGTACCAAATGATCTTTCTTCCCTTCCCCAGGTTCCCACAAAAAATCTCTCATAATCTTTTCCAAATTTCTCACAACAGCTTGGGGCATTCTAAAAACCAACAAACCGTAATACCCAAAGTCAAAAAAAAAAAGTTGTAGTTGAGCCCGGATCTGCTGTTTCCGCAGCTGTCTATGATGGGCTGCATAAGCAACCACAAGTGGACACACTAGTGTTTTGTATGCATGGGATCCACACCCCTTGTTGATTGGTTATGTAGCCCATTATACAGAGCAGTGTGAGCAGCAGATCCCGAATGGTTGCAGTCAGGGTGGACCTCACCATTTAGATGAATTGAGAACATCTCCCATGGATAATAACATACAAGTACGGGAGATGTTCCTGATGTGCGACTGGAACATGCTGTGAGGTCGGTGTGAGGAGCAGATCCGGACTCCATTTAGATACAGACTACCATGCACATAAAAGTCCTCTGTTATATGGTGATTCATGCCTTAAGGCCCATATTAAGGACAAAATGGAATATGCAATTCAAAATTTACTGTCAAGAATCGATGGCATCTAAGAATATAGTATGGTTGATAAGGGCATTTATCAATTTAAGAGTCTCAACCACCTCCTTGCTCGCATGTGCCTGATTGGCTTATTGAATTGAAATTGATGGACTGAACAAAAACATCAAAATTAAATTAATTGAAATGAAGTGGTTTTTTATCGGAGATGAATTATGATTGGATACAGTCTTGATTTTTCCCTCACAAACTTGTTTCTGTTTCTTGCTATGCCTAATTTATCAAATTTATGATATTCTTTGACATTACTCATTTCTAGTTGAACTTTTCCTTGTACTGTTCATGATACGGTCTTTTAGGTCTATTAACATAATTTTCTTGTATTACACTTGAACTGATTGTAAAGATATGGACAATTTGCTTTGTCCTTGACACCTTGTTTTGAGTATCATGTGTTGTCAAGGTCCTCATTTTCTTCACTTCTTTGAAGCACAAAACTGGACTACAGAAATATACTATTCTCAATTATCCCTTCAGGGTTCATCATGATTCTTTCTTGTTTGATTAGGTTCTGCAACAACAGCAGCGGTATGAAAGGGAAGTAACATTAGCTGAAATTGACAACAGCCGCAAGATACTACTCAAGAAACTTGAGGAGTACAAAGGGGAGGACTTGGAAGTGATCCGTGAGGCTTCTGCCTTTGCTAGCGAGACGGTTGAGCAGAAAGATGATCTCCTCCTTCCGCCATATCCAAGCCGGCCCCCACATTCTTTAGTTTTGGACAATAGCTATTCCTCTCACTTCTCTTTTGCTCGTAAGTTCTATCGGAGTGGTGATCCAATCCCTGAGGCAAAAAAGAGTATGAGTGAGTTGGATAAAAATCATAACCAAGGACCTACTAATGACCCTCCGAAGAGGATGAGACTTGTCCTAAACGTGGCATCCAAAATGGCCCTTACCCTCGTTGGTGTGATATCTGTGCTAAACTTGGCTGGTTTTGAGCCAAGTCTCAGGAGGAATGCCCAGTTTAAGGTGCTTGGCATTCTTCAAAAGCCTTCCAATGACAAAAGAACCGCAATTAAGTGTCCACCTGGGAAATTCTTCGTGATGGAAGCTGGGGAACCTCGGTGCCTTGTGAAAGAGAGGGTTGAAATTCCATTTGGGACTGTTGTTAAGACACCCGATGTAAGTTATGGTTGCGGCTGAAATGGTATGATGCATCATTTCTTGTAAAGTCTGTGTCGGTTGTTAGTTCTGAGGTTGAAATTGCATCTTAAAGAGCAAAGAATACTTTGTCGTCGATTGTTTTTTTTTGATAGATAAAGCAACTTATATTAGCTAATAGAAATATCAACATAGTTAAGTACATAGGTATCCCCTGGGGTTAATTTAAGAAGTAAAATAAGTCCTGTGGAGATTTCTTTGCTGTCTGGGCCACTAAATGAACTGGGATATTGAACTTTCTATAAACATGACTGAACTGTAATAGCTGTTGCCTGGTCATAAGCAAAAGCCATAGGCAAGATCCAGGAAGAGAAGCTTACGATTGAAGCGCTTGGATCACTTTCAAAGAATCCGAATAAATCAAGATATCGCTT
Organism: Nelumbo lutea; assembly: GCF_056320005.1. Lineage (NCBI taxonomy): Eukaryota > Viridiplantae > Streptophyta > Magnoliopsida > Proteales > Nelumbonaceae > Nelumbo > Nelumbo lutea. The sequence goes on from NC_142688.1 coordinate 23,525,651, forward strand.
TTGGAAAGCTGAGCAGCCTGCTGCGTTCCTCGCAAAATAGCAATAGCGTGTATTATTTTCCTTTGCTGTGTATAACCTTGTGGATTTTTCCTCAGCCCTGGTTAAGGCTGATTCGACAAGTCTCCGCTACAACCAGCAGCCAGAGACCTTTATCAACGGAACCAAGCCAATTGACACTTCAAAATCTTAAAATGTATTTTGAGAAAACTTACCAGCTTTTAAGTGTTGTACTTTGGGTTTACTTAACTTTATAAATCTCCAAAATAGTGGAGCTTTTAGATTTGGAACATTTCCAGATGGGTGAAAGTTCCAAATCTGGCTCTTCAGTATTTTTTTATGGGCTACACAGAAAGACACACGGAGGTACAGTTGATTAGTATTTAGCAAAGAAACGTGAGTGTTCGTCTAAAGTAATCAAGACCTTGGGCTAGGCTGGCTAAGCCCACGGATTTCTCATGGTTGGGCTGATACACATGTATACATGAATCAGGAGAAGTTTACTGTGTTCTTCTCTAATTACTTGTGCATGCGGACCTGGTAGGGCATGACATAAACTAAATCCAATCCGTCCATCAGTTAGAGGCTTTAAGGATTGTTATTGTTTTCTGTTTTCTGGTATTGAGTTCTATACACAGTTGGATGTGATATGGGGCGCGTTGTGGGGAGATAATGAGAATTCTTTTCTGGCAGACTACAGTTCACACCTTCCCCAATATGATCTGATACGGCAAGTCGGCAACTCCACATTTCATGCATGATGGGCCCCAGCTCATTTTAAGATGTGTGGTATGGGAGGTGTTGGAACGTTTCTTTAAGGAGATCCCAACTCGTTTACCCAAGCCTCACTCCGGTTTGAGATCACATCTTCGCCCCACAAGGAGCTGCCCATCACATCCCTATCGTGTATTGAAAACATATTCAGGACTGATACTATCATCTGGAGATGTTTCTAATACTTGGTCGGAATATGCTGTGCGGCAGAGATGTGAATTCCTCCCATTTTGGTACATGTGAGTCCATCCTATCATAAAAGGGAGTTTACATCTGAACCCCACAATACCCACAGCACATCCCCACCTTGTATTAGAAATATCTCCAGATGATATCTCATCATCTGCCATACTTATTATCGGGAGATGTGGAATTGTGCTGTGGGGCGCCCCCTTGTGAGGAGCAGATCCGGTCTTGTAAATGCCTTCTTTGGCAAGTGGGACGTCCTAATCCTTCGCGTACAGGTAATAAATTTTAGTCCAGGTACGGTTGACCAAGTTCTAGATTGAAGCCGACACGTTCAACTTCAACCGGTTCGTGAACGTTTCGTTAGACTAGGATTTAGAATTTAGAGGAGTAAATGCATGATGCATCTGAACCCAAAATTGTTCCATTATATCATATGATGCCTCCACTCCATCTCCGTCGTCCAATAGTAATAAATCAAGCCTCGCTTTTCATACATTGCTTCATTACACGTGATAAGAGTCCAAGACTCTCTCTAGTCTGTAAGAAAAACCATTCTCATCAGACAGCCCCTGGTTTCTCCATAATTGATTAAATCGTATTGCGACTGATGAGGATTCGGAAATCAATAAACAAACTCAAACCCACCCTTCGCTTTCCCGAAGGTTGTAGCTGGATTCGGAAATCAATAAACAAATCCAAACCCACCCTTCGCTTTCCCGAAAGGTTGTAGCTCTCTGTCCAGTCTCCACTCTCCACTCGCGCACCGGCGCACGTTCCTTTTCTTTCCCTATATAAAAATATCTAATGCCTACTCCTTTGATTCCAAGTACCTCCTTGTATTTTATACCAGACCTGACCTGAAGATAAACACCAAAGAAGAGAAATGCATTTGTTGAGCAACATCCTTGCTTCAAAAGCTACACTTCTCCTCTCAAGAGGTGAGTATGTATATCTCTGTCTCTGGCAATCTATCCTCTCCTCTGCTTCTCCATCCTTCACCTTGTTCGGTTAATGAACTACTTTAATCTGATCGCAGGAACCCGTACATGCGATGTTGCAGCGAAACTATCGACAATTTGCGCCCAGCAAGGACAGGCTTCGAGATCCAGGTCACGCCATTCCGAAGAGCTTTCGTGGGCCAAGAGGGATGGATCGAGGAACGCCCTCGTTTCTACCACTACCAGTCTAATAATAAACAGTATATTCTCTCTCTCTCTCTCTGTCTGTTATTCTATGTGCATTAATTAGTTGATGCATCGTTTGGATTTTGTTAAAGAAACAATCGATCTAAATCAAAATGGAAACTTATGTTGATAACAATTTGAATTGTATGGTGGGTCAAGGTGTGGAGAGAAGTGGGAGGTTGAGTGTAAAAGCTTTCACTGAAGAGCAAGAAGCTCTTGTAGTGAAATCATGGAATGCAATGAAAAAGGATGCCGGAGAGTTGGGTATGAAATTCTTCTTAAGGTATATCTGCATCTATCTATATCTATCTATAGAAAGTAGAAAATAAGTAATTCAAAGAGAGAAAGAGAGAGAGAAATTACAGATATATTGGACTGTTGCAGGGTCTTCGAGATCGCACCGTCGGCACAGAAGCTGTTTTCATTCTTGAGAGACTCCGATGTTTCCCTCGAACAGAATCAAAAGCTCAAACCACACGCCAAGACCGTGTTCGTCATGGTCTGTTTCATTCTTTTGCCCCTTCTATTTTTATCTTTTTTGCCTTTATGGTTTTGGCTTGTGGTAATGGTTCTTGGTTGGAGAGTTGAGTTGAGTCGGTAGGAATGGCAACGTGGCGGGTCACTTCACTCCGTCAATTTCAGGTTGGGTCAGTGCCCCACAATACATCGCAACCGTGCAGTGGGAACATCTTCCGTACTTGCCATTGGTAGATGCTCCCAATTGACGGACGGGATGTGCTGTGGGGCGCCCTCAGTGAGGCACAAATGTGAATTCTTTGTCCTCGGCCTCTTAGCCTGTAGCTAAGATACAGGGGTTGCGCCCCACAGCACATCCCCGCCGTGCATAGGGAGCATCTCCCGATGATGATATCATCTGTTCGAATATACTGTGGGACGTTGTGGGGCGCAGATTTGCAATCTCTTGCCACTTTTAGGACAGATGTGAGGTGAAATGCTATTCATCCTGGGTCCCACCATGTCTGTAGGGGGAATATTCCAACTTCCAAGGGCTGCATAAGCTCGCTGTGTTCATTACAATCCTTTATTCTTACACATAAGAGCCAATCCGATAGCCAATAGCCATAGATAAAAGATTAAAATTGGAGAGGCAATGGGTCCGTATGAATAAAGGCCCAATGGGCCCTATTATGTTAACTGCTAGGATGATGGGCTGAAAACATAGGCCTGACAATAAGTGGATCCCAAGTCTAATGAATCAAGTTTGGTCTTCACTCTTCACAAATAATCCAAAACAAAATTTTCTTCTGATCGTGTTCTCCCTTCTGTTTGTTAGACTTGTGAGTCGGCGGTGCAACTCCGGAAGGCCGGCAAGGTTACAGTGAAAGATTCAAGTCTGAAGGAGCTGGGTGCTGTTCACTTCAAATATGGTGTCGTCCCTGAACATTTCGATGTAAGATTTCGAAACCCCATTTGCATTCTTCCCTAATCAATCGCTGCTGATCTCACACTCCTCAGCCAGAGGTCTTGGCATTTCATCACACACAAATTAACCAGACCTGTAGATGATATAAACTTATAAAAAATGGTTCTGTAGGTGGTGAAGTTCGCGCTGTTGGAAACAATAAAAGATGCAGTTCCAGAGATGTGGTCGCCGGAGATGAAGAACGCATGGGGAGAAGCTTATGATAAGTTGGTAGAGGCCATACAGAAAGAAATGAAGCCCTCCTCTGGGGATTCTTAAATAGTCTTAACCATGAACGTGATATCGCTTCCGTCAAATTCATAAATAATCTTAGAAAGACTGAAGTAGCAATAAATATTTCAGATTCTTTCTATTGTGAATTACTTGTACTGTCTTTGGTAATAGTTTGTATCATAGTAATCAGAATCTCTTTTCTTTTCTTCATGTTGTTTTGTTCTTTCTTCGGTTCATTCTACCGTCCGGCCGGCATTGAGACGATGCATGGATGGATAGTGGATTCTAATGGTGGGTGTTTACCATGAGTACTGTTGGACGCAAGACAAGACCGTATCAATATTTTAATAAAAGAGGTTTGATCTGACCAAGTGCAAGGATCTTTGGTTCAAAAAATGAGAGGAACGTGGTGAAAAGCCTTTATGGCCTTATGGGCCCCAAATCAATTTATCGCCCGAAAGATGATTTCTTGATCATTCAGCCACAACGATCAGATTCGCAGTGTTGCTCTGATATATGTGTGTGTACATAATGATCCGGGTTGATTGCTTTATTTAGGAAGGGCTGGAAAAAAAGCATAGAAAAAGAGTAATGAAGGGTCTGGGTTGGTTGAATCCCCAATTTTAAAACGAGCTCTTGAATATCTCAAGTGTCTTCAATAAAGTGAAGTCAAATCTAACGATGTCAGTGGAATCTTCTTTTGATTTAAACGGATATGGATGTTGAGAAGTTATATATGAAAAAGGGATTGGCGAAATTGTTGAAGGTTGGTAATTTGGACATACTCCCTGTTTTGATAAAGAGGACACGCCGCAGTATGTTGAAGTGAGGACCCATAACGAAACATAGAAAAATCAGTGGCCTAACCTAAACTAAACTAAAAGCACACATCACTTTGTGTATCATTTATGAAAAAGATGTGATCACATCAAGTGATCAAGGAAAATCTATCATGCCAAAAAGATATGATATGGGAAGAATTTTGATCAATTAAAACATATCCATGAATTTTGATAAATAACATTTGATTGACTATCCACGTAATATCAGTCACATAGAGAATATCTCATCCTCCTAATATTATGCAGGAGGAGATGTTCCCAATTCATGAGGTAGTGTGTTGTGAATATATGTGGGCATGAACAAATGATCCAAAGTTAAAAAATAAATAAATAGGAAACTATTTAACATACATGGTTATGATTATTGTGAGGATGGTGTGAGGACTGAATCTCATTTTCGAAAAAGTGTTTCAACATGATCTATTCACGCACATCTGATGGATCCCAATTGGGTAGATCATATTGGCAGTCAATTGAGGCAGTTTTCTACTTTTCTTCGTTGGGAGGAGATCCCAACTCCAGATTTCGGTAACGTGTAAGATTGGCCTGCCTGCCACTCTGCGAGTCATGAATTGTGAATTGTGATTAGGGATGCCAATGAGTCAAAAAGTTCAACACCATATGAAGATTTTATTTTATCTTTTAAAAAAAGTGATATTTTATATTTATATAAATGCATTCTATGTGTACACGTTAAAGTCGTTAATTTTATTTAAATTTTTAATTTTTCTTCAATTTAACTGGTGAACACATTTACGCATATACGTATGCATCGGCAAGTATGTGCGTTATAAGGGTGAATTGCTTAAACCTCCCCGGAAGTTTCTGGTTAATGTTGAAATCTCCCTTGAAGTTTGGTAATTGGAAATCAGCTTTCATAATTTTTTAATATAGTTGCTATTAGACCCTCTCTAATAAAATATTCTGAAAAGAGGCATAAAATGTTCAAAATACTCATGAAGTTACTTTTGATAAAAATGTTCATTTTCCAAAATTTTTCTTATGAATCACTACCTCAAACCCTTTTTTCATAGAAACCAGAATCAATAGCTAATTTTATGGGTATTTTGGACATTTCCATGGCTCTTGTTAGAAGATTTTAATAGAGTGGATCTATTTGCAACTGTATCAAAAAGTCTAGGGGAGGTGGTTGCAATTATGGGTGTGAATGGACTGGTTTTGGATTGGACTCCGTCCAAACCAAAATCAATTTGGATGGATTGGACAGACCAACAAGACATTGAATCGGACCACTGCAAACTTAATGGTTCAAAGTATTTATTGGATTGGATTAGACCTGATCCCTCCATAATTAATTTATATTGGATTGGGTTGGATTGAGCCAATATTTGGTCCATTGATATATAGGTGTCAATAGATTAGATTTCGGTTAGATTGGATTTGACTGGTCCAAAATGGTTCAATATATTCATTGGATTGGACTGGACCTGGTCCATTTGTAATGGACTCAACCAAATCCAGTCCAATTGACACCCCTAAATTTGCAATTATCAACTTCAAGGGAGGTTTCAGCAACAAATAGAAACTTGAGGGGAGGCGTCAGCATTTTACAACTTTAAATAAAGATAACGTTAAAACAATTTGGAATAAATCCGAATCCTACGGAATTACAAGCTTACTCAGGATCATCTATAGATGGGGACACTGATGCTTCATCTTCAAGAGGGAAATTCATCTAATATATAAGAAGGAAAAATTCTCAAATAACACCGGTTTCAAGTTTCAACACTTCCCTCTTTATGAAATAGGAGTTTAAATACATTGAGTGAATCCATTAGAAATTTAACATTCTTTCTTGCTGGGGCAAAAGATGGAGATGATTAATTATATTTGTGTAACAATATTTTTATGATAATGCATATTTCAATTATAAACAGCCTTAAAACAACAATTATATGTCATTTTATATTCCTCAATGTAAAACGTTTCAAGTAGAAACTGCAATACTACCAAACACAACCTATAATAATGGTGATTATTAATATTTGCGGTTTGCGTTGTTGTGAGCATTATATGTATATATGCCTAGCTACAATTAAGGAAGTTAACTGAAATCCTTTGGAGCTAGGGATGATAATTTTTATCCAATCCCATTGGTACCTGCCCCTATCCTACCTGTTGGGGCGGGATTTTTCGTTTGAAGGACGGGTTTTAGGGTAGAAATGGGTTTTAGGATTCTACAACCCGTATGGGTATGGTATTAGGCTAAACTCAAATTTCTCCGACCTGTATATTATTAAAAAGCATATAAACTTTATGTACCAAATATTGAATTTAATAATATTCTCAATTTTATGTAAAATATAATTTGATAGTTCATGTATTTTTTACATATCTTAATCAAATAATTAGAAATTTTGTTGTTTATTTCTATTACTTTACTTATTTATTTCTTGTATATCATGGTTTTTAAAACTGAATCGGTGGCCGAACCGGTCAAGGGTCCGGTTACCGGTTCGAATGTTCTGACCGTTCGACCTGAATGGTTGGCCCGTTTTGACAAAAAAAATAATAAAAATATTTAAAAAATTGAAAAACGGTCAAAACCGTTAGAACAGTTAACCGACTAGTTCAACAGTTTGCTGATCAAAATCAACAGTTTAGGGGAAAAAAACAGAACCATTCAAGTGATTGGTTCCCGATTTTTTTGATCTGACCATCTGGTCTGGTCTAATTTTGAAAACCATGTTGTATATGACAAGAAATAATAGGAAATTAGATATGGGTTCTAAATCCAACCAGTCCTACCCTTGAATGCAGACATTTTCATATACGAATAAGGTTTAGATTCTCAAAATCCAATTCACTACGAGTTTTGGGGAGGATACGGGTTGAAAGGTTTAGGAAGGTGAATAGGGAGTAGAAATACAAATACTGTACATATTTATATTTATGCTCTTTGCAAACTGATCTTTATAAAGTAAAATTTTAAAAAATACAAATACAAATAAGTAAGTAAAAAAGCATATATTTTATATATTTTACATATATATTTATATTTGCACTCTTTCCAAACTGAACCTATTAATGTTTCCTACCGGGTTTAGCTATTACGTAGAGGGAATCAAAGCATATATTTTTCGTAAAGGTCGTTGCTATCAAGTTGATAATCATCGAGATAAGGTTCCTTTGAAAATAAATAAATAAATGGAAAGTTATCGAAGAAAGAAACGTTACTCAACTTGATGAGTGATTTGTAGGTCAACTCAATCCAAACCAAAAAGGCTTCTGGCTTCTTGGCTTTCCAACTGAGCTCTAGTATGAACCCCGGTAATGGGAAAGAGCGATCTTGTAAATTTGTTGACTCATTTGGTTTCGCTGTAGACTTGTAGCTGGAATAAGCAACAGCTAATTAAAACATTTTGAAATTAAGTTTCATCATCTCGGCTTACAACTTACAAGAAGGGCCAAAAAAAATTTCAGCAACTCCATCAGAAAGCCTGCACACATTTATGCTTTGGAAGATGGAGTCATGGACTTTATATGTCTATTGAATGACAAGAAGAAAAAAAAAAAGAAAAACAAGAAATTAGTGGGTCCTCCCTCTCCCCTTCAAATAAAGCTTCTTCTTTTATTTTTTATCAATACCCGATTCCTCGATTAGTACTCCCCAGCTGGAAACCCAATCCGGCGATGTCGAGGCCAGTGCCTGTCGGAGTCTTACACCCACCCGGCACCCCGGGCTCCGGGCGCTAATCTGACGGCGGTTCTACTGCTGGAAAAGGTCGAGGGGGTTGGGTTCTGTTTAACATCGAGAACCTTGCTGGCCTTGACGGCAAGAATACATAGGTCGGAGAGAGAGAGAAGTTTGTTTGACTGGGAAAGTGGCATGAGGAAGTAAATTTGGCCGATTTCCAATTCCTCGTCATCGCCCAAATGGGGAACGCACGAATCCAGGTTCATGGATTCTGAGCTGCAAAGAAAGCAGTTGGGGTTCTGTAAGATGACATGACCGGCTGTGGTTGGGTACTTGAATTCTTGTAACTTCCCGTCCACGTGAATTACCTTTGCCGTCGATGGCCAACCTGTTCCTTCACCTCCTCCTCTCCGTTGTGCTCTCATCGTTGGAGTTGAAATACAGATTCCCATGAGCGAGCGAGCGAGGGAGAGAAGAGGATATGCGTTTGTTTATGTTTTATTAATAACTTGGGCCGAAGGGTGGTGGCTCTGGAGCTTCTTTAATTTGGTGGTCGTGGACGGTGATGGAGTTGTTGCATAGTCCTTTATCCGTATATATAGGGAGAGAAAGCTAAGAGTGAAGATGGGCGGGAAGCAAAAGGATCGAAAAAGCTTATACTAAAATGACTAAAACTGCCCATGAGAAAAGAAAACAGAAAAGCGTCCTGTCTGGTGAAAAAAAAATCTTTATATTATCGTTAAAGGAAAGTTGGTAAGACAATGCATAGATTTGGTGAAAACCTTCCTGTGAGGCTGTGACTGTGATACATCAATCATCGATTCAATCCCCTTTTCCCTTTTCCTATTGTTTTGTTTTTGTTTTCTGCATGTATAAAACTAGCTTTAGTGGCTAAGCACAAACTTAGATAACCAGGTGTGTCTTTATTTATTCAATTTTATTTTCTTTTCTTTTGGTATTGTCCGATGTGAATATATTTTGGTGGATTGCATGTGACAGTAGTAAGCTTGTGTAGTGTTATTGGGGACCTAAAAAGATGCGTTATGCGTTACCAGTGTGGGATGTGGGGATGGGGGCTCCACCATTTACATTGAATGAGGCACGTACTTACTACCTACTGAAAAATTGGCTGCTGGCCGTCTCTGATGATCATCATCATCGTAGTTCATAAGTTTTCTTTTCCTTGCTTTCTCCTTTTGTCTATTCTTCGGCAATGACAGGCCCACAACAATTTCCTCATCAAGCCCATCAAACAGAGCCTACGACTCCCCCTGACAGAAGATATCCAATCCAAAATGATTTCACTATAGAATTGGAAGTGTCATACAACATGGTTTATTTTATTTTATGAAAACGAAAACAACTGCCACATCAACGAAATTATATTGTTTTGTTGATGTGGTAATAGTTTTTGTTTTCAAAAAGGGTAAATTACAAAAGACTTTTTTGTATTATGTGGTCAGTGATAAAGTCTCTCTTATATATATATATATATATATATATATATATATATTTGTATAAAGACTCCCTTGAACTTTAGCAGTTAGATAAACATCCCTTTAACCATTAAATTAGATAACGGAAAATGTTAAATTATCAAAATATCTCATTAAACTTTTTCTATTTTTTTCTTGTTCTTTTTTTCTTAAAACCTATTTAACCTAAGAAATGAATATCGGGTACTGCAAAGTGATTTTGTTTGTTTTGATTGCTGATTATTTTCCCTTTCATGATCAAAACATCATGGCCTTGATTATGGCCTTCACATATCATAATTATAGCCTTGATGTTGTATCTGATTAAGTCTTTTAATTCATCATTTTTCTCATCTTCATCATAAAAGGGTTCCCCTTTATTCCATTAAAATATTTCAAAACTATTGTTTTTATTGTATTCATTTCACCTAACTTCAATGGAGAAGACAATAAACAGTATACAAAGAGTAGTTTGGACATTTAACAAATTTCATACAATCCGATGAAATCTTTATTTACCCGTTCAAAAATAAAACCAACTATATTATTGAACAACACCTATGTGACGACTGACGACTGATATGATGATATCATTTGGGAGGGTAATAAATGAAAATTAACTAAACAAATAATATTGCTGAGGGCAATTTGGTCAATAAAGAAAATTTCGGGTAACTTCGCGGTGGGTTGTCACTCGGTCGGTGAAGACTCACGTTACCCTCGACGGGGAGACTGACATGAAGCCGCAGCCTGCGGGCAAATTTTGTTCCACGAAGCATCGATCTCTGAATGGGAACATCAGAACCCAACCCTCAGATTTCGCTTCAAAAAAACCTTGAGCTGTGGAGTGTGGAGCGTGGACTCGTTACTTCCTATTTTGTTGTTTTCTTGCTTTTTCCGACCGCGGAAATTACTGAGCTTCTATCTAATCGAATCATAGAATTCCAAAAGTGTCCTCCGTCCCTCAATCATGTTCTCGTGATTGATGACCTCTACGGTCTACCCCTCAACAAAAAGTATTTTAATAGATTAAATTAAATTGGTGGGTCCCACACGTGAGCAAAAGAGAAAAGACTTCTCTGCGGTCAGAAGTGATGTATCCAATGCGTCGGTTTAATTCTCAGTCTGTCCTCCTCATCTTAAACCAATGTGCGAAGAGTTTGTCAAGTGAAGGGGCCACGTGGCAAACACGTTAGTGCTTCTTTTTTGGGTTAGGTTCGAGGGTGATGTAATTTCATACCACTTTAATGCGCTGAACTGCTGCCATATTATTGACCCTCAAACATCCATTCTTGACATATGCGCAACGACAACGATTTGATATACACGTAACACGTTACCAAAGCCCAACACTGAGAGTCTGAGAGCGGTCCCCCAGCCCATTCTTTGACCAACCTGAGACAAAACCTCAGCTTCCCAGCCCAGATCCCTTCCCAGAAAAAAAGCCTCATACAGATTGGACCAGTGTTGGGATTGATCCAGTTTGATGACTCACATTTTGGTGCTCAATTTACTGTGGGCTGTAAATTCCAGTATAGTAGTTTCCGTTTGTTATAAAGTAGAAAGAGTGGAAATTATTGTTATGAAATGTTTCATTTAAATTCCATGACCATTTTAAAGCGAACCCTTTGATCTTCACACATTTTACTTCAAAACAAAAAGAATATTGTATATTAAATAATTTGATTGAACACACAACATAATGTTTATTTGTAAGCAGGTAGATTAGATTGGGTACAGAGAGAAAACTTGAAAGTAGAAGCCCAATACAAAGTGAGATCAGACCCGATTTTATATCAAAAGTTCATGCCCACCCTTTTGCCAAAGAAAAAAAAGTGCAACCAATACAAATGAACGAGCTGAGCGTGTTAAGATTGGGCTTAGGCCCACCAAGTTTTCTTTCTTTTCTTGTCTTATATGGTAGAAGTTGGGCCTGCTTTTTAAGTTCACGGCTTCACGCCATCCACTGATCCAGGTCACGCACTCATCGGCAACGCGGAGCGACTTTTCGGGTCAAATACTCAAATTACGAACATAGGTACAAAGTGAGGGGGGCTGGGAGTTTAGTGGAGTCCAATCAATCGAAGATATTGGAAAACGCGAGAAACGTTGAAAAGTGCGATACTCTGAAAGCAATTTCGGATCTGGTCCACTACAAACCCATAATTAGGAGATACGGATTACGTAAAAAACCCACATTGTTAAATGTGCCGGTCAAATGTACAGTTCCAATAGCAACCCGAATACAATCCATGCATGCACATGGATTACGTAAAAAGACCCACCCGTGTATACTCTTAACTCTTGAAATCGATATTCAGGTCCGTATATGGACACAAACATTAGCGCATAGAGTCAGGGATGCAAACCCCGATTCAAATGGATCCGCGATAATTCTATTTTTATTGATTATATATTATCTTGAAATATCCTTAAATAACAATTGACTTTAAATACTACCATTAACGAATAAAACAAAATATTGTATTTATCTTCCACTATTTTTTAAAATTTTAAAACAAAATCCAACTGATGATAAGTTTTAAAAAGTGGAATAAATCTATCAAGAGACTGTGTTGCAATATTAACCTCTTTCCCTTCTCTATTTGTGTGATTTCAAAGAAAAGAAGGTCGAAATCAAGAGGGTTCTGAATATGGAAGGCAAGAACTAAAAGAAGAAGAGACCGCCACAGCTGCTAACAAAACCCAATACATGATTCTAACCAGTGGAAATCTCTTCTTGTAGTCGAAGGGACAACATTTGGAAAACCATATGGAGTTCAGTCTGTTTAGCCAAGAGCAGTAATATTGCTATATGGTGGTGTTTGATGGATGCCGTTCTGTCCAAATCGAATCATGCCAAGAGAATTAAAGGTGTCGGATGGATGCCATCCTCTATGTAACTTTGAAGAAGAAAGCATTAAGCAAATAAGCACCCATGATTCCATGAAATGTTGTTTGGTTGCTGTGACGAGCAAGTTTGGCTTAGGTCTCACCTTGGAGTAAAGTCTGAAAGCTCTGACAAGTGTTTGAAGGACTGGATTCAATAGTGGAACCTTCATGTATGATGGTTGAGAGCATTCTAACGCAGGGGAGTAATTAGTCAATTGTCAGAAAATTTAAAGATACTTTAAAATAATATATAAATAATAAGAATAAAGTTAATCAATTTCCTAAGCAGTAAGGATGGTTGAGAGCATTCTAACATTCAAATGTGAGAATGCAGAAGACTCCATAGGTAAAAAAACGAAAGGCGCGTTTCCAAAACTCAATAGTCAACAGTAGAAAAAAAAAGCAAGAAAAGGACTAGTCGTCCCGTTATAGCTTGCATACGTCCAGGCGTCTAGCTACATGGGTTTATGCTTGTGGCCATGGCCCATGGACGTCAACACTCAAACCCATATTTTCTACTCATTTTTTCTACCCGCACCCTATCTACAGTACATTGCATTAATTAAATAATACAATCTCGGAAATGATAATCAATGGATTTTTATTCCAGCAATTACCCCTTGCGATATATGCAATGCAAGCAAACTATCAATCTCTTTCATAAACAATCAACACCACCTCCAAATAGAAGTAGAACCCATCATCCATTGGTTTTCATGATCTGACCTGGATTCACCATTCTTCTCTTGTTCCGACTTGGGTGTATAAAATATAGGTTATACTGGAAAAAGAAGTAGGTTATACTTGTTCATTATCTTCACTGTGAAAGATAGAAAAAGCAAGAAAGTGAAAAAAGCCTTCTTTGCCAACAGTGTTTTAAAATTGGACTGGACCAGCTGGCTGGATCGAAAAAACTGAGAATCGGTCACCTATTCGGTTATGTTTTACCTTAAAACCGCTTCTTTTGATCAAAATCCGTTGATTTGGTTAATAAACTGTTAACCCGAGTGATTGAACCATCGACCCAATTATTGTATAAAAATAGAGAAAAATAGGTGAGAAGCTTGTGATAGAGAGGACCCTTAGCCTCCAATAGATAGATAAATAGATATGTACTCATCTATTATGTAATTAATGAATCTCGAATGAAAGGTAAAAAGTAAAAAACCATCAAACCTGATAAGCCCAGGCGGGCCCATCTAGATATGTGAAAAACCCGAGGTTTACTTGTGATATGTTAGGTCGGGGGGTCCTTCGAGCACAGACATTTTGTTAAATCTAATATTATTTGTATAGTTAGTAGTTGGAGGCAGTGATAAACAGTAATAAAAAGGGTCCTTACCCCATGGAAAAGTAAGTCAATTACATTGAGAACTAATTAGTATATGTAGGATTTGCTAGTTACCACAAAGCCTATAAACAAAACTATTGTTTATGTTGCAAATCTCTGTAATATAATTGATTTAATATTACTTTTTTATTATCATATCCAAAAAAAAAAATTGATATAAGTTGGCCCCCGAAAGAAAATTCCTAGCAAAACTATTGGTTGGATTTAACTTGGGCTGGCTTGGATTGGCAGACTTAGGCTTTGAGCTTGGTTTGGGCCTGGTGAATGGTGAATGCTTGAGGTCTTAGAGTCTGGCTATGGTTGTACCCGCCCAATAAGCACCTTACCACCTACAAGTATTCAGGTTTTTTTTTTTTTCTTTATTTTTCTTTTTAATTTTTTATGGACACAAGTATCTTTTAATATTGATCACCTCTTCTATGATACCAGTTGACTAGCAGTAAGCATTTTCAATATCATGCCTTTCGGTTTCATAGTGGAGCCCCATTTAATTACATAATTTTAGGATTATTCCTCTGTAGTTTTCCTTTATTTTTTAATTACAAAAACAACTGCCACATTACATCAACTATGGAAAACGCAATCTCTCACAAAATCAAGTACATTACAAATTGCAAATGATGGCCCAACCATCCTGATATATTTAATACTTTCAATCCATTGATAGATTCATTAAATAGTGCGTCTTGATCGTCTGAGACACTCCTAACACGGTATGCAGACAGAGATCCAAATTCTACAATCCTAAGTCAAGCTTTTTAAACTCTGCTCTCGAGGTTTCTACCAGATCAACTCATTTCCGTTTTCTTTCCAAGAAGAGAAAATGAATCCATTTTACACTGTCAACTGATTTTTCTTCACGATCTTTCAAATTTTTATTATATCCTTAATTTTTTTTGGTACAAAGAAAATTTGATATTAAAATATAAGAAAACCCTCAGGGGTGGTGGTGATTCATCAGTGAATTAGCATTACTCCATCCATTCTTCTTTAGGTTTTATGGAAGGAGAGGTGCAAGTGTTTTTGAGGGAACTGGAGCCTCCTCTCAAGGTTTGATTCAGTATGTTCAAGTGATACATCTCAATTCCATCATGGGTGATCCAAAATCCACTCATCCTAACTCCCTAGCTCTTCTTCAGGTTCTAAACATTTCAATTAAGCCTACTAATTAAAAGAAGAATTAGGTGGGTGATCCATCACTTGATATTAATCGTTGACGGTGCTAGTCGTGATAAATTGACAATCCAGGGGCTAGTGAAGGAGGCCGTATCGTGAGGAACAACAGTTCAGCTGTGTTTGAAAGGAAAGGAAACAGGTTTCCCTACCTTTAATTTTCTTACAAACCAAACATAGCCTTTAGGTGATTTGTGTTTTGGCTTCTTCAACTACTATGGCATTTATACTTCAATCCAAGCTGAGTTTATGGCGCTTCTTGATGGTATCCAGTTATGCTTTTGATCATGGTTTCTTTAATATTGAGGTTGAGAGTGACAATGAAATTTTGGCGAAAATAATGAATGATTTAGTTCCTCATGCGTGGTTAGTTACTTGCACAGTCAAATGTACAAGGCGTTTCCTCTCCACCATGAACATTTCCTTCCATCATAGATTAAAGGAAGGCAATTCATCAGTGTGCAGACTTCTTAGCAAATAAGGATCAGTTTGGAAGGAATGGAATATAAATACAAATATGTAGAGTGCAAAACATTGTATTTTGTGTGTACTTATACCATACATATTTATATTTGTATTCTTTTCAGACTGTTCTTAAGGTTGCATTTGGTTGAAGTGCAATTTTATTTGCACTAGTACAACTGCATGGGAGTGCAAATGAAAAAAAAAAAAGCAAAATTTTGTTTGTCTTTGTTTTGGGTTTTATTTTATTCTGTTTCATGTTTTAATTTACTTCTTTTGTACTGCAATCAAACAAAATAAGATATAATTTGAAAAAAAAAAGATCAGAATTTACACTCAAATCATTAGCACTGCCATAGTATTGCATCAATACAAATTTATTTGCATTGCAACCAAACACAGTCTAAAGAATTTATTTCAATGACAAACTTTATTCCAGATGGAGGGATGGTCACCTTGGAATTTTTTTTTTCGCTTTAAATATTTCCTTAATTACATAGAAAATTTGAATACAAAGCGGTGGGTTCAAAACCCATTCGTCTTCAATGTTTGACCAGTAGCACCCTGCAGCCAAGGCATGAGCTAATCCATTAAACTGTCTCTTAACATGAAAGAAGAAACAGAATGTAAACCAAAGGCTATTTGCTTTGCATGAGCAATTGGATCTTTTGACTTCATAAGATTGATGGCGGATGGACAATCGCCATGTATAAGCACATTTCCTCGTAGAATCAGATTAACCACCTTCACAGCTAATAACATCCCTTCCATCTCCACCTTGGAAATTTATTAACCATTATGAAAAGGAAGAAATGAATAAATTTTACAAGGGATCTTTTGCTATTTTGAAGCTAGTTCCACTTTAACTAGGGGTCGTTCAAGTCAAATTTGGTGACAATATAATATTTTTAACCTTCCTGTTCTTTGAATTGATTAATGTGTTTTAGTAGTTTTTCTTTTCCTCTTTTTCAGGAGGATGAATACTTTTGTATTCTTTCCCTGTCTTTTGCTTTTCTTCCTTTTTTTCTCTTTTCTCTTTTGAATTGGTTTAATAAAATTTTAAGATGACTGCCCTCTGGGGTAAAAGAGAAAGGAAAAACATCACCATTCTGAGTAACCAGGGTACCGGGTGTACCTGGCTAGTTGTACCTCTGCCGATATGAAGAAAGTCCAGATGATCAAAACGTTTGCTCAGAAGCTGAATATCAGATAGGAAATTGTGGACAGGGTGGAAACGATTTTCCACCGGGAAGTTAATGAGCTCCGTCACCGTTTATGGATCGGGGAAAAGATGGATCTGCCTGAAGTTACAGTTTACACCCTCCAATACCTAAAATCTGAAGGAGAATAATTCCCGCACCACAACAGAGCCACAGAAACTGTTGCACCTCCGTTAGCGATAAGGGACCCATGACCCATCAGGTGAGCAGAGAATCAAGTGCAATATCTTTGCTTATTCCATGCCATACTGCTCACAAAACTGTGATATATATACTATGACCTATATGGCCGATTCCAATTGAGCATCTCGCAGAATCCCTTGTCACCAAACTTGCATTTGCTTTGTCAGTCGTCACTAAGCTGGCGTTTGGCACTGAATGCAGGTTTCACAAGCATTCTGTTTTTGCTTATTTGTCATTCACCCACATCAGCAATTACACGATAACAAAATAGTATATGAATCACTAACATTGTGTTTGGTTTGAAGGAAAAAGTAGGGAAATGAAAAAAAGGTAGGAAAATTTTTACAAACCTATATGGGTTTCTTTACGTTTTCCTTCAAACCAAATATAGCGTAAGGTGATGTGGCACATTGAAATTTGAAAAAATTAACTTCTTTTCTAATTTGTCATACATTGTCATTGTATGTATATTATAATAATAAGCCAAATCACTTTAAACACCCAATAACTTACATTTCTACCAAATACAATATCTTTTTTGTGCTTTTCAAAAAAATAAAGTGAAACTGAAGACTTGTAAATCTAGGAACACTTATGAAATGCTATGATGCCAAACAACAACTATGTTGAAAGCAAAATGCTGAATAAAAGTAATTAATTAAGAGTAACTAATTACAAAAAATAAAAGTAATTGGGTACATAAGCAACTTACCTTTGTAAAATATATTGGTTTTGCCTATGTAACTATAAATAGAAAACTTGGTGAAATGTTTTAGGTATCGATTACATTGATAACTAAATAGTAAAATAAGTAAATCCCCATAAGCAACTTTGTTGATTTTCTTAATGTGGCGGGTCAGGTTCTGCCCCACTGGTGCTAATTATTTCCTTGTTTTATAAAAAAACAAAGCATAATTGTCAAAAGGAACCCAAATGAAGAGTCTCATAGGCCTTGTGAGCCCAAGGAAAAATATGAATGAAAATAAATGACCACAAAGAAGTAAAGAACAAACTAGACAACTTTTAATGATGTCAATATTACTAAATTGTCTATTAGGGGTGAGTATGGATCAGTTGTTGGGATTAGTTTTAGGTTTTTGGAATAGGAATTTATACTGTCAAGATTAATTATAGGGTCAATTTTGGCCTGTCAATTCCAAGGTCTATTTGTGGAAAATGCTTTTCTTTTAACCCCCCAAAAGATAGAACATATTCTTTATAAAAATACTTTTTACATCAATTATTATACACATTCAAATATTAAATTGAAGAACAATAATTAAAACACTGAAATGACTCAATGATCAAGTGAGACCATGGTTTTTGTAATCATCTTCATCTTCTCAAGTATTTTAAGATTTATTTCAATATGAGTTCTCAGGATTGGATTAGATAAGGTAAACCCTAGACCCTGGAATCAGCTTGAATAGGGTTGATTCTTGGAACCCGACCCTACCTGAGTAACAGATTCGATAAAGTTGGTTTCGAGGTAAATTTCTTTTAGTTTTAGATAGAAGCGTTCACCCCTACTGTCTAGCAACTTCCTAAATCGAGCAAGTCATCAACCAATTTGTTATGACCTATGAAAATGGAGGTTTATTGGATTCACGTGTGAGTGTACTAGGAGAAAATTCCACATTGAAAAGAGATGAGATGCAAGTCATCAACCAATTTCTTGAAAGTTCCTAGTATGTGTAGAAACTTTCACCTTCTTGACTAAGGCCCATTTTGCAGAAATAGAGGTCTGGAATTGAAATCGGAATGTCCAACTGTTTTATTAGGCAGAATCGGAATCCTATTAACATTCCTAGTGGAATGATATTCCCCATTTAAGGGAATGACCATTGCCTCCCCTTTCCTTGGGAATGAAATCCCACTCCAATTGATTTTAATTTGCATGCTAATTTCTTTCTGAACCAAAATTTCAATTCTAACAGAGTTTGATTCCGATTAATTCCAATTCCAATTTAGTCCATGAACCAAATTAACCCTAAAATCTGGAAAGAGATGTCTGGACTCGAAACTTAATTGTAAAGCTAAGCTACTAAATGAACAAATAATGTAAGTAAATCTATATTATTTAACTTAATAAGTACCTTTAAAACTGATTTATGTGTATTTTAAAATATTCTATGATCCGAGTAGTAAAGTACATATTCACGAACATCCCAAGTCCAAACTCCAAACGCCATCCAAAGTACAGAATCGGGTGATACTATTACTTGCACGATTCAGGAGTCACGTCAATCCCCCAACTCATAAATCTCTCCACCCATCCACCCCAAATTCAGGTGCAAGCGGAATTCGATCCCAAATGCTCTACGACTAAGAGGAAACCTTACCAACAAGCTTGTGGATACCAATTTTGAGAACAAATTAATACGTTGGCCTGTGAGGATGGATCTGTAAGACATGCGGTGAGGGGGTCAGGTCTATTTCATGACAGCGAGGCTTGAGCATGGGCATGGCTGTGTGGCCGTAGTCTGGGCGGTGGGCACAGCTCCAGCATTAGGGTTGCTGTGTTGACATGAGATCTGGGTAGCCAGAGAGGTCTATTTGATGATGGTGCAAGTTTAAATATGTCTTCTATGGATAACCGGCCGTTGATTAGTTTAGTCTTAACAATCCAGGGATCTCTTCACTAAAAATAAAATCCGGGGTTCCAAGGCTTCCCACGTGGCAATTAAGTGCCCATTTCGAACAATTCGCATGAATGCCACACAGCACATTCAAACCGTATATTGGAAATATTTCCCCATAGCAAATATGAGAGATGTTCCGCTGAAGGACGGCAGCATCTAGCTTTCTGTGGTGAGCAGCCCTACACAAACATTTTATAAGCTAGTTTGGTGAAAAACCCAAAGAATCCAATTTGGGTGCCAGTCAATCATTTGAAGGAATATCCATTTCAACATCTTTGAATAATTTATCTAGTTATCTTGAATGCTTCAAAGCAGCTGAACCAGTTTGGCTTAATTTATGATTTAGCCCTCCTGAATAAAATCTTAAGACTTAAATTGAGGCTTTTGAATAGCATTTTGAATAGATTTCCTTCGCGAAAAAGAAAAAATCCCGCCCAAAATATCTTGATGATCTATAGTCTAATGGATAGTTTGGATCGGTTATGAGCCTTCCTTTATGAGGCAGAAATAAGTGGGATCTTTTAAACTGTGTTTGGTTTGAAGGAAAAGGTAGGGAACCTTACTTTTTCCATCAAACCAAACATAGCCTTAGGAAATAAAAATACCGGACCCAATTATAAAACCTTCACATATATATTGTTGTATATATCACCAACAAAGCAGCAATACTGATTGACCAGGGAATCTTTCATGTAGCAAATCAGTTTGGCTCCAAATTGCCCTTTAAATTCCTCTCGCTATCCCCGTTGATGGAGTTAATAATTGGATCTCCAACTCCCTTGCCACGTGGTCAAAATAAAATATATATTTTTTTTCTGGAAATAATAGAACTTTTAATGACCAATAACACTTGAGAAAGACATAATAGAATGTGGTGTTGGATTGATGTGGACTGAAAGTCTGAAAGATTGAGAAGGTGGCCAATCCAGTAGGTCCCCTGTTTGGTGGAGGGTTGATTTTGGCCACATTATCCCTCCAGATGAAAAACGGCATGCCATGTAGGGAATCGCTCTGCTTGACCCAAGTAAAGAACCCTTTTTCATATGGATTGGAACAGAATCCGACAAGATTTACTGATACAAAAGGACTAAGTTCAATTCGTCCAGTAGGAATGTGGATGTGAGTTGGCCCAACCAAAAACCAATGGGCCACCAACGAAAGTAGCAGGAGTACAAATACAAGAAAAGAAAAAATCAAGTTGGCAGTTGGGATTGGGTTATTATTATTATTATTATTGTTCGGTGTTATTATTATTAGTTTCCAACTCTCCATTATTTCCTTCTACTACGTTTTGTTAATTTCTTTTTAATTTATTGCTTTGTATTTGCTGCACTGCAAAAAACAATATGGAAGATATTTGATGACATAACTCCACTACCAGAGCCTCCACGCTAATTGGTTATACACACACAAAAAGAGTTGGATGAGACAACTCCACTAATACAACTTTATTAGCCTTTTTTTTTTTATTTAAATTTGGCATGCTATAATGCTGGACAATAATGTTCTTGCCACTAAAATGGATTGTTTCTTTTGAAAACCTGTTTGCAAATATAGGAGTAGATGAAGAAAGATGCATAGCTAGAGTCCTGTAGTCGAATTCACAACCGAAGTTGAGGGAGAGGCTATTATAGTCACAATATAGTGTGTAGCAGATCTCTTGTTGAAAAATCTAAGTCTCATGGGTCGTCAAGAACCGAGAACGAAGATCACTTTCTAGGAGCAAGAGTAGGAGTAGGAGCCCAGACTTGTCAAGGAGTCCAGATTCCCCTCCTACCAAGCATTGCAAGCAAGGATAGGTCTAGATCAGCTTCTAGTAGCCATGATAGAAAGAAGGGTCTGGTCTCTTACGAGATGCTTCTCCCAATTCAGGGAAGAAATAGAGCCATAGTATGTGCAGAGTTAGAAATTAAAGGCATATTTGTTTAGTGGGGCTGCATGGTTCTCCCTCTTATGTTGTTGCCAAAGCTATTTCATTGCTTGTCGAATTTAGCATTATTACTGTTATATTTGATATAGTATAGGGTTAAGGATCATAACATTGACATTGATCTTAAATTGTTGTAATCAAGAAAAGGACATCGTGAAATGCTTCGCCTTAGCATCATCTGTTCATATCAAGGGGTTGCCGCTAATTAATGGGCCCTTTTAGATGAATGAAATGGCTCATTTGTTTAAAAAGCAAAATGGGTTATACAATTCTCTAATGCCCACACTAGATATATATATATATATATATATGGGTGTCTAAGTTTGAAAAATACATTCAGTTTGTTCAATATTGAATGGATTGTACACTTATGAGAATCATAGGGTTCTAAATGCATTTAATGGTGTAAGTACTAGTAGATCACATGATGATAAATGTTTACAACTAAAATTGATAAATCAAAATTACAAGAAACCCTTCGGTCTCTTTAATGCTAGATAGTGTCTTAAGTCTTTAAAACACATTCAGTTTATTAAATATCGGATGGATTGTACGCTTATGATAATCATTTAGAACCATACGTTCTATTGAGTTTAGGGCTATCAACGTGTCGGGTCTGGGTCGAAGCTAGTTGGAACCGGAACCAAACCAATTAGTTCTTAGGATATTCGGGTTTGCCGTGACAAACCCGATTATAATAAATAGAGATAAATATTTGTGTTTAATATATATTAAATATTCTATACATATTATATAGTATATTAGTATATGTATAATATATATAATTTATTTATTTTATATATTGTACATTATATATATCAGGTCGGGTCTGAATTGGTTTAGGACTAGGTGGAACCAATTCCAAACTGATATTAATCAGGACCTTATATTAGGACTCAGAACCAACCCATCAGTTCAAGTTCCAGGATATAGAACCATCCCAATTGGTTAGGGTCTATTGAGTTAGACCTGAGCAGTTGACATCCCTAATTGGCTTCTATATGCATTTAGTGGTGTAAATACTACTAGATCACTTGGGTGATAGATGTTGTAACTATAATTAATAATTCAAAATTACAAGAAAGCATCCATTATGTTTAATGTCAGATGGTGTCTAAGTTTATAAAACACCATTTGGCATGTTCAATACTCAACCGATTGTGTACTTATGAGAATCATATTGAACCATGCAGTCTATTGGGTTGTAGATGCATTTAATGGTATAAATACCACTAGATCACCTAGGTGATAGATGTTGCAATTATAATTGATAATTCAAAATTATAAGAAACCATCATGTTTGTTTAATGCCAGGTGATGTCTAAGTCTGTAAAACACCATTTGGCCTGTTCAATACCGAATGGATTGTACCCTTATGAGAATTAGCAATTGTGATTGTAAATGAATATTTATCACTCAGGTGATGAAATAGTATTTTCACTCTTAAAGTCATTTAAAACCCAAGAAACCACAAGATTATATATAATTCTCACGAATGTACAGACCATCCGGTATAAAGGAGACTAAATGGTATTTTCCAGACTTAAAAACCAACCGACATTACATACGCCAGATGGTTAAGATATTTTCACATACCACCAAATATTAGATAGAACCTTATTGATATTTAACATAAAGCAAGTTAGTTGTTAGTCTGAATCATGATATCTCAATCATGAACCTTGTTGATACAAATCTCTTTTGTTTTTCATAAACCTGATTCTCATTATTAATCCAAACTCGTCGTTAAAAGCCAATACATAAAAAGAAAAAAAAAAAAAACGTAAGAAACGAAAACTCAGAGAAAAGGTAGTTGTGGATTTAAGCTGGCAAACGTAATATATATCTTTGTGACATGTGAGGGGACCAACCGCAATTAAAACATGTGAACTTCTTCATATAATTGGGTGAAACCTGAAAGGACTTCCTTTGATTTTGATAATTTTACTTTTTGACCATCCACGACAACGATTTGGTCATGAGGCCCATGACCCGTATACACATCATCCATACATGGCTGATATACAAGGAACCTTACCAAATTACCATGCATGAGTGCATGATGTACTTTCTGCTTAAGTACACACATACATACGTGACGCATTGATGCATTGAATTCTTCTCTCATTCCAAATTTGTACTGCTTGCTCTGCTGGAAATAACTAATCTGATACGTATGAATATGCACACAATACCATCCGGCATCCGGGGATGTTGACACTTTTTCCTTTTTTCGTATTTGATAAGTAATTGCTGCATCAGGGCATGGCCTCAAATAATTTCAAGGGATAATTACACTGCACTTCATCTCAGAATTTTGAATTCATTTTACTATTCAAAATTTTAAACAATTCCACCTGTAACAGACATTAATTCTGAAGTGGCACCTATCTTATCTTAACTGTAAGGTGGAGCTAAAATTTAGATTGAATAGTAAAAATTGATAATTTCAAAGGACACTATTATTCTATATGCACATCTCACTATCTCAGCATGTATTGAGAATCCCAATACACGGTTGAGATGTGCTATGAGGCGCAGATGTGAATTCCACATTTTTAAGGGAAAGTTGAAAGGTTCAAGGATAATTAAATTGTGTACCACTTCACAATGAGAGAGCCCTGGAACCAAATCAGATATAGGCTTCAATTAGAAGCCCAACACGATTAATGAATTAAATTTAAGGAACAATTAAAAAATTATTAATTTGGATCCGGCATTTGGGACATGGTCCACTCACCTTAAACCTTTATGAATTATGTACCTAAATTGTAACAAATTCGATCCACATAATTTGCAAACTAGACTGACAAGTGCCGACTGCACCAAGTGGCAATAGCGACCCAGACAAAGATTTTTAAATAAAAGGTAAAGATTTTTTTTTTCTTTTTGATATTTGGTATCATCCTTCTTTACCGTTTTTGCCAAAAGTATTGGTTGCAGGATTTAATTCTGTGTAAATACTGGAACAAATCAATTAACACATCAACGAGCTAACCCTCGATTGGTCTAGATGACCTAATGACACCAAGAACTGTCAAATGTCTAACGCCTAAACCTTTGCCACAACCTGTGCATCAATCAATAATTTTTCCTGTAGAAACAAAAGAAAAAGACCGTTCAAATAAGAGAAAAAGATAAACAATATTTAATAAGAGAAAAATAATCACACACCTTGACCTTGATGGTGTTTGTTTGTAATAAGGTGATAATCACCACATATTTCTATCATTTTAGACAATCTGTGGTTTCCTTTCATTTTGAAAGCAACAGAAGATGATTACATGACTACATACAGTGTAGCTGGATTGAAAACAACCAACCAACAAAACTATTTGCAGATTTGATGAACGATAGCGATGCGTAATGGAGCCCACCTAACATAACCCTCCCATGTAGGAAAACCTATATACGGTCCAAGAGCCCAGTCTAAGTCTCCAAGCCAGCGTTGTCTTTTTGAATCTTTCGTAGCAATTCCTAATGGAATGCATGTCAAGCAAAGCAGAAACCATAGAATCGGAAAAAGGCTGTTTTGAAAAGGACATGTGAAATTGAAGGAAGAATCACCGGTTCTGACCTACTCCAGTTATTAGCGGAATTTGGAGAAAGCGATAGGTGTAGGGATGTGGATAAGACATGGAAAAACCTTTACTTTTTCTAATTTTCTTTCAAACCAAACACAGTCTTAGAAGTTGGAAGCCGTACATTTTAAAAATCGATCAGGAATCAGAACCACTTTTTGGCCATCGGTTTCTGAGTTAGTGGTTTGATCATCCGGTTCAAATTTGGATGGCTTATCTGTTTTAATTTAAAAAATGAAAAAAAATAACAATTAAAATAAATAAAGCAGTCAAAACATTTGACCAAGTTAATGATTTTTGGCCAAGGAACGAATTGTTAAGGGTGAAACGAAACTGATTGCCTAAACGGTTTCTAAACTGAATGGCTTGACTGTCCGGGTCAACAACAATTCAAAAAAAAAATCGTGATTTTAGATGAATGGAGCACAGTTTCTATTTAAGCTCAATGAATTGGCTAAGAAAGGATTAATGGCAATCAATGATAGTAAAAACCCTTCAAGAGTGTTTGGTCCCAGATTTGGTTGGAGATTTTTCTGTATATTTAATAAGGGTATTTGTTGTATTTGATTTGAATAAGAGAGGCAGCCTCATAAAGAAATTAGCAATTAATGATGAAGTTGATCACAAGACTATTTTATATTTTCATAAGAAAGCAATTTGATTTGAATAAGAGAGGGAACATTGGTCTCTTATTATGTGGGTGTCAGGAAAAGTTTATTTTTCTTCGTGAGTAAATAACTTTCTCACCTGGGGGGGGGATTGACAACAATTGTATAGGACAAAATGCCCTTTTTGATAATGGATTTTTATGGTTAAAACGGGTATTGCCTTATTTACCTGAGAAATAAAATAAAATGGGTAAATAAATTATCAAAAAGCAAATGAGACCTAAATATCTGTGAAATAGATTGATTGGACTTTGATAAAGAACATATTTAGTCGAGAAATACATAAAATGTGTTACTCAAAATAATAGTCAAGTCTCCAATGTTTGTTACATAAGAAAATTTGTAAAAACTCTTGATGAATCTAAAATCCCATGTTTAGCTA
Organism: Nelumbo lutea; assembly: GCF_056320005.1. Taxonomy (NCBI): domain Eukaryota; kingdom Viridiplantae; phylum Streptophyta; class Magnoliopsida; order Proteales; family Nelumbonaceae; genus Nelumbo; species Nelumbo lutea. Next base: position 23,551,911 of record NC_142688.1, read on the forward strand.
TATAATATGATCACATCTCAATATTTATCCTTTTCCATCCTACTGTTTCTCTTTAAACAGAGAATGGAATCACTCGGAAATATTCCAACTTTCTCATACCTTTCTCAAAAAACCAAAATGACCCATAAGATTACACATGGATGATATTCTTGGTGGTTATTTTCTTTATTGTAACTATTGTGCGAATCTGGGATTATCTCGTGGACGGACTGTTTGGTTTGGACTGTCCCCATTCGTTAGGTGATTGTTTGGCATTGTTGTTGTTTTTTTGAGCAATGGCGCTATATTAATGTCATGTAGGAAAAGAGGTTGCTCCAGGAAACAGTTATTTGTTTGGAATCGTTTTTCACTGAAAACTGTGCTCTAAGTCACATATTGAAAATCAGAAAGGCATGGTTTGGAGCAACATCAAATTTGGCATTTATTGGAGCTACAGCTCGTTATTACCAAGAAGGCAATGATATAGCATTGGATAATGGGTAGAAGTACAGACAATGTTTCCCGGAGCATTGATACTAACCAAAAAAAAAGTGCTATTACTTTACGAAACGTCCTATTTAGCAACAATAATTTTAAACAAAAATAATAATAATAATAATAATGAGTTGAAATTGAAGTGAACAATATTTATAAGAAGGGATGGGCTGGGAAATTTTGTTTCAGTCATCCAAAGATTGAAAGATTTTTTTTTAAATAAAAATGGATTGAAAGTTGATTCATGTATTATAGCTGTAAGGCAATAAGTAATATGTATGCTTGTATTAAAGCTAAAGGTCCCATTTCATACATTTGACTATTTGTATATATTCAAAATTTCAAACCCATGTTAGTTGTTAGAGTGTCGACTGACTCTGCAACAACACAGCACACCATGTAATTTTTCCCTACAAATTAACTCGACAATGCTTCATTCGTTTACTAGTGTTTTGAGTTTGAGTTATTGAAATTTTGAAATGGATCCATTATTAATTTACTGGACTCGTCACTTGATGACCAAGCAATTTCTGTGTGATCTGTCCCTTTCTCTCTCTCTCTCTCTCTCTCCTCCCTGTTCAGCAGTACTATATATTACAGCCGAAAGCCTGAATGAAAGTTTGTTTTCTCTGCTCCACTCTCTAGTCTAGTCGGGGTGGTCCATGCACCTATCCACCCATCCATCAAGCCACGCTATGTACTGGTTGGATTCTAATCTTTGGAAGAAGACGAAAATCATCTCGAGAAGGAGGACCATCAAATCAGGACAAGGTCCCACGTAATAACAACACCCACATCCACGCCCCACCACTTGGCAGCGTCAGTGTCTCGATTAAACCTGGACAGCTGTAGTAGCCTTCCGACGGAAACCCTGTGTGCACGCTTCCTTCCTGCTTGAATGAATTCCCATCGTAGCAATCATTTATGCATAATGATATGAGAGAAACCATCCACCAATCACACATCTTTTTCTCAACTTCACTCCTTCCCCTTATTGTCGTCTCTCCCTTCCCTCTCTCTCTCTCTCTCTCTCTATAACGTCTCTCCCTCGTTCCGACTTCCCATCACCAACCACGTACCTCCGCAGCTACTACTACTACCACACTTTTTCTTCTTTTTTTTTTTCCCCTTTTGTAAAGAGAAAAAGAAATCATGGAAGAAAACAACATCCGCACAACAAAAAACCATCGTCTTATTCCCGGAGTTCAAACTTCACAGTTCATATTATTATTAATAATGCATGGGGAGATCGTGACTTCATTTGATTCTTTCTGGCGTTACAACAAATTTTGGAATAAATTGCACGTACTCAACCCATGTCAGCCCAAATTCGACGTTCTCCAAAACCAACCATTCTTATACAATAGATAGGATGGCTTTGTTCGTGTTCGTTCCGTTTTGTTCCAAAAAGGAGAGAAAAAAAAATAGCTTTGATGAATCATATAAGGCGAGAATGCTTGAAATTGCAGCAGGCAGCCACATCTCATTACTTTCTTTCCTCTTTAACAAAAACAAAACAGAAGAAGAAAATGTAAAACCCCAAATTTTTTTTTCTTTTTTAAATATTTACAGATTTCCAAGGATCAGGGCCTGCGGCCTGCCTATGCTCTATTAATGATTCCAAGAACATCCTAGCTGTCGTCAGTTATACTACTCTGGAATGGCATTCAATTTGGACTTGAAGCTTCCACCATTCCTCCCTCCTCTTCTATTCTCCACCATACCAACCCTGCCTGACCCCGCCTCTTGCAGTGATTTCTTTACTTGTGTCTTGCCGGAAAATAACATGGGTACCACCCCTTTCCGGCGGCACCGGCATTTCTCCCCACTACCATCCCCACTCTTCATGAGAGCGGAACTGGCCTTGACAGCCAATGCGGCCATCTCCTCCGCCTGGAGGGGATACTTTAATCTACTCAACGGCAGCGCAAAATAGAGCTGACCGGGTTGAAGTTCCTCGTCGGCACTGATAGCCGATACAAAGTCGTCGAAGCCCATTTCGTCAGAGTTGCAAATAAAACAGGACGGGTTCATCTGCAGCACGTAGGAGACTTTCACCGGGTAAGGGAACTCCTGCAGCTGTCCGTCCTGGAGAATGAGCTTCGCAGTGGAAGCGGACCCGGACTCGCAGGAGTTACAGATGCCCATCTAGATCTACTGCACTGCTTTTGATTTTTTTTTTAAGTGCTACCAGGCAGGTATCGCTCGAGACGTGAAGAATAATAAAAATGGCGACGGAGTTGTGATTTCAGTCCACGCGGGAGACGGGAACGGGAACGGGAAGCCAAGGAAGGCGGGTAGAGAGTATTTATAGAGGGGAGGATAAAAAGGGGCGGAGATTATCTCTCGTAGTCAGTATTTTGTCGTCAAGTCAGGATTTGTCGTTTACCTGGGGGCTTTATTTTCTTGAAGATCGAGCGGGAGCCAGCTAGCCAACCTGTAAGTTGTTGATGACAGGTTGTAATTAGAGAGTACATCAGTCATGCCAGATATATTTGCTCACGTTTCAGGTTTGAAATTACCAACCTCGGGACTGCTCATCCTCTGCCCTTCCTTCCGTATTTTCTGCTTTTTAGTTCAGTTTTTTTCACTTTTCACGGTGCAATGACGCCATCCATCCATCCATCAACCATCATTTGGCATTTGGGCTTTGGCTCTGGTAAACGTACAACTCATCGATGAGGGCTCATACATGGAGGGTTGCATAGTGCTTCTTTTCATGTTTGGTGGGTCTCTGTTTACATTCGTGAGAACCGTTCGTTGTGATTGGATCAAAGGGCTCAGAATAGGGAAAGTTGATTCTTGATTAGATAGTGGTTCTTCTGTATAAACCTCTCTGCGAAGTAATCTCCTTTGCCAGTTTGCTTTCCCTTTCTTATCGTTTGTGAATATCGGACTTGAAGGATCGACTTACCAAAAACTGTTCATAATGTGTACCTTTTGTCAAGGAGATTGTGAGTTTGATGAGAGAGCAGGGGCATTTTGTGAAGTTTGCAATTTAAGAGAAAAAGGCGTACGTGGCAGGTGCTTCGGATGCCATGCCATGCCATGCCATGCCATGCCTGCCATTGCCTACGGAACTGTTCATGAGAAAGGACGACACGTAGCAAGGGTTAACGTGAAAATTCCCACTTCCCAGTTACCCCCGAAAAGCACCCTCCCTGGGATCGGTTTGTGTAAATCTACTCGACCAGACACGAAGAACACACCAGTGTCTATATACGCAGGCGGCAGGACGCACATTCAAATGTACGGAACACTAACGTGTTCACTTGTGATTGGTGATGCATTCCTTTATATTTTAGATACAGCGTTGTGAGCAGCAGATCCAGACTCGTCAAAAGACCGTATCTGGTAATCTGTGGATTTAGGGTTGGAGAGAAGGACCAGCCCATGGATCTCAGATCTCAGTAGTGGGCTGGGCATTTTTTTATATAAATTCTTTCGGGCACCGTTATAAATTGAGTATTGATTTGATGGATGGAAAGGACTCATAATTGATGCGATGCCATGCTCAATTGCTACCCCACCCACCCATAACATAACATGCCCATGAGCCCATGAAGCTTCCGAGTTCCACCTCTCGTTGGTCAAGCAAATCGATATTTAATTAATTAACATTATTCAGCGCAACCAATCCAAGGAGTATCCAACGGTCTCGACATTCGACCGACCCAGACAACCAACCCGAATTCGACGTGGTATATATAATTAATTAATCGGGTCAAGAACTATAATCTCTCAAATATTCTGTCTCTGGTCAAACTTCAACTTATATTATATATGGCCAGATTTCCTAGAAGAGTCTCAATCATTCTGCCTCCTCCTCTCTGTCTTATTCTTTTAGTTTGAGACGCCCATTACTAAACAATCATTTAGACATCACAACTGAAGTCGTAGAAATATTCGAGAATGAAGGGACATGAAATAAAAACTACTCTATTAAGCGCATGTGTATTGTTTATGGTAGAGCTTAACATGCGTGAGATTGCTGAATTTTTGCAGGACAAGAAGAATTTTAGCTTGTCTTCTCCCTTTTCCCTGCTTTCTTGACAAGAAATATTAATCTTAGCTTGCCCCTCTCCTTTTTAATTTCCTTTATTTTGGGCCGGCAGTTGAAGTAATGCATATGCTCAATTAAAATTAGTATATGATACTGTTGAATATTAGTTAGACTCAGTTAACATCATTTCCAAGCATTAGGAGTCACAAGCACTGGATTGTCATCCTCTCAAGTCGATGAAAACACAAAGTTGGATTTTGTTTTATTTTAGTTTTCTTGAACAATCGGTGTTTCAATTCAACCCAATTTATGGTTGCAATTTGCAACAGCATAAGTATAAAGAAAGAATGAAAGAAAGAAAGAAACCAATACACATCAATACTAAAGTGAAACTAATATATAGGAGAAAAGGCGACATATAGAAAAGGACCAAACAAAAGCCATTTGCTACCTGGCGAAAATATATATATATATATATATATATATATATATATATACCTTCCAGATTAACGAAACCAAATTTGGAACTTTAATTCCTGTGGTCTCCCTTGATTTTATACATTCCCGTTGAATGATAGGAAAAGGAAGGAAAATAATAGGAATATGCATTCATGGTGTGGGGATTTGACAGACAAAGATGGGGATGGGCACTGAGCAGTGAATCCCGGACAAGGCGAGATGAGGCATGTGAGAAGGCATGGTGTGGTGGTTAATTGCCACCACCAACTAGGAGACAGTGACAGGGAGACCACCTTGGACCTTTCCGAGCGACCACAAATCTTATCTGCCACTTTAGATTTTAATTCTATCCGTCCACATTCCTTCCCGGAAGATGCAGCTCAAATATATTTGTCATTCAATATGAAGAAGCTCACTTCTCTACCCTCAAAAGTAGTGTAGCTAGCTAGGATGTTGTTGTTAAGGAATCACTTATTTTCTATCAAACCAAATATATAATAAACCTTTGATATAAAAGTTTGACAGAAAAAGCCCAAATGATCCGATTCAAGAAGCCCATACTCAACCAAAAAGGAGTGGAGCTAGCCCAGGCCCAGCCCTTGTGTAAATGTTTGGAGAAATATCAGTTTAGGTCAGTCGATTTAGGGCATGTGCTAACTGGAGCAATTCAACCCAAAACGGCAAACGTTGAATAGTTTATGTTAATAATACTATCGAACGTGGGAGACAATCAAGAGATCAATTGCTTATCAACTAGAACCAGGAATGGATTGAAATAGAAATAGAATAATATCGTCTGCAGATGCCAACCCAACTACCCGACACAAGCCCAATTACATTCTGGATTGTAGGGTTGAACACTCCTAAAAGAATCTACTTTGTTGGAATTTCCAATAGACTTCGTATTTATCGTCTGCTTGTTTTTTTTTTTTTTAATGAGTGGAGATAGGAGCTCATGTCTTTGATATATTGAAATTTGAGAAGGCCGGCCCATGATAAATAAATGAAATGACTATAATGACAATAAAAAAGCCCAGCCCATCGATGGTCATTAGCCAATGGAAAACAAACGTGGTACACATGCTCAACATACTGTAGCCTCCCAATAACAACCTGCATGACGACCCCCATAATTTTGGATACTTGTAGCCATTCAAATCATCTCATGATCTAACATCATGGGCATGGCATAAAATGTTACTTTTTTTTAGTAGTGGGTTATTTCCTTGTAAATACAAGCAGGAAGTAGCTGGAATTAATAGCGGACAGAATAAGATAGTCTGCTTTACGTAAATTAATATTTAAGGGAAATTGTATAAAACTCATCATGAGTTTTCAATAATTTTCTTAAAATCATCACAACTTTTTAAAATGTTTAAAACTCACCATTTCAGTAAATTTTTATTTTCCAAAACTCACATTCCGTTATTACACCATTAATGCTTCTTAACAGAGGTGTCCATGTCAGTATAAATAACTATTTTCATGACCAAATTATCCTTGAATGGTGAGTTAGAAGAAAACTGATCTTTTTCAGTTTTTAATTTTCTTTTTTTTTTTTTTTTGCATTTTTAGTGTTTTGTTATAATTTCTGTTTTTTTTTTGCATTTTTCTATTTTTCTGCAATCTATAAATTTTCCTGTATTTTTGTTATTTATTTACAATTTTTGTGTTTTTCTATAATTTTTGGTGTTTATTCTACATTTTTTTATTTCTGATTTTTTTCAATTTCTATAGTTTCTATAATTTGAAAATAATTTTTAATTTTGTTTGAAATTTTATAATGTTTTTATGCATTTTTTATTTGAAAATATTTTTTTGAACTTTTTTCATTTTTTATGTCTAAATATTAAAACGATAACATATTAACGCCCATTAATTTATTTTGTATATATTTTCTATTTTTCTATGAAGGTTAAAATGATAATATATTAACACCCATTAGTCTGTTTAACGTCAAACTAGTTGCATAGTAAGCTTTAGACATTTTAAAAAGTTGTAATGAATTTAAGAGAAATGCTATAAACTCATAGTGAGTTTTAAACAATTTTCTTATATTTAATTATGTAATTCGGTTGAAGGCGTATGCTAATCACACTTCAAATCTATGTATCACCAGACAGAAGGTTACGTTGTTTGATTGCATCATGCTTGAACATAAAAATGTGCTTTTAGGGGCTTTCAAATTACAGAGACATGGATGGATCATGGCCCACGATCACATGTTCATCACTTCCTCATTTCTAAGCTGGGGCCGACACGTAGGGAGGTCGGTCGTCAAATCCAAAAGAGAAGAGGCCCAAACTTAACAACTTAGACACAACATAAGCCCATCGAAGATCCCAGAATATCAGAAACTTTCCTTGCTTGCATTCATCATTTGAGTTGAGTATAATAGGCACGTCTAATGAGCAACTGATAATTAAATATCCTGACAACTGGTTTTTAAAATTTTCAAGGATAAGTTGCGAATATTTTAAGGGACAGACGTCTAAAAATTTTCTAAGTATTCATTAAACGTGTTTATAAGAAATATAGCGTTTAAGTGCTCATTAACTTATAAATGTTGTGTTCGAACTGTAACGTTCATCATTTGACAACCATGGTTAGAAATTTTATGAAATCCAAATCTTTTCCTCACTAAGATAAGACATCTAACTCAGGTAGATGGATCAAGGTACAAGAATATATTCCCTAATTTTCTGCATTATGGGCAATCCACCCCAAATTGTCCATATATGTATCCTTTCTCTATCGATATTAACAACGTAAGATCAGTATTTAAACTTTCGTGTTTCAGCTGCATCTAGAGGATGACGTAGTTGAAATCAGACCGTTGATTAGACAAGGATCCCTCTACTCGTGTTACGTCAACAATCAACTGCAGTAGTGCACAAGATTCTGATTGTCCCTTTGTTCATGGCATGCAGCTGGGAATGTGTGGGGTGGGATGCTGAAACTTGTCGATGCAACTGTGAGGCCAATGCATATGGTCGTTACATCATTGAAGACCATCTAGCAGCAGTTACAACTGAGGGTCTAATTTGATTCTTAGTTGGAATTAGAATCGGAATGGTTCATTTATATAGTCTATTTGGTTTAAACAGAAATGAAAATGAAAATTAGAATGAGCAAGGAATGGTTATTTCCTTAAATGAGAAAATGCTAGTCCAGCAGAAATGACAACAGAATTCCAATTCTACCCAATCAAATAATTGGAATCGAAATAACCTATTCCGATTCTGATTCCAGACTCTTATTCTCTTGAATCAAATTAGACACAAATAAATCAAATTTAAGAGATGGGAATTCGGCCAAGAAGCCAATGGATTATCCAAGGAGAACCAAAAGATGATTCTGAGATTTCGAAGCTTGCAAAAGGAGCTATTATTATGTGGGGTGTGTGGAAAGCTAGATGCAAATTGGTAATGAAAAAGTCTCCTTTCGACCCCCTTGTGATTGTTAATTCAATCGTTGTACCCATGCAGGAAGCGCAACAAACTTCTTTCCGTGACTCGGGGTTCATCGTTCAACTCTCAAGGAAGTATCCCACTTTAGTTCTTGGACAAATCCTCCTCTAGGCTGGCTGAAGATTAACTTTGATGGTGCTACGGCTTTGTCCCAAGCTGGGGCTGGTGTGATCATAAGGAATCATTTGGGAGATCTTATTGTTGCTCGATCTATTAATCTCGCTTCTTACACCCCCTTTGGAAAGTTAAGCCTGGGCCGTTTTGGAAGCTGATTTGGATATGGGTCATATTATTTTTGAGGGAGATGTGCAAATAGTCATTAATTCTCTGTTGGGGACATCACCTCACCCCCTTGGCGACTGCAGAGAAATCCTTACTAAATTGTCCCAATACTCGGTGAAGTTTACTAACAAGTGCTGCAATAAAGTTGCCCATAAGCTAGCAAGATATGCAACTTCAATTTGCCGTCCTTGGTCAGAGTGTCCTTTTCTCCGACGATCGATTGATTCTGACTCTACTCACTGAGAATTTTGAATGAATTTTCGTCTTTTGGCGTTAAAAAAAAAAAAGCCAATGGAGATATTTGATTTTTTCGAACAGATTTGTGTGTCAAGATTTTCTTTTTCGTCATAATTTATTTGTTATCGAAGGATGACAATCCACATCAATATCTACAAGACAAGTGTAAAACATTTACCTTCATTGAATGAAACATAACTAAAAATAAACCCTATCGGTGCTTTCGTTGCTTTTCCTTTTTCTTGTAGGTCAATACAAAGGGAAAACCCATGTCAAGTGTGAACTTTATCACAGAATTCAAATGCAAAACCATGCACAGTGTACATGCTAGAACTTCCTTGGCGTCATTAATTACGTGGCTCTTCATCAATCCAGTAGGAGGAATGAAAAGAATGATCCGTTTCATTTGTCTACAGGAACAAGTGTTTGTATCACCATCATTGTCGAGTTGAGTTCACTATATATGCTGATGTTAATTTGTTGATTTCTGAAGCAAGAATTCAACAAAGAAATTAAGAATATGAACAGAGCTAGTGTCGACATGGACATGCAAGAACCAGGGGATGGTAGGAAAAATGTGCAGGCTATGAACGATAAGATTGTTGAAAGCATGCGCGAAGTTTCCAGAATCCTGACTGTTGATGCTACATTGCTACTTAAATTAATTGGAAGGCCCCACTCATTTGGGCCTTGGTAGTTTGTCCCTAACCGGCCCCACACACTTCTGAGTTTTTGTAATATGTATGCAATTTAAAATATTCAAGACATATAGTCAGATTGTACACGTTTCGATTAGGATATACACTGCAGAAGTAGATTAAGGATGCAATGTCCATCGATAATTTGTATCTGTAAATGTGTTTTAGACTTTATTTGTTTGCAGCCTACCTAATTAACTCCAACTGGATGCATACCTTGGATATTGTTCAGATATGCATGCATCTTTTTGTAACTATGTTTTGCTACCCCACCTAACGCAAAATTTATAATGTCTCTCTCATTTGCATTTATTGGAAGTGCAAATCTTGCATCGGTTTGTACCAATTTCCTCATACCTTCAGTCTCTCCCATGCAAAGTGTGGAGACCACAACCTTCTTTTTTTTTTGTCTTGATCTTTTGTCTTACTCCTCTCCAAAAACAGACAAGAAAGTAAAACACAAAACAAATGCAAATGAAATGAAAACTAGGGAAGATAACCGACCAGCCAAGCCCATCCAAGCCTGTCTGGAGTCAGTTATTGGGGTTTAACTTGGGCTGGGCAATTTCGGCATCAGTTGAAGTTGAGCTGGACCTTGGCCTATTGAGCCGATTCTTAGGTTTCAGTCAAGAGTGACCGTAAACGAATATTCAGTTGCATCTACATCTGTATCCCATTATGAAATTTAGTAGGTTTGCATATGCATCTTATTATCATGGAGTCACCATGCATTTCCTTGCTCCACACCCTTTTCTTAATTTTTTGTTTTGTTTTTTTAATTTTTAATTTTTTAATTTCACATAATTACCCAATAAACTTATAAAGAAATAAAATAGGCTTAACTATTTCTAACTATAATGAAAGAGGGATTTGATTTTTTAATGTATAACCAAGTGACACCACTTTCCCCCACTTTCTCTTAAATTGTCTCTAATTCCTATTTATCTCATAAATTATCTCTCACTCTTATTTATCTCTTAAACTATCTCTAATTTAGTCCCCCACTTTTTATCTAAATCTATCTATAGACAATTTCAATAAAAAATTTCCAGAATTATTTAAATATTATAACAAAATTATATACTAACTTTAAAATATTTATTTGAAACACAAGAATTAATTATAATAGATTTAATCGTATTCATATTATTAATAATTCTATATCTTTACAAAATTCATCATGAAATTATGTAGTAACAATATAAATTATAATTTTCAGAATAATTCAATTTAAATGTTATTCAAACAATAAAAATTTAATATTAAAGAATAAAACATTATTTAAATATTTCAACAACTAAATATCTTAAATGATAAAACATTAAAAATAGCTAAATAATTATATAACAAAATATTTAATATTACGCAATAACTTTTAAAATAAATAAAATTTAAATAATGAAAATTTTTAAATATTTTATAAATTAGGGAAACCTCAGCTCAACACTTCAACAACTGAGGGAGACCTTGATTTCGCACCAAAGCAATTGAGGGAGACCTCGGCTCGGCACCTCAACTGTTTGAGAGACCTACAATCAAAGGGAGCCGAGCTCGAACTTCCGAGCTTTTGACTCGAGCCAAGCTCAAGTTCAAACTCAAGTCTCTAAGCTCGAGCTTGATAGTTTATGAGCAAGCCCCTGCAACGCAGGGCCCCCTCCACTAGTATTGGATTGAGTTGGATTAAGCCAATATCTAGTCCATTGATATAAGATAAGAATATGTTTGTCAATGGACCAGATTTGGATTAAAACTAATATAAATTAAAATGAATTTGAACAAATTGGACAGTCCAGACATTAAATTGAACCGGTCCAAATTGGTTCAAAATATTCATTAGATTGGATTGGACCTAGTCAATTTATAATGAAATCACATTGACCGAATCGGATTGGACCAAATCCATTCCTATTGGCATCCCTAGAACTAGAACCGTCATTTTTTTTTGTCTCTATTATCTTAGGAACTTCAGTTCGATTTTTTTTATCTCTTTCTTCGAAACTGAAACGAGTTTTGAACGGATAAGAGAGGTTCATTCTCGGCTTTCTATCCCTGTTTTTTTTTCTCCACGTTCCTACCGTTAAATCACCGTTTCGGTTGCAAAAACAGAGCCGGTTTGATATTTGGTTTCATTGGATCGGTTGGTTTCAGCACGATGCACTCTTTTGATCGGCGCACACTCTTCTCTTTGGTTTTCCTCCCATTTGCATGCTCAGTTTCCTTTTCTCTTTTTTTTCCCTCCCTTTTTTTCTCTTTATAGCTTCTTTTATTATTATTATTATTATTATTATTATTATTATTATTATTATTATTATTATTTATGTGATGATTAGAGAACAATTTTTTGGTATTTACAACTAGTTTACATCTACTGTAAGGGCTATTCATAAGAATGCCCAACCCGACCAAACTGACCAATCCGGACGACCCAATCAGAGTTGGCCGGGTTTTCATCAGTACCGGTCAGTTTTGGGTTGGGAAAATATATAAACCGATATATTGGATTTGAAAACTGAAACCAACTTGACTCGAACCAAACTAATCTTCTACTAATTCGGTAGTTCCTAGTTTGAGTTGTTTCCTATTTAACTATAACTAGTCTTCTATTAGAATTAGAAAGCCCATTAGGCAATTACAAAATCTATCTTAGTTTCTAACTTTCTATAATCTTTTATACTAAATAGGCAACCCTTTAGGCAATTACAATTAGAATTCAATTAGGTGTCCTTTTGTACAAGAGCAAAACCGGAACCAACCCAACCCGACTCAAACCGACCAAATCGGTTTGGCCTATCAGTGGGCTGATTTCAGTTTCCACCTCAGGTAACCCGATCAGGTCGAATCGGATGGAAAAACCCTAATAAACCGATCCAACCCAACCCGTAAACACCCCTATCTGCTGGTGTTCACTTTGCCCTTTTTAAGCGAACACCATAGATGAAAACCAAGCGAAAAAGATGAGATCGTGGTCAGATACGGGTTGGGTAATAAATTATACCTAGTACATTTAACTTAATTGACGTGGCTTAATTTAAATGGACCGGATTCACTCCGGATAAAACTGACCCATATCCGAAGCGCTAATAATTAACAGTATTAATTATCACTTGTAAATATTACTGTTAATAATTACGTGTTATTAATAAAACGGGGTAAAATACAAAAACCTGTTTCTGACGATCATAAAAACTATCCTTATAGTTTCATTTTGGCAAAAAGCTCTCATTTATTTTTAAAAATTCAACAAATACCTCTCTTGCATCAATGACCGAGACGAAAAAGGGTAAAAAGAGAATATTTTTTCAAAATACCTATTTTACCCTTTTATGAATTAAAATAACCCACCTCAGCAATTCCATAATCTGCCTGAACACTGTTCATCTTTTTCCTCACGACACTGCTTGAACACTGTCCCGCTCGACCAATTTGATTCTACCTGATTGACCGCTATTGAGTTCAAAAGATAATGACACATCGATTATACAAGGAGAAGAGTCCTTTCTCTCTGCCTCTTCAAGATCGATCTCCTCGACTACGATTCTCTTGTGGCCGCGATTAATGGAACCGTCAGCGTATTCCACCTTGCTTCCCTTGCATTGTGGATAAAATCGAAGACCCTGAGGTCCTCTCGGAGGCTCTGAGGCAGAACACATGAAAACTAATTTGATTTAATTAATCTTTTGGATCTGGCAATCAAAGGGACGATTAATGTGCTGAAAGCGGCGAAGGAGTGAGGGGTGAGACGGGTGGTGGTAACGTCATCGATCTCTACCACCATACCAAGTCGGTACTGGCCTACTGATGTCATCAAAGGGGAGGACTGTTGGACGGATGTCGACTATTGCAAGGAGAAGACAGTGAGTTTTCCGATTACCTTTTTCGTAGTTTCTAGTTGAGGTTTGAATATCCGATTAAAATTTAATTTTCTAGATTTTTTGGTGTAATATTGTTATTTGGGAATGTGCCTTGAATTATCAAACCCATCCATCTCCTTTGATGGAAAAATTAAAATTTCATTCATATATCTATAGATTAAGATTCACGTAGTTAGTCCAAAAAAACAATGCAGGATTGTTAATACAAATCCTAATAAATCAGTTCGGCGAAGTGTATCCCGAGCTGTTACAAGGGTCAGTTCGGCGAAGTGTGCCCCGAGCTGTTACAAGGTGGGTCAGTTCGGCGAAGTGTATCCCGAGCTGTTGCAAGGTGGGTCAGTTTGGCGAAGTGTATCCCGAGCTGTTATAAGGGTCACTTCGGCGAAGTGTGTCCCCTTGTTCCCGCCTATGCTTGGCCTCTTTTGCCGATCTGTTGTTCCTGTCACGTGTCACATAATAGAGAGGTCGGGCCAAATCTTCCTTCATCAATTGCCCCCGACTCCTTGCGCTGGAGGTTTTGCCATGGTGCGGGGAGTTTTCGCGAGGTAGCAGGTGGATTTGTCCCGTCCTTCGAACCTTCACTACACGAGACGCTTTTGCTAGGGTTCTTTCGGTTTCCGAGAAGGCTGGAAACGTGCTTAAGAATGCTGGTGGTTGTGGCAGCGCGCGTTTTAAATTTCAAACCAATCCACGCCGCTAGGACGTGACAACGGGTCATTTCAAAAAAGCGCACCACTGCTGTACGTGCGCGGGCGACTGTCGGGGAGACGTGCGGCGCGTCAGTTTCAGAAAGACGCGTGTCGAAGCGACGTCAGTTTCAAAAAGACGTGCGCTGACGTTTTGCTTTTTTCAAAAAGACGTGCGCCAATCATGTCTCAACCTTAGGGGTCGTGCGGTCAGTAGGAACGTGGGCCGTCGGATCGTCTTCGATCTGCGCGGTCGATTCTTGGTTATTGTAGCTATAAATAGTGGGGGACCCCGGTCGGTTTGTCACTTCTACGGTTTGTCTACTGAGTTCACGTCCAACCTTTCAGCTTGCGTCCAAGTCTTTTCCAGGTCGCGTCAAGGCTGGTTATACAGTACCTCGAACGTGGAACATCGTGAACTTAAGGCGATACTACTTATAAACCACCAAGCGAAGTGGACGAAATCAGGCCCTATGTGCCACAAGGCAAGGCAAGAGGAAATTCGGCGTAGACAAACAAAGAGCACATTATCAGCTCGGCAAAAAAATCAGTTCGCGGCATAAAAGACCGCGGAAATTTAATAACCCGGCAAAGAAACAGTTCAGGGAAGATGAGCAAGGGGAAAAAGACACTCCATTGCAAGAAACAGTACATTGGCAAAAAAAAAAATTTACATGTCCGGAGACACTTCTTCGCCATCGGAAGGCACTTCAACAACACCCGAAGGCCCTGCCTCTCCTTCAGAGTCCGGCTCGCCATTGGCAGCATTGGCCATTTCTTGAGTTATACGCTAAGTGGTTATGGCACTTACATCGAGGTCGGGGTACGTATTCCGGATCATCCACCGGCTCAACTTGAACCCCCTCCTGTAAGAGTCCACCATCAGATCGTCAAAACGCGGAGAGGCAATGTAGTCTTCAACTGCCTTCTTCTTGGCATCTTCAATGCCTTGGGAAAAAATCTGCATTCTCTCCCTGATGTCCTCCTGAAGATATTCGACTTGATGCTGCAAATCCAACTTCAAGTCCGCCATATGCTTGACAACTACCCCCATGGCCTCGGCGTCATGCTGAGACCTCGCCTGTCTGGCCATCGCGACGCGAGCAGCCTCTTCAGCAACATAAGCAGCCGCCTCAGCAGCCCGGGTATTTGCCTCTGCAGCACGGAAGGCTTCTTCAGCAGCATGAGCGGCAGCCTCAGCAGCTCGTGCCTGTCGCGAGCTCCTCCCCACTTGGGCCGCCAAGGCATGAATTGAAGAATTCGCCTACCAAAAGAAACAAGTGAGCAAATGACAACAGAAGCAACAAAATAAAAAAGGAAGACAGAATCTAACTTACCACCATGGCATGTGTTACGGCGCGGCAAGCGACCTGATTCAAGGGAAGATCGGTCCACGCCGCGACCTCCTCAGGGAAAGTAGCGTCCCTACTCTTCTGAAGAGTGTAGTTCGGCGTCAACACGCTTCTAAACTCCCCTTGAGCTCCCGAGCCTGAGGGCCCAGCCCGCGTATGAGCAGACCCGGAGTGAGCAGGAGCACTTGAGTACGTAGGAGCGCCCGTATGAGTGGTCTCAGCGTAAGGCGCCCCGGCAGTTTCGTGCACCGATGGAGTCACTTCGGGCTCCCTGGGCAGATCCTCCGGCGTATGGTCTGGAACTTGGGGCTCCTCACCCAGGGGCAGCTCGGTACGAGTTCGCTTGGCGACCCGCTTCCTCCTCTTCATACCTTGAAACAAGCGCCCCCCACGAGTCCTCTCCGTGTCCATCACACCTGCAGAAACGAGTTCGACATCAAAAAAAATGAAAGAACAAAGCAAACAAGAAACCGCATAGCTAGAAACCTACCCGAACTCATGCCGGCTGCAATAAGCTTGGCCTCCGTTAAGTAGTGGTGGCATTTTAAGCCTTGTCGTGCCCATTGCCGGAGACCCTTCACCGTCTCTTTATCAAGAGTTACACCCAAATCGGGAGCGGCCTCACCCCACCCGGTCTGAAAGGGCCATCCTTGTGCACTTCACACGCCGAAGTAGTCCCGCTTCCAATAAGGGACCTTATTAGGAAGATCGTGCAGAAGCTTAAAACCCTGGCGAGGAGAAAGGTAATACGCTCATCTCCCCCCAGGAAGAGAACCTGCCCGTCTCTTGAGCATCAAGATGGAGGAGAATATCTCTAAGTCTAAGGGGAAGTTCTGCTCGCAAAAAAGGGAAACTGTCCCCACCAGGTTCCGAATAGAGTTCGGATGAAGCTGGCCAACGGTGACACCGAAGTGGTTTATGACTTCGACGAGAAGGGGATGGAAAGGAAGTCGCAATCCTGCAGCGAGCTGCTCTCGAAAAATCACGATCTCGTCGGGACCGTATTCCCAAGGAAAACTACCTGAAGGAATAAAATATGTGTACCCCCCAGGAAGATTGTAAGACAGAAGTATGGATTGAAGCCCCTCAGGCGTCATGGTCGAAGGACCAAACCTGTCTAGCATCCAACCTCGGCGGGAGGTAGATGCCAAACTGCCCGAAGCGACTCGGCCCACTAGTTCATAGTCAAGCTCCACCTCAAGATCACTGAGGCAGTCTAGGGACACTGCTCGGTTGGTGGAGCCTACGTCTGCCCTACTCGAAGAATCGTCTGAGCTATCAAAGCTAGACATTAGGGAAAAGATGGATTCAAGAAAGTACTCACCGGAAAGTTTGAGAACAAGCCAAAGAACCGTGAAACATCGTGAACTTAAGGCGATACTCATTTGCCTTCCAAAGTTTCGAGTTCGTATGTGCCCCCGAGCGCTCTTTTTACTTTATAGGACCCTTCCCAATTAGGTCCAAGCTTGCCCATGCCGGGTTCGGGCACCATAATCTTACGAAGGACCAGGTCGCCGACTCGGAAGCTTTGTTGCTTAACTCTGCTATTGTAGTAGCGAGCTACCTGCTGCTGGTATGCCGCTGTTCGGATGTGCGCGAGGTCCCTTACCTCATCCAGTAGGTCGAGGTTGGAACGTAGCTCATCTCCGTTCGTCCGATTGTCGTATGTTTCTAATCGCAACATTGGTATTTCGATTTCGGCCGGGATTACTGCTTTAGTGCCGTAGGTGAGGTTGAAGGGGGTTTCTCCCGTGGCTGCTTTTTCGGTAGTTCGGTGAGCCCATAAGACACTTGGTAGCTCTTCGGCCCACAATCCCTTAGCTCGATCCAGACGTGATTTCAATACGGGCAAGATGGCTCTGTTCATAACTTCCGTCTGTCCGTTTGCCTGCGGGTGCGCGACTGACGTGAAATTTTGCCAAATCCCCATGTTCTGGCACCACTCTTGGAACTTGATATCCTCGAACTGTTTGCCGTTGTCGGAGATTAGTACCCGAGGTAACCCGAACCGACATACTATGTTCTTCCAGAAGAAGTTCCGTATGTTTCGAGCCGTAACAGTTGCCAGAGGTTCGACTTCTATCCACTTCGTAAAATAATCTACTGCCACAACTAAGAATTTTCTTCCGCCTGTTGCTAGTGGAAATGGCCCTAGGAGGTCGATGCCCCATTGTGCAAAGGGCCACGGGCTGGCAAGGTATTTGAGGTCGGAGGCGGGTTGATGGTGGATGTTAGCGTGTTTCTGACACTTGTCGCATTTTCTGACGAGCTCGACAGCTTCTGCCTTCATCGTTGGCCAGTAGTATCCTTGTCGAAGTGCCTTTTGGGTGAGTGCTCTGCTCCCCAAGTGTCCGCCGCACAGGCCTTCATTAGTGTCGCAGAGTACGAACTCGGCTTCGGTAGGTCGCAGGCAACGCAAATAGGGGAGTGTGTACGACCGTCGGTATAACCGTTCGTCTATTATGACGTATTTGGCCGCCTGGCGCTGCACCCTCTTGGTCGCATTGCGTTCTGCAGGGAGGGTTCCGTCTATCAGGAAGCTCGTGAGTGGATCAATCCAGCTCAGCTCTGCTTCTGAGACGGCAGCGACCTCCTCTGTCCCTCCGATAATACTAGGCCGAGGTAAGTCCTCTATGTACACAGTTCTCATATTGTTGTGACTCGTACTGGCTAACCGGGACAGGGCGTCGGCCTCATTGTTTTCTGACCTCGGGATTTGTCTGATGATGTGTGACCGGAAATTGAGCTGGGCTTCTTTTACTTTGGCCAAATATGCAATCATGGAGAGATCGCGTGCTTCGTATTCTTCGTTAACTTGGTTTACCACGAGCTGAGAATCACTGCAGATGACCAAGTGTTTTGCCTTTACCTTTCGCACTAGGTCCAGTCCGGCGATCAGTGCTTCGTACTCTGCCTCGTTGTTGGATGCCGCGAACTCAAAGCGTAGTGTGTATTGTAATTTTGTGCCGCCCGGGCCGCACAAGACTATTCCAGTCCGCTGCCTTGCCGGTTTGAGGAACCGTCCACGTGAAGGATCCAGGGCTCCTCATCCCAGTTCGCGCTTCGCCTGACCAGGAGAGATGCCACACTGGCTGCTACTTCACGGGGTTCGGACTCTATGGGCTCAGGAGCTCCGGGTTCGCCCAAACTGGGGACCTCGGGCTCGACCTGTGGGGCTTCGTGGCTGAAAGTGCACTCGGCGATAAAATCTGTCAAAGCTTGGGCCTTGATAGCGGTTCTCGGTTTGTACTGGATGTCGTACTCGCTGAGTTCGATGGCCCATTTCGTCAGTCAACCGGAGACCTCGGGTTTGAGTAAAACTTGTCTAAGAGGTTTGTCAGTTAGGACGATGACGGTGTGAGCCTGGAAGTATGGGCGGAGTTTCCGAGCTGCTATTACTAGGTCGTATGCTAGTTTTTCTATCTCTGGGTACCTTGCCTCTGCTCCCTACAAAATTTTACTAACATAATAGATGGGTCATTGGACCCGGTCTGTTTCTTTTATCAGTACTGAACTGACCGCCTCGTCGCTCGCCGAGAGGTACAGTTCTAAGACCTCGCCCACCTCGGGCCGGGCTAAGGTTGGCACACTAGCGAGGTAAACTTTTAGTTCGTTGAACGCGAACTGGCAGTCCTGGGTCCACTCGAACCCTTTGCCTTTGACTGCCCTGAAGAAGGGTAGGCAGCGGTCTGCTGACTTAGACAAGAAGCGGCTTAGAGCGGCTATGCGGTCGTTTAGCCTCTGAACCTCTTTTACTTTTCGAGGTGGTTTCATATCTAGAATGGCTTTTACTTTGTCCGGGTTGGCCTCAATACCGCGCCGATTGACAATGTAGCCTAGGAACTTGCCCGAGGTGACACCGAAGACACACTTTTTGGGGTTCAACTTCATGCTAAACTGATGCAGGATTTGGAAACTGAGTCTTGACGACCATGTCGTCTACATAGCACTCTATCTTCGTACCAATCAGGGGCCGAAATAGACTATTTACAAGTCTTTGGAAAGTCGCGCCGGCATTTTTTAGTCCGAAGGGCATGGTTTTGTAGAAATACAGGCCGAACTCGGTTATGAAGCTGGTTTTTTCTTCATCGGATGGGTCCATCCTAACTTGGTTGTAGCCCGAGTAGGCGTCTAGGAAGCTTAGCAACTCGTTTCCCGAGGTCGCGTCCACTAGGCGATCAATTCTGGGGAGGGGGAAGCAATCTTTCGGGCAAGCTCGGTTCAGGTCGGTATAGTCGACGCACATGCGCCACTTACCGTTTGCCTTTTTTATCAACACCGGGTTGGCCACCCAGCTCGGGTAATGGACTTCCCTTATGAAGTTTGCTGTGAGGAGCTTCTCGACCTCCTCGTCGACCGCTCTCCAACGCTCTGGGGCTAAGTTGCATTTCTTCTGTCTAACGGGTTTGACTACAGGGTCAGTATTAAGTTTGTGAGTTATCAGTCCGGGGCTAATGCCGGGCATTTCGGCCACGGACCAGGAAAAAATATCTAAATTTTGAAGTAAAAAACTCACCAGTTCGGCTCATAAGGGGTCTTCGATGGAAGCTCAGATGCTTAGTGTGCGAGCTGGGTCCGTAGCTGAAGTCGGGATTGCGACTGTTTCCTCCGTGGGCGAAGCTTGCTCCTCACCTTGCTCCGCAGGCCGCTCCAGTTTGAGGTCGTCGGCCGCCTTGGTTTTTCCCTTCAGGGCGGCAACGTAGCACTTGCAGGACTCGAGCTAGTCGCCCCGCGCTACCCCTATACCGAAGTCCGTAGGGAACTTCATGGCCAAATAGTAGGTGGAGACCGCCGCCCGTAGGATATGCGTGATCAGACGCCCTATAATGGCTTTGTATGGGGAAGGGGTCGCGACTACCAGGAAATCATGGTTGAGTCTGACCGCACAAGGCCATGTGCCGACTTCCACAGGGACAGTTACTTTTCCGAGGGGCCTGACTTCCTCTCCGCTGAAACCCACCAGGGGAGTGTTCGCGGGCTTCAACTCGCTCCTCTGTAACTACAGCTGGTCGAATGCTGATTTAAAGAAGATGTCCGCTGAGCTGCCCGAATCTACGAGTACGCGCCTGACCTCGAAGTCGCTGATCCTTAGTTTAATGACTAGCGCGTCATCATGGGGGTAGTGGACTCCTCGCGCGTCGTCTTCCGTAAAAAAGATTGGCTCTTCGGTCTTTGATCTCTTTGGGGGGTTCTGTTCTTCGAGGGCCGCTTCGCGAACTGAAGTCCGGGCTGCTGCCGAGGTACACCCCGCTACCACCGAACCTCCTACTATTACATGGATGGTTCCCCGAACTGGCTTCTCTTCTAGAGGCTGCTTCTGCAACGGTTCGGCAGGTCTGTTGCTAGACTCGGGGGCATCCTTTTCGTGCTCCCCTTGCCAATTTGCTTTATTGTTATTGTTGTGCTGCTCTAAGTTTCTCAAGTATCCGCGACGGATGAGCCCCTCTATCTCGTCCCAGAGGTTATTACACTATTCGGTGCTATGACCATGGTCTCTATGGAAACTACAATACAAATTCTTGTCTCTCATTCGGATTTCCTTTTAGGCGAGGTGGCCACTTAACGTACGGAGCGTCTTTGATCGTCATTAAGATCTCTGTCTGCCTCGTGTTTAACGGCATGTAGTCCATCCGAACTGCTAGGGGGGCCTGGAATGACTGGTTCGGCTTCGGCTCCCGGGTCGGGTTTTTTCTATTCACCGGGTTGGAGAGCTCGCCTTCTCTCTTTCTTTTCTCGTTCTCGCCTTCGGTTCGTTGGTTGATTTCTTCCTCTGTCCTCATGAACTTATCTGCGAGTTTGAGGAATTCGGCCACGGTTGTGGGCTGGTTGGCCACCATTTGTGTGTCACCCCTCTTTTGGCCGCCGCGAGCTGCACTGCGGGGTCCAACTGCGGTATCTGCAAGCATGCTTCGTTGAACTGCTTGATGTAGCCTCGAATAGATTCTCCTTCTCTTTGGACCACTCCGAAGATGCTTTCCTCTGTTCTGGGGCACCGTCGGCTGGTGATGATGTGTGTGGTAAAGACTTGCACGAACTGGGCCCAGCACTTTATCGACCCGGGGGCCAGGTTCCTGTACCAAGTGAGGGCTACCCCCTGAGGGTGGTTGTAAAGGCCACGCACATGCACGATTCGTTGGCCCTGGCGAGGTGCATTTGCGTCTGAAAGGCGTCAACGTGGTCGTTGGGGTCGAAGGACCCGTCGTACTTGTCTAGAGGTGGGAGCTTGAAGTCTCTGGGTAAGGGGACCGCCAGGAGTTCCGATGTGAGGGGGGAAGGAACGGAGAGAGCCGGGGCAGCCCCTACCTCGCCCGAGCTCATGTCTTTGCCTCTGAATTCCGACAAGGCACGGGTGGCGGTTCGGCAACTTCGCCGGCGCCTTCGCCGTTGAGCGGGACTTGTACTGGCGCTGCTGGCCTCCGTGTTACCGAGCTCGATGGGCCTGGAATGCTGGTAGTCCGCCGCCAGGGCGCTGAATCGTTTTTCAGTGAGCGGGAGCTCGGGCTTGGAGCACCGGGGTGCCGACCTCGCGGGTGAGGTTCCCGACCCGCCCGCGGGTTGCGAGGCGGGGATGACACTTTTCTCTCTTCGGCCCGAGGACGAGGCCTGGCTGTTTGGGTGGTTTTGGGGCCGGGAGGCCTTCGCCTGGTGGGGGCGTCCATCCTGCGGGGAGGCCTTGACCGGCCTCGGAGCGGGGTGGCGAGGTGGAAGTAGTGGTTGGTTCAGTGGCAGTTGGGGGAACTGCTGTTGATAGTGATACTGGGAGATGTTGTGCAGCACTTGATGCTGGTGAAGCTGGTGCTGTTGGAACTGTTGCATTTGGGCTTGCATTGCCCGCATGCACTACATCAGGTCCTCCAACCGGTTTTGGCTAGCTGCCAGGGGGACGGCAGTTGGTTCAGTGAGGGTTGTCTCGATGGGGAGAGGAAAGGGGGTGCTTGTGGTAGGAGGGTTTACGGGTGCCACTGCTTGTGGCGCGTTCAAGCTGGGGATCCCATCCGCCAAAAGGGGGATGGTGAACTGTCCAATGCACACTACGGGGACTTGAAGTTGCTCCCCGGTGGCGTTTGTCTCCGTGCCACGTCCGGTGTTGCTGGAGGAGGCCATGAGTGTTGGGTTTTTTGAAGAAAAGGGGTTATCAAAGTTTGGAGGGAGGCTTTTTGAAGCGTGTTCCCACAGACGGCGCCAATTGATGGAGCGCGATCCGGCCGGTCTTAGCTGTCCACTGCCTTGCTTCCGAACGGGGTAGCAGGGAACCTGAAACGGAGGAGATGGGAAAGCTCCGGGGGAACCCGGTGTAGAGGCTCCGAAGATCAAGTTAGAATCCTTCAAAAGCAAGGTAATACCAGATAACGCAAAGTTTGCATACCTCCGCTGTCGGGGGGCAGGGGGCTCTTATAGTCACTTCGTGCACTCGTCCCGAGGCCCTTGTCAGGTCGGGTATGATTACCCTTGTGCTTGTAAATTCGGCCGTCGTCCTTTCTGCTGAGACAGAACCGTCACTGCCTAACCGTCTTTCTAACTGGAGATGGCGGTGTCAGTGGCGGTGGCAGGTGGCCGTTTAGAGTGTTGCCGCCAAACGTCAGATCCCAAGTCAGTCAGGCGTGGCGCCCTCGGGCACGGACTTCCCTAGTGTCAGGCATGGTACGACTTGTTTGGTTTTGGTGCCCAGAAGGTGATGCGAAGTGCTGAGCGAGGCAGTCTTGAGCTCGGAGGTATCTATAGGGCAGGTCAGTTCAGCGAGGTGTATCCCGAACTGTTATAAGGTGGGTCAGTTCGGCAAAGTGTATCCCGAGTTGTTACAAGGTGGGTCAGTTCGGCGAAGTGTATCCCGAGCTGTTACAAGGGTCAGTTCGGCGAAATGTGTCCCGAACTGTTACAAGGTGGGTCAGTTCGGCGAAGTGTATCCCGAGCTATTGCAAGGTGGGTCAGTTCGGTGAAGTGTATCCCGAGCTGTTATAAGGGTCAGTTTGGCGAAGTGTGTCCCCTTGTTCCCGCCTATGCTTGACCCCTTTTGCCGAGCTGTTGTTCCTACCACGTGTCACATAATAGAGAGGTCGGGCCAAATCTTCCTTCATCAGAACTAAACCCCAATCTCGAATCACCCACATCCAACTATACAAGATTCTTCTCCAACTAAAGTGTCTCGGATAGGTCGATGCCTGTAACCACCGTATAATGCCCATTGCCAAAGAAAACAACTCCGTCCGATGAGGTTGACGATGGCAAACAGATAGCGAACTTCCGATCGAAATTAAACGCTGTTGCAAGCTGCGATGGTAACCCAATTCGGTTGCGACTGAAGCCCACCATTCCCTTGACACCGCCCCCAGATGAGCCAAGAGGGAAATCGGGGCACACGAGAAGAGGAACCTTGGGCGGCAGCAATTGGGCTAGGCTTTGATCCGTACGCAGAGGGAAGGGCTATCACGTCTACTACAAGCTCGCCGCTTGTTACAGTGTCGGTGACGGTGTTCTCTTGGGACAACCACACTGGTATGGTTGTTACAACCAGGGCGAGGAGTAGAGAAGCAGAAGCCATAGCGTTGGGGAGAGTGAGAGAGATTGATAGAAAATCAAAGGGAAATTAAAGAAGAAGGAAGGTTGGAGGGGGAGTATAAGGATATTGTAGAGATATTTCAATTCGTAAAAGGGTAAACTAGGTATTTTGAAAAAATATAATCTTTTCAGCGTTTTCCGTTTTTTTCATTGACGGAATAGAGGTATTTATTGAATTTTTTAAAAATAGAGGGGAGATTTCTGTTAAAGGAAAACTATAGCGGAGGTTTTTGTATTTTACCCTAATAAAACGCATCCAATGCAGTTAATAAATTCGTGTTATTAATAAACCGCATCTAATGCAGTTAATAAAATTACTGGTTATTAATTAATACTATTAATATTTACTGTTCATTAATTACTGTTAATATATTACCATTAATTAAACTAATACTGTTAATTTTTTTGACAGAACTAATACAGTTAATAAATAAAATCATTAAACAGTATTAATAAATATAATTGTAATAATAATTACTTTATTTTTAATAATTAATTATTTCCGTTATTCAATTTGGGAAAATTATTTTCGATTATTTTTACATATTATTTTCGTATTTTGTATTAATAATATTTATCATTATTCTTCACAAGTTTTAATTTTAAATAATTATTAAAAATGTTTAATATGTGGTAATTAATTTTTCTAATGGTAATTTATTACCTTTATTTAATTTGGGTTATTTTATTGAAAATGTTAATATCGTGGAAATTATTCTTTCATATCATGATTTCTGGTATTTAATTTGTGGATTATTTTTTGCTATTTTTACTTTACATTTTATTTTCGTAATTTCTATTAATAATGCTTATTATTATTCTTGAGAAGTTTTAATATTTCTGTACTTAAATAATATTTAATATTATTATTTATAAGTTTTAATGATTGAATATGTTTATTCCGTGAAAATTACTTTTTATATTCATGATTAAATAAAATTTACCTAAAATTAATAACAAAAAACATTAATAAATTTTATTGTTAAAATTACTCTTAATGTTACCAAAAAATAAATTATATCCATGATTATTACTGTTAATAAATTAATATAACAAAAAATTATAAAAATTAAATTAAATTTATTAATAGTTGTAATAAATTAATGACTGTAAATTAAAACTATTCTTATTGATGTCAATTGATGAATTTGTTGTTTTTGTGATTGACTTTTGCTAACAAAATTGTTTTTATTTAAATTTATGCTTTGAAAATTGTTGTATATTTATTTTAAATTATTATTAGTTAAAAATGTTGTTGTTTGATTTTTTTTTTTAATTTGGTGACCGTTGTTATTATCATAATTCATAGACTCTATTACTTAACAAATAGAGAAATTTTTACAAATTATAAAATAAATTACAAAATTTTTTAGTTAAGCATAATTTACCGGAAATTAGTAAAAGTTAGAGAAAAATTACCAATAGTCTCCGAAAAATGCAATAAATTTCCAGAAATCTTCATAAATTACCACAAGTTAACATAAGTTATCAGTAATTATCAAAAGTTATTATAAAATAATAGATATATCCATAAAATAGTAGAAATTGGCAAAAAATTATTAGTAAACTAGCGGGGACTTATGCTATGTATGGCAAAAAGCATTTGAGGTAAAGGAGGTATGGGTGCAGCTTTGGTGGGCCCAAGCCAAGCCTGGCTAGCTTAATCAAAGCTTTTTGGGATTGAGTTTTCAAACTTCAAGTTGGAGTTAGGCCGAAAAATCTCAAACCCAACTTAAACTTAGGTTGGACTTGGGTACCTATGCTTGACTTTACCTAATTTGAGTCCGTCCAACATTTTATGATAGACATATCTACATATTATCAATATATTCAGCTTGGAAATTGGGCTACAAAGCTCAATACATCCAAGTCCAAGCCTAGCCCAAGATGTTGGGTTAAGGTTGGATTAGACATAGGTTGGTAAACTTGGGCTTTGGTTAGTAAATTATCTGTAACTATTTCATTCTATTTTTGTTATTTATTTGTAAATTATCAACAATTATTGAAAATCATCAATATTTTTTCTCTTACCAACCTAGGCCTAACCCGAGCTTAACCCAACATCTTGGGTTGGGCTTGGGCTTGCGCATGGTGAGCTTTATAGCCCAATTTCCAAGAAGAATATATTGATAACATGTAGATATGCATGCCATAAAATGTTAGGTGAGCTCAAATTGGTTGAGTTAGGCTCGAGTTACCCAATGCCTCAATCCAAGCCCAACCTGAGATTAGGTTAGGGTTAAGTTTTTTGCCCTAGGCCCAATTTGTGCAAAAGCTTTAGTTGAGCTGGATCTGACTCAGATTGGGCCCACCCAAACTACACCCCTAGATTCTTTTGCCTTAGATTCTTTTAACAAAGCATGTGCCTCGCACTAGTCCCCACTAGTATCTATACTATATTATAAAGTGATTAGCTTCTACATCAACAACCCTCTCCTTCTCCCATTCCCCATTCTCTCTTCCCTCCTTAAACCTCTCTAATCCTTTCTCGTTTACCCCTTCCTAACCCTTCCATGTAGCCACGGGGCAGCCCTCTCTTCTACACTAGAGTGTCACTTCAAATCTCTCTCATGTTCTCAATCACTTAACCAATCCCCTCCTAAAATTTCTCATAAACTATCTTTCCCACCTAAAATTCTTCTTAAAACACCTCTTAATCTATATTGCCATGTGGCAACTCTCTCTTCTTCACTAGAATTCCACAATCCTCTCTATCTCTCTCACTCTCATGTTACCAATTGGCTAAACCGCCTCCTAAAATTTCTCTTAAACAATCTCTCCCATCTAAAATTCCACCTAAAACACCTCTTAATCTAGGGTTAACTATGGCTGTTGGGCCCCAACTTTCTAGGTTGGGCACGTTCTGGGCAATTCACCTATTCATGCCCTTGTTTTGGTTTTTAGTAAAAAATAATTAATATATAATTACTAATTTACCCATTCTCATGGTAACATGGCATTCCCAGAAATTCTCTCAACAACATAAGTTGTTGGCCCCCAACAGCTAAAGTTTTTCCCTTAATCTATACTGTAAACCATATAAAAACCAAAAAACATGGGTAAATTAATTTGGGTATTTAAATTAATTTGTGAAAGCGCTTTTATATTTTCAATAATTACTGATATTGAATATTATTTAGTAAATATCAACACCTAAACTATAATTTATCATAATTTTCGTAAATGGAAAAACTTAATTACTAAGAATTACTTTTCTGAAAAATACTGGTTTTGGTAGTTTAATTTCAGAATTTTTGGAAAACTAATTATTGAAATCAATAATTACTAAAAAATCAATAATTAATTAAAAACATTAATAAATACAAATTTAATAATTAAAATTTATCAGTAATTTTTAGCAATAAGTAGTTATTGATATTTTCAGTAATTCTGGTCAAGTTATTAATATTTAATAATATCATCAAACAATAATTAAAAAATTTTAGTAATTTTTAGTGGAAATTATTTTCAATAAATATAAATTTATTTTGTATATTTTTTATATTTATTATAATTTTGAGCAATAATTAGGGGTTTTGTTAATTTAGTGAAACTTAAATTATAAAACTTCCAATTTTTCAAATAACTAATTGAAAATTTTTAATAATTTCCATAAGTATTGGATACTACATTTATAATTACCATAATTAATGGAACTATATTTATGGGTTTGGGGGATGTTATAGATTTAAGGGATGACCCCTAGGGGTAGGAATGGCAATGGGTGGGGATCATACTCCCCATTCTGACCTCAAGTTTTAAATCAATCCCTATAAAAAATTTTAGCCCGCATCCCTGGTCCTCAACAGAGAGGACTTCCCCATTGGGGACCTGAATTGTTTTTAGAAAGATATTATTTAAAATAAAGGGAAAATTAAAATGCAAATAATAATTTAAAAATATATATATATAATATATAAATAATATTATACACACACGCACACGCACACACACACACACACACACACACATATATAGGGTTGGGGCCAGGGCCTGGACTTCACTCCCCATCCCAACGTCCCCTATTATGTATTCCTATTAATTACATCCCTACACTATCTTTGCTAAGACAACCTCCACCTTATTCCCGCCTGATCAGGGAGGCTGGGTACTTGGCAGGGATGGAAAAAATTGTCATCCCTATCCCCAGGTTGTATAGCTCTATAGAATAATAAGTTTTAAATCGAATTCTGTACATCACGCGGAGCTCGCTAGTATATATATATTACCAAAACAAAATTATACAATATATACCTAAAATAATAATTTTTGTGGACTTCAATTTAATCGGATGAGATGAGAATAAATCCACATTCAATCCGATTATTAATAGAATGCAAGTTCTAACATCTAAATCCAGTTAGAATCGGGTATAAATTTTCGAAGTCCATTAACAATCCTAATCACGAGCCTTAACCATCCAAGTGTTGAAAAATTAAGAATACAATTATGTAAAATTAATATCACCATTTGTTTTATAGTAATAGACTTCTTTTTTTTTGAAGTTCCACGGGAACTATACAACGGGGGCGGTAGCCCATACCCCAAGTTAGATCTATGTCCATGGATTAGATGCATGATCTATCATACAATTGACTCTCTCTCTCTCTCTCTCTCTCTCTCTCTCTCCGTGTGTGTGTGTAGAATTGCTTAGTAAACTCGTAGAGGCGGCCTGGCATGATTTTGGATCGACTTGGCACAACGGAGTGTAGGTCGTAATTGGAATAACATGATTGTGCGGGCCATGCTGGGCTTAGGATTTGGGGCCCTTGTGGGATCCCCAACAACTAGTTTTAGCTTTGTAGGAGGGGGTTTATGGAAATACCCCTCAATCAATAGCTTTAAGCCAATAAACAACTATATAGGGGGTATTTTATGTATTTTGGCTTTTGATGAAGAAAAAGACAATAATGCCCCTCCAACAACTATATCATATATAACTAGTTTGGGATTTTGGGGATTTAGATAAAGTGATAAATGACCAAAATACCCTCATAACAACTAGAAAATGACCATTTTTAAAGTATTTTTTGCAATTGCATTATTTTCAATTCCTATAAATAGCCCTATTCTCTACCATTCTCATCACACCAAACCTTCAATTCTCTTCTCTATTCTCATACTATCTTAGTCTCTTATACAGTCTCATACACTTAGCAATTTAGAAGAAGGCTTTGAGGCTTCAATCGATAAAATCAAGTTGAGATTTCAAATCGGTAATCCGGGTAAGTGGAATTAAATTGATTTTTAATTTTTATAATTAAAAAATGGCTTGACTCCTTCACCTGAAACTAATTCCCCAACATTAAGTTCACTAGTTTGATTTGAAAAATATTTAAAATAGAGGAAGTTGAGGGAAAGGAAAAAGGAGTAATTTGCTAAAAATGTAAGATTGACTTTAGCTTCAGTATCAAGAATGGTACTGACTACTTGGGTAGACATTTGCTCTTCCATGAGAAACAAATGATTAAAGTCAAGGAGATGGAGTAGTCTTTTTTAATTTTAGTTAAATAATTGTTACTTTGTCAACAATATAATTTTTTATTTTCAAATTGTAATTTTTTATATTTTAAATGAAATAAAATTCCTATTTTCTTTTTCAATTTGTTGCCCATTTTGTATTTTGGTAAGTATTTGATTTTCATTTCTTTGTTAGATTTTTTATTTTTTATTAATTTGTTCGCAAAGGAAAGTTAAATTTTTTAGTTTACTAAGCAAAAAAATAAAAAAAAATGAACAAAATAATAGTTTAGGCCTTTTTGGCCCAGTTTGGCCCAGGCCTAAGGCCCGAGCCATAGACTTAGGGGCGTCAACGGTATTCGAAAATCCAATTTCGAATTCGAGAGTTGACATACTCAAATCAAATTTAAAAAATTCAAATATCTAATATGTCGAATTCGGATATCCTATTTTTGCTGAATAGCTAATTGGATTCAAATTCAGATATGACCTTATTCGAATCAATAAATATCCGAATTCGACCGATTATTTAATGTTTATATATAGTAAATATTTTATATAATATATATAATAATAATTAAATTATAGAGATAATTTATATATTTATATACTTTATATAGATAAAATATTTATTTTATATATTTATTAATTACCTAAAATAATTAATTAGTCAAATTTAAATTGAATCGAATATTTAAATATTTAATCAGATTCAAATATTAATTTTCAATATCCGTGGATATCAAATTTTCTAATTGGATTGGAATTCTAAGATTATTTGATCTGAATTCCATTTGTTTACACCCCTACATAGACCCGCTTGACATAGCCTACAGCCTGCTCGACCCATACCCACGGCATGGCACGGGCCCATGTGAGTGAGCTCGAATTATGAGCTATATCGGGCCGACTTCCAACGGCCGGATTCGACGCATGGACTAGCACAACATGGCACAGTACGATCTTTGCACGGGTGCATGGCCGGCACGGCGCGATGTACACTTGCAGTTAAGTGAAATTAGATTAGGGTTGGTGGTTGTAGCCGTGTCCAATCCATGAGAGGAGAGACATGTTCATCACTGATGGTTGCATAGCAATTAGTAAACCCATCATCAAAAATTCAAACCCTGCCCAGGCGCCCACTAGCTTTTGAAGTTTGATGTGGGCTCGGGTGGCCCATAATGGGCAATGAGGTCCACACCGATTTAGTTGATAAATATTAGGGTTTCATATTCATCTCTCTTTCTTCTGCCTCAACAATCTTCTATTACATCTTTCCCCAAACCCAAATCATGTGGGGCCCAGTTCTGAAGCCTGACATGCCAGGCTGAGAACATGCCATTGCATATTTGCATTGCATGCACATTCTTTTTCTCAGTCTCAGTCGAGAGTCGAGAGGCGGGGGGCCCATATTCCACCCATGTAGTAATGTAAATATTGCTCACATGCGTGCGTGTTTCAGTGTACACATTTTACCATGCTTACTATTATTTTATGGGTGATATCATAGACGAGACTCCGAAGGCTTATACAGTTGTACTTTCACTTTTTAAGCCCCCCTTCGGGCTTCGGCCTCCCATCCCTTTGTAATATGAACTTATGAAGGGGCACGGGGGAGCATTCCCAAACAAATTTTCTCGTAATGGGCAAACACTAAACAGCGGTTTGCGTTTGTTTTTGTCCGACTCAGACCCAAACAAACCCAGGGAATATTTTTTGCTTTTGTTTTCTTTCTTAATAAGTTAATTTCCTCCAATCCAAACTCAAACACTTCAAATCTCAAGGCAGCTGAATTTAGTCACTGCCACGTCCGATAAAAATGACTTTCTATATGAGAAGACAAAAAAACCCACTGTTAATTAAATAATTCAACTATTATGAAATATTGGTTTTATTAATATAATCTTTGAGCCATTCCTTGAAGAAAAGAGAAAAGAAGAGCATTCGAAGACAAGTTTGTGCCTTCAGTTTTCACGCAGTATTGGTCGGGTCAGGTCAGGTCAGGTCAGCTGCTCTGCGCCTCTGCCCCTCGAGTGAGTCTCGTCTCTTTTACTTCTAATAAGATTTTATTGTTTCTTTTTCTCCTTTTTTATATTAGTTATAGAAAGAAACAAAAATAAATAAATAAATTTGAATACAAAAAGGAAAAGGCAGCAGCACACCACAGCTGCCCAAGGAGTAAAAATAGTCACGGCTGCATATGGATATGTCTGGTTATGAATGTGTCAATGTGAAGTGGGGGGACCCTCTGACCCTGACCCTGCACTGTGAACTGTGTGGTGGACTCACAGCACCATCCAGTCTCTTTTTGTACCATTACTTATCATCAGTTTCAACTTTGAACGTGCCGCCATGTGTTCAGATACGAGGCTGCTATTTATTTACCGTACGATTGTAATCTGTGATGACGATCATGATACGTTCATTGCAAGGCGCATAGGTCCACTACCCACACACATGCAACTATGCAAGGAGAAGCAGTCTCTCTCTCTCTCTCTCTTATATATCTTCCTCTCTCGTGGGAATTGGGAAGAGGAGTGTGGGTATGAGGTCCTTATCGTTACAGTTGCAGCTGAATGTGACCTTGGCTCCCTATTAGTATATAATATGTACAATAATGTCGCCGACTCTACACTCATGGCTCACCCTCCACGACTATTTCTTTTTCAACTCCCTAACTGCTATCTATGTTTTGTTTTGCCTTATCAATTCTAAAACCTTCCACCATCATCCAAAAGCATCTATATTAAACAAATTAACAAGAAAACAAACAACACGGAAATAGGTTTTACGTTTTAGTGCGGATGCCGGATGCCGGATGCCGGATGCAGAGGAATATGTTGTGGCTTTTTGTTAAGGGTTTCAGAATGGGGGTAGCCCATCCCCCAACCCAAGTGCAGGCGAAATTTGATCTCAAGTGTTTGTTATGACTGACCAATACCAATCAGCTATTTGGCACCTTATGGAATAATCAATCTGCTGCACTTTAATTTTTATTTATTTTTTATTTGCTACACTTATCCATGCACTTCTATTCAATTCAGTATGTGAAGAATGAAAATGCATAACAAGTGCAGCAATTCAGGCCTCCTTTAATAATTTTGATTACAGTGCTCTTTTTTTGTCCTTGCTCTAGAATTCCAAGTCATACCAAGAATATTTGTATCTCACCAAAACACACTGAGATATGTATCTCACACTCCTATAGTCATCACGGATATGCATCTGTTTATTGTGCGTACAAATTACAAATTTGTTACCCTGACAAGTTGGATTATTTCCTCTGACTCTGAGTGCCAAAACATCTTTGTCGCTCTTTTTTTTTTTACCTTTTTCCCCCTTGTAAAATGGTAATATCACGGATTATCTGTCTTTTGTTCAGCTCTACTCAAAACTAAATTTGAGATTTCGTCAGAACTAAGAGGTATTGAACCAGACAAACTCATCCCGAATCCTTCTTTTTGTGTCGACATTCTGCAGCCGCTGCTACTCCTGCAAAACCCGCAACTCTCAGTAATCAAACCCTACATAAAATCTTCTTGTTCTGGCTTTGAGTGTTCACAGGCCGCACAAGTTCTTGCTATAACTTGTGAAATTAATGGGGCCAAGGCCAGGGGACCTGTAAATTAAAATATATGGTTTAAATGAAATTACACACATTATATCTACTGCTTCTCTCAATATACAAATACAAAAGAGGAAAAACCACAATAAAGTAAAGTAGTTGTTTGGTATTGGTGCTGAGAACACAGTACATTGGTGTTGGACATGTCTGGGTTGTAAGCACAGTTTTCTCTCTCCCTCTCTTTTTTTTTTTTTTAAAGGGATGCTGTCACATAGTCTGTTACAGCACTAGTTTTGTTTAATATTAATGCTATAAAACTGTTTACAGTATTGTTCATATTATCACATTATTGCATCACTGGCAACAATAGACCATACTATAAATATAGTGAGCATGTGACCAAGTACTTTGGAAGTGCTATTTTTGTGGTTGGGGAAGTATTAGCTCTCTATGCTCTCTATGTCCAACATATATATTAAATTTTATCTACTGTTAATGGGGTTTCATTCTATTACATGAATTGAAATTGATGATGAAATGTACCATAATCAAGTAAATTAAATCTATGGTTAATTAGTAACTTAATTTTGATCGGAAAATTATCAAAGGTCGCCTAAGGTGAATGGGCCAATGGGCGGGGTTTTGAACTTTAAAGCCATTCCAACAATGGGTATGCATAGGTCATGAAATTGACAGATAGCTAGCTAGCAAATGATCTTATCTCATGTTGGCTTTATTAGCCAATAGCCACTACCATTCATACATACTTTGTCCTTGTCCGGGACAAATCCCATTTTTCGTCCATTATGTACTGCAGCTTTTCGTACAAATAATAGCCCCTACACTTTTTATTTTTTTAATAATGCAATACAAACTAATATAAAAAAAAAATACTTTGTAGAAATAAGCATAAGCAAATTACTCTTTTTTGTTTGTTTGAGTACTTGTCACGGGATTTTAGGCAGCTAAAAAAGGTTCATCAAACATGGAGAGTCAATGTAAGATCTAATGCTTTTAAAATTTTAATTAACCAAACTCCCTCAACCCTCTCTATTTAAGACCTTATCATAGAGGATCTGAACCCAGCATGTTGGACCAGACATCAGGTTTCTTCATCTACTTTCTCTAAAGATTGATAGACCAGACTTCATTTTTTGCCATTAATGTTTATGGCTTGAAGGGGATATATATGCAACACCACAAGTGCTTGATGATGTGTTTGACAAACACCAAAACAGGATTATTGTAAAAAAAATTAATACAGATGCAAGCTGTCTGTCTAAATCAGTTTGAGCTATTTCCAAACACCACCTTGCATCTTTTGCCATTTGTTTTTGCCTGAAGCTTTCACCCATTACCTTATTTCTGAAAGCGAGCCTTCAACCCATCCATTTCTGAAATTAGCACCAAATATAGAGTCTATTTGGTTTGCAGTTAGAATCAGAATCGAAATCTTCTGAAAATTGGAATGGTCTATTTCCATAATCTGTTTAGTTCAGACAAGAATAAGAATAGGAATTAGAATTAATAGGAATGAGACTTCATTATCAAAGGAGAGGACCATTCCCTTCAATGGGAAAATGTCATTCTTGCTGGAATGGAGATGGAATTCTAATTCTATCCAACTAAATAATTGAAATCGGAATAGCCAATTCTAATTCTGATTCCAAACCTCTATTCCCGCAAACCAAAGGGGCCTTAGGATGTATTTTCATCATCTTGAAAATGTGATCGAGAATCCAGACTTGTGTAATTTCAGAGATGGATTTGCCAATAGACCATGCACCAAGGTAAGTATGGGCATCATCATATAGTAAACTAATTTATATTTATTCCCAACCTAGAACTGTTTTCTCACAATCTTTCCAATGAATTTGCCTCGAGTGTGTCACCGTCGTTTCATTGCAAAACGGCCATAAAATGTTGGCAACTTTCCCTGAATGAAAAACAAAATTGTACCAAGTTTTTCCTTTACCTGATTGAATGAAACGGAATATATTTTTCTCACGAACATGAAAATGCTTTTGTTTTCTAAAACAAAAGAAATTGTCACATCGGCGACAATGTATTCTTTTCGTTGACATGGCAGTTCTTTTGTTTTTAGAGAATAAAACAACTTATATTATAATGACATACCCTTAATTATTTGTTTATTTTTTCTTTATTTTAAAGAGTAGAATAAATTCTTGGCAAAAATTCCGTTACTTTTAAAATTGACTTTTTGAACATCAAATAATTTTTTTTGAAGCCAACATCAAATAATTGCTATTATGTTTAAGAAAAATCAAGCCAAATTTAGTGTAGGTGGTCTTTGGCTTCAAAAAAGAAGTATAGGTGGTCTTTTTTTTTTCTGTTATTTTTACAGAATCGAAATATATATATTTTTTATTTTATTATCTTTTTCATCTTTATTCTACTTAATTATTAGTCGTTACCCATTTGGGCTTTCGACAACATGGTTTTGAAAAGGTAA
The DNA here is from genome assembly GCF_056320005.1 of Nelumbo lutea. Taxonomy (NCBI): domain Eukaryota; kingdom Viridiplantae; phylum Streptophyta; class Magnoliopsida; order Proteales; family Nelumbonaceae; genus Nelumbo; species Nelumbo lutea. The sequence continues at coordinate 23,587,498 of NC_142688.1, forward strand.
GGTATTAAGAATAACTGAATATAATATAAAGAGATTTTTTTTTTTTTAATTCCACTCTTAACTGATAAATCATTAAAGTAACACAATGAAAAGTTTTGGACCATCGATAAAATCTCCCCTGAAGTTTTGGTAATTGCAATTATCTCTCCTGAACTTTTTGACACGATTGCAATTAGATTCCATTTGTTAAAATCCTCTAAAAAGAGACATGAAATAGTTTCTAGAAAAAAAACAATAAAATTTTTATGAAAGCAAAAAAGAAAGAGAATTTAAAAGTTGGAGCTTTACCTTTGAGCAATTGATATAAATGGAAAATTTGGAAAATAAATCAATTTTAGAAAAGAGATTGGAAGGATTTGGGGTAGCAATTCATATTTAGAGAAAATTTGAAAAGTAAACATTTTGGTCAAACTAACTGTATGGGTATTTTGGACATTTTTATGCCTCTTTTTAGTGGATTCTAATAAAATGAGTCTAGTTGCAACTATGTCAGAAAGTTCAAGAGAGCCATTACAATTACCAAAACTTTAAGGGAGGTTTCAATAATTTATGCTTTTTGTAATTCCCCCTAAATTCTTAGAGCTGTATTTGATTGCAGTTCAAATCTATTTGCAACAATGCAAAACTATGATAGCGCAAATGATTGGTGTAAATTCTGTTTTATTTATTTATTTTTTATTTTACCTTATTTTGCTTGATAACTATATAAATGAAGTAAAATAAGGCCTGAATCAGAATGAAGTAACATACTAAAATCCAAAACAAAATCAAACCAGCATTTGCATTCTTTTTAAATATAAATGATTGGTGCATTCTCATAATCCCATACTCCCATTTCCCATCAACGCCTCTCAAGCTATAGGCCTTTAGGATTCCAAAACAAGAAGCAAAGATTTCGTGGCAATTTAGGTGGTGTTTAGATTAACTGAGTACTAACCATCATCATGGCACCATTTTCTTTTTTTAGGATAAATTTCTTAAACTATCCTTATTGTTTAGCTGTTTGATAAATATCTTTATCGTTTAACTATTGTCTTAAACCACCCCTACTGTTTTTGACAATTGATTAGTTCTACCCTTGTTATTAGTGTTCATTAATGTTCTGTCAAAATCAGTACACATGTGACATCAACTTTAAAATTTTTAAAACCCAATATTACCCTTCATCCCTATTATGTAAACCAATCACTGCCTATAAGTGGGACTATTATGCCGGTTTTTAAATCCAATGTTTCAAAGAATCGAGGAGACACACCGAGTAGAGAGGTAGAGAGAGAAGGAGGGTCTCTGAGAAACGGAGAATGGCCACCAATAAAATCTTCAATCTTCGGTACCGTATGGACGTAACTTCTTCTTCTTCTTCTTCTTCTTCTTCTTCTGTGTATGACATCATTCTCACTGAAGATTTGCTCGATACTCTGACAGCCAAATAAAAACTCAAGAGTTGTTATTGACTAATGTCTACAAACAAGGCTGTTCTAGTTTGAAACATAGATAACTAGGGCACTGTGTTGCAGCAGCAGTGACGATTAGAGAGAGAGAGAGAGAGAGAGAGGTTGAGATGAAGGTTTGGTTGGAAGAAAGTGCAATTGAGCGAGCGAGGTTTTGTTCATTGTCACAGACTCACACGAAAAGAACAAAAAGGTGGGGTTTCCAAGAGAGAGATTAAAGTTAACAGAGTAGTACGGATTTGCTCAATGCAGATTTCTGATTTCCACTGGAGAGCTATAAACATTCAAAAGGTCAATAACCCACACTCTATGCACCAATGCCCGCCTGTGAATTGGCATCAATTCCGACCTGTCACCTACCCCGACAGTACTTTGAGCCTAAAATTTCTGACCCTGGGCTGAACAGTCATTAAACAGCTGAGATGTAGGGTTTAGTGCAAAAGTAATCTACTTAATATTAAAATAGGAGTAGTCGAAGAGAGATGTGATTGCGATCCTGGTGAAGCTGCTTTTTCTTTTTCTTGTTTCCATGTATCTCAATTCTCCCTACTAATGGAAATTGACCATTAGAGATTTGGAGTGTGGCGCCACATGTTTATAGCTTGGAGTTAGGTGAATCTAAAGTAGAACTTCGTAATGAAGTTAATCTTGTTTCCATGCATCTCAATTCTCCCTATTAATGGAAAAGCTACCTTCATGGTTGAAAGGTTGAAATTTAGAGACAAATCGAAGTTGGATTTGCCCAAGGAACGAAAAGCAAGAAAGGTGTTGCAATTCCTCTGTTCTTGTTGTAGAAGCCGATGAACAGAGACTCTATGGCAAGAAAGGAAGATGGAAAGGAAGAGGGGAGGGCAAAATTTTCATCAGTTATGTTATATTTTGAAAATTTGAGGAAATAGTGGAGAGTAAATTCGACATTTTGTTTCTTTTTGTTAACACTTATCAACTATGGCAATTGTTAGAGATAGTAAGGATACTTTAAGATAAATATAAACAATAAGGGTAGAGTTAGTCAATTAACTAAACCATAAGGGCAGTTTAAGAAATTTGCCCTTTTTTTATCGCCTCAAGGTTCATGCTTGTCAACATTTCATTCTGATTTTATTAATTTTCTTTTATATATTACATCTTTGTAATACGCAATGAAGGCTGATAGGTGTTTATGCATTAAGATTTAATTCTATTATATGATCTTTGTACAAAAAAATCATCTAATGTCTATTTATTTTATTTTTATCAGTTCATATTTTTATAAGGTGTCACCTGCTCGAATTCACGTTTCACAATGTGTATCATAATTTTTTCCTTGATACATCGATGATTAGCACGTTTAATTTGGTCTTTGAAATTATTACTCGCTTCATATATGTATTCATATCACTTTAACTACACGTTAGCTATGACTGCTAGTGAATTGGTTGATGATATGAGTGCAATTTGGATTGGGTTGAGAAATTCAATTACTCAACCTAAGTGTTAGGTTAGGTTCATTTGTTTTTAATTTTATGATTTTTTTTATTTATAAATTTTAAGATTTATGAATTTAGGTTCATTAATTTTAATAGGACAAATTTTTTAAATTACCCTACTCTTTATCTAATTGACAAACTTTACCCTGTTCATATATTGTCTTAAAATACCCCTGCTATTTCTATCAATTGTTATTATCGTTAAATTTTAATGGAAAAAAATGAAATATCAAATTTGCTCTTTATTTTGGTTCAAATTTTCAAAAAAAAAAAAACCCTAGAGCTAAATCATTATACAAATTTTCGTTGGTCAGACAAAATGAACCCGATGGACCTGCACTACATGGCGAACATCAGCATGGCCAACCGGAAAATGCTTCCATTCCCCTTTAACCTGTTCTCCAATACTTGATCATATATTGTTTTCCCATCCATTGTATCTGATAAGGAATTGAAGAAATGAGAGGAAAAAGATTCAATTGTTGCTCAAGTTACCGAAGAGGCCAAGTAGGAGGATCTGAAGGACAACCACTATGCTTTCACTATCATCATCAGTAGCCATTGAATCTTGAAGAATGCTTCAGTTAAGATTTTGCATGGAAAGAGGTATGCGTTGGAAAGAATCTTAGGTGGCATTTGATAAATTTGAAACCTGAAATCTAAAAAGTTAAAAAGATATTATTTGTCTAAAATCTGAAAAGAAGCATATGTGCTTTTATACTTTTTAGAGGTTCTGAATCTATAAATTTGTTTGTATTAGATCAACCCCTTTACCATTTGAAATTCACTGATTTTACTATTTTACCCTTATAACATATTATTTGGAAATGTTGAGTTCAATTCGCATTATCACATATAAAAGATCCATGAAATCTTTAAATCCATTCCTCTTTAATACTATTGCACTCAATACGAAAGCAAAGATAACCAGAAACAAGGCTCGATTATTTCATTCTTTAGAGAAGTACCCTAAAAACATGAGTCAATGAGTCAAAGTAACACCAATCATCCTATTCCTACACCTTTGAACGCACTAAAACCCAATAACGGGATAAGGACTGTCTTGTTGCTGAATCACAACGCCCCTTTCCCTTTGCTGTCGTCAATGTCATCCAGAAGGAACCCATAAACTTTGATCCATTGGTACCGCGGGTTTCTGGATGTGAGAGACTAAAGAGAGACCAGTTTGAGGTGGATGGTCTGGTTTGGATACCGGAGTATGGGGCAAGAAGGATTTTCTCAATTAAGGATTGGATTGACTCTTCGATTTTCAATTCATCGCAGTGTCAATAGAAGAGAGCGGATGAGTGAATTCAGGTGGGTTAAGCATAGAGATTAGGTGTTCTTAAATCTTGTTTTTCAAATGGCTTAAGCTTCAACTTTTGTTTTTAACAATTAGTGATGCCGTCAAAATCTCGTTGTTTTGCTTTTGGATGAGAGAACTAGACACTAAATTATACAAATGAGTCATGTCCAGCTTTTACATTTATGATCATGCCTTGTGATGAGGTCTGCACCATAGGAGAGACAATTAAGAATTGGCTTGTTTTATTTGATTGCATCATTTGCTAGATGGTGGAGTTGGGATGAAGGACAGAAACCCGAAGTAGAACAACGTTCACAGAAGAATCGGAGACGGTGACACTCCGTGTTTGCAGTGGTAGACCTTCACAGTTGCAGTATTCTGAGAGGCAGAGGCGATTGGAGAGAGAGAGGAGTTCGAGGGGAGACTGGAGAGATTTGAAACTTGAGAAGCGGGATTTTTTTTAGTCCAAATGGCCTCGACTCCGTTAAGTTCAATAGTTGTAGAAATTTTTCTGCAACATGGATGTAGAGGATGTGAGCTCATCCTCCAGGAGTCTTCTTGCATGTAAATTCAGCTTTGGTCAGTGCAACCTCCGTTCCAACAGCCTTTACACCATTGCATTAGGAATCTCTGTGATTTATTTCCCAATACAAGGTTGAAAGAGGCTGTTCAAAACGGTGTAAGCACCACGGACTTGCACTGACCGAAGCCCGTCTCTACTGAAATATTAATTATTCAAATTGGATAATCCGACTTGCACCCCCCCCCCCTGTTTCATTCATCCTTTGTGATCTGTGGCCCATGATATCACATGATTGCCCAGAGGTTCACATATATCGCTATTCGCTAGTGCTACTACCTGTTAAACGTTTTAACGAGGAGATATTTTCTTGAATAATCTCATGTGGATATCACTATAGTCTATCCATTACAATGACATATCTATTCGGAATACCTGAAATAGATAAGATATAGAAAACAACCAGGGGCAAATTCGTCATACTACGGTTCATTGAAATGCGCAAGGTGACTGCCCTCCACCCCCCCGAGGCCTCAACTGAAGCCCCCGAATTATTCCAAGAAAGCTAAAAAAGCGGAATTCACTAATTGTATTTCTCGATCAAATTCTTTTTCTTTGCCCGCCACGATTCTCGTGTCCAGCATAAATACTCTCCCACTTAATTTTACAATGTTGTCCCTTCACTTTTCAAAAAATAAAAAACAAAAAACCCTATTTTTTAAAATAATTTAATACCCTTGTGTTATTTTTAGCTTTATTTTGCATGCTGGTTCGAATATGACCGAACAGGCTCGACCCAACACATCATACCATACGAACATCTCTTGAATAAAACAAATTAATTAATGGGAATGATCCCATGATTTCATTAATATAGTAGTACTTAATAATTGATTCATGATTTTCTTTTTAACTTAAACTTGTCAAAGAAACCGACTTGGTTGGTCAGTCATACCTATCAACGCTACTAACAAGACAGATCTAATTATCGGCCAATACTTTCTTTTTTTTTTTAAATAAAAAGACGAATGAGGGGCTATGGTAGTGGACGCATCACCAGACATCCACCCACTTCCAAGAACATATTCAAGGTTAGTTTCGCCTTTTTGTCAAACCTTACAGCCCAATTTACTTGTCATTGGGGTATTAATTGATTGTTCAATAGACTCAATACAAACTTCTAATTTCTTTTTCTTTATAATTATCTGTATTGGAATTCTGGATCTGGGGAGGTGGCATCTCTGTTATTCTTGGAAACTTAGAGGGCAATCCATGTCGGGTAGCAGAGAGTTCCTCCTTACGGAAAAAAAGTAGGGGTAATTTGGTAGTTTCGTAAGTCTTCAGCTCCGAAAAGGAAGGTTATAGTCGTTTGTAATCTTGAGAGAGAGAGAAGAAAGAGAGAGAGTGTCATGTGGGCAGTACAGCTTCTTTCTGGGTAGTCCACAGGCAGACCTACCGATGAAATAATTTTACCTGTAAAATTTAGCTTCTGCTATCTGAGAAATCTCTTTCAACTCTTAAAGGAATCCTTTTAATCTGTTTACGATGTCGCCATTTTAGAAGCTCCTTTGCGCCTTCTCCACCTCCATTTCAACCTTGTTTGCTTGTGGATCTTTAGTCTCTCTCTGTTCTGTTACCGGCCATGCTTTCTTCCAAAACCAAGTAAGTATTATCGTCTTTCCAGATCTGATTACCGTTTCCGGTTTGAATATTATTTATTATTTCAACCTGCAATTTTCTTTTACTGTTTTCTCTCTATCTATCTCAATCTATATCCATACCTGTTTTTTTGGCTTCTTAATCATTTGAAACTCTATGCTTAGACTTTTCTCCAAGGTATGTTGGATCTGGTTTGCAGAAATCTGATCCGAGCTTTATATTTCTTTCTGATTCAAGATTGCATTTTTCGCCTTTTCTCCCTCAGTGTGGACTCGATCCGTAACTGGCCCCTCTTTTTTTCTTGGTAGTTTTGATCTTGTTGAGATGTGTATGCACCGTTTATGGTTTTATTGGTTCTCAGTCCAATTTTATTAATTGTCTCTCATTTTGGTTTTCTGCTCGTTATTCCTATCTAGGTTTCTTTCCATTTTTTCCAGTATTGCTTTTTAAATGACTCTTATGTGGACTTGGTCTGGTGGTAGGCTTCTCCATATTACTCTGCTTTGGTTGTTCCTTTGTTTTGATTCTGAATTTCCTTGCGTTCTATTTTTTTTTTTTTAATTGCTTGCTACCGTCTTTGTTTTTTCTGTTTGCTCTCCTCGGAGGGATTTGATCTTGTTACATAATATGAGTATTGGCTCTTGAACAGATCTGGTTTATCTGAAGCTTCACATAACAAAGAAGCTTCTCACAATAAAGAAGGTTCACACAACAAGACCTCACCAGCAACTCCAAGGGTTAGCAAATTGGGCAGGGGAATTACTAAATCAGATGCTAATTCACCTTCTCCTCTGCAAAATCCACGACTTTCAATTGACCGATCGCCCAGATCAGTTGACTCAAAGCCTGCGGTAGATCGGCGATCCCCAAGGGTTACTGTTACTCCTGATGTAAGTCGTACAAAAATATCTAGAATCTAAAAGCTGGATATCCTCAATTTTGTTTTTTTTTTTTTTTTTTTTTTTGTGGAATTTCTTTGGCTTCTCATTGGCATTGTCATTTGGTCTTGATTTTAGAAACAACCACGAGTGCTGAAGGGATCGGACCTACAAGCTCAATTAAGTCTTGCTCAGGAAGATTTGAAGAAAGCAAAAGAGAGATTAGCTTCTATTGAGAAAGAGAAAGATCATGCTCTTGAGGAATTGAAAGAAGCCAAGAGGTTGGCTGCAGAGGCAAATGAGAAGCTTGGGGAGGCCTTGGTTGCTCAGAAGCGAGCTGAGGAAAACACTGAAATTGAAAAATTTAGAGCTGATGAGTTGGAGCAGGCGGGTATTGAGGCTGCTCATAAAAGGGAAGAGGAATGGGAGAAGGAAATTGAAGCTGTTAGAAACCAACATGCTGTGGATGTAGCTGCTTTGCTCTCTACCACTGAAGAGCTCCAACGGGCTAAAAAGGAATTGGCCATGACCACTGATTTAAAGAACCAAGCTCTTAGCCATGCTGATGATGCAACCAAGATTGCTGAAATTCATGCTGAGAAAGTGGAGTTCCTATCTACTGAGATAAGCCGGTTAAAAGCCTTGCTTGATTCAAAGTTGGAGACAGAAGCTAACAAGACCACTGAGTTGGTAAAGAAGCTGAACTCTGAGGTGGATTCTCTGAAGCAAGAACTTGAGAGAGCAAAAGATTTGGAGGAGAAATTAGCTGACAAAGAAGCTTTGGTTGAAAAACTCAGGGTAGAAGTAGAAACTGCAAAAAGGGCTGAATCAGATGCTGAAATTTTAATTGAGGAATGGCAGAAAAAGGCCAAAGAGTTGGAGATTCGGATTGAGGAAGCAAAACAATCAGAGAGATCTGCTTCAGAATCTCTGGCTTCATTGATGAGACAACTAGAGGCCAATAGTGCTTTGTTGAATGATACAGAATCTGAGGTTACTTCTCTTAGAGCGAAGGTGGAGTCCTTGGAGATGTCAATTGAAAGACAGAAAAGAGATTTTGAAGAAGCAGAACAGCATCTTGACATGGTTAAACAAGAAGCATCAGAAATGGAAAAAGTGGTTGAGTCTCTAAAAACTGAACTTGAAACTGTGAAGGAGGAGAAAATGCAAGCTCTGAACAATGAGAACCTTGCAGCATCAAATGTTCAGAGTCTGCTGGAGGAAAAGAGCAAACTCATTAGTGAGTTGGAAGCCTCCAGAGATGAAGAAGAGAAGAGTAGAAATGCAATGGAAAGCTTAGCTTTAGCAGTACAAGAAGCCTCTTCTGAAACCAGGGAAGCCAAAGAGAAGCTTTTGTCCAATCAAACTGAGCTTGAAAATTCTGTGTCCCAGATAGAAAACTTGAAGTTGCTTCTAAAAGAAACAAATGAGAAATATGAATCCATGCTTGATGAGGCAAAACATGAGATTGATGTTCTTACAAGCACCCTCGAGCAATCCAATCACGAATACAAAAACTGCAAGATTGAGTGGGATGAAAAAGAACTCCATTTGGTGAATTGTTTAAGACAATCAGAAGAAGAAACATCTTCCATGAAAAGAGAAATGGATAGAGTGGTTAATTTACTTAGAGAAACTGAAGAAGAAGCTCAAGCTGCAAAGGAGGAAGGATCTCGACTTCTGAGTACCCTAAGGCTAGCTGAATCCAAAGCTAGTTCTTTGGAAGAAGCTCTGGAAGATGCAAAAGGTGAAAATCTGAAATTGAGGGAGAGATTGCTGGACAAAGAGAATGAGTTTCAGAATATTATTCAAGAGAATGAGGAGCTTCGGTTGAGAGAGACAGCAGCACTGCAGAAAGCTGAAGAGTTATCCAAGTTGCTTGAAGAAGCATATTCTAAGGCAAAGAATGAGGAACATGTAGAGCTTTCGGATAGTGAAAAAGATTATGATTTGCTCCCGAAGGTGGTAGAATTCACTGAGGAGAATGGAGGTGGAAGAATAGAGGAGAAGCACAAGCATGAAGTTTCATCTCAAGTACCTCAGGGAGATGAAGATCAAGCCCGTGAGAAAAAGCTTCCTGTCGGACAGAAGATGGAGAATGGAATTGGAAACCCCAAAGATGAGGAAAAGAAAGAAGAAGGTGAAGAAGAAGAACATAACTCAGTAAAGGTGGAGGCTAAGATGTGGGAGACATGCAAGATTGGAGAGAAAGACTTGTTGCCTGAGGGGGAGCATGAACCAGAATCCTTTGAAGAGGAACGTGATTCAAAGGTTGATGGTGAGGGCTTTGATCAGGTAAATGGCTCAGCATTGGAGAACTTGGACAATGGGGGGAGCTCTCCAACAAAGCAGCAATCAGAAAAGAAGAAAAAACCATTGCTCCGGAAGTTTGGAAGTCTGCTGAAGAAGAAGGGTAGCAACAACCATAAGTAGGTGTAAAACCAATCCCACCTGCCACAGCTTAGTTTAAACCATCATGTTCAGGAGAAGGTATACTTGATGCTGTCTCTCCCCATAATGTGTTTGATTTATTTTTCCTTTGGATTTGCATAATAGAAAATGAATTATATATAAAGAGGTTGTATTATCTTAAAATTTTATCTGTTTTGGTTCCCTCTTTTTAGGGGTGTTGTGTATCTGATTATTTTCTTTTCTTACCTTTTTCTCTTTTCAAAATTTTATGGAAGGAGTTCTCACTTCTATAATTGTATGTTCATGTGATCCTTTTTCTTTATGGGGAAATCCTCTTCTGTTCTTTAATCCATCTGTAATGAAAGAGAAAAAGGAAGAAAGATTAAACTATGGTTTCAGCATATGGATTTTGATGATTGATGATTCATATTCCTACATCCATCATCACATTGTGTGATACATGTTTGAGCATTATACTCTGTACTGTTAATTTCTCTTAGTTGGGTATCAGATGGGTTGGTGGGTCAAACTTATCCATTTTACAGTCTATTATAAAATGTATTATAGTGGTTTATACCATTTGTAGCTTTGTGCACTTCTTGTCTGTCATTTATCTTGAGCTTCAAGAAATTCATATTCAGATGACTACAGTTCTTGAAATGGGAATCCAAGAACTTTGGATTTCAATGGACTCTTAGCTGACTTTTGAATATACCTCTCACTCTCTCAGATTGAGGTTAGGTTTTGGGAGTTGGAGATTTTTACTTTTTGTATGACGCCATCTCTTTCAATCCATCATTTTGTTTTGTACGTGTTCAGGAAGGAACTGTTGATATCTTTTTAGCATCTTTCCAGAACTGCTTGGGTGTAGCTTTGTAGCGTCATATACAATCCCGGGAGGGGGGGTAGCACTAGCCCGGCTTCAGTCAGTGCAAGCCCGTGCTCACACCGTTTGCACAGTCTGTTGCAACCTTACATTGGGAATATCTCCCCATGAAATAAAGAACATAAGTATGGAGATATTCCCAATGCAAAGCTGTAAAGGCTGTTCGAATAGGCTTTGCACTGACTGAAGCCAATCTTGGGTAGCACTTCCCCCAAACCCTGGTACAGGTGAGATTCGAGCCCAAGTCTCTCCACTACAACCACCTAGAGACCTTACCAACTAGCTAGTTGATACCTTGCCACTGATTTCAAGGAGGTGAAGTTGAATTGCGCTTCATGGCCCTCATCTCCAATATCCTTTCTTAGAATTGGAGTGCTAGGATGATCATTGTCTTGTATACTACTTGCGTGCTTGTTAGCATATTTCCTGAAATTAATTGACATTTGAAAAAAAAAAATGCTCCTCTTGAAGTTCTGCCATGTCTTTCTTTCATCTGTTGTATATCTTTCTCTGTTCTCATAACAAATTTTGTCCGTTATGAAAGATAGTTGTTCTGCATAGAATTCTGTGCTGTAAGCTCCCAATTAAACTAGAATCTGTTAGACACTCGCTTTGTTGAAGAATCATACATATGGAGTTTATCTTCGCCATCAAAGACACAAGAATCCTTCTGATCACTCCACTTATGGACACAACCAAGTTATACATCAGCTTGAACAAAAAATTTCTAGACTTGTACAATGCTGCGTATGTTCCATTCAGAAACCCACCTCAATTCTTCCCCACGAATGGATATGTTTGTGGAAAAACAATATCTATATTTGCACATCTCATGTTTCGAATTTTTTATTAAGCATTAGAGTTCAATTACCTTCGCAGCCTTGCTTGATAGAGGCTTCTCCAGGGACCATTGTGGCTGATCCCGTCACCCTAATGAAGGCCTGAAGTGATACTCGTTTGGTCAGCTACTGATTGAGAAAGTTTAGGTTACATGGGACTACATGTATGTATATTGAGCATGTTTCTTGGTAAACCGGTGGTTATGGAATTGTACTGAATATCCTTCATTTATTTCTGGAGTTACTGGTAAAGGATGTTTGTGAGTACAAGCAGGATGATTGGTTAATCGTTGAGCTACTTGGCAATGCATTTGCTTTGAAATTTGATTAGTTTTCTAAGCTAGTAGTTTTGAATGCTGTAAATGATCGACCCCTTCCTATACAGAGATGGTCTCAGCCAAGCAGTATGTTGACTGTTGAGTTTTCCCATTAGAAATATCCAAATATCCGGTGGACGGAGTGAAAGAAGCTGATGTAGTTCCCATGACATAATTTTCTCTGTTTTTTTACCTGTGTTTAATGCAAGTGTGACAATATTTTGGTGCGATTTTGATTTTAATCCTATTCTCACATGGCATTGATCTGCTTTATGTTAACCTTAGAGAGAGAAACAAACAAGGGAAAAGCGAGAGAACTCCAAGGCTCTCAAAAGATATATTTATATTAAAAGATGAATGGACAAGATTGCCCTTATAAAAGAAACAAAAGGACAGTTGTACAGGGCTGGACACTAATATACACATCTAATAATATACATACAAAGGTTAAAAGTACAAAATTACCCCTTCTCTTCTCTACACTTTAGCCCCAATTCTGAATGAAGATAGAAGACATTCTCTTAGGTTCGTTTGGTTCACAGTCCGCCGGGAAATCAGAGGCTTGGAGCCCATAACTTCACTCACTCAATAAATAAATGTAGTGGGAACACCCAGTCCCGGAGGAGAGCAAATCAGCCCCCCACAAATTCTCACAGTACATCTCTGCCATGTATTGGGAACATCATCAGTATCAGAAATGATGATGTCATCATTGGGAGATGTTCATAACACACGGTGGGGATGTAGTGTGGGACATTGTGAGGGGCAATCTGGTGGGGGGCTGATTTGAATTCGTCCCGGAGGGAGAATAGCACTTCATGGCATGGCCTAGCCCAGTGGGCTTCCCACAACCGCAAGGTGATCGCCTAAACCTATGCCTCTGACTATTCTGCTGGTAGACCCCACAATCCCTGACCATAGCAGGCTCCGTAATTATAAAACTGGACAGTCTTCCTCCAACCAAGTCCGGATTTCTCCTTATATGTAATTATTCATGGAAGATGTTTACAGTATATGATAAGATGTAACTGAAGTCGGTGTGAGGAGCAGATCTCAATTCCCCCCAACCCCCTTCCAAATCCAGGTTCGAAACCATTCACCAGGGTACCAAATACCACATGAATGAAGTTGTGCAATCCCCACTCACTGATCACCCGGATAATAGTCTTATGGTTTTCTTTGTGTATCTTTTTTTTTTTCTTTTTGTTTTTTTTTGATAGATAGTTTTCATGGTGCATCTATACCATTTCTCCACAAATCCTTAATGGACAGCTAGTTGACACATAATCTAACATCAACAAATCTGGTGAACGGCAGGGGTTCATTGTGCTTGGCATTATCAACTAATAGAACCCCTCCAGTAAGCTCTCTTCTCTAGGTACGCCTTTTAACTATAGCTCAGTTACTTGGTTGCAGGTATTGTTAGGGTAAATGCAAACGCCAGACTGAACACAAGGGATTGTCCTGTTCACTTTGATCCCCCCCCCCCCCACCCCACCCCACAAAAAAAAAAACAATTTTTTAATCCATTCTAAAACTGAAAAACTTGAAATTTTGGTGGAAGTTTCTGAGGTAAAAAAAACTAAAGTTTACATTTTTTGTTTGGTGATGTTCACCGAAGGTCAATTGTTTTCATAGGCTTAGTTTTGGAAGGACGAAAATACAAGGATATTCAGTGCAAAAACTTGTATACAGCATTTATAAATTATAAACTTGTATTTGCACTGTATATAATTAGTATTTGCACTTTTGCCAAACTGAGTCTAAAATAATAGTCAAAACAGCTCCTTACGGTCATCGAGGTTTTTTTCTTTTCTTTTCTATTTAAACGTTATAACGACAACACTGCTTATCCTTGCTGTCTCAGCCATTTTCCGTCTCCTTCCACAGCATCTTATAATTTGTTTAGATGTAAATGATCTTTTAAATTTAAAGGACAGAAATATAGCTGGAAAAGTTTTCAGGGAAAAGTACGGTCCAATGCAAAATTTTGAATTCCACTGCAAGCCTATAAACATTCAAAATGTCAAAAATTCTCATTCTATACATCAATGCCCGTCCGTGAATTGACATCAATTCCAAGCTGACACCTACCCCAATGGTGTAGGTGCCAATGGACCGGTTTTGAGTTGGACCCATCCAAATCAAAATCAATTTGGATGGATTTTCGGACCAATAAGATGTATTGAATTGGATCAGTCCAGACTTAATGGTCCAAAGTACTTATTCAATTGGATTGGATCTGCTCTATCCATAATGGATTTATATTGGACTGGATCAGTCAAATGGAACTGATATCTAATCCATTGATAGAAGATAAGAATATAGGTGTCAATGGACCAGGTTTGGATTGGAACAAATCTAAATTAACCAATTTGAACAAATCAAATGGTCAGGACACTAAATTAAACCAGTCCAAAATGGTCCAAAGTATTCATCAGATTGAATTGGACTTGGATCCATTTGTATAGACTAATATTGGCTGGATTGGATTGGACCAAATATGGTCGAATTGACACCCCTTCCCCACATTATGGTTATGGCCCACTGAACCCTCATGGATTTTCTACGGCCCATTGAATCCTCATGGATCTTCTACACACTTTCTCTAACTGGATCATCTGTTCATTTATCTCAATTTCAGGGGATCTAGTCAAGGTTCGGCCATATTCTCATAGGCTCAAGTTGGAAGGAGTACAAATACAAATATGTACAGCATAAATATATACAAAATACAATGTTTTGCACTCTAAATATTTATATTTATACCCCTTCCAAACTGAGCCATAGGAAACGGCCAACCAAGTTTGTAGATACTCATGAATCATGAGTTTCCCGCTTTCCACATATATATTGCAACCTGGCACTCCCTCAAATGACATGTTTTAACTTTTGGCTTTCAGAAGGCAGTCCAGATGGGTTAAGATCTTTCCACGTTGCAACCTTTTTGGGGCTAAAAGGAGCATTAGATTAACTTTATTCGTTGGACTGAAGAGCTTGCCAAAAACCTTGTTTTATCATGACATCCAACCACCACATGACTCCTAAGTTCCAACTACCAGCATTACCCAAAACCCCACTTGGCAAGCTGTTTTTGACCAAAAGAACAACCATTCCTCTCTCAGCCTTTTTCTTAGTGAGGTGAATTTAAAAAAAAAAAAAAGTGTGTGTGGGGTGGGGGGTGGGGCACCTTGCCAAAGCCCCGAAAACCATAGAGTCATAGACTTTCAACTACCCGCATCTCCAACGAATAGAGGTGTTAATTGGACCGGATTCGATCCAATTCAATCCAGGTCCAACATGAACTCATTACAGATGGACCAGGTCCAATTCAATCCGATGAATACTTTGAACCAATTTGGACCAGTGGTCCAATTCAAATCTGTTCCAATTGGTTTTAATTTAGATTAATTCCAACTCAAACTTGGTCCATTGACACCTGTATTCTTATATTCTTCACTGGACCAGATATCAATTCAATCCGACCCAATGTAATATAAATCCATTACGAATGCATCAGGTCTAATACAATCCAATAAATACTTTAGACCATTAAATTTGAACTAATTCACTTTAATATGTCTTATTGGTCTACCCAATTTGTCCAAAACCGGTGTATTGACACCCCATGACAGGAATGAAGACGTGGTTGTTTTAGTGAACACATGGATCATCGTGTAAGATATCTGATGGCCACCGTAGCCTGTAGGTTGTCCATCCTATCCCTCATCATGTTAAAAGGAAGAAGGGTTAATAAAAGTAGTAGATAAATGTGGAATATTACAAAGATTCTAAATTTAAAAAACATGTCATTCAGCAATTTAGCAATTGAGACCTACTTATTTTCCAAAAAACAACACAAACTTAGGGGTATTCGACAACATGTATGATTTTATTTTTAAAAACAAAGCATCTAATGGGGAGTTCAAATCAACCCCCCACAACGTCCCACAGCGCATCCCCGCTGTGTATTGGGAATATCTCTGAATGATATATCAGAAATGATATGTTTCCAATACATCCCCGCTGTGTATGTGCTGTAGGACACCCGCAGCTCTAGCTAATTGTCCACCCTTTCCAAGTGTGATTTCTATGTTATGTATGGCCGTGCCTAAGGGCATCTCGGTTGAAGTAGATTCTTCTTTTTGATCAATCAAAACCCCTTCCCAAACTGGGCCTGTGGATTTGTTCTTAAGTTATTCATTATCTGTTTTTCCTCTTGATTATTTAGTAGTAGTCATTATTGTTGCAAGGTCCATATGTCAAAGGCTTAACTGGCGAAAATTCTTAAACAACAGTCCAAGTAATTCAGCCTTAATTAGTTCAGGCATATTCATAGTATAGATGGGGCTGAGTTAGACATGTTAAGGCTGGACAGATCCATTCCTTGTTTGTTGTTTAGATGGATGGGTGAGGCAGAAGTCTTTGGTTATTATGTGCTTCCTAAAGAATAAACGTATAGTTTATCCTTTAAGAGAAAGAATTAATAGTCTTCATGTGCTTCCTAAAGAATATCATTGTTGAGGATTCTTAACTTGTTAATTAAGAAGGCTACCCCCCATCTGGATTCTCGTGCACCAAACAAAAGAAACGCTACCTTGGAACTTTGCCACGGTAAAGAAATGGGCTTGGCATGATAAAAGGTATCAATGCTCCATATATACACATGGCACATGACTCGCTTTCTTGAGAAATTTTCAGATTCTATTCCATCATCCAGCACAATACTACTACTACTACACCTTAAAGGACAAAGTTTATTAATTAGAAATATTCTAGATTAAAGGAGGTCCATTACAAACTTTCCATGCAAGACCTTTTCTGTGAGGCCCCATTGACCCTTTTAATTAGTACTACATGATAATTTACAGGGGATATATGATATATTGTGAGTTGTGAGCAAACCACTGGTCGCCGGCACGGAGGAGTCATGATTTTGACATTAACGATCCAATAACTCCAGCAATAATAGAGGTAGGATCACCAAGAATAGCAGAGATAATGAACTGAATGCCCATCCCAGCCATCTCACAACACTTCTTCACCTTACCGCCCCTAGTGGGGTGATGGTTCTGAAATGTTGCTTTCAGGCTAGGAATTCTAGTCTGTAACTTCTTGTTGCTGTTTCCTCGCCCAAAATAAATGTCGTGCCAGCTCTCCAGTAGTATCTCCTTGGCACAGGCCACATGCAAGTTATACTTCTTGCAACTTGAGCGGTAGCTCCAGCTGCGCCCCTTCCTCCCACACTTGTGGCACGCAGAGCTGAGCTTCCTGTACAAGTAGAGCTTCACCTCTCCATCCTCGATCACTCGTGGGAGATTTGCACAGGTGGGGTGGAGATCGAAGCCGCAGGACTTGCAGTGATAGACGAATCCGTTGACGTCCTTCTCGCATGCATTACAGAATCGTGGCATGTCGCCGGGGGGTCGAGGGAGGAACTGGAAGGAACATTTGGTGTAGAAGGGGTGGGAGATGGAAGGAGAAGGAAGGGCACAGTGCATGTGTAGATCAAAATCACAGACGTTACATTTGTAACGTGAGCCTATGCCGGCTTCTTTGCACCCATCACACTTGAATGGTGCTTCTGCGTATTCAAACCTTAGCTTGTGCTGAGGATGGCTCAGATGGTTTATTTCTCCGTATTTCATCGCGTCGGTGGTAAAACTGAATGACGCCCAACACTGCTGCCTTACTTATATATACAAATCTGTTTCAACTTTGAATGCTTTTTATTTTTTATTTTTTATTTTTCCTTCTGGGGCCGGAGAAAAAGAAAGAAAGAAGAAGAAACTATATATTAAGGAAATTAAGCCAAATGGGGAAACTTTTAGAGAAAGAGAGAGAGATTAAAAGTACTTTGTTTGGATACCCGATACCCAAAGCCCAAGGTTAGGGTTCTAATGAGGGTGAGGGAGGGTCGTCATATGTAGCAAGAAAGAATATTAAGTCAACAGTACTGTTGGTTGGCTTGTTTTTTAAGCCTGTGGGGATTTATGCTTGGTAAATGGTAGTTAGTGGTGGAAGCTATAGTCCTATAAATAGACTGCAGGTAGTTGTTCGCCATGAAGAATTCCAATTCTTCCCCTTATTATTGTTTTTCGATCGGTTCAAGTTGATCTCCACCGAATGATTGTAATTTATGGATAACCTGGTTCAATTCAATATATAAGTCTGTATGGGTATGACCTACCAAAGTGTTTGCAAGATAAATGAGATTTCTTGTCAAGTCGTTTCAAATATATATATATATATATATATATTGCTTTTGAATTAGTACAGTACAAGTATTCTGCCCACATCCAACTCATATTTAAATATTTGGAGAATAAGAATTAACTTGTACACCCAATTTGGAAAATGATTTGCAGGATTACAGCCCAACCGACAAAGATCTGATTTCAATTCGTCTACATTAATTAATTAATTGTATTTTTTTTTTTTTTTTTGGGGGGGGGGGGGGGGGGGGCGCTAAAAGCGATGCCTTTATAATTTGCCCTGTCTCTTTTCTTCAACACACCGGAAGCTTTTGAAAACAAAGCAGGCGGAGTATGGGAAACTTTGCACAAACCATTAATTGGAACTTGGAAGAAAGAGGGGGAGAGGAGAAGAGAATAAGTAGGCCATACGTTTAATGTAGTTCATTATATTATGTCGCTGAAGTGGAGAATGACACAACAGGAATAAATTCCCTGCTTATAAATAGTTCTGTTTATTGTATATATCATTTAGATTAGATATTTCGTCCAAATATTCCACAGAATAATGAAGACATAGTATTATTCTTCTCCCATAGCATATGCTAAAGAAGCTTAGCTTATTACTAACAAACGTTATCCATTTGGATGTAGCACATGTATTATTGTTTTTGATTGATTGATAAGCCTGTAATCTCTGATTATATATAGGAAAATAGGGTTGATCCCCTTTAGAATTCCTTCCAACGACAATTAATAATGGTACTAGAAATTCCCAACTGGAATCCAATGCCATCATCTCATGCCATTTGCTTTATAAGGATTATTATTTTTCTCTTCATTGGTAATTGGATCATTTCTCAGATAATAAAAAGTTTTAATTATCCTTCCGAGCAACCAAGGAATCAGTCGCGGAGCAAGGATTTTTTTTCTTTTTGGGATTCCAAATTCTAACATGAATTGGAGAGGGGATTGGATCATGAGGGGGGGAACCATATATGGGGAGGGGAGAAACATACATAGAGTGGAGAAATCATATATGTGGAGATTTTGAGGCATAGGGAGTTGGGGGGATGGATGATCCCCCCCCCCCAGCTCTGCCACTGCAAGTAGGGGTGTTAATGGACCGGTTTTGTATTGGACCACATACAAATCAAAATTAATTTGGATGGACCAACAAGACAAATTAAATTGGATCAGTCCACACTTAATGGTCCAAAGTATTTATTGGATTGGATTGAACAGGGTCCATCCATAATGAATTTATATTGGATTGGGTTGAATTGAGCCCATATCTGGATAAGAATATAGGTGTCAATGGACCAGGTTTGGGTTACAATTAATCTAAACTAAAACAAATTTGAACAGATTAGATGGTCTAGACATTGAATTGGACCGGGTCAAATGGTCATTGGATTGGATTGGACCTGGTCCATTGTAATGGACTCACATTGGACTGGATGGGATTGAACCAAATCCAGTCCAATTGACACCCCTGGCTGCAAGAAATGACACCTATATACATCTGAGAGACTCGCCTATTTCACATCTAGTGGTTCAAAGACCCTCAAATCCCCGTTCATGATTTTAGATAAATTGGGAATTGAGATATCTAGTATAACAATGTCATTGATTTCCCTTATCTTCATTTTTTTAATCCTTTACAAATAGGAACAGGAGAGGAGACTCCTAGCCTCCCAAATTAATGGAAAATGAAGTGGCAAGCAAGTGTAGAGATATCAATGGGTTTGGATCAAGGTTTGGGTCGAGGTTAATCCACATCGAACCCAGACCATTGACATCAATTTCTCCCAAAATTTTCTTTCCTTTCTATATCGTATCAAGTGTTGTGATTTGTTGGCTTAGATTTTTTTTTTTTTTTTTTTTGTGGCAAAAAAAGAGGGGCTCCATTAAGAAGATGCAGATTTGTTGGTTTAGATATTTTGACGATGTTGTGTAGGTAAAACTTTCTTTGATCAGAAGAGGACTTGAAACTATGCTTTTCCTCCTAATAAAATATTAAAACTATGTTTGTCATGATCTTTAATGCATTATTAACATTCATCATGGGTAAAATAGTGACATTGAAAAAATTGTAAATATAGCCTGCACTAATAATAAGGATAATGTTCTAGGTTAGTTAGTTTTGTTTCTGTTTTGTTTTGTTTTGTTTTTTTTTTTATATCTTGTGAACCATTGTGTAGCCCAAACCCATACCTCCCCCCCCCCCCCCCACGCCCCCAAGCCAGGTGCAGGCGGGATTCGATCCCCATGTCTCCACTACAATCAGCAGACCTTACCAAACAGTTGGTTGGCACCTATAGGGTCAAGTTCGATAAATCTATTTGGCTTAATCAGCCAGTCAGGAATCAAGATCAGATTGGGGTGCGTTGTCGTGTTCTGGTTGAATCAAGCCTGTATCAGACCGGACCCCGTTGAAATCCCTGGATGCGTAATGTCAAACTACAAATATAGTCTACTGTGGTGAAAACGAAAGGTTGTCAATTGTCATCCTTGTGTATGAAATTATGAATGCAGTCATGCACGAGTATTCAAGCCCCGAGCATTCCCATGGTAGCATGAGTAACTTTCAGAATCTTCGCACTAGTGCAAGTGTTCAATGAGTCGAATGTGAATATATCCTTCAAAAGGCTCGTCACTCTCTGTTGAACTTGCAGAAATTCCATCGGTTGTCCCAGTTCTTCCAAAGATGATAATCTAGGTACGATTCCCCACTTCGGCTTGTAGCTTTCCTTAAAGGCCTCCAAATTTAAGAGGCTATAAGAGATAGGGTTCTGACTCAATTCGCAGAATAATGTCCCAAGTGAAGCATATTGATTTGATCATGATTCTATAAATACAACAGAGAAAGAATTCAAGAATATTAAATTTCGTTTACATCTAACGGAACTCCTGGGTTGTTGCTTAGATACCCAATGGACCTTAAATGATTTGTCAATTGATAAATCATGGAATAAATATTGCTCGAGTTTTCATGGCTCTTGTCTTCAACCATGAACTCATGAACATGGCCATCAATTTCAATCACGCTCAGTGCTTTATCCTTCTTGATCCCATTGTCCTTCATTAGTTTCCTCACATTCTTCACATCTTCCCATCTTTGAGCTTCAGAATATATGTTTGAGATGAGCACATGTAATCCTCCACTATGTGGCTCCAACTCCAAAATTTGTTTCAGAACTTGCTTTCCTATCTCTACGTTTCCATGAATTCTACAGGCCCCCAGCAAAGCACCCCATATAACAACATCAGGTCTCACAGGCATACCTCCTATTAACTTGACTGCCTCCTCCAAGTGCCCTCCACGCCCAAGAAGATCAACCATACAAGCATAATGTTCAATTTCATGGGGAACCCCATAAACATGAGTCATGATGTCAAAGTAATATCTGCCCATGTCTACGAAGCCACTGTGACTGCAAGCGTTGAGCACGCCAACAAAAGTGAACCCATCAGGGGCAACCCCATTCTTTAGCATTTTTTCAAAGAGCTTGACTGCATCAAGACCACGCCCATGCATAGCAAGGCCTCCAATCATAACATTCCATGACACCAAATTCTTCTCAGGCATTTGATTAAATAGATCCAAGGCAGTATCAACAGGGCCACATTTCGCATACATATCTATAAGGGAATTACATAGTGCAATGCTAGGGGTTATACTGCTATTGGAAATGTAAATGTGAGTTTCCTTTCCTGTTATCAAATCACCGATTTGGCTACATGCTGCAAGAATGCTTACTAGCGTCACTTCATCAGGTTCCACTCTTGAATTGCGCATCTGAGTGAAGAGATCTAATGCTTCCCTGCACTTACCGTGTTGGACATAACATGAAATCATGGAATTCCAAGAAACTACATTTTTGGTAGGCATTTGATCAAACATCTTTTGGGCCTGATCAAATAGGCCATTCCTAGCATAAGCACTGACAATGGAAGTCCATGAAACCACATTTCTGTCAGGCATTCGATCAAAATACTTTTGAGCCAAATGCAAATGCCCACACTTAGCATACATATCCACTATTGCGTTCCTCACAAACAAATCGATACTAGTCCCCGTAATTTCTATATAAAAATGCACATATCTACCCAAGTAAAAATTCTCAGTTTGTGCACAAACAGAGAGAAAACTGACTAAGGTAAATTCATCGGGTTCCAAACCCAAGTCTCTCATCTCCTGAAAGAGAGAAAATGCTTCCTTACAAAAACCCATCTTAGAATACCCACCGATCATTGAATTCCAAGAAACAAGAGTTCTATCAACAATATCGTCAAATACTGATCGAGAAGATTCAATCGATCCACAAGCTGTATAAACACTCAAAAGGGCGTTCTGTACGCAAACCTGTGATCCAATTCCCAACTTGATCGCGTCAGCATGGATGAGTAAGCTTTCCCTGTATGCAAGTTCAGAAGCACAGGCTTTGAGAACAAATGGGAGGGTAAATTCATTGGGAGAAAGACCTAAACCTCTCATCCTGTGGTAGAGGGGGAAAACCTCTCTTGGGAAATTGCTCTTTGAGTAGCCCCTTATCAAACTATTCCACATGAACCTATTGGGTTCCGCGATTTGATCGAAGACCAACCGAGCGTAGCTGAGATTGCCCGCATCGGAAATAGCACAGAAGGCAATCAATTTTCCAACAGTTAGGTTTTCTTGAAGCAAGCCATTGACAATGATCTGAGCATGAAGATGTTTGAGTTCTGCCATTGAAGAACATCGCGCTAGTAGGATTTGGATGTTCAGGTGGAGAGAGGATATTAATTTGGGACTGGAGATACTCTTAGGTGGTGGTATAGGTACAATGGTATGTAGGGTATGAGAAATCAAGAATGACAAGCTAAGGCGGGAACGCAGCAGGGCTATAAACTTGAACCAGAGAAGCATGAGATGATGACGATATATGTTTGGAATTAGGAACAAGATGGGGTTCAAACTTCAAAGTTCCAACTGCCAGGCTTGTTAATCCTCTTCGGTGTAGTCAGTAGAGAATACTCTGCCGGACCAACCAGAGAAACACAAGATAGGTATATTTCATGTCGGTTATAAATAGGGGTGGCAATTGGATGGCCTTGGAATTAGCTTCAAGCCTTCAACCCAATCCGTGACCCATCTATAAAAAAATTCGTTAACACGATCCATTGAGCAAAAATTAAGGCCCCGTTTAGTTTGCGGGAATAGGGGTCTGAAATCAGAATTGGAATCAGAATGGTTCAACTATTTGAATGGATGGAATTGGAATGGTCCAACTATTTGGATGGATGGAATTGGAATTCCATTTCCATTCCTGTTGGAATGGCATTCCCCCATTTGAGGGAATGACCATTCCCTATAGCTCCCTTGGGAATGAAATCTCATTCCTGTCTGAACCAAACAAAATATGGGAATGGACCATTCCGATTCCGATTTCGGAGGATTTTGATTCTGATTCTGATTTCAATTCTAACTCAAACCAAATGGACCCTAAATGGATTTGATTCAAATAAAACCTTAACCTCAGTTTGAAAGGAGCATAAATACAAATATGTGGAATGCAAAATCTTGTATTTTTATTTATATGTGTATTGTATATATTTATATTTATACTCTTTTTAATTTGAGACTTTATTTTTAATCCATTAAAACACAGAAGTTCTAGAATAAAATAGAAAATACAAAAAAGAAAATAATAAATAATAAAACTATTAAAAATATAAAAAACATAGAAAATGTGAAAAAAACACAAATTACAGAAAAGGATAATAAAAATTTACATAAAAGTAATAAAATATTGAAAAAACAAAAATTGAGAAATTGCAGGAAAATATAACAGAAATGATAAAACACAGAAAATGAAGATAAATGATAGAAATTATGAAAAAGCATAAAAAGCAAAAATTACAGAAACAAAAGGAAAAACATGAAAATTGAAAAGAAAGACATAAATTGCAAAAAAAAAAATACTGGAGTTATAAAAATACACTGAAAACGTAAAAATTAATAGAAATTACAGAAAAATAAATGCATAGTCCATCCAACCATTCCAAATCTCTGAGAGAAGCTTTAGTTCTTCACTCTCATAAATTTCATTTAGCTCGACTGGATGTTAGATCGGTGGCTTTTTTGAAGCAATTCATAGTTAAAGCATATTCTTCAAACCATCCTGGATCAAGCCTATTTTGATGGAGAAGAGGAAGATTTGAATGCTGGAGATGGAATTCGTTTGCATCTTGACTTAAATAGTAAATTATTTAGGATCTAACGGAGCTTCACGAAGCCTTTTCGAACCTTCACTTCGATTGTCAAAGATCATATTACAATGGCATTTAAAAGGTTGGCATAGACATTCCACCGATGGTAGTTTAAGTTCATATTTGAAACTTACTGGAATTCCACAACGGAGTAATAGTGTTTAATCGAGATATATATTTCTAAAGCTTCAAGCAGACCTTCACTCGCAATGAACGTTCAGACTTCTTTGATTTCTTCGAACATCTGACACTAAGATTCATAAATCATGATTACTTAGTTGAATCTCTACTGCAAGTTTGGGGATTTTCATTATTGGCGTTGAAGTAAAGTAATTGGTTAGGTTGTACTTGATTTTCATTATTGACTTGGATGGTTGGACTGTTTGGTTCAGAAATTGTCCAGGCAACCGGCTTAGTTTCATCCTTGACATGCTCCTAAGCCCAAACCTATTGACTTGGTCAGAGAACTGCTGACCTGAGCAGTTGAACCGTTCAACCCGGACAGCAGTTCGTGAGTACAGAAGAGGAAGAATGATCTCAGATCTCAAATCACTAAATCCCAAATACAGTAGATAGAAGAAGAAGAAGAAGTAGAAGATTGTAGAGGTTGGAGACTAGAGAGAAATCAGACCTTAGATCTGAGATTTGCATTTTTGTTGTCACCACCATCGTATCATCATCTCCTATAATGTTGAATCCTCCTCCTTCTTCTTCCCTCCTCCTCCTCCTCTTTCTTCCTTCATTTCCTTCCTTTCTTTCTTTTCTTTCAGGCTGAGTTTGGAAGGAGTACAAATGCAAATATGTAGAATGCAAAACCTTATATTTTGTATTATTTTGTATGTATTTACACGATACATATTTGCATTTGTACTGCTTCCAAACTCAGCCTTCATTTCTCTTTTTCCTTTCATATTTTTTTCTTTTCTCTTCTTCCTTACTTTCTTACCTTATTTTCTTCACTCTTTCTTTCTTTCTTTTTCAGCCAACAACCACAACCTTCCTTTCCTTCCTTTCTTTCATTTTTTTTTTCTCTTCTTCCTTTCTTTCTTACCTTCTTTTCTTCTCTCTTTCTTTCTTTCTTTCTTTCTTTCTCAGCCAACAACCACAACCTCTCTTTTTTCATAAAAACCTAAAAGTGTAAAAAACATTTTCCCTAATAATCCAAACCTCAGAAATCGATGGCCACAACGGTTCCATTTTTGGGTCGGTTTTTAAAACCTTGGTAAATATAGATAGTGTAAAACTTCATACCCGATTTATATTTTCACACATTTGTTTCCAACGTAAAGTTTACATTGAAAAATTCGAATTTGAATTGAATCAAGCATTATTACTTATAAATATATAAATTATTTATATGATTTAATTATTTAATATATAAATTATATAAAGTAGTTAAATATTATATATATTATATATAAGAATTAATAATCGATCAAATTCAAATATTTATCAAATCAAATAAAGTCATATTCGAATTCAAATCCAATTAATTATTCGATATGAATAAGATATCTGAATTCAGTTCAATTATATCAAATCTTAAATTCAAAAATTGGATTTTCAAATACCATTGACACCCCTAGTTACCCAACCCACCAAACGTAGGATTAAATAGATACAATCCAATCCAGTTGGATTGGGTGGGTTAGCGGGTTGGGTTGAAAATTGCCACCCCTGCTTATAAACCTTTTTTTTTTTCAATGTGTAAAAATCAATCTGTACCATAGTACCAGATGTATTCTTTTGTTTCTTTCATGTATTAAAAGTATTTTAACCATTTAACTATTCTATTTCTTTTATTGAAAATCAACAAGTACCGGATATTTAATGCTGATTAAAAAGGGGTACCAAAATAAAGAATGGACAAATTGGGGTGTTAAGGGCTGAGCTGGGAGTCATCTATTATTGATGTCATGAGCAAAACCCTACTTTTGAGGTAACAATCCTACGTGCAACTATCATTCAAGTTTCTGCCATTGTAGAATTTATCTACAAATTTGGTTAAAAGCTTTACGTTATGTTTGTTTTCAAAGAAAAGGGAACGGTAGGGAAATTCTTTCTAATCAAACACAGCCTTAATAACTAAATTCTGCTACTGTTACTGCTTTCATCAAAACTACTAAACTCATGTTTGGGAGTCATATTCAAATAAACACTTATTTAAGGTTTAAATCATATAAAGTACTTACTTATTTATGTGGGAAATATGTTCAAATTTAAAGCCTATTATTTTAAGCATTTATTGAATAAGTGCTTATTTCCTTTTGAAAATACCTATATCACCCCTGTTTAAAATAAGTGCTTTTTCAACAAGCACTCGTGGATGTTTATCACGATAAACAGTTGTTTATTTATGAAATAAGCACTCCCAAGTCGGGGAGATGTTCCCAATACACGCTGAGATATGCATGCGGGGCGCCAATTTGATCTCTCTGCATTTTCCAAAATTTTTCCAATCTTCCTCCTTTGGTTTACATTTGATCACAGCTCGTTCTCCCTCGTTAGTATTTTGGCCGCGTTTTTCTTTTGAAAGTTGCTTCTTTAATGGCGATTTTGAGAGGTAAGTTCATTCCATTTCCAAACCACGCACAGGCGCGAATTTCCTTTTGTTTCTCGTCAATATCAACATCATATGAGCACAACTCCCCAAACGAAACCCTGGTCTCATCGGTAGTTTCAATTCTCAGGGAGCAATGCTCGAAAAACCGATGGAACTTTATCAAATCCCTCTACCCAAGTGGCTTCTCTCCCGCAGAGGTTTCCGAAATTATTATTCGCCTCAAGAACAATCCCCGTCTATCCCTTCGCTTCTTTCTTTGGGCAGAGAAGAAGTCCCTCTGCACGCACGACCTCCTCTCTTACGCCACCATTATTCACATTCTCGCCAGGGCTCGCCTCAAAACCCTATCAGAAACCTTAATTGGAAAAGCCATGCGACTTTCCCAAGTAAACAACATTGACGATTCTGATTTGTCATCGTTGAGGCCTCCAAAGATCTTTGAAACCCTAGCAAAGACCTACAGGTCATGTGATTCGGCGCCTTTTGTTTTTGATTTGCTCATTCGGGCATGTTTGCAGGCAAAAAAAATAGATCAATCGATCGAGATCGTTCGGATGCTACGGTCTCGCCGGTTTTATCCCATGGTTAGCACCTGCAATTTGTTGATCCAGTCAGTTTCCCGGTTAAGAGGATGTGATGCTGGTTTCACCATTTATAAAGAGGTTTTTGGAGTGGATTACCAAATTGGGAGTAAATTCAGGATTCAGGTTGCTCCGAATTTGCAGACTTTCAATATATTGATGCTTTCCTCCTATCAAGATGAAAGGACGGAGAGGTTAGAAGAAATTTGGGCAGAGATGGTAAAATTCAGTTGTAATCCAAATGTTTTTAGTTACAGTATTTTAATGGCTGCACTTTGTGATGAAGGGAAGATGGATGAAGCCCTTGAATTATGGGAAGAAATGCATACCAAACAAATTAAGCTTGATGTGATGGCTTATAATACCATAATTAGTGGTTTTTGCAAAATTCGAGAAATGGGAAGAGCAGAAAAACTTTTCCAAGAGATGGAACTGAGTGAGATCGAGATGACTTGCCTCACCTATGAGCATATGGTCCAAGGATACTGTAAAATTGGGAAGGTTGATTCGGCAATCCTTTTGTATAAGGATATGTCTAGGAAAGGTTTCGTGCCAGAGGCTTCGACAGTTGATCATGTGATTGGAGCAATATGCGAGAAAAGTAGGATCTCTGAAGGCTTGGACTTTCTAAGAGATGTGATGAAACGGCAAGGTTTTTTTCCGCATAGAGTAAGTTACGAGCTTCTGATAGGAGGGCTATGTGTCGAAGGGAAGATGGAAGAAGCGATGAAGCTTCAAGCAGAGATGGTAGGGAAAGGATTCCCGCCAAATTCTAAGGTTTACAATACTTTTATTGAGGGTTATATGAAACAGGGGAATGAAGATAAAGCAAGAAAATTAAGAGCAGAGATGTATGAAATTGGACTGGCCGAGGAAAGAGATTAGGATTTTTTTTTACCAATTTGTTCTCATAGTTTCATCAAGAATTTCTTTGCTTGTTCTGGGAAAGGAACTTCCTTAGCTTGCATTTTATCCTCTCTATGGTATGATCTTGTTAAAAAGGCTTCTTTTCCTTTCCCTGCTTCCCACTTTATCCTCAAGAAAAAGGAAAACTCAAGAATGTTTATTATTTATCTTCTGTTGCAGCCATTTATCATGTGCTCACCGAGGATGAGGAAGCAAATGTAAAGAAGTATGATTTCTTTTCCTTCAATTCCACAGCATTTTGAAACCACCTCACATCTTCGTTATATTAGTATATTAACTGTCAATAAAAAAATCGGTATATTACCTAATTAAGCTTATATTCTTTCCTGTCCTTTCTGCATCTGTTTCCTTTTTTTATTGTACTTTTGGTTTTTATTGAGAATAAGATTAGGACTCAGAAAACCTCTAAACTGTTGGGTGGAGAATAAAAATTAGCCTTGCTTTTTTCCTTTCTTTTGTTTTATTTCCTTTGTGTTCTTTCTTTGAATTTTAGGGGGCTTTGGACCATAATTCTTATGATCACTTTTCTGCTTCTGATGCTTAGGTTAGACCATGATTGACATTTCTATCTGTAAGAAATCCTGGGTAGAATTTCCTATCTATTTACATGATTATATAGGGTCCTATTTTGAAGTTGGGAACAACCACCTTGTCTTGACGTTATTTTGTCCTTTATTGTATTGTAAAATAGTTTAATTATATTTAGGAAAAATTCCTGATTAGTACCCTGTACTTTGTGCCAGTGCCACTTTGGTCCCAAAACTTTAAAACATGAAAATCCAGTACCCAAACTTTCAAAACGTGCCAACCCAGTACCTATCGTTAACCAGCCATTAAGTGGCATTTGAAAATGTGCAAATGCCACCGAGTTTCATCTAATTTTCTTTATCAACCATCCAAACGCTGATAAAAAAAAATGAACAGTCCCAAATCCTTGCCTCTTCTATTCAAGAAAGTTGGGGTTTCTGGTGACCTCAACTTTCTTGAGTATAAGAGGCAAGGATTTGGGACTTTCATTTTTTTTATCAGCGTTTGGATGGTTGATAAAGAAAATTAGATGAAACTCGGTGGCATCTGTGTTCTTTTCAAATGCCACTTATTGGCTGGTTAACAGCAGGTACTGGATTGGCACGTTTTGAAAGTTCGGATACTGGATTTTCGTGTTTTAAAGTTTGGGGGCCAAAGTGGCACTAGGGCTAAAGTACAAGGTACTAATTGAGAATTTTCCCTTCTATTTAAAAGACAGAGAGCAGATTATCATAAAAGTCCTTATTCTGCCTTTCTTATTTTGTTCCATTGATATTTCATGTGATGGGGCAACATTATCTTATACTTGGTTCTTTCATCTTCATTGTAGTAGCAGAAATGGAAGAAGTGAACTTGATTGCACTTTCAGCCTAGTTGGCTTCATTGCAAGGAAGGACTTAAATACAAGAGCTCAACTTTGTGCTGCTCCAGGTGCTTATCTATTACAACTAATGTTTTATGAATGAACATCCTATTTTATGGCAAGCCAAAAAGATCTAATGCATATGTTCTTGGTGTGTGCAAGGTAACCAAATTTGTGTGGCATTTATATGGAAGCTTTATCGTAGATACTAGATTGGTTAGAATATCCTGTATTGGAGCTCTAAGTGAGATTGCATCAATTTTCAGTCTAGCATGTGGGAAGAGGGTGAAAGGAATTTTTTGCTGGCATTGAAGGCTCCGTAAGCGCACGATGATAGGTTTATCTGCCACATGCACAGATTATCTGGAAGATCCAGACAAACCTTGTGACGAGGAACCTTTTGGATTAGCTATTTGTTATGCATCCATGCTCTCATTAGCCATATAACCCACTGGATATTGTGCCCTTTCCTTTTTCTTTATGTATTTTTCTTGAATTTCTTTTCTTTGATAACAAGGGTGGGAGAAACATGTGGTTCAATTCCGGTCTCACTCCAGAGAGCATACTTGGAGTTGGAGCACCACGGTTCTATGTTCCTTCAATTTATACGTTAATTGCTTTGGTGATGCATATGCCTTTCTTTACTTGCAGAAAGATGTACGCTCAAATTCTCAGCATTCTAAGCGAATGCTGTGTTGATGGCATGTAAATCCATTAATTGATTTGTATTTGATTGATACTGGAGAAATGGCAAATATAATACTGTCTGGTACAGTATTGAAGTTAATGAAGTTTGTGTCATTTCCTGTCACATGTGATTGCTGAGGTTATTCTCCTGAATTCTAGGCTATTTTCATTATTACCTGAAGAAACCTCTCTATACTTGATACTTGCTAGATTGATCAATTAATGAATGGGATTTACTGTTGTCCCACCTTTTCTTCGCATTTAACACGCCAATTATTTTGGGCAAATTAAAAGACAAAATAACATAGAAATGCCAGAAGCGTCAATGAAACTAATTGTGTTATGGGCAAATTTCTTAAACTGTCCTACTGTTTAGTTAATAACTTTACCCTTATACTCTTTACAAATTATCTTAAAGAATTCCTATTGTTGAGTATTAACGGAAAAAAAAAGAAATGTCAAAGTTGCCTTTCACTTTTTCTCAAATTTTTAAAATAAAACTCAACTGATGAAAATTTTCAAGAATTATTTACCGCCCACAAGATTCTACTTTCCTCTTTCTGCTACTGTTGATGTTCCTAAAATGCCCCTTCAGACTAAAAGAGTTGGTTTATTAAACAAGATTATTATGTCTGTTTAAGTTCAATGTATGGTGTATTGTATAGGAGAAAGGGAACATGCAAAGTGGTATGGGCTGCTTGCTAAACATCTTTCAAAATTCTCATTTCGGTAGGGGGTTTTTAGTTGGTCATTTCTGCGTGGGTGTAGATTGTAAAGTCAAGATGGGGGTTCTTTTCGTCGGTTCATGAACGATAAAATCACCAATCTGATTATAGTAGTGGTGGAGATTAACCTGCTTAAATTTTACGAGACGTGGCAACAACAGTTCCCATCGTTGAAAAATTTATCCAATTTCATTTCTTTCCATTCTTGAGTTTTGTCTGTAGAGGAATGCGGGGTTGTCGGGTACAAAGACGACAACGGTGTCTGCACTTTGCAGAGGAATACGTAAAGGATCCAAAAAAAATGAAAAAAAAAAAAGAGCAAACACGGTGGCATATTCCAGTTGGATACGAAGA
The DNA here is from genome assembly GCF_056320005.1 of Nelumbo lutea. Lineage (NCBI taxonomy): Eukaryota > Viridiplantae > Streptophyta > Magnoliopsida > Proteales > Nelumbonaceae > Nelumbo > Nelumbo lutea. Next base: position 23,618,911 of record NC_142688.1, read on the forward strand.
CAGTGGTGGCAGTTCGCAGCCATGGCAAGTGACATCTTGGCATTAATCACATTCCCTCTTGACTGGATGCAGGGGAGAACGACGGAGATTTTCCAAGGCTTGTTTAAATGTAGAGACAAAAGCAAAGTTTGAGGGCATTACTGTCATTTTCTTAAAATATAACAGTCACGTGAGCGGATTGTAATGTTTTATGACTCAGCCCTAGTGGTAGGGGTAATTAATCAATTGTCAGAAAATGTAAGCACAATATATAAAAACTAAGGGTAGAGTTAATAAGCTAAAACGATAAAAAAATTGCCCTTTTATTTTTTTTTTTCTTTTACTTTGTATGAATTTCAATAATTAGTAGTCAGAAAGGTGAGAGCAATATATTACTTGATTCTTTTAGAATGATAGGATTTCTTTTCTATCTCTTTCCCATTTTTGTTTCACACAAATCCTTTCAAAACAGATATAGCTCTAGTTTATGTATGTGTTCCTGTGGGTTAAATGACTGGTATTTACAATAGATTACAAATATTCATTTATTCAAGTTACCCTTCTTTTTTACGGTACTTGACAGGACAGAAACACTTAAGTTAACCATACAATTGTGAGACATCACATCATGACTATAACCATACAATATACGAGGACATATCAGAAAAATCTCGCCTGATTTCTTGCAGCTCCAGCCATCTTCTTCTCTATTTCTGTAAAAATGTCATTACTTTTGAATGGTACTATTTCATTATTTGTATTTGGATTTCTCAACATTATCCACTTAACAGTATACATATTGGTTTTTACAAAAAAAAACAAAAAAATGAAAATAGCAAAATGAGAACTACAGGGAAGGGAGCAGCCAAAGATTGAACAATGATGATGCTGCAGATAGAAAACAAGATAGGAAAGCCATTGCAGCAGACAGCTGATATCTACTGCAGAACTTTGGAGGACAGTAAGCTCCACCAATTTCAAGCAGGAAAATTATAACACTGGTTGTTGCACAAGCTGCTGCTAGTGAGAGAATTGATAGAACCTGTGGTAGAAATGATAACTTAGTCACAATTAAGTGGTGGGTGATAAGATTAATTGTTTGTCGATGTAACTAAAGGGGCGCATACCCAATCTCCTATGATTATGATCAGTAGGATTCCTGGTTGGCGAAGGGAGCAACCAACAATGACCAAGTACCCATCCACCAGTGCCAATGTGAAACTCCATGGAATTACCAGACCCATGACTGTCACTAAATAGCTGCCAATTCATATATATGATTTACAAACAATTACATAAGAAATATGAAAAGACAGACAAACTTTATCTTCATTTGATGGATATCTTGGGTGGGTAATTGCATTCCAAATTCGAGTTCTCAGACAACTTCATAAATATGGCAGCCTCTTGTGTGCTTATTTGAGAGAAAATCCTCCTTTTCTAGAAGCTCTTTATTTTATTTATTTATTTGGGGTGAGGATGGTACTTCGTTAGAAGGATTTTATTCAATTTCAGAGAATATTTACAATCTTCAATTCTGACATCTTCACTTTTTAACTTGAGATCATAACAACTGCACTACTTCACTTGCTTACAATAAAACTTTGGGGATTGCATGCCCCAAAGTAAAAAGACTAAACCTAAAGGTATTTGAACAAACTTGAATCTAAAAGTCTTGACTGAGCGTATTCAGGGAAGCATACCTTCATTATAAAGACATTATTGATTTATGTATGATTTAGAGACTAAGAGTCACTTCATGGACCATAGAAAATCAGAAAAAGGAAAAGGAAAAATGATAAAGTTGATTTATTTAGTCCTTTCTGAAGTAGCCTTTCAGAAAGAGTACCACACTACCACCAATGGCAGTTATCAGAGAAGAATTTCACAGTTACTGCCTACCTTATGGATAGAATTGTGGGGGAAGGAGGTGCCTCTAAACAGAGTCCCATGCATTGTACTCCTATGGTGGCTATTCCTAGTTCCTGTCCAATTTCTAATATGGACATCAACAATCATCTCGGAGTAGTGTATTTAGTCTGAGGTCTTCCAGGTAGTAGAAGTTGATCTGCGTATTTTAGTATGCCATTTTCTCGTTCTAGTCAGAAATTCATTCTTGGGTGTTTTGTAAAGAGAGTTATAGATAATCAACCAAAGACGTTATGTGAGCAATGCAGACTTAATCTTCTCTTCTATTTCACTCGTTTCTCTATAACTTCCTGCAGTTGAAGGAATGAAATTAACCTTTTTTGTTCTATCAGAAAGAATGGAATTTTCTCCAGTCGATGGTTTATCATTTTTGAATCATTCCAACCACCCAAACTTTATTACTTCGATGGTTGTACTCGGTGCAACATCATAGACCTCTGATGCACAAGTATCAAATTACAATTCCTAGATGCAATTTGGCCTTTTTCTTTCTGTCGCTAGCTGAAGATGACACGAGAACTGATATATCTACTAAAAATATGAAGTTCTCAATAACAAGCGTATGCTCTGGAACAAGGGAGATGTGGAAACAACATGTGTTTTTTCCTTGGCTCTGTTTGTTTTATTAAAAAGAACTGAACAACAGATAAAATAGGAACACAGAGTGGGGAAGTACCCACTTCCCAGTGGATCTTAATGCCACAGCTCCAACATCACCTCAATCTCTCTTAATTCCATTCGCACGGAACAGCATAAAGAGGATGATGATTTGGGTAATTTTAATAAACCAGGGATTTTGTACTTTTTACATATCGAAAAACTCAAGCAACTGTATGTTGGATCGGTTCTTTTATTTGTAATCATTCATAAAGAAGAAGAAGAAGAAGAAGAAGAAAAAACAGAGAGGAGGAAGAGAAGAGTGTACCAGAAAGCGGTGTAGTTGTAGAACTCGACACCCAAAGACATGAAGAGAAGAGAGGCAGAGGAGAAGATGGCTTGCCCCAATCGCAGAGACAAGCTGGCGCTTGTGCCGAAAGACCCAGGTAGTTCGTCGTCCATGGTGCATGGGATCTCTCCGGCTGGGATTATTGTTCCTTTCCTTGCAAAGAAAGATCATCGTGGCCGTCCAATTGTCAAACTTTTCCATGTGAAGCTCCTCATGAGCGGTGAATCTGTGCAATTAATTGAGGAGGGGCAGAGAAAGAACAGGGGAGCAAATTAAATTAGGAAATAGAAATTAAGGAACAGAAATCCCCAAACTAGTCAAAGGCCGGGAAGGCTTTATGGAAAAAAATCGACTTAGAATTCTGTGCTTCTGTTATATCTTTTCTCTACTACTACTTCCATTCACAGACAGAGTAAGAGGTGTGGAAAGGAAACATTTAAGATAGAAGATAAACGTTAATGAGAATGGAAGACTTCTCTTTCTCTCTCGCTCTCTCTCGTCGTTTGCATGTGAGTCGGGACTCGGGTGGTAGCACATATGGTGTGTTTTTGGCCTTCCGGCGAGTTTTAGGGGGTCGGAGTTAAAGAGTCGTGGAATACATTTTTCATTTTTGTTTGTCGTTGAATCAACTTTTAATTTCTTTTTACCATCAGCTTAAAAAGGAGATAAATTCTTTTTCTATTGGAATGGGCCCTTTGATCTTCCATACATGAGATGGATGTGTGAACTAACCAGCTAACAGCTCGCTAAACAGCCATGGGGATTCAGCTAATCCGAGTTACACAGTTGGAGAAAAAGATAATGAATATAAATCAGAACATGTGTAGCTTTTTTTGTGGGCATTTAGCTGCCGACATGTGGATTATTGCTTCAGTTCAGTTGACGAGTCATTACCATCACGTCCTTGTATTTTAATCTTTCTATTTGTTCTCTCTCTCTCTCTCTCTCTCTCTCATCCAACGATTAAGGAACTTCTTCTTTTCTACAAGGGTGGTGCCATTGACCACCAAACAAATTTAAAATTCTACGGAAGACTAATTCGAGTCGCAGAACCATACAAATACAAACACTTGGAATTGGAATTTATTCAAGAATGTAGCAAGAGAATAAATACTTACCAACCAACGTCATTGGGCTTGGGGGCCCACCAACTTGAGCATCGCTTAACTTATGACTCTTCAATCCTGGTTTTGCCCAAATCCTAATTCCTTTTCCGCGTTTTTGTTGCGGTTACGGTCTTACATACTGATAACAATTTCTACTGGAGGTTGGTGACTGGTGACTGGTGAGGTTTTGATTAGGCCATTTCTCAACAGACCGACCCATTCTTTTAGCCTATAGACATGGCCCATTTTAAGAGGTTGGTCCAGATTCCGAAACCCAGTGTGTCATCGATGTTCAATAATATGATGGACCTGTCTGTGGATCCTGGACCACTGAATCCATGGACCATGATAATGTGTTGAAAATTGAAATACAGTTTCCACGTGTCACTTTTTTATAGATCCCATCGGAGGGCAAAACGAGAGCGAGCGAGCGAGAGGACCCTTGTGTTTCTTTGTTCTGAAATGACTAAGATACCCTCCCTCATCAAAACATTTTACAAGCTGGCAGACACCATTCGCCGCTCACCAGACCAGACCGTTCTCTTCTCTTCTCAATTTTCCCTCTGGCCTCCACTAATATCTGCATGCCGTGCCTCAAGCCCCAACATCTCTTCTCAATTACAATTTACAATCCTGTGCTCGGCTGAGTGCTGAATGCTGATGTGATGCCCTCAAAAGTGCCCACCTGTCTTCCTCTCAATATTAGTCTAAAATTCATTAAAAGCTATGTGAATTCCGGTGATTTGGGATGTGCTCTGCAATTATTCAATAAAATTCCAGTTCCAGATCTCCGTTCCTGGACTATCTTGATTACCACACATACAAAGCAGGGTTTCCCCAAAGAAGCTTTGAAACTCTATGCGGAATTGCGACTTAGGAAAGTTGAGCCTGATAAGTTGGTCTTGTTGGCTGCTGTCAAGGCATGCGCTGCCTCTGCACATCTTGCCAATGCAATGCAGATTCATGAAGATGCTGTTGCATTTGGGTTCTCTTCCGATCTTCTGTTAGGCAACGCATTGATTGATATGTATGGGAAATGCAACTTCTTTCAAGGTGCACGCAAGGTTTTTGACGAGATGCCCACTAAGGATGTCATTTCTTGGACCTCAATTTCTGCCTGTTACGTCAATTGCGGCCTCCCTGGAGAAGCCCTGCAAGTTGTTCGAGCAATGGGATCGACTGGAATGAAACCCAACTCGGTAACCGTTTCATCTATTCTTCCCGCCATTTCTGATTTGAAATATCTTAACTTGGGAAGAGAAATTCATGGCTTCGTCCTAAGAAATGGGATGTCCCAGAATGTCTTTGTGACCAGTGGGCTTGTAGATATGTATGCCAACTGTTTCAGCATCCACCAAGCACAGCTTGTCTTTGATAATATGTCAAAGAGAGACATCGTGTCCTGGAATGTGATTATAACAGCACATTTTTCTAATGGAGGTTGTGAAAAGGCTGTCAATCTCTTCCATCGAATGAGAAGCGAAGGGGTTAATTTGAATTCTGCTTCATGGAATGCCGTCATCAGTGGCTGCATCCAACATGGGAAAACCGAACAAGCACTGTACCTACTTGCTCAAATGCAAGATTCAGGCTTCAAACCCAATCACGTTACAATTGCCAGTTTATTGCCAGCTTGCACCAATTTAGAAAGCCTAAGAGGAGGCAAACAGATTCATGCGTATAGTTTCAGGCATCGATTCATTGAGGATATTATGATAGCAACAGCCATGATCCTCATGTACGCCAAATGCGGAGACTTGGAGCTCTCCCAAAGAGTTTTCAGTGAGTTACCCAGAAGGGATACCGTTGCTTGGAACACAATAATCATGGCAAACTCGATGCATGGGAATGGCAAGGAGGCCTTGCTGCTCTTCCAGAAAATGATAAATTCAGGAATTAAACCTAATTCAGTTACCTTCACCGGTGTTTTGTCTGGTTGTAGCCACTCACAGCTTGTCCAGGAAGCCCACTCAATTTTTTACTTGATGAGTAGAAACTACTTGATTGAACCTGATGCAGATCATTATTCTTGCATGGTTGATGTACTCAGCCGTTCTGGCTACCTAGAAGAAGCATATGAATTTATCCAAAAAATGCCAATAGAACCAACTGCAAGTGCTTGGGGAGCTTTGCTTGGTGCTTGTAGGGTATATAAGAATGTAGAATTGGGACAAATTGCAGCAAACAAATTGTTTGAAATTGAACCAGAAAATCCAGGCAACTATATACTGTTATCTAACATCTTTGTTTCTGCTAAAATGTGGCAGGATGCTTCGAAGATTAGGAAACTGATGAGAGACAGAGGAATTACGAAAGCACCAGGTTGCAGTTGGGTTCAGGTGAAAAATAGAGTCCATACTTTTGTTGTGGGTGACAAGAGAAATGAACAAAGCAATGAAATCTACCGCTTTCTGGATGAATTAAGGGAGAAGATGAGACTAGCAGGATATTTGCCTGACACTGGTTTTGTTCTGCAAGATGTAGATCAGGAGGAGAAGGAAGAGCTTCTCTGTAATCACAGTGAAAGGCTTGCCGTTGCTTTTGGCATACTAAATCTCAATGGGGAATCACTGGTGCGGGTTTTCAAGAACTTGAGGATATGTGGAGATTGTCATAATGCCATCAAGTTCATGTCCAAGATTATTGGGGTCCAGATCACTGTGAGGGACAACTTGAGGTTCCACCATTTTAGATATGGATTATGTTCCTGTAGAGATTTCTGGTAATCCATGAATTTGCTTTGCTCTTGCTTGTGATGTTCAGGTAAGATTTGAAGGATAGGAAGTAGCTATTCCTCTAGTCCATGCTCTTCTCGACAATGCAGTGACATGCTGAGGTTGGGATTCCACCATTTGATATGTGCCATTTACGAGATGTCATATAGTTCAATGGAAAAAATGAGTTGATGCTCCCAAGTCTTAATCATCCCATATATCCTTTGGATGGTGAGGAAGGAAGGAAACATTTGAGGCAGCAGACTGAACAAGTATATATACAGATAATTATGGTGACGAATTATTGTTTTGATCCGGAAGACCTCCAGATGCATCACATCTACTGCATTGCCAGATTTCCCCTTCTCCCAACTGATGAAATGAGATCAATAATAAACACAACAGAAAGGGGATATATACACCTAAGTTATCTATTCTTTTGTTCACAAGGCGAAATATAACTTTACACACAGCGTATAGAGATTCCAGCATAAATTTTGCTGCTACAAAACATGACCAGGTTATTGGAAGAGTGGAGCTATCCGGGAAAATCTTTTAGATCTACCTAACTCCATGGAAAATTTAATCTGTAGCTGCAATAGACCCCTTATGTGGGATAGCCATTGAAGAACATGCCAGGCTAGGCAATTGGACATTTACGTGCTGCAACTGGAAGCCTAAAAGAACATGTGAGAGGCTAGAACTTCATTTTAAGAGGTACAATTGAGGCGTTTATATTGATTCTTCTTTAATGTAAGCTCTCCTCTTTCAGACTCCTTTGTTCTCTGGGTTCCTATTGAAAAGAAATGATACTTGTTCCTGTATGAGAGGCCAATTCTGTCATTTCCTTGGTGAAGTTGGTGGATGTAGCATTGTAGTGCAACGGTTGAACAATTGCCAGTGGGCGCTCGTGGGTCTTTCCCAGCAATAACGTCTTTCATAAGGAGGTTCAGTTTAGCTGACACTTGGTCTTCAGTTTCCTTGCCAACCACTTCCAAATTTTTTCTTCATAATATGAGGTAATGACAACTTGACAAGAGAAAGTGAGCAACATCTGTTATAGAGGCTAAATCAGGTCAAAAGTCTAAAGGGTCCTACCCGGAATTAGGAGAGGCTAAAACGAGTCGTTTCGTTCCAAAGATTTTACTATTTCTGTGTAAAAAATAGAAAACAATGTGAACAAATTAGGCTTAGGTAGATTATCTTGACCTCTACAGCTTACAGTTATAGGTATACCACATCCTATTGGACTGTCGCATGAATTACTATTAGAAAGGAAGTCGATACATCTTAACGTTGTTAGGAATCATCACCATCAGATTATGATGTTTAGACAATGAATCAAAATGCAAGTGGAGTCAGTCAAGCTCCAAGCATCCAACATTGTCTAGCGAAAGTGTCTTTAAGGGCGAGGGCCCAAAAAAAAAAAAAAATCAAGGAATTATAATCATCCAACAGAATCGGACAGGTTTGCTGTTTTGGGGAAGTAGATCGAGCCTCGTCTTCTGGGTCCCTACCCTCTTTGGCTAATAGTTCCTTCATCCAACCCATTAACGCTTTACGACTCATTCAAATAATCACTATACACAGATGACTACTGTTTGTATTCTTTTAAAATTATATAACAATTAGCAACCACTACTGGTTTAGAGTCATTTCCAGGAAAAGGCACGCAGCATCCATAAGTGGTTTAGGCAATCACGCAGATTAGATATACCAAGAATGTCAGCTGAATTCCCCCAGGCCATAAACAAATAGAAAAAAAAAAAAAAGAAAAAGGAACGTATTTAGAAAAGATCCCTTATAAAAACATATCCGTGACCCAAACCAACTACAAGTCTATAACCAGATCCCTTAATACGGAAATTTTGAAAGCGGGCTCTCCGTTCATGAGTCATGGTGCTGCCTAAGGTCATATTCTGTACCGCGGTCTCTGTAGCCACACTAGCGGTTATCCTCTTGGCCGTAGTCTCACCGGTCTCCCACAGGAAGGCACAAAAGCAGCAGGCGAGCCCTTGGTTGGCCCTCTCCCTCTACATCCAACAGCTACACACTACAGTTCCCAGCAAGCAGCCCGCATCACCATCTCACCGTGGAGCATTCATATTCCATCACACACTTACGGAAGGGCCTGAAAACACCTCACGGGTCATTGGGAAAGCTCAAGGCTTCATCATTCCAGTCGAGCACTTCGCGCATTCTGCATTCAACATCATATATCTAACTTTCGACACACCAGAGTACTACGGTAGCCTTGGTGTCCAAGCTAAGAATGTAGGCTACAAGGACAGAGAAGAGTTTATGGTGGTCGGAGGGACAGGATCCTTTGCCTTCGCACGTGGACTTGCTGTTTTTGCGCATACAGATCGTCAACCATCCGATGTGGATGCTATGTACCACCTGAAGCTCCGACTGAAACTCCCCAATCCAACTCAAAGGATTCCACGATGAAGCCAGATCAATATTTCGGTCCATTCATTTTTTTACTTAATCTTTTTCTTTTTTCTTTTTTTTCTTTTTTTGTATGATGCCAAGGATCAGCCCAAACAACAGAGATTTTTGCGGTTAGCTCCCATGCAGCTTTGTTCAGAAAATTTGCCTTTCGAATAACCTCCCGTTCAGAATCGTTGTGTGCCATCATACAATTCTTCCTCCTAGCAGCGAACAAGACAATCAGCCAATATATGGGTACATCTGACGCATCCCCCACGCCAAAAGCCAAGGACGCACAGCACGCGCACCACACCATGACGGCATGACCAATTTTCCCACTTGGTATATTTTCTCTAATTGCTGCTCTGCCCGCAAGCTGGCAGGTGGTGAAATATCACCAGCTTTATTAAAATGCTTCCCAGTCCCAGAGATCATTAATAGTTACTGTCCATCCTCATAGTATTTCAAAAGAGTAAAATTGAAAAATCTCCGACCAGGTAAAACCATCACATGTCAACTACAGAGAGCTTCAACACTAAACCTTCGGTTAATAAGAAGGCCCACCATTTAATGGGTTCTTATGATCGAATAATTGGATCTTAGTAATGTGTCCATTTTTTAGATGGTGCGAAAACAACGTTACGACCATGAACCATGCTAATTTTTGTTTTGGTACATAGGATAATATTGTATGTGGACTCTTGATACGTCCTCGTTGACTTTCATATATATATATATATATATATATATATATATATATTTTGGTCAAATAGTTTTATCCATTTTAGCTCCAGCCTTTTGTAACATCACTCAAAACGTGTCAAGTCTTAGATGAATATGCTTCACGAATAAAAGATCCCTCCTATTGAGGTGATGAGATTTCTCTGCAAGCAAAAAACTCTGAATACACTCTACAAGCATGGAATCCCACCGACATTGGAGACATCTCTTTAACTTAAAAGGTCCCGATCTGCTCACAACAAAAAATTATCTCAACACATGATCTGTATCCGCATTTTGCAAACATGATGGATCCCAGTCTCATGGTGAGATGTGCAGAGACAGAAGCATATCCCAGCTCTGAATTTAATATACATGCACGGGAGATGTTTGCAGGGGTCCGTTAGCAAGAAGCCAAGAACATTATGTAGCATCCAAAATGCCAAATTTTAAATCAGAGAAATTACATAAACAGTTTCTCTTCAACGTTTGGATTTAAAATGTGAAGGACATGTTGACCGCATAAACAGAGGCCGTCGTAGTTTAACAAAAGAAAATTTATATATATGGTGAACCTCTGCAAAGCTCCACTGCCTCCTCTTCTCCATCCTAATCCTTTCCTTCCAAATGCACTGCAAAAATAGGAAACTTAGTTCAGCAACTAATGGGATGAAATTTGATTAGAAGTGTAACAATCATGGGCCTCTATGAATACAAATAGCTCTTCTTTTTCATCTTTCAATACTTGCATATAAACTCAAGTCTAAAAGGCAAAACAGCATGGGCCATGAGTTTTCGGTATATTTTCATCGAAGGCAAAACAGATTCATATGTACAACCCCATATGGTTTGGATAAGGCTTTGCAGGGTTGGGTTGAGTACTATATTATATTCAAAAATTAAAAAATATAGATACAAAAATGCAATAAATATAAAAGCCACATAAAAATTCATATTAAATAATATGACTCCATAGGACAAGGCAGCAATCTACACTAAAAATCATGCATTTTCTTAGAGTATGAAAAGTTGAATTCTTAAACAATGCATTTCTACATATAGAAGATAGACATATTAGATGTATTAGTATCAGATCTCAAGAGGCAAGTAGACAACTATGGTGAAGCACCCTATTATGTTCAATTGTACAGAACACACACAAAGGGAAGGAGGGGGGGACCATGTTTTTCACACTAAGAATAAGAGGGAACAGTGTCCTTTGTCTTACCCCTATCCCTATTCTCCCCCACCCACCCACCTTGCACATATGGAGAATTTGGAAATGACAGGAACTGGTCCCTTTTTCTACAAAACACAAGAGAAGTGTGTGAAGTTGGCAGGACCAAAATGCCCTCTAGAGTTAGCTCACTAGCTAAAATTTTTACATAGACAATACATCATCAAACCAGCATAACCATCTCAACAGCTGAGTAGGCGTCACTATGCCAAAACACATGATAAAAGTATCCCATTAGTTTAAAGTCAAACGGTACAATTTTTTTCCTTTCCCTTTTCTTTCTCTTTTATCAGTGTCAACTGCCAAAGAGTTACATGCACACAAAATAGGTGGTGGTAGAACAGAACCTAAAGGGTACTAAGATAACTCAGAATTTTTTCAGTACTAAGATACTTGGAATTTCACCAAGTTTATCATATGGTACACTGAAGGCTGCAAAAGCTAGTAGCTAAGGATTTTGCTTGCTAAAAGTGCCTGCCAAAACAGTTGAGATCATCCAGAACAATGAAACAAATGTATTAATGTAAAAGGAAAATCATCAGAAATCTAATGACCAGCTGAGTCCTCAAAATGCAATGTGCAGGCTGCAAATATCTAATATCCAATGACAATTTCTGGAGCCAAAGAAAATGTTCAGAATGCAAGTTGATACCATTTAAAATCCAAACAGAGATGAAGAACCAGATCTCCTGTAGAAAGGAATTCTTACCAATCTTCTGAACAGAAGGATCATAAAATAGCACATAAAGAACCAAAGCCATTTGATGTAATTTATGGTATAAGTTTATGAATATTTTAGTTTTGCATAAGAACAACCCAAAATAGTTAAAGTAGTGAGCCTCCCAGATTTCTTCCTCCAAAAATAATCAATCATGCTCAACAGGGAGCAATTAAAAAAAGGCCTTTCTATAGTTCACTCCACCTCAGAATTGGGAAATTATTTTCCCAAATGTATTTAATCCCAGCTCCCCCTATAAATAGCATCTCCCTCCTGAATTGGGAATCTTCCCCCCCCCCCTTGACAGTGACCCAAACTGTACGATCAAATTATGAATTGAGGTGGAGTGGATGGTAAAAACCCCTTAAAAAAAGGTTGTTTCTAAAGCAATTGACTGGTTCCTAGTTGTTTGGTGCAAGAAAAAGGAAATCCAAATTGACAAGGTTTGCCATTCACGCAAGTCTACTGACCATCTTCTGATGGATCAGGTTGTTTAGTGTGAGGTGAATGTGAAAGTGGTAAAACGACCTGGTTTACTTGTTCTAGGGGTGCCACCTTTCCAGTTTTCCCCAATGCTACATTTAGAAGAAAAAGAGCACCACTTGTGAGAGGAAGAGACAGCTTATCAGGCAACTGCATATGGACCTGTGTTTGGCCAAGATCAATAAAAAGATTCAAGATCCTCCATGTAACCTGAATTAAACAGGGAGTGTTACAAGGTAGGCAACAAAGAAAACTTGACATAGAGACGTATAAACCTGTCAAAGAGGCTTTCAAGATTATGATCACTCATTGTAATAATACTAGGGGTAGAAGAAGAGAAAGAAGGTGAAAAGTGGTCAAATGGGTTGGTAATTCATGGTAATTATTCAGTGTTGAGGCTTGCTTTTTAGGTGGCATTTAGTTCAGTAGGCTTGTAGTAAGTTACTTATCAAAAGCAACTAATGATACAAGCTACTTATTATCAGTTATAAATTGCTCTAACTAAGCATAATTTACTTGAACAGTTGAACACGAGTACTTATCAAAGCTATTTTATAGATTGGAAACCAAGGATACTTTTCTATTATTCTACTAATCGTCAATTGGTATCAATAGAAAAGTTATTTATCTATATGGAACTAAATGCCCCATTAATGATGGCGGAGATTAGGCCTTAGGGTTCTTTTGCCTAGAAACAGGTGTATAATTGGTGTTGCAGGAAGTGTTCTTTTTAACTACAAAAAATTAAAATAAAACAAAATAAAGTTAGGGCTTGGAAATTTAACAAAAAGAAAGTTAATAACAACTCACTTCTAGGACTTTGGAATAAACAAATATTGAAATTTTTACATCCAGGAAGTAGTTAACAAGTCAGAGGAACAGAAAGTTGCACAATCAGAAACTAAAAAAAGAACAAAGCTAACAAAAACAGATAAATGATAGAGATCCGCAACAAATCTTAATTATACCGAAAAGAAATCACTCCAGCATAGAATTTAGAAACATTTACAATAGTATAAAACTGAGTCCTGTCCAAAGAATACCATTCCATATCTCTTCTTTTTTTTTTTTAGAACTGTAAGGTAAAGTATTTCATTAATAACAAAAGGGCAGGATACAAAAGGCCCCTGTACAATAAGAGACTGTACAGCAGAAATGGACAGAAGAACTCAGAAAAGCCAGCCTCTGAAAAACAACCCAACAAAAAAAACTATGCTATTCTTACAAAAAGGAAATGAGGCTCAAAAAAAGAGAGCTTCAAGCACTTTTAATTGAATTGTGTGAAAATAAAGAGAGGAATCCCAAAACAGGGCCTATGTAGATGAACCCTTGTACGGATTGTGAGGGCTTGTTGAGTTGACCATGAAAATGGAGAAGCAGCCACAGAACTATAATCTTATTCAAGGTTCAACATATTAGATTCATCTACCAAGTAAAATTTGAATTTTTTTTTACTGGCACTAGTTGCTTGACCCAATTTAAGTATTAAGTATTCAGTATAACAAATCTTGAAATAACTAAGAAAGGTAAGAGACAAAATATTCAAAACAAAGAGAAATTACTGATCAAAAAAATATTGAGAAGAAACAGAAGAATAATAAAAGACTCCACAAACCTGCTGCAATGACTATATCCAGAGACCACAAAACAGAACCTATTGGTCGAACAAAATTTCATGCCTGTTTTGAAGCAGATGGCTGAGTAAAACCTTCAATGCAATCACAGCCACATTGCCCACTAAGGACATTCATTTACTCCAAAAGCTTAATGTAGAAATGAATCATAGCCTACCTAGTTATAGGCCAGAATGAACGCTATAATGCAATACACAAGCACGTAACCAAATGACCTGCAAGGTGTCACAAGGTATCTGAACACCAGAGCACACAAGGTGTCGCATTTTGATAGTTGCGCATGACTGAAGAAATAATCAGGTACCATAGCACAACAAACTGATAGAGAGCATCAAAAACTTTTAGCTTGTCTTAAAAGTGTTAGAAGTACTGAATCTATATGAACATAAGGCACCATTTGTTTCTCACAAAATGGGTATAGAATTTTTCAGGTTGAAATCAAGTTTCAAGTATTGACGTATGGTATTGTATCTTATGTTCAGCCATCTGCCCATTTTAAGGCATTTTAAGAAACCCTTTGCTAAAAATGGCTCCACAGAAAATTTTGAATTAAAAAAAGAAAGCTAAATAAAAAGCATGAGGTTCAAAGTATCGATAACCCCTTACGGCATACCAGGGTGTATCAATATTTTGAACCTTGGTTGAAATATTTCAGCTACTATTTTCACCCTTTTATAGCAAAAGTTTGCTTTTCCTCCCAAAACAAAGTTTTCATTGTAAACTGAGAATATAATATAGCTCAAATATTTTAGAATGAAAAATATCAACTCTTATTTTATGTTCAAGCAAATAGAACCTAAAGAAAAAAAAAATTAAAAACTGATTGCACATATTAAGCTAACAGAAACAATTGGCTTGAAACAAGAAACGCCCTTGACATGTAAGGGTAATTATTGAGGGCATTGACACCCCAGTTTGTCCCCATTAAAAAAACGTCTATACAATAATTTTAATTTTGATAATTGTTCAGCAATATGCCGTGCAGGTGATGGTGCATAATTAATGAGATGATAGCCAGAAATCACCACAAATTGATACCTAAGCACAGACCTTGCTTATGATAATTAATTAATCGATGAATCACTTGCCTAACAAAAGAAAGAAGGAACTGAAATGTTTCTAAAATTTAAGATCAGTCTGCTTATATCAACCTTTTACTAATAGAAATAATGCCAATCTACATAATGACATTTCCTAGTCAAGGTTCAATGATTGCCTTATAAAAATGACTTATTTTACTAGCACAAATAACGATAAACAGTTGGACAACAAAATATACGTTGGACTCCGATAGTTACATCTTCCAGAATGCCATAGGAGTAAAACAACTTCCTTAAAAGAAGTCTAACCAGAAATTAAGGAGAAAAATGGACAGTTTAATCCTAGGGTTTCAGAATGCTATAGGAGCAACCTGCCGCACTTAATTAATAAACTCAAACTAGTGCATGAACTACATCCTCGTCGTATTAAATTGAAAGCCTCCAAAGATTGTTCACAATGTAGGTGTATTTAAACGCCAAACAAGAGGTAGAAGGGAGCTTACTTAAATCGTTAATCTATAGCAACATAAACAAACAGAAAAGAAAGAAACGAAAACGAAAAGTGAAAGAGATTTGGCTTTCTTTCTTTCTTCTTTCCCCTTACCTCTTAAATCTTGGAGGAGAGAATCAGAGATCAAGCTTGAGCTCTTCCTTTTCTTCGCAGAGATAGTGAAGGACGTAAGGGGTGGCTCGAACCACGGCCACCCATATCCCGAATATCGTCACATGCATCGTTAGCTGCTTCAGTGCCGCCGCTTTGTCAGGCTTCCTGGGAAACCCTCCCAGAAACATCTCCCTGATTTTCTTTTACCTTCAAAAAAATGGGGTGCTAAGAGTTAGAGCCCTAACAAATTTCTTTCTTCTGAATCTGAGCTCCGACGCGAAGGAGTTTCTAGGCTTTTGGCGGCACCGCGGCACTGAGAAAAAATAAAACCCTGAATCCCTGATGTTGGAATCACTTCTTTTGTCCTTTAGATTGGAATCTAAAAAAATAAAGCCCATTTATTATGGGATTGGGGGATTAGTCGCCGAGGCCCATCCATTCTATGATTGAAGCCCATCGAACTAATCCATATCGGTGGAGCATACATGAAAGCATTGAATTCACATCTGCGCCCCACAGACGCCCTTACAGCATATCCCAACCGTTTATAGGGAACATCGTCCACTGACAATGCACGCAATGTGATCTTGAAAGCATTACATCTAAGGTTCGGTTTGGTAAGTGTACAACACAAATATGTAGATTATTTACACATATCTGTATTTCTACTCTCTTCAAACTGAACCCAAATCCAAAAACCACTCAAACATGAACAGGATCAAAATTTTCTATTCATGGAAGGAAAACAAAGGTCTTTTCTTAGATCTCCAACCTCAGCTTTATAATGCCCTTTCTGTTTTGTCGAAAATAGTCTATTCCCCTTTCTTTTTTTAGCATCATTTCTTTTTTTTTTCTCTATAGGTGTTCTTTTTATGGATTTTGAGAGGGGGAAAGTTGGACAATGAGATTTTGATTCCCATTGACCAAGAACTTCATGTTTTTCGAAAACAAATTTTTTGTTCTATAAGAATAGAAATAGCGTTTGGATAGTGAAACCATTTCTTAACATCAGTTTTGCAAATTCATCAACAAATACCAAACTTGTTTTTTGTATGGAACTTAATCCATCAAACTAAAATTTTTAACCTTTGGCTTCTTTATTTGGCATCAATACCAAACTTGCTTCTTTAATATCAGCTGTCGATTCCAGTATTTCTCCTATGTTTTCATTCATATAGATCTGCTAATTCCTTCATTATTTTATCTTTTTTTTTTCAAATTTAAAATGTTCATCCTACATCAAATTGGTTACAGAATACATAAGACATAACAATCCAACACATGGACAAGGTTCATAACACATAACAAAGGACAATCTTCATGATATTCAACATATAACACAAGGCATAGCAGAACACAACGATGGGATTAGAGAAGAAACCCCACCCATTCGGCATAACATATAACCATCGATTGGATTAGAAAAAAAAAAAAAAAACCACACCCATCCAGCATAACATTTAACAAATGCAAACAAAATAATATAAGAAAACGATTTTAGATCACATTAATTAGAGATTGTTTAAAATTCATCTTTACGGTCGGAGCAAAAATGAAATCAGGTGAATCTAGCCGAAGAAAAGGTGAGTTTAAAACAGAGCACACGATACAAAATCAGGTACAGTAACGAGACAACATGCTTGCTGATTCGTTCCTGGCCGGAAATGTCGTTAGTGCTTTCTACCATCCGCTCGTCGTCCGATTGGAGCCAAGGGAATCCCTTCTTCCTCTGAGATTTACAATGACGAATTAGAGGAGTTCCCTATCGAACGAAAATGTTTAATAGAGCTTCTTCCTATCATTTCATGCAAAATATCCAAAATACCCCTTCTCTCATGTGGAAGTCGTTAACATGTGTTCGTTAATAAAGGTTAACGTTGTGAGAACCATGCGTTCCCTGGGAACACATTCTTTGGGAGCATCAATTTTTCACTCCCAAAGAACACATTCTTCTTTGGGTATTGTTTTCACACGGAAACACCTTTTTTTTTTTTTTTTCTTGTACCAAACACGTTTTTGCTTCGTAAAAACAAAGAGGGCCTTAAATTCTTGGAAATATGATTGAACTCAGCTGAGACAAAAGAGTTCTTCTCAAGCAAAATGTCATGTAAAATTGGTCACACTTCACTCAGTGATGAATTGAGGGAATGGGATCTCTTCCTCACATGCACATCCACTGTGCATTGGGAACATCTCACGTGATTAATAACTTATAAGTATGGGATATATATACAATGCATGGTAGGATGTGCATATGAAACACGTGTGAGGCGCCTTAAGTGAGTAATAGATCCGGTCTCTGAATTGAGTGCAAGAAAAGAGAAATTTTCTGCAGTAAAAATCGTAGAGCAAAGATGGGTGTAAAGCATTGCATAACTTTTATTGAATGTGAACCACTGTTGCATGGAAGGAGCCATAATAAATAAGTGCGGCCAAGATTTTATGAGATATCGTGGTCTGATCCACAGGTGGAATAGTCCTCAATAAAACTCAGAAGGAAGGAGTTTTTCACTGTGGCCTGTTTTCAAATGCTCCATCCATGGCGTTCGGATCCTCTCCAACAAAACACGTTTCAACTCTCTATCAATATAATCTGACACATCTTATACATGATGGGTCCCATTATTGATATCTCTATTTGAATTTACATCTCTGCCCCATAAGGGGCCTCCTCATCCCGGGTTTGGATGTAGTAGACATATTAGATAAGTACAATGAGTGAGCACATATTAGCACACATGTCCCGGTTAATGTGCCTTTTATCTAAATGTTTTTCTTCCGTTGGACAGAAATTATCCATTATTTTATTATTTTTGTCAAAATAATTAAAAATAAAAAACAATGAAAAAGGAAAACATAAATGAGTCCCAACTCTCAATACGTTTAGGTTTTCTTTTTTCATTGTTTTTATTTTTAATTATTTTGACAATGATAATAAAATAATGGATAATTTCTGTCCAATGGAAGAAAAACATTTAGATAAAAGGCACATTAACCGGGACATGTGTGCTAATATGTGCTCACTCATTGTACTTATCTAATGCGCCTACTACATACAGACCCATCCCGCAGCATGTCCCCACGAGAACATCTCCCGATACTTGAACCGATAATGTCATCATTAAGAGATGTTCTCAAACCAAGCAACCATAGCCTTGTTTGTTCACCTCCCTCCTCCAACCCTAATCCGAGGTTGAATATGGTAGCTAACAGAATTCTACCTTCTTTGTTTATTTGTTTTTTTTTTTTGTAATTTTTTCAGAATTCAATATTTTCTTTTAGATAGCTTCTTTAGAGGATTTGGATGGATTTACATTTCCTATGTAGTGGTTTCTTTCTTATTCACTCTCATCACCTTACTAGGCAATTCCCAACATCACCGTTGTGGAATTTGAATTACGCAGGAATAAACCTTCGCACTCTTTTGAAAACCTGTGGAGTTATCATGACTTCTGACTGGAAAATGTAAAGATTTTAAGAATTGGATTGAAATATCATTTGTATGCATCTCGGCAGAACTGCGTTGATTGATATGCATGTAAAATGTGAACGAAGTGATGCTCGTCAACTGTTTGACAATACGCATGTTAAAGATGTTTTATCATGGAATGCTTTGATTGCTGGTTACGGAGTCATTCAAATTGCTAATGCGTTGTTTCAATGAATGCCAAAAGGAAATATTGTTTCTTGGATTGCTATGATATCCAGGTACACTTAGAATGGGTTTGCAGAGCGAGCAATGAGTTTGTTTTAGGAGATGTTTAGGGTGGATTCAAAGGTAAAGCTCCAACTGGTTAACTATCATGACCAAGTTTGTTTTGATTTCTGCGGTTTTTATTATTTTTATATTTTTCTTGTAATTTATGCCACTTCTGTATTTTTTTACAATTTTATTGTTTTTCTGTAATATCTGTTTTTCAATGTTTTCCTATATTTTTCTGTTATTTTTCTTCATTTTCTATGTGGGTTGGGTAGGGTCAAGATAGGTTTGGATTGAAATCAATTTATTTAATTTAATCTAAATGGGTCATAAATGGATTGAACAGGTTAAATGCTCACCCAATTGCCACCCTTACCCAATTTACTTTTAACTTGGCTGACTTGCGATATGATCTTAATGGCTGTAAAACATTGCTCGTGTCTCTTTCCAAATTAACCACTTCCGCTTTATCAAAAAAAAAAAAAGACCACATGGGGCAAGCATGAATGTTCTCTGATTGTATGGATTAAAAAGCCACCAAACATGAAACTTGAAACATGTCGATGTGATGGCAGGTCCACAGTTCTTGAAACGCCAAACCTTCAAGCTTCAATCTATCATGTATGACCTCTACAATGTATGATCTAGTAAACCATATAACCATAAAAAATAGCAGAAGGATGAAGGTTCTTCACAACTTACCATGTAAGACATGGGAGCTTTTTAACTCAACAGTGGATTTCCCCGGCATGCCCACTAAGCTTTCACAGAATTCGAGGCGCTGAAAGATGAGAACCATCAACCATGTTTGTAAAACAAAGGCGGAAAGCAGGAATGACCTCCCCCATTAACCATCCATCATTGTGCCATTACACAATTTTTCCTTTTCCTTTTGGCAGTGAGCTAGACAGTCAATATAATAGGTACATGAATATCTGACGCATCCCCCACGCCAAAAACCAAAAGGGCGCACTATGACCAATTTTTCCCACTTGGGAACTTCTCTCTAATTGCCCTCCCTGCCGGAAAAATGCTTCCCAGAGATCATTAATTAATGGCTACAGCTCGCCCTGGTATACTATTTCTTCGGTTAATAAGATCACAGCCCACCATTTAATGGGTTGCACTCAAGATATCATGAAATCAGTCGGAAAGATTCAATATGATCGAATAATTGCAACTAGCAATGCATCCATATTAGATAGTGCGAAAACAGCGTTACAACCACAAAGGCACTATTAAAAAGCAGATGTCTAAAATGTAATCCAGCCATACTCTTTTTTGTATGGTACAGAGGATATTTTATGTGGACCCATGATGCGTCCTCGTTGACTGTTTAGTCAACGGTTTATCCATTTTAGCTCGAACCTTTTTGTAACATCACTCCTTAACTCTTAACCAATGCACAATACTCGAACACGCTTTATGAATAAGAGATCCCTCCTGACGCCTGACTCCTGAGGCATTTAATGAGCAAGAGCTCCAAATGCCAAAATTTAAATCACAGAAAGTACATAAACAATCTCTTTGGAAGGTATGAAGAAAAAGAATCTCTTTTGAAGGTTGGGATGGGCATGTTGGCTGCATAAACAGAGCCTATCACAGTTGACCAAAAGAAAAGAATATGGTGAACCTCTCCTCTACAAACCTCCACTATCTCCTCTTCTCTTATCCCGATCCTTTGCGTCCAGTCCAGGTACACTACAATAATTCCAAACTTACTTCAGCAAATAACAAGATTCAATTGGATTACAAATGTTAACAATCACGGGCCTCTCAGGGTGCGAATAGTTTTTCTTTTTCATCTTTCAAAACTTAAAAAATGAACTCAAGTCCACAAGGCAAAGCAACAGAGTAGTGTCCTAAGTCACATCAAGGCAAAGCAACAGGGTAGTGTCCTGTCTACAAGGCAAAGCAACGGGGTAGTGCCTTTAGCACCTTGTAGCCCAGGTGGGTTACCTGGGCAATGACTATTGGCGAAGATGGTCTTGAATTTTCAGTAAATATCCCACATTAGCAAGGAAACATGGAACATATTTAATTGTATGACAAAATGGATTCATGTATCCAATCTCATATAGTTTTTTTTTTTTATTACTAAATAAAAAGACTATCAATGCTAACAAAAAGAATTATAATCAGAACTCAGAATATCCCTTAACCAAAGCACATTAAATCATATAATCCCATAACTCATAAGGTAATACAATGAATCATATTTTCCCATACAACAAGGCAAGGCGGCACCATACTAAAATCGTGCATTTTCCATATAGCAAGAATGCAAGATCACCTTTTATTTGGCATTACATTTGTGGGGACTCAGCAATGCAGACAGAGCAGGGTGCACATGAGGCCCATAGGCCACACCACAGAAAGCCTGTGGATCCATAGGTTTGATACACCTCCTTTTTGGCAGTGACACCGTGTAAGCAACTACTGGATTATTGGCCATGGTTGTCTACCGGCCTCTTGGACTCTGATACTAATGTGATTATTTTCTTAAGTTGGAAGTGCATTTTTCAAGACTTCCAAGTGATCTTGCTATATGGCCAATTATCCAGTAGTTGGCTACACCATTTTTTTTTAGTGAAAAATGAACCACTCACCACTGCCTGCCAATTTTGACCATCCAGCCACTTGACCAGCTATCCTCTTAAGCTTCATTTTCTACCTTATGCAAAGAAATGGGCCTAGTCTCTGTGTTTGCATCTTAAAACTTGTTGGAGTAATAAACAAACCCCCTTTTACTTGACTAAAATTTATTCGTAAATTAACTTTACTGTTTTTTCTTAATGCCATAATCATCTGAATTCTCAGCAACTTCCTTTTCACTTCAGTTGCTATTGTTAAGCAGATAGGCGTAAGCTTCAGACCTCCCAAATGGAACACTAGTAGAGAACAGACATCTAGAAGTTCCATTAGGCTACGCATAACAGTTGCAAATTGGACTGGAAAAGAATGTTACATGCGCCACAAGCAAACAGTTTTGGGATCAATTGGGTTTCTGAACATGGCCTACAGCTTTGTTATCCCCCCTACTTCTATCATTTACAGCCTATGACAAAGCTAGGGGAGGTGCTGTCGCATGCATCATCTAAACGGGAGTTTGACAGGTAGGGGGAGATTACTCTAGGATTTATGGGACTTCCCCCAATTAGAGGAGCTGAGGGGAAAAGGTAGTCGGCCTCAGAAGATGACATCAAAGATAAGAAGAATGAAATGGATAGGGAGTGTGAAGAAGCATATGAGGAGGTGTTCCAAATTGACAAGATTAGACATTTACACAAGTGTCCTCCAATCAATAGATCAGGTTCCAAATACACCCAGAATGTCTTTCTGGGTCACAGGTCAAACAGTTTTACCACAGTTGTATATGATAGATAGATAGATAGATAGATAGAGGTCATAGGTTCAAGTCTCTTTACATTTTAAGGTTTGTGGTAATTTAGTGACCCGGGTGGGTCCTTGAAACTTGGCCGGTTTTAAACAGTTCCCATTCGGTTTTGATTGGTTTGTTGATTTTTCAGAAATCTGAAAAACTGGGGTATCCATTATCCAAAAATCTGAATGGTTTCTGGTTCCGAGGTTATACAGCCAACCGTCTGGTCTGGTCCAAGTTATGGAGATTACACCTTTCCTAAAGCTACATATAGATAAAGAGAATACCACTTGTAAGAGGAAGAGATGAATAATCAAACAGCTAAAGATGAACCTGTATTTGGTGAAAGTCAATGAGGAGATTAAATCCTTTAAGCAGAGACCTGGATTGAGCTAGGAGTAAGTCTAGAAACAGTATCCTTTTGTCTGGATTCAAATTCAGATTAGGCAGATTTTGGGAATGCTTATTTGAAAAATAAATGTTCATGAGTGTTTGGTAAAAAAGCATTTATTTCAAACAGGGTAGTATGGATATTTTTAAAATGACACGGCGGTTCAAGGCAGGCCAGAAAGGAAATAAGCAATGTAAGCCCAAAATTTGGGCTTCTTGAATAAGTGCTTATATCAGGAATAAGCACTTATTTGGGTTTATTTCCCAAATGCAAATAAGTACTTATTGGTGTGGTCCCGACCCAAAAATAAGTGCTTATTCAAATAGGCACTTATTTTTAACCACTCCCAAACTAAGCCTTAGATCCAATATTAATGAATCAAAATTTGATAATAGTATATCTGATTAAGTCCAATCCATTTGTAGCTCTAACTGGGAGTGGGAGGTAGGCATCAAAGAGAACTTGAAGATAGAGGTGCTCACGGTTTAGTTAACCGAACCATGAGCTATTTTTTAAAACCAAACTGATACTACGAGTTTTTGTAAAACTGTGAGCCAAAATCAATTGGTTAATCAGTTGATTGGTTCAAATCTTCAGTTTCTCGATTTTTTATATTTTCAATATAGTATAAATAATATATAAATACGATAAATATATATAATATATTATTATTAGTTATTATATTATACATATATAATTAAACTACATACATATATATATACCAGCCGGTTTGGTTAACTGCCAATCTTTTGGTTAACCAGATTTTTCGGTTGAATTTCCTTGGTTTGGTTTGGTTTTTCGTTTTTGTTGAGCACCCCTACTTCAAGGGAGACATCTCAACCTGTAAAAGAACCTTTCAAGACTACAATTACTTTTTCAAAGAGTAACATGGATAGAGGAAGAGGAGGAAGCTGTAAAGTGGAGAGATGGGCAGCAGGGCAGGTGATTGGTGGTGGTTATTCAGCATTGAGGCATGCTAGAACTTTGAAGTAATGGAATTTTTACCACTTGGAAACAGTTAAAAAGTAAGAGGAACAGAACGTTGTGTGTACAAGAAACTAAAAGAAGAATAATAAAGATAGATAAGTGACAAAGAGCTATACCTAATCTTAATTAACATACCAAAAGAAAATGACACCAGACTAGAGGCAGTTACAATAATATGGAAGTAAGGAGCACTCCTTCAAGGTTTGAAAATAGTTATTCCCTTACTGAGGTGGTCAAATTTGATTGTCAAAGGGAATTGCAGAGTGGTGATAAGTTGGATGGAAAAGGAAAATGAAAATGAAGGCCCCCAGGAACTGCACCAGGAGATTAGAGAAGCGTTATGGTGGGCATCCTATTTGTCTTGCTGGTTTGAGTTGATAATTCCATCAGCCAATTCTTTAGCTGATACTCCTGCCAAAGATAGTAACCAGAAACCATATTTTTTTTAGGGAACATCAGGGTCTGGGTTTGATGTACTTACTAATCATTATAGCCAGAAACCACCGAACAAACTGAAACCTAACCCTATTTCTTGCTAATGATTATTAATTAATCGATGACTCACTAGTTTAGCAGAAGAAAGAAAGAACTAAAGTGTTCTTTAATCTCTACAATTCAAGATCATGTGCGCTGATATCAACTTTATACCCATACAAACAATACATTCTTTAATTTTCACCGAGAAATTCATAAATGAATGGAACAGTTGTGGCCTATCAATATCATTCTCCAAAATCCAATTGTCCACATTAAACTGGTCGAGTCTGGGCCAGCCAACAAGGACATTGCATCATCCTACGCTAAACTGGTCGAACCCGACCTCACAAATTAGTAGCTCTGGCATTAGTTGATACACCCATATTTGCATTTACCATTACCACCTCATACACGCAACGGTTAAGGGAATAAGGGTTTTATTGACTTGCCCGTGGACACATGGGGGGAACAAGCGGCTTTTGTTGGCTTAATTAAGAGCAGTGACTCGCCATCATAATTCATTATGAATTATGTAGGTGCCACCTCCACCTACGTGCAACGCTTCAAATTATGGGAAATGTTCACACCACCCCTCTGGCTCTGACCCCTCCCCTCATTTGTTGTCTAAAAATTTTGTATTTGGACGGAACTAAAGTGGTAGGGTATAGACTATAGAGTTCACGTGGACCGGGCCAGGGCCAGGTGAACACATAACATCTGTAGACTGTAGAACAACCACCATCTTATAGGCCCACCTTTCTAAACTCCGATAGGTCATCATCCACTGACAAGAAACCAATAACGAGTCCTAGAGAAAAATTTTATTTTAGTTGTTATCATCTATAGTTTACTTGTACAAACTACAATCCTTCACCACTTTACCCACCAACACAGGTCCAAGTCCAACACCACCCTTGGCCTTGGGCCTTGCTGCCTTGCACAGTGGTAGACAGTGATGTGAGTAACCCAACCCAACCCAACCCACCCCAAGAACAAGCATACCCCAACAATTAACGTCTCCCTTTGCCCTAGGTGGACCACAGGTCCACAGGCGCACTCGCCAGGCAAATCATGCTTAAAACTTTTAAAGAGGACACATTCTGTGGGAGAAAGAACGCAATCATAAACCATTGCATAGAAATTACGAGGTAGCAATAAAGGCCCAAAACTATGACGACGACGACGATGACCCCAGCGGAGTCACCGGAATACGAATTTGAATGGGGACCTTCTCCTGCCACTCTCGGTCAATCTCCCACCGGACTTCCTGTCGATTTCAGTCCACCTTTAATCGCCATGGTCGTCGTTGTTGCCACCGCCTTCCTCGTTGTCACCTACTTCCGTCTAATCTCTCGCCACCTCACTCCGCCCGTCCGCAGTCTCCTCCGACGATCACGCAGACGCTGGAGACGATGGCGTCACCGCTATTCGTACGATCCATCCGTCGGCGACCTCGAATCACCTCTACCTAACAACGTTTTCGAGTCTAGCGACGCCTATCACTACCTCTCTCCTTACGGACTCGACGAGGCGGTAATCAAAACCATACCTCTCTCCGTCTATAGCTCCAAAGGAAACCACAACAATAATAACAAGGGGTTCTCCGGCGGGAGCCGTGACTGCGCCGTTTGTCTACTTGAATTCGAAGAGAATGACTACATCCGCACCCTCCCCGTCTGTGCCCATGCCTTCCATGTGGACTGCATTGATATATGGCTCAGGTCTCATGCCAACTGTCCTCTATGCCGTGCCGGGATATTCCGTCCAGAATCTCCATTTATTCCATTAATGGCAGCCAGAATCCGACCGAGTCTCGACGAAGGGCTATTAGGTCTCCTCGTCAATCGGCTAACTGAAGCAGCTCCGGAAGCCGATGCACCAGCGTCGGAGATTGGACCCATTGAAGAGGCATCGCCTCGAAGAAACGAGAGCGACGATAGAAGATTTAACGGTCGAGATTTCTTGTTAAAGAGATCATACTCATTCGGATTCGAGCGAAACTTCACAGTGGATCGGTTTGTGATGGAGCCAGCAACAACGTCACCTTGGAGATATCGTAGAGGGAGTTTCTGGAGCAAGCGGCCATCGCCTTTTAGCTCATTGTCTAAACCAAGGGTTTTCTCTTTCCGTTACTACAGGGGCATGAAATCTCCTTTCTTTCGACGGAGAGGATTGTTTCCACTATCAGAATCAAGCGTGAGATACTCCGGCGGAGGATCATCGCGACGGACTAAGTCGTTGACCAGCCCTATCTTCATGAGATCGTCGGTGGTGGCAGGGTTCTCGTCCAGCCGATTGAGGTGCGGAGATCTCGAGGCATTGCTATCGCCGGAAAGATTGAATTTGGGCCGAAGATAGCATGATTGGCAAATGAACCGGTATCGGATCACCGGCGAGAATTACCGGAAACCGACGGTGGCGGTGAGTTGGGGGGTGCAGATATCTGGGGTCATTTCTTTAATGGAGGTGGCATGCCGAAATTAATGTGTTGCCGGCTTTGTAGTGGCCAGTGGTCACGACTCACGAAAGAACGGGGCAATTAATGAAAATAGACGAGAGAACCTATGGAGCTTTCTTCCTCTCTTCGGTCTGTGTACCGCTGCCGACGGGTAATGGCGAAGTTGGGTGGAACTCATAAATGCTAGAGTGAGAGCATCAGCAAGAGTCTCTTCAGCCAGCCTTCACTCTTCCTTCTGGTCTGCTTTAGCATGGAAAAGCGGGAAAACCACACCGACTCTCTCATTAAAGAAAAAAAAGACTGGCTCAAGACAAATTGTTGGACTTAACC
The DNA here is from genome assembly GCF_056320005.1 of Nelumbo lutea. Classification (NCBI taxonomy): domain Eukaryota; kingdom Viridiplantae; phylum Streptophyta; class Magnoliopsida; order Proteales; family Nelumbonaceae; genus Nelumbo; species Nelumbo lutea. Next base: position 23,646,179 of record NC_142688.1, read on the forward strand.
TAGCCCTCCTCTCCAGGGTCCATTTGATCAGAATCTTTTTCATCAAATGCAATAATAAGATCAACCCTCTGTATATCCTGATCCTGTCTGGCTGAGAACCACTTTTGGATTCGAATACCTTATGTATGTCAACCTCGGATACATTATGACTATTAATTATTATTTTATCATTTGAAGTTCCAACATTAGTATTTAGTAGCAGTAAATAAAAAAATAGATAATAATAGAACGGTGCTTGTCTCTCTGAACTTTGAAGAGTTTAAACGAGAGGGTGGGCGGTGGAAACCGCCGAGTTCAATTTGCCTTTCCCTACTATTAACTTAAAGCCTTGGTTTGTTTCTAAGCTCACTGACACGACAAGGGCCGTCTGGCACTGAGAGCCCACAACAAGGAAATGGAAAGGCTACGTTACGTTTGTTAAGGTGCGTTTTCTATGCTTCTCTATTGGTCATATGGATTATGGACGGTGATGGCAGCTTCATACCTATGACCGGGAAACCATATGGATATAATCTAGTTTAGCCAGAATTGTTTACCCAGTCAGGAGGACTCAGGAGCCAGAAATTCGGAACCTCGTCTGTCCTTTTGATAAAATTGGGTCCTGGGTCCAAGTCCAACTTCTTGACGTCTGATTGGAATCTATAGAATGTGTTGTTAGATCATGTCCCTTCTGGCTTCAGGTAAGACCAATCCCTCTGGCTCTGGGCTTCCTTTTTTTTTTTTCTGATAAAATGCTCTGCGCTTCTGGGAGTAGGAGGGGGGCCGGGTTTGGAAATTGGAACAGCCAGCTATTACTAAGTATTAAGGCTAATAAATTATTACCAAAAAAAAGGGTAATAAATTGGAGTCAATAACCTTATCAGCCAGGCTTTAATAATATCACTGCATGCATTGCATTTTGTTTCAGAAATCGGACAAAGGCGATAAGCATGCCATAAAGGAGGAAGGGGGGGGAAGGTCTCATAAAACAGTGCATGATCTTGACACCAATGGTCAACTCTCTCGTTCCCTCACCTCACGTGGAGACACGTCATAGGCTAAGTCAGATTTCAGACAAAACCTATTAATTTTAGTTAGGAAAGCACTCCAACTTTAACTTACTACGAATTCGCCACGTATGCTGCTCTTCACCTGCACTGACAAGTGACAACAACGGTTTATAATGTTGAAACCATCCCTTTTCTAACACAATTGCAATAGCTCTCTGTCAAATCCGGTCAACCGGTCAAGTCGATCGTGAGTTCTCTTTTTCAATGAAGCTTTCTGTCAAATATCGTTTGCCACGTGGCAACGCAAGCCTCTGCTCTAGTGCACCTGCACCTGGATGGCAATATGATATCTGTCCCTGGGAGTAGGACACACGCAGATTATTAATGTATTTGTAATTAATTAATTTATTGATTAATTAAACAGTTTTTGAATCATTGAATGTTGACATGACACCAATAAATACGGTGACCCATTGAATGGGAAATGGAATTGAACCTGAAAAAGTCTGTCATTTTGTGTTAATCCGACTGACAAGTCCAAGGGGGGAATTATTACGGTACCTTACTATTGCTTATTGTCTTCTTGAAATTTGTCGGCCTGTTTACATATAAACAAAGCTTCTGGGTTTTTTCTTGCGGTGTGAATCCCTTGACTTAATTGCTCCTATAAACAAAAAAGTTAGCTCATCAGGTGGACTGGTGGAGGTGGAAAGTGGGAACGGGAACCCCATTATATATCTCTGAAGTCTGAACCACTCAAATTAAATAGATCAATTAAGGAGTAAATGTAAATACTAAAAGGCCCTTAACAATATGAAATATAACAATATCCTCATGATCTGGTTGCTGTTTCTGTTAAATATGCATGTTTAGTCAGCCTCATTAGGTTTGTTGCTTGCAATCTCACTATGGGATTTCCTGGTTAGTAAGTCAACAAGGTGCAGACACGCTTCTTTAATTAGAAGGGGCATTTGGAATGAGTTTGTTTGAAATTTGGCATTATTCGATACAAATGACCACCTTGTATCGACAATACGACACATACATCCACAATCCGCTGGACACATACAGTCCGCTCTTAACAATCGTACCTCCATCCTAGAAGTGGTGGACTGAAATATAAAAACCCCTAATTATTATGGCATCATTATTTACCCATATGTCTGTATATGAGAAAATCAGAAGAAGATGGGACTATAAACTACTTGGATTCGATTGAGGAGAGCTAATATTCTTGTAGAGAGAGGAACCAATACCTCACCAATGTTTTAAAAATCGACCTTACGTCTAATTGTTTTTGCCTCATCGGTTCGATTGTTCAAGTTGAACGGGTCAAACTGTACTATCATAATATGTAAATTCATATAGATAATGTATCACATATAATATATATGTATTATTTTATATTTAATTTATTTTTTTAATTCAATTTAGTTTTTTATTTATAAAAAATATTAAAATTTGTAATCTGAGGATAAAAAGGTTTTTTTTACAAAAATAGCGGGGCAAGATGTATAGATCTTAAAAATTACCCAAATTTGAAAAAATAAAATCACTTCAATTGAGCATCAAAGTTCAAAGTGATGGTTTCACGAGGTTTACATACACATTTAGTGTGTCAAGTCATTCAGTTGAATGGATCAAAGGTCCAATTGCTTGAGTCGAATGGTTTTTATCAAGGTTTTTAAAATTGAACTGGACAATGAACCGTTTAGGGGTTCGGTTCTCAGGTCAAACGGTTTAACCATTCGAATCGAATGGATGATCCATTCTCACAAAAAATAAAAAATAAAAATGGCTAAAAACTACTTAACGATTTGAACAATTCAATCACCCAAATCAACAGTTTGCTGACCAAATTAATAATTTTTGGCCAAAATGACAACTCTAGGATAAAACAAAATCGATTGGGTTTTGAAAAAGATTGATTCCCGGTTGGAACAATTCAACCGACGGGATCAACGGTGGGTTGAAAACACTATACTTTCCAATGTAATTCTGATTACTGTTTGACAATTAAAATAGACCCAACTGTTCCCCTCCATTATCCTGTATGTGCATGTGATGGGCTAAAAATTCCCACAGCATTGTGTCACATCTTTATTGGATTGGACCCCAGACCTAGAACCAGAAGGTAGCAATTTGATCTCCCATTTGGCATGCCTTACCAGGCAGGATGTGTCTCATATTCATTCGTTCAATGTAGACGGTTTCCATTAAAGGCATGTTTGATTCGAAGGAAAAAGTAGGAAAAAGAAAGGATCTATACAAGATTTGCATAAATTTTTCTCTCTTTCCTTTTTTTTCTCTATTTTTTCCTTCAAACAAAACATAGCCTGAAAGCATCATAAAAGAATCTTTTAAGTGATGTCTCACTGATCTCGCAAATAGACTAGATCCGATATATATATATATATATATAGGATTTGACACCATGACTCACCCACTTGCATCTGTGTGAACTGGCAAAGGCATGGTGACTGGTGAGTATAATGGCGCTCATTTTAACCTTCCCCAAATGGCACAAAGAGCATCAACAAGCTGATACGTTCAAGTACAGAGGATGCCCCCTGTAAATTGAATTTAATTGGGTAAACAAGTTGACAAAAGGGCTCTTGATTCTAGTGCGTTGTCATGGAGAGGTTGGTTTCTCGTAATAATTTGGGTGTCGTACAAGATTTTTAAAACCGGATGGGACAGGGCAGCCTTCTGGAACTGGTTTTCGGGTTGAATGGTCCGATTGCCTGGTTAAAACAGATTAATAAAAAATTAAAAACAAAGAAAAAGAAAGGCCAAAAATCATTATCCAGGTCGATGATTCGAAAGTTCAATCGCTCGGTCAATGATTCATTGACCAAATCAATAGTTTTTGGTTAAACACGATTTTGGGGTGAAACGGAATCGATTAAGTGACTGTTCCAGATTGTTTTGAAACAATGGTATAGTATGTCCAACTAAAAGTACCATAAGTTGATTTTCTCAATGAACACAACAATTATATTTAGGGCAAATTTCTTAAAGCATCCTTATAATTTAGGAAATTGATTAACTCTATTCTTACTGTTTACATATTGTCTTTAAGTATACTTAAGTTTTTTGACAATTGTCTAAAACCTCCATTTCCGTTAACTTTCAACCACAATCCGTTCACATATGATTTTTTAATTTCTAAAATACCCTTTTAGGGGTATAAGTGTATAACACTATAACATAATGATGAAGGATGATTTGACCCAACCTATGAAACGGTGACACGTAGACGTTGACTTAGCATGAGCGACAGCCCAGCGTTGAAGCCCAGTGCGACCAAGTGACGTGCCCACGAAGTAGTCCGCTACGTTACAGCTCGCTCATGAGGGGAGGCGTCCGCCGCGATGCGAACTCCGGGTTCCCCGCACTATCTTTGAAGAGATGCTCTGAATCAACTGTAACTCACGAGCTAAAGTTATTAGCTTGCCCGAGCTCCCTAGCAGACAAGTCATTCCGAGGACCAATTCCATTAAGGGCTTTGCACCATAACTTTATTGTTTTAGCAGCTTTACCGGCCATTATCAGGACAAACAACGCTTAATCGCAAGCTTTAATAATTTTCGGTACTCGTCTTAAAGCTCATGACCTATGAATTTGGATCAGCTACCAACTCACACGTCAACAACGTCCCAATCGGAAATTGCAACCATACATACACCGGGAACATCTTTCATCAATGACAACGGAGATGTTCCCATTCTAAGGTTGCAGTGGCATGTTGAGAAAGGGTTGGTAGCAGATCACTACCCTCACGATATTATTGGAATCTCCAAATGAGATGACGGATGGTAGAATAGAATAGGAACCATCTATCACGATGGAATATAGCAATTAGAAATGGGCAATATAAATACTTTGAGACACTTTCTCTCCCTCTCTCCCTCACAGCCTTTTAAAACCATGAGTTTGGATTTGAGATTAAAACATCTCAATTTTTGTATGCTTTTATTCATAGAGAAATATTCCCGATGCACAATAACAATACAAAGAACCGTTAGATGGTGTGAAGAAGGTTTTGTGAGGAACGAATCGGATTTGTTTGGATTTAGGCTTTAATGGACGTCAAATTTTTCTGCAGCTATACATACAACATGGCATGTGCCTTTTACAAGTTCATTTAGTGCTGACTGGTTAATTTTCACAAGGCTCTAAAACTACTCTCATCCTTTCCATCGATCCAACAACATCAAATATCCATCAATTGATCCTAATATAAATTCATGGGGCACAAAGTTTTCAGAGATACGATTTTGATGTTAATTTTAGGCTGTGTTTGGTTTGAAAGAAAATATAGAAAAAGGAAAATAAAGTTAGGGAAACCTGTACAACTTGTTTAGGCTGTATTGGGTGTACAGGTTTCCCCAGCTTTTCATTTCCCTACCTTTTCTTTCAAACATGGTGTCGGGGAAGATTTCAAGGTCCAAGGAGTAGTCGATGGATTCAAGCCACGTCTCCATGTTTTCAAAATCCAAAATAAAAGATGTTAACACCGGAGTATAGCCGAAATAGATCCCAATGAATGCATTATCAAGGTTCGGTCAAAGAGAGAGATGCAGGCAAGTGGCAACGATGACTGACGCATTGGCAAAGTAGTCCAGATCTGCTTCTCACAGAATGGCAGATTGCGCCTTAAATCGACCTTAGATCATATTCTGGCCACACATCGCGAATATCTCCAACACTTGTATTTATTAATGGAGAGATGTTTCAAATACAGGGTGGGATGTTGATCCCAATTGTTTTTTATCATCATTATAAAGGCATACTTGCATCATGAATAAGGTTTTGGAGCGGATTTGGTTCTCACACCATTTTTACAGCTTTTTTTAGCCCTGTATTGAGAACATGCTAGCTAGATGTTCCCAATTTACAACTGGAAAGGGTACAAATTTGTGAGCATCAAATCTAAGAAGGAGTTCACATCTACACCCCACAATATCCTATAGTGCATCCCCGCTGTATATTGAAAATATCTCCTGATGATAGTATTAGACCCAATGATGTCATCATCGGGATATGTTTCCAACATAAGGCGGGGATGCGCTATGAGACATTGTGGAGCGCAGATGTATCATCATCCACGTGGATTCCACGTCAACATGGGATGAAAAATTTAATGTAGGACAAGTTTTGCATTAATGAGGCATGATAAAAGTTGGGAATTCCCCAGGTGGGCCTTGGAAAGTTTTAGAATAAGCAGGAGGGATTCGCAGATCCTCCAGACGTAGAGCACGTAGGGCTTTGAACCCAAATACATTACCCACAATGGAAGTAAGCATATTAGTAACAGAACCTTCTTCAAAAAAGGTCTAAAGGGTAAGCTACATAAGCAATAAATTGATTTTCTTCTCCAGCAACGGGCTCGATGTGGTAGCATCGTCCTTTGTAACGATCAAGGCTGGTAAGTCCATCGGTCCACACAGTTGTCCATGTACCAGTAGAAGATTCGGCAGCTACCGCAGCCCCTGTTTCCTCAGGTGGAACTCCAAGTTGAGGAGTTACTCGGAATACTGCCAAGATATCAGTAACAATCAACCTATTGATATTGGAAGACCCAAAAGATTCTTCTAATGTATCATTTCTGGGTCCAATGGAATTTATAGGTATAGGAAGAAGCCCCATCAAATAGAGATTTTTTCTCTCGACCATATTTCCATTGTTAATACGATATATAAGGACTGCTACTATAAGCAGTACTACACCTTTGATCGTGAAATATCGATTGCTTGTTAAACCTTGTGAATCGCGTGAAAGCATATATATATTAAATAAATTATATGATAAATATATATTAGCGATAAGTGGACTGCAATCCACTTCAGAAATCTGAATTGCAACCACCTACTAGTACTAGTAGCCCCTTATAAACCACATCATACCCGTGAATTTAACATCAATCCACAGGTAAGATTCAATCCATCCCTAGAAATCTTAACTCCACTCTAAGGGTGGACATAACTATAAAAACCCCTATTTATTATTTTTAACAGATTTATTATAATTGGATCCATCAAATCAGACCCAACTATCCTAATAACCGATCAGTTCGGTTTTAGGTATAAAATTACATACCCAGCTCAGTTCTCTTCTCGGGTCAGTTCCAATTCTACTAACCTGATCCATTCACAAACCTTATGATCCTCACTCTCAAGCTCCTTCCTAGCTTATGACCTGACCCCCATGTTCCTATAAGACACTCGATACCTGGATCGAAGTTGCCCTCTTACAGAAACTTCCCCGTATAACACAACAGACTATGGGAAAGTTCATATTGACCTCCAGATCGTCACACGTAGTGTGTACAGATTAAAACCCAATACTACGGATGTAAACAGATTGGATTGGATTGTATACCATCATGGTATATCCGAATTGTATCTGATTGATCTGATGCAAATATCTAATCCGAATCAAATTCGAATATGATGATGAAGTTGGATTTTGATCCAATCCAATTTAAATTTCTTAAAAATTTGATAAATTATTAAATAAAAGTATAATAATTAAAAAAGAAAAATATAAAATATAAATATCTTTTCAACTATTTTCATCATATTAATATATACATATTTTTTTATAAAAAAATAATTAATATAATAAATTTACAAAAATGCAATATAAATAATATATTTATAAATAAATAAATAACATATATGTGTTATATATATTTATATAAATAAATAAATAACATATATGTGTTATATATATTTATATAAATAAATAAATAAATAAATAACATATATATCAGATTTTATATTCTTAAATCGGATAGGAGTGATCCGAATCCAATTTGATTTTTGATCGGATCCTATTTTCTGATTCGAAGATCCGAACAGGGGAATTTGGTCCAAATCTAACAAAATAAGATCGGATCTCGGAGAATTCGGTCCATTTGCACCCCTACCTGACACATGGTCCATCCAATTTCAATATCCAAGCATTTGCAATGTATATATTATTCGATTTGTGTTTTTACTTTTTTTTTTTTACTTGAGTGATCACATATTATATTTCAAACCATATTGCATTCTTCCTAGATTGATTGCATGCTTCTTACTAATTGATATAAACTAAAGAAGAGTTCATATTCCAGTTAATGAAAAAATCTTAGGCCTCGTGACCCCTTTTGGTTTGCAGGAATAGGGATCTAGAATCGGAATTGGAATGGGCTATTCAAATTCCAACTGTTTGGTTGGGCGGAACCAGAACTCCATTCCAAGCTGGAATGGCATTCCCCCATTTGTCATTTGAGGGAATGGCCATTCCTTGCCCCTCCCTTGGGAGTGGAATCTCATTCATGTTAATTCTAATTCTTATTATCATTCCTGTCTGAACCAAATAGACTATGGGAATAAACCATTCCGATTCCAACTACAAATCAAACGGACCTTATTATTATTATTATTATTATTATTATTATTATTATTATTATTATTATTATTATTATTATTATTATCTTCTCTTTACTTTACTTAGCATATCATATTTAGACAGATCCATAAATGCATAATCAATCTAAACCTCTACCCTGACATCCAAGTCCAGCCCAACCAATCCCTTGGCACTTAATCCTGGACCAAATAATTGGGCCGGGGCTGCCATCGCAAGGTTAACTGCCAACATGAAACTCAAATAGTTGCCGTTGGGATACCATAACGCTTTTTAATTTTAGGAGCATACTATTATGTGAAAATCACAGTCCTGATTAACTTCAGCCACAAACTTCTAAGATTGGGTGTCACATGGGGAAGCTCACCAATACGAAGGGATTATGTAGTCACAGTTCATTCTCATATCATAAAACATAAATTTCCACATACTAACATAACATCATTAAATGTATGGGCTATGTTTGTTTCAAAGTAAGATGAAAATTTTGAACTACTATAACTTATTTCCTCTTCCAATGAAAACTTATTATTTTGCCCTTTACCTTAAAATTAAAATCCATATTTATACTATTATAAAAAAGTACGAATAAGGGTGTAGTTTGACTAAAATGCCTACATTTGTTATTTAGTCCATGCCTAATTATGAAGGTTGAAAATGTAATTTCAATTAATGCCTTTCACCTCATTTAATCACCTCTCATTAATTCTTATATTTAAGGTATTAACTCGCGTTCTATCTTATTAAATTTTATATTTAAGTTATTTTTCACTAATAAATGCTATTAATTAGATCTACATCAAATAATTTTAATAATATAAGCCCATATAATTTAAAACTTACTCAAAACAAAGCCATTTTTTATCCAAGTGATGACTAAGCAATTCGACCATCCAAATCAAATTGGTCAATCCATGAAGTCATAGTTAGATGATAAAATTTTTAAATAGAAATAAATATAGAAAACTACAAAAATGTAGAAAAAATAGACACATTTATGATATTTTTATTAATAAAATTAAAAAATAAGTGTGGTAAACAAGAATTATTTTTATTGATGAGGGAAAAAATATATAATCTAAAACTAACCAAAAATGAAATTATTTTCCTTTTTAGTGGAGATTAATAGTTCAACTTTTAGGTCAAATCTGTCAACCTTTAATGTCATAATTAAATAATAAAATTCAATAAAATATAAAAATGAAAAAAATGAAAAAATACATAAACTTTGAAAAAAAAAAACATTTGGGCACATGTACAATATCACATATTTATCATATTAAACAAAAAAAATAAGTGTACATAACAGTATTATTTTTACACACATAGAAATATAAAAGAAAAAGAAAAATTGAACACATATATAACTCCATATTTACACTACTATTAAAAATTTGAACAAGATTGTGGAGCTTTCTTTTGATTAAAATATCCATTTTTCGAATTTAATCCCTGTTTAATTGTAAGATTTAAAATGTAGTTAAACTACAATTTTAACCTCATTCAATTCCCTCTCTTTAAATCGTACATTTTTTTTTTGATAACTGAACAAAAAAAATACACTAAGAAGATAAAGCGTTACAGAGAGAAGTCCACCAAGTAGGTAGGCTTTCAATGATACCCAAAAGTTTACAGCACAATATAAGGTGCTACATAATCAGATTCAGATTTTACAATTTGCATCTGATTAATGGTGAAAAACAAAAATATAAAAAATAAAAATAAAAATACATAAATTTTATAAAAATTTTGAAGACATTATAAGTATTATTATCATATCTAAAATTCCTACTATTTAATTCCCACTTATTAATAGATTTAAAGGGTTAGGAAACGAAGTTTTGGATTATAATAGTCGAATTATTTCAGTATGAAAACTTTTACATATATTATACGGAGAAACAACACCGCCATAATAGAATTACCTAGTTGCTTGTTAAACGGTCTAGTGCCCATATATTCCCAAATGTCCCATGCGTCCAGAGGTCCAGAACGTACGTCCTATACTTCTGTGTCTCTGGTAATTAGTTTCAACATGGAAGCAAGCTCAAAGCTGTATTTATTTGCAGAATGCTTCATGCATCACGATTTAAGGTGGAGGAACCGAGCAATGGTCTCATAAAAATGTTCAGAAATAATGCACAACCTTCGCTTGAAAATGCACTAATAATGCTGGTAACTGAGTTTTGGTAGAGACATATGGAATGAGGGGAATATGGGATTCATTCAGTGATTTGATCAACTCTGAAAATACATACAGCAGACAGAAACTTGGTAGAACCGTAGAACTCCATTCCAAAGCGCTATTCCTCTGGCCCTAAATTAAGAAAGTCCTATAAACTAATTAATATGCAGATGGAACGCAGAATCTTGGATCAAGCTGCAGAGTGCAGATGTGTAAATGTTGTGAGCCTCTGGCACACCACTAACTCGCTTAGTGTGGCCGAGAAAAAACACAGATGGCCAAAACTAAGCCTTTAGCTTTCTCCTTTAATTTAATTATCAGTTTCCACGGCAACTCCAGATAATTATTCTCAGTTCTAGATGATTTTCTAGGATGCATTGATATATATTGTTCTTGGTTTTATAAAACTATTAGGTCACATCTGATTTGCTACAAATATGTAGACAGTTTTGAGGATTGAGAAGAGTAAATTATAAAATCCCCAAGTATTATGGGGTTAGTGACAAATGCCCCTATCAACTTTAATTTGCAACAAAGACCCCTTAACCCTTAACTTTCACTTTGTGATAAATACTTCACTTCATCGGAGTTCCGTTAGTTAACTTTGAAAAAAATTCCCATTTGGTTGTTTAATTTTTATAAATACCTAAACTATCCTTTTCTTATTTTTTGAACAAATTATGATTTCATTAATTTTCTAAATATACCATTGAAGCCCTCTGGATATTGTTCCAATAGATCCTTGCAGATTTTTTGTTAGATTCCATATTCAAATAAAATGGTAGAGGTTTCTTTCTAATAGATATAAATTTATGGTTTTGTTTATTTTTTCTTGATTTATTGGAGAAAGGTGTGGATATTTTTATATTTTAAGATGAAGAGAAACATTCATGTTAGTGAAATGAATCAAGAATTTAAAGTGTCTTTTTTGCCTATGCTAGTGAAATGATTATTGTCATTTTAGCTAATTTAATTTGAAAAAATGGAGGTATTTTTGGTTAATTATGGTTTAAAAGAAAACCTATACTACCTTTGAAAAAGGCAGGAATAGCCATAAAAATATTTCTGGAATTTTCTCAAGACAAAATTCACCCCTCCACATTTAAATTTATTGATAAAACAAGACCATAAATAAGGTTATTGGCTATTGATATTAAATGAGTTGGAAAAGGTAATACTAAGGTATTCAATGCATTGAATTCTCTCTCATTAAATCCAACATTTAAGTTATTAACTTTCATTTACCTTCATTGAGTCATGTATTTAATGCATTTTTGTTTCTTATCATCATTAAATTCTATTAATTAAATCCATACATAATAAATTAATAGTTCCAATAACATAAAAAACTTACACTTTTAAAATATACCTAAAAAATAGTGTTTTCATCTAGGTGGTGGTAAGAAATTAAACCATTTTGAGTCAAATGGGTCAATCCATGTGTCCACAATTAAATAATAAAATTTAAAATAGATAAAATGCAAAAAAATATAGAAATTAAAAAAAATTGGGGACACTTTTATCATAATATATTCAACATATCAAATAATAATAAGTATGTTAAATAAGAAATGTTTTAATTAATGGTGGAAATGGAATATAAAATTTAAAATCAGTTGGAAATAAAACTATTTTTCATATTCTATCTCATTAAATCTCATATCTAAATTATATTCTCTCATTAAATCATATATTTAAGACCTCATCATTAAATTATAATAATTAAATCCATGATATTAATTTTAATAGTATAAAAATAACTATTTTGAAAAGTATTTTGAAAACAAAACCATTTTCTTCCCTCTTGGTGGTGGATAAGAAATTTAACCATTAGGGTCAAATGGGTTAACCAAAAATACAAAAAAGAAAAAAGAATTGGGTATATCTCTAATACTATATATTCATTATACTAAACAAAAAAAATTATTATATGCAAGAAGTAATTTTGTGAATGACGAAAATGGAATGTCAAATGTAAAATCAACCTAGAAACGAAATGAAGTCCTAATCAAATAAGAAAATATTTAGAAATAAAAAATATAATGAATCACAAAAATAAAGGAAAATTAGAAAAAAGTTGGGGAACTTTTTTGTTGTTATATATTTATAAAAATAAAAAAATAATCAAAAGAATAGATAAAAAATTATATCTTAATTATGTTTAGAAATTAAGTGTGAGAAGTAAAAATTATTTATGTAATGTAGATGAAATATATAATTTAAATTTTCTTATCTAGATGGTGGGTAAATGATTCAACTTTTCAATGATACTCATGATATCATAGTGAACAAAAAATGTTTCTAAAAAAGATAGAACACAAAGAATGAAAAGGTACATAATTTTCTTGAAAACTTTTGGGAGCATTTCTAATGTTCAATATTCATCATATTAAATAAAAAGATTTGTCAAAATAAAAATTCATGTTGCCACAATTAAATAATAAAATTCAAAAATAGATAAAATGAAAAGAATATAAAAATTAAAGAAAAAAATTGGGAACATTTTTAACATCATATATTTGACATATTAAACGACAATAAGTATTATAAATAAGAAATGTTTTTCTTAATATTGGAAATGAAATATAAAATTTAAAACCAAATGGAAATAAAACTATTTTCCTATATATCCTCTCATTAAATTCTATATTAAGGTATATTTTTTATCATTAAATTCTACTAATTAAATCCACAACATTAATTTCAATAGTATAAAAATAAATATTTAAAAAAAACCATTTTCTTCTCTCCTAGTAGCATGTAAGCAATTCAAGCATTTGGGGTCAAATGGGTTAATAAATAGTGTCATAATTAAATAATAAAAATTAAAATATATAAAATATATAATATAAAAAACAATAAGAATTAGACATTTCTCTAATATTGTATATTCACTTTACTAAATAAAAATAAGTATGAAATGTAAGAAATAATTTTACTAATAATGAAAATGGAATGCCAAATTTACAACCAACATAGAGATGAACTGATGCCATAGTCAAATAATAAATTTTTAAAAAATAAAAAATACAAAGAATCACATAGAAAAGAGAAAATTTTGGACACATATCTAATGTTATATATTTATAAAAAATAAAACATTGGATACATCTCTAATATTATGCATTCAGTATATTGAACATAAATAAGTAGCTTTTGGTAATATAACAAAAACAAGTATTAAACATAAAAAATAATTTTATCAATGATGAAAATGTAATACAAAATTTAATGTAATCTTAGAAATCAAACTTTTTTCTTTTTTAGGTGGTAGGCTAGTGGTTTGAGCCAAATGAATCAATCGATGATATGATAGTTAAATAATAAATCTTTAAAATGATTAAAAAAATACAAGTAATCAAAAGAATATATAAAAAATTATATATTAATTATGCCAAACACAAATTATGTGTGATAAGTAAAAATTAGTTATATAATGTAGATGAAATATATAATTTAAAACTAATCCAAAAGAAAAACTATTTTCTTATCTAGATGGTAGGTCAATGATTCGACTTTTTAAGGAAAATCATGATGTCATAATTGAATATTAAATATTTAGAAAAAGATAGAACACAAAAAAATGAAAAAGTACAGAATTTTGTCAAAAACATCTCAGAATATTTCTAATGTTATGTATTCGTCATATTAAATAAAATTATTGTTAAAATAAAATGTATTTTTATTTATGACAAATAGAATACAAATTTTAATAATAATAATAATAAAATATTGTTATTGTTATTTAAAATTTCTATGTGCAATGCACACACACTAATTACTACAAGAATTTAAGTTTATTTTTAATCATATTGTTACTTTTGTTAATTTTCAATTTCTATATGTAAAATTCAAGTAATTAGCATGAAGAAAAATATCTCACGTGTAACACACGTGCTTAATTACTAGTAGCAATAAAAAGAAAATAAGAAAAATTCAAATGACCATTTTGGCAATTTAACGCATTCCATTATTTAACTTAAGGGTAAAGGACTTAAACCTCCCATAAGATTTAAGATAAATACTTATATCTCCCCTTTAATTTCTGTCAAGACTTAAAGCTCCCCTATTATGATAAGATTTGACAAAATTGATGAAAAGACCTCTATACCCTTCATTATTCTTTAAATTTTCAAAGAAAACCACAGAAATATAAAGATGATGTCATGCCAAACAAGGGGAAGCAAAAGCTGAAACTCATTGTTGGGTCTGGTCTACATTTGACAAACAGTAGGTCCGTTGGAGGGAAAATGTATAATTGTTTAAATTTTCTCTCCTTGTTTTCTCTCTCATCTGGAGCTGTGAATTGAAATCAAAGGTATGCTAGTACAAAAGGAAAGGAGGTTTGAGCCTCCAAGATCTCTCTAGCCCAAAAGAAAGAATAGGAAAGGGAAGAAAGGATATATATATATATATATATATATATATATATATACATATCCATTTTTTGGTTCGAGTCAGTATCGCCATGGCTCTGTGGATCCGGTTTAAAGCACAATATTCTTGTTTTTTGCTTAAACTCGCTTTGTTGAGTAATGAATCTCTTAAATCTTTTCATCCCTTTGCTGAATAAGGGAGCTCCAACGGTGTTTTGATGGTCAAAGTGTCATACTCATGTGAAAACACAAAAGCTCAAAATCATTTTATCTTTTAGCAATTTGTTGCATTCTCTTCCCATAAACACTTAAATGGCCACTTGGAGATCGGTCCTCTATTGTTGATATTCGTTGGGTTTTTATGTCCTTTATATGATTTAGATATCTTTTGTTTCAAGATTCTTGGTGAGAATAATGTGACAATAAAAATGTTTTTGCTAGCAACTTTTTTGTTTGATAGCAGAAAACTAGGGAAAAATGCGAGAAAAAGGGTGATAATGAAGGGAAAAATTGGGTTTTACAAAAAAAAAAAAAAAAAAAAAAACTGGCAGATCATCTTATGTGCACACAATGATCTAGACTGAATATTTAAGAAGGGGATATTTTTGTTCAATAACTTAATTCAATAGGGGAATCTTAGTTTAATTTGAAAATAAATGAAAGTTTCAGTATTTAGAAGAAATTTTTAGGGAAGTTTAAGTCTTTTACCCTTAACATAATGGTCAAAGGGAGATTTATGGCAAAGTGAAAGTTTAAAGTTTATCGTAAATAAATATTTATCACTAACCCCATAGTAAAAGGTCTTTTTAATTTACCAATTGAGAATATCCTCCATCAGTCATGAATTCCACTATTTTCAAAATTAGACCAGACTGGATGGTCAGACCGGAAAAACCGGAATCAATCATCTGACCGGTTCCGTTTTCCCCTAAAGCCATTTTTTCCTTCAAAACCATTGATTTTGGTCAGCAAACCGCTGAACCGGTTGGTTAACTGTTCGAGTGGTTCTGATCGTTTTCCAAATTTTTAAATTTTTTTAAAATTTTTTTATTTTTTTGTCAAAACGGGCTGGCCTTTCGGTTCGAACGGTCAGACTGTTCAACCGATAACGGGACCCCTGACCAGTTCGATCATCGGTTCGTTTTTAAAAACCATAATGAATTCAAAATGCCTCGGACCTGCTGGCCTAACACAACTAATTACTTGCATAACTCCAAACCAAACATTTAGGCCCCATTTGGTTTGCCAGAATAGGGGTCTGAAATCAAAATTGGAATAGGCTATTTCAATTCCAACTGTTTGATTGAGTGGAATAAGAATCTCGTTAGAATGGCATTTCCTAGTTGAAGGAATGATCATTTCTTGCCCCTAAAAAATAAAATCCTATTTCTACTGATTCCAATTTCCATTCTATCCTGTATAAACCAAATATACCATGGCAATGGACCATTCCAATTCCTGAAGAATTTCGATTCCAACTGCGAACCAACGGGAATTTACACACGATTAATTTATAGTCTTTTAGACTTTATAGATTACCAGATTAATACATGTAATTTTAATTTTACAGTCCAGGAAAAAAAATGAAAAAGGGACATAATCTGTCTGCATAACGTACCCATTTAAAATCCGGAACGAAGATAAAATATACAAGGAAAAAAATCTACGACTCAAGCTTGGCATACCAGATCCCTTGGATCTTCACGTCTTTAGGAGTCTTTGCTCCCAAATCAGTATCAGATGGCTGAATGCTCTCGAATACCCCGATCACCTCACCGCTCTCCGGTTTGCTCTTGGTCACGCTAAGGCTTATGGTTCCAGTGGAGGATGAAGGATCCTTAATGTTTTCCTTGGTTAGTTCCTCCTCGTCACCTCTTCCACCGGCCGGCAATGCAACGGCGTTGTCGTAACCCG
Source organism: Nelumbo lutea (assembly GCF_056320005.1). NCBI lineage: Eukaryota > Viridiplantae > Streptophyta > Magnoliopsida > Proteales > Nelumbonaceae > Nelumbo > Nelumbo lutea. The sequence goes on from NC_142688.1 coordinate 23,663,062, forward strand.
TCGAACCACCTCTTCCCTTGGGGTCTAGGAAAGACGAACCCCTGTAAGATGGCACAAGGAATTGCCCTCCAAAATTCTCAGGCTTGCCGGACGCTACGAGCTGCTTGATGGTGAAGAGGAAAGGCACACGCTCGCCTCCTGGGAGCTGAACCGTAACGGCAGCGTAGTCGATTCCGTCTTTCTCCTCGAATTTAACGGTTCCGTCAGTGGACACTTCGAAGGGTCCCTCGATCTCGTCCAGTGTGTAGGTTAGACGGGTCATGAGCTTCGTCTTCTGAAACTCGGGAGGGGAGTTCTTGCTGACACCCTCCGCCTTGACGGTGAACGACGTAGGTTCCAAGCAGAACTTCTTCATGTTGTATTTGCCGGACTTGAAGCCGAAAGAGTCGATGCCGCCCTCAATGGTTGGGCACTGGTTTGCGGTTCCGGTTCCCTTCACTTCCATGTATGTCTTGCTCTGAATCTCGTCGTAGGTTAGCCGTTTAGGGACTCCTTCGGCATTTGCTCCCTGTAAGATAATACTTATACACAGTTAATTCTTTCCATCCAGAAGAATTAATTGTCCGTCAATTACTACCTGGGAGTGATGATCCGTTGAACCATCTCTCATCTCTCACTGAGAGGCGCTCATTGGATGATGGATCACCACTCTTACAAAGAGACTACTAGGGAAAAAAGTTCAACAAATTGGCATTTCGTCCCACGAGAGCCAAGACACAAGACCACGATGTGTGATGGCTATTGGCTATTCTCCATATGAATCGTAAAATGGAACAGATGAGTTGATCCTAAGATTTCTAGCCATCTAATAAAATGAGCTACAGCCAGCATATAATATTCATAGCCCTTAAACATAGAGAATTGGATAGCCCCAGTCATCAGACTTAAATAATTGCTTCTACTATCACATAACTCTGACTGACTATCCCTACATGGTTAGCTTGGAAAATCTAATCGATATATACTGAGAAATGGTCTAAGTACGAACTCGTAATGTTTTACCAAGCACACGATAAGCTTCTCTGTATAAAATAACAGATCCAGTTGCTTAGAAATCATAAATTTCCTATTAAAAGTGTAGTTCATCTTTTTTGAAGCAAAAGGAACGAAGACATACCGATACGACAAGAGCAGAGGTTGCAAGTGCGAAGCCGGCGATCTTGGAGGCATCGACGCATTTCTGAGCGAAGTCTTTGAGATCGCTCTGAAGAGAGCAGGTGAGCCTGGCTCCGGATGTTTCGAAGCCGAAAGCCTTGCAAACGCTCTGAGAGGATCTCAACTGCTGTCCACTCCTAGACGACACGCCGACCTTGGTCGGCTGCATCAGAGTTGCCGCGGCTTGAAGAGAGGCTGCCATTGTTTCCGGTTGTCGCCTGTTTCGCTTTCTCCTCCTCCAGTAGGCCTATCGCACTCCTTTACAAAGAAGCGCTTGTGAGTGGGGGCCAAAGGAAAAGAGTATTATTGGATGGCATACGTATGAGGCGGATAAGAGACTGGATAAGGAAATCTCTTATTAGTGGCTTTGAAGCTATGTCATTGATGTCATTTTTGCCACGTGGCCTTTTCGACTGGGGATAAACAAATTCTTGGATTATTTTGATTTTGTACCTGGACGCAAGAATCAGAGTGAGAGGCTGGAAGATGCCCCAGGAATTCGAGACCGACGAAAGGGCCCCATCCCAGATCCGGTGGGAAAAGGGAAAATAGGCCCTGAGCTACGGTGTTAATATTATTTAGATGGTATGGCCAGCTAAGGAATAAATGGCAGCGGAACGACCGATATCCGGCGCCGGTCCATACCAATATTTATCGGGTTTGGCTCCACGAAGAAACCACATACGATAAAAATGAATCCGGAATGGTTCTATATACATGCATTTTTTTTTTCCAGGATCTGAAATCTGACCCATGGACTAGCCTGGAAAAGTAAATGGATTTGCCTAGATACACTTCGGTTCTGATTACCCATTCACACCCAACTTATGACATCAGAAGGAAGTTGTAATAACCACGTGGAGGATTATCAATGGGGTTAATCGGGTTAATCATGACTTAGCTACAAAACAGCTTGGATCAAATTAGACAGGGCCACGGGGGTATATATTCAAATCCGATTGGATGAGAATTCAAGAGATTTGGATTTGATATGGATATGTAAAATATGGATTCAAATTCGATTCATTTACATATCCAGGTGTCAAATTTGAATATGATTCGATTCATATCTCAATATTAAAACTATATATATATATATCGGAAATTATTTTTATATACCGTGTGTTTTCAAAACCTACTATATTTTTTTATTTTTCAAACGTTAACTCTATCAAACAAAAAAAAAGTAAAAGATAGAAGTATCTTAACTGTTCATTGAATTTTGAAAACGTGTCATTGTCTCTCTCTCTTCTTCTTCCTCCTCCCCATCTTATCTTTCTTTTTCATTCTGTATTACATTTTTTATTATATTTAAATTAATTTAGGTTGAGTGCTAATTTAATACCCAAACTTTAAAATGTGACAATTTAGTACCTGAACTTTTGAAATGTTGACAATTTAATACCTACCATTAATGGGTTGTCAGTTATGCATATCACATGACCTCATGTGCCATTTAATATTTTTAAAATGTTAAAATTACCCTTAAAATAAAATACACTATTCATTATCTTCTTTCTCACGAAAATAAAAATAGATCTCAAGCTCTCAACAGTCCAAACAAAAACCGAAGAGTTTGCTTGTGCTTGTCGCTCGCTATCCTCCACCCGAATTGTAAACCACCAACACGGAATGAAGAAACGATAGCCATCAGAAACAGACGTTAAGATTCTAAACTGGAAGCACGTCGAGGAATTGGTCGACAGAGATCTCGGTGCGAGAGAAGGTGATGCCTTTCTGCACAGATGATGAAGGTTCGAAGAATAAAAGGTGACCCTTGGTGCAATGGCCATTGTCTATCAGACTCCCACCTCTGTATTGCAACACAACAAATTCCTCCCTTCCCTATTATAGATTTTGGATGGATATCTTATTTGTTGGCATCAACTCCATTATCATCACAGTAAACTTCGACTGTTTGGCCAGCAAAGGGAAATAGTTCTGGCGGGTTATCTAGATTTTGCTTGAGGTTGAATGAGCTAAAAAAACACAGATTGTATGATGATACCGTACGTCATCAGTATGATTTTTGGACTGTGATTGACTATACAGATTGATAAGTATACTTGCAGCAAAATAATGTGAACCTACCTGGAGTAAGTGATTGCACATGATGTCAAGAATAACCATGATTGATTGACTCAATAAAGTTGTATCCTGCCCCCTTTCTCATTTCACTCGTTTTCTTGTATTCTCTAATTTTCATGGACATCTCTATATCACCAATTTCAGAATAGAAGCTCGATGCCTGCAACAACACCGTAGGATTGTCTGGGTCGAGCTCCAATAAAGCTATTGCAGCTCTTCTTCCTACCTTCTCATTTCGATATACTATACAACTACGCAACAGGGAGCTCCACATTACTGAATCACCCTTAACTGGCGAGCATTTTAGCAACACTTCTGCTTCCTCTAACAAGCATATTCGCCCCAGAAGATCAACCATGCATGAATAGTGCCTCTTGTCTAGGTAGACAGCATGGATGGTTTCCATTGATTCAAATATTAATTGCCCTTTTCTCACCAAACATGAGTGACTGCAACCCATTAACACAGACAAGAATGTTATAGCATCTGACTTCATACCCTCTTGGATCATGGTCTCAAGCATCTTGAGGCCCTCTCTACCCATTCTATGTCGAGCACAGGCATATATCAAATAGTAGAAAGTAACACCATTTGGATTAACCCCAACATCTGATTTTATCTTCAAGTAGAATCCTAGCACCTCATATGATCGACCCAATTGACAGAACCCACGAAGAACCAAATTCCACATTGCTAAACTTCTACTTGGCAATTCATCGAACAATTGCATAGCAAGGTTAAGATATGAAATTTGCGGGTACAGATCAATCAGTGCGGACCCAACAAACAAGTTTGCGTTGAAACCAAGCAAAACCACTTTGTTATGAACTTGAAGGCCTTCTTGGTAGAACCCAACATCACTGCAAACACCCAAAATGAAGAACATGTGGACGGGCTTTCTCTAAGGCCTCGAGAAACCATTTCTTTGAAGAGATCAAGGGCCAGCTCTGGAAACCCATGGCGAGCATGACTAGCTATTACCAAGTTATAGGAGACGACATCACAGACAGGCATTGCTTCAAACATCTCAACGGCTGAATCAAGATGGCCACATTTGATCAAGTCATCGATTGTTCGGTTGCAGGAGAACACACCTACGTGATAACTTCCATCCAACTCCCATAAAGCAGAAGAGAAAGAAGCTCGGGTTGTTGTTTTTGGTATAATGACAGCGACAATCGATCGGGCAAAGCTAAATAGACTTCTTGTTTGCAATTGTGTTGCTTGCAATTGCAAGCGCCTTTGGTTTTGATTTTAGCGGATTGGTTGATAAAGAAAATTAGATTATATTTTAAGGGTATTTTTATATTTTCATGTGCCATTTAATGACTAATTAACGACGAGTACTAGATTGTCACATTTTGAAAGTTTGGATACTAGATTATTGCATTTTAAAGTTTGGATACTAAATTGGCGCTCGACCTAAAGTATAGGATACCTATCGAAAATTTTCCCTTAATTTTAAAACAACGAAATGGTAACCCATGTTTTATACTTTTATTAACCCACAAAAGCCAACCTTTTTCTCTAACAAGAGCGGCTAAAAAAAAGACATTCAAGACTATGGGAGAGATGAGTTTTGCAGTGACTCCGCTTCTTCAGAACCCACATATGGATGGTTTTGAGTAGATTTTTCATATATATATTTTTTGGATTTAATAATCTAGAAATTGATAGTTATTAATTGTTCTCTTTGAGCATTTGCGTGTTATTTCTTTTTAATCTTTTACTTCAATATTGATTCCCCTTCTTTTATTCCTCTTTATCAATTTTATTTGGGTTGGATATTATCAGAAGGGATAGTCTGGTTCTAATTCTGATTATAGTAAGAAGCATATCCATTAATAGGATCATTTGCGTGTTTGTTATGCGGTTGTGCCTTGTTAAAAAAAAATGAGAAAGAATATCTCTGCCCAAATCTTATAGAACTATTGTTTTCTTAAGCGATATAAGGGTTTCTTGCTATTTATTTTTCTTTTGATTCTATTTCTTTCAAAGATACTTCTGTAACTTAGGCCTTATTTGACATGTCTTTTCGTGCAGTCTATTTACAAGCCCAGCATACTGCAATTCTGTCTTTTCCTGTTTGGCTTGTAATAGATCTAGCCGTCAAAAACTGATGCATCAAAAAGATGCAAGGAGCCCAAATCGGGCAATTTTCGGGAAGTTCTAAATAGAGCTTTTGCATTTTTTTATTCGTCTTCGCACAGAAAGACGCATAGAAATACACACATTAACCAAATGAGCTTCAGGTGGCTCAGATCTTAATGCAAAAACTCAATTTGTCTTTTGATTGTTAGAGCTAGCAGAAGATCTTTCCAAAAGGACTTGCCAAACGGCCCCTTAATAGAATAGTTGATTTAATTAATCTCTAGGATACAGAGTTTAGAACTCTGAAATTACAGTAATAGAATTTGTATGTGTGTGAGAGAAATAGCTTATAGGATCGAAGAATCATTACAAACACCTTAGGGTTTCAAATGAAGAATAAGATCCCCAAATTTTATTACAGTTCATAAAAGTTGAGCCAAAGTATCATATGGTATAAGGCTAATACTTATGTGTTTATCCTTTTATCTTTACTTGCTCACATGAGTAACTTGTGCCCTAACACTAATTTAAATATAAAAAATATTTTATAATGTCAATACAAGCCTTGGTTTCAATGTAGGTCATAAAAGTTGAGTCAAAGTATCATATGCTATAAGGTAATTATTTATATATTTACCCTTTAATCTTTATTTGCACATGTACATATCTAATGCCCTAATACTAGTTTAAATATAAAACAAAAAAAATGTATATTAATGTAAATAGGAAAAATATGTTTATATACATAAATCCCAATCCCATTCCCATATGTTTACGTAATTTCTCTAATGAATAACTAGAACAAAAAATATTGTAGCAAAAAAAGCTAGAAAAAAATAGGTAGATGGGAGATAATTGATGTAACCGGTTCTGGTCACGTACTGATGTAACCGTTTCTGGTCACGTACCAATTTTTTTGGTTAAGTACCTCGTCATTTGACCTGCTCCCATGAGAGGATGATGGAGCTACCTAGTGGTGAACTGCTTGGGGGGAGAGCTAGGCCGAGCTCCTTGATGGTGAACTGCTTGAGGGAGAGCTATGCCGAGCTACCCGAGTTATGCCGAACTGGGGAGAGCTATGCCGAGCTCCCTGATAGTGAACTGCTTGGGGGAGAGCTATGCCGAGCTCTCTAATGGCGAACTGCCTAGGGGAGAGCTATGCCGAGCTCCCTGGTGGTGAGTTACCTTGGTGGACTCGTCATTTGACCTGCTCCTAGGCAGCCTGTAACTCAGAAGATGGTGTAGCTCCCTGGTGTAGCGCAACCCGACTGCCCTCTGCATGAGGTGATCTCCTCTCCTTTGTATGCGGTAGGAGCTGAGAGACCTACGAGAACTCCATCTTTTCCTTGTCTTTGTAGGCGGCGGGAGCTGGGGGACCTGCGAGAACTCCATCTTTTCCTCATTTTTGTAGGCGGTGGGAGCTGAGGAACCTATGAGAACTGGATTAGAGGACCCGGGGGTATTTTCCCGACGGGGACTCTCCGATGCCTAAGTTAGCATTCTAATTGTAGGAAGCTTGGAGAGAAATGAGAGAGCTAGAGAGCAGGGATTGCCTCCATTTTCCATTACCTCCCTTTGTCTTTGGGGGTCGGAGTCCTTATATAGTGGTGTCCTGTCAAATCAGGAATAACAGCCTTTGTCAAGTCAAGCATAACCGCCTCTGTCAAGTCAGGCATAACCACCTCTTTCTCTCTACCATAGCCGTTACTACCAGGGCTGAAGTGGTGGGTGCAGGCAGTTGTTGCAGAGTATGGCTCTGCCAGGCAAGGGAAAGCTTTCAGGGTTGGTAGGCACAACGCCGTCTGGCAAGAGACGTGGGCTCAGGTCTCTAGATCTGTCAGGTACGGTTGTCAGGCAGGAGATCTTCCTGCGATATGCCGAACTGCTCTTCTGTACCGAGTTACCCTGCAATTAGTGAGCTGCTTGGGGGGGGGGAGCTATGCCGAGCTCCCTGACTTATGTCGAGCTGCTTGTGGCAAGCTCTGTCGAGCTACTTGTGGTGAGCTATGCCAAGCTACCTGTGGCGAGCTACGGCAAGCTTTGTCGAGCTGCCTATGACGAGCTATGGCAGGCTCTTCTGAATTGCCTATGGCGATCTATGTCAAGTTCTGCCGAACTGTCCAGTTGTCAAAAGACTACACTTGACTTGCATGAGGTGTCAGGTGTCACAATTTCACTAAAGGGTCAAATCCGCCCTCAATAATAAAGAAATGAATTAATTTTAAATATCTCTCATAGTTGCACTAATTACTCAATTGTTGGTGGGTCTTTGTGTCTAATTTTGAAAAGAGAAAGAGTAGATGATTCATTCGTCTAAACCAATTGTTAAAATTTTTTGGTGGATAGAGACTTTGTACGGTTGTACAAAAAAAATGGACAAAGACCTTGTACCCAAGGTTGTAGATATCGATGCAAATCGATATGTCAGGTGGGACGTATCAGTTTATATCCTTGAATATTTTTTTCCAAACATATTCAGGGGTCGGAATAAGGCCTCTTTATCCCTGAAACATATCAAACCCCAAAACAATGCTTATAATAGTGCATCAGTGGGTCACTATCAGCTGATATGAGATAGCTAGATCTCAATGAATCGAATAAGATAATATTTAAATTTAATCCAATTAATAAATGGGTTGTGTTTTCAGATCCATTCAACCCAATTAATTAAAGGAATATTTACACGCACTCAGATTAGATCCAATTCATTTACAGTCCTATTCATGATCATCATAAACAGATAAACTTGATCTGCAATTGAACATCGTTAGGTTGATACTTGATAATATCATGCTAAAAGGAATTAGGATGTCCTGTTTCATGGGTAGTTCAGGTTTTAGTTTCAACTCCTTTATGTCTATTACTGTTTGCAAGTACTTGAGTAAATCTCAATTTACAAAAGGGCGAGAAGTGGCATTCCATAGCCTAATGCATTTAGACAACAACTTATTATTTGGTGTGGATGATTTGGTTATGGAAGATACAAGCATCACATTTACGGGTGATCATGGACCAGGCTGGTTTGGGCTCAATAGAGCTTAATATCTAGGCATGAAATATAAGCCTTTGTTGGGCTTCCAAGCCTATAAATTTAAATATATAATACTATATGATATAAAAATACATTTTATACTTTGTACAATATAAATTATATATCTTATTATAAATTCCTATAACATAATATAAAATAACTCATATATGTATATATGCTATATACGTATATTGGCCAGAGTATAAATATAATGACCACCCTTACCAGTTAATAGACCAGAAGTGATAGATCAGTTCCACCAAAATATAGAGTTGGTCCAAGCTCATATCTACTACTGTCATGCTAATACCAAATTTTATGAAAACCCAGCTTGTTTTTAATTTTAAAACATCAAGTTATCTACGTTTTGATTGGATTCGCTTTGACCAAGATCATAGCAGATCAAATACCCAGTATTTGCTGCTCCCTACAAGTATTACCATCTACTCTTCCCAATGCTACACCATCTTATGGTAAATCGTGATATTTGAGATGCAGAAATATGACAATTACTTAAACATTTACTGTCTTTTGCATATAGCAAAACATTAGGTTCAGGCCACTATGACATCATCTACACCCCTTACAGTAGATTGACATTAGAAATATGGTTTTCAAAATCGGACTGAACCGGAAAAATCAGGAATCGGTCACCTGATCGGTTTTGTTTTTCTCCAAAATTATTAATTTTGGTCAGCAAACTGTTGAACCGGCCGGTTAACTGTTTGAACTGTTAAAACTGTTTTGACTGTTTCATTTTTTTTATTTTGTCAGAACAGGCTGATTGTTCAACCCGATAACTGGACCCCTAACCGGTTCACCGGATCGGTTTTAAAAACCATGCTAGAAACATAACCAAAATTTGTAATGTCACTCTCTCCGTTTGCACATTTCCCAAATGGAGAACTCGCATCATCTGTCCCAGACCAATAGCTCTTTGCCACATCATTTAAAAAATCATTTTAATTTTGAAATAGGAAAAACAAGCTGATGTGGCAGATTATTATTGATTTGGTACAGAAAATTTTCTATAAAGGGAACAGACAATGTAAATTCCTAAATAAAACCAAATGACAAAATTGGATTATCCAATAATCACAATTTGATCAATCTCAACCTGGATCTAGATGAATTATTCATTGGGCAAAATTTCCCTTGTTCTCATCTATCTATTAAAAAGAAAGAAAGAAAGAAAAAGGTCTCCCTCTGTTCAATCTGTTTAAAAGATTGTAGGCCATTTGTTGATTGATGTCTCCCTCTGCTCACTTGTTGATCGATGTCAGTAACACCTAATTACCTCTTCTCCTCAAAACATATTTATTTTTCTCTTCATTCTCCACTTTTCTTCATTATAGTTATCTCCTAATGGGGCCCTGTGAGAAATTCTGATATCCAATGTGATGAGAAAAGAATTAAAAGAAATGAAATCAAAGAAGTGGCACTATGACATTTCTAATACTCCAATCCAAGCATTAATTTTGGGTGATTTACCTGTAATGAGTTTTATTATTCAAAAATTCAATTTTATTAATTAAAGTTAAAGTTTTTAAATTAATGTAATTATTTTGATTAAATTCCATATGATTAGTTATTCTTTCTTTTATATCAATTAATTATAAACTTTTTTTATTCTTAGTAATTAGTTTTTAAATTTTTATCTATTAATCTTAAAATTAATATTTTTGCAACTTCTGACCAACAACCATAAGGAGCATATTGTACACGTGGTTGCAAATCTTCATTTTCGTTTTTGATGATCATAAAAAAAAGAATCTTCATTTGAAAACCTGGTGTTTTTAAGGAAAAAAAAATGGGAGTTATGATTCGATCCTTGAATAATTAAAACTTTGAATGTGTTGTTACTTATTAGTTATTACTCTTCCTCCATTGTATATCCATGTTTATTGTTTAATGTTTGAGGAGAGGATTCCAATTAGGAAGGCAAATAGGGCCAATTTGGACTTTGGGCCCATTTCTCTATTCCTCGGCATCCAACGACATGCATTAAATGGTTGATTAATTAATTAAGCCACATGATCATTTCCTATGGCTCTATATACATGTACACCACATTTGTCAAATCCATCCGTTTTTTTTTTTTTTCACAAAAAATGTTTATAGGAAACGTCAAGTGCATCGAAAAGTCAATTGTAAGATTGTATCAGAATATATTTTGTATATGCATGGGTATCAAAGAAAAACTAAGATATTCATAGATACACTTAGAAACATTATAAATACTTTAATAAATCATGAAAGTACATCAATAACACTAAATATAAGACTCTAATAAGGTGTATATACATTAAATTAATATATTTCAATGGTTTTATGAATAAATATATTGTAGTTAAATATTATTTCATTAAAAATCTTATGCTTAACTATATTTATAAATTATAATTCTTAAGTTTTAATGTTTTATGGGATGGGAAAAACCCAACTCTCTTGTCCAACCATAAAACATGCATTCACACAACATCTAAGTGAAAATATAATAAATAACTCTTTAAATAATTATCATTTATTATTTATTTCAAAAATTTATAAAAATAAATAAGCATTATATAATGTATTCAAAAAATAGTTATTATAAAAAAATTACAATTGCTTTATAGATATGATAGATCATCCATAGAATTATAATATATTCAATCATTGTGATCAAATGATAAAATATAATTAATTAATTATTTATTAATTCTAAAAATATAAATACAAATAATTATTAGAGAAGAAATTCCAATTGGTCTGTGGATATGATAGATCATCCATAGAATTATAATATATTCAACTATTGTGATCAAATGATAAAATATAATTAACTATTATTTATTTTTAATTCTAAAATAAAAAAAAAATGAATAAATTTCAACTGCTCTAGGGATATGATGAATAAATCCATATAGTCTTTATAGGTAGAGAAAAAATTATATTTTTAAATTTTTTGTTAATTTATATTTTCCCCAAATATCTTCATAAAATTTCCATAAATCTACTAATAACACAAAAAAAAAATTGTGATTTTGAATGTAAGAAATGTATCAACATAAATTTAAGCATTCAAGAAAAAATAATAAATCACAAGATATTATAAAAAATTGAAAAAACTTGGCTATTTTTGCCATATCTTTTTTCAAAATTCAAAAAGTATTAAAAAAAATTAACGATTCACACCTGTTTCTTGCAATTTTTTGCAGATCGAGCACTCTACGAATGAGGTTTGGAGTTTTATAGTCATTTGGGGGGTGAAAGAAAGCTTATTTTAGGGAAAAGAAGCTTGCTTATCTTTTTCGTCAATATGCCTCAATACACCCCCAATACAGATCCAATACGCATGAAAAAAGACAAGACTCCTGATTTCCATGCAAATTTTAAACCTTGCTCACAAAAGGAAAGGAAATGATGGGTGAGGTTTAAGCAACGTTTTTTCTCTCTCTATGGACGAATGAATAGTAGAGTAGCCGTGCGAGTGGAGAGAGGCCGATGGGGGAGGGGGTTTATAGGTAAAACCATTGATTTGAAAAATGGACTAGACCAGACGATTGGTTTGAATTGTTTATCAACCTCCTGA